>NC_086255.1:25575000-26825000 GCF_021018805.1 Prinia subflava
TGGGGAAGGGAGGACATTCACCAGTGCAGCACTCACAGAATTACTCAACACTGGGGACAGATGTTTTTTGTGCCGAGGTCACTGAACAAAGCTGGAACACAGCATAGCGTGACCATGCACCGTGCAGGTAAAATGGGCTCCCAGCTCCCATGGACTCAAACTGCATTCCCAAGCTAAGATGAGGAATTCATGATTCATGGTCCATGGGAAGTGTTAGGAGTCTGTCTTATGTCAGTCTTCAGTTCAGGAAGGGTGTATGACTGCTCCTTGTGAGTACATGAGAGCAAACACAACGAGAAGTGAAAGACCTATTTAAAATGAAGGAGTGTGGTGGCAGATATATCAGCTGAATATTCATCAGAAATAATTTTAAACCCAAAAGAATCTCAAAGTTTTAAATATAGAACAACTTTCTGTAATAGTAGCCTGGATGTCATCATCAATTTAGGATGGAGGTTGATCAGTGCCCTACAAGAAGTATATTATGAGTTATGGCAGATGATTAAACTCAGTGCAACTGATGTACCTCAAACACTCTGTTCCCTTTTCCTGTTGTTCTGTCACCAGGATGGTGACCAGATGACACACTGAAGGATTTTGATAGAGTTCCAAAGTCCCTGAGTTGCCTCAAAACAAACTATTCCCAAATAAAAGAATATTCTGAAGGAATCAATAATGCTCACATTTCAGAAATCAAGAGTAGATTTGTAGCTGCAGGCTGTATTTACTAATACTGAAATCGGTTGAAGGTTCGGTAGTTGATCCATACAAATGTTAGCAGTAGATTGTCTAAGAGCCTAAAAAGGTGGCTCTGAGGGGATATCAGAGGACACTGCCTGGCAGCTGGCTCTGTCACTGGGGTATGTGTTTACTGGGTGGGTGGTAATCAACTCAAGGGTAGTACAGAAGGATTCTAGAATTACTGTAAAAACGCTGCTGGTCTTTTCATGAACATGGGTAACTGCACGTGGGTGTTTTGTATGTGCCCCAAGAAAAGAACACTCCACCTGTAGGATCAGACTTTGTTTTCACTGAGTTGCCCAACCCAAAGAAAACTCCCTCAGAAAACAACTGGCAAGAATGAATCCCAAGTTCTTAATTAATTTTAGGATGGTTGAACTGCTTTTTTCAAAACATTAATTCAGCAGAACTGTATTTCTCCCTAGTTTATGCATCACTTGTGAACCACTTCATGCATATTCTGATTTTTTTATTCTGGAGTAATTGATTGATAGATTTTAAGGACATATCTGCTACAGCTTTATGTATTGGTCTGTTTTATTGAATGGCTCGCTTATGTGGGCTGGTTTCTTTTACCCAATTAGACTAGAGTGCAGGGAGGAGGAAATGTTGGCTAAAAAACCATAATGTTGGCTAAAGGAAAACAAATTCCCTGAAGAAATCCAAAAACCATTGTTTGCCTGAGAGGGAGGAATTTTTCACATGAGCAACAGAGAAGTCTGAGAGGGACATTACATTTACATTGCTGATATTCATATCAGCTTTGTGTAAAATGAAAAGCTTTGTGGTGGAGATCCTTTCCTATAGAGTTTCTAACAGAAATTCTTAGAGAGTTTTTTTGTGCCTGGAGAAACAACTGTGAAGCTTGCAGGTGCACTGTTTGTAGGTATTTCCTGATCTATAGTGAATTTGTCTTGTCCATGACCTCATGATTTTTGCTCATTCTTCCCTCAGTTTTGGTTTGGTTTTTTTCTGACAGAAATGTTGAAAGCATAAGAACCTCACATTAGCAACAAATTGCTTAGACTATGTAAGTGCTGGCAGTTCTGTGGTTGCAGGAGTGTGGCAGATCCCTTTGGTCTCAGCATTTCTGCAGTTTATCCCCATTACCTTTGGTATAGCTGTATGTGTTGAAATTATGTCTGTTACAAATAGAGCTTTTGTGAATTTGCATATGGAGATCATGTGCTCTCATCCAACAAGGAAGATGCTCAAAGGCATCAAACCAACCACAAATTAAACAATAAAAATCTCTAACTTCAAAGATTTGTAATCAATCTGAAGTTTGTTGTTTACATTTGGATTCCACTGATGACTGTGCTCAAGTCAATAAAAATCCCAAAAATTCATTTTCCGTCACAAATTATTCATTCACCTGCATCTTTTAAGATCCCCTGCGGTATTAATCTCAGGCTCTCCTGAGCAGAAATTGTCAATTATTTTGTGATGTGGTGGTGTTATTTTGACAGAATATGAACTGTAGCTTGCAACTCGAACTCAGCCTTCAGAACTAAGAGGCCAGTATTTCAGATTTTTAAAAAGGTTTTTTCACACCCTCCTTAGTAGCAAAGGAAAAATCTTTTTAAGGAAGCATCAAAAATCCTGGAGGGAATGCTATTGCTATGGGTTGTTGGTCTTTTCAATTAAATAGCACTAGAAAAGTAAAGGTGTGGAAGAAAACAGAGGTTAGACTGCAATGGAACACTGCTAGCCTGAGAAGTAGGATAGAGAGTGTTGAATTCATTTTTTATTTTAACTTTGGGCGGAAAAGGTTGATTTTAATGGAAATGTACACTCAAAGAGAATTTTTCCAAGGTACTTGTCCCAAGCAAGAATTGCTTTGGGAGTAGATGTGGCCCTAACTATAATTAAAGTTCCCACAAGGTAAAAAATGCAGATTACTTTTGAGTCACATTATAATAGGAAAAAAGAAGCAAACTTACCAAAAGTCTTTTGCATTGCTGAATTCTGTCATAAGTTGGAATTATTCACACAGCCAAAAATAATGACTCGTAAAAGGCATCTCCAAAACCTGTGTTAAGTTATCATTAAAGATGTAAGAGAATATGAGGTAACACATGCATTTCTGAGACCTAGAAGATGCCAAGAGAAATACGAGTAGCTGAAAAATGAATATTCAGTCACGCCATGCAGTGCTGAGACCTGTTAGCAGTAAAAATGGGTTATGCCTTGCCTTACTTCTGTTGCCCCATATTTTTGCATTAGAAAATTTATGGTTTATATACCAAAACTGTGGACTCTAGATGCTTTTTCATTCCTGCATGAAATGAAAACAAAAAATCCATTCTCCTTCCAAAACCCCAGACAAACATTTACAAAACCAATTTTCTAAAAGAAGTAGAAAATTATGATTTGTTTTTATCAAGTTTCTGTTATATCATATAAAGAAAAAGCAAAAAGCACACTATTTGTCAGTGTACATAAACAACAAAGCAATCTGTAGATAAAACAGGACTAAAATAATTTAGAAACTCTGTTCAAGGTGGAGAAAACTTGTCTTAGATGGTTTCTTCAGTCTGCAGTTCATAAGCTTCACTTATGTTCTTCACTTACACTTCTTCTCAGTTTAATGGTTTTGTATCAGGAAGCAGCACCTCGCAGGCTGATAGATAATATACGGGGCTTTCAGTTTAGGATCTGATTTTGAATTCAGCTGTGCCTATGAGAGAGCTGTACTGTTTGTTTATTCTGTCTGAGGACTCAACTCTCTATAGGAGGATTATGATATGCAGCATGGAAAAGAGAAGCATCCTTCATCAAATGCAAGAAAACATTTCATATAGTGGGCAATTTTTTTCATTGCTAGAAGAGAGGTGATGTATTAAATAATGGCATAAACAGCAGCTAATGGTGAATTGTACTATTAAATTTTCACAGAGAATTTCTACTGACATCATAGACTGCCACAGCAGGGTTTATGAGATCAGTAATCCACACATTATTAATCCTGAACCTTCACTTTGCAGAATTTTATGCTTTTGCTGTGATAATTTGTACTGTACTCTCGGTGTTGTTCCTAGAAGTCTCTCTTCATGCTGCAGCCCAGGACAAAAAAGCGGGATGCTCCATAGAAATGCCTTTCGGAGGACTCCTCCCTTGCCTCGGGGTAGGTTCAATGGAATTACAGGACCAGCATATCAACAGCTCGAAGAGTCCAGGCTCACAGACCAGGACACGATACCTTGTCACGGGTGAGTAACGCTGAACTGAAGTGAGCCAGCTGGCAGCTTGTAAAATAGTGGGGTTTCAAATAACATAATGCACATTGACAAGCGGGTTTCTGTAGATGGCTTCTTACAGGTTTGTCCTCAAAAATGCACAAAAAATATGCTATTTTTTCTTTCCTTTTTCAGTTCAGTTTATTAGAACATTGACTGTGAGCACCAGCTGTACATAAGGTCTGGGTTTCAGAGGTTCTCCTGAGGACCTACAGCTGCCTTTGAAGTCATTTGCAATTGCTGACACATTTTGCATAATATTTACATATCCCTATAGTTTTCCAAAGACTTTCCAGAATATTACAAGCATATTTTATATAAAACAGGAGTAGCATCTGGAATGGAATATAAACCCCACCCAGTTGCACCTGTGAGTCACAGTGAAACTCTTCACTCTGACTTGCAGGTGGGATTGGGTGTGTGGTGCCTTATTTAAATAAGTTTGACTCCCACTTGTGTCATTGTTACTATTTGCTTCTTCTGAGGAAAAAAATTCGTTTATTGCCTTTTGCAATAAATATATTGTTGTTCGTTTGTGTGATATGTGAAAATTTCCTACTGGGATTGCCACCCTTGCAGGAGGGAGCAGGCTGGCAGCCTTCCCTCTCCAGCAGCAGTGTTGTATGATGCAGGCTCTGGGAAATGGCATAGCCTCCTCCCAGGCTGAGGAGCGAGGCACAGAACAGCAAAGCCGTGGGTAATTGCATGTACTCTTGTCCAGGAAATCAGTGTGCAACCTGACAAGTATCAGCTTGTACTGGCCTGTATTTTAAATTTGCAGTTCTGCAAAATTTGATATTGGGACCAGCCTGTGAGCCCTTCTGGCCTCAATCCACTCAAGCAGTTCATTCATATTTTGTGCACTTAAGATGTTTACCCTCTAAATATCTGATGGTTTCACAGTGTTGGTGTTCTCATCAGATTTCCAGACCAAATGAAAAGTTCCCTTGTCCCCTGCAGAAGTTACACTACTTCCTTCCTTCTCCTTTTTCACCTCCATCTTTCCTTATCGGGATGCACAAATCGAAGTGGTTTGTGTGAGCATTCTGTGCTTCACCCAGTAGCAGCCTGGCTGAGGCATAGTCAGGGCTACAGGTAGAATATTGGGGGTTGTGTATATCAGTGTGTATCAGTGTAAGTGCCAACAAGGCTGGCCCAGAGCCTGGCAGAGCCACTGGAATGATTCCCATCCATCTTCATGGTCCTTGCTGTCAGGATGGTACACTGCACACCTTTAGCCACAGGGCTTACAGCAAAGCTGCTGGGATAGGGATTGTAAACCTATGCTGAGTAAAATCCATTTTATATTTAAAGTTTCAGTCCCTTCTGTCTCTCTCTGATATCTGTTCTGAAAGCGGGCAGTAAAATTATTGTGCTTCTTTCAGTTTCGTTCTTTAATTCAGACTCTTACACACTGTATAACATAATTACTGTTGAATATTTATAAATGTTTGCTTTTGTTGCTTGGTTTCAGGAAGAGAGTGGAGAGAGAGCTGCACTTTGAAACACATGCACATGAATTAATTTATTCAGACAAAATAATTTTTCAGATAAAAACCCAGATATATTTCTTTAGAGGAACTGTGTTTCTGGGAAAGTTAATTATAGGAAAATGTAATTAAGGTTCTGCAATTATAGTTGTAAGCCTCAGTCTATTGAAAACAGCAGCAGTCTGGTGTCACACACTAAAGCATGGATCAGTTTGTAATTAACTAAAAGCCAAGTCTCACATGGTTTAGATGTAATATCCCTTCTAGTCTAATACCTCACCTGTTGCACACAGTGTATGCACTTTAATTCAACCTCAGTTCTCCTTTGAAAGCCCTGTGAGCATGGGGCAGAAACATGTAATTCTGGCGTAAAATTGGTACGTCTATCTGTATTTCCAAAAATATTATGGCAACACGCCAGGCATTTCGAGACGTGTCACTGCTGCTGCCAGTTAGTTTTCAAAGTACCAAGAATAATGGAATTTCTGTTGTGGAACTGGCAAATGTTACTGTTTTCTCATCAGACCCGTTTTAATTCAGTCTTTTCTTGGTTTTGCTTATATATCATCCATATAATACCTACATTGCATGTGAAATTCATTAAAAACATTCACTCCCTTTGTTTTCAGGGTGCAGCCCAGAATATATTTAGGGCCTGAATTACCAAAAAAGGGACTAATGCAACTGATGCGATCTCTCCAGCTATAGTCGTTTGAACAATTATATATAAGCAAAGGAAACAAGAATGGGCACAACCCAAAGGTCTGCACTGTTTTGTTTTCATTTATTTTTTTTTAATTGTCCTCTCTCAGGAATAATACCCCTAATCAGTATTTCATTCATCCTGACTCTTGAGAGCTGGTGTACATAGCCCCTCCATGGATGGCTACAGGTGTGTCTAAGCTCAGTGCCCCTGTAGTTAACCAAGGCTGAGTCTCAGATGTAGCTGCAGCTGTGGAGCACAGACAAGAAGTTCTAGCCCACATCCCAGAAAGCTGCTGGCTCTGTTATTCCCTTGGACGTCACTTCCCAGAGCAGTATCTCTTTCCTCACCTGGCAGCAAAGTTCCCAGCGCTTCCTCCTTATCACAGAGCTCCCAGGTGCACCTCCTGGGGTGCCAGGAGAGTTCTGCTGCAGGGCTGTGCGGGGCTCTGCATGGGCAGGGGATGTGTGCAGGAGCTGTACAAACCTAGTGCCACCACACACGAGTTAATTACAGGTGAGTGGCACTCTGCTGGAAATGAGCCTGCCGTGGTCTCCTGCTCCCTCCTGTCTGGCACCCCTCCAGGAGCGTGGGGCCAGGGGAAACCTTTCCAGTCAGTGACTGTTTGTGCCAATACTGGGCTCTGGCAGTTTCATACGATTCAGTTTCTCTTCCTTCACCCTTTTTCTGCTCATACCAAAAAGCAGGAGGCACGTGTGAGTAGAAGGATACCCCTAGTGAGGTCCAGCAGGCTTAAGGAGCTTTTGGAATAATACCCTTCAAGTCAGACCACCTGCTTCCACTCCAGATCTAAATGTTGCTCTCTTCATCCATGGATAAAACATATTAGATTCACCATTACCTTGCCTTATTAAATAGTGATAAGCTGATTATAAATAAATCATGTTCTGGTACTGAGGTGATGTCTATGGTCCTTAGCAATCATGACTGGTAATATAGTAAATCCTAGAGCACCATATTTCTAGAAGTACTAATTTCAGATAGGAAACATCTTTTCTTTTTTTCATTGTTTATTTTATATTTATTATACTTTCCATTTTGGGGTTTTTTTAAGTATTTCTTGTAAACAAAACAGAGTTTGGCTTTGAAGCAAAGTGTAAATGTTGATAAAAATTCACTAAGTTGACTCCCAATGAATAAAATCTTGTTATAATATGTGTTAGTGGAGGAGAAAGGCTTTTTTTTAACAGTTTAGAGTATCAAGAGAACACAGACATTTGCTCAAGTCCTATATATTAGCTCTGTTTCCAGATGAAATCTAATAAAACAAATCAGGCCAACATTATGAGTACGGGCTATTGAAAAACAATTTTTTTTTCAGAGGTACACTGCACTTAGATGCTTTGCTTGTTTGAAGGGGAGTACAGACAATCATTCCTATGTAAATAAAGAATATACAGCCATGAGTGGTTAATGCTCTTTTTATCTGCACTTTTTTTAAAGTGTTTTCCAAAAACAACTGTCTGACATTGAAGAAAGTATCAATCCTTTTCCCTGATCAGAAATGTAGGACTAGAATTCCAAATTTATTTTCAAAGAAAATGAATACTACATTATAACTTCTGAAATTTCTTTTTTAAATTACCATTATTCTCATCTACTGGTGGGTGAAATGAGACTGAGAGAAAAGCAGTGCTTTGCCACTGGCAGATTTGAGAATCAAAAGCAGTCTCCAGAGCCTGTTGTTTTCCCCAGGGCCCCACCACGGCCAAGTGCTCCTCTATTTCAGGAGAAAATGGTGTGTGTCTCTTCAGCACAGTTCACTGAATCTCACTCAGTGTCCCTGCTGCTGGTTGCATCTGACCACTTGATGTACAACGAGAATTCTTTTTTTTTCTTTCCAGGTATTCGTCCAGTGGTTTAAAAACTCCTCAGAATACTTCAATAAATATGCAACTGCCTTCAAGAGAGACAACCCCATATTTTAATAACGTGGATCAGAAGGACTTGGTCGGCTATTCCTCTTCAAGGGCCAGCTCCGTTCCCATCATCCCGTCTGTGGGCTTGGACGAAGCCTGCATGCAAATGCAAAACGTTCCTGAAGTAACAGGCATCAAATGGTGCAAAAACTCCTATTCTGCTGAACTTGTCAACGTGAGTTCCCCAGTCAGTAATTGTCTAATAGCAGAACAGCACGAGGTGAAAATACTGCTGGAAACTGTGCAGGAGCAGATCCGGATCCTGAGGGACGCGCGGCGGTCGGAGGACTCGGAGCTGGCGAGCGTGGAGGCGGGGAGCGGCGCGAGCGAGAACACGGCCTTCCTGCCCATGAGCCCCACGGCCAAGGCAGAGAGGGAGGCACAGTGTGTCTTGAAGAGTGACACGCAGAGAGACTCGGGATCGGCCAAGTGACTCCGTCTGGGGCCTGCGGGAGGGGGAACGAGAGGTCCGCGCGTTCGGCGCTTTGCTAAACAGGAAGGGAGGAGGTTAAATACAAATTATTTATATGCATTAATTTAAGAGCATCTACTTAGAAGAAACCAAATAGTCAATCGCCCTCATATCATAGTGTTTTTTAACAAAATATTTTTTTAAGGGAAAAGTTCCAGGAGGGATGAAGCGTGCTTTCAGATGCTTTCTAGGCAGGATTACACAGTTTCAGTTACAGAGGGTTGTACCGTGGTCCTCTTCGGCTGTCCGAAGGCTTTGGCTATGCATCCCTTTTTCAGTAAAGGCCAAGTACCATTCTGAGATGCATTTCTGGTTTCAGAGCAGCAATGCAGTGAGCTGCTGGGCAGGGATTCAGACCCCGGGGGACACGCCCTGTGAGCCCAACACAGATCCAGTCCCCTCTCCCCCTCTGCTCTTGATTCCGGGTCCATGCCCTGAAAACAGGCACACAGACACCTACTTCTGAGTTCTGGTACTGCTGTGGAATGATGACAGCGTCCCTGAATTGAGCAGATGCTTAACTCAACCTTAATTCAATGTGTCAGTCACCCCAAGAAAGTCAGTGGAATAATTTATGAGCTTTGGGCTTGGCCAGGAGTGGGAGCAGGATTGGGGTCTATAGAGATTCAGGGGTCAGGAGCCCAGAGCTGTTCCATCTTCTGAGCTTTGCCTATCAGAGCTGCCTTGGTGGAGAGTGAGGAAGAACGAGAGAAAATGTAGAAATGTGTATTACAACAGGTTTGGTTTTGGTGTCTGGTTTGGGTTTTTTTAAGTGGAAACATAAACTCTGTTGTTCGTTAGCACCCCTCAACATTTCTAAACTTTTACACTTCAAAGGCATTTGTAAGCTCTCCAGGAGCACTTCTCAGTGTGTGTGTATTTTTTTTAAACTTATTTTTTATTATGGCTTGTTCAGAGAAGAGTCAGGGAGATCCAGTATGATCAAAATCCAGCCAATAAGTGTCCATGCTGCCTAATTTGTTCCTGCATTCAATTCTCCAGTCACTTTAATTAATTATGGCTTAGGCTTGTGAACTTTAAAGCTTCAACCCTGCAGCTTGTTCCGTGTGGGCACACCCACAGGCATGCAGAGATCTGACTCTAATGGAGCTTTCTACGAGCAGATGGTTTTCACCAAGTCACTGCCTGCAGGGGATCAAGGCCTTAGAGAGGATGTATCATTCCCTGGTTGCCATATCCTAATCACAGTACAAGCCCTTTTTGCATTAGCTTTCTATTGAGTCCTTCTTCCCCCCGTAAATTGTAACAAAATGTGCAAATTTTGCTATGAGTTGGGTTCAGTGACACACCTTAACTGGGTTTATTACTGTTAAAATACCTGCTTATTCTCGGGGGGAAAAATCAACTATAATAAATAAGTGCTAAATAGCCTTCCCTGGTTAATGCCAGGAGATTGATTTAAAAAATTTATAGTACATAAAGAATGTATTAAAATATTCTTTTGAAGCAAAACAATTGTTAGATTTATTAATGTGCCCCAGACTTTCTAGTTCACAAGTCTCAAGACTTCCCAAAATAGCACAATCAATCACACAGTGCTGTTGTATGTTGAGTCAGAATAAAGCAATATCTTAACCTCTGTCAAGTAAATTTGGAAAAGAAATGCTGAAGGTGTATGTCATTATTTTTTTTTGTTAAGGCAGTAAAAACATTATTATTGATTCTTCATTCAGCAAGTCTTATTTTGGGTTGCTTTTATGGTTTGGGGGGTTCTTTTAAAGATAAAGTTGATGAAATTGTCCTGTTTACAGAATTTTCTGTGGCTGCAATCTTTGCTGTGTGTTCTCAACAGAAATGTATTTGAGGGGAAACTACTGTTTTATGCCCCAGGATGGAGTGTGAGTTGTTCAGACTCCCTTCTGCAAAGACAGAGAGCTTTTGTTGTAGCAGTGAAGTGGGATCCCCGTGGGGTTTGGCCTCACTCTGGCGTTTTGCTGCCATATGTGGTGGCTGGGCACAATCCCACAGTGCGTGAGCCGAGCAGACTGGGGTGGGTATGGCCCCGAGCCCACACCACACACACCCTCTGACAGGCAGGGTGCATTAGGTGAGCCTCAGCTGTGCACCCCTACAATCATTTGACTTTTCTGCCATTTGCATCCCCCCGTCTCAGGACATGAGCAAGGGGAGCTTGCCTCTGCCCATAAGTCCTGTGAACAGAACTGAATTTTCATATTATATGAAAACTGGGTACTGTATAAAGCTCTGGTTCAACAATTTTCAAATGGTGACCACAATTAATGAATTGTTCACCATAAATTTGATCGAGAGGGTCTCTGCAATACAGTGCAGAATCCTGTCCAAACTGATGCTTAAGCATTAAATCTTTTCAATTTAGATTTAAGATATTCCCTCCCCCAAGCTTTGCAAATTCACCTCTGGGAACATTAGGGGAACACACAGCAAGATTTCAGTTGAAGAAAGAATCATGTCATAAGCAATGCCTTTAGGGAGAGAATGTGTTCATGCAGCACCCCCAAAAGACCCAGAAAGAGGAGACAAGCGATGTATTTAAGAGAATGAAATGTTTTACTGAATGATAGCTGAAGATCTGAAATGGTGAGGATATCTTTGGTTCATGTTAGAGATACGATCTTGTACTCAGCAAAGGATGTGTGACTGTTATATGTTAACTGTTCTATTCAGTTCTCAGCATGTTTGAATAGAGAGATGTTAATATTAACCCATGACAGACTAGTGTATTATTTGTTCAGAGCATCGCTTCAGATCTTATTGAAACTGTCATTGTTTGCAGAGGAAAACAAAAAGGGTTGAAAACATCCAACTAGGTAGCCTTAATGTTGTTTGTGTGGTTTTCTAATGCAGCTGTTTTCCTCTGTAGACCTTCCTGTTTTACAGTGAATGGGGCAACATTTTCTCTGAGCTCTGGCAGTTGATTGTGTAAAGCATCCACATGAAAGCCGCACTGAACAGCCGACATGGTAGGCCAAATTTTGCTTTACTTCTGCTCCCACTGAACTCTTGGATTCAAAGGGATGCAAGTCACTGAGAAATGCAATTCATTCCTAAAAGTGCATCTGTTCCCAGCCTTGGAGACAGTCTGTAATCCCCCTAGAGGAGGCTCTGCACTCAGTCGTTTACGTGGATCCTAATTAAAAATTTTATCTGACCTGTGAAGTTCCAGGTGTAGTCTGGTGTGAAAATTGATACATGTAGCATGGCACTCAAGCAAACTGGGAGAGCAGCTGACTAAATAAATTGAACTTTCTCAGAACTGAGCAGAGAGAAAGCCTGTGTCTCCAGCACAGCACCATGGAGAATTGTGAAAGGTATATATCCTGATCTTTTTTTTTTAATTTATTTCTGTTTAAAATTTCTTCATAAACAATCCAAAATAACCCTAAATATATATATATATATATATATATATATATATATATATATAAAAACCAGTAGAAAATCCCAGCATTTGAAATAGGAAATGTAGGTAAGTATGGGCACATTCCATAGTGTTTACCATTGAAAACTCTTCAGCACCCCGAGGCCCACAGCTGGAATGTTGTGATTTTTTCAGGCGCGTGTTTAGCTCAACAGGTGGTTCTGTGGAACAAGAGCTCCTCGGAACGGCTTTGGTGCCCAGCCACGCTCTCAGCTGCTGCAGTCAGTGCAGTCTGGCAGTGGAGGATCCCATCCCCAGTCCGTGCTGCTCGGGTTGATTTTGCCTTTCAGCGTCGCGGCGGAGCGCGAGCGCTCCCGGCACAGCTCGGCGCGAGGCTCCCTGGCAGAGTTTGTGTCTCAGTCCATCTTGCACAGGGCTGTGTCCCTGGCCAGGCTCTTGCAGCTGTGACCTTGCCACCGTGTGGCTGATCCCAGAGCCACTCAGCAGTATCCTTCACCTTCAAACTCAGAAAAACCCAGCAAGCTGATGGCATGTGCCTATGACCAAGCATGTGCTCGATAGGCCCCAAATTGAAATGTTAGCAGTTCATTCACATCTACTTCTCCTGTAAGCAGGGAGAAAATCTGGATTCCTTTGCCCAGTTTATCCCTAGGTTCCTGTAAGTCTCCTTTTGGACATTACTTGAACATTTCTTACTCTTATAAGAAATTCTGCAAATGAATACCAAAGAAGAACTCTGAAAGAGTGCTACCTGCAGTAAATAAATTTAAAGCTTGAAGGAGCAGACCTGGGATAAAAACTGGGTTTGAAAGTGTTATTAATATCAATTGCCTTTCAATAAAATGAAATTTCCCTGTAAACTCTTTACACTTTAGGAAAACAATGAGCTTATGAAGTGATTTATTAGCTTGCCATGAATTAAAAATGTTTTTCTTCAAGGTGATTGGGGAAAAGCAAATATTTAGTATAGATTTTTCAGCTTTTGTGAAATATTTTTTTTTAAATTTTATTTCAACAGCTAACAGGTCGATGAACCCATTATCTATATTGTCTGACACATAATCATAAGGTCTCCTCTTTTGGTCCAAAAGCTGCAATGTTAGATTTCCTTAAAGAGGTCAAGATTTTATCTAAATTTTATTTTTAAATTATCCATAGAATAATATAGTTATTTATCTTGCTGAAAATATAAAGTGAGCAATCTTTTTTTGGTTTTGTACTGCATTGTTGTTGAATTCACAGCAAGGTTGTGATTCTTTTATTTTGATGTCTGCTTACAGGAAAACAACTGACACTCAGTTTTCAGGTTTAAACTTTGCACTTCCAAATCATGGTATCAGGCAAGATTTCTGTATTTTCCATAGTCAATTTCAAACATGATATAGAAATGAAAAAGCTACAACAGCAGTAAAATTACTAATAAAGTAAGCTTTATTAGTAATAAATAAATAGTGTTTGGGTTGGGGTTTGTTTTTTTTCCATTTTTATTCCACAGCAATCAGAGGATTGTGCCATGGGAATTGGTAGTCTCTTGCAAGAAATACAGAATGTATTAGAGACAGTAGAAAGTCACCATTGTAGCCCATAACTAGAAAAGCCAGAGTGGAGGAGGAAAGTCATCTATTGTCTGCTGCAGGGGGTAAGAGTGCTTTCATCTTAATAGTAAAACCCAGTTTACCTGTTGAAAGGTTTACCTGCTAGCAAAGGTAAATTAACTGAATTTGTTAATAACCACAGTGGTAGTGTTTGATTAAAGGAAAAGGGGCAGAAATTTTCAGTTTTTTCCTGCTTGTCCTGTACCTTAGAACAAATATAATTATGTTTTGTTTCTGTATTATTAAAGCACTGCTTCCAGTGCTTCAGAGACAGAGTGCTCACACCTCACTGACAGCCTGCACTGACTCTTCCTTGCTTGAAAGTATTTCACAGTTTCCGCTTTGATCAACACTCCTGTAAACAAGGAGTGATATTCTAATAGCCCACAAGGCTGTTCTTGTGCAAGTTTTCCTGGATAAATAATAAAAAATACCGCAAGACCGCCTATAATTCTATTTTTTAATAGAATTAAAAAAATTCTGTTTAATATAAGAAACTATATATAAAATTTTATAGCTATAATGGAGAAGGGTTCTTGATGACTTAAGTATGTAAATAAACTATAGGATATAATGTACGTCAGCAGCATGGAAATCCTGTATTTGTACCATAGCTTTTAATAATGCATTCTCTTTGCACCATCAGGAGGCCTACATGCAATTTATAATTTCTGCTTTCCTTAAGGGGGACCAGGGTCTGTTCCCCATCACTGCAGTGGCTGGGCTCTGATGTACCCCTGCCCTTATTTCTTGCATTGCAAGAGCCACTTCTGTGCTGCCCATGCCTGCTTTGGTCTGACTGAATTCACTGAATTTGTAATGATTCTGCTTCTTTATTCACGTTCAGTTTTACCTTGCCCTCAGAATCAAGAGTATCAGCCTGACATTTGGGACCCTGAATAAATTTAAGGCCTTAAACAATTTAATGCACTTAACGTTTGTCTCCTTTGGTTTGACCTGAAGGGAAATCTCTCCCTTGAAGGATTTATGCAGCCTGTGCTGCAAGGCACTTTCCTGCCATTCCTTCATTTGTGCCACAAGCAACATGCCCAGTCTCTGAGTCAGCCACTCTCTTTGGGTTCTCCTGCCCAGCACTGGGGAGTCTGTGACATTACAGACCAGAGCCTCAGACTTCTTTAGTGTACCAAAGGCCACAAGTCATCTGCAATGTCAGAGGAGCCTTTCTGCCTCTTACTACCAAAATGTCTCCAAAGGTTAAGCTCTCTAATGTGCATCACATTAAATGATGTAATGTAAGCAATGCCAAAGTTCAGAAAATTAAGAGTTGCGTGGCAAATACTATTGTATGTCTTGCTTTGAAGGAATATGGAACAAGAGCTCCCAGATGTGTAAATATTTGGAAAAAAAATACAAATAATAATAGAGGAATGTAAAAGAATGCTACTAATAATTAATATTCTAAAATAAAAAATAGTCCCTTGCCTTCTCCGAAATACACAGTAGTAGTTGAAGGTTATCAAGATGTATCAGGGACATAAAGCAGACTCAGTGAGGCTGGTTTCTAAGTCATATGTCCTTCCTCAGGAAATCCAGGCTTGGAGTTTCCCTTGCTTACATTAAAATGATTCTTCCATAACATGAAATTCACTCCTATACATTGCACACCTCAGCATAAGCAGCACAGAAACACAGTACAGGCTTCACTTTGGCTTTCTGACTGAAGTTAAACTCTCTTGCTTTAGATCATCTCTGATCTCTTCCAGGAAAGAGTAAATGAATATCCAAAAAGAGAAAAAGAGACTTGAATACTTGATGTAATTTTTTAAATGAAAAATTTAACCAATTGCCATTAAGGCTGGAGCCATCTGCTGGAGTTCAGTGTTCTAGAAATAGCTTAGACTCTCATGGCTCTTGAGGGGGCAAACAGAAGGTGGTACAAGTATCACCACCCTCACCACTCCAGCAAGACACTGGGAACAACTGGAGAAGGGCTAGGGATCCTCTCCTGACTGTGGCACAGTTTTTTCCGTGGGTGAGGAGGGATGGAGTTTGTGTCAGGCCAGAACATCTGAGAAACTTGCCTTTTGTTTCTTTCTCAGATCTTTCTCATTTCAGTGAAGTTGTGATCATCATTACTAGTTTGTTTTTTAGGGATTGCCAAATTCTGCAATCCTTTGAAGTGTTGGATTTAGGAAGCAGAGCCTTCCAAAGAAATGGTAAAATTTCTTCTGCAATTTTTTAAACCATTGAAATACATTTATTACGTTAACTATTTTTTTTAAAATAGGAAACCTAAATTATGAATATTTATATTTACATCACGATAACAGGGGATGGCTAAGATCTGTGTTTTGTGTTTCTCTCCTGATCTTGTTGAAGATGTCCCAGCTTTTGCAGGGGTGTCGGACTAGATGACCTTCCAACCTGAGTTATGCTAACCATGTTCAACTTAGTTCTTTCAGATTGCCCACAAAAAGCTGGATATTTCTGTGTGTATCAATGATAACTTTGGGTTGTAAAGGTAAATAAGATACTGGGACTTCATGAAACTTCCAGGTCAGACTCTGGTGTTGCAGAAGGGGCAGCTGTTTCACTGCAAGCACAGTTAATGTGAAGGCTCCCAAAGGAGCGTGTTTGTGATGGCTCAGCCACTGAGCTGTCTGAAATAAACCCCAGCTCTCTACCTGTGCAGTGCTAACCTCTGCTGCTTCCCAAAGGTGACCCACGGGGTGCCTGAGCTCCTCCACCAGTGACTGCCAAAAGGCAGGTGTCAGCACTCACTTCTGTGAAGGCTCCTCTCATTAAATCAAAATGAAATAATATGAGCTAAAAATTGATGGGCTGGATTCTCCCAGGTATTGCCAGGTTATATGGAGTGCCAGCAGCAGTGCTGATTTACAATTTCTGAGGCTGTGGCCCACGATTTGACCTAATTCATTAGTTCCCACCACCTGAGCTGGGGCAATTTCAGCAGAAATGTCTCTTCTCATCAGGGTAATTTCAGAGCATTGTTAAAGCAGTTTGATTCCAACTAACCTCTTTTTTTTTTTTTTTTTTTTTTTTTTACTTCATTGTATATTCTTCTTGATTATTGCAGAAGTGAAGCTGCTTCCAAAGTGTTAAAATTGTCATTGCTAATCTGTCTTTGCTAGAGTTGTGGTCACTCAGCTGCAGTTCTGACTCCAATTCTACAGACCAGAGCTGGCTCTTACAGTCCAAAATCATGTATGTACCATAGAATAGTTTGGTTTGGAAGAGACCTTAAAAGATATCTATTTCCATCCCCCTTGCCATGGGCGGGGACACTTTACAATAGATCAGGTTATTCCAACCCCATCCAACCTGAACTTGAAAACTTCCAGGGGTGGGGCAGCCTCAGCTTCCCTGGGCAGCCGGTGGCAGTGCCTCCCCATCCTCACAGGGAACAAACAGTACCAGCAAAACTCTCCATGCTTCTTCTGCAGCAATTGTATGCGTTCAGATCTTAGCGTGATCAGGCTGATCATTCACATTATCAATTTTATTTAACAAAGCTGTCTCTTATATGTAATTTCCATGCTGCTTCTCTGGATGTTATATAGAGAACCATGAAGGCAAATTCAGCTTGTCTGCATTTTCACTCCAGATAACAATGGTATGTTTTTTTCCAAAGCAGGTCAGGACACCAGCTCTAAATTTCTGAGCTGCCTATTCGGAACAGGGTGTGTCCATGTGTTTTCTTACCCAATCTGTCCTTATTCCCAAGAAACCCTCTTTTTTCCAACAGCCCTTATTCCTGAAAACATCTAAAACATTAGACAAAGCTAAGGCAAGATATTTGTTCTGTCTTCTGCGCAGAAGGGACAGGGGCATAAGTGAGGGCTGATGACCAAAACCCTTTTCAGATTCCATTAGTATTTGCACACACAGGTGATGCTAAAATGACTCCCTATAGTTTGGTCACACTTATTTGCAGGCTGTGAACTCTTTTAAATTGTCTGTGGTTTGCAGTATCTTGGGCAGACTTTCAGACTGCTCAGGATGGCATTTGCCACTCTCCTTAACTTCCATCTCAGTTTCTCTTGCCTGGTGGGTGTTTCTGTGACACTGCAGCAGTGACACCCCCTTGCCAGAGGCACGGGGCTGCACCAAGTCCCACATCACCTTCTGGCAAGCAGGACAAACCAGGCTTCCTGAAGCCTTGCAGGCAGTGCCTGGGTGGTGAGGAAGCATCCCACAAGCTCAGATCCTTCTTAGGGCAGGGAATAGGATTTACAGTAGGGGAGACCTCTGATGCTAAAAATGAAAAACTCTCCCAAGGTTTTGAGCAACTTGGAAAAACACCCTGGAAATCATGGTCCTTTTAAATAAGGCTCCTGTCAAACTTCACACAGATTGGCAACAAAGTTGTGATTTTCATTTCAATTTCCCTGGTAAGTAGTGGAGTAGCTTTGCATTTCCATTAAATTAAAGCTGTCTCTAGATGGCTTCAGAGAGCAAAGAGAACTCATCACTGTGGGAATTGCTGTGCTCTAGGAAGGTGCTGTAGCTCATGGGCAACTTTCCATCCTTGTGGGTAGGATCTGGGCACCAGCACATTGCCTGTCTTCCTTAATTAGCTGAGAGAAGACCAGGCAGAGCCCTGTGCTCCTCGCTCACTGCCTGCTGATGAGGCCTGGAGCAAATCCCTATACTAAAAGCACTTAAAAATGGAACAGAGGTGATGGAAATGTGGTTTGTTCACTGTGAATATCCAGCTGGGATAGTTGGAATAACTGCAAGGGAAGAGTTGCCTTTGCAAATCATGTGCCTGATTTACTGGTTAAATAGTTTTTCAGTCCTCCCTATTTAGTCAACAGGGACATTCAGATGTCCAGAAATAGAAGTGGAATGATTGGTTCCCAGTGCTAACACAAATCCAGTATTTCAGATTTTTTGCTCAGCACTTAGCAAGTTGAGACAACCAGGCTTCATTTAAATAGATGAACTCCTATGGTAGAATTATACCTGATTTCATGCTCTCCTTTACTGGTCACTAAATCTTTTCTATATCACATAGAATTATGTTTACCTTAAAACTGATCTGTAGATATGCCTGAAACAGCACCTAATGTGCATAAAGTCAGTGTTCTCAATGCATAGGAGAAGTCTTGTAAAAACTTTTTTGCAGCCGAAAGTCTTGAACCATTCACTGAAATAAGACAACTATTTGATTTCAACAAAATGGATTTTGTTGTCAATAAAATCACTGATAAACACTTGAGTTGGATTTGGGACTTCTGAGTCTATATATATATATGTAAAGCTACATACACAAACTTTCTTTTAGATCACGGAAATGAATGCTCCAACTTAAAGTTTATTCATCCAAATAGCTGGAGAAAATATCCACTTAATCACATAGTCTAAACACATTGAAGTAGGGGGAAAAAGGTGTTCATTTTCACCTGTGTTTATTTTTTCACCAGTAAAAACAAATAAAAAGAGAAGAAAAATAATCATAGTGCCTATGACAAAGATTGTGTTTCAAGGAGTGTGCAATGTGTACCACAATTACTTTAACTGCAAATGGAAGCCGCTTTTAGACTGAGTGTGGTTGAAAGGGAATATCCTTAGAAAAACTGTCACGCAGAATCCCAGGAAATGTTTTGGTTCAATATGTTTGGCCTCCATTTTTGTGGAGCTGTACATTCCTGTCCATGGTTCTAAAGGATAAAAAAAGAACTTATTTCAGAATCAATCTGTATTTTGACTCGTTTTTCTACTCCCTGCACCCAGGCTGGTTTACCAGATGTGTGAGTGAAGCTGAGCAGTGTCATTTTCCTGTTTAGTGCCACAAACGAGTTTTACGGTGTTCCCGAATTCAGTCCTTTTGCACTGCTCAAGTGGTGTGTTCCTGCTGTCTCCAGCCCCCTCTCAAAGCAGAGGTTTCATTTGTTCTCAAAGCCACAAAGAGAGCTGAGACTGACCCATCTGCAGACAGGGGCTCTCTTCATTCAGCCTCACTGGTGGGAGGATCGGCAGGGTTGGCGTTGGAGACAAGGGACAGGCATCTCTGACATCTCAGCACACAGAGAGGCACCCACCTGGGAAACACAAGCCTGCTGCTGCTGCTGGCACTCCTTCCAGTCCTGCCTGCAACCCCGTCAGCTTTGGGCTAAATGAACCAGGTAGAAAGGCTGAACCAGCCAAAACAACACATTCACCAGGAGGGTCAGCCAAGAAGAGAGGCAGAGATGGCAACATCTTTCACTCTGGAGCACCCCCCAAAAGAAAGAAAGCACACGGTCTTTGCTTCTTACCTGAACACAGTGAAGGTGTCACAGCAGCAGTCCAGGGGACGGGACAGAATTTCAGTGTCACACACCCACAACCAGCCAGGATCCAGTGCCCACCCCTCCTCACTGCCTCACGAGCTACTTTGCACAGATGTCCCTCCCTTCCCCTTGTGCCATGGGTCATGTTGTTGAGCACGCCCCCAGAAATTTGTGCTGAACCACTCCATGATGAGCTTATTCATCATACAAACCCCATCCAAAGGAGGCTTTCTGCTCAAGTGCTTCCAAAATGTGTCCCTGGTCATGCCAGGGACCCCTCAGCAATGTCCTGAGTCTCTGTGGGTCCCTGACACCATCAGCTCTGCTCACGGTGTGCTGAGCACCCTGAATCCAGGCAAGGGAAGGAGGGTGCAGGGCTGTGGGGGCTCCCCAGCTCTGCTCCTGCTCAGTTCGGCTCCCCCATCACTCCTGGATGCTGTCTTGCAGATCCCCACGTTCCTGCTGCACTTGGGCTTTTTTCTGTTGGCTTTCCCTTTTATATTTCTGTGTGGTTCAGAATAGCTCTCTGGATCTGATACTTGGCTCCTGCTTATGCATGATTTTTGCTTGCAATCTGCCTTACTTGAGCGGTGTTATTCCAAGTGCTTTTGAACACACTGATGTTACAAAACAGCAATAAAAGGATTTTACTTTCAAAGCTGCTCTTCCAGGTACCTCATACCCTTGGGGCACAGGCACTTGGGTGAGTTTGATGCTGAAGTCCCCTGGGTTAAGGTTTTCCCTTTTGCTTGGGGCTCTGGGCAGTTTTTGGTGGTTGTATAATGCTGCCCCAGATAGGGCTCCCACCCACGGGCAGCCCACACCTGTGTTGGGTTGAGCTGTTCACCTGGTTTGCAGTCACAGCTGTAACCACTGAGGACACCCTTTGTCTCCCCACCTTTCAGGTGTCTTCTCCTGGTGTGCCTGCACCAGAAGGGTCCTGTCTTGCTGGGAGGAGGCAGCTCTGGAGGTATGGTTGTGGTAGGAGGCTTTTCCCTAAATAAGATTTTTAAAGGTGTTTGGGTTTGATCATTTTTCTCCCTTTGGTTTGTGCTGAATATTTCCTGGGGTATGAATTTTATTTATTCTATGGTGTAGTAACTTCGTTTATCAGACTGAGCAAGGATTAAGGTATTTACACCATTTAGAGCTATGGTTGATTGTTTTGAAAATCCTCATGCTTGGTAAGAGAAAATCTCCTTAGATTTCTCTTAAGCAGAAGGGTAAGATTTTTGTTTGCACCTTTCCAGAACGCTGAAATCTGAAGCTTGTTTAAAGTATGGTTTATGGCATGATGGTTGGTCTACTGTCCAACCATCTTTGTATGTACAACCAACCACTGTATGTGCGAAGGACCTCTGTGGACTTTCAAGAGTTCAACCTCAAATATAACAAATAAGAGTGATGAGAGAAGCTCATAAAATTCCTGGAGTCATGTTTAATACTTACTTAAAATTTCATGTTCTTGTGGCATGCCCTTTTCCAAAGACACATTAATTATGAGTGCTTTCTGAAGTAAGGCTGCAGCAGGTATTACGGAGCATCAGGAATGCCTTCTGATGATCTGTATCCTAATACCTGAAACCACTTTGCTTAGGCAGTCATCTGCAGAGCAAAAGCTTTCCTCAAATCTGTTAAATATTTTTAATTCATACCCTTCACAGACCCACAGCAAGCTGTTAAAAATGTTTACAGGTACATCTCAAGCTATAGTTAAAGTTATGCCTGTTGCTAATGGGAAGCTCTGCAGTTACTTACTGGCTAAATGCTTATAGGAATGTCACTGGTACTATGCAAAATAAGTCTTTCTGTAAGTATCTTTTTTGCCAGGACTTGTACAAGCAGGTCACAGTGAAGTGCTTGCTTAGTTGCAATATGTCTCTGCTCCAGCACAGCTGAAGCAAAGATGATGGTGAAAACTAATTTTTTTCAGGTGCTCCCTTGCCCCAAAAATGTTTACTACCAATTTAATACTGCTTAAAATAGTGCAGTTATGTCTGTGGGTCCTGGATGTTTTTTAACCTTGAATTAAAGAGGTTGTTTCTCTTTACTTTTTCTCCTTCAGTACACAGTGAGAGATGAACTTAGAGTTGGGCAGGCAGCAAAAGAGCAACCACTCACAAACCCACTCACTGGGTTTGCCCTCTTTGAGGTTGTATCCTTGTTATTTATAAGCATTGTTACTGTAAGACTTACTGAGATGCAAAGAAGAGGCTGGCATTTTGGGAGGCTCTGGCAGTGGCCAGTAGAGGAATCTGAAGGAAGGCAAGGCCTGGGGAAAGGGTGGGTCTCACTAAAGATGAAGACATTTTTTGGGATATCTGTGTGCCAAGGACTTGGAGAACAAAACCTGCTCCATATTCAGATGAGTATAAACCAGATGGACAGTTCCAGGTCAGTAAAGGGGAGCTGGCTGTAGCACCAGGTGGGAGAATCTACTCTAAGAATAAGACTTGATAATTATCTACCAGAAAAAGAGGTGGCTCCAAATATGAATTTTTACTCAGCATAATCACCTGAGAGCAAAACCAGAGAGAGATTATAAAAAAGACTGTTTCATTTGAGAGACTAGTTATTTTACTTGGTTTTTTTTCTCCTGAAGTCAGGCCAGAGAAGGCTAAAGGGACTGAATTTTAGGAACTAACTTTAAACTAGTTCCTGCAGCCTGGGGTGGTGCTGATTCTCCCATCAGGCTGGGCACTGCAGGCACACACATGCCTGTCATGCTGCACTCTGCATCTCTCTCAGGACAGTCTCTTCCCATTACTTCTCTTATTTCAGAATACATTCCAATGCACTGGGCTGATGGGAATAGAGAAAATATGGCTTAGCCCCAACAGATAATACAAATCCCTACAGCTGCAGTGTGTCCCCTGCTTTCTCTTTGGTGTCCTACATGAAGCTGCCAGTTGTCCTTCTCAGGGCTTCTCCGATGGCATCTCATGCTCTGGTTATTTTTCTATGTCATGCTAGATAGGTTGCTGCTGTTTTTCTAAAAATAGAGCTGCTATTCTGGGTTGGGATTTATACCAGGAATAACAGCTATGACAGCTGTTCAGGATTTTCTTTCTTTAAAATTGAAGGATAGTTGAGGGTTTGGCCAAGACTTCAGGAAACCTGGTGCTTTTTGATTGCTTCTCTTAACAGCCTGTATTTACCATTGGCTGTAACAGCTTCTTGACCCAAACTCTGTAGGGTATGCCTTACTCTGGAGGATTTCTTAGTTTGAATTGAACAGCATTTATAAATTTATGGGTGATAATTTTTACTGTAAATGTAGACCAGCAAGGTATGGATACATAACTTCTGGTTTCACATCAAATTAACTTTTTATTCCTATCCAGTTAATTAAGCCAATGTAGTTTCAATTCTCTAGCATAGGTCTTTTTCTCTCCACGAATTAAATGGATTAACCTTTCTTAGAAAGCTATCACTAATTATATTACTGTACTGGGCTATTAACTCCTTTCCTCAATAAGTTACTATTTTTATATGGCCACAGTGACCTGAAGTAATTACAACCCCAATTTTACTTGAAACCTTTCAGTTTAGTGCTCTTCTGATGAAATATTCTGCTTCCCAAATACTGGGAAGGAATAACAGTGCATAGAGAGAATTTCAGTCAGCACTCTCAGAGCAAAAGCTGTAGACACTCTAATAAACAGTACTCCTTTTTTCCCCTAGATTATCACTGAGGTAATCACATGCATGTTTGAGAACAGGAAGCAAGTGTTCCCCATTAGCATGTGTTAGATTTCTTTTGTGTGCTAGAAATACTTCATTTTATCTAGTTGAAGGTGATGGGAAAATAAGGTTGATTCACTGTGTGTTTGAAGTCTGAGACTGCCTAGGGTCTAAAATTCACAATGCCAAAGGCTGAATGTCTCTTTCTTATGTTTAGAAGCGTAAAATGTTGGGCTGCTGTTGTGTGCAAGAAGAGGTGTTAGCTGAATACCTGCTGGTTGTCACACACCTGATTTCTTAGGTGGGCAAAGCCTCCTTCAGTCTGTTTCAGTGAAATTAAATGGGGAGAACTCAAAGGGGTTTGGCACCAGAGAGGAAAACTTCTCACCTGAGTTTCATGAAAGATGCATCATGAAGTGATGCAGGAGTGAAATTCATGATTTATGGATTAAATATCACCTTAATCAAGAAGACATTTTAAGTAGCCAGCTTAATCATTGTCATCAACTTCATCAGGGTGATTGAAACCATCATTACTTTAGCAACTGATTAGCAAGAGCTGGATGTGGTCTTTCTACTAATGCTGGAGCTGCTCATTAGAAAGGTGTCAGAGGTCCCTGACACCACCTCTGCATGATCTGCCCTGGTGCTTTTGCTGTATTTTGCTGGAGAGTATGTGGATTTTTCCTTAGATTAAGCTTTCTGTGTAATTCAGAATAATTACTATTTTGTATTACAAATACATAAGTGTTTGCATGAAACTTTTTGATAAAAGCAGAAAGTGCAGAAGTCTGATAGTTGGTGATTAGTTTATTCATGGTTATAAAACCTAAAAAACAATTTAAATACAGTTTTAAAAATAAAATCTAAAAGAAAGGGTTGGAGGTGTCTGAAGGAAAATAAAAATGCATTTAGACAATGCAGAATCCCAAAGCAATGCATGGTGGAGTGGACAGGTGCTTGATTTGTGCTCTGAAAAAAAAAGCAATATTGGGCAAAATTACCAAAATGAGAGTCAGTTTGGAAGCTAATGTGTAAACATCTCTGTCTAGAAGAAGATAATAAGAAACATGATTCATGTGTAGCATACCCCTGAGGTATTTGGGGTAGATAAACAGGGAAAAAATGGAATTTTTCAGTTAAGTTCTCTAGAATAGGCCATTTAAGATACATGCAATGAGGTCCTTAAGAAGGCTTCAGGAGCATATAAATGAGTCTGAAAAGCAAATAAAATAACCAGAAATTTTATAGGAAGTTACCTGTAGAGGAGATGAATCCAGTCAGCCAGAGACTTTGGATGGAGGTGCTTTCTGTCAAACTGAAGATAAATAATGCCTGGTTAGGAAAGCAGCCCTCTTGTTCTAGTTTTTAGATTATTTTCTTCTTCCTCCACCCCCGCCAAAAAAAGTCTCATTTTTAACTTCACAATGCTAACAAAGAATTTGGAATTTAATCAAAGACACAGGTACCAGCAGTTTTATCAGTCTTGATGGAATTTATATCTAATTACTCAAATAATTCAGGTTTTGCCTTGCATTCTTGATGGGGGTTAGCAGTTGGCCTGACATTATTATAGAAAAACCTCAACAAACATTTTCCCAAAATAGTTCCCTGTACATGGGGGGAAATTGAGCAGCTCTCAGGTGAATGTGACTGAGACTTGAAGACTTGTAATCCAAATGTGGTGGTTTTTGACAAAGACTATTGATATACCTCATCTGTATTCAAGTGGAGAATGGGGAAAGGAAGACAAGGATATTTTTTGTCATTTTGCAATAACCACCATGGGAAAGGCAGTCATTCCCAGCCCCAGCAGTCCCAAAGAAGCAGCAATCACAAGTAAACAGGAGGGCCCTCAGCAATACACAAAACAATGTTCAGGGACACAGAATTTCAATGTAGTTTCAGAATGTATAGAACAACATTACTTTGAAACCAAAGAAAACCTTTTATTTATCTTTGTCTTACAAACTGAGCTTAATGACAGTACGGACTGAAAGTGATGTGGAAATGAGAGTTTAGTGGATGTGGAAATGAGAGTTTAGTGAATGTGAAAACAGCAAAGATAAAGGGTTAGAAGGGTTCTTGGACAGGAGGACAAGAAATGGCTCTCCAGCTTTATTCTTATGTTGAAAATCATGTGCTTGTCATCTTGAAAGATGTGGGAGACCACCTGAGACCAAGACTTGCACTGATTTAACAGACATGATCTCTTTCCTTTGTGAGGCAGGAACATTTGTGTCAATCCTGATCATCTTTCTGTGAAAGGCACTTCCCCAGCTGTGATGGCATCTCTCCAGTACCATATCTTCCAGGGCTTTTCTGGCTCTTTGGTGCCATATTTATTGGTTGCTGAGGTCTTGAATACTTGTTTTCATTATTAGTGGGACGTTTCCCAGAGTATTGGGTTCTTCAGGTCCCCACAAGTGGCTTGCCAGCTGTTAAAACATATTGTGGCACTGAGAAGAGCTCCTCCAAATCAAAGCAGTGTTCTCTGCCATCACAGGGAACACACAGATGATATTTTGGAGCCTGAAGCTAGCAGAGAGGATTTCATCAGGCTTCCTGCTCTACCTCAGGCGTTCTCTTTGGTGCAGAGGGTTGTGCTGTGTCCCCACCTCTCTGACCTCCTGAGTGAGCAGGGCTGGTGAAAGCTTCCCACCCTCTGGGGCCGGGCAGTGTCCCCGTGTCCCCGGCTCTGGGGCCGGGCAGTGTCCCCGTGTCCCCGGCTCTGGGGCCGGGCAGTGTCCTCGTGTCCCCGGCTCTGGGGCCGGGCAGTGTCCCCGTGTCCCCGGCTCTGGGGCCGGGCAGTGTCCCCGTGTCCCCGGCTCTGGGGCCGGGCAGTGTCCCCGTGTCCCTGGCTCTGGGGCTGTGCAGTGTCCCTTGTCCCTGGCTCTGGGGCTGTGCAGTGTCCCCGTGTCCCCGGCTCTGGGGCCGGGCAGTGTCCCCGTGTCCCTGGCTCTGGGGCTGTGCAGTGTCCCGTGTCCCCGGCTCTGGGGCTGTGCAGTGTCCCCGTGTCCCTGGCTCTGGGGCTGTGCAGTGTCCCCGTGTCCCCGGCTCTGGGGCCGGGCAGTGTCCCCGTGTCCCCGGCTCTGGGGCTGTGCAGTGTCCCCGTGTCCCCGGCTCTGGGGCTGTGCAGTGTCCCTGTGTCCCCGGCTCTGGGGCTGTGCAGTGTCCCTGTGTCCCCGGCTCTGGGGCTGTGCAGTGTCCCTGTGTCCCCGGCTCTGGGGCTGTGCAGTGTCCCTGTGTCCCTGGCTCTGGGGCTGTGCAGTGTCCCTGTGTCCCCAGCTCCTCTCCTGGCCCTGCTGTCACAGCAGCTGCTGCAGCACAGCTCCCTCTGAATCAGCCTTCTTATTGCTTACACGTGTAGGAGAGACTGAATCAAGTTTGTGTTTTATTCTTTGGGCTGATAATCAAAGGATTGTCCCTGCTGTGGCTGCTGTTTCAAAACGCGCCCTGGAATTTCATTTGTAATTCTCCTTATCACTGACACTCTGCCTCTCTGGTTTACCTTTGTTGCAGACCCTGCAGGGGGCTTTGAGCGAGGCCCTCCTTCCACTACAGAGCTGCTATCCGTGTGGCTTGGGAGGAGCATTTGGTACCATTTATAGGCTTTTTGTGGTGGCACCATTGTTTTGAGAGAGTTTGGGGTGTCAGTGTGCTTGGCAGTCGCTGGAGCAGCAGCACCTGTGCCTTTCTGGAGAGCAGAGAGGAGCTGCGGAGGATGGGCTGAGGGGACGGCAGCAGGCCTGGCACACCTGGGGCCGTGCCGGGGCCCGGGCAGCCTCTGGGCCTGGAATGAGCGCTCCGGGCTGCTCTTCCCACCCAGGACAAGCAGCAGCGGAGCACATCTGCAGGGTCCTGGTGCTCTGGCAGCATAAATAACCCTGTGTGTGCCTCAGGAGCTGCTCCCAGCACTGGCGATGAGCTCTGCCGGGAGCTCTGCTCGGGGCTGCCCTGGACCTTGTGCCTGGGAACCTGTATCTGCTAAAGGAGGGATGTGGAGGGAGCTTCCCACAGAGCAAGGCAGCTCCTAATCCTGTTCCAATTATTTCTGCACTGTCCAGTCACTAAATTAGTGGCAGTGGGCAGGATTGAGGACAAGTACAGGGCAGGTCAGCCAGATTTCTGAGGTACAGCTTTTTGAGCAAAGGGAAGTGTGGTTAAGCTGTTGTGTCTGTACCTAAAGAAAAAAAAAAGTCACTTGTTGCTATAATGAGAATTGAACTTGTCTGTTTCTGCTTTAATCATGTTGTCCTAACACGCTTCCTTCTAGATTTCTTTATTTCTACTGGTTTAGGTGATCTATTTTGTGGTCAAAATGAGCAGATGGAGAGGGATGTGCTATTCCCTAGCATGTTCTACACAACATCAGCCAGTGAGTTTAAGCACTGGTGCAAACAGCTGAGGCAAGAATCATGAACAATTGTTGTATCGGGCACAAATGATGAGTCTCAGTCTGTTAATAGAGTAACCATGCATTAACTTCCCACAGACGTGGCAGAATTTCACAAAGTTCATGCATGTGCTCTCTTGTCAACCTGCTTAAAGAGTACGAGTGTTTACTTCTATAGGTTGCTGTGGAAAGAGACACTGCCTTTTTTCAGGGGTATTTTCGTAGATGCTAAAATCACAAACCTTTGAAAGCAAACGTGCTGTTGACTGTAATAAAAATCAATTGTGTGTGTGTGTGAAATAGGAGTCCCAAAGACATATAAGCATCACTCTGCCAAATTAAAATTGTTTAGTTAAGGACTGCCAAGATGCTAGAAGTGATCTGGTTTTGGTCACTTTTAGCATCGCTCATATTAAGTACCTACATCCTGTTAAATAAGTCACTCTTTCAGAGGTTAAGGAAAGACGTCTATGCTGCAGCTTCAGGAAATAGGGCTGAAAAGGGGCAATAGGAAACCAAAGTAAAATCAGGACTTTGGATGGATGCTTGTCAAACTTGTGCAATTTCCCTGGACAACCCCTTCTATGCACTTCATATTCTAACCTTTAATGCTTTTGCTGCAAGACTTAATTCGGTTCCTTCATTGATGTGCAGAGAAGTTTTCCATTTTCCGCTTTGTGTGTATGTCTGTGAGTATTTGAGGACTGTTACAAATCTCTGGTTTTTTCTGGAGCCACTTTGCCCTCACCACTCCCTTCAATCAAGGAAGACTTCAGCCAGTGTCAATGAGAACTTGATAATTGCCAAGTACTGTTTTACCATTCAGTTATTTCACTATTCATTTTGCAGTGGTTTCATCTAGCCCATGGTTTTAGTGTTTTATCAGACAGAGTATCAAAAATCTTTATTATAATCAAAGTAGATACTCTGCTGGGACTTTCCTGCCTAGAAGGCCTCTTCTCCTGTTCAGGGTGGAAATTGGACTGCTACGAGTTAGTGTTTGACAAACCCATGTTTGTTGTTAGTACCTGCAGACACTTGTAAAACTTAGCCCAAATGAATTGGAGAGCAGAAATACCTTGATTTCTTTCTGTGTTCCCATGAATAGTCTCTGCCTTCTGATACCCTTTAAGAAAAGAGGCTTATTGGTTAGCCCAGACCTCTTCCTTCTGCCCACCATCACTTATTTCTCAGGGACTCTCTGAGGTTTTCAGTGATTGTAGCTCACATGTGAGCTCTTAAAGGTGATGTGTAACTGTTTGAAGAGAAACTGGCTGGAACACAGTCCTCTAAGGCAAATTCCACAAAGCTCAAGGGAAGCATTTGTAAAGGCAGGGATACAGAAGCCAGTGTGCCCAAACGTAAATTTTGAGGCTCCTGACAGGCAGAGACTCAAGCAGAAATTTTTCAGATCAAATGGGGGCTGCTTGCCTTGAGAAAGTGTATGCTAATAAACCACGTATCTCTATTTTATTTACAGAGCCAAGGAAATAAAGCAGTTCTCTTGCATGCTGACAGGTGCGAGGGGTCTGCTCTGGGTCAGCACTGACAGTGCTCCCCCTGCCCAGGCAGACACTCGTGGTGCCCCAGGCTTGGCAGTTTGTGTCATCTGCTGAAACAGCACACAAACCCCAGGCAGTGTTGTGGCAACACAGCATTGGGTTTGGAACAGAATCATTTACAGCATGAGGGTTTTGGACTGCAAAGAACAGATGCACTAAACCACAATGATACTACATGTGTATTTTAAAAGCATATTTCCATGGATATCCAACAAAAATTATCCTGAATTAATGTTCTTGTAATTCATATTTAGAATGTCCTCTGTGGGAGTTCCAGTTAGGAAAATAAACCTTTTAAATTAAATTTTCATGTGGCTACTGCTCTTCAGCAGCTCAAGGTGATTGATTTATTAGACATTTTAAGTGTTCAAATATAATTATTGACTGAACAGAAGCCTGAGCAGCCTCTTCCACAGATTTTCATAATTAACAGTATGGAAAAATGAAGGTCCAAGGAACAAATTTTTGTGTCGTGAGATACCTAACATATAGCACACTTTAAAAAAATACATAGTGGTATTAAGGTTCTTTTCACTACAGTAGCTTTAGGGAAAACTGGAAATAACAATAAAAAAGACTCAAATTGTGTGTTTTTGTAGCATTCTCAAGGCTCACCAGTGATGCTACACACTGGAGATATTCCTATATGGGTACTATATATACTTCCCTATGGAGAAGGCAAGCCTACTCTTCCTATCAGGACCATAACTACAATGGATATGAATGCTCTTCTGCTTCATTCAGTAGGAAATCACTGAATCCAACTGCTGAAGGATATTCTTGCCTTTACAGTTAGTAATCAAAGAAAAGCCTGAATGCTTCTGAAAACCAGGATGGACTTTAGGCTACTTGTCTGAATGGTTTTCTGTTCAAAGTTTATCTTTCAGTAGTTCATAGAAAATTTGCCGTGGTGCTAATGAATTGTTTAATCAGACTTTGACCACTCACCACACAGAAAATAGGACCCCTGCACCCAGGGAAGAGAGCCTCAAAGACCTGATTGAATTTTTCAAAGCATGTGCATGATGGAAGGCCCAAGGATGGGGTTTTGGCCAGGTGTGCTTTTAGCATCCTGTTAGTCCACACTGGGGTTGTATATACACACACTGATTCCCTCTAAACGTTTGGAGCAGCCAAAGCCCAATAAAAATGTTACTTTTCCCAAGAAGTGATAGCTTTCCAGAAACTTAGATTGGGGTTTTTTTCATAGGACTGTAAGGAGAATGTAAGTGAAGTACTGCAGCTCAGGAGTGTGTACAGGTTACATCTCAGGCTGCAAAGAAAGACTGCTGGGATTGCTGAAACTCCTGGAGATCTACAGCTTCAATTTTCACAGCAGAAGTTCCTCCTGCCCCCACTACTCCCTCTGGAAAGCTCTCCAGCCCCAGGATTGTACTTAGTGCCTGCTGGGGAAAATTGCACGAGAGAATCTTAGAGAGCAGGGAAAGCAAAATCAGGATATAGAGGCGAGGAACAGGAGAAAAACAAAGTAAAGAATATGCACAGAAAAGTTAAAACACAGTAAAATTTGCCTCTATATGTCTCCTCAATATTGGATTTATTCAGCAGTTGGATTATTTCAGCAGTTTGGCAGTTGAGTTGTTTTTCTACAGAAAGTGGTAGCAAAGAGTCGTATTAAAAGTGGTGGCAATGCTTTAATTTGCTCTTAATTAAATCTTACTGCATTCTATTTCACTTTCAAATTTTCATGTTTATGGGTGATTTGCAATTCATACTTACAATTCATGCTTAAATTGCTGTTCATGCATGTACTTTCAATGGCTGCTAACAAAAATTTAACTCTGATTTGGTAGCATTACTTTTCAGAGAGGCCCAGGAAAAGTGTGTAGTATGTTTTTGTTTTGTGGTTTATCTGCAAATAAGGGAAAGCATCAAATGGGGGAAAACCCCATTTGATGACACATTTTGAAGATCAGTGTTGTCATTTAAACACGATGGTGACAAAAAATGCAGGGTGGGTTTGTTTGGTTGTTTTTTGTTGTTGTTGTTGCTTTGATTTGGATTTTTGGCTTGGTTTCTTGTTTGGGGTTTTTTTGGTGTGTGTTTGTGTGCATTTGCAGTGTTGTTTGGTATATAGCAACTAAATGGAGAGGAAAAGTCACCTGGGGAAACCTTGGCAGATTCTGGCTGGAGGCTGATTTCAAACATTTTATGACTGCAAATTTGTTGCAGAGAATCAAAGAAATGGTAGGCAGAGCATCCAGAAGCAGAATAAACTAACCTCTCAAATTCCATCAGGGCAGCCAGTACAGCTAGGGAAAAGAAAAGCCAGGGAAGTTTTCCTTCCCTTTGAAGCTTTTCTAGAATGAATCTTTAATGATGGGTGTCTGCAACCTCTTCCAGACAATAATGAATGTACGACCCCCAGGTTTTACAGGCAGAGAAGATGGAGCCTAAACAAGAATAAGCTCAGGGTGCCACTTGCACTGAGTTATCTGTAAGGATTCCCCTGGGACGTGAGCTCCAGTTTGTGTGGATAATGCTAAAGGTAGCATTTCAAACTTCAGGTGTGTGTAGTGTTTTTTCTCAGAGCACTGAAATCTGGAGTGACTCCAGCACTGGAAATGCAGAATCCTCCCTTCTGCAGCAGGCAGGGACCAAATGACACAACACAGAACAGGCTATGAATACTTGTGCAAATGTAGAGAGAGAGGCACTTCAGTGAAAATATGCAGAAAAAAATAATAGTTTAGGAAAAGCTGATTTTTTTTTTTGTCTCCCTTGTAGAAAAATGTGCTTAGTAATAGGTTCATTTTGACTTCTGAAAGAATTTCTGTCAAATACAATTATCGGAGAAACTACAACTGCAAAGGTATCAAAGCTATGTTTGCAGAATTCAGGCTTCAGAGCACTTGGAGATGGAAGATATTTGTCGAATTTCTTTACATGTCATCTCATGTTTCTTTTATTTTATTTATGAATTTTCCAACTGTGGTATATGCTGTCTAAAGATGAGAATGTTCCAGCAGTTTTATTCTTTAAAAGAGTCTTTGGCAGATGCATTATATTTATTTATTTTTTTTCTTTTCTCTTCCTCACTTGAAAAGAAAGGCAGAAAAGTGAAACAAAGCGCAGAAATAAAGCAGTCTGTCACACTGAAAACCTCTGAAACATAAATAATAAACTTTATTTACTAGGTAATTCTCCTTGATACTCTTGTTTATCATATTTTCAACAGCTCTCACTTAAGACAGTGTTGCGTAAGTACAAGGAAAGTGTCTTGATATTGTTAAACTGAAAGAAACATCACTTTTGTATTAACAGACATTCCGGTTTAAAAGCATGTCAAAAATATTTTGAATGCATTTGGAAAAGCAAATGCATTTCTTCCAAGTATCTGAAGACTAATTTCATTTTATATTCTGGGTAAGGCCAGGGTGCTATCAAGAAATGCCTATTATGTGCTACTTGTATTTTTTTCAAGGCATGTATATTCCATGTTGAAGGTATCCTTTGTGTTCATTTGGAGTCACAAATCAAATTTAGGTAGCCAGTGCATACGTGAATCTATTCTTATCTCTGTTTAACTCACCACAACACTGACTCCTGGCTGATGAACTGTTATTTTAAATGTATTTAAGGGAGGGAAAGAAAAGATTAAATTGATTTCTTTCCCATTTTTGACTACTCTGTGCCCACAATTCAAACATGCACCGCATAATCTCGTGAAAATTAAATGTCATCATTTGACTGTAAGAGGAATGACCCACTGAATTCAAATTACAAAGAACTCTGAATTGCTTTCAGCTGTTCTCTCAGTGGGTCTCTGTTTCTAATGATGAGCCAATTCTTCAGGTATGTTGGCAGGGAGGGAGCAGAGGAGGTGGGTTGTGTTTGCAGGAGAGCAGACATTAATGGGGATGCATGGTGTCATACAGCTGCACTCAGAATGTCTTCATCACCGCTGTGCCAGGGAAATGCTGTTCAGATTATTTCAGGGGAGCCATGTCACGTTTCCTGCAGGAGCTCTGAGCTGTTCCCATCATGCAGCGTTTTCCCAGTGGAAACAGCGAGTCACGGTGCTGCTGTCCCCTTTCCCAGCTCTCCTGTGCTCCCCGGCGCCATCAGTGTAGAACCCAGGGGGATCTGGCAGGGCTGAGAATCTGCAGAGGAGGAGGATGAATCCCCCCAGTGCAGGATGCTCCCTCCATAACCAGAGCAGAGGATTTCTCCAGCCATGACTTAATACTGAATTATTCTTGAACAGAGCAGCTGTAAACCTGATGCTGTATTCAGTGGTTTATGAGGTATGTTCTTTTTCATTCGGGGGGAAAGTCTCTAAATGTGCATAAGCCTCATCTTGCACAGGCTTCAAATTCTTTTCTCCTCTAAAATTCAAGTGTGATTTGCTGAGGCTCAAAGCTGCAGTGGGATGGCTTCTCCTTCCACCAGGCAAAACTTCCACCATGTGTTTGTAGTGCCAGTTCAGTGATATAAGTGAAGAGGATACATGACAGAGTATGAGGCAGAATCTATTGCTCATACTTCAGGGTGTAAATCAGTCAAAGATAGCTCCAGGTGAGAAAGAAATCTCTTCTCTATATTTAATGCCTGCCTATAAATTTGAGGACTCTGACTCCCTCTCATGCAGAAATATTGGCTAATGTGTTTTTCGTATATACAAGTGTGCATTTGTCAGTTTGTTCTGCCCACAGTACAGACATTCACAATTTTGATCACAGATGAGGACTCTCCTCTCCTGAGATTTTTTTTGCTAGCGTAGATTTGCTTTAAAAGTCTGCAGAGGATGCTGTGCCTGTATTAGCAACCAGGTGCCCATGGAGCAGCATTCTTCACAATCCAAGATTTATAAAGATTATTTCATAAGAAAAACAAATTCATAGTGTGCAGTTTTCTGCCTCCTCACAGGCCAGTAACACCATAAATATGATGAGGACTGTTAATAGCTAAAGTTGAGTTCAGGTCCCTTAATATATTTCCTAGGTAGTGCTGCCACGTGCTTAAAACCACCTTTCCTGATTATTGTTCAGGCTTTGAAAGAGCAGTACTCTGGAGCTCATGTGAGCTTTACGCAGAAGTATGTGTGCCTCCTGAAAGGAACTGCTCTTTCAAGAGGGTGAGAAGCACTAGAAGCCTCTAATTACAGCAGTGCAAACTGACAGGTCTTGTAGAGTAGGCTACATTAAAATATAGTTTCTGTTGATTCACTTTCAAGCCAAGCTAACAACCTCACAGGAAACCAGGTTTTTACATCAGCTAATTAAAAATTGATATGGCTCCAACGCAACCTAGATAAGGAGGGCACTCACCCCTCGTACTGCCAGGCACTCAAAACCTGCCCTGGAAAGCCAAGCAAAGGCCAAGTATCAGTCGTTGCTAATTCCCTGCTGATTCTCCTGCAGGTAACTTGTACAGAAGATCCAAAGGCTATTTAATTTCACTGTCCCATAACAGCTTTATAATCAGGTATGTGCCTCTGTAAAAATTTACTGGTTTAATTATATTATGTTGTTCAGGTAAAGAAAAAGATAATAAAAACTCTTACAGGCATATTTCCCTTTAGTGCTCAGCCTTTTTAGGGCTGAGGGAACAGGACAGGAGGGACACACAGAAAACTCCCCTGAATTTCACTGGCTTGAACCAGAGCTGTGGGATGGGTGAACCCAGGCAATCATTAAACACTTTGACACCACACTAAAAATTTTGGCACTAAAAGTAACTTCCCTCACGTGTGAAATTCCTACATTATGAAGCAAAACAGTGGATTGGAGAATAGATAGAATGCTGTGGGAAGAACCTCTGGGGTTCCATAGCTGTAGCCTGGCAAGCTGCACCTCTGTCCTTCAGGTTCCCGTGTCAGTGATGGGAGTGTCACAGCTCCACACCAGGCACTGACTCTGGGCTGGTTTTCACAGGAAGATCTCCTGCCCTCTCACCCCCCTGGTTCAGCAGTGGGTAGAGCTAAAAAGTGGGTACAGCCTCAGGTGATGTGACTGCTGCTGAAAGTCCCAAGCCCTTCTGGGATGGGACAGCATTTCAGGGGCTGCTGTAGCTGTCCTGCTGTATATGGACACCCCATAAACTGCAGCTGCATTCATGGTGTTGTGTAGCTGCAAGGAGAAGGTTAACAATGGCAGAAATCACTACTTAGTTCATAAATACTGTAAATGTTATTAAAAAAAATAATTAAAACCCAGTTGGCACAGGCTGCAGGATTTACTAATCAACATGTCAGTTCATTTCCAAGTGCATCATACACCTCGAGTTATTTTAGTCCAGCTGCTTCCTGCAGATGCAATTTGAACAGTCAGAAATAAAAGCAAATTTCAGTGCACCAGCAGTGTGCTGCTGGCACTCTCCTCTGACTTAGGCAGGTACACAGGCCTGGGGGAGAGGGAACAGCCAATGTAGATACAGGGAGATATTCAGTTACTTTTTGCTAAAGTTGAGAAAAACCTTGCCTGTGGGCCACACACAGCATTGTTTCCTTTATAAACTGATTTAGGAAAAAATTCTAAGGTTTGTGCTGAAGATCCTTTATTTGTGACTGTGCAGTGAGGGCTCCATAATCTATATTCAGGTATGGTATTCAAAAACACCTTAACTCCACAGTTGATAGGACTTCTGCATATGAAAAGTTAATCATATTCCCACATGGTAGAACAGCTTCTCTGCTTTGGAGACTCTCCTCTAAGTGCATTTGAGCTCAGGAATTGTTCCCTGTGTGTGCGTGCCTCAGAGAGAGCATCCCCATGAGATGGGCCTGGGTTCTGTTTCATGGCTGGATTAGGAAAAGGTGTGGGTTAACAAATCATAGCAGTGATCAGGATCACAATAAGAAGCTTAAATAATCAGGCATTAAAAAGATAATGAGACTTTTAAGTCTCATTAAGACTCAGTAAAGATACTACCTGTGTTGCTCTAGAGGGAGGCTAAAGCAGCACATTTTTCAGGCAATTTGGGTTCAATAGCTCCTTGTGCTCTCCTCTTGGCTTATGTTGGCTCTGCCTGTGCCAGCTGAGCTGGGGAAGGGCTGGGCTCCCTGTCCTCCTCCTCACTCCCGTTGTGCTTGCCAGCATGTTCTCAGCCCTCCTAGCAACTGCACTCTCCAGGGCACCACACACTGACGAATTCCAAGCGAGAATTCAGGCAAATCACTCCAGAGGTACCTGCTGGCAGCAGGAAGCTCCTGATTGCACTGTTCCTGAGCTCACTGCTCAGCTTTCTGTCTGCTTTGCCCGTGGTTTTCTCTATGCTAATGCCCATTCACCGTGGGTATTATCAGGAGCTGCGGCACAAATGTGGGAGTCTTTAGTAAACCTGAGTTTTCAGAATATGTTTTTACTAGAGAGGGAACAACAAACGCTCATTTTCTTTTGAAGGAGCTCATCTGAGCTTTAAGCCATCAGAGGGAGGTTTCCCTTGGCAGGCACAACAAGGACTCTGGCTTTGAATCCCGGGAGGAAGGTGCCTGTGCAAAGGAGGCTGTTATCACCTGAGCCTTTGGCTGCTTGCCCTCAGACCTGTTCGCTGAGTAGGGGGAATACTGGAATGCCAGGGGAATTCTGGAATGCCGCTGTGCTGCTGGCTCCCCTGGCAGGGCTCCTTGACACCCAGGGTATTATTCCCAGAGTACTTCCTGTCCCTCTCTCATGCACGGGTACCTCAGCCACCTTCTCCCTGATGGAAATCTGCTCTTGGTGAGTTTCTGGAGCTTTCTTTTACCAGTTGTGACCCCAGTGGAGACATTTAAGAGTTTTCTGCCTCGAGAGCAGACTTCCATCGCTGCAGGCTTATCTGGGACAAAGCTCGTAACAGCAGAAAGCCAAGGGTCAGTATATTAAAGCAGAATGCAATAACCCGTTCAGTTGGAGGCTGTCTTGATTTCCATATAAATGCAGAAGTTTATATTTGAATGTGCACCTCTCAGGCATATGAAATGCTAATGGTGAAGTAATTTTTATGTCACTTTGTTTTGATTCAGTTGTTTGATAAATGGAATTCTTTCTGGCATTCTTGCCATCCTGTCTTGCTACACCAAATGTTTGGGCAGGGTTAATTTTAATTTGAATTAATGAATACCAATGGCACTTATGCAAGTCATTGGCTAAATCTTAGAAACTTAAATTCCTAGAATAGTCAGAGATGCTTAAAAAGGGCCTGTACTGCAAAGTAATAATGACCTACAGTTTGGTCTGTGGTTCTGAGCTAAAAAGGGTGTGTAACTCTTCTTCCATACATCCTTAACCTGACCCACAGTTGTACCACTAAACCTACTTTTAACAAGAGACTTTGTTGTTAATAACATGCAGTGAGAGCTAAATTTTTTTTTTGTTTCAGCTATTTTACAACCCAAATTTGTCCTAAATTCCTTTGCTACTTACAGGTTTCTGACCATTACAGGCACCAAACATCCTGACCTTTTTTCTAGCAAGTTTTATGATAAAGGTTATGCTAAATTTCTGGTCTTCCTTTAAATAATTCTAACATGTCATGTACTATTAATAAGTATGGAGTGACACCCTAGAACACAGTATATTTACCATCTTTCCATATTTTTATTCCTTATAAATAAAAAAGGAGCACAGATGACAGGTTACCATGCAGGGATAAATGACCTGCAGCTCAGAAGGAGAAGTGATGAATTGTAGCATTATCTAGAATGTAAAGCAGAATCACCTCTCCCCAGCAGCCACGTTGGCAGGACAGGGCTGCCAGGGCAGCTCTCAGCCTCAACAAATGACTTCCCCCTAACAGTCCTTATCTTATATTAGTGGCTTTTTGTTATCCTGTAAAAGTTTCTCCTCGGTAAGAGAAGCAAGCTGACTTTCCACAGATAATGCCAGCGTGGGTAAAGCATCTGTGGGTGGGAGGGGCCCATCTCTGCATAGGGAAGATGCTGCTTTAGTGGGATGTTGCCCTCTGTGTTTGTCACTGTGCAGAGCTGCAGGCCAAAACCAAGATTTCTCACTAGTGGGGAGTGCTCAGAGAACATGCAGACTTCACCCTGCCCCCAGTTTATCAATTCTCCCAGCAGATCTTTTCTTTGGGAGCCCCAACAAAAACTTTCAGCACTGTACTATGCTCCTAAGGCTTTTGAGGCACTCCTCTGCTACTCCTTTTCAGACTTGTTGCAAATTTCATTGTTCCTAGCTCAGTTTCTAGTATTTCATGCAAAAGTCACATCATTGGTATAATAAATCTTCTCTTATCTCTAAAATTCTTTTCCTATTGCCTTGTTCCCAGAAGATACTGCTACTGTTGTGACAACTAAATAGATACAACAGCCTCAGAGTTCAAATATGACTCATGGTATGTTAACTTACTGATACAGTAAACCAGAAAGGAAAGGAAAGAAAAAAGATAGTTTGCCTTTTCAATATATTTTTTTTGTTTTAAAGCTAAATAATGTAAATGACACATTAAAAATGTGGGGAGTTTTTAATCAGAAACCTACTTGTGTAGAGAGAACCTAAATTTTTCTTTTTAACTAATTTTTTTGTTGTTGACAGAGTCTAGCTATCACCTGTTCTGTGTCCCTCTCTCCTAGTACTAAGTACAGATTTTTATACAGTTGGGAAATCCATAAGTATATAATAATTTTGATAGTTTCTAATTTACACAGAAATTCAGCCTGTGTTATGGGTCAACACTTTCCTTTTGTCAGATTAAAATTATTATTGTTTTTTGTAAAAGAGAACATGGAGAATATGAAGGCATTTCATTTTCTTGTGAAGAATACAAAGGGAGATACAGAATGTCAGAAGGGACACACTGAATTTACAGTGCCCACTGGTAGTGTTGGTGCTTCCCTTTATCACTGCATCATCCCCTGCAGACAGTGTAATCCAGACTCGTTTATGAATTGCTGTTACACATAATAAGAAATCATAGAGCGTGTATTGTCCTCTGCTCATTACTTGCACTTGGTATTTGTCTCTGCTGCATTTCCTTTTTCCTAGACATGTTTTCTTTTTGCCATGTATCCCAGGACAGAGCCAACATTCAGCGCCTTCTCTTTCAACATCTCTAATTCCAGAAGACCCACTACAAACATATGTGAAAATCATCAGAAATATCTCCAAGGTCTATTCAGAGACAAGAATGAATCACACAAGGTCTCTTCCAAGTTTTCAACTCTTCTGTCAAGCATCAGCATCCCTCCTTTACTTCTCTTGTTAAGAGAGACAGGCAGACCCAGCGTGCTTGGCTCTGCTCTGCTTCTCTGGCTCATCTTTCCTGATATTTTCTTGAACCATGAACTGAATTGCAAATAATAGGATTGCTTATATGAAAGGCTGCCTCTTTACACGAGTAGAAGCCGTGCATTTGGGCTCTTTGAAAACGGCTCTGCAGCATTTCATACACTTTGTTCTCTGGTCAGAAGTTCAGGATGTTCCATTTCTAAATCTGATTCCCAGCTAAAATATAAATGCGTTGCATCGACTGATCATCCTTGGAAGTTTATATGCTTTTAGAGTTAAAGATGTGAATGATTAATGCTTCTGCTGTGCTTGGCTATGAATCATTATATGATGCCCTGATTTTTCTTTCTAAATCTCTGTAGCTCTAGCAAATAAGGTGTTTAAGGGAGAGAGGGGAGGAAAAAGGGTAGAATATGACCTTCCTGTTAGTCACACTTCAGATAAAATAATATTCTTGCAAGGACACGGTTCTCTTTGAGTTTCTGCCTACCCTGTGAACTGTGACAAAGTGCTGGGTATCACCTGCAGGCTTTTGGAAGTAAATTCAAACATAAAAGTCTTGACAGTTGAAGCAACAGACGGAACTGTCAGGATTTAAGTTTTAATACAATCCTAATTAACTCCAGTATTACTTCCTCTCAAGGCCAGTTAGACATTTTCAGGGTATTTGAATGAAGTATTCCTCTGGGAAACATATTTTTCCCCATCTAGTGAGCAATATTCTTTAAAGAACTTCTGAACCCTTCTTGTCTGCCTTGACTGTGGTGCAGGGAGCCCATGTTGTTTATCCTGCATGCAAGCAACTCTTTCAAATTACTGATTTGAAAACAACAGGGCACGACTCATCTAAGTACAGGCACCTACACTTTACACAAAATGCCTTCTCCCAAACAGCATTTCACTTCATCATCCCAGCACTGGAAAGCACGACCTTTCTGTGCCCTCTGAGCCCTTAGCTCAGGTTTCTGGTGGCTGGGATACAGTCTGGGAGGGGCAAGGTCCCAGGGGGAGATGCTTCTGCTGCCACTTTAAATTAGAACAAACAGGAGACTAGAAAATGATTTGAGAAGGGATTAGGGGTTCAAAGAGCTGTGCTGGGCCTGCTCTCAGGGGGCAGATGCCATGTATTTGACTGGCAGTCATTACGCTGAACACTCTGTGTCATCCTAAAAGGCAAGAGCTAGTGGCTCTCATGACACTCCTAAATTCCCCTTGCCATATTTCTTCAGTGGGGCAAGAAAGATTTACTATTTGTTGACTTCACCTCTTAGGGAAAAAATGCTTCATCTTATGCTTGTTTTGTCATAAATACTGAGGCAGAGCAGGAGAGCACATTTTAATTTTAAAACTCAAACAAAATTTTAGGCAGTCTTTTCCAAGATGAACCCTTTCTTTGCCGAGATGGTTGGGATGGAGCATTCACATGGAAAAATACAGAAAATAGTCTGTGAACCAATGGCTGCCCACTGAAGAGGAGATGGCAGCAGTATTTAGGGGCATGATACTGTTCTGTTCTGATTTGATAATGTCTGACTGTATAGCAGTGTCTGTGCTCTTATCAATGGCTGCCATAGCAAAAGCACTTGCTTCACCTCATGGCAAATGTCTGCTTCTCCTGGGAGACACAGAGGACTCAAAAGAAAACAGGAAAATAACTTCAAATTCCTTGCTTTCTCTTTTACCTGCAGTCCTTTTCCTTCCCTTTGCAAAGTGATTGCTTCTTGTAGCCAACCTCTTTTAGAGAGAACAGTTTTCTCCCAGGCACTCATAATGTTTCCACAGCTCAGATCACCAGGGAATGCAGTCTCAAGCTACTTGGGGACTAATTGCACAGAATAATTACTGAGTCCTCATCCCTCACCACGATTGTTTTATAAATAATTCCTGCTTTAAATGTTGATTACACATATGCTTCCCGAAAGGATTGTGCAGAGGAAATAATTCTCTGAAGCTGTCACTGCTCCTGTCGTGTGGCACAGGAAGAAAAGGCTGCAGGGTAGGAGTGACAGGAGGCAGCAGGAGAGGTGGGCAGGGTCCCTGTCCCATCCCCTGGGACTGGATCTGAACATGGGTTGTTTTGGCAGAGTTGATGAGCCAAACATTCAGTTTTAAAGCAGGAACGGCAGAGCTCTGTTGCTTAGCAAAACGTGTGTCTAAAGGCTGCTGGAGACGGAGGGGTGAAGCTGGGTTTCCAATAAAAGGGAAAGGAGTTTATAGGGGGGTGTGTGGCTCCACTAAAATCCTTGCCTCAGGCTTTTTCCGCCTGCTTCAGAAATTCAAATGGATTTGGCAATCTGTGTGCTGTGAGGGGGACCGTGGAGGTAACCGTATAAATGTGATGGAATGAGAATTTAAAATAGTGAATGTGTAGTGGTTGTGTAAATGACAGACTACAGATGGGCTTTTGCTAAATGTATTAGCATGATTGGTGAAGCAGGCTGGCAGTATTGTTAAAAGCAACACTGGAGCATTTGTACAGAGCAATCAATATCCCTTCTGGCCGCAGTTCCCTATGTCAGGTGAAGAAAATGTTTTAATAGAAATTCAGTTTATATGTCTGAAGTAGAGGAGGGGGTTTTTGTATTTCTTACGGTAACAAATGTGCTTTTCTCTTTCAAAGTATGTGTCAGGTGATTTTTTTTCTTTTTTGTAGAAACTGGAAAGCCTATTGTATTAACCAAAAAACCCACAAGTGGCAGTAGGGCACTGGCAAGTGAATCAAACATCAGCCCCAGCTGATACACCAAGGCAGGGGCTGTCTCTGGATGACTGCTTACAGGCTAAAAATTAACACGTGTGTAGCGTGCCTCCTGAAATAGAAGTGAGTTGTACTGAATAGTAAAACACAATATTTATAACCCTACCCTAGCAATTTATAACATACCCACTTCCTGCTACAGAGGGCAGAACTATAATTAAAAGTACTTCTAAAAGCTCAGAAATATTGTTTGCAGATGCATGTTCTAGTAAACACTTTTTAACTGCTTTACAGGATCTATGTCATCTGCAGAAAACCAGTTTTCAATATCGAGCTGGACTTTTTAGAGTTTTTTACTGCTTTAACTACTGGTACGTGTGTGAATTCCGTGGCAGATCTACAGGTGTAAAGAGGGCACAGCTCGGTTTCTGCTTTGGGTTTGCATTTTAATGGTGGAGGGTAGACAATTCTTTCCCATAGCGCTCAGGAGGGTAACTCCTATTACTGTGATACTGGAACGTGCTGACAGCTTGCCATTGGCATAAATAACCTTTATCTGGGGGCTGTCACCAGTGAGGTGTTTGATAGCTTGAGTTCAGACTCTCATCACTCAGCCACTTGTGAAGGCTGTTGTGGTCATTTCATGGTATTTGCATGAGTTGTTTTTTGAGTGATATAGCTCCCTGAATCTACTGTGGCACTGCTGATGCATGAAGGCCTTCCCAATAATTTTTCTTCCTGTTAGACATGACATGGGAGAAGTGTTAATGGGTTTCCTTTAGATTTTGATAGTGATCAGCAGTTACTGTTTACTTTGGTTCAAGTTTAACAGCGATGATGGTCTAACCACAAAGGACAAAGAATCTTTTCCCAAACCCAAAAACTAACAGTTTGTTGTTTGTTTTTTTTTTTTTTTTTAAGACTCTTCTGTGATTGCTTTGCCTTCACCTAAAAAATCCTTCCAAAAGTAATCTAAAAGGCCAGCTGAACTAGAGAATTTTTAAATGTGCTTCCATTGTCTGTGGCTGTGAAGGAACAGCATGGCCCTGCTTGCAGGCTGGGCTCTGTCCCACAGCTGGAGAGCGAGCACTGCCCTGGCCAGACCCTGCACTGGCACAGCCCAGCCTCCAGAGACCTCTCCAGGAAAAGGGCCAGAGTCACGGCTCTCGCTTGAAGTTGCATTGATCCAGCCCCTGCAGGAACATGAGAAATGATGGCAAATTCCTTCCCCAGACAGAACAATGCCATTTTCTACAAGATGTGATCTTTAGAAATCAATCCATTTTGTACTTTTCAGTAAATTCAGGAGGCTCCAAATTAAATTGGAAAAACTGTTTGCATGGAAGTAATTCTTTTAAGTAAATTTCTGCCTATACCCCAGCAATAATATCAATGTGGATTTCATTTATATATTTCATTAAAAGGATTTCCATTAGGAATTAATTTCAAAATTGCCTAATATGTCAGACTCTGAGGACACCAATAATTACATCTATAGCCTTTCTAGATCTATAGTATTTTCCCTCCTCTCTTTCTCTGCCTGTGCTAATAAGCATTTCTAAACTGCCTGTTAGAATAAGAGTCTGGACAGTTTTACAAATTACAAACAGTTTTATTATCTTTACATTTGTTCAGATCCCTAATCTTCTCATTCATTACTCTTAAAGGTATTATCCTTCTGCTTTTTTAATGAGGAAGCAGTGAAGATGGAAGTCTAATTACAGGCAGTATCAAATCTAGATATTGGACTTTGGCCATGCCACCCCTTATGGTTTTTAAGCACATCTTCAGACAAAATCCTGTGCTCCCAGGAGTGAACATGCCCAGAGCCTCACACTGAAAGGACTCCCCAGTTTGTGAAAAGGCAGCTTTCAGCAAGAGATCAGGGACATTTAATGTGGTTGGTGGACAACCTTCTCTGTTTAAGAGAAGGATCCCTTTATCTAAGGCTGTCTCACCACAAGTGAAGGATCTCAGTGGTGGTGGGTGGCTGCCAGACACATCACAGTCCAGTGTGCAAGAAATCGTGGCCTCACACTGCCTTGAGTCTCTGCTGGAGCCCTGCTGCACATTGCGTGCTTCTGTTTATCAGCCTAAGAGTTGCTTTTACAATATTATCACAAGGTTAAAGCTCATAGAAAAGTAATTTACAAATAAGAACTAAAGTCTACAAGGAACAAGTGAGAAATATTACTTTTGCTTAGTTTTGGTTCTTTAAAAAGGAGCTCTGTTTCACTTCTCATGTGTTAAGCTTTTCTTTGGGTAAGATTTAGCAACAATAATGAATTTCAGTGCTACAATAGGTTGAAATCAAATGTTTACCTACACTTTAATTACACAAAACCGTTGTAATTAAATGTATTTTCAACAGCATGCACACGATGAGATAAATTCCTCCATATAGTAACATTTAATAAATAGACAATATTGCTTTCTTTTCTCAAGACCAGATAACCATGGGCCAATTATTCTTTACTGTTTTTCAAGAGGGCTTCCTGTTGTACAGAGAGGTTTAACATCTGGATCAATGCTTGCATGATTCTTAATGAAGTCCTTTAGCTCTTAGAAATCATTGAAAAAACATCTCCTGTGGAAAACTAAGATTAGTTTAGCTGGATGCCATGCTGAGCAACGAATGTTTTTCTTGGCTAGCACACCACAAAACTGCTTCTATTATCTGCACCCAGGAAAGATCTCCAGGCTTTGGTCCAGTAAACAAACATTTCCTTGTCATTCACTGCACTCTGAAGCTTCTTGGTTTTCTTTAAGGGTGAATTAACTGGGCCAAACTCTGGCTGTTGCCATTGCATCTTTGCCTTGCACTGTACCCATAAAGGAGACTCAAAGGGACCCCTGGAATAATCTATATATATGACATAGCCTAACTGAGAAATCCGACGTGTCTGCCCTGTAAATGCACACGTTAAGGTTTGCCAGGATGGGGATTAAGCTGTGTGAGAGGGCTGTTGGCACAGTGCAGGAGGTACGTGCCAAAGTGCGAGGTACGGCAGCCAGGGACTGTGCTGAGGTACAGCCTCTTCAGCGCCTTTACAAACCACTGCCAGGGACACGCCTAAAGGAAAGCCAGGTTAAAAGGTTAGCGATGTTTTGGAGTGGTTTCTGCCAGTCCCCCTTTAGATGAGGGGCAGTGTCTGTGAGGAGCAGCAGAGCTTGCCCTGACGGCCCAGAGTGACAATCAGACCCTGGCAGGGCACGATCCTGTGGCTGCTCTTACACAAAAGGCACGGGCAAACAGCCCTGTCACATCAGTGCATGCATACACCTGGAAAAGCAGATTTTTTTTTTCCTCATGTGAGTGGTCTGATAAGAGTGTGAGCTGATCCCTGCCTTGAATCCCAGGCTTTATTCTTAAATCACTTCAGCGGTTTTCTCCAACTGCTTGGCACGCCATTCCAGTTCTCTGGGTTTCCATCTAACACAGTGGCCTCTAACTACTGAAGGGTTCTCTGTAATTCTGCTAGTGCTGGCTCCAGCAGAGGTGAGGCTCAATAAATCTCAGCTGGTGAATAACTCTGATTTTCAGTTGAAGAGATAAATGATGTGAGAGAAGCAATCAGGGCAAAGAATTGTTCTGGTAAAGCGAATCAATGCATGCTCAAAAATGTCCCATTCTGGGACCTGTGTTTCATGGGATGACCAGAGGATGCTGCAAGAGCTGAGCAATGAAATCTTTGCTTTGCCTCTGAATATGAGGAAGAGTTCTACATCGAAATGATTAGTTTAATACTTTCCTTTTAAATTGAAACATGCAAGGAGAGAGACACTGGAAAGGGGCTTTGGCCAGAGGCTTCACAGCGGTTATACCCACACTGATGAACAGCAAGGCTCTGTGCTCTCCAGCGGAGGGACTGGAGGAGTGAAATTACATCTGACAGGTTTATTTCTACATTACCTCAATTTTGGCTAAAGGCAAAATTGATTAAAAAGAGAAAATACTTAGGATGCTAGGATTTGTGGCTGTGCCTCTGCGCTGAAGGCCCAGCATTAATCTAGACTTGGCTGCATTGGTTACAGGAAGAGAAGAGGTGATTCTGTACCAATTTCAATCCCTGTTTATAAATAAAGTACTGATGTAATAATAGAACTTTTTAAATGCATGAGGTTTAGGAGTTCATATGTCAAGAGAAGCACAGCTGAGAAGTGATGAAAAAATGGATTTAGTAAGAAGTACATGAGAATGGTGTGCTTAGGAGGGTAAGTAATTGGAATAAACAGATCTGTTCTGGAGAAAAATTATTGTACTAGTAAAATGTTAAAGTGTGATTATTATCTATAGAAATAGAAACACTTTTTCTAGATCAGTATGTATAGGGACAGATGTGTAAACAAGGACAAAAGCAGTCACCTTGTACAAAGGAGCAAATTCAGAATTCCTGGGGAAAAAAACACAGAAGTGGTAAGTGACAGATTCTGCCTTACCTTTTGTGTCAGTCCTGTTCATCTCGTTTTTTTCCCTACTTCACAAAAATAGTGCCGAGGTTATGATATGGTTTTGGTTTTTATTAGTCATCTAGATTCACAAAGGATATTGACCAGTCAAGGCACCAGCAAGGACTTGTGTGAATTTAGTTTGCATTACTTACAGTGTGACACTAAAAGGGAGGAGATTGTCTGTTCATGTTCAGGGTGGGAATAAACTCAATACAAACCTCTCCTGATAAGTAATTCTAAGAACAAGTTAAAGGATTCTATAAAGAAATAAATTATTAGCATTTTGAAAAAAGATGAAGCAGAAACAACAAGATGAAAAATCTGTCAGAACTAATAATCCAGATGTTTATGTCTCTCACCCTGTGAGGCCAGTCAATCTTTGAAATTACCTTTTTTATTATTTTCTGAAGTTTACGTCCTATAGCAAGTACCCAAATGAAACTTTTTAATATTTCATGGATTGCACATCTTCTAATCTGTTCTTTATTTAATTTTTATGAAAATTACTCTTCAAATTCATTTTATTCATTTCTGAAAGACCCATATCTTATGCATTATAATTTTTTAATTATCTTGATTTGTGTACAGCTATGACTAGAGAAAATTACAGCTTGAATTTCCAAAATAACTGGTGTGACATACGTGGCATCTAAATGATGCTCCATATCCCTCACCAAAGAGTATTTTGGATGGTCTTTTGAAATGTTTTCCCTGAGCAAATTAAAGATTGTAATTTCAGTTTTGTGTTTCATTCCCCAAATTAGCTTAACCCTGTAGTAATACTGATAGGAAACAATTCAAATATTAATTGCCATGGCTTCCTCAGCCCTCAGCTTTTCCTAACATCTTCCTTATGAGATGACATTCTCAGGAAACCAAGTGAAAAGGTTTCCTTTCACAGGGAAACTGTGAGAAATGAATACCCGGCTCTGATGTGTGGTGGGAAGTGACAGAGACTGATGCTCTGACTAAATATGTTTAATTAGTTGTTATTGCTGCAAGTTTTATCCTTGACACCCACTGACATGCCTGGGCCAGGAGAGCCAGCTCAAGGCAGCCCAGAGCTGCCAGCATTTCTTACCACTCATGTTAACTCTGTTTTTTCAGTGATCAGGGTCAGAAGGAAATAAAGCTTCTCTGGTGTTTTACTGTCACAGCTGCTGTGATAAGGGAACTGGGGGATAGCCATGGCAGCTGAGAAGCTCTGCTGGACTGAGAAACCAGGCAAACCTCCAGACTCCAGGCAGTCACTTGTTTGTTGAGTAGTTCATGACAATCTAAATGATAACAACTGAAAAAGCAAGCACTTATCAAAGAGATTACTCAAGTGAAAGTATCAAGATTCTGTGCTTCAGAATCAAGATATCAAGATAATATCAATATCAATATTGATTATCAATATCAAGATAATGCTGTGCTTCAGTCTCCAATGTCTTTGGTCTTTGATGTTTCTTAATCTCCAAGGTCAAAACTGCTGGGCTCAAGACTTCTTTGATGAGAAAGGCAAGAAGCAAGGGGGTCTTTGCTCCTCCCCAAGCTGGTGAGTATACATCTTTTTTTGTTAGAGAAAACCAGTCTGGTCAAAGGGCTCTCAACCTCTTTGCACAGGCCCTGGCTGTTTTGGGCTGTCCAGACAGGTGGTGCACACTGGTGTGACCTGGATGACCATCAGATGCTGGTCATGCAATTCCTTCCAATAGCTACCAATCTGAATAGCCAGCAGGAATAAATAACCTCATTACTTTAATGCAGCCGTGCCAAATGAGTGCACGTTGTGCAAGGTTTCACTTTCTGCTTTGAACTGAGCAGCTGTGTGGTATGTCTGGTGTGCAAGGCAAGCAGGGCGCTTTCCACAGGGAGCTACAGGGCTAATCCAGCCACTCTCCTGGCTGGAAAGCTCAAAGGAGCCTCCTGTTTCTAGTCCTGATTAAGTCTATCAAACAAAAAATTACTGTGGGCAGTTTTCAAACTCCATTATCCAGAGTGCAAGTGTGAGCCCTGGCACAGACCTGAGGCCATCTAAGGTGACAGTCAGGGTCTGGCCCCCAAAGGAGGAGAAGCAAAAGCACAAGCCAGCACAGGGAAGAGCAGTGGGCACAGGCTGGCACACACTCACTGGCTGGAGCTGCTTTCAGCAGCTTTGGTCATGTTTCACACTATGTCTTTGATCCAAACGTATTTTACTTTGGCAGAAAGCTGTTTATACCTCTCCTAGCATACATGCAGTATTATTCTTTTCTCCGGATGATTTAGACAATGCTTTCCCCAGCTGCTCTCGCTGCTGCTGCTTCACGTAGATGCTTCATCTCCCACACACACTCTCTAAATTATTTGTACTTTTTGAGTGTGCCCTGGAAAACTTGCTAAATCTGTCTTTCAGATCAGGCATTCAGTTCCACCCAGAAGCTGAATATATTTGACAACTTTCAGTGTTTTTTCCTTCTCTCTGGAACTTAAAAATACAGAACCCTGTGAAAATGAATGAGAAGCCTTGCTTATGTAAAGCTGGTAGAGATTTGCTGCACATTCAGATTGTATTTGAGGCAAAGCTTAACATGCAGATGAGGTTTTATAATTCTTCATCCCTCCTGCTCTTCTTTGTTTTCCTATAATGGATTTTGATTTATTTGATGATGGGATCAGACTTCTCTCCTCTGTATCATCAGGAACCTTCACAAGTTTTCTGCTAAGGGAAGGGATAGTAAGATTTGCATTATGGTTTTTTGTTATTTTCCTTCCACTGCAACTGAGATTTGCGAAACTCTGGTAAGGCAAAATCATTTCTTTCTAGATACAGATCTATAAAACAATAAAAATATAAATATGTATATGTGTACTGATAAGAATTATATCATACATTATATTAGTAGTTGGAGGTAAAGAAAATTATTTTCTACCTAAGGCTATAAATGTGTTCAGCATATTTTCTCATCTTAGAAAGTTTCTTCCATGTATTTTTATTGTTGGGCATTCTTATCAGAGAAAAACTGCCAAAAATTTTAATGTACCCTGGATTCGTTAGCAGTTGGTAATGAATCTGTGATTCGACAAAATGCCTGTGAAACAAACACAATCTCTTCATAGGTTTTTCTGGGTTAATAGTCTTCCTACAGCTATCCTAGGTCACAGACGTATTCATCAAACATCTGTCTTCACTCGCTGGCAAACTGAGCTAATAATGTGTGCGATAATCTGAGCTGTACCAAAGTTGAGATGTGTGCAAGCTTGTACTTGTGTTTTCCAGCTAAAAGGAAACACAGTTAAGTTTACAATGGGTGCCTTCTATTTAGCTTACTCATTTCTATTCTGCATGTATTTCATTATTATTAGTAACAACTTTTTATCAATGTTACCATAGAAATGGAGAATGCTAATTCCTATAATCATGCCAAAACTCATTTTCCATCCTGTTTACTTAGTTGCTCTATTGCAAACAATGCTTGCTAGATAGCTGTGAATAATTCAGAGCAGCTACATTATTTGGCCAGTTTATTTTTGTGTGCAATATCCTTCCGTTTCAGCAATACATTTCACATGATGTTGTTCTGGAAATGAGTCTTGTGAAACTATGCTGAATTTTAAAGGCAAAACCATCCATGAATTTCTGGAGGGAGGAGGGGGAAACCCTAATAAGAATCCATAAGCTTAAAGAAGAGGAAGGACAGGGCTGTAACTTATGTACTGAGTAGCTCTTTTCTCTTTGAAAACCATTTTGTACTAATTCATAAGATGTGTTTCTTCAAACCAGTACCTATATGTTTTAATGGAATTCAATGATCATTAGGCATAAACCATTTACTGAGCTGCTCTTTAATGTTTCTCCTGAGAGCTCAGACTGTCAGTAGAACTTAAGGCACTGCAGCTGTATCACCTACAGCCATCTAGAACCTGAGTCTTTTAACCATAGCATCACAATTTATTTAATTTTGAAATCCTAATTAGTTGCTGGGGGAGGGGGCAAGAGATTCTAGAACTATCTAGTAACCACACTTGTAATGCAGTGATTAGTTAGAAAATTAGCTCTCTTAAAATAACATCTTGGTATTCCATAATTAATATAGTTAGGGCACTCCACTATGAATCCTAAGAGTTTGGAAATCATAATTTCAAGATATTCCTACTGTAACAACAGAATCCTGTTTAAAAATCAACATATTCTTTCTGCTTCATGCATCATCATCAGCTACTGCAAACTGCAAATGTCCTAGAATCAAAACTTAGCAAGCAATTTTGTTAATGTAGCAGAAGGTGGAAAAGAATACCATTTAGTCTTTCCCAGCAAGATTGACTCTGTTGCGCTGACAACCTTGCTCATGCTTCCTGGTGCTGCATAATTGGAAAGAGACAAATTAGAGATTTTCAGCACCTTTTACACAGAACTGTATTTTTACATAGCCACCCTCTTGATTAGTCTCCCCCCAACACGTACATTACGGCCATGAATAAAAAGAAAGAGGAAGAAAGGGAGACATTGTTACCTAAGTGTAGGCTCCTGAATCTGTCCTCTGGCATTGAGAATGACAGCATTGATTTTGTAATGGTCATAGCACTTGGTGATTCCTCTGGTCTGTGTTTACAGATTTGCTTGCCTATTTTCTGTCATTCTCCTGTTTCCTTACAGCCTGTGCAACTCAGAAGTGAATCTCCTTTTGGTATTGGATATTCCTTTTGTTTCCTTGTATGCTGTAAACAGCAGCAGCACCTCGGAGCTGAACGTCAGCACATCACAGGTAGTGAATAACTGATTCAGCTCTTAAAAAGAACTTCACAACTGACAAGTTCCTGCACAAACCCCTGCATTTCCACACAGTGTATGGCTGCATTTGTAACAGCCTGGTCTGGAGGCACAGCAGTGTCACAGGCACTAAATCTGCACCCACACGGTGTGTTTGTGCTGTGTGATCCAGCTAAGGGGCTGCAGCAGTGAGCCAGGCTTGTGTCCAGAAATCTGCACCGAGACCGAGTGCAACACTACCCCTAATGTCATTAATCACCTCTGCCTCAGATCTGCAGTTGCATCTCTCAGTGCCTTTCTTTAAAGCTATCCAGCTGGGAAGGTCACTGCACTTCCAGCCCATCTTTAGACATTATGGCTCGGAGTTTCCACATCCTTTCAGCCCAGTTTTGCATTGCAGCACATGAGTGTCTGTCTGTGTAAGCAAAGTAGCAATGATCACTTCCATCAGCGCTGGTACCAGCACTGCCAGCCCTTTTCCCACTGCACACAGGAGCACATCCCATAAATATGGAGTGACTGCAGCCAGCCATCTGCAAGGGAACCAACATTCAGTTGCGACAAGCAGGTAATGCTTCTGTAGTCAGGATTTTTCAACTGTGGTTTATCTCTTCACTTGAAAAGGTTTTGATCAAGAATGCCAGTTAAAAAAAAATCCTACTGTTCAGTCCGTGTACGGTTATTAAAGCTTCATCTTTTCTCTGCTGTCTCTTCATATGTCCTTCTTTAAATTAAAAAATGGGCAACTCAACCTGAAGTTTCAGATCAAAGCAAAATTATAGTTGCTTGTAAAACTGCAGAAAGGTTATTTTAATGTATATTGCTAATATTTTTGATGTCCTAGCTCTGATTACACCATTCACAAAATGTTTAGAAAAATGCATATAAATAAGGATGGATTGAATTTGAGTGCCTTTATAGTGCTGCTGATAAAATTCTCACTTGCCAGAACAGAGTGTGCTGTAGTAAGAGCACTGTTCAGCGAGAGCATATTTGCACATGGTGCAGCTCAAAGCAGAAATCTGCTTTCCCCTGGCAGGCTCTGTAACATCTGTGAGAGATAATGGCAAAAAGGTGGAAGATTTAGCACCCTTTGCCATGTTTGTCCATGCTGTGATAGCTGATGTCTGATGCTTGTCTTTGAACTTTGTTTGTAAGAAGAATGGGGTGGGCTAAAGATCTCTGTATCTCTGGCTCCTTTTGATTAATCTCGTTTCACTGTGCCCATCTCTCTGTCAATGTCAGATAGCCACTGCCTGCTGCAGGCAGCCCCACCTCCGGGTTCCTCACTCCTGTGCAATTTGCAGCAAGTCACCCTGCTTCTCCTGCCTCACTCTGTGTCCCTTTGGTGTTGTTCTCCTCTCCTGCAGAGCAGCACACTCCCTTGCCCAGCTGTGCTCCTGCCAGGCTCTACGGAGCGCCCGGTCTGACTGGTGAACAAACCTCGGCACGGGTCCTGCTGGGACAGCCCACCCACCTCCTCCAGGAAACCACAGCAATGCGGGAGAAATGTGAGGTGGGGATGCTCAACTCTAGTGTACCTCTGTCTTGGTTTGGAAAGAAAGGTATCTGTCAGGGAAAACTGGAGTTTTCCTTGGAATGGAGAATGTAAAAAAACCCTCCCTCCAAATTATTACAGTTTTGCACTTAGGAGCTTTCTTTCAGGCAAAAATATGGGAATAGGAATAACAGTTGTTTACTGGGAATATTAAAAAAATACAAATGCAGTAGTCAAAAAAAAAAAACAAAAACAAACAAACCAACAAAAAAACCCCAAGCAAACAAACAAAAGTCCTAGAAAACCCTGACAGAGTTAGAGATATGACGTGACACCCTGTTGTCAGGGTGTTGGAAGCAGTTCAAATAAATCTTCCTGGAGTAACAGATTCTGTGGAGTAGAGATGATCCTGTAGAATAAAGGGTCCAGTGCTGGTGAGATGGGCCCAGTCTTCCTCAGAGAATTCAGTGGAAAACCAGCTGAATTAGTGTTTGAGATTGCAGGTTTTATCCCGGTGGAAAGGCTTTGGCTCCTCGCACTGGGTGGAGCATCTCCCAATGGGATGAGGTGATGTTATCAGTCATGTGAGAGGCCTTCAATGGCCCATTCACAGGGGATGTCCCTCAGAGGAGGATGGGTGGAGGAAGAGATAAGGAGGCCCTGCCTTATCTGGTGTTATCAGCTGTCCCATTAACAGAAGGCATCCGCCCTCTTCCCCCCTAGAGTTACAAGAGATAAGGAACAATATCTCCCAACTGGTTTCAACAGATGAAAATAAAATACACATTTTTGGTTACATTTTTCAACCCAAGACAAAGTCACAAGGGGAAAGAGCTGATGGCTTCACCTTCAGAAACGCACCACAGGGACTAGGACACCCCAGAATTTTGGGGGTTTTTCCGCATTGCTGACAACTTTAAAACTGCCTGTGAAGTGCTGTTCTCTTGAAATAGTGTGCACTTAAGGGAGTAAATCACACTTTCTCTTCCCCTCTGTCAGCTATTAATAGTGGTAAATTTTAATTGCATATATAAATAAAAACACTGTGTACTCATTAGTTTAAATATGTTTTTCATTAGGCAAATGAAATGCTTATTGTATATGATGCAAAGCTAAAAGGAGAATGTTAACAGCGTTGAGTTTGGGAAGTATAGTGACTTGAATTTTTAAAGTTCTCTCTTAGGATAGAAAATAAACCATGTTTTAAGGGATTATTATGGCCAAAAGTTTGCAGTAGAGGCATCTTGTTTCTGGAAATGGAAAAAACAAAGTTAAATGACAGGAGTATGGGTGTGGTGTCAAGGCCAATGCATTAAAACCTACTAAAAGGGAGAGACAGCACCTAAACTTGTATTGCTATTTATAGCGTTGGTTATTTTAGAGATGGTAGCTGCAAGGCAGGCAGCATTTCTCAGTTTCTATTTAGAAAAATCCTGACATGTCTCACATTTTGATATCTTGAAACATATTGGCCCCAAATTACATCACTTGTTCGTCGTTAATTTTCAAACTCTTAGAACGCCACACTCCAAATACACTTTTTGCTATTTTTAGGGGCTATGAAATTATAGTCAAGAAGATACAATTTTTCAGTTCACTAATCCGTACTTTCAAGCTTGGAGTATATTTATCTACCTGTGAGGTCATAATTTGTTTCCTTTCTATCAACAAAAATACAAAGAATTTCATAAATAATTTACTTCTAAACCTTCTTTTCTATCTCATTCCACTGTTCTCACTGTGAAATGAGAGTCTCTTATTGCAGAGAAATTTAGGTAAATTAGAATCATTTTATACAAAAGCCTGCCCTCTAAACACTTCAGTCTTAGTGGAAAGATGCTCTGAAGGTATGACTTTGTAAAGTTAAGGCTCAGAACAGTTTAACAATCTCCCTTAATATCCAAATATGTGTTTCGTGATTAATATGAGAATATAAAACCTCATTCCCTGCAAAACTCAGAGCACCAAATACGCTTTCTTCCCAATTGCTTGACTAAGAGAGCCAAGATAAAAACCATTTTTCTTTTATAAAGATAAGCTTGAATATCCTTGTCTCATCCATGCTTCCCTAGCTCAAATTCTATCAAACTTTTATACTGGAGCAGAGTAAAATATTTATATGCAAGATGTAGTGAACAAAATGCAAGGGCTGGCTAGAGGGCAGTCTCTCAGAATTAACACAGAGCAGTTCAAAAAGGACTAATGTGTCAGTCTTCTAGATTCTTCATTTGCCAAACTAAATTGCAGCTAACAGTACCCATTGCCAAGAAAATAAAGGCAACAGAGATTTCATTTTGTACAAAGAGTTTTGTACTTGACATGGTTGAAAACATAATAGTTTCAAAGATCAAAACAGGACTATATGACATCAAACTGGACTTAGTGAGCGAGGCCAGAGGGTTTCCCCTGTCAGTGCCCTGAACAAGTTTATGAATTGAAGCTGAGTTGGAGCAAAGTTTTGAGGATAATATTCAGCTTGGTCATGGCTGAAAAACCAAGAACCAAATAATCTCTTTTGCATCTTCTTGCAGAAAATGTTTTAAAGCTCTCATAATTTCAAAAACAGTGATCTGTATTTGATTTTTTCACTTGTCTGGATCAATCTTCTAGTCATTGCATCATATTTTATTTCACCCTACCACTGGGCCATCTGACGAGAATGAGGATAATAAAGTTGAGGGGAAAAATACAGAGGTTTTATCAAACAAGAGTTTGTTTTGTTTTAAGTGATTTAAGGAGGCTGTGATTTAATTCATGATATCCCATAATATTTAACAGGTCCTGATCTCACATTTGCCCTTGATACCCTGAACATTTTTTTTTCTAGTCTGCTGTATTTAAACCAGTAGGCAGTGTAATGTACAAGTAACATTATCTGGATATTCATGCTTTCATACACTAAGGACAAAAATCCTACTTCAGTTAGGATCCGTGCCCCAACATTTCCAAAGAATTTGAGCATCAGAGCCCACCAGGCCCATTGTTTACAGGCTGAGGTGAATTACAAAGCAATCACACCCTGACCTTCATTGTCCTTACTGTTCAGAACACAAGTTCTCTTATTGATCTGTAATGCATGTAGTGTTTCTCCAAAGTTATAAGTATTCACAGAAAGTGATTATCTTTTACAAATGATTGCACTGATCTTCAGATGATTCCTTTGATTCTCATCCAGCATCAGAGCCTCTGAATGATTTCTCATGAGTTGCCCCTCCCTCTCACCACTGAATTTCTCTAGGTAGGAGAAGCTGATCTTCAGAGATGTATTTAATATTGTACATAGATGTCTTCACACACTGACACAACTCACTGTAGCTTTTAACAGCTCCTTCTTCAGGTTCCTCAAGAAGCTTATGGTAGAGGTGAGAAATCTGAGGCTATGTAACACTTCAATCTGCAGAAAGCTCTCAAATATTTAAATTATAGATACATCTAGAGGGTTTTAATGGTAAAGCGTAATGATATGTAGGTAGATGAGGAAATGTAATTTCTGTATAACTCATCCAAAACTAGCTTATCACATTTTATCCACATGCAAATATCTTATCTGAAACTTGGCTCAGCAGGAAATGGTAACATGTCAAGGATCCAATTAACATTATCTCACTCCCCTGTTTTTTTCTTCAATTTCTCTGCCTTTTGGGAGCTGCTTCCAGTTCTGTTGTTACTCACATTGAAATTGATTGACTTTTGGCGTAGTGCTGATTTGCTGATACCTCAAATACTACTGGAACCTCTGAATTTGTATGAAATATGAACCTCCCCACAGGGGAATATCCACTCATGAGTGTGCCATCAGCATTCTGGATGGTTACTCCTTTGTTCTGTCCGGATTACTTTGAGCAAACTGTGAAACCTTCTAAACTCAAACGTTATTGAATGGTCCATTTTGTAGAGTGTACAACATCAAAAGGAACACGAGTCTGAAGTACAGTTAGCTTGCCAAAACCAAATTTAAAAAGAGGAAACTGGAGTGCTCTACAACAGGGAGAGTTAAAACATAATTGTAAGCTGTATTTGACACTAAGGAGTATGAATGGGGGAGTGAGAGAGGTCCATGATGAATGTATTTGCATACTAAGATAATTATTGTTTATAAATAAAGGAGCAATTATCAACTGCAATGCACTGAACAGCAGAATTTTGCCTGACTTCTTCAAATAGCACCACAATATCCTTGCAAGGCAACACCATAAAGGAGTGTCTGTAAAGGGGTTCTTAGCTAAGCAATGCTAAATGCAAACACCACATGATTTTTTTTAAAATTAATTGCCTTTCAGCAGAAACCGCAGCAAGGCTCTGCTTTGGATTTTGTTTTATCTTTTCCACGATTCCCAGTTACAATATAAGGATCTCATGAGTGTGCTGAGCTGGAAATCTTTTTACCTTTGTTGTTCTAGAAAATTTGCCAGCCTCCGTTTCCTCTTCAAGTGATTATCTGCCACACAGCTGTTAGTGTAAATTCCAAGTTATGAAGGGTCATAGAGAACTGTGGGAGGTAGAACAGGAAAAGAGAGAAACTTTCTGTCTCCAAACTGTTCCCTTGATGCAGTCCAAGACAGCTAAAGACACAATGTTATTTAGGATGTGGTTTGATATGTAGTTAAAAACAGTATCTTGCCACTATATTTTTTCTGCTGACTTATATCAGTTTTTACTTACTGTTTATCTATATTTGGCAACAGGTGTTGTTTAAGTCCCAATGTACTCAATTGATTCACTGGGAAGCATTTACTTACCATCTATGTGTAACTAAGCAAATGAAAATTAGAATACTGAATTAAATTGAAGTTGGTAGCATCCACTGTGGAGGTAAGCCATTAAAAAAAAGAAAATAATCCCTCAAGTCCATCATGGATCAGTGTTTACTCTCTTCCTTGAGATTCCTTCCTGCTTGTAACAGACAGCGGGGTTTACCATGCAAACCAGTATGGAAAACAGCATTCCCCAGGGAGAGGTGCAGCATCTTTTTTGAGAATAATATCTGTGGTGTCTTGGGAACTACTGTTGCCTTGGAGGAAGGCTGTCCATACCAACATAAATCATGTCCTCCCAGGTGAGTCTGATAATCTATCTAGCCCGATATATACACAGTCACTAGGGATGTGAATAGAAATCTGTATATGTGAAAATATGAACAAGAAATTACTAAGCTATTTGTGCAGTGTGCACAGGGATACAATGTCAGCATCTCAAGATTATTTACCCCTGATCTGGGATGAGCTCAGATGTGTGCAAGCCTTGATTCAAAGCACATGGAAAATGGCTTGCAGATCCTTATAATGAATTTTTGAAGAAATGCTCCGGGCTGTGCCTAAGTGGGAGTGACTCCTTCAAATCTAGCTCTGATCATTAACTCATGAGCACAGCATGATAATGTGCTTCAGCTGGGGATGCCTTTGGAAGTGCAGGTAAGTGATGGAGGTGTACATGTGAGCAGCACGTTGTCTCCATGTCAGCGCACTGAGCTGCGAGCTCTGAGACAGAGCAAGGGGCTGCAGTTTGCAGAGTGGCTGTTCAAATACTGCAATTCCTGGGTGTTAAAAGCAGATTAAGTACCTTCTTAAAGTATGCAGTTTTAAGTACCAAGTCAAATACTTACTGATTCAGCCTGGGAGCTCTATTTAAAAAGTCCATTTCCAAGCAAATTGCTATGAAAACAAACCTCCTCTGCCCTGTTAGCAACACAATTCCTCACAGTCATACTTGGACACAGCAAAGCTCTTAAGCACCTATTAATGCCTGTATCCTGTCAGCAATTTTTAATATTTGAGATGCCTTTCATTCCTGTGAGACCTGTCATTAATGTTAAAAATGTTATTCAACACTTGGTTACTAAAGTTCTAGTTTTGGTTCCAAAAGCCATGGATCTTACTGGGACACCCTGTACATTGTCTTGAGGGATGTGAAACTACAAATACCACAAAAAGTGACAGCCAGGCATTTTTATTTTGAGAATCCTCAGCATGATACTTCCAAAGAGTGCCTTCTTAGGAAAGTGTTTTGGCAGGTTTTTAATTCCTTTTGAATTTTATGATCTTGAAGCTTATGTCTGAACAGATACATTTTGAACAGAGAGGGGCATATAGCCCAAATCTAAGAAGTGCCCTACTGAATCTGTGCCAAAGTTTTCATGAATCATGAATATGTCTATTCCTACTGTAATACTTCATTTTTTATACAGGTTGCAAAATCGCATTGAAGAGAAACTTGCTCGCTAGTCTCACATATATTGGCCATTCATAATTGAACTTACAGAGCAAATATAACTTTGCAGTGTAGATACCAGGCACCTGTTTATGGCATTATCCCATTATTTTGGGATTTGAGAACTACAGAAGTAATGGCAGCAAGGAATAAGGAAAAAAGAGAAAGAAAGTCCATACTTCAGTAATCCTAACCATCACTTTTGATTTTTTGACAACCAGTCATGCATTTACTGCATATCTCATGTCTAGTAAGTGGAAATACTTTCCTTGGTAATATGCAAATGAACTTTCACAAATAGCAAAGGACAGTACCTGTGCATTTGTCTAAAATGGACTATTTTCAAACTAGGTTCTTACTGAGCATTTTGCCTTTCAGTACCAGGCTCCAGCTGGAATCTAACAGTTGCTTTTGTAACTGAGGCCAGTTACTTTTGAAAGCACACTGCTTATTGCTCACTGTAGAAAAACCTCAGCACATTTCTGCAAGAAATCAAAGGTATAGCTTTTTCTTCTCAGGTTCAGAGTGTAATTCATAGTTTTAAGGTGTCTCCTCTCCAGACAGAAGCAATGAATGCATGAAATTGTTTCATTTCCAGACATACACCTCAGGTTTACAATCCTTCTCTCTCTTTCTCCTCTATTTCTTCTACCACTCACATCACCCAAGAAACGAAGACGTAGGCCAGGCAGACATAACTATCTTCACTAACATCTGTTACAGGCAAATTTCAATGCTATTGCTACTTCTCCTCTCCAGCATGAGCTGGTATTAATATCTCCAGGGAAAGTAAATGCATGAATCAGTGTGTCTGAATCAAACAGGCTGAACGAATGAAGCATATGGATTAAAAAAGGCATGTGTTCTGTTTGTACATTCATGTTCTGTGTTGAGCATCACATGTGGCGAGGGGCACGTTGTGGAGGCCACATGCAGCTTGTCCAGGAAAGGCAGAGCAGACAGAGGAAGAGTCAGGGAGAGACAGACCTTTCATGCGAGTTGTCACAGCCTTCCTTGAAAAAAAAAAGGTGTGGGCAGTCTGTGGGGCTGTAATGCTTGTCTGTTCTGCTGCCACACAGGTCTCAGAGGAAAGGACTGGCCAACAGCTCTCCCATTGAGTCAGAAGGGCAGAGGAGAAGGAGGACAGAGCATCTGAGGGCATCAGGAACCAGGGCCAGAAGATCTACAGATATGGTGGCTTCTCGTGAGGTCAGTGGCCATAGTAAGAAGTTCTTCCAAAGTGAGATACCTTCAGAAAATACAGCCACTCCATCCAGGGAAGAAAAACAGGGAGAAGTAGAGATACTATCAGGAACTCTTTCTGCAAATTGCTGCTGCATAGGCGTAGTGTGTATTACAGGTGCCCTTCAGCTGGTCCCTTTGGGTTTTCCCTTCCAGAGGCTGCCTGTGGAAGCGATGTTTGTCCCAGTGCTGCTGAGAGTGGGCAGGCACTCACTCATCTGCTGGCTGACGTGGGCTCAGCTTGTTCAGAGCCACTTCCAGCCCCACATTTCCTCGAGCAGCCGCTGGGGAGACAGCACTTGTGCTCTCTGGCCTTGCCAGCCCAGCCCCTGTCAACAGGGCAGCCAGCTGCTGCTCAGTGAGTGATGGCCACAGCCAGTGCCACCCTGACACTGCCCCTGGCCCCAGTGGCTCTCCCTCTTCCACCCATCCATGGTACCTGTAGTTCAGCTCAGTGTCACAGTCAGCCACCTCCAGCCACCCTGTCCTAGCAGGCTGTTAGAACAATTTCAGCAAAACAATAAGAGGAAATAGAAACCGGTAGCTGACTAATGAGGGAGCAGGGTGATTTGGCTGGCATGTGTGAGGGATAGATAGCTTTTTGTAGTGTTCAGATTTGCACCTTGCAAGACACAGTGTAGCTGTACCTGAAAACTCCCCTCATTCAGCCTGTGACTGTCCTGTCCTATGCTGAGTGAGAACAATGCATGGCCTAGGAACTGGACCTACTCATGCTATATAATGCTCTGAAGACTGGTGTCACTGGTATTTTGCTTTATGTGATAGCAATAGGCATTTTTGCAGGAGAAAAATATGTACAGGAAGCTCTCCAAGGTCAATATAACAGTCTAAACAGCCAGATGCCATTTCCCTGTGAATTACAAGGTTGAGCAGCCAAACATCTCTTAGTCATGTAAATTATGAAAATTCTGAGAGCTGCAGTGCAGACAAAAAATCCATGGCTGCTGAATCATTTTCTCTGGTTCAGAAATGACCATATCTTACCCTTTTGTTCCAGATTTTATTTGCATTGCATGATTGTGTTTCTTCCTGTCAGATATAGGAATGAAGCTAACATATTTGCTTTAGGTTATTGTTCTTTTATTATCAAAAAGGCGTTCAGCAGATTTGCAGAGATTCTTTTCAGACATGGAGAAAATAATACGAAAGCAACATTGAGCTATTCCTTTTAAGCTATCTGCAGTTAAACTGATTATTAAACCCCAGGACAGGTTTCAGGGTAATCCAGATTAATATTGTTTTCATCAAAGCAATAATAAAGTCATCTGCTTTTTCCTTGCTGCCTTAGGACTGACATTAGTAAAGGCATACCAAGTGAGATTGGGAATTATTTTCCTCTACTTCCTTCAAAGTTCAATTTTTATCAGTTACTGCTTGTGGTTATCTGATGTAAGAAAGACTACTTCCTTTTTGATAATGCCATGGATAAGTGTTGGTTTCCCACTTTCACTTGGGAAACATAAGATCAATGCCTATATCCTGTACATCCTACATATACCATCCCTTTATGGTAAAAAAAATCCCCCAAGATGAAAATGAGCTCCTTTTCTGGAACAATAAATAAATAAATAAGGGCTATGCAGAAAATAAGGAGGAGTGATTTGAAATATGTGAATGCAGAACACACATGAGAATAGCAGTGTGTGTTAATGCTACAGACTTGAGTCTCATCTAAGAAATAGGGGGTAAATGCTTGTCTTTTGTGGATAAATTCAAGTGAGAACAGACAAATTAATAAAGGAAAATACCGGGCACAGCATTTCACAAAACAGTTTATGATATCAGGATTGCCAATGTCAAGACAAAGTGAGTGGAAAATGCACCTAAATTAGAATAATTAGGGTTAATAGGCCCTTTGCATTGTAATGAATAATTATTTAATTCACAGGTCAAAATCAGTCTCTTTGGGTTCCTCTGATATTTTTTTATTTAATAGAGTGTAAGAGGATAATAACTGAAACAAACAGCACTGCATCTGGAGGAGGCTTGCTGTCCATATAAACTCAATCATTAAAGTTAATTCTACTTCAGTCACTGTTTCCCCAGTTTGATCATCTCAGCTGCTTCCCTAGAGACACAACATTCTTTTTTTTTTCTATTTTTTTCTGTTAATCTTCCTTAGTCTTACATGGCTTCTTGCAGTGGTGCTGTCAGCAAGATGATGTCTAGTCCCAATTAGGAATTCAATCAATATTCACATAATGAGGGTTCTAGCAAAACCATGTCATTTAGTTCAAAGACATGGATATATTACTGTAGCAATTCAGGATTCAAGTAATTTAGGGCACCTCAGTGAAAAAAGATAAAATAAAGCTGAAGGGCTTAGAGGTAGTTAATTGTTACTATGGCAACTTCCTAAATAAGCTTTAGATTCTAGTCATTTTTCAGTTTATTTGGAGGCAGAACAGAATCATTAAAAATGAAACTTATTTAAAGCTCAGAACAGTTATGGGATCTTATAGTTTCCTACTGTTCCTTATAGAGTTACTTAAAGTTTGTCCATCTCAACTTTGAACTGTGTAAAAGAGCAAGATGCAGCCTGCATAGATTAAAAAAATGTCAGCATATTATGTAACAATGATGTAATTTAGTAACTTTGGCAATTGTATTTTTACATTTTTATGTGCCAGTAGAATTCTTTTAAAAGTATTGTGTAGGAAAGAAATGGTCCTCAGCAAAGAATGCTTTTACCTGTCCATAAAATGAAGTTATGTATTATCTGATTTTCAACAATGGGCACTGAGGGTGAGGGTGTCCACCCTTCCTTCCACAAACCCCCGTGTGTGGCATTGCGGGGCTCCATTTCAGCCTGGTCCTTAGCCAGGGCTGGAACAAATCTGATGATAAGGACCCAGGAGAGAGGCTGCCATATCAAAACCTTGCCATGCTGATTGTGCCCATTTGTGTTCTCAAGGTGAATGGATATATTTGGCCTCTGTGGGGCTGCACCACTGGGCAGATCCAGAGTCTTCTACAGGCAGCACTGGAGACAGCAAAGAGGAGAGACGACAGAGTTAAGAAAACTCTCAATCCTTGCACGTTAATTAGGTGAACATCCATATCAGCCTAAACTTTTGGCATTACCTCAGCAGCTGTAACTCCCTTAACCACTCCACGGTGCGTGACAAACCAGCAGAGGCCATGAAACAAAATCATGTCTCAGCAGGAGACCCTGGCTTCTCACTGAAGTAAATTCATGCCTCAGACCGGTTTGCACTCTTCTGTAGGCTGGAAATGTCTGAAGTCACTGAGTCATAGCTGCAAAGTTGTCAGAGAATGATGCCTTGGGTGTGAAGATACTTAGAAGACACCCCTAGAGGTGAAGGTATAAGCAGTGTAGACTAAAGTAATGTGTTCTTCTTAAACAAAAATGCAGGACAGGTTACCTGGCTGTGAGCTGTGCTCCCAGTGTCTTTGTAGGCATCTTTAAACAAACCTCAAGGAGACTAACTGGGCAGGATGGGGAAACTGAGGCGTGCAGGTTTCACTCAAAAGGATGTAAATGAGGGATAGAGGAGTGACAGACTGTTCTGTACGCAGCTGAGTCAATATGACAATAAGGTAATTCCCTTTCTCACCACCTGCAAACCTGTCTGTCTTTCTGCCACCAGTAATAGTCCTGGATATGGAGAGTCACCCAGCCCAGGAAACACCTGCCTGTGTTTGACAGGCTCAGGGTGACTCCAGACTTTCTCCATAATCAGTGTGGGGGCAACAGGCTTTGCCAGGCCATGGCCCACTCCATCCTAGGGATCAAAGTGCAAAAGAAATCAGGGAAAATTAGCCTGTTTCTCTCCTTATATCTTGAATTATGAAACAGAGAAGTGTTGAAAAAATGTCTCTTCATTCATTTTCCAAATTAAATTGTTCTGTTCACCTAAAAGATAAAAAAGCCTTTGTTTTGAAATATAAGTTGAGCATCAAAGTTTCATCACAGAAATTCTGTTGGTCTTGCTCCCTTCTTTTGTCCTCAGATAACTTCTCCAGACTGTTTTCTAATTTGGAACAATAAGAACGCTCTTTCAAATTTCACATGATTAAAAAGAAATGTGCATCCAGCTGCAAGAGCAACTGCTTTTCTCTCCCATCTGAAAAGGCTGTACCACAGGCAGGAATTCTGCACTGCCTATTACTTGCACCACTCCTTTTCTATGGAAATCTGGTCTCCAGAGTTATAATTCAGGGAACTATAGTCAGAAGTAACTTGGCTTAATTTATAAGAAGAGTAAAAAAAATACCTGCTAAGGAAAAAAACAAAGGAGAATATGGTCTGATCCCAAACAGCCTGAGCATTATTTACTGTATTTTCTTTTCTCTGCTGTTATATAACCACAACACCGGCTGTTTGCTGTGTTGCAAGGGAAGTATTTTCAAGGTTAGCACAGAAGTAATCAACCACTCAATGGTGGCATGAATATTCATATCAAGACACATTATGAGAAAGTAGATAGAGGTAAATATGCAATTTAAATATAGACTATAGCAGGAAATGGGACATGAAACAGTAATTAAATAGTGAAAATTACATGTTGTTTACATAGGTAAATACACTGCAGGGGTTATGCATGTGAACTTTTCGATTAGCATTTGTTCATTTGTGATTTAACCCTGATTTAAAAAGGGAGGTTTTTAAAGTATGCAAATGGGAAGAAAGGAACACTTACTCTGAACTAGAAAATCCGCATTGCTTGAAGGATTACCAGTTTGGGCTGTCAGCCAGGTTTCAGGGCTAACGTGGATCAGAATAGGCCTGTACTGCAGAAGGCACTGGTGGCAGTTCTGTAAAGAACAGACTTTCTCCACAACCCTGCTTATGCAGTTCCTTCCTGTTTGGACCACTGGAACCATGTAGGTGATGGGAACAAATACCTGAGCTCCTACTGCCCGGGTTCAATGGAAATCACGGCTCTACTGAATATCTGGGGGGAAGAACATCTAGAAGGGGACAAAAGCATTTGCTTTCCTTCTCCAGGGAACATTTAGTTTTAGATTGTTTCCTGCTTTTCCTTTCAGAAACAGAAATATAGCTCCAGTCTATTTGGATCAGCACATGCACACTCTGAGCCTCCACAACCATCATACCAAAGGCAGTACTACTAATTTTTACTTCTACTCAGAACCACCTCATCTTGCTGGATTCCTTACCTATGCCTGTTCTTTTTTCCTGCTCCGTTAGCCAAGGGGAAGGTGAGAGAAGAGGCCTGATGAATGTATCTCCTTTCTTCTCTTCAGCTGCCATGAACACAGAGTGTGTCGATAGTTTGGGATTCCCACAGAAAATGGCTAATAGGGAATTAATGAGAGGAAGAGGGATGAAAATAATTTCCCTCTTGCAAAGGCTCATTTCTTCCTTAGCCTTTCACCTCTGGGTTGCTTTTGATAGGGTGTCTCCTGAGTCAGCAAGCAAGGAAAACAACTTCAGAGTCCACAACATTTATTTATTGGTGAATACATGCAGTGGGTAGCTGGCACTACTATGCAACACGGTCACACAAATATTTGTTTGATTCTGGGTGAGTCTCTGATGAACAGGCAGTCATAAGTCAAGTGAGGGAAGGGTCTGCCTCTTCTCCTTGGTGTAGGCTGGTCTTTGACATTGCAGATTTGCTGTCTTCCTATTCTTTGCTTTTCTTTCTCTAGGATTTTACAGCTTTTCATGTCAGTGCTTTCCTCTTGAATCCCTGAGCTTTAAGTAACCCCATCTCAGCAAATACTCTTGAGCCTGTTGTTTTGCTTTTCTTAGCCTGTGTGGCTTTAGCTCATAGGTTTTCTCACAACTTAACAGCATTTTTCTCTAAAACTCAACAGCATTTTTCTCTAAAACTCTGCCATGGTGGCAATCGTGTTGTGTAAAACCAGAGTGGGTGCATGGACAGCCAGAGTAGTCCTCAGCCACAGGGCACAAAGGATTGTGTCTTCAACTCAAGTCAGCTCAACTCACCTCACATCAGCTGCCCCAATGACATAAGGAGCTGCAGAATAAAGCTCAAAGGAAAATTTGTAAGACAAGTACGTGGTGCTACAGGTCAGTAACATTTTCAGGAAATTCCCATGTGTAGGCTACTGAGCTGACACCTAGCAAATGCCCAGAATCTGATCTGAGAGGGCACTGCCCTCCTGCAGCTCCTGTGCTTCTTAATATCGACAAATGCAGATATTTGACAGGGACAGAGTGGTTTCTCAATGGGCAAGTGTTTCAAAATTGGTGTTGTGGGCAAATTCCAAGCTGGTCAGTCCCACTCTATTTTTGAAGTTCACCCAAAATATGGGTTACTGTATTTTTTAAATCTAATTAAGACCTCAATTTAGAAATCATGATAATGCAACCTTTGTTCTTGGTTATCTTTCATTTCCAGTTTTCTTTTCATCAGCAGACAAGTGCTTGTGAATATGAGGAAAAACCCTGAAAACTCTTCCTATCTTTTATGCATGCTTCAATGCACAAGTGCTCTGCGTGAGAGTCTGTATCTGTCCTCTATAGAGTGCCTGTGCATATTTGATTTGCCACTTCCCCTTGTGGAGGTGGCAGCACATTGGTCCTTATTCTTTATAGGAAGTTTATTACTTTTTGTGAAGTGTCTCGAGACTTTGTAGACTAAAAGAGTGTGTTGAGATAAAGATTATTTATTATTCATCACTCCAAATACATTTGTTCATACATTCTGAAGCTGGGAACAGTGTGTGATAAGAGACAGCTGCATAGCTAGGACTCTTCCTGAAAGCATGCAAATTATTTTTCAGATCTGAAAAGAGGTGATGGGCCCAAGCAAACACTTTTCTTTTTCCCAGCTGTGTCAGATGGGTCAGTGAAAGCTATTACTTTTCCCCATAAAACAGAGCACAGAGAGATCCCCAATCTGTTGATAAAATCACATTGTAGCTAACAGAACAAGCACACAAAAAAGGATGTAAAAATATCATAAAAATCACCTAGTCTCAGATTTGAATCTTTTGTATGAAGAAGGTATCCTGCAAAGTGAGGTGTCCCTTATCCCTGTGTGCCCAGCTTCTCCAAGTGAAATTGTTTAAGGCAGCAAGAGGCAATTCAGCTCAAGAAATAAAAGCAAAACCAGTCTTCCTGCAGAAGCTACACATTTTGTGAAACCAGATGGGGCAGGGTGAAGAGTGGATGTCTGTGACTGAAACGACCATGACAAGACAATCTCTCTGTATGTCAGATGGATAAAATAACAACTGACTCCACTGTGGAAATTCAATTGAAACTCACTCATATAGTCCTGTGGGTTTTCTCAGAGAACGGAAATTAAGATTGCAGTAACCCTTCTCCACCTGTTCAAATGCATCCCAGTTCTCCATTTTCCCTCATTAAGGAGACAGGGAGGATTAAACAACTCCTGTTGCTTTTGGATTCATTTTGAAATTGTAAGGAAGCAATTTTTAGGAGGTTAATGCCTCTAACTTGGGCTGAAATCATCTGAGCACCTGTGACATTTCAGACTGAAAGAAGGACAGAGTTCCACAGACCACATTTATTGCAGTCACTGCATTCACTTCTAGAGACTTTGGCACAAAAATATTTTATTCCACCTTATTTTTGGGCACTTAAGAGGAGTCTCCATGGAAGGGGAAAGCTAATTTTTCTTTTTTCTGATAACAGTTTAGTAGTCAGTTCCATTTAGGATGAATTCCAAAGGATTGTTTCCCCCCATTAATACTATTCAGGATAGAGAAGTGTTACAATGGTCATCTGAAAGGGCTTATATTAGGGATAACCACAAATTTCAACAGTGGTTTGTCTGTGAAACCTGCAGGTGACTTTCCAAATTACAGACATAGGACAAAAGAGATCCTGTTCTGTACCTTGCTGTGCTCAGTAGTGCACAGTACTTTGGTGGAGTCCCTTTTCAATGAACAACTCGGGGAGAAACAAAACCTGAAATGTTCACATGAAGAAGACACTGCTAAATTTCAGGTTCTGCTAAACTGAAGAGAAGCTGCTGTCATAGGTGTGGAATCCATATGGAATATTCCTCAAATAACATCACTAAAACCTTTTCAGAGTGAGCCAGCATCAAGTCAAAGGTCCAGAGTCAAGTAACAGAGTCAGTGGGGTCCAATCCACTAAAAATTTGCAATTTGTAAACACCAGGCCACCTACCAGCTTCACCTTCAAGCATCCACATACCTTTCAAAAAATATCCTCTTTACTCCTTCTCTGATTCAAATCTCCAATCTCTTTCCCTCTGTGTTAAACCTAAGAGATTTGTACAGAACAGATTAAGGCAGAGGATCTAATCTGAGGTGAGGAATTTAAGTAGCATTGTACTTAATTATTTCTGGTGTCACTTTCTTTCACTTAAGAGATTCCTCTTTTTTTCTTTTCTGTTTTAATCTCTCAAGAGTGATGAGCTATTTTTTAAGGCATTAACTAGCTTATTTCCAGTTTAGAGTCATTATGTGCATAGGATTCTGCTCTGCAAGACATTCTCACACAGTTAGACATTCTGGCATAAAATCCTTGGTTCAGGGAACAGATTTTGCCATTTCTCTACCTGCTGCCCAAGATAAGAGCAGTGACTGTCTATGGCTCCTGAATGGTGTTTCTAATGATTAATTCATGCCTTACACTCAAGAACATACAAAATATCATGATGAACTTTTGCAAACAGGAAAACAATATCTCCAGGTATTTGTGTTCAAGATTTGATTTATATAAATGACATTTTGCATGTAAATATGCAGCCATTCATTTCACTGCCTGCCAAGAGGCATTTCAGTTAAACCCAATGATGCTCCCCCTAATCCAAAATGTCATGTTCTCATATGCACCTACTGCAAAGGTTATCACACACATCTGAAAGTAAACAAATTATCTGGCAAACAATTAAGCCTCACCAAATTTTTGTCTTTTCTTCCTGGTTAAAATAACTTTTATCAAGGAATATGAGTCCCCAGATGAACATGCATCAAATCTGAGCACCTGACTTAAGATGATATGAAAATACTAATTGCCTTCCATTCATCCCAAACAGAGCTGAGTCCCAGCTGAGGGGGATTGAACAGATGTGCTCAGAGAATACCAAGCCCTGGGACAAACTCCTGCAGGCAGTCCTGTCTGTAAAGCTTCCTTGGAGTTTTATGAATGACCAAAGCCTCACTTTTTGTCTTTCCCAAATCTGAATTTGCACTCAGCCCTGCATGATAATTTATAACATGAGATTGCACTGGCTCAGTGTGTGTTGAGATCAGTGTTTCTTCAGAAAAGCAGGAGTGGCAAACATCACAGAGCATCTCTTATTTTCTCCTTTTGGAGTTCAAAAGGCTTTCAGGCTTCTGATCTACAACTGGAAGATCTGATCTGCTACGTCAATACATATTTACTGAATATCTCTGATGTGTCTTTTGTCTGCTCTACAGCTCAGCATGGCTTTTCCAGGCCTCAGGATGCTTCCTCAGAACTGTGGCTGCAGCAGAGGTACCTCAGGCATTCCTGGTGATGCTGCCTGTATCTACCTATTTGGCATGTTATAGATAGTTCTGGGGAGAATATGAAACCCAGGCTCTGAAAGAGAAATTTGGGTCATGATGCTTACAGGAGCCTCACCCTCATGCTGCAGGATGCCATAGTCACTGCCTCTGTTGCTGGGCAAAATTCATTCCTGCCCTGCCATAGGACAACTCTCCAAATTTCAGTTAGTGTTTTCACCTTTTATTTTTTCGCCCTCTATATTCTTTCCCCTCCTATATTATTTTTAAGTAATCAAAGTCTGAAATATTGATCCCTTCTCTAGCAAAACAACCCTGTGCTCTGCATTTTGTCACACGTGCAGTGAAGCTGCTGCCATGGAACCGCTCTCCTACAGGGTGACATTGCCTGCAGCTCAGAAGTCACCTTTGTTTCCTCTCCTAGACTCTTGGATGGGAAGCCCCAGTGAGGCCTGCCTCATTTTAGTTTCTCTCATGTCAGATGCAATATGTTTACATCTTGTTTTGTGATGTTGAAATTTAAAAAAACCCCATAGCTTTCCAATTATATGCCAAAATTTTCACTTTAGATGTCTCAGACAGGATTTCTTTTTCCTTTAAACAAACACATACTATACACAATGAGGCAAAGAAAAAAGGACTGCAGTCTGAGGAAATTTAATTTTTTTTTCACTTTTAAACAGAGCAGGAAAAAAGGACTAAAATTCAGGTCTTGTTTCTTTTCTTTTCATGCATGTTGAACCTTTTATTAAAAAACAATAACAACAAAGAAGATCAAAATGAAACATAAAGAGGAAATGTTCTTTCATTTTCAATCACAACAAAATTGATGGTATTTTTCACTGCAAGAGCTACATTCCTCCTACTTCAGACTGAAGGAATTTTTTTCCAAACTCAAATGGCACATATATGTGTATCTCCCAGAAATTAGGGGAGCCTGTAGAGGTTGCTATTGTTCAAATGGTGTTACTTTATTTTTCCAGTGAGATGGGTATGCCCTGGTCTCCTGCTGTCCTTCAGCCCTGTGTGTGAGCTGAATACCAAGTTTATTTTCCCTCAGATGTTTCTCACCAGGGCAAGCTCCCAGAGCTAGGAGAGGCAGCCTGTTTGAGTAACAACTAAAGGAAAACAGCCTCCAGGTTTTAGCATACAGGAACATAAGCTGTAGTCTAATTGCTTCAAAGGCTGAAGCTTTGCTCTTGAGCGTGGATTCAAACCTCACACAAACACAATCCCAGCAGGGTCTGTGATGGTCTGCAATGGAGGATGAGTCAAATGTCAATGTAGCAGAAGAATCAGTCACTCACCTAAATTATAGCTCATCCTTTAACCAAAGTTTTGTTTTAAATTGGAATTTTCTTTTCTTCCAGTCCTTACTTCCTATTCCTTCCATTCCACCTGAGTTGTAAAGCTCAGTTTTATCTACAGAAATGCGAAGTCTGTAATCATCTCAGTTCTGTGCCCATACCTGGAGGTTAGTCAGTCTCCAGGCCTGAAAGAGAGGTACAGTTCTAAACACGTCTCTGTCCTCTAGTTGTAAGATAAGGCTGCCCTTTTCATGGGATGCCAAATTATTACTCCTTGAGCAAGAGCCAACATCCCAGGAAGAGCTCAGCCTGAGCCAATTCACCACTTGTGCTTGTTACTTACTCTTGGTGATAACCTCTGGCTTAAAACCACATTTGTGGCACTCAACTGTAGAAGAGATGATGGGCTAAATTGCTTCCTGAGTGGCACTCACAAATAAATATTTGAACTGATAAAACAAAAAACATTACTCTGAAGCAACAGCAAAACCAGCAATTAGTTTAAATTTGTCATTGAAAACGTAAATTTTTTTTGAGGCTGAAAATAGTTCAGCTACAACATTTTGCTAAAAGCCAAAAGATACCATATGAGCTGTTTTCCAGGATTCAGCAAAGGGAAAGAAGATAAAACAGAGGAGACCACAGGACCATCCATTGGAGCCCTGAGTCTGTGGTGTTGCTTTGGTTCCAGATGCCATCAGGACAGTGAGAGCACTTCAGCCTCCTGACAGCCTGGTGTGAAAGAGCTGGTGAGGGGCTGTGGTGCTGTACAGACACCCAAATCCCACCTGGAGGGAACCCCTCATGAGTTTCAGCTTCATGCTATGGGTACCCACCCTACCTTAAGAACGGGGAACAGGGAGCAAGACTGAACTTGCAGGACATTTTGATCACCACCACTAACAGAGCAGGGATGTCTTTTTCTGTAGAAAGAGCTGTGTTAAAAGAAACAGAGATCTGGACAAACAAAAACCCCACAAAATGCTCTCTGCTGTAAACAGACATCCTCTCTGGAGGTGATTTTATGCTCTGAGCCCACTCATCTTTTAAGCTCCCAGCTGCAATGAGAATTAGAATGAGTGTGTTGGAGATGTTTTTACAATCATTCATGTGAAACTGCCATTCTGGTGCTAAAATCCACATGTTTTGTGTTATGCAATTTCAGGTGGGTCATGTGCTTACGAGGCTGGGCCCCAGACTGGATTTTAAGTGCAGGTCCTTTAAATCACTACTTTGTGGCAGGTCTTCCAAGCAAGTATTTTCCAGTTCTTTTTGTGGATTTATAACTTTCCCAAAAATCTCCAGGGGAGATTCAGATTGCCTGTTATGAGGCTGCCTTCTCTTTAAGGATCTTTGCATGGCTGTCCACATCCCCTAAAGAGAATATAAATGCAAACCCACTGCCTGCCAATGCCTTCCAACACCCAAGACCTTGGAATTAAACTTTTGCAATATTCAAGCATATTGCATCAAGTAATATGTACAGAAAACCTTTTCACAGGTGAAGCATTCTCAGAATCATTTAGTAACTCAAGCTATCTTTTATTTTAACAGCATAGTTAGTGTTTTTTACATAAGGTTTAGATGTGAAATCATTAGCATGAATAATTCAGCTATGCTTTTTTATCTTTTTTTTTCTTATTCACACTCTCTATTAACAAAGAAAACCTGGTGAGCAGAGTGCTGCAAGAAGAGTAAATTCATGTGTTGAAGAAATAAAATATATATGCTAGAGCATTTCTAAGAGTTATTTATTATTCCCGAAGTACAATATAACTACAGCATTTGTTGATTCTATTTTATTATACTTTCTTTGACCTATTTGTTAAAAATTGCCTGCCTACAATGTGTTTCTTGTACAAAGCAAATCTATGGAACAGAAAATAACATTGCTCACATTATTATGATAGTGCAAAGAAAATAATGTAAAGTGAATTTACTAAGAGTTTAGGGAATATCAAAATTATCACTGCATGCGTTTAACTCACCATTGAAATCAATTTGCTTTATTCTTCTACCAGATTCCTGCATCCTTCCCTGCTCTTGACCTTTCTTCTCATGCCCTACACTCACTCTGTAACTAGCTATTTAATATAATTTTACATCTTTCTCAGTCATTGTGTGACCTCAGTGCCTTCTTTGCTCCACCACTCTGACTCTCTGTGGATGAAAAATTTACTAAATGCCCTCAGAGTCGTTTATTGTTGGTGGCTGGTTTTTTTGTTTGCCATTTTTCTTCTTTTAGGTCACAATATTTTAAGTTCACTTGCCAAACCACAGGCATATTAAATTTCCCAATTAAGCAGGTTTAAATTACTTGTGTTACAGATTAACCTATGAGCTCTCTCCCCAGAATCTTCCTGATAACTGACAGCAGGGTTTTTCTTGGTAAATGTGAAGCTTATGCAAAATATGATGCTAAAATATGGCAAAGCCATAAGCTACTGATAATAGGTTCCCATAACTGACAGTTAAGAAACTAGCACTGCTGGGTTTGGTTAAATCAATAATCTCCAGTTAGGAAAAACTGGCCTTGGCATTTATGGTGTCCTATATTTTTTGTAGTATTGACTATGCCATCCATCTTTGAAATATATTTCAAAAAAATGACACAATTTGAAAGACAGCTGATTTGATCAAATGGCCCAATCCCTATATTCCTATGAGTAACTCTGCAAGGAAAGTGATCTTTTCTCAATGTATTTTTGTCTTTAGGAAACATTAACATTTAACTATATTTATGTAAACATGGAAATGAAACCTTTCTCATAATTTCATGTTGATTTTTAGAAAAGCTACAGCTGGGATTTTCCTTTCATAACTGATTGTCAGCAGTTTTTTCGCTCAAAAGTCAGAAAAAAAAATCACCATTATTTATCTAGCTGATTTGAGTTGCACTGAACATGCTTTTGAAAAGAGAATTGTGAAGCCAATATTACAGTAATGTTAGTTGGTGGAAACTAATTAATTCTAATTTTTGGGTTAATTAATGGGAGTAACTTTATTAGAGGAAAGGGACATTCAGGTGTAGATTAAAGAAAAAAAATTAAAACCCTGATAAAATCAAATGAGATTAAAATCAAATGAGCCATAGGATGGGTAAACATTTGGGGGCATGGCATCAGCTGTGTTCAGAGCAACTATTTTCTTCTTTTAAACAGGAAAAGAAGGAACATTAGCAAGTCAACCTTGGTTATAATTTTGTAGGGTTTATGGTAACTGTTGTCCTCAAAATGTTCAAGGCTTAGGGTCCATGCAGAGCCACCACTTATCCCGCTGGCAGGGAGGGCAGGTTGATTAACTTACTTTGTGTTTCACAGAGGCTTTGCTGGGCACAGCCCAAATGTACTGGATTCTATTCACCCACGTGAAGAACAAACAAAGGGCTTTAACCGTTGGTTTATGATTGTGCTGGGAAGGAATATGTCTGGTCTATTTTTAACAGCTTTGTGTCAGAGAAAGAGATGTCTTCTTTTCAAGGCTTTTCAAAATAGAGAGACCTTAAAAATGTACTTCACTTTATCAGCTCACAGTGCTCCTGCAAACAGAAATGAGACAGGGAAGAACAGGAAGGTCAAACTTGCATAAACACACTGTTGCATATGTTGACTGCCAGGAGAAAGAGCAGCTGAACTGAATGCATTATGCAGAGAAGCAGAATGCTACTCTGGCAAAGTCAAATTTCCCTTTCATGTAAGTTCTCATGGGATAACGCTTAGAACTACTATTTCCTTTTGGTAATGTAGGAAGCATTAACTAAAATGGATTTTTATGAATCTGGCATGATGTTTTTAATGACAAAGGCAAAAGGAGCTTTTGAATGTCTTTGTTTTAAAACATATCCTATATATTTTTCTGTTTCCATCCACAAACAGCTAAATTTCCTAGCACCATCCTTCTAATAAAGCTCTGTTTCTTTTCAGGAACCCCGCTTGCTGCTGGAGAGAAGCATACACCAGAAGCTGACCTCCTTATCTTGAATTTCATATGTAATGAGTAGCTAAATGTGACGGAAAATGATTTTAGGAAGACAATTCAAAGTCAAGCCATTTCCTTTTGAAGAGTCATTTGAAACCTTTGGGGAAGGTTTCTGAGAACATAATTTAAAACTCATTTCCCCACACAAGTGATTGGGATTAATTTCAATAAATCCAGTGTTTACTATGCACAGAATGTTTCCTCCTCTCTCACCACAAGCCCTGGACACTTCGGACTACTCTTTCATTTGTTGCTTCCTACAAAAGTGCTCCCTCATTCTGCTTGTGTAATTCAGATTGGTTTTTATCTGCAGGAAAATGCCTCTTCAGCTGTTGAGACCACTCCTGCTGTGCTGTGGGAGAAGTGCCTGGCCTTGGCTGTGCTGCAGTGACAGCTCTGCAGTCCCTCCTCGAGCCGTGCCCGGGACGTGCGGCCCCGGCTCTGCTCGTGGGCACCTCCACTGAGGACACTCAAGGACTAGGGGAGAAGTTGTGCTGTCTGGCACTATCTCTGTTGGGAAGCACTGTTTGCATTTGTAATGCAAAGCAGACATGATTTCAGAACCTGATCTCTTTGACAACAAAGGCTGTAGAAGATTAGAAATGCTTAGATTTGCAGTTCATTAAAAAATGTATTTCACTCTGTAAAAGGAATTGGTTTTCTTAACTCATTTGCCTTTCTTCTCTCTTGAGTGTGCATTTCCATTTGTGCCTTTAGTGTATTCTGGTAGTTCTATGAACTGTGGAGGGTATTATTTTTCCACCAATTTGTTCCTCTGGGACTATTTTATTAAAGTCTTTTTGGCATTTAAAATATGTAGATGATATCATTAATCCGATTACAGTGTAGGTAAAGTTGATAATAAAAAATGTGAAAAAAGCAGTGCAAGGTACAATTACTAACATAATTATTTTCATTATGAATACAATTATATTTTCCAGTTGTTGCTTGCTTAACCTTTTTACTTTTTCTACATATCTTTCTTTAACTCTAATCTGCCACTGTGAGAGGCAGTTCTGTGCTCTTCAACCAGTATGAAGTGGACAGAACTTTAAGCAGAGGAATAAAGAAATAAAGAATTAAAAGAAAAGCCTTTTAGTCTCTCTGTCTGGCTGAGCTCCAGAGAAGTCAAGTCAGCCAGCAGAACTGTTCATTTTTCTAGGGGGATGAGCAATTGGGGTCTCAGTTTATTTTCCAGTCCCAAATGGTTTTACTGAAAAATCGTGACAATCTATAGGCTTCTAGGTAATATCAGGAAAAGGAGCCATAAAATAGCACTTAATCCCTGGAAGTGTCCCAGGAATTATTTTAAGGGCCCACTCTATTCTGTTTCTCTGGCAGGCTACCACCAGTGGCATTTCATCAGTACAATAGTGCAGTTCTTGCACCTGGGCAGGATGGGCAGCAAAATACATCAATGCCATAAGAACTGCAAAGTGAGAGTGGTGAAAATAATGACAAGGAAGTGATTTAAGACAGGAATTCAGAGTGAAGAGGTAGGTTTAATTTTAATGGGAAAGAGAGGAAACTCATGGGTGGTTTACATAGGCTAATTCTCATGTGATACAGTTCTCTGAGGGAACTAATTTGTTTTGACTGGAAATTGGGCTGTGTCTGATGGCACTTCCCTTTTTGTCCATTCTAAGGGAGTGATCATGGAGAGACTGTGAGCTGGTGAAGTCTGAATTGAAGTAAAATGCTCGCTTTGAAGCCCACAAGTGCACATGAGTTCCCACATCTACACTACAGTTGGGACTAATCAGTGGATGATGTTTTTTCCTCTGGGATTGTCATGTTGCTTTCCAGGCAGCACTCACTTGAACTAATGCAAGCAGATACTTCCAAACTTAAATCTATATCCCTAAGGGAAGCAATTCAAAGTTGGACTTATTGATGTAAATTAAGGAAGACTTAATTCAAAAGGCTTGTATATGTAAAACGATTCATCCATATCTAACCCTGGGACTTCTTGATTTCTCAATTAAAGGTTAAGAAACCAGAATTCTGTTTTTACTAAGACTGTGTCAGTACAATGTGTTTTGTGGCATCATTTTCATCCTGTGTATTTGGTTTGATCACCTATCAAATGAGTCTGTAGTAATAAATTAATTTTTTTGGTTTTGTTAGGTTCTACAACATCCTTTAAAGTTTCCCCATATTTATGTTTGCGTGTGCATGGTTCTTTGTCTCACTTTGGTAAAGTGTCTTCTGTCTACATGAGGCTGCAGTTGGTGAAATGCCCGGGGAGGCGGCTGTGTCAGTTGAAATTAGGGTGAATTGTGCATGGAGCACGTATTTTCCTCATAGACATGATCTCAGCATCAATGAATAAAAAATGTTTGTGCAGGCTCTCCCAATGGGAAGCAAGTGAACGAAAAATGAGAACCACTCTTAATCTGTGTGATACGTTCAAAAAGCACACAGGAACCGATTCGGTCTTTCAGACACAATTAAGGGTTGCAGAGCTACCCTGGAAGAAAACCCAGTGTGCAGCTGCCATTCAAAAACTCAGGCCCAGGCTAGCTGAATGAAAGGCTGAGGTATACCACAGCGTTAGAGAAGCAATGGAGAAGAAGACAGCAATCAGAAAGGTTTATTCTCTAAATGAGCAGCAAAACCCCATTAAGTATTACAAACTATGACCAGACAGAAGAGCAGATTAATGTACAGTTCTGAAACATGAGTCCTGATCCAGATTCAGTGCTTAGCTTGTGTGCTGGATAAAACCCCAGAGCCTTATTTTTTGCATAGATTATTGAAGATTGTATTAATTCCTCTAATGCCTAGGAAGCAACTGTGACCGAGTTCTCTGACTTATCCTAAAACAGTTGGCAGGATCTAAAGCTGAATCCTGACAAGACTAGAGTAAGAGCACCTTTGGGAGGTTTTCTGAATCCCTTTTCTGGCACACAGGACAGTTCCTGGCCTCTTCATGGGCTGCTTTGCATGCTGCCAGTGTTGTACTCCTTGATTCTGCCTTTCTGAGCAAAAGCAGCATTGTCCAAGATTCACACATACTTTCTGAGCCTGGGAGCACCTTCACCCTGTCCCAGGTACTCTACAAAATGTATGGAATGGCCATGGATATAACACATCCAGAGTGAATTATGAGATGTTGTTAAACAACACTTTAGTTCTGTAACTTGGGAGGTGAAAGATGTCTAATTAGTAAGAAAAAGAACAGAAGGAAGAATGAAGAGATAACAATAACAAGGCAAGGGAGAGAAAAGGTGTTTAGTGATGCCCATGATGAATACAAACATATGAAAGCAACTCAGGAATAAGCAACCTCTTATTCAGCTCTTTTTCAGTGTCACAATGTTATTGTACACAGCTGAAGAAAAAGCTTTTTGAAAGAAACAAGAGAAAAGGAAACAATATTCATGAAGCATTTCATGATCATTAGGCTTCCTAATGCAATCCCTCATCCCAAATATTAGAAATGCTTTGAAGTGTGACGGTTGCTCTCTCTCTTCTTTCTCTCCAAAAATGTGGTCTTCTAAAGATAGCATGTTATCCAAAAGAAGCATACTTCAAAAATTTTAAATGTTGCCATAGAGAGTTTCTTTCAAGTTATGTCAATTGGTTTGCTTTTGTAATTCTATTAAAAGAAGACTACATGTCCAAAGTCAGCAATTACCAGATTTTGTTGTGGTACACCACATGCAGTCCCTCAAACATGAGAGAGTGAGGAAAACACAAGTTTGAGAAGCCACATTAGTCATCCTCTAGGAATACCAGGGAATTACAAGAAAGTAATGTCTGACTAATGTTTGTGCCAGTAAAACAAGCTCATGTAATACACTGATGCATTCAGATGTTAGCCCAGTGGTCAATCCTTATCAGTAAATCTGTAGCAACTGCATGTCTTTTCTCTGAATATGGTGACCAAACCTAAGCTCAGTACACTGTAGTTTGAACACAAAGCTGCTGGAAGAAGATACTATTTCTGCACAAAGATTTAAGAACTCTCAGCAAAAATACCAGTAAACCACCTATAAACTGCTTAGGAGTAGTTTTAAACAAACAAACAAACAACAAAAAAACAAACAAAAAAACCCCTCTAGGAACAGCAGCACTTTTTCTAGCTGAGAAATGTATGCCAAATGTTAGGTCTGCTGTGGAAAATGTTGTCAACCCAGGCATTCAAATGAAATTCCCTTGGTGCTTTCCTAAACTGTGGTTGAACAAACCAGTAGAAGAGCAAAGGTTTTGGTTAGAAGCACTCAATGTCCAGAAGTTCCTAAGACTGATGCTCCTGTAAGGATCCAGGTGCTGGGACGTGGGACCGGGACATCAACTGATCTGCAGAGTGCTGGCTCATCCATCACCTGCTCCCTGCATGTGTGTTCTGTGAGGTGAAGAACTGGTGCCAAATTCAAGTATAGATGACTACCTGCTTATCCACCCTTTCGTTGTAAGAGGATAGGAGCAGACTGGAGGGCCACTCTTCACCCCGAGGGGACAGGTCTGGCTGACTGTGCTGCTAGGCAGGCTGGAGCATCCCCAAAACTTCTGGAGAAAGTGTTGTCACAAAGATGGGATGTTTTGTGTTTAAAGAGATGGACTATGGATAAATAATGGCATTCAAATCCAGAGGAGGCATATAATTAAAGCAACTTAATTTAAAATATAAAGGTGTGGAAAGGAAGTAGAGGAGAAGTGGGCTATTAGCTTTTTTTTAATAAACAATGCCCTCTTTAAGAAAATCTTTGTTCCCTTAGTCTGTCCTATTAATGTTTAGTTTCCTGGTGTACTTGGATATCTGCAGAACTATAGCAGAAAGCTCAAAATCACATGGTTTATTTGCACTGTGTTAAACAATGTTAATCTCAAGCCTCCACATTTCTTCTAAGGTACCCATGGGAGATCAGGAAGACTTTTTGATTTATTTATTTTGATATTCTGTTTGGCTTTGGAACAGTATTTCTACTAACCTTTGCAGCACTGTAGTTTGGCTTTAGTTTCAGGTAGGATTTTGGCAAGGTACACACAGTAATCTGCACTTGATGTATTATGTTTTTCACACAAGAGGAAAATCTGAATTCTGTGGAGAACGTGTGTTAGTAAGCTGACAGGAAAACCAAAGAGCATGAAATTCAGATGTGTTTGGTTGGTGTTTTGCTAATCCACTTAGCATAAAGCCAAACACAGATATGGAGCCAAATGGGAATTGTCTCTGCATCAGATCATGAGCAGGTATTAAGGTTTCTTTTCTACCTTTTTCTACAGACTGAGTCATGATATCACACCAGGCTCATCTGGGAGCTTTATTTAGGAAAACCACTGCTTTTATAGGGATGTTATTAGCCCCAGGACTCTATGATTAGTACTTCATTTGTGTGAAAATACAGCATGCTCGGGCACCAGGCAGTGTGTCTCCCCCACTGAGTGATGGTGCTTGGACTTGTCTACAGGAGACATTTCTGGCATTTTTAACAAAAAGCTGTGGAGCCAGGGCCCTGCGGGTCAGGAAGCTCCTTTTGGCTCTGTGCTCCTGAGCCACTGCAGTCTGCATTACACAGAATCTGCCCAGCAGATGGAATGGCAGCAAAAGCCTCTGTGAGCACTGGCAGGCTCTGGGTATAACCCAGACACGAGGCAGATCTGTGCTGCCACAAATGGGTTGCTGAGTTTGTGCAGTGCAGCCAAACTCAAGAGCCTGTGCAATTCTGTGTATGGAAACTGAAGTATTGACAAGGTTGGATAAAAGAGTTTGTGACTGAAGTGACACCTTAATATTGGGAATAGGCCATAAAAGGGAAGTCCTCTTGTACATGGCCCTAAATCTTGTTCCTTTAATACCTAAAAAATGCGACACACCTTCATGGTAAGGGACTTCAAGGGACATGGTGACAGAAGATCAAAAAAGCCAGTGCCAAGGGAACACCACCTTCAGCTCCGAGCGCAGCTGGTGAAGCCAGAGCAGTCCTGCTGGCAGCTTGCTGGGGGTTGTGGAAAAATTGAGTTCTGTACTTTGTTATTTCCTATTTTACAGGGACATTTAATGGGTGAATGCTATCAGCTTCAATGGTTAGACGGGTATTCACAACTTAAGCTGTTTTCAAGCTCTCCTTAAATCTCTGGGTGAGGCTTGGCAGTGAGACCCTCTTTGCCTTCAGACAAAGAAGTGGGTCTGGTTCTTGTCTTTTACATGGAGTAGTGAGACACTAATTTCAAAGATTTTAGAAAAGCTGATGTTATAATTAACAATAGATGTTGCTGATTTAGTTGAAATGAATTGATAAGCTTTGCTGAAATCAGTGAAAAGTTAGAGGATGGTTAAAAGAAACTGGATTTAATATAAGCTACCCCAGATTTTAGCAATTTTAGCACCTGGGTGGTGTCCCTTCTGTTATAAATACATATTATATGATTGGCTTTTTGTAAATATTAAAATGAATACTATATGTGTTATGTTGGAAAGTTATGCTGTATTAATGTAGTCTACTTTAGCAGTGTGATAAATATAGTTTTTAGACTAATAGCATAATATTAGAGTAGAAACTATGTAAACTATGTAATGTAAAATGCTTTTTGTGACTAGATCAAGAAATAAAGAGAGACAATTAAGAAATTCCTCACATCATCCTATCTGGATAAAGATAACAGCAAGCACACCGAAGGCTCCAAAAGGAAGAATTTATTGCCCCGTTATCAAGGGATCTGAGATTTTGTGGAGCCACAAGAAGATTTATTTGCAAGATAGAATGGTGGGAGAGAACAATTGAAATTAAACAGAAACACCTAAGGTTGAAAGGAATGTTTAAATCATGTATGAAATTTATGAATATGCAATAACCTATTGTTTTTAAGAGGAAGACCATTTGTTAGCAAGATGTGCCTTGGGGTGGAAATGCCAAGCACCCAGATGTCTGTCATTTTGACTTTTTTTTAATGTCTCTTATTGTCTTATTTTTATTATTAAGCTTCTAAAATTTTTAAAAGGTGAACTGTGTTTTTCACACTTCTAATCTTTCCTTGCTTCAGTTCTCTCTGCAGTACCAACAGCAGTTTCTGGTACTCAGGCTAGCCAGTCCTCCGTACCACATAATTTCATTGCAAGTGTTGCCCAGCATGAATTCCAAATGGGAGCTTTTTTTTGTTTGTCAGGTGGTGGAGGGGACTTTTTTTTTGTGTTTCTTGGTTTGTTTTGTGAACTTCTATCCTAATGCGTGGCTACTTCAAACAAAGTCTCCAAATTTTGAATATGAAAGTAACATCTGCTTTGCACTCAATAGTGTTATGAGCAGCAAATGCAAATAGAGTTTTGTATTTTAACAAAGCACTCTTGGATTGTCATTCTAATGAAAGTTTCCTACGTCCCAATTATCCTAATGTCAGGCAGGGATTTGCTAGCTCTTGCTTCAGCTGAAAAAGAAACAAACTTGCTAAACATTTCAGTGCAAAACTATCCCTTAGGATGACTGTCCATTTTAATAGCATTAACTAATCTGCAAGTTGCAGTTTCTTCTACTTACCGGATTTTAAAGTCTCTAGGCAATACATAAAATCTCTTTTTAGGTCTTCTACAATCTGTTGTGCAGATTGTATCAAGCATGGACTACTACTAAGCTGACACCCAGCTCCTCACACATATCTGAGACAGCAGCAAGGTGAAGTGGCATGGAAAGGACATGCTGACCTCGAAGTGTTAGGAGTGTCTCCAGGGTTTTATTGGGGTGTGCATTTGACTTTGGAGAGGGCTCTTTTGAGGCTCACCTAGCGAATAATTGTACCAACATTTCCTGTTGGCTTTGCTTCTGGGATTTAATTTGTATTCCTCTGGTGGTTTGAGTTGGTGCTACAAGTTGTTGAGTTTCAAGAAATGCTTGTTGAGTTTCTTGTACCTTTCTGGTTTTTGTTGTATTGTTTGCCTGATGACTCAAATAATGAAGTCTTTTTCCAGCTGTTGTGTATCACTGTGATGAATCTGGTTCAATGTAAGAAAGAAAATTATGTACAAAGTGTTATGGAAGCTTCTTTTTATCTTGGATAACTATTTTATCACAGTGTCTAAAACTGTTGTGCAGATTACCTGACAGGGAAACAAACAAACCTACACCCAAGAAATTCCTTCCTTGTAAAGTTTCCATCTGTGTGTAAATGAAATGTTTCCTTCTTCTATCCAAAAGAAAAAGGATTTGATTGTTCTTCACATAACCAATTTCCCCCTTTCTCCTCTGTCTTCAATCATTTGCATTTTGAATGCTCTGGAGAAGGATGGTAAAATAAGAGATGGGAAAGGTGATGGTATTGCCACAAATTAGACTTACTGAGCAAGTGGTTTTCTGGTGTTTTGTGGCACTGCAGTATTGCTTTAGAAGACTCAGAGAAGGAAATGTGATGACAGCAAGTGTTGGAGAACTCAGGGATGTTATAGATGTGGCTCCATCAGCTTACTGTTTCTCTTTAATGGTCACCTACCTGGCATTGTCTTCTTTATCATTTCATGGGGTGGGCATCTTTGCATTTCTATAGCCACATTTATATTTATAAATTAAGATTTATATTAAAAACATGCCTTTTCAAGTGAATTGTGATTTTTCTCTTCCTTGTACTTCATTAACCTGATCATTAGTAGTGCACTTGCCCCACCCTTGCAGTGCTTGGCTAGAGAACACAGGACTGCAGTGTTGTTAGAGCACAATTCACTGTAGTCAAGAGGACACAACTGCAAAGTCATAGTGCAAAAGGCCTCCCAAAGGCTCGAGCATTGTTAGCCTCTCCTGCAGGAGATGAGCTATTTCAGCCAGAGACTCCAAGCAAGGAATACAACAGCTGTAGCCATAACCTTATGCCTAAGCTCAACAAGCCTTTGGAGAGAGTTACCTGTCTTCAGTACAATTCCCATCCTGTAGCCACCCTGCTCCACACAGCTGGGTTAGAAGAGTGTAACATACAGACAAGAGCAGTTAAAAGCCATTACAGCAGTGTTTGTAACTGCATGAAGAGCAGGGCTTATACCATGCTTTGATAATTTAGCTGGCACTGTTGCTTTTTAATGATCTGCCAGGTAAAGTAGTAAAAGGTAAATTGATCTGAAAGGTACAGAGCTTGTGGCTGCTTTCTTCTCTTAAAGCCAACCAAACACCACAGCTTATTTGTTTCAAGAGGAATTATGTAGAGAAGTGCTTGGCATTGCTTACAGGTGTTTGAAAAAAAAAGTTCTGTTCAGTTTCCTGCTCCTTTTTCTTTATATTTTCCCTAGTGAGTAGGACTTGCCAAAAGCATTTTTCTTAATATTTTAAGGTTATAGGAATACTACAGAGGAAAACAAAGCAGTTATGGTCACAGCTGGTAATGAAGATTGCTGGAGTTAGTGGTTATGGAAGCCTGAATATGTGACAGGAGATTCAAACTCAGAGTCACCAGACTCCTTTGTGGTGACTTGAGATGCATGAATAGCAGAGCTCAACTTCAAAGTATGTTGTATAATATTGGAATCAGAGTGGGGAGGAAAAAAGGTAACAAACAAAACCAAATTGTAAACCCTTGTCTTGGTTTGCCTGACTGTGGGATCCTCTGTAAATGCAGGAGGTGGGAAACCAGCAATCCTGAACCAAGAAACTCCAGCAAGTCCATTACGTGTGCATGGTACAGACTTGACAAATAGCGCTCATCCCAGCTGCTTGCCTCCTGTACACAGAGGGAAAAGATGAGATTAAACCGGGCCATCCACATTCTTGTGTGGAAATACTGAAGCATCTGTCAAATATCTGACACTTATGAAACCAAAATTTGTTCAGTCTGGCACTGCTGGAGGAGCATCTGGTAAAAAAGAGGAGAACCTGGAACAACTTCAAACAAAGTCTTATTCCTGGAAGGTTATTGCTATGGTAACTAAGTTATCTTAGCCTCACTCTTCCCTTTAAACTAGCCAAAAAGCATCAAAGTGTCCCACAGGTAATACAGATTCACAGAACAAGTTTATAATTTCTGGTAGTGAAGATATTTTGGTGTTCTTTTTCAGATATCTTAAAAATCCTAATATGCCTAGAAATTACACATTCTAATACTAGAATGACTGAGGACTGAAAAATGAAAACTAAATTCATTGTGGTGGTTTCCATGGAAGTTGTCACTTTGGGAGTGAATATTGTAATAAATACTTGGAAAATCACGGTGGTGGTTTGTTTCTGCTGTGTAAAAGGCTGAAACATAGCCCAAGGTTTCCATCATGATTTGAAAGTATAATATACTGAACTACATTATATGTTAATTTTCTGTTTTATTTTTCTTGCAAATTATACCGCTTTTAGCACAGTTATATTATAAATCTTACCTTGAAAGCTGTGGTGTTTTGGCAGAAGATGAAAGCTTGAGTATACTGTCATATTCATGGTCTAATCTTACTTCTAAATGATGTTTCATGGGAGTATCATTTAGCTACAGCTCTCCTGTCTTTTAAATGGAGATAGAATTTGCTTGTCACATAAAGTTGTTCTGAAAATTAATTGCTTAATGTGGTATGTATGCACTGCTTTGAAAATTAGGGCATATAGGTGATGAACATCATTACCAGGTAATTATTATTAATATACTGACTTCTAATTAAAGCAGCTATTGGTAGATGAAGAAGGTAGTGTCTGATTGCCCATTTTGATGTCAATAATGCTACAGTCATAAACCTGATATAATGGGGTGAAGAAGCAGCTGTGGGAATTGCTGCTACTTTTAAGGAATCCCTTTCATCACTGTAACTTAATGGTAAAATGAATACACATTTTAGCATTTACCCTGTTAAGAGAGTGATAACTGTAACTACTGCCAGACAGGCAGATTTAGCATAAACAGAAATGAAATAGGGTCCTGCACATCTCTAGACAGGAGCTTGTTGATCACTGGCAGCATCCTGAGTTTTCTTTTGTGAGCCCATAGGTAAATGGTGCTGTGTAGTGTTTTTGCTGCAAGCAAATGCTCAGTGTATGTGTTTCAAATTAGAGGGATTATTAAAAAGAAGTATCTTGGCAACTGTATGTATGAGTGTAACCAGGTCATTGTGTTAGAATAGGAAAAGCTCTGCTGATCAAATTGTTAGGAGTTTAGTATCCAGGCTGGGGATGAAATTATGAACGTGGATACTGTGAGACCTAATTTTTCAGATAGATCTAAGGAGTTCCCTGCACTCGCTGTCTCAATATTGCAGTATTGGAACTGCACAGGTAAAATTATCTGCTCTAGGCTGGGTGATTATTTAGGAATGTAAAGCTGTGCAATTTCATCTGAGACTATGAACTAACAGTTCCTTCAGTTTCAGTAGTGCTGCAGTTAAGAAATAAGCATAGCCAGCAAATAAAGCACCAGAGTATTTTCCCTGGTAAGGTAAGATATATGGACCTCCCAACACAACAGCTTCTAAAGAGAATGTGTTAAGTTCATATCTGTGGGGTTTTTTGGGAGAGGAGTAATAAAATCCTAACTCCACAGGATGGAGAATCTGGGAAGCTGATTTATTAAGCCTTGTTGTTTACATCCAAAGACACCTTATAATTCTGATAATTGTCAGGATACTGAGAGGGAAGTGACTAACTGTTTCTCCCCACTGCGTTGTAGAGGAACCTGCCACAAAAGGTTCCTATTAAGAAGCAATCTTAGAAGAGCTGAATGTGTGATGTTGTGTGGCTTCAGAAAAGGATGGTAAAATACTGTCCCATGTTTCAGAGCATCTCTAATTCATCAATGATCACACATAATGATTTTCATGGTAAATTTCATAGAATCACAGAATATCGCAAGTTGGAAGGGACACACTGTCCTGGGTTACAATGTAAGATGTCCCCAGAGCATGTATTCTATCCCCATCTTCAGGAGCTCTTGGAACCAGGTGGGGCAGGGTTTCTCTTGCCCCTCCCTCTGGACTATCTCCTGTTCATGGGCCATCAATTGCCCATGACTCACAGGCAACTCCCTCTGGGAGCTCTCTCTGTTCAATGGGCAATCAAGGACACACTGCAGGACTCATGGAATGAGATCAGCTCACTGTGAGAGGCTCTGCCCAGGGGGAGGAGCCAGGCATTCCCACCTGGATTTAATCTGGGATTTGGGACAGCACAGCAGGCCTTCCCCACTGGATTCCCAGAGGACAAGAGCTACCAGACCTTTCTACAGGATCACTGCTTCAACAAGAGCGCTTCATCTGGACTGCTACCACCACCCTAACTAACAGGGTGTCAGGTTCTATTCACAAAAGTGATCTTTTGTGCTATTGCTTTTCTTTTATTTTACTTTTTCTATTTTTTTTTTCCTCTCCCCTCTCCCTCCTAATTAATTGTATTTCTGACTTGGAGTCTCTCACTGGTTTTGCTTTCAAACCACCACACACACAAGGATCACAATTTTTTTAGATTTGAATTCCTACATCTGAACTTTTTGTGGGCTCAGTGAAGTAATAAATATTGTTTAACAATCGTTTACTACACTAATTCTTGATTGATCCCTTAAGTGATCACACTAACCTAATAAAGTAATTAGGTCTTTTTGTAGGTCTTTATATAAGCAAATTTATTTTGATTCACGAAGTTTAATGAAGAAGCTCATTTAATGTGAACATTATTATATTTAATCACTTGATACCTGCTAGTTTTTCTTCAATAGTAATTCTATCCATTCATCTTGCTTAGATAGCTTAGGGGGCAGAGAAAGGCAATGAAGCTGGTGTAGGGTCTGAAGAGGAGGAGATGAGGGAACTGGGGTTGTTTAGGAGAAAAGGAGGCTCAGGAGGGACTTTACAATTCCCTAAAACTCCCTGAAAGGAGGCTGTAGGCAGGTGGGCATGGGTCTCTTCTCCCAGGTAACAATGGCAGGACAAGAGGAAATGGCCCCAAACTGGAACAGGGGAGGTTTAGATTGGATATTAGGAAAAAAATTCTTCATGGAGAGAGTTGTCAGTCCTTGGAACAGACTGCCCAAGAAAGTGGTTGGACCCCAAAGCCTTGAGGTATTTAAAAGGTGTGTAGATGTGGCACTTAGGGACATGGTTTAGTGGTGGACTCACAGTGTCAGGTGAACAGTTGGACTTGGTAAGGTTGCAGACCAATTCCAACATAAATGATTAAAGGTAACATTTACATGAATTTGATTAATGTGTATTCAAGCTATTTTGGTTGGTTTTCATCTAGATCATTATAAAACAAGCCACTTTTCTGTGCTCATTTGCAAATTTCTTTTTTAATGGAAGCAATTAAAATCAGCTTTTTTTTTTTTTTAATTTGACATGCTCTGCAATATTTAGCTTCAGACATGGGGTTTGATTTAGTTTTTCTGTCTTCTGGTGTCAAGTATTGATGGAATTATGGTGTCAAGCTTTATGGAATGGGCTTCATTTCTAGACTCAACTTGTATAGTATCACTCTAAAGCAATCCTTGGTTTTAGTGAGATCTCATGGGCTTGCTTTCCCTCTATCTGACAATAACATTTGGAGTATAGGTATAGCTCAAAGGACAGTGATTTAAAAATTCCTTCCTCATATAGCACAAATATTGATGGGGATGGGTATTTTCCATTGTTTAATGCTAACTGTGGAGGGTGCTTGTAATTTATCTTGTTACAGTGTACTGTAAAGCCAGTAGAGTTGAGACTCAGTTTATATCGCAGTTAAATTGTTTGTAATCATTGCGTATGAAGGAGGCAGATGCTGAAAAATCTGCAAAACCCCCCAACTTCTAAACTTCTGGTTCTGCTTTGCTAAGCTGCATCAGGCCTAAAGCAGGTTTTGAAATAAAATTAATGGGCTAAGACAATAGTTCTTCCTTTGGTTTTTTGACCTTATTTTCTAGGAATCCAGCATTGTAATGGATTTCAATTAAAAAAAAAAAAAAAAAAAGCCCACAGGGAGACAAAAGTGTGTTATCCAGCTTTGGCATTTCTCAGCATTTTCATTGTTTACTGCTTACTATATTTGGTAATAAGTTTTGGAAGGATTTTTTTTTTGGAATTTTACTGATGTTTGAAGTCTTATTTCATACTGGCATTCTTGGCAAAGACCTCTACTCTTTTACTCTCTCTGCACGTTTCCTTTCTACAGTTGTTTGTATCTTTATTCATTGCTACATGCTAGCTTCAAAGAAAAAAATAATCTTTTATCTTTTGATTCTACAGCAAGTTGTTTAGGAAAGAATGAAAAATGCTTTGTTACTGGAATAAAAGTTTTAAATTTTCTTAAATAGCTTATAGAAGTCCCAAACAAGAAATGGCATTTTACTGTGGCAAGTTTTATGTAAATAAATAGAATCTGGTGCCTTATGCTTTACTAATGTAAGCAAAATTCTTCCTTCATGCTAGTTTATGCTGAAAAGAGTTCAGAATGATGAGGGCACTGTGAAAGATTTTGTTAGAAAAGGAACATGAAATTCTAAGTTGAGCTTTTATGGTTTCTCGTATTTTTGATGCAAGTCAAGCAATCAGAACTTAATTATTGTTTAAATGCTTTTCTTGTTGTCTATCAATGGATCCTGTGTCGAAAACAGACAGAAAAAAAAGCCAGTTTGTCTTCAGTTGTGCCAGTCATGTACAAAGTTGACACCTGCAGCAGTGTTAGAGGAGCTGGCATGATGAGAGGACAGATTTAGCATAAATATCATGCAGATTGTGAGACATAAATTGTACTGATTCACTGGTTTTGTTTTTAGTGGCAAACTGCCCAAAGCCCAAAATGTACGAATAGAAAGTTTCTCTCTAATTCACTGAAAAATCAGCAGCCTGAGGACATGCTGCTTTGTCGTGTATGCTTCTGCTCCTGGTTAGTTCCAGCTGCCAACACCATCTCCTATCTCTGGAATGCTACTTTTTCAGAACATGTGCACCTTGCTGGACTTTAAAGCAGATCTACATTTTGTAAAACTGTACTGAAGATCAATTCAATCAAACAGATTATAAAATTCTTTTAGCTTCTAGCATATGTTCAAGCATAAAATTCTTTTAGCTATTAGCTAAAACTATAAAGTTTTAGAGACCACCCAGAGGGCTATTTTAATCTTAATTATGTAGCTGCTGATGGAAGCTGTTAATAATTTGTAGATTCATGTTCTTGAACATCTTGTTGTCATCCTGGGTAGTTATGGCAATACCAGGCTGTTGTGCTACCTGAAACTGTCAGAACAGTGTTGGTATCGTTCATGGTTCTGCCATCCAAAAGGGCTTTATTGCATGGTGTGTGCAAATCCGGAGTGAATCACTCACATAAACACAAACAGGCTGTTTGTTGGTGCCTTTTCTCACTTTCTACCCCTTCTGCAGCTTTTCTTGAACTCTGGTCTTAGTCACTGATTAATGTAATAATGTATAGTTACTTCAGCTGACTCTTAACAGTTTCAAATTTCCAAGGCTCAGGCTTGTTCATTCTTTTAGAATTCTTTTTCCACAGTTCCTCATTTAAATGATGTGTTCGTTGTTAATTATCTGGGTTTCTCAGGTAGTAGTAGATGTAAATTTTACTGCTCTAATAAGTGATTATCAGTTAGCAACGATGAAAATTCAAAAGCTAGTTAAAGCCTTGCATGGAATTAGTTTGGTACTCATTTTAATCTGGCAAATCTCTTTCTGAATGGAAAAAAATGAAGATTTTTTTTTTTTTCCACAGTTCTTTCTAGCATAGTTCCTTTGGATTTTTTCCTGGTTTAATTAGTATTATGCTTGGTATTTCCCTACAGATTTAATTGACAAGATCTAGAGTATTAGGTTTTTGAATGATAAGGATCTGAGTGCATTGTTCAGAACTTCATTTGAGAGGGTGTCATGAGTCTCCAAAGGGCTAATTGGGAGCTTTGCTCTTTAAGTAGCCAGGCTCTGTCATGGAGAGGAATCAGCCAGAGAGGCTGGTGAAATTTCCCTCTGTGGCTCCATCAGGTTTGCACCTGAGTTCCGCCGACCTTTGGTAGAGGTCCCACCTGATTCTTGCCTGTGCCACTGTGTACAGCTGTGTCCATTTGCACCTGTGAGGTACTGCACAGTGCTGAGAGCTTATTTTAGAGAGGGAGTGCTCTGCACTGGTATAAAATTGTACAAAATGGGGAATTGCTTGTCCTCACGTGTTTCACATTGCCTTGTTTTTCAACCTCAGTTGCCAAAAAGTGCAACTACTTCAGCCTGACATGAAGGTTTAGATAAGGGAGGTTCTAAACAGACAGGGTTACCCTCCTCCCCAAAATATTTCCTGAAGGACTCTCTCTCCATATGCCTCTTGAATTAATAAGGAAGTGGGTTTTGGATGCAGCTAGAGGTGGAAGAATCTGCCTGAATCTGCCAGTGGGTTTTGGACATTGGCCAAAGATGTTTAAAGGAAAGGCAGCTGTTTCTTTTTTTCTTTTTTCTTCTGCAGTCAGGAGATGTCATGATTTTCATTTTGAGGAAAGGTGAGGCTAAATGGAATGTGTCAACAGACAGTAACTGCATCTCTTTTATTACTTGATAACTATTTAGTGTTATGGAAATAAGAATGACACGAGAACCTTTGTAAGGGAAAAGATGTTTTAACTGTGATGAGAGAGGAGCAGAGATATCCTTCTTCCTTGTCACAAGGTTTGTTTTCAATAGAGTGGAATGTAAACTGTGTAAAGATAAAATGCAGGCACGTTATTCTTGTGTAGCTGGGGCCATACCTTTTGAGATGCTAGATTTGGGAAAGGAAAACATTACCTCTGTTTACTGACAAAACTTATAAATGGTGATGCTGCACTGACTGAATGTGACTCAGCAGAAGGATCATTGTAAGGAGTCCAGGGTTCCTCACAGCCTGGTTCAGGTCTCGCATAGTGCAAGATTATGGGGTATGGGTCACTTTTCACAGCTGGCAATACAGCTATTAGTATAACTAAACACTGGAAAAATATTTTGGAAGTCTTAAATTCTTCAGAAAACTCAAAAGCTAGATGTTGTAGAAAACATGAGTTTTCTGCAGTGGGTTGTGAATATATAATAACTGGGTTTGACCCTTCTAGGTCTAGTGTTGAACAGTTGCAGAACTGCTGTGCAGAACCAGCATAGAATGTATTTCTCCTCTGAGGTCTTTTTGTACCTTCACATTACTGGTTTAGAACAAGAGTGTCAAACTCTTGCTGTATGCACTTTTAGTTTGCCTGTAAGGCTGTGTGTGTTCATCAGATCTATGTATTTCATAGAGTTCTTATGAAGTAAAGTGAATAACAGAGTTGTTGTTTTGCAAGGTTTGTTTGTTGGGCTTATTATTTAAACTCTCTGTTGGTGAAGGGGAGAGTTGCTGAAATGTCAGCTGCTCAGCATGAGCTCCTGGGAGATAGGATTTACAGTCCTGACCTGAATCCATACAGCCTCTGTGAATGCTGGATTGCTGAAGTGCTGTGTGAAATAGCACTGTGCTATCAGTATGCCAGCAGCAATAAAGATGTACTGCAGCTGTCTCATGAATGCTAAATTCCCATGCAAAGTTCAGGTAGCAAGTTCCACGTGCATCAGTCATGTTTGCTCTTTTTGTAGCTGTCTCCAGGTTCCATATGTAAACATTTAAAAATAAACTTTCAATGGTTAAACTGTATAAAAGAAATTAACACTGTAGATAAAGCTCTTGGAGAAGTAAATGTGATCAGTGCAAACTCCCTCATTGATTGATCACAAACGACATTGCTTGAGGAGTCAATAATTAAAGACCCACTTAGCTATTTTATTCTAAATTACTCCAGTATTTCTCACTCTCCTGCCCCTGAGTAAACTCCACAGTCATTTAAAATGGCAGGATTGCTAGTGAATACTAGTGGCCTTACTGGTTACAGCTCTACAGTTAAATCAGATGTGCTTTGGACCGTTTTCAGACAGTGAGGGCAGCTGGCAAGGAAAAAAACATGTCTGCATTATGGAAGAGTTTTACCCTCCAGCATAAGGAACAGGTGGGCAAAATTCACACTGACATGTTTTTTCTGGGAATGATCCTTGTTATCTGCTGTCTCCAGAGAATTGTTTAGTGGGGTGTGATTTGGTACATGCAAAAACCATTTGAGACTTTAAAATATAATGGCCAGAAACAAGTTTCAGTGCCCCTTAACACTGGTGGTCTCTTTTCTGGCACTGCTTACATTTGCTAGCGTAAGTATACCTTTAGACAGGGTTCACTTTAAATCTAGGAATCTAGTCTAAGGTGTTGAGCAACAGCTGACAGAGAAATGACAAAATAATTCTTCCTATCCTAACTTCTCTGCTTGAATTTCCCACTGAATATATAAGCAGTGCATGAGGCAGAACTGTGCCCAAGTAAATGACATTAATCCTCTGAAAGTACCTGTGCTACCTGGGAGGAGATGTCTCTACAGGAAGGTTAAATATTAGTTTGAAGAAGAAAGAAATAGATAATAGGACTGTGAAATGCAGGTTTTGAAATAGTTGTGAAAATTGTACGTGTGTAAGTTAGAGAAAAGCACAAAGATAAAGTAGGGAGCACAGCTGTGGAGTGTTGGAGAAGGAGCCTCTAGTGAAACAAAGGAAAAGTGAAGCTCTGGCAGACTGTGGGGGAGAATCAGCAATAGAAAAACAAAATAGGGTATTATAGTGGTGTTAAAGGAAGGCCAAAGTAAATAGAAATTTGAGACCAGACTTTTAAACAAACAGAAAATCTTGAGTAGTCTGAGGACTGGTTTAATAAAATTTAGGCATTTAAGAGAGTGAATCCCTCCAATTTATAAAGAATTCATTTAGAGGACTTTGAAGAAAAATCTCACCTGAATCTCTACTCTGTAGCAAGTACTTTGTAATTAAATTCTAGTCTGTTGGATTCATATCCTCAAAGATGTAAGATTCCTTGCCTCATTGCATAGACAGTAAAATAGAAATGTTCCATTCTAATAGATATATAAAGCAGTAAGGATATTTTAAAATTCCTGTCAAATCACTCCATGTAAATTAGCTAATCAGATACCATAGCTACATAATGTAATGTTAAAACCAGCAGAATTACACCATCACAGGAATCAGCTATCCCTGTCTCAGATTACAGGGTTTTATAATTGCAATGTTTCTTCATCAGCCCACCCTACTTCATGCTGTCACATATCTTTGGAATTGCTATGAGCATTTATCTCTATATACGTTTTCATCCTCTTAAAAATTTATGTTTTTCAGGGTTTTTTTAATCCTTTTTTGGGGAATGCTGATGCTGGCATTTTGGTTATATGCTAGTTAGTGTAATGGAGAAACAGAGGCTCTGTTTATTCAGGAAACCATAAATTTGATCAAATAGCTAGCTGAGAGATTTAACATGCTTAGTGCCAGCTCAGAAGTATAGAATAACTTTTGACACCTTTACAGCCTCTTTGTAAAATAAATTGTGTTTTAGTTCATAAACTTCACATCCTTTTTTCTCAAATACAAGGCTTTGTGCTATTTACAAGACACAGAAATCAACTAAACTTCTCCTTGCTCTATGACAGTCTCACTTAATTTCATTGAATTTCTTCTTTCTGATTGTGAGAAGAGCAGGCACGTATCTCAGGACAGGCTGTTAACAACCAGTGCCCCTAAAAGCAAAGGTTGCACCCAGCCCTCCTTGTGCTGAGGTAGCTGCAGCTTGCTCTGATAACTGCTGCTCGTTTTTGCAATATTCCCTGAGCTCACTGGCTTTGTCCATCTCCTCTGAGCTCCCTTCCTTCGTGGGGCTGCAGTTGCATTCCGTGGCTCAGACCAGCTTGGAATGATAATTAATAATGATTACTGGTGGAGCTCAGTGCATCCTTCATAGCAGTGACCAGACCTCTCACAGACCCAAATCCTGCAGCCTCAGGCATTTCAGAGTTAATTGGGTAGCCTTCAGAGCCTCTGCTATGGAAAATAGCACGGAGGAAAAGGAGGTTTGGCTTAGACAGGAGCCAAACAAATTTGTTCACACAATGCAGGGCAGGTTTCCACATCTGAAGATGACCTGGGGAAGATTTGTCTGACTTCAACTGAGTAAGGCTGGCCAGGAAACTCTCATGAATACTTTCTTCACAGGAACAGAGAAAAGGACAACTTCAGTCATAGTCTATTCTTTCCAAGTGACCAATCTCTGTGCAGTAGAATTTGCTGGCTTGCTGAAGACCTGCACAGACATTTTGATTTCAGCAGAGCTGAGGTATGGCTCTGACAGATCCCTGCTGGGTTTGCAGTGGGCTCTCCTGCCTCAGCCTTTGGCAAGCTGCCTGGCAGGTTGACAAGCAACAGAACATGACAAACTAGGTGGTTCTGGCACTTGTTCTCATCGCTCCTTGAAAGGTGAAACTTGCAGGCTTTTTAAAATTCCTGATTCCAAGGCAACTTGGTAGGTGGACTGCTCCAGACTGAGGACTTGCTTTTCTTTTTAAACTGTGGCATAAGAATATAGCTAGCATCAATGCTGATCACAGATGACAGTTCTTTAAATAGCTTTGCAGAATGATAGGCAAGAAAAAATTAAGTCAAATCTTTTGCTAACATGTGAAGGGAAAACCTTTCTTGATTTGACAAGAAAGTAAACGTATGCTATTTTTATTAATTTAAAATATTTATTTGACACTGTTGCTTCTCAACAGCAAAGTCCAAACTTAAAATTGCAATATATTACCACAAAAAGACTGTGTAAATGGGCTGTTGTATGTTTTTGTCAGTAACTAAATATCAGATATTCTAAATCTTGTTACCACATATGAACTGGAAAATTTATATGTGGAGTAGATCAAATGACTTGGAGAAGCTTTGTTCTCTGTTGCTTGCCCTGTCTGATAGTTCTTATTACCAGGCTGTCCAATTTTGGCTGAATGTGTTGAAGAGAGGTGAAAAGTAACAAATGAAGGCCTGACAAACTACTCAGTAATGAAATTTTAGCCCAACTTCTGAAATAAAATTGAGGCATCCTCAAATAACTTGTCAGGTTATAGATCAATCTGGAAGTGGTAAAGTATTAATTGGGCCCTGCTAATAGGGGTTGTATTGCCTAGGCTGAGGGCTGACCTTGGTAACAGAGTGAGTTCAGAATCGGGTTTGATCCTTCTGAGAAAAAATGCATCTCATGCTTGAAAAGACAACCCCTACCACACCACTGTGCTCTCCTGATCCTACACAACAGCGTTGTTATTCTGTGGTCTCCACTGTCTTTGCCATTGGTGCTTCCAGTGTCTGAGGTCCCATCTCCCAATAGTGACGGAACATACAGAACATGGATTTTCTTTTTCGCAGAGCTAGAAACTCCTTGCAACTCTCCTTTCCTTTCCTGAGGTTGCCCTCAGCTTTCTCTATTCTGTTTCGCTCCTGAGTGCTGATTCAATTGAAGTGTAAATGTATTCTGAGCATTTTTTTCAAAAAGGGATTTGATTCAGGCAGATCTCCCAATTTTATATATGCCTGAAATATTTGCTTTAAATAATAAATATTAAATAAATATTAAATAAATATTAAATAAATATTAAATAAATATTAAATAAATATTAAATAAATATTAAATAAATATTAAATAAATATTAAATAAATATTAAATAAATATGCAGTGCCGTCTTGTAAGTATGTCTTCAAACTCTGTTAGCTTTCATCACATTTTGATCAGCTACCTGCTCTTTTGCTAAGCATGGGATTTCTGCTTATTTTTTAATATCAAGTAGGAAGTAGCTACGAGCATGTTCTCAGAATCACAGGAAAGATGTTTTCTTTCAATATCATTCTGCAATCTTTATCCTCTCTGGGATATACATCATCCGACTCTTCTTGATCACTGTTCTAACTTCTCTTTCCTTGCCCCTACTTGAAATTGCCATTTCTGGCTTCTTATCTTGCCCTGGAGCTCTACTGCAATTTCCTATAATATCCCAACCATGTATCTTTCAGTTCAGTACAAATTGGCAGTGCTCCTGCAGTCAGCATGCATATCTTTCCTTTCTTCTGCCATGTGCTGCTCCTCCTTCTGCAATCTATCTCTGCACCCTTTTCTGTCCATAGGAATCCATCCTTTGTGGACTTTATTCTGGATGTTAAGCAGTTCTGTCAGTTCCTGATTAGACCACATCTCACAGGCTGAAATTTACTTCATGTTTCTTCTTAGATTCACATACTTGATTTCTTCTTTTCTTGTTTATTGTCTCTTTCTCTTTCTCAGAGAAAGAGTAGAAGGATCTGGATGCAATGTGTCACTGTCTTTTAAATGCTTATCCTTAAACCCCCATCTTTTTCACTTGCTAGCCATGGCCTCATTATTTCTTTCTGGTTCAATAACAGTTATCCATCAGTGGCTCTTCCCTGAGTAATGTATGTTTCCTTTTTATCCTTTTACACCCCTTTTATTTTATTTCAGTTAGAATGCATATGGTATCTACAGTGAAGAGCTAATGCATGTCCTCTTCCACTATTGGAATAAGTCAGTATTTCCATATAGAAAGTTGAAAATAAAGACAAACAAATAAAATACCAAAAAGGTGTTTAAGTTACATTTCCCTTAACCTGCATTTGAAATTTTGTTCTCCTTATTCTTTTAGCCATCTTTCCATCTAACAAAATGGCAGTTTCATAAAAATCTATTTAAGTGCCAATTTGTGCCTCCCAGGATATTAGTAGCACTTACACAGTGTAGCTACAGAAAACAATTTAATTTCTGTGTGACTATAAAAAAAATAAATTACTGGAGCTTGTGCTATAGGCTTATTGAAATGGATCATTAAAATGAGGCAAGGGTCAAAAGTGAACTTAGGTTTAGCTTGATCAAAAGCAGAAGCAAAGCAGTAAAATCAGCATATGTGGTCTGGAACAACAGCTAATGTGTGGTTTATGCTAATTTCAGAGATCCCATGGGAATATTGCATTTTACAATAACCACAGAAAAAATTTGGAAGGTGTATCTCCAGGAACATGGTGGGAGATGTTAGTCAGGCATGAAGGGCCCTGATTCAAGTAAGAAGGTAAAAGCTTAATATGGTTTAAGTCAATGTACATTTACTCAATGTAATTTAAGTTTGCGTCTCTTACCTGACCTGCCAATCCATGAATGTGCTGCCTCTCCAGCTCTGACCCACCAGGGGTTTCAGCCTTTTCCACCACAGCCAGGACATTGGCCTGAGGATTAGAATCTAATCCTGTCCTCTGTAGTTCTTTGATTTGTTACTGCCCAGTGATATTCATAATTATGTCCATCCCTGGGGGAACTATTTTTATTTGTTATAACCATTATTCATTTGTTATAATTCCCTTCGAGGCCATGGAACCAACAGAACCATTGTCTGGTTCCACTATTTATTTCATTGGTTATTTCTGGGCATCTTCCATCTTCATTTGCCATCTTCCTCTTCATTTAGTCTCCTTTTTCCAGCTCTGTCCTTCTTGCACAAAGGCCACACCTCAGCATATCCAACAGTCAATTCTTCTGGTTCCTAACATGTATGTGGAGGCTTCCATGAGGGCTGAAATCACAGTTTGTGATGGTAGAGCTAGCTCAACAAACACTTTTCCTGTTTTCTTTGTGTTACTCTACTGTATTGAGAATGTGTGCTCTTTCTCCTATGCCATATTTTGGAGCTCCTGCTCCCCACCCTGTCCAGAGATGGGGAGAACTCTTGCAACAAAAATAATTGCAAATGTACCCTCCCTGTGCAGCTAAGATCAGTGAGCCTGTGAAGTTCTATTTGACACACAGCAGTAAGACATGTGCTCTCACATCTGTAAAAGTCAATCTGAGACAGTTATTTTTTTAGTCAGTGGAAGTCTGTGTGTGTTTCATAAACTGTGTTTTAAATTATAATCTGAGTGGTATTGTGATTCGTGGCAATTGCAACTGGAATCTCTATTGCTTTCTGCTGAAATGTTAGGTAGAAGCATAATTGCATAATCCATATAATTTGCATGTTGGCCTCTCATATGCATTCAGATCTGATTAAAATAATCTCTCCTGCCATCCTGTTTGTATATTTGTAAAGGTCAAATGTGTGCTTAGGCTTGACTAATGTTCAGCTGCAGGATACAGTGGGCTTTTTACAGCACTGGTAAGTGATATGCACAGAAGCCTTTCTGCTTGTAAAATGACACCTATTGGTCTTGAGGGTCACAGGCACATTTTTTAAGGGCAAGTGGTGGTACCAGATCTAGTTGAGCCAAAGGGTGAAGTGTGAACCCGACTGGAAGGCTGTGGTGCTGCCCTGGCAATGCTCAATATTGAAATGCTGTTAGTCTTGAGTCAATTGGTTTTTTTTCAACTTTACACTCATGTTGCACTCAGAACACTTAGCGCAGTAGTTATTCATGGGGAAGTAAATACAACTCCCATTATCTGTCCCCTCTTTGAACAAGGGGAGCATCACTCTCAGTATGTCTAGTGCAGTATCTTTGAATGCTGGAGCTGTTTTCTCTGGGCCTGTGGCCCAGCTAAAACTGCCAGGATAACACTTGGATGTGTAAACCTGCCAGTAGTCACCAGACCTTGTGTGTGTGTTGCATTTTAAGTAATTTTGCCAAATACCTTTTAAGTTCCGGAGAAGCCAGAAGGACAGAGTTTGTCTTTGGGAAGTGCAGTGACATAAACATGTTCTGTGTATTTCATGGTGATGTATCCATCTGGATATAAAGGAACTATAAGGACAATGGCCTTTGATAGAACGTGAGGCAACCCAAAAAAGCTACATCCCTGTTTTAACATGGAAACTGGAGGCACTGGAAATGTGCAGTCCTGAAAGAGACCAAACATGGGAAGCAACAGGGGTTTAGATTCAGGGCCTGGGGAGGTCTGAATTTAATTTCCAGATCTATGATAGATTCGTTGTTATTCTGAAAGACTTGAGTCATTCAATGCCAGAGTGCTTTCTTCTTGTGAAGAGGCAAAACTTTTGCAATTTTGTTCACTCTCCTCTGGCATCTCCTCTTGCTTTACTATGAACCAGAAGTCCCTGTGGCACTACTGCTCAGTATCTTTTTGTACCTTCTGACAGGTCTGGTCAGAAGCTTCCCAAATTAGTTTGATTGTTACTTTAAAAGGATAGGAAACACTTGACTGATTTTTTTTTTTTCTTTTTTTTTTTTTTCTACCAAAGGTGAACTTCTCAGGGACTCATCAGTAATGCAAATCCAAGGGGGGCTTTAGATTTGTCCTCAGTAACTCCTGCATAACCAGAATCTATTGGCAGCTACCAGTACATGGATAATGTGTATGAAATGAGTTTGTGTTTACATCCTGTTTCCTCATCTTGGAGTTACCTTATCCTTTTAATCAATAATGTTGTGGTTATTCACAGTCTCTGAAGAGGCCAAGAATACAATAATATTGAAAGAATGAGAGTGAAATGATAAAGGCTGAACAATAGATTATATGGGCATTTCTAGTCAGGCTTTGGTTGGTTTGTACCTTCAAACACTGTCTATCTTGGTTATTCTGTTAATAAATATACACATCTACTTTTTAATTTTCTTAATTTCTAAAATTTTTTTTTTAACAAAAACTCCCTCAGAATTCTGTTCCAGGTTCAAAGTAAAACAGAATAGTTACACAAAATGAGTATAATACTAGACAGATGAGACCCCTTCCATTTCCTAATAGTCTTTCCCCTTGTAGTCACAATCCTGTGGCTCTCTGGGGAAAAGAGTTCAGACAGTGTGAAATAAATTCCATCTGGCAGCCACTTCTCCCATCTCCACATTCAGAACTCATTAGAACTTAACAGAATTCTTCAAAATGAAATGAACTTTCCTACTTAGACAGTGACTTGGATCCATTTGGTCCTCTTTATGCAGGACCTTTTACATCCTTCAGATGTAACTTCTCAGTTCTTAAAAATGCATGAAATGGGAAAATTGGGCATTTCTGTTTTCCACCTCTGTTAGCAGACTCTTTTGCTTGGCTGCACGTCTGACAAACCACAAGCTGCTCCTTCACAAGCCACAGTCCCACCTGAAGATATTTGCTATCTGAACCTAGTTTTACCTCACATTAATTTAAAGCCACTTTGGTGATGCCAGTATATGAAACAGCTGAGTAAACACCTGTGTCATATATACACAATATACTGCTCTTTAATGAAGCTAAAGCATGCCCTTCCATGGCTCCTACTGCTATTACAGGTGTTAGCTACCTACACCTGTGCTAATTACAGGTGTTAACTACCTATAGACATATTTAGAGAGACTCTTGGATGGGTTATCCTGTGTAGGAGTGTTGTGACTAAAGAAAAGTAGTTAAAATTTTCGTTATCCCTGCCTCTCCTGATTGTCTCCTCCCATTTTAACTGAATTTGCAAGTGTTTTCTTTATATGGGAGATTGTGCACAGCTGGGTCTGCTTTGGCAGGGCAATTGCAGGTGGTCAGAGCACTGGTACCATGCAGGTGGAGGGGATCTGTTCAGTCTCACTGAATTAGTCATTGTGGCATGAAATGGGCAGACAAAGCAGGATTCTGATGGGACACACGGGCTCTGTGCAGGGTTAATGAGTACTTCCAGAAGGATCTCAGGGTCAATGCAGTGGCTCTGTCTCTTGAAAGAAGAGAGAGCGTGGTTTTGTTTGCTGGTCTGGTCAATCATATATACAGTCCCTCTGATTGTGAAGAATATTGTAAGGTAAGTCTGCAAAGAATTTAACCTCTTCCCTTCTAAGAGAAAATTCTTAGAACCTTTCAGTCCACCAATTACATAAACCTTCTCATAGTGTAAAAAGAATATTCTGGCGTGACAACTGCTCCCATGCTTTTCCATTGCTCAGAACAGAGGGTGTCTAAGCCCTCAATCATTGACCATCAGTTTTATGGGATTATAGTAAGCCATGTAACACATTAAATCATTAGCTTTTGATTTGTGAAAGTGCATAGGTTGGTTCTATTGCTTGTGGGTTTTGTGGTCCTTTGACTTGAAACTTCTTCTGTTTTGTGTTTTGCTTCAGTTCATTTTGGTTTTATTTGCATTTTGGGGTGGTGTTTTTTTTTTTTTTTTTTTTTTTTTTTTTTTTTTTTTTTTTTTTTTTTTTTTTATTGGATTATGGAAAGAGTAGTGGAGATATCCTAAAGAACTGATGTTTCCCTGTGCTGCTGTGTTACATGAAATCGGTTAATCTGTGCTGACTTTGGTCCCAGTTGTGAATACTTATACAGATCAGAGGCAAGTCTTTCCTATCTCTAATCTCATCACTCTTCAGGGTGTTACTTCACCCTGCCTAACTTTTCCATTATCCTTTTATTGTCTCTGCTTCAGTACATTTTCCTCTTAGTACTTAGCTTTCTTTAGCAAATAAAATGTTTTCCTCTGCTTTTTTAAAGAAACTTATCTGTTTAATGTTCTAGTTTTTTAACTCTTATATAAGTCAGTGTTGTAAACAATTTACTGTCAAAAGCTTTTGTTTATTTTCCTGAAACCCTAAGGCTGAAAGCAAATAGTTCTTAAATGTAAAATTCAACCCTGCTATGGATAAAACTAACAGTCTGTCCATAGAATATGTTGTTTTGGTTTTGAATAATTCCATTAAAAGTTGATTAGTTTATGAGGAGATCTCAGAAGAAGGTATTTATATGTATGTATATATGTAGTAGGTATTTTTATATAAAAGGAAAGTATTAAACGGAGTACTTTCTGGACTCTACATTTTTCTCTGGGTTGGCATTATATATTAAGAGAAAAAGGTAGAACAGAACAAATTCTAGGAATAAATCATAGGAAATCATAGGAAATCATAGGAATAAATCTAGGAATAAATCATGCCTCCATTTATGATGCAGCAGTTTAGACCTGGAAATGTTTCTGCAATCAGTTTGAAGCAGTGGTTTTCCTTCAGCTAGGAAAATAAAAAGTCACTGATTTGAAAACATAAATTTGATGCAATACCTAGATTGATTCTGCTCTCATTAGCACAGCTCTTTAGCCCCCAGTTTAATTGGTGTCAGTTACTGTTACACAATGTCAGACTGGTGGCAGTTTAAGCCTGAGCAGGATAAATTATTGGAGGATGGATTTGCAGACTTAATTTTTTTTTTTTTTTGCAAAATCCTTAAAATACATGGAGGAGACGGCTTTTAAAAAAAATCCAACTCTGTATATCCCAAATGTTGAACTGCTGCTAATTGAAAGGACAGAACTGGCTCAGAGATGTTCATAGGAACAAAAGGTGACTGTTCGAATGGCGAGGTTATGACAAAAGCCTCTTTTACCATTTTCTTACCGAGCTCTCCTCAGACGGGAAATACCCGATGTTTAGCAGCTGATCAGAGCGGGTGTGCAGTCTCTGAGCAAGAGCCTGCAGCTGCAGAAACTGCTTCAGGAAAAGCAGGAGCTCTTCCAAGGGAAGGTAACCCTCTGCCATGAGAGGCGGGATGTGCCTTCTCCTGAAAGGCAGCAGGAGCCTCTCAGCCGGCAGAAACATCGCCCTCTTCTGGGAACAGAAGCCCAAAGCTGTTGAGAATGTTTTTCAAAAATGCAAATGAGCTGTTTTCAACTCCTTTATATTTATGACTGTATTACTGTGAGGCTGTTAAGAGTTTTAATTTTGTAGTTACCCCACCTGCTGTTTCATTATTAAAACCTTGGGTCTGATTAATCAAAAATGTGTTCTGCAGTCAGATCACAGCAGTTCTATAAAATTTGTAAGCTTGACTACACTGTGAAAGCTGTTCATGACTGAAATAACTTTTTCAGTTTCTGACATGTTTAAAAGTGTCTTATGAGGAAGCACCATGGCAAAACGGGTGTTACACTTAGAGTCAAAACAAAACCATGATGCTGCTCTGAGGGGTTTTCTTTCCTTTCATATAAACCCCCCTCAGCCACTTACATGCAAAGGGGGGAGTTCATGTGACAGGTTATTTTCATGAGCAGTTAAGGATGTAGATATCAAAAGGATATGGCTGAAAACATGGCAAAAATCATGGAAAACCTTGGCAAATTCAATCCCCCTGTACATGTAGTTTTAGTGCAATTCTGTGTCTCTAAGGGAAACTGTCACTGAGCCATTGGGTTTAAAACACAAATATGGTATGAGGAGGGTATTAATGAATCTTCACACTTCAGTTAGATCAATAAATCTCTTTACATCAGTCTTCAGCTTTCACTGGCTCCCAACTTTGCTGAACATTTTTCTTACAACAGAAAGTGTAATGAGAACTTGCAGTTCACATTTTCATGCAAGTTTTTATTTGATATCTGAATAGCCTTCACTGTCATGTAGCCTGGGGATAAGTTAATTCTTCAGTTGAATTCTTCAGTTGCTGTGGAATTTATGCTTCCCCTGCTTATGTTTGTACAGAAGCTAACACCAGAATGTTGCTTTGTATCTGGACTTTTTTTTTTTTTTTTTTTTTTTTTTTTTTTTTTTTTTTACTGCTATTGTCAGTAGCTTGTGTGGGAATTCCTGATAGGTTTTTTTATACTGGTGTTGCCATATTCAGCAAGTTTGAGGTAAAAAATGAAAGCAGCTCTGAAAAGCAAGTTTCAGACAGTGGTGTCCAGAGTTGAGAGGGACAGAAGGTAACAGGAAAGGCTCACACTAAGGATAGAATTCATTTGTTATTTTTGCAGCTCAAAAAAAAAAAATTAGAATAAATAACATAGATGGATAAATTCTTCAGACTAATGGTTTCAGTGCAGCTGAACACTGTAAATTTCAGCTTTCCCTAGTCTATTAGAGCAGAATGAAAACAGCTTGCCTGATGTCTGGAGCAGCTCAGAGAAACAGTTAATATTAATTCATGAGGAATATGTTATAAGTCTGTTAAGTTTAAATTTACAAAGGAAAATTTCCATCATATGAATTACATTTTAAAGAAATAAAATGATCTTGCTTTTGGGAGCCCAGTCCTTAGTTGACCTTTTTGGTTGCAAAGCAATTAGTTCTGTGTACAGTGCTTTGGCAGTATAGAGGGCACTGGGGAGTGGCAAAATGTTCTGTGGAACTTACTGAAAGTGAATGGAGACTTAAAAAGAAGAAAAAACCTTCTAAAACCAGAAGTGCATCTGACAATCTCTTTTTCTAGTCTCACTCATATATGTGCTCTTTAGCTCAAGGAAGGAGTGTCATTTTCTGAACATGTTTGATGTACCTGGTTAAAGACTAACACCAAGCTGCTGGAACAAGTCACCTTGCTCCTGAAAACTCCCCACGTGTTCTCACTGTCGTGCCATCAGAGGGACAGGCAGGGTGATAACATGGCTTGCTTTTGTCTACTTTTCATATCCCAGTGCTGTCTTTGGCAGAAAATGTGGCCGGCTGGAACTTCACTTTGGTTATCAGAAACCCAGTGCTGAAAATCAGCAACATCATTTAGCATTTTCAGGGAGAACTAAAATGGACATTAAGCTTCTTGAATTTTCTTGGATAATAATTCATTATATGCAGTCTTGCATTGCCTGCCTTTCTCTTCTTTGCCCTCACAAAGCAACCAGTTACTCTAGAGAATTCTTACCAAAAGAAAATTGGATATAGACTGTTTTAGCCCTTGAAACTAAATTCTCAGCCTCTTTTCTTATATCCGATGAATATAGTGATACAAAAAAAGATTGAATCTGAAACTTAACAAATAATAGCAATAAGTTATTGAATAAAGTCCTTGGGAGGGATTTGATCTTTTAAACAGCATTAGAAAAAAAGATTTTAAGTAAAGCTATATCAGATTGTTTTCAGGGGAGCATGTTGTGATACATGTATCAGCCTGTGCAGAAAAAGGGGGTGTTGCATTTCAGCATGGAAACACAAGAAATCTAAGAAAGTATGGTTCAAGCTGCCACTGGTCATTTATGTCATCTGCAAAGATCAGCTGTGAAACCAAAAATGAGACATTTGTAAGATGTCTGTTCTGTTACTTCATGTGATGTTTAAGGTTCTGAGCTTTGCCTGAGTAACTGTGTGCATCAGAACAGGAAAAAGACTTCAAAGTCTTTTCAGGGACATCCCAGGAAAACTTTGCTATTCATGATGCTCAGGGGTGGGTGGGGTTTTTTTTGGTTGTTTTTGTTGTTTGTTTGTTTTGTTTTGTTTTGTGTTTTCTTTTTTTTTTGGTTGCAAGGGCAGTAGACATCAGTAAGAATGAGGAATATACAGCTATCTATCTTCCTTTTAAAGATCTCAAAAATAAGCAGGGTTATCTGAGCATTTAGTTGACTTGAGGCATACAAAGTTATTTTTACTCATATCTTTCTAAAAAGAGTTTAATATAAAAATATTAGAAAATTAATCTAGAGGATATTATGCTCATTTTGTATTTATCCCCACCATAAGCATTAGAGCTTTCAGTCCAAGAATCCCAGCTAAGCTGGGGCTGCCTTTGGGGTAGTGCCATTTCATTCTCCTGGCTAAACATAACCTCTTGTATTTGAACTCCCAAGAACCACAATTTACACGAAAGAGAAGAAAAAGTTGTTCTGGGAAATACATTTCAAAGGGGTCTGGTTTCTGAGGCTCCTGCAGAGAAGGGGATAGTTCTTCCTGTTGCTTTTTCTGACCCTGGCTTACTTGTTGATGCCTTGCATCATTCATGTAGAATATTTTGGTTTTGGAAGCTCCATCAATTCTTTTAGCAACTTGAGTATTTAAGTCTGATGCCTAAAGTTAGCAAAATTGTCCTTTTCAGGAATATGGACACACATCTTTAAAAATCTCAGCTTTAATAGACAACATCAAAGAAATGTGGCAGGGTGATCAAACCCACAGCAGTGCTGGGCAGGGGATAAACAGGCATGATAACGAGTAGAAAATCATTTTCCAAGAACTGAGAAAATTGCCTGGACTACAGAAACACAAGGTGGGGAATATTGCTTTCTTTTTGTTTATCTGTCTCTTCAGTATAAAATCTGCAATCTAACAATTTCAATGAAATATAGTGACCTGGTGAAAAATATCAATATTTATTTAAAAGCAGTGAATTAGACTTGTGGAGCAGTTAACATTGCAAGGGGGTTTCTGGAGGTGATGTATTCCACCTTTACTGCTGGAAAAAAAAAGGTTTAAATTAATATCAACAGTGAATTTGAAGTGAAAAAATAACTCATTATTTTCTATCTGATGCATTTACTTCTGGCTGAAAATCTAGAAACAAAAAATACAAACTCAACACAGTTTTCTCTGTCTTACCAAGTATTGTCTGCTTCTTATCTCTTAAAAGGCTACACTACCTTTAGTTCAAAGAAGCTTTGCAAAGTCAAAGGGAGCCCAAATATGCACATCTTTACAGTATCAAAGCCAGTTGTGTGGTGGTTGGTAATTTTTCTTGTAAGTTATTAAGAAAAAACCATGATAAACCTGGTTTTGCCTCATATCCTCACCCCTGCACTGGAGTGGTAAGGAAATGGGTGATTATTCAGCTGTTTTACCCATGTTCACTTCCCAAAACAGTCTTCTGCCACTTTGAATATTGTGTGTAACAGTGCAGGAAATTTATCAGATCTCTCCTGTAATGGTGCAAAACAATGTGAGGGGACGGGGCTGTGGCCTTAGTCAAAGTCAATATCATTATTTCTAATTGTCCTTTACAGCAAAGGGAGAGATGCTGTTGTACTGAGTCTCACTCCTAGCACCTGTACCATGCACCAGCTTCCTGCAAATAAAATTCTTTGCTTTCCTCAAAGTTGAACATGCATTTAAGATAAAATCTTACAACTGAGTTGTTATTTAGAATGTAGCTTAATGTATTATCTGAGGTAGTTTGGAAATATTAATAACACCTTCTAACTGGAAATCAGACTTTTCTGGCCTCAGTTCTATTATCTGGAGTAGATCACTTGAATAAAATACATGTATTGAATTTTTAGAGAATATTTTGGCCAGAAGTTGAATATGGAGGGCATTATGCATATGTATTAAAATTCTTTGTATGCAAAACTCTGAGAAATAGGAATAGCAAGTCCTCTTATGTGTGAACATTGCAGCATCCATTTCATTAAAATAAGCCCGTTTCATCAGCTCCATGCTGGCAAAATATTAGCATGTAAAATTTATTGATACTGTTTGACCTAGGATTAGATATCATTTTGTAGGGAGTTGGACTGGATTCAGATTCTGCAGTGCTTGGTGGGTTACAGTGGATTCTGCTTTGGGTCTGCTGCTGCACCTGCCAGTCAGTGCATCTTAATGTGAAAGGTGTTCAGCCTTGGAGTGCTGCTTTATCTGGTGCCTCAGAGCCACCTCTTGTAGCTCGGGGAAGCAGAACTGGGAACATTTTTGTTGTGAGCCTCTAGGAAACCACTTCAGGCTTTATCTTAGCACTAGGATGTTCTGAACTTTCTAGTTCCTGAAAAGTAGTGACAGTTTTTTGAGTTTCCTTAGGGGAACCTGCATCATTTTAAAGGAACCTTGAAGTTTACAATTTTCCTGTTGATACTGGTGAATAATCAAGTCCCAGCCAGACAGGCACTGCACAGGTTTTTCTGTATATGAAGTCATATTTGCAAAAGCAGAATAAAGTATGCAAAACGTCCTGTCTTAACTGGTGCCCAGGGCATGTGTTGGTCAGGCTAAAAGCTTGTCAAAAAGCTTTAGTGGGTTTAAAATTCATCAGAACTTCAAGGAATTCTAGGTCCTTGTCGTACCAGGAGGGAGGGGAGTGAGTGGGACCCAGTATGTGTAGCATGTTCAGGTCATTCTGTGATTACATTTTTTTAATCCCCCCTGGATTTGTAAAAAGTCCAGGGGAATAGTTTGTAGCTGAACATCTAATGAAATATAGAATACAGCATACAGTGGACTTTGATAGGTGTAAGGGATCACTGCAGGAGTTCTCACTGCTGCTTTCAGTCACAGGCTATGAATGTGCCAGATACAGCTTGAGATTGGATTTGATTCACTTCCCAGCCCTCTGACTGCACCCTGATGCAGAACAGGCCAAAGTGGTATTTCCTGACCGAAAGGCCAGCTGGAAGTTCTAGGAGGCAAGCAGGTAGAGCAGCTACAGTCACAGACTCAGAGAATGTTTGGGTTAAGAGGGACCTTAAAGATGGTCTGGTGCTGCCCCTCCCTTTCCCTGCCGTGGGCAGGGACACCTCCCACCCCACCAGGTTCCTCCAAGCCCTGTCCAACCTGGCCTTGGAGCACTCCCAGGGATGAGACATCCACAAGATCTCAAGGAAGCCTGCTCCAGGGCTTTACCACCCACACAGTAAAGGATTTCTGCCCAGTGCAGTAAGAAAGGCTTGAGTCTGCTGCTCCTTTTTAACAGTTTGCTCGTTCTGTCAGCATTGCAAGCCTGACCCAAATATCTCTGTTGGAAGTCCCCATTCAATATTGTTAGAATATTTATTTGTTAGAGGCCTATTTATTTGTCTGAGGACTCTACAATTTGTTAGAGTCCTCAGAACAGGAAGGAAGGCAAAAACCTTTTCAGGTCAGTTTGCCAATAACATGAAGTCAGGAAAAATGTCATGTTTGCTTTACCCGGTGAGTCTTTCGTGTGTGCTCAGTCCAGGTGAGAAGTTAAAGTGCTAGGAGGGAATCCAGTGATATGACAGCAGAATGTCCTGGCTGTGATTAGTAACAAATCTTGGAATAAATAGGAACAACAGAAAGCTGCTGGTGATGAGCCTGGCATAAAATGAAGAGAGCAGAGAGCTTCAGTTCCACACTGTAGGCTGTGGTACATTCAGGAAACTGGTGAAAACCAGATAAGGAAGGGAAAGAAGGGAGAGATGACACCAGTGGAACTCCAGACAGTGTGTGTTTCCACAGGTGGAGCACACCAAAGCTCTATGAATATCAAATAGAACAAAAATAGAACCAATTGACATTCCAGATGGCAGGAAAACAACACACCCACACACTCCCATCATCCCCTCCCACCCCCCCTGCCCAAACCAAGCAAAAAAGCCCTCTCTATGCATCATGTGCTTAATGACTACCTTACAACACAGATATTTGTAAATGGTAAATCACCATTCTCCATTCCAGTGGAGAATTGGAAAAGAGAATGGTGATTTACCTTCTTGAGAAATTTGGTTTTGTATCAGTGCATTGCTCTCTGTAACACAGAAAACACCAAAGTCCCACCAAAACAATGTTGCCTTTTGTTTTCAAGAATATTGAAAGGAACAAGAACAATGCTCAGAACTGGTCTAGAAAAAGAAACCCACTGGTTTGTTAATGCTAAGAGTTCGTCATAGAGGAAGGAGTTTTCTTGAAGACCAATCATTTATAGTCTCTAGGATTAGGATGAGGTACAGCCTCAGAATATGTGTATCTCAGAACATGAGTCAGCTATGTTACGATTTCCCTGAACATATTTTAAAAGATTATATGAGATTCCATTCATAAAAAATGGGAAAGAGCTAAAAGAAGATACGAGATACAGTTTTATAGTGCTAATCTTTCAAGTGGTTCTTTTTTTTTTTTCTTTTTTTTTTCTTTTTTTTTTTTTCTTTTTTTTTTTTTGTTAGACTCTGCCCTTTGATATTGGTATGAATAATGCAAAAAGGAAATGCCCTAACTGTTATTTTAGATTCTGCTTTTTACATTGCTTTGGAGTTGCTGATTATATTGCGATACCATGGAGAACTGATGCAGAGCACCTTTAATTCCAACAATTGTTGCTGTTGACCAGCAAGTTTCACTGTAAAAAATTTATACCTCAAGATTTTATTAGTGGAAAATTGTGCAGGTTCATTTATTTCAGTGGCATTAAGCAAATTTATGCCATCTAAGGATTTTACAGATTATTGCATCTAAAGCTGTATGTTAAAAGCCTTAAATATTTCATTAATGGAAGATGGTAATTGCTATCAGAATAAATTATTACATTTCTTTAAAAAACTCTCTCAATTCTTTAAATGCTTCAGCTTATTTGCAAGTACTGATGAATTTGCACAGTTGGGGAAAAAAATCTTTTGAAGAGATATTTTTTGCTAAAACAAGAAAAAAAATCTTTCCAAAAAGAAAGATTAAAATGCAAAATAAAGTACTACAAAGTCAGTAGAGCTGTGTTTTTAAGATTTCTTTGTCTCTAAGGGAAGAAAATTCTGAAGCAGAATAAAAATTCATACAATCAGAAGCTACTTGGGGAAAAAGGTGAATCCATAAATTTTATTTGAGAGGAAAATTATTATGATTGAGGAAATAAGAAGACAGAAATTGTTAGTGAGGATGATAAAGATAGGATGCTCCAAAGTATATTTGGAGGAATTATTGGCTGACTTACACGGTGCCTTTCAGCACAGTTTGATCTCCATAAAAGTTCAGCAGGGAACACCCAGTTAGTTTTGACTCATTGCCAGAAGGAAGTGGTCTGCTGGTTTGGTGGTATTTTTACCCAGGTTGTCAGTATGGCTTGTTGCTGCTTCCTTGTTACTGTAGCTGACACTCTCCATCATTATCCTTTACTACCACTGTGTCAAAAAGCCCTTTTGTGCCTAGCATGGGGCAGAGAAGATACTGTCTGTCCCGGGAAGTTTGCAATTTGTGTCCTGAGAGGACAGAAATGGGTGATTTTAGGGTATATAACTTAACCATCCTCAAGTCCTTGCTGAATCACCAATAGAAGGCTGTTCCTCCTCATTAAGCACAGAGGGATTCTGCAGGGATGAGCTCTGCCATGGAACCTTCACAGCAGGGAGTTAGGGGAGGTGATGTCCCCCAGGATGTCACAGTGGTGAGCCCTGACACGGTGTCACCCCACACTGCTGCTTGCAGCCCTCACAACCTTACATGGAAGTGATGTTCACACGTGTTTGGGAGAAGGCAGCTGCAGACAACAGGTCAGAGCATGGCTGTAGGGAGAGCAGAGATGTATAAAGTACTGTTGTGAAAATGGGAGGGTGTCACTGTCCAGGCTTTCCCTGAGTAATTCTGAGTGCTGACATGAGCACTAAGCGGGTTCTATTGGACTTCCTGGCACCAACATTTGATCTCTGTTGTGCTGTAGAATACATTTATAACCACTGCAGTTTATACAGCATACATTTTATATGCTGGAAGCTATTTCTGTGGTGGATTTTTTGGTTGGTTTGGTTTTCTGGTTGTCCAGTGTATTTTGGGTTTTGGTTTGTTTGTTTTGTTGGTTTTTGTTTTTTTTTTTTTTTTTGGGGGGGGGGGCTTTCTTATTGGTTTGGTGTTGTTTGTTTGTGGGGACTTCCTTGGCTTTTTCCTTTGAAGGAAAGATCTGAGCATAAAAGGTTCTGTGATACAATTAAAAAACCAAAACAAAACACAGTAAAAGTGAAGGGTTATGTGTCTCATAGGGCCCTTACGGGATTGGTGACAGCTTCCTTTCAGTCAGGAGAGGAAGCCTGGCCTATTTTAGCAAGTACAGGCTCATGCATGGCCTGTCCTTTACCTGGCATGGTAGGTAGACAGAGAGGATCTCTGCCATCTCCAGCTGTTGCAAGCTGGGGGAGAACTTTTGGTGGTGATCCAAAGTCAACCCTGCAGCCTCTGCCCGAGTTTCAGACTTCAACAGCAATTCCTCTGTGCTGCCAGGACTGTGAGAAGGAGCAGAAAGGTACAGACACAGGCAAGAAGCACATTTCCCACATCCTTATCTGTCTTTAACACGTTTCAGAGTGGACTTCTGCTGAATGAGTTGTTGCTGTAGCAGTACTGATGTGCAGAATGAGGAAGAGCCTTTTAGGGAAGCAGCTGGCAGCAGCCTGGATTACACCTTCCACATGGAGGATAAGTGGGCTGATTGAAGCTGTCTGTCAAAGCCTGGCTAGAGCAGTTTGTTTCACCTGGCTTGTTCTGCTATAAGTCAGTGTCATATTTTAATGTGAATTAGTTTTTTAAAGCTGAAGGCTGGAAAGAATTTGTTTCTTTTATGTTTTCTGTACTGTATGTAGAGATAAAGAGAAGGCAATATTAGGCACTGGTAGAATATGAAGGCTGGTGAGCCATGTAGCAGTGTCTGACATGTTTACAGCAGCTTTTAAACAAGAAGATTCTAGAACGTACTCTATACCTTGAATATAGAAATGTGTTATGGGTTATGATGGTTCTTGGTAGAGACACGTAAGTTTGTATTAACTTCTATAACAGAATGAACCAATATATGCAACAGGTTTATTACTCCTTAAGCTCAAATACTTCAAGAATCCTTGGTTTGGAATACCACTGTTTATAGTAAGGATTGTGCAGTAGGCTGGTTATGGCTGTACCCAGAGCTGTCTGAAGGATGAAAGGGAAAATGGGGGTGATTCAGTTAATTTGGGGTCACAAAACACCCCCTGGTCCTGAGAGTGATAGCTGTAATGAGTAGTTCTTGTTTTGTCTGTTAACTGTGGCATAAGCCTATCAGTGCAACAAGATTTTCAAGCTCTTTACCAGATTAATACTAGTGGTAGGTAATTTGATGAGCTACAGCCCATATTTGGGGGTTTGATAATCTGCTAGTTGAAGAAAGTTCTTGACTTTAGAGAGATTAGAAATCTGTTCTCTAAGATTAATTGTTTTGGAGCACTTGAGAAATGCTGGCCAAGGAACATTTATACCACTGTTGCATTGTGTAATCTTGCTTGTGCAGCCTAGTCACCCTACTGTATATTTATTTCACTTTACTCATGATTCAAAGAATAGACAGAAATGGATTGGAGTTCTATTGTTATTTGTGTTTCTTAAATAGCCACTCAGTGGAAGGGTGAAAATTGCTTGCATGCTGGATGCCAACTGAGATTTTTGCTAAAACAGATACACAGTGAGCTGGTATTATACTAAGAGGGTCATGGTGGTTCAATCTGGAAGTAGGCTTGGGTAATTTGTCTAAATCTAGACTCATATAAGTTTTGCTAAGCTCTCCTGATCTACTGCTTTACTTAAGAGTGGCTGTGGGTTGTATTTTTAGTAAGGGAAATAAAATAAAAGAATGGCATGTGGAGAAACAGAAAAAAAAAAGATTATTTTCTTAATAAAGTTTTTGCATTTTGTCACACTTTCACTAGAACATTATAGAAAAACCTCTCCATAAAAGATGAAAAGGATCATGTGGCTCAGAAGAGCATAGTGAAAAAGTAAATCATTGCTATTGCCATGAAAGTTTCTAAAATCTTGTTTAGTTTTAGATTGTCACAATGATGCTTCATGTGAAATGCACTTAAGGGTATGAAGGAAAGCCTTTTTTATGTGTGTGAAGCCAAACCTTGGTCTGATGCCCAGAATCATTAGGAGAAATGAAAATTATAGTAGTTGAGTCCTCAGTCTTTCTTTGAACCAATAACAGAGCTTTAGTGTATTTCATTGTTTTAACCAGACACAAAAATATAAATATGAAAGACTCTTACCTATGGAATCTACATATTATGGAACAAGATGTGTCTTGTTTCACTCTTTCTTTTTTTTTCCCTTAAGGATTTTGTTGTTAGGCAATATTGATGAAATCAGACGCATAATTTCAAAGTTGGAGTTCTCATATTTCTCTCCCCTGGCTGTTCTGGTATTATATAACTCAGCCATATGTGACAAGTACCAGCACTGAGTTGCTCCATCCTCTCTACTCTGCACTGGAGGTGCCTCACCTACAGTGCTGTGCCCATTTCTGGACTAGCACAGAGCTGTGGACACACTGGAGAGAGCACACAGAGGGCCACGAGGTCATTGAGGGACTGCAGCATCTGAGACATCTGGGATCCTTGAGCCTGGAGCAGATGAGGCTCAGGCAGGTCTCAGTGCACATAAATCCCTGAAGGGAAGGTGCCAAGAGGAGTGGGAGTTTCTGGGTGCCCAGTGGCAGCACCAGAGCGCAGACTGGAGCAGGAGGTTTTTGTCTCAACATCAGGAAACCCTTTGCTGTGCGGGTGACTGAGCACTGGCCCAGGCTGGCCAGAGACGGTGTGGAGGTTTCATGCCTGGCAATACTCAGAAACATTCTGGACATGGTCCTGCACAGCCAGCTCTAGCTGGCCCTGCTTGAGTGGAGTGCTGGAAGGCATGACCCTCAGAGGCCCTGGCAGCCTCAGCCAGCCTGTGATTTACACTGTTTGCATAAGCCTCTCTGGAAAGCTCTAACAGATGACATTTGGTAAATAAGAGACAGATACAGCAGTGGGTTTCCTGCACAAGTTTCAAGACTAGAATTAGTTCTTATACAGCTTTTGATTTTCACATGTGTGGTGTAATCATTCTTAATTTTTGATCACTACAGTTGGATAAAAGATACAGGAAATGCACAAAACGCTGTGATTTTCCAGACCAATAAGGATAAGCCAACCAACCAAATAAAAATACTTGTACTATCTGTCCCAAAAGGCAGAACAATACAGAAGAAGTTTATGTAAATGAAATTTCAGGATAGGCATAAGAATTATTCAGACACCAAAGGACTTGATAATAGACCAACATAAACAGAAGCATCTGTCTTTCTGAAGTGCTGGCTGATTAAGAAAATTACTGCATGTGTTTAACTAAGCTTTTCCACTAACCTTAGCTTAGTGGCAAGGATTAGAGGCTTTGTATTTTTTGATGGAGAATTTTTAATTCCATCTTTGTGAAAAGGCACCTAAACAACCTTTTCATTTACCATGTTGGGCTTGAATATTATTTGTAAATCTGGAAGCTGAAATGTCAGTAGCTGTAAGTAATGGAGAGAAGGGATAGAACAAAAACGGTAGGAGGGCTTCTTTGCCTCCTGCTGATCCACCTGCATAGAAAAGATTCTCTAAGCACCTAAATCATTGGAGTTTAGTGTTAATTGGCATTACTGAAGCAGCTATTGCATTGTGCAGAGGGGAACTTTTTTTTCAGAAGACAAACTCCTTTTCTGCAGCTCCCACTGTTTTCCAGAGGAAATACAGGTATTTGGCAACTTCTGAATGAAGTCACTGGATTCTTGCAAGCTTTACACAAACACAAAAAGGCATAGTCTTGTCAACATTTTTAGAAGAAAGTGTGTGCTGGGTTTGGCTAGGATAGAGTTCATTTCTTCACAGTAGCTGGTCTGGAGCTCAGTTTGGGGTTTGGTGTTGATGATACAGAGATGTTTTTGCTACTGCTGAACAGAGCCAAGGCCTGTTCTGCTCCTCACCCCACCAGTGAGGAGGCTGGGGGTGCACAGGAGGTTGGGAGGGACAGAGCCAGGACAGCTGAGCCCAGCTGACCAGAGGGATATTCCATAACACGTGGAGTCATGCTGAGCATACACCCCTGGGGAAGAGGAGTGAAGGAAGGAAGTTGCTGCTCTTGGTGATGGTGTTTGTCTTCCCAAGCACCCAGGTGATGGAGCTCTGCTCTCCCGGGGCTGGCAGGACACCTGCCTGCCCATGGGAAGGGGTGAATGAATTCCTTGTTTTGCTTTGTTTGGGTGCACAGCTTTTGCTTTCGCTATTAAACTGTCTTTATCTCCACCCACAGGTTTTCTCTGTTATTCTTCCAATTCCCACCCCATCCCTGCGGGGGGAGTGAGGGAGCAGCTCTGTGGGGCTGAGTGGCCAACAGGGTTTAAAGCAAAACAAAGAGCATCAACAGAAGTTGTGGGGAGTAGACTGCTCTAATATTATGTGCACTTTAAAAATCCCTTTCATGACTGAACTGAGCCAAGTGTTATGAGAGTATAAGAAATAGTTCGGTCCCAAAATCCACTTGCTGAGACTGTGTTGTAATCTGTGCCTGCAAAGAAGTTATGCAGCCTGTGCTGTTATCTTTGAGAAACCCACGGTTTGCCAGGGCAGCACTGAGCATTTACTCCCTGGGAAATAGGTTTGCTTCAAGTGTGCTGCAGCCTGGCACATAGGTGGGAATAGCACAGGAGAGCCCAGCAGGCTGCTGCTATGGAGCAAACTGAAGGAATGTCACATTTCTCTTTCGTTGTTGCTGTAGTCCAACAGCAGAACAGAACAGAAAAGAGCTGGTTGAGTGAATTCCAAATTTTAGCAAGCTGTTCCCTTGCTGTGGAGTTTTCTGATGGTGGGTAGAAGGAAGAAAACAAACCTGCAGAGAAATGGCTATTAATGATTTCAAAAAATAATAATATGGAAGTTTTATAAACTTTTCCATGGGAAAAGACCCTTTGAGTAATGTGATGCCTCTCACCAATACTATTCCAACTAGGAAATGGTAGAGAATATAGCATATCTATGGAGTTGGAATACTGCTACATAATCAGATACTTGCATTTCACGAGTACCATCAGAACTGATCCTGCCTGGATGCTTCCCACAAAACAATATAAATAGAAAGCTTAGTCCTCGGAGGCTTAATGGAGCAAACTCACTTGAGAAATTCCTTCACACTAGTTTAAAAAAGTTTAAGAACTATGCTTTTTCCCTTCTCTACCTTCTTTTGAAAAGAAAATATCCATTAGAGCAAATCAATCTGTAAATTTCAGTGTCTTCAGTGCTTAATGTTTTTTTCTTCTGTCAGGGTTGTATTTACAAGCAAAGCAATTGAAATACAATATCAAGCCCGGGTGGAGATCCTCCCTGGGACAGTTTTCAGGAGAAAAAGAGATTTATTTGCATTTCTGGAAGGTGGTTCGAAGTCTTAAAATATTTTCTTGTTTATTGTTCTTTATAACGATTGCTACTTTGCTTTGGCAAGAGAATTTTCAATTTAACAGGCACACAAACGTGATTTGGAAGCTCCAACTCAGTAATGTCACCTCCTTAGCTGTTTAATGAACCAGCACTTCCCTCCTCTAACTTTAATGGATTACTCTAGAACAGAAAGAAACTCATCCACAAAGAGCAGCAGAGAGAGCAATTACTGAAAATTTCATCAAAGAAAGTTTTCAAAGCTCTTTTTGTCAATTTATCGAGTTTTCTGTGAAGTTGAGGCACGTTTAATTTTACAGCTTTGTTTAAAAGGCTTTGCTTTATGTATCTACCTTCATATGCATGGGATGTGTTGAAGAGCACTGTGTTCATTTCAGGGCAAGGTTTACTCTGTAGCCCTGTATTAAGAGGGGAAAAATAGCCAATCTTACCATTTACAAAGGAGCAGCAGGATGCAAAATGTCTTTATTTCAACCAAATTACCTGTTCCTTTAAGAGATCAGGAATTTACTGAAACCTTGAATGACCTGCTGCTTTTTTTGTTCGGGGAAAACCCAGAAAAGAAGGAATTACTTTTTTCCCAGCCTTATTAGTTGTGCAAAAACACCAGAGTTCCTGGGCTCTGCATCTGCAGTGCAGCCAGGGACTGATTTTGCCAGCCTATGCAATGGATTTTTCATGTCTTCATGGTTCCTTGAGGCCAGAATGCATTCTTTCCTAAAATTTCTATGGTCTACAATTCCATTTTTCACCTGAGCAAACAGTCATTTGGATTATAGGTGAATAGCTGTTGTTAATAACTCTTCAAAGTGAGAAAGTCAGCAAAGTACAGAAGCAGAAATAATGTTCCAGGAATGACTTATGTGAGAAAAAGAAAAGGATCAAATTCTGTCAGGAGCAATTAGTTCAAACACATCAATGAATATTGCAGTACCTTTTTAAAGGCAACACTCAAACTGAAAAAAAATCAGTGGAAAGAGACCTTTCCTGCATCTTCCCAATTCCCTTTTTCAATAGTGTGTGTATGTGCTCTGCCTTTGTATATATCTGTATGTGTTTGAATATTAGCATGTTTATATACATATATCTGTATCCACTATTCTCTTTCAAGTTATGAAAGTGTTTGCTGTGAAAACCCATAAAACTGAAGCCATGAACTGACTTTATAGGGGAAACATTCCACTAAAGGGTCATAATTTATAGGGAGCTGCCAATACTTAAACAGTTGCAGTGATATTTTCAGGTGGAATGTGTGCAGTTGTATCACATCAGTGATGCCAATAAATAAATGCAAATAAAACTTATTAGGAACCCTACACTATTAGGTCAGACTTTTAATGTAGAGGTTTTGCAGTAGTTGAAGAATTAGCTTCTTTTTCACAAAGCAGAAGTTACAGGTTTTCATCAAACCATTCTTATGCAGCAAAATTAACTTGTGAGTTTAAAGATGGATCTTCCCTAAGCGCGAGCATAAATATTGTCATAGCAACATTTGTACTTCATTACTTCCTGTAGCAACAATCATTTAATTAGGAATGAAAATTAATTTTAAGTAGTTTTGTTTAAAGCAGCACTAACAACTCTCACAACCAACCAAAAGGTTTTCTAATAGCCTAAGATCTGGTTGTGGTTTTCATTCTGTCTGTCTAGAACTCTGAAAGCACAGTAGTACCTACTGCCCAAACAATGTATGACACTGAATAGTCTTACTCCCTAAAATAAAAGTATAGAATAGAACATAGAATCTCAGTTAACAGTTAAGAAATGAAGAAGCAAAATTTAAAAAAAAAAAAGCTACATTTTTAATATATTGAGAAAAAGTTTTTGCCACTAAGCTAGTTGCCTTATTTTATATGAATATTGATTCTTGTTCTGCACCATGTTCTACATGTGGTAAAACCCTTTTTTAATTGTAAATTAACAATTGGGTGGGCAATGAGTCAAGAACTCGTTTTCTATTACTGAATGCCTTGGTAATTGATCAAGGTGGTGTTGTTTGAGATATTGTATATTTAATCTCCATTTGTGTTCTCTGGCTTGAGTTCAGAGCTTGGCATAATAGTTACAGTGTGAGAATATAATTTTACTATTTTCACTGTGTTGTAATGCAGAGTTGGCTGTACTGGTGTCATGGCCATTACAGCCATGTGGGGCCTGAATCAAGTAAACTAAGTTTAGTTTACTATGCACATGTATATAAGTGTTCATATATACCTAATATATAAAGTACATCTAAATATGTATATTTTCGTTATGTAAAAATATAATCATAACATTGTTATCTTTTATGTTTTCCCATCTTGATTTTACGTTCTTGAATTAGGCCTCTTGTCTTCAGCTGTTTTTTTGTGTCTTCTCATGTAAAATGTAGTATTTTTAAGGATCAAAAGGTATTGCTTCCTTTCTGGAGCTCTACTTGGCTGAATTCCTCAGATATCACTACTCAAAAGGAGTTACACTGTGAGCACTGTACAGTGTGAGCAATTATGAAGATTGCTTAGACAGCAAAGCTATGGAGTGTATTCTCTTTCACTTTCTAATGAATTCCTAATGACTATCCACAGTCATTCAAAGAGATAATTTCCTTACTAAGATAATCTTCTTTTATGTACCCACATTTTTTGTTACAGGAGCCATTATTGTGCTTTTCACGTCTCAACCTGCTTCCACCTTTTTGAAAGGCTCTTTGATTTTGCTGCTCCCTTTTCTTAATTTCATGTGACATTCTGTACCTGAGTGCTTTTGGCAATTCTTGAGCAAGCTTTCCCTGTCTGCAGAGAATCTGTTCTGGCTCATCTTGCTTCCACAGTGCAGCTGGGCATGCTAGATTGAATTTTTCTGCTTCATACGTGCCAGCTGCCAGACCTTAATCTCTTTCTAAAACCAAGAATTATCAAACTCCTCAACTTTTTCTCTCATTATAGTAGCTTGAGGCCCATATGGCAGATTTACATAGGAAGACAAAACAAAGCAATTCTGCAATTATCCTCTGAGCAAAGGCTTCTGTGTTGAATCAGTCCCACTGCACAGATTTTGTCTCATGTGTCTCTCTGACAAAGCGATAGATTAAACTGGGCACTGAGAGCACTGCATTTGAATCTGCATTTCAGCACTGGCTGCCTGTGTGTCCTGTGGCTGGTGATTTCATCATTTGCATTTTAGATTGTAAGGCCTCCAGAATGAGGACCCTTTCCCTGTCCTGCTAAATTTGCACAGTGCTGCTACAGTAGGCTGCAAACCTTCAGCATTTCTGCATTAGAAGTTTCCTTCAGTCACTGACATCATATTTGTGATCTGAAACAGTCTCAGCTGCTTCCATGTATTAGAGGACCTTGCAGACATTTATAGCTCAGCTCTTGAGTTGTCATGTACAGTGTTTTACAGTGAAAGGATTAGGGATGAGGAAACTGAAGTTATATAATGACTGTACTCTCTCCCCTAGAAGGACTTTGTATCCTTGATTTGAGGTGAGGCTGCAGCAAACCAAGAAGTTCTTCTGCTTCTGAGAGATGGAAGTTGACAGATAACACTTTAAATGCATATGTTATTACGCCAGACTGAGTTAAGGTAGCAAAGGTGGCGGGAGTATAGAACCACTGAATTCTAGTCTGCATTGCTGGGGAAACATATTAATTGTAAAACTGCATTGCTTTTTTTTTCTTCATCAACAGTACACGGGTTACAGATTTAGTTTTGAGGATGGCTCCTGCAATAGTAGGAAGTCAGAAATATGAAGATGTGACTGGTTCAGTGCTGTTAACACCAATCTAATGGCAAAAGTGCATTTCTCACCACAGTCTCCCTGAAGTGCCTTGGAAATATTGTATTGGTGCTTTGACCTGATTAATTAATACGATGGGTCAGATTTTTCCCTGGGTCCTCCTCAGTATTACTGAAAATCTGAACTTGACATGACTCATAGATAGAACTGACGAAAAAGCCAGCAGAAAAGGGTTATCTTAGTGAAGCACATATTTTGCCATGTGTATCAAACATTTGTCAGTGGAGAGAAGAGAAGGAATAAAAGAGTGAACTGAAATTGAAATATATGTACAACACGCTACTTTTCTTCAAATGCTTTGTTTTCCCCCTTATTTTATTATAGCATATGTCTTTATTCTTTTGATTACTGAATTGTGTCCAAATATTTTTCATTCAGAATCGGGAATACTGGCCATTAAACATGACTGTTTCCTAGTCTTCTGATTGCATATTTTTTTGTTAAAGCAGCCCCTATTATCAAGGTATTGATCCTGGTGAAATCATAGGGGTAGGAGGGAGAAGTTAATAGTGATTGTTGCTGTCTTCTTTTTGTTGTTTCTGCTGTGTAATTCCCTGTTAGAAGTCACTCAGCAGGCCCATCCCGAGAGCTCAGTTCCTAATATAAGGTAGATAACAGGAAGCAGTGGAACTAAATGACCAAATACTACCTGGTGAAATTGTGAAGATATACATGTGATGGTTTCCATCTTAGCAGCTGCCATTGTTTCAGCAGTCAGTTGCATCCCCAAAATTGCACTGTTTTATAGCCACAATTCCATGTGTAATGCTGGTGTAGGGTGACTATCCAACAGGTCCTTCCACTCACACAGTTCATTCAGTAATGTAGCTACAGATATGAGGAACAGACCATTAACAGCATTGGGCTCAAGGACAAAGGGGGGAAATACAGTGTAAGTGAGACTTGTTGGGAAATGTAATTAAAAAGCAGATTTTTCAGAATATGGTGATAAACCCTCTTTGCCAGCAATTGTCATCCTTTTATCTCAATAAGAGTACAAAAGTAAATAACTTGTTGCGTGTTTCATGTGCACAATCAGGGTCAGAGGCATTTCTGCCAGCACGAAATCTACTGAAATGGAGAACAACCTTCTATGATTGTGCAACACCAGTAACTTAATTAGAAACTTAACGTTTGGATTTCTTTACTATGTAAACATACCAATTATTGTTTATTATATTTATTTATTGCAGAAGGAAAAAAATTCATAATTAATGAGAGTGTTTTTAAAGTGCCATTTTCTCTTTTTGGCTAGACTCTGGTCACACTCACTCTTTTCTCTCTGGTTCCATTTTTCCTATTTTCCAGTAAAATGTGATATGCTTTCTAAAGTTTCAGCACTCCTAAGCTAACTGTTTTTAGAAAATACAGGTTATCATGATGTACTGTATAAAAACATTCATACTTGCAGAGCCATAACCATGATTTTGGTGCTTTTGAGGGTCTTTTTGCATATATACTTAAGAATAAAATGTAGAAAAAAACCCAAACCTCTTTATTAGCACTGTTGCATTGCTTCACCTCAGTCCCAATTAACCTTCAGTTTATGTGAAGCAGCAGGGACTGTCCTTGTTTGTGGGTTCTACAAGTTTTAAGTGAGCTGTTCCATGACCTTAGTACCTAGTAAAAATAAGTATTTAAAAATAGACAGAAAAGTCAGAAAGGAGAAGGAACTTCAGAGTGGCAGTACTACTTGACACCACATGTCCTTATCTCCCCTAGTTCTCCTTGTTCCTTACCTATCTAGTTGATAAATAATCTCTGTGTTGCTTGTCTCTTCTATGAAAAGGCTCATTTGTACCTGCAGCTAAGGAATGGTTTTATTTTTTGTATGATCCTGTGTCAGGAGTCCTTGAGATGCTTCTATTTCAATTATTTTTTGACATGCTGGGTATGCTCATCTTGTCTAGGACGTCAGGAGGAAAGGGAGCTCTTTTGATGAGTGGGAAGCAGCAGTCAGTGTAGCAAACTGCTCCCACTGCCTGGATGCTGTGCAGCAAGGAAAAAATGGTTAAAATGGGTGGGCCTCTTTCCTTCCAGTGGCCTTGGGAACCACCTGGTGGATGCAGTCCTACAGGGAACGTGTGTGTCACATTCCCTGTTTTTTAAGCATATGTAAAATAGATTTTTACTAGGAACTTCTACTGGGAATAGCTTTTATAGGGAACTTGAATGGTGAAGAGGAAACAAGAAGCAAGTTTTGCACCTCTGGAAAATTAGAGAATAGGACAGATATCATTTCAATTACAATTTTGCAGCTAATAATGTGTTCTGTCAAAACTCCTTGTGGCTGTTGCTGTTGAAGAATGTACTGTGGAATTTCACCTCTAAAGCAGCAAACATTCTTGAATAAAACTCAAAGGAATCCCAGGGATCTGGTCCTGCACTGGTGCAGGAATTAAAAGCTGCCTCTACAGGGTTTGGTGGGGAACAGCTGTTCTGAGTGACCAGTGCCTGTTGCTGGGATTGTATCTAACTCTCAGCCACTTGTCTGGCTGAGTTACACCAATAAGAAGCAGTAGGATGCTTCCTTAATTTAAGGGCCTTGAAACAGTCTGTAACAAAGGGCTTGGCATAAAAATACGACTGCAGCAGCCTGGATAAGGTTCAGTACAGTGCCTAAAAGCATGTATTCTGTAGCTTGTAAATCCTCTCTCAGGTATGCCATTTGATCCATTATGGAAGCTGGACCTTGGTGGATACGTTGGCTCACTTTATGATTAATTGCCAGTGTCCATACAGGGTGATAAACCAGTCTGCTCCTTCACCACTCAAAAACCTGCTGACAGATAACAGCAAAATGGCATCAGATGCCAGGCAAGAACTGATATCACTTGGATAAGCTAAGGGAGAGATCATGATTCACATCCAAGGTCTTGTTGTGTCTTGCTTTCTTCTCTAACAAGGTGCAGGAGTGTGGCTGCTGAGCTCAAATATCAAGTCCAGCAGAGCAACACGGAACTCTTCTCATTTGCTTGGTGGGCAAAAGACCTGCTCCTCTCAGATGCACCCAGGGCAACATGGAGCTACCCATGGACCCAATGCTGTGCCTCTGCAGACATCCCTGTTTGTCAGGAAAGAAACACCACCTTAGAACAGATAGCTGTACCCAAAATCAAATTCCAGCCTAAATTGCTTTATATTGAATTGTGTGGCAGCAGGCTCTCAGAGATATCTTGATATAAGTAGAAAAACTCAAACAGAAAAAAACTCAGGTACAAACATCCCAACAATAATATATCCAACCCAAAACAAATCCAAAACCCCTGAAAAAACGAAAACCAACCAATCAAAACCCCAACAAAAGCAGGAGTCCACACTGACTATATGCGAAAGAATGTGTAGAACTAACCCAAGCCTGATTTCCCCATTGAAAGATCTAGACGTTGACTTGAAAATTCTGCAGATTTGGTGTCTTATAGTCAAGATTCATTTGGTGTCTGCAATAGTCCTTCCGTAGGAAAGCAGTTATTGGGATAATATTTGGGCTCACAGCATAAAAAGAACTAACAGAAGGGCACAGCAGAAGATGTTAATTGAAAAATTCCCACTTGTTAGTCTGCAATAATGAAGATTTATTTAATTTTTATATTCTGCAGACTAATTACATGTAGTACAAGTTGTATTAAGGGCAAAGGTTTTTGTTTAATTTGTTTTACAATAAAGGAAGATAAAGTATCTTAACTGCAGCTGTTCAGGTAACTGAATATGGGAGCAGATACCCAGATATAAGTGACTACATTGTAGAGCAGCCAGTATGCTAAAAGGTATATAAATAAATGAAATATAAAACCAGAAAAATAAATATATGACAGTATCTAAAATTGCTTATGTATTTTTCATATTTCAAGGCAATTTTTTCCTGTCTATGTTGACAGTGATTCATGCTCTTGAATCTGGATTTATTTTTATACTTATTCATATATGGTGTAACTACTGTTTTACCTGAACTGATTTTTTATTCTTGCTGCATTGCAAGTATACATGGAACTATAAATGCCATGTGCATGTATGTTTATTGGATTTTCATCCAATTTGGAGTGGAAGATACCTTGGTTTTCTTATAAACTCAGTTTCCATTAAGAATGAAATCAGTATTGTACCTGGTGTACAGATTCTGTTTTCTTGGTAGCTGTTTGTTCACAAGAGTTTTGTTTTGCCCCTTTCTTTTTCCTTCCAATTGACAAATCTTCATTCACACATCATGCATCAGTTTTCTGAAAAGCCTCCAAGCCTTGCTTTAATACCTCCTGAGAAGACATTTTATTCTCCTTTAGCCTGTTTTAACTTGCCCCACTGTTTTTCTGGTTATCTTTTCTTGTCTTATAGGCTCATAGCATAGGGCCTTTCTATTTCTATTTTACTGTCTCCTATCACAGGAGTGCCATCTCATAACCTCCTCGGAGATGCCACCTTTCCTCCAGTGCCAGTATCATTGCCCACCCAAGCTGAGAAAGCTCTCAAGACTCCTGGGCAGCAGGTGGGTGGGTACCAAGCCACGACATCCATGAACCTGCCTGTGACAGTGACAGCCTTGCCAAAGAAACTGCCAACAAATGATTTTGCCACAGAAGTATCTTTCTAGACAGACCATATTAAGGTCTCATAAGGTTCATTAGTCTGTCCAGTGACTCCTGACATAAAATTTATTCTGAGATGCAATTAAGGCCTTCATTTAAGGACTTTGTCTGTTGTAAGACCTCAGTTGTTTCTGTCCTTCATTCACAGGGGAGCATACAAGAGTCTCATCAAAGGACAGGGTGTGAGATTGCATTGCTGTGCCAATCTACCTTATGAGAGACTACAGCAGCTCAAGGTCGCTATGGTGTTTAAACTGTTTTTATTTCACTCGCAGGCTATATCTTTAAGCAAATATTTTTTACTGTGCTGAAATTTGCCACAGCAGGTGTCAGAATGTAGTGCCGGGATTTCCCCTTCCATTGTGTGCTAGGTGGCATTTTGGGTTATACTTCTCCTCCTTGCACTCTGCTTTCTAGTGGCATTTTGATGTCTTCCACCTGGCTTCCTTTTTGTTTCTCATCCTCTTTCACTGTCATCTTTTTTTCCAAAGACACTTGACCTTTTGCTTGGCTCAGCCAATCTGGTTTTACAATTAATTGCCCTGGAAGGAAGTATCAAACTGAATCCTGCTCATTGTCTACCTCTAAAGAGGGAGGTGTGATGTTTCTGTAAATTCCCTCTACTTTTTATTTCTCCTCTGCGTTGAGTATGATTTATTGACTGGTCAAGATGCTATTTTAAGCATGCAGAATAGACATAATAGATGTTTGCAGCAGAGGTTATTCTCGCTGCTGTTGGGGTCACAGGCACAACAACAGGAAAAAGCAGAGCATGGCTGTGACTCTGGGGGCTTTGTACATTTGGCTCAGTGCAAGGGCTATAATGACCCAAAGAAGGTGAACAAAGTTAAACCAAGGTCTCCCAACCAGCAGAATATCCATGTGCAGCTGGAGGCTGTGCACCGACACAATTGTTTCCCATTTCCTGTTAAATGTCATTAGAACAAAAATAGAGGATTAAGAGCAGTAATAATGATGTCTGCATGTCTGTCTGTACTCAGTGTGTCTTATTTTCCCACCTGTAGTGCCCAGAACCTGTACTGTGAACTAAAGAACAAAACACGGAGAAATAAGATTTCCACAGAGGTCTCATATAAAAATGTACTAATTAAAATGAGAAGTGGCTGAAGATACAAGGTCAGCATTGTTTCCTTGGTCTCAAAAGCGGGGAGAATGGCTTGCAGCAGGCACCCTGAATTGGAATTGAACTCTGGAGAAAGTCCTGTGAACTGGGAAGTTACCAGCACAATCCAGCTATACAGGGAGGGTCTTAGCTAGGGCATGAACACATTACCTACAAATGGAATGGAGAATTCTTCTTTGGTCACTATTTTTTCAATCAAATTTTTTCCCAGTTATGCCATGTCATGAGCTGGCAGGGCAGGGACTGTATCTGTTACTGAGAGACAGGCTTATCAGAACCACACTGTCTCAAACTGAAATAATTAGAGAATTTAGTACATCCTAAAAAAACCCAAACCTACAAAGCAATATTCAAATCTTTTCTGGACTTCGGTGGCTGGTAAAAAAAGTGGTATTTTGAGTTTCATGGTTAAGTAAATAATAATTGAATATGACTTTTTAAACCATTCTCATTTTTCTTTTTTGTCAGCTAGCAAGAAATAATCTAAATGACATTTAGATGTTGTAAGACAAAAGCTGTTTTTTTAAATCAATGGATTTGGTTTTGATATTTTTTTTAAATTGACATAATTTTTAGGTATTCATGACACTTTTCTTATGGGAGAAGGCTTGCTACATATTAAACTTTTTTTTTTGAGTAGTGGGTAAAATGGATTATAGGCTTGGCAAGCGTTTCTTCAAGCTGGCATATGTTGAACAGAGGATGCCAAGGTACAAGTAGCCAAATTAATTATTATTGCTTCCTGGACACTATTGGAAACATTTTTGAGCCATCCTTCTATGCTGACTTTTCCATAACCATTCCCCCATTCCTGTCACAGGAAGACACTTGAACTTTTTCTTGCAAAGCAAAGAAGGTTGCATAAAGAGAAAAGTAAAGCAAGATTTTGTGCCCAGAATTTTACATTTAGCATCAGCTTTTGACATCTTCTGGAGTGTATGGAGCCAATGAATCACAATATAGTCAGTCAAGCAGTCAAAACAGGGCTTTGAACTTTTTCTGAGATGGAATCAGTGGCAAAAGCTCACAGTAAAAGTGCTGGAAAAATTGATTTCAATAGCTACAATTTTTTTTGTCTCCTGAAACTCAGTGCTGAATTAGCATCTGTGTTATTATTGGAATTTAATTGTACTGGTTGTTTTCCATAACAGGCACGTTTGAATTCATAATCATTCAATTAAGTGAGTTAAATAATCCAGTCCAGGATGAGATTTTCAATGATGACAAGACAATCATCAGTAAAGTAGGCTCTGCTCTGAGTTTTCTGCACCCTTTACAGCACAGGTCTCTGCAGAGGATACAGTCTAATTGCCCATTACCCGCTACAGTACTGGAAGGCAAACAGAATTTCTGCCTTCTCTGACTTCCCCTCAATGAAAATAAAAACAAACAAACAAAAATCCACAAACAAACTCCAAACAAAAATGCAACAAAACCCCCGAAGCCTACCCAATTGATTTGAAAAACAAGTAATTCAACAACTAGAAATGCTGGAACTGCAAAGTAACCTCTTTTCTTGGTCTCATTTTTATCACTTGCAGCAGATTTTAGCCTTTTTTTTTTTTTCTGAAGATGATTCAGAAATATTCAATGATATTTCAGCAACTCAAGTTTAAATGCTTTTTTAAATATGCTATTAATTTAGTATTTAATTACTTTAAAGGGAATGCTTGGGTTCAATGATCCTGAGATCAAAATAAATTCCGAAAGAAGTTCTTCTAAATGCTTTTCCAATTTATTTCTGCTCAGACTTTGGGCATGAACCATTTTAAGATGCTGGTTTGATCCTCTCTGTGATCTGATGCTTTCTCTAGTAATATCAAGACTAAGATTTTTCTCTTCTTTACTAAGGCTTGTTGTCACCTAATGAGTTTTGGTCACAGCTATTTGGAGATTAAAGACTTCTCATGCAGTTTCTCAGTACTGAGTGAATCAGTTTGCTGCTAGGTTTTTTCTTTTTCTTTCTAAACTTTAACTGGTACCCTATCTAAAGGGGGGCAGTGACTGCATTTCCTAGAGTGCCACTTCCACCTTACTCCCAAGGTTGTATGTAGTTATGTTTTAAAGATTTGATGTGTCTGTAAGTTTACACTGCTTTGTTTCATCCTCTTCTCTGTGCCACAATCAAAATTAGGCTCCTTCATTTGAGATAAAATGAAAAGTAAATATCTCCCTCTCTACATTTTTCAAATTTGAGTTGCCAAAACCTCTCTTCAGCCCTTTATTAGATTTGGCTGTGTGCATTTGAGAGGTGTTAAACTTGGATTTAAATGGATTCACTTAGGTGATGTGTTTAGACAAATGTTATATCTTAATGTACTTTCAAATTAGCAGCTTGCTTGTGTGATGGGTTGTGGAGGAAATACACAACAGTTGAGGAATGCTTCTGCCTTGGGCACAGGGCAGTCCTACAGTTTCTGTGACTTAATGGCCAAGCCACACCTCCCACTATGAAATCCACCCTGACTTCTGAAGAAATTAAATACTGGATTCTGATCTGGGTCATTGTGCTGGTTTCTGACATTTATACTTGTGGAGGATTGCCTTATCTGATTTTGTTGAGCTTTTGGGGGTTTTGTGGGTTTGGAATTCTGCTTCTTTGCTTCCCCATGACAATCTTTCTCCATTTTCTGTGGCCAATCTAGAAAGAGAAGAAAGACTGTTGCAGTAGCTTGTGTTTCACAACTTGCCTTCCCCTGCATCTCTAATATTTTTCTAAGATTTCTCTTCTAGTTTCTGTTAAGTGGATATGATCTCAAAATAAATTTAGAAAGTGTTGAATCTTAGGAATTAGGTTTATGTGGCTAATTCAGGATTTAGTTCCCTCACACATAGATTCTGGTCAGTCATAATTTCCTTTCTCTCTAAGTTTTTTCCCAGCTGATTCTGTGATTTAAAATAATAATCTTGTGGTAAGAGGCCCACAAGTGCCTAATTAGTCTGTAAGTGAGAAGAGCATTCCATTGATAACTAAATATGTCAGCTTAAAGCAGTAGGTGTGACTTAAACATATAAAGCCCTGAGAAGTTGTTTGAGCTGCCTACTGCACATGAAAGGAGTGCACAGAAATCATTCCTTCAGACCATTCCAGTCCTCTTCTGTCAAACATATTCCTGCTTGCTACATCAGCAGTTCCTGATGTCAGCAACATGTCAATTTGTTCTAGTAGTCAGTTTAAGGTCTCCTGATGATCTGTTTCTGTAAATTTATTCTCCTTATATAACAGAGGACACAAATATCTGAGTATGATGAATTTTCTACAAACATGGTACTGCCCTGGAGATGTGATCACATGCAACTTTCTGGCATTCTCTCTAGGAAAAAAAAAAAAAAAAGTGAAGCAAATACCTAATGTATAATAAAGTTGCCTTGGTCTGATATAGTCCCAAAGTGAATTAATGTGGTTTACTTAAGGTAGGGAAATACCAACATAAATCAATAAGAGAAGCATATGCCATCCTTTCTAAAACACTTTTATAATTGCTGCAGTGATGTAGCACTGTGGGAATGAGTTTCAGCTCTGTTTCTTTTGTTTTGGTCCTGCATCTCAGCGTGCAAATAGGGTTTGTGCTCAGTGAGACACCAACACACAGAAATTCATAAAATTGCAAAAGCTTGGCTCTTAGGAGAGAAGCCCAGAGAGCTGCAACCCAACCTCCTGCTCAGCATATGTCCAGTTTCTGGTAGCTCAGGTCTTTCCCTAAGGATGTTTTGACTACCTCCGGGGATTTTTGGGTAGGTTGTTCAGCATTGTTGCGTTTTTGGGAGAGAATTTCTCTGCAAAATTAAACCTTCAGTGTGAGAGCTCCATAATCATTCACTGTACCAAGTCTCCTCCAGAGTAAACCATAAGGAAAATAATTTTTCCTTGGAAATTAGGCTGGTGTTATTACAGTGTTGTTACACTTCTGGGCACGCAGGGTTCAGCAATGGAGAGGTTATTACACCTGGATTCCTTTGTGGGCTCAGAGAAAAAGAGTGACCGTTTGCTAAGGTGCCCTGAGAAGCACTGTCACCACCGTGCCGAGTGGCCACAGCAGGAGTGACCAGAGCCCGAGGCTCGGTGCTCCGTGGGGCCACATCCACCTGGGAATTCCTGCAGCAAAATCGCCCTCCTGGCTGCCACGTGTGTGCCCAAATGTTTCACATTCGGCATTACCAAGCTTACATCTTGCACTATGGTCACACCACGGATTGCACAGTTTAGCTGACAAAAAGCAGTCCTATATCACAGTAAACTTAATAATATAGCAAGTGTTGATTTAAACTGACAAAATTTGTTATTTTTTCTCTGATTTTGCTGGTGAGCAATTCTAGCTTTTAAAAAAGTTTATCTCAATATGCCTCTGATTTTCACCTGTTGAACCCGCATGGCTTTCTATTTGTGACATGAAAATTAGTTGCCATGGAAATGATTGCAGCAGGAACAGATGTCTTAAACAGGAGACATAAAAAGAGATTGCATATAGGAGTAGATGGGTTTAGCAGTGAGCAAGGAAGAAATATCATCTAAAATCTGAGGTGTAAGGGGCAGGATTTTTTTTTAATCTGTCTAGATTTTCTTTTGTCTCACAGCATCATCTTAAACTGTTGCTGATATCCTAGAGCACTGCTTGCTGTGGGTGTTTACCTGACATTCTGATTTACATGAAAGCATATCCTAATAGCTGTGCTGACTGAGTACCAACTTTAGAGAGACACAAGGCAGAATGAGTTGCAGCAGGTGAGCAAACACTCCTCTGTAGGGGGGCAGGTGTAAAACAAAGGTTCAGAGGGTTCCTTTTCTGGTGCACAAAATGATGCAGCCTACATTCCCCAAATTCTGCACAGCAAGAGCACCTGCCTGATGAGCACAGTGACAGCAGCCTGGAGGGCTGGTTCTGCTTAGCTGTATTTGCAATGTTTTCTTGTCTTAATAAGGATCTGACTTGAGATATTTCTTGGCTAATTCTTTTGATTGGGATAAGAATGAAGTATAATTCCTGATGAGACTGTCAGGCTTTCACTGGGATAGCTTTCATTCACAGCATTGGCACAAAGATTCTCCTAGATCCATTGAAAAATCAAATGCCAATTTCCTTATGGAGGATTATAGACTTTCTATCCACGTATCAGTTTCTGTAGTGATGGGAAGCTGACCATCTCTTCACACATGATATTAGGGAGAATGCTCAGTAAATTCATCTGTGATTGGTGATAAGGAAAATTTCAGGGAGAAGTCAACTAAGTTTCATGTGATGTAGGGGCCAAATTTAGGTCTGTAATTTTTTTGCCTAGGTATAGTGCTAGTCTGGACATTTTAAAAGGGTGTTTGCTGATGCTCATTTTGTTTGTCACTGTAGAGACAAAAGGACAATTAGATCTGCTTGTTTGCACAGTGAGAATGTTTAAAGGTGCAATCACCCCTTGCTAGCACTGAGAACCTCAGTCCTCTGCAAGGTGACTGCAGGGATCACATGCAGCCTGGCTTGAGCTCTTATTAGAAACAATCCCTGTTTCACCATCTCTTCTGAATAGGGGTTTGGTCCTTTCTTGTGCAGTTATCACCTATAGAGATCACAGCAAAACTTCCTAGAGTGTCCCAGGTAGAAGAATTTGGCTCCACCCATAACCTGTGAGGATGGGTTTTAGTGTATTTACTGCACTATCCTGACAGAGCTGCTGTCCTGTCATGATAGGGCATTGGCTTTTGCTGGTAAAGTATAAACATAATACCTCAGAAAGCTTCACTTGCAGACACTGGGATAAAAGAGCATTAAAGCAAAAAGCTCAGCATTTAGTTCAGACCATTCTTTTGTTTGGATTCTATGAATATTTCAGTCTCTAAAAATTATCTGTACAGAGCATTAGATTTATGTACATGAAGAATATTTTCCAGAATCACATTATGAATTTATACAGATGTCTTTAATCAGAGGACATAAATTTAAATGATTATGCTTATAAATATATTAAAAAATACAACATACAATCCAAGTTAAATGGCAATGCTTGATTTTTCCTTTATATACTCAAGATGAAAGGCTCATCAATAACCTCATCATGGAAGATTATTTGTAGCAATGGGTCTTCAAATAAGTAAATTATGATGTATAAGAATAATTTAAACTGCTTAAGGCCAACTACGAATAGAAAAATAATTTGATGTAAATTACTTGTTCTAGCTGGGGACTTCCACAGCAATGGTCAATCTCACCAGAGTTAAAGGACATCTCATTCTTAGCAGCCATTTTTCTAAATCTGCAGTGAACTTGAGCCCATTTGCCACATCTCCATCTCTATTTCCTGGAAGCATTGTTAGTCTCATGAGGAGAAATTTTTTGAAATTCTTTTTAAAAATATTTTTGACTAATGTTTTAATTGTTTTCTTTCTTGATAAGCATCTGTGTAATATATGGAAATAATTTCTTTCACTGCATAGGTAAATATTTTCTATTGCTTATATTCTAATCATCATCAATTTTTCATTATTATCCAAACATATACTATCATGAATCTAGGGTGTTTAAATATCTTGCATTCAAAGCCTCATGTTTTCTATGTGTTTTGTTTGGTTTTTTTTTTGTAACTACATACATGTGGTTTTCAAAAGTATAAAGGTGTGAAGTTTGTCTTGTTATCTTTTAACCTACAGCTGATACTTTTGTGCAGTTAAAAACTGCTTAAATAGAAAGATTCCTCAGGCATCTGTATTTAATTATGCAAATAGAATATCACAGAAATCACAATATTTATGGTGACTTCCTTGTTTCTATCTCATTTATGTACCTTTTAACTCTCTGTGAACTGCAAAAGAGGCTTCCTTCCAGTGCCTGCATCTAGCAGCCACATCTCCAGTGATGGATTTGTGGGCATCTGAATCCCTGAGCTATGGGCTTCTATTTTAGCATGGAAAAACTGAAGGATTGGATTCAACAATCCCATAGGTCTTGTCCAGCCTAAACAATCAGCATCTTCTTGGAGTGTGACTGAGGTTTGTGCTGCTGCTCCATGGTTACATTCCTCCCTGGACTGGTGACTTGCACGATGCTCCTAGATGAGGATGCACAGCTCTTGCTGGCATCACCTGATGCAAACACAGATTTCAGTACTTTTTGTCTGTGGGACAATATTGAGATGAATGTACAGTACCCTGCAGGACAGAGTATTAAATGCTTCTCACCTCTCAGCTGTGACTAGAGTTTCTAATTTAGTGGAGGGGAATTCAGTACCTTTCCGCTTTGGAATAGGAAAGAAAGATTTCTAGGCCTAATTAAAGGAGATTTTTGGGTCTAAAAAAGGTAGAATAAAATCTCAACCACAAAAAGGATCTCACTTTTGTAGTTGGAGGTTTTTTATTAAAAAAATACAACCACAATCACAGACAATGTGGTTAACACAACCACAGTGAATATTCTTCTCTCTTCTCTTGCATGGCAGTAACACAGTATCTTAAGCAAGAGAACGTTATGAGACAGCATTTCATAGGAGAAAGCTTTTTGCAAGCTAAGATGGACATTTCTGATTGAGATGAGAATGTTTTGTGTTACTTTACCTCATGCAGCATCTAGTCTTCATGCTTCCCTTTTGACAGCAAGGGTGTTCCCATCCCTCTACATTAGAGAGCACCTAACAGCATGAGCCTTCTGTGTCCTCCCTTGCTTCAATGGTCAGCTGGCACCTCCACAGCAAAACCCAGCTGGAGGAGGTTTTTTAACTTGACCTTTTTAATTGATGTCTGAACTCCCTGGTAATGAGATCCCTGAGCACTGTGAATTTTCACCTTCTGGTTTTATCCTTAAGAACATTTGACTTGAATTTGCTTAGACTGCAAACCATTATATCTTCCATTTGGATGTCCTCCTGTTTCCAGGATTTCTTCAGGCTGAAATAGGCATCATTTTCTTCTGGGGATTGGCTACAGCTAACTGTGCCTGGCAGTACTTTCAGCCCTAACAGGTTGCATAAATCTCGCCTTGGACAGTCCACTCAAAGCACCTGGCTGTGAGTCCTGTAGATTTATTTGGAGATTCAGGTACCAATGAAAGAGAAACTTTTTCTTCTGAAGCATTTTCAAGGGTTATAAAACTTCCGCCTATGCAGAAGAAGAATGGAAACATTTTCTGTGGTTTTCTCTAAGGGCAGGCAACTAAGATGCAATAATAATCAGTTAGGAATTTATTCAGACCTCTTGCTGGGAGGTGATTCCTATCCTCTTACTCAAGGTCTGTGATTGATGTGCTGTTCTCAGCATTACTGGTTGTACTTTGGAATGCCACGAGGAAATGAATTGCTATTTTGCACCATTTGCAAGAGAGGGGTCTGCCCAGCCTGACTCCAAAGTGAAAGTAGAAAGAAGGTCAGCAGTTATCCTAGTTATCCAAGCTGCAGCCTGGTGGAGAGGAGGGCAGGCTGCCATTTCAATGTCTCTTCTGTGATACACCACCCAGCGTTTGTTGCCAGTGCAGCCAAACACTTCCCATCAGCAGCCTGCCTCTGTATTCCTGTGTTAGCCTCCTGGTTTGGGGAGCTTCATTCTTTTCCATCTCGCAGCAAAGCTCTTGCTTTGGTTTTCAGCATCCTTCATACAAACTTTCCCAGCTTTTCCACCACTTGGTTTGGCTGCCACTGTTTGTCTTTGCCCTGGCATACCCAAGAAGCACTTGCTATCACAGCAGCTGAAAGGCATTTTGAGTTGTTCCCTGCTGTTTTCTGCTGTGTCTCTGTTTCTGAGCTGAACACACGCCTGATTATACAGTAACTTGAACCTAATCTCAGACAGTAATGATGTTTCCTGGGCTCATGGATTGGCTTTGGGCATGAAACATGTATTAGGATCATGGCCTGAATGAGAAGCAACAACATTACCAAACTAAAAAAAAAGTCAGTCCCTTGCAAACGTTATATAAACCTTACAGACAGCATGAAAACCAAAGTTAGTACATGAAATTTTTTTTAATGGCATATTTATCGTAGTAGGTTTGCATAAAACTTCAGTCTATTTCTCAAAATAGCAAAGGAAATTATATTGTATTTAATTTCTTTAAGTAGTTACCTTTGATAGTATCGAGCAAGTATTTTATAAAATGCTTTCACATCCAAGTTTTAAAAATTTAAAGAGGACACATCTAAAGATCATGGTGGTATTAGAGGTATTTTCCAATGTAATTGATTCTGTGATTCTGTTAATCTCAACCACTGGCAGCATAAGACTCTAAACCAGTAAACCCTGTCTCTGTTATCACACAGCAAATACATAAAGCAGAACAGCACTAAAAGATGTTTCAGAGCCTACAAGGGTGTGTTATAACTGTGATAGTGTGTGCTTCAAAGATAAGTGAAAATGTAGACTAAAATCCCAAGAATTTAAATTCAGAATCTGGAAATGAGTAGGAGCTTACTATTAATGATCTTGGAAAGTGTAACAGGAGTGTGTTAATTTAAAATGGTTTTGCCAATTAAGAGACTATATATAGCTGCTTTATCTAGGATCTAATATTTTAGTTTGATCTGTAAATTGTTAATATTTCATGAGCCTCCATGAGTTTCAGTGAGATTTAGAAACTGGGCTACTAGATCACAGAAGAGTTGTGAAAGTGGGGTTATAAAAAAAAAAGAATTCCTATGCTGTCCTGTGCTTGGACTGGTTAAAACCTCCTGTGTCATGAGTGTTTCAGTCCTACAAACTGAGTAACACTGTCTCCTTGCTTTGTGGAATATGGGGATGCCTTTCCTGCTTTTAAATACAGTGGGATCGGGATGTGAGTCTGTGATGTTCTGGACCAATACTTGCTGCTTGATTTATAAAAAAATGGGATCATTTAATAACGAATAATAGAAGTTTTAAGGCTAACAAAATATTCCATCCTTAGGATTTTACAATGTATGAAAATATAGGAAATGAAATTGCAAATTTGCTGCCATGTAACCCAGCTGGGGAGGAGGGTAGAAGGAAGGGAGGGCAGGCAGCTCAGTGACCAGAGAGCTGACAGCGAGCATGGATGCTCATGGAGAAGGGTTTTTGTTTTGTTTTTGTCATGAGGCAGAGGGTGCTACCACAGTTGTGTGAGGTAATGACTTCTACTGGATTTCTTGAGGAAACTCTATTAAAATGCAACAACTGACACAGAAAGTGGTGTGTAGCTCTACCACGCTGCTCCCCATATCTCACCCAGCAGAAATATACTCTGGCCCATGTGTATCAAGATACAGGCAAGCCAGGAAGATGACATTTCTTTTGGCTTCTAGTTGTTTGGGGTTGGTTTGTTTGTTCTGAGGTGGGGTTATTTGATTTAGTGGTTTTTTGGTTGTGTTTTTTTTGTTTTGGTTGGGTTGCTTTTTGGGTGTTGTTTTTTGTGAGTTTTTTGTGGGGTTTTTTGAGGTTTTTTTCTGGGGAGAGAAAAAGCATTCTGTTGCTTTACTCTGTTCCCATGTTGTGTATCCCTGCCATCTGAGCTGTGCTGGTGACTCTGACCCTCAAACCACTCACAGAAGAAATGCTTTTCTAGGCCAGTCTCCCCTCACCCTGCCACAATCTGTCTGCAGGGGTGAGAAAGCAATTCATTCTCTGTTCCTGTTCTGACTGGTCAGAGCTCTTGACAAGATGTCAATGCCTACTGTGATAGCTGTTCTTAGCCTTTTTTTGTGATTTGAATACCTTACTTGGAAAAGAGCCCTGAGCTTGTTGAAATAACTCCATAGAGACTCTGAGAGAGCTTTGAGATTTTAAGACCAATCAGTAAACTGCACTGGCTTTGAAATGCAGCCTTTTATTCAGTTACCTCTAGTCAAGTCAAGCTGTGGTGTCCTTGCATCTCTGCCACTGTTCAGCTGTTTGTTTCAAGGCTTCCATAGGGCAGATATATCCTTAGCTCTTTCTGTGATTGTCAACAATAAATGCGCATGGAGTTCAATAGCATGATATAAAAAGAATGGTCTATCTACTGCTTCTTTTGAATTCTTATAAAAACAAACAAACAAAAAGTACTGGGAGAAGCTCTTTGCTGAGCAAGGTGTTGAGAAGTTGGAGAGGACAGCAATGCTGTGTTAAGTGAAGAAGCAGTTATCAGCCCTGACACCTGTAGTCTGTACATTCATTATTATGCTTTCATCTTTTTCATCTTTTTCCACCTTACCAAAATCTGATAATGATACCTAGAAGGTTGAAGTTTAACCAAATTTCAGTGACTCTAGTGGAGTTTCCTCCTTTCTGCATCACTGGATGACAAAGGAATGAGAAATCTTTGGCCAAATTCCCACTCCTCCTGTCTAGGATGGCAACTGTGAGTGTTTTCCTCAGCAGTCTCTCATCCCCATTACGTATTTCCTTGCATTATGAAGGATTATTCTATGAGCAGAGGGGCTACAGAGCACAAAATGAATACAGGTAATTATAGTTTGAACTCTTCAACCATTCTAGGGAAGTCTGGGAAGGGAATACAGTTGGGAAAAATTGCTGCAAATTTGTAAGCCTGGTTAAAAGGATGACAGTGATTTCATGGGCCACTTACTGTACCAGATGCATCTCTTTACACAAGGTAAGGAGGAACTACTCAAAATATCTGAAACTGAATGAACTATGATGTAGAGCCTCTAATTTTTTATGCTTTATGAACATAATGTGTGCTTTGGGATATCCAGTAAATAACATGCTTCCTATATTCTTAAAATGTAGTGATGGAGGCCCTATGGAGGCTATTCCAACAGCCTCAGCTCCTGTTATTTCTCTTCTAAGTCTCACAGTGCTGCTTGGCTAAACTGCAACGTGAGTAGATGAATTATAGAAATAGAATTTTTTTTTTATTTTCTTCTCCTATTAATAAGACCACATGAAAATCTCTGTCAGGAAATAAAAAAGAAGAAAATATTTTTTTCCCCAATAATCTTTCCTGAACATAACTTTATGAAGGTGACTCATTTTAAATTCTCCATCACTTAGGGACCCGTGGTATCTGTACCGCCTGTTGGCAATGTCCATTAAGCAGCAGCAAAAATGCATTTTCTTCCTTGGTTAGACACTCCAATGAGTTCAATTCTGCAGGAAGAAATGTCTTTTACTCTAAATATTTTTTCTTGTTCCCAGTCTAAATGCATTATGCAAATAATTCACTTCATAAAAAGATAACAAATGTTTGTGTTTTGGTTTGGATTTTTTTCCAAACAGCTCAGAACATGATAGTTCAGGAAGCCAGTGTAATTTTAAGAGCTTAAGAAGAAGCAGCTACAGTATAATAGGATCTGGGTTTTATGCAAATAAAACCATTATGCCCATTACTGGAGCATAACAAAGTAGAGAGACCTCTGCACTTATGGGCAATATGACAAGTGCTTTATTTATGATAACTCTTAGAATTTTCTCCTGGTATTTTCTTGCAGTTCCACGTGGTGTCCAAAAGGCAGAGTTTTATGTTGCTGAAAAGAACTCTCAATACACTAACAAATTACTTTGTGCAAAACAAATGTTCTTCTCAGATTTTGTTTTGTTGCCTTTTAGCCCTCCAGCAGTTCAATGTAGTCTTGACACTATGAAGAATTGTACTTCAGTGTATACAGTTAATCCAACATAAACATGGAAGGTGGAAAAGGTCTCCAGCTGTATGATTAAACAGCTGCTAAGTGTTACAGGTTCAGTGTGTAGAAGTCAACAAAAACCACCTTGCCACAGGTCCGACTGCAGAGTGCCACATTTACTCTCCTACTGCACCAGACAGAGGAGTATGTGAGCTTCCTAAAGGTCTACTCAGATGCCCCAAAGATCTTCAGATATCATCTTGATATTCATCTCAATTTGTCATTTTATCACTCAGGTTTTTGCATTCTACAGACAGTGTCCTAAGGCATAGAAAAGCTGAGTGATTTCCTAAATATGCAAAAGGGCAGATGTGACCCTTGGCTCTGGAAAGTCAAAGGAATATTTTGATCATCCTTAATTTATAGAAAGTCTGGCTTGTAAGTCTGTGTGCTCTGTGAACACCATGTTTTTGATAATTCAGTTCCTTCCAATTACACTAAGGAAAATGCCAAACAGCTTTGGGCTAAGTGTGCCTGAAGGTTATTCTTAAACATGTGGTATCTAATGAGATGGTGCCTTCAATGGGTACCTTAATAACAACTAAATCTCTGAACAATATCCTTACCTGCCTCTAAACATGAGAGGTTCTAGGTTCACTTCCATGGGCAAATTGTTACAGCCACTAGAGTACATTAATATTTGTTCTTTAAACTTGATTATGTATGATTCAATCTCTCTCCCATATTACAACTTTACTCTTCTGTCTCAACAGACACTGAGTTTCAGTGCATGGGCATGGCAGTGACCGGCAAAGGGACTCTCTGTGCCACTGCAGCTCTTAAAGCTTTGCCATAAAAATTATTATTAATTTTTTTTAAAAGAAAAATGCCCGTCCATCTCAGTTACTGGAAATTTACAGCTCACAGTGAGGAACCAGTGGCTAAAGATACCTTGTTTCTGTGGTGGCACTTTTGTTGCTGTATCAAAGGTCATAAATAATAAACCGCCTGGATTAGGGAAAGCTCACCCTAAAAAGTTCACACTTTTGCTGGCAATATTGTTCTCTCTATTAGAAAACAAAAAGTAGGCAAACCTACTTTCTCTTTTGTTTCCCAGTCTTCCCAGGTAAGTCCCATTCGCCACAGCCAGCAGCAGTAGAAGAGAGATCAAATTGTGTTGTGGTGTAGCAGAATGGAACAGATAATATGTAATGTTCCCACATGTAGCCAGGCTATTGTGCTGTAGCCTAGGAAAAACGGAAAGTCCAGCTCTGCTTCTGTCAGCCATAGAGGGATATATCAGTTTGCATATTTTTGAACTAATCACAATTAATTTCTAATGTAAGTCTAATTAACCTTGGCTTAGCTCTGTAAGTCAAAATTTATTCTCTACTCCTCTGCTCAGTGCTGGGGTTGCTGTGCTGGCCATCCATGCCTGAGTGGGGCTGTTGGCAAGGGAAGGAAAACACACTTTTCAGAAATTGAAGGACTATTGGGCTGGTGATGTTTTAGCACTGAGCTCCTGTTGGGTGCAACTTCCCCATCTGGAATACCCTCAGCTGACATGAGCCAATAATCCAGACTGTAATGCCTTTTGCTTCAGGTTTTATGGGCAATACATAAAAATGTGAAAAACAGCTTCTTGAAGGCATTGTGCATCTGACATTTCTCCTCCTTATTCACCAGAGGGAGGGATTTGACAGCAATAGCTTTATAAACTGCTTTAAAAATAAAAATCTCCCATGATTTTATTTATTTCTGCTGACTTAAGTACAGGGCAACTGTAGAAATTTATGGGAAAAGCACTTCAAGGGACCAAGCTGGCAAACTACCAGCCTTTATGAGTGTGGTAGGACACCCACTAAGCAATGGCCTCATCAAGTAGCCTTCGTAGAAATATGTGAATGCCACTAAATGGCCCTTGTGAGCCAAATATAGTTTCCCTCAGTGAAAAATGCTGTAAGCAGAACTACTTAGAGATACCCTTACTACTGCAGTAAGCAGAAATCCAGATATTGTGTGTAATTAAAGATAGCAAGGTTAGTGGAATGTGCAGATTATGCAGGCAAATGTTAGGATATAGAAGGTGCATTCTGCTATTCCATATGACCTGGTAGGGCAAGACAAACATGTTTAGCTTCATAGACCAACTTATGAAAAAGAAAAAAAACCAAAATTATTTGTAATCAAATGTATACAAATTTATTTATGGAATTATCAGCTTTTGATACAAACTCAAAACCAGTCAAGGCATTTGTACTTAGAAAATAAATCCCAGATACCCAAAGTCTGCTTAATATTTGTACAAAGGTTTTTTTCACATGTTTCAGTAACTTAGTTTAATACTTCATTGACTTGCATCTCAAAAGATTTGTGTCCAAACCTTGGCACTGGAATACCTTTACTGCACAATGAACCAAGAGACAGGAAACTTGTCTTCAAAGTCACCTGTTCATGTAGGAGGTGGCATGTGATTGCCACCCAGAGGCTGGTTTACTTTTGTTAACTAAATAGTGATTCCCTAGGTTAGAAAACTGTGCCATCAATAGCAGTGTCAGCCAAAAGCTACACATGCTGTAGAGGAAGGGTCCCTCCTATTCTCTGAGTCACTCCTGAGGAGAAGTTAAGTCCTGCTGCTGGCCAGCTGCAGTCTGGGCTGTATCTAAAAAAGTTTTTCACTGTTGCTGCATTTCTGGTCTTAGCACTAGAGCTCAAAGGAATGATCTTGGCACCTTTAAGGGGATAAACCCAAAGAATGGTGAAAAGAGTCTTAAAGAATCAGCTGATGAAGTCAGCATCTGGTCCACTTTGATTCCATAAGTTTGTTTCTACACACTCATGAGTGGTACTTGTCCTGTAAATTATGAACATTAGTAGCTTTTTTGGAGGTCATGTTGCTTTGGTTTCTTTAAAACATCACCGAGTACAATGAACATAGATTCTGGGGAGAGCAAAATTGCCATGGTGTAACTACAGGAATTATTATTTCCTTAGAAACGCTGTAACCAAGAACTCCATAATGTATGAGCAAAATGGTTTTGGTTTTTGGGAGATGAATTTAAGTCAGGACAGGAAAAGGTTGGCAGACAGATGCCTGATAGTAAACAGAGTTTGAGGGAATGGAATTACAGAGCTAGTTGACTCATTTTCCTGGTACAGCATTGTAGGCTTTAAGACTCTGTGGATTCAGTTATGTAAATTAACATATGCAGACCCAGAATAGACTAATCAGCTCTGGCAGGTGTCCCATGAAGTCATACAACCTGCCATTTGCAATTCCAGGGATTCCACCTGGATCTCTGTGGGAATTCACTGTGTCCAATGCCCTGGTGGGGTGGGAATGACCTGACAACAGCAATCCCTGTTCCTGAGGCCACTGGGGAGGAAGGGCCCGGCTCCTTGCAGAGTCCACTCTGCCTCTTACTAACACAGCTGGGCCACTTGTATGTGGGAGCACTGCAAAGGAGGGAAGAGGTTAAAGGTTCAAAAGTTTTAAATGTGGGAGGGAAAAGTAATTAAATACTGTAATCTGGTCAGTTATATAGCTCAAAATTTCAGAAATTGAACAGTAAAGGGAAGGTTTATTTCTCTTTATTTTTGAAATTTGTCTCATATGCACCAATAGCTGCAAACATACAAAGAAAACCTCTGTTCCTACATGTTTTGAAAACACAGTACTTGAGCTGCAGCAATTTTTTCCTCTAGGAAAAATCTAATTCAACCCACATCATTATACCTATTCATAAAGAAAAATACTTTATATATACATATATATGTATGTGTATATAGTAAAGGGAGTCATCACAAAACTAGATCTATATTAATGGAACTTTTCTAAACAGTAACAAAACAATAAATTAGATTTAACATAGCCTCTTGACATTATTTGCTGTAGAGATTATACACTTAATTCAGAGCTGGGACACTGCACCTTGGTATCTTATTTGCTGAATTTGCTAGATCTGTTCTCTAAGACCAAAGGATCCACTTTGACAAAATATGAATTCTTTCTGTAACTTTGAATATAAATATATATATATATATATAGGTGGTTGTGAGTGACTGACATTCCTACCCAGCTTTCTAACACAAAATCTGGTAGAAATTCTGGGTACTTGCAGCTCCCAAGTAATTCCTCATATGGGATGATGGGTTTAGTTGCATTGTAGACTTTGTGTGTACAGGTTGACCATTCCTGTTAGGCACATTCCTCATCTTAAATTTCCAGCTTAATGTAAATAAACATGATTCAGCTGTATTGCTTAAATAAGATAGGGTGAAATATGTTGTTGTGCTGCATAGTTTCTTACAACAGTTTAATTGACAATCCCCACTGTTTTGAAACAGAGACTAAAAATTTGGCAGGAGGCTAATTTACTATCACGGCTGCGCTTGCACCTGGCCTGATGCCAAGGATGGAAAACATCATCTTCCACACATTCAGCAGAAGCTTGTCAGAATTTGCCCAAGCCCCTGAGGCTGTGTCCTTTCATGAGGGGCTGCTGGGGTTCTCTGAGTGTCCCTGTGAGTGCTGGTCCTGCCAGGAGCTGAGGGGCAGCTGAGGGCAGTGATGGTATTGTGCCTTCTGCAGCTGCGTGGCAGGCAGGGTGTGTGGGATGAGAGCCCAGCTGGGCACAGGAGGAGCACAAACCTCACATTTACTCTGGGAATGGGCAGCAGCAGGGAGAAGCCAGGAGAGCTTCAAGTTTAAAGGAAAACAACACTTCCTCTCTGTCTTCATCTATGGTTTTTTTCACATGAAGAAAATACTCATCTCCCTGCTATAATTTGCCTTCATGTGCTCTTGATGTAAAAATATCCTCTAGGAGCTGACCCGTGTGTGTCTCATAGTCTCATCTTATCAAACTAGTCTTTTTCCACTTAAATAACCAAAAAACCCTAAGTAATTTAAACACTTTTGGTTTTATGTGAGGCCATTTTTACTTTTATGATTGTCTAGTAAGCTTTTCATGGCAATGTGGTGGTTTCATTGCAACTGCATCATTTTGCTCTGAGCTGATATTGTACTCATAAAATCATACTTCTATGAACTGACAATGGAAGGAGGTTTTTGGTTTTATTTTGGTATACATGAAAGGGGGAAGGTGGAAAAGTTGAAATAAAATAGCCAGTAGTTTTATATTGTTTGCCTACAGCAGTACCACAACAATACAAACCTGATGACAAGGAAATAGGTTGTCTCCCTCCTTTGAAAGATATAAAGTTACACCTAGAATGAGAAGTTTCTTGAAGTGGCAGTGTGTGTTTATAATAAAAAGGCATTAAACCTGCAGAATCATTTTTTGGGGTGTTCATTATTCCAACTATTCCTGGGAGAAATTGGAAGTTTAACTGGTTTTCTATAGTCATAATTGTGAGGGTGTCTTGTGAGAAATGCCCATTCACCCTGCTTTGCTTCATTTACTTTTCTCAGTTTCTCCTAGAGAGCTATGCATACATGTTTCTAAGTTCATGGATGATTTGAAAAAATTGTTGCCTTCCAATTCAGATATGAAATTGGAAGGCAACAACTCTCTGTTGGCTTATACTGATCACCACAAAACTTGAGTGCTGCGTAATGATACAACTTGAGAAAAAATAATCACAAAAATAATTCCTGTCATCAAAAATAGCAGTGTTTTAAAAATAAAACCTGCAGAGAACCATTTTGTCAAAATAGCAGTTTCATTGATGTTACATCTTTTACAGTCTTAATTTAAGTTTGGGATTTTTGAAAAGCATGGCAGATTAAGGGCTTTTGGGCAAAGAAACATGCTTGATTGACACTAATACATGTGATCCAGTCTGATTACAGATGTGAAATATACTTTCAAGCCTACCCCACAATATATTAAAAGGATGTTTTTATAGTGTGCTGCTCAGTACCAGTAAACAAAACACTTTTTAAAGTGTCTTCAGTAGAGTTTTTAGAATTTTCCATGTCCACCACCATAATAATTTAAATAATGCTAGGAATATTCTCTGTGAGGTCTATGCATTAGCACTGAACTCATACAAAGCAGCAGCCAAAAGTGTACACTCTCTGCTGACAAAATTATTTTTAAGGACAGATCCTGTTAACCCTACAGGGAAGCTCATTGACCTTGAAAAAATTATGAGAAGGTACAGCAAATTATATGCTCTGAATTAATTTCAAAGTCAGATTCTGTCAAAATCTCGCTTGGTTATTTCTCCACAGCTCTGAGGTTTCTGTGTAAAAATATAAATGTTCAGGTTATGATGCTTCAAGGTTGGACTATGATTTGACACACAGCTACTCTGAAATAGAGCAAACGTGTGGGAGATCAATGCTGATGGCAGAATGAAATTCTGATCCTTTGTAAGCTTCCATGTGCAAGTTTCATATAATCCTTGCATTCCCCTAAACCAGTTTTACTTCTGAAACTGCTTGTTTTATGTGGTGTGAAATTTGTGTTGCTGAAATCAAATGACTTGGCTCCTGATAAATAAATGGAATGGCTTAGGAGACAGTACGCACCACTGATGCCACCTATGTTTCCAGATAAGCTTTTCAAGCTCTGAGTACAACCTCTTTTAGGAGACTGATTTCAATTAAAAATATCCCTACTTTTGGTACGATTGGAGTATCTGTGAGACTTGCATGACTGTAGAGGCTTGATAAGCAAAACACGATTTAAAGTGCTGTGGCTTGTTTTATTTAGATTCTGCTTTTGCTTGGGGATAAAAATAGCCCACAAACATGGTGAAGAGTGAAAGGGTTAACCTGAGATTTATGGAAAATCAAGTAGATAGCTGGGAGTAGCTTGGTGGCATCTACACCTGAAGGAGGAAAATTAAGGTTCCAGCTGACTGGTCAAGTTACCTATAGCTAAATAATGTTCAACCACTGCGCCAAAATCTTCACATATTGAAATTCTTTCTTTACTGTCACTGAAGTAGTAGAGAAATTGCATCTGTGAAAAAGTGAAGATGGCACTAATTTGTAATTATTAAAAAGTGTGAAGAATTTCCAATTACTGCTTGGATGGTATTTTATTTAGTGAACAGACCAGGTGTTTTCATCCTTTATTGAAAGGATTTCTCCATCAGAACTCTCTAAGGTGCAGCAAACAGGGAATGCTTTGGGAAGACAAATTTTGATTACAAAAGGTATTTCTGATAGGAAGGACCTCAGTGGCTTGAAGTCACATTACAGAATTTTCAGATCAAATACTTATATTGACAATGAAGAGGACTACTGTTCTACTTAAGTTCTGTTTAGAGAAATACCTCTAGGAAGTGCATCTTCTTGGAAAATCCCATGCATGTTGATGGCTTTATTCTAAATGGAGATCCTAGTACTATTATGGAATTCAGGACTGACTGTAAAGTGCAGACAAGTGGGAGGAATGCAATTCCTGACATTTGTTAATGCCGAGGAGCTTTGGCCTTGCACTGTAGCATTCTCTTATTTCTTTCTATATCACAATGATACACTTTTGGTCGTACCAGAAGGGTGTTTGGGAAGCAGTGTTTTCAGACAATCTTCTGCTGGCAGAGGTTTTACACTGTGGGGCAATGACCAGTGTGGAGTTCAGTCACAGGCTGTTCCCAAAATTCACCAAGAGGTAACGTATGAAGCTGAACATTGGCAAAGCTTTCCAAATCAAGGGGAAGTGTCCTTTCTGTGGATCTTAAAATGTAGGAATGATACTTTGCTCCATAAACACTAATTCTTTTGAGCTTTTAATCTTTGATATCATATAAGAAGCTTCATGAGGAAAGGTGTTGCAGCCTATTTTGGATAATATAAATGTTTTGTGCAAACAAATACTGGTAATTGTAGGAAGCATTTTCACTTCAACCGCTAATACAAATGTGTTTGTATTCTGCTGCCTACCGTTAGTGCTGAGTTCTCCTTCCTTCAGTGCTTTTAATATTGTTTGATTAAGTTTGAACTTAATTGGTTTAATTTTTCCACCCGTGGGATCCTGAGAGTTAATTTGGTATGAACTCTATCCAAAGCATGCATTTGTGAAGGGAGATTGTCAATAGCAGAGTTTCATTGCTAGAGAAGTTCTCTGGCTACACCCAGAAGTGTCTTGTGTTTGTGAACTCTGTTCTTCCTGAAGGAACATTCATTAGTTTAACTGAGTTCTTTAAAATCTCACTGAATGTGCAGATTTCTACGTTACGTCTGTACCTGCACCGTTTATATTTCTGTAATGTTTTTTGCATTCAAAGCTGTTTCATGCAGTTCTGCAGAGCAGTCTGTGGGTTGACTGGGAATTCAGCAATGGCATCTCCATGCTGGTGTTGTTATAGAAATCTGTGGTTGCTCTATTCCAACATCTGCTGATGGTGTTAAGCCTCGTTAAGCTTAAACTAAGCTGAGAGTTATTTCACTGAGAGAGTGGGTTCATGTTAACTTGTATCCTTTTCCAGTGCTATGTAGTGTTGGGCATTCTCTGGGTGTGGTACAGAGGGCGAGATTTGTACCAAAAATGGAGAGCTCCTTGCTGAAAACAGACTGGGTTTTCTCCCTACAGCACTGTCAAGGTGTATCAAATCTATTCTGGAATGACACTTTCTGAAGAAACATTTCATCTGTAGTTTTAGTGATCTGTAATTGCTAGAGTCCTGATGCCTTATCCTTATTTGTTGTACTTGCATGCTGGCATTTCATTCTCTCTGTTTCTCAAATTCAGACCTTGGAAAATTTTCTCCAGCTATTTCTTAGCTTAAATGCACTGTTATTACTGTATTTCCTATCCCCTCCCCTGCCACTGATATTTCTCTACATCATCTTTGTTTCATCTGTCTTTGCTTTCTGCCTGTGTTTACACAACACCATTCTCCATGCATGACTTTCCACTTAATGCAAACCACAATGTTCTTTAAACAATGTATAAAACCTTTCTTAATCCATTAAACACTCAGTCCACAATGACAATATCCCACACCACATTTTTTGGTTTTTTATGCTTGTACTTAAGATGTGCAGTGATCCAGCAGGTGCTTTTCTTTCAGTACCTTTTACTTATAGGAAAAACATTGTGAGTGCTTTCAATGCTATGGCAAATAATTTGGGTTCCTTTGCTTTGAAATTGTCAAAAATGTAGATCTGCTGTTTTAACGTCAGTATTTTTCCACTAGAAATTGAATTTAGATAGTCCATACAGCTGTTTCTTTATTTTATCTAAGCTATAAGGGGCACAAAGACTCTTACAATCTCTTGGATACATATTTTAGTACCATGAAATTCTTTAGTGGAGGTGACCTCCTGGGAGGAAAGCAACAGACAATTAATTCGTAACCCTAAGTGGTAGTGTGTCTGGGAGAACTAAAGACTAATTGAGCTAAGCCTTCACTTGACTGTTTATTTTCATAACCTAATTGTTCATTTCACAATGACTGTAGGCAATGTGATTAATATAAGCTGTGAGAGCAATCAAGCTCAAAGAAGATGGTAATGGATGACATGAGGGTATTCTTGTTCTCAGTCATTTTGCTGCAGTTTTGTGAAGCTCTTCAGCTAAGCTATGGAATGCACTGAAATTGCTTTGGTAGCCAGCAGGTAAATCAGGCTCAATCTACTGACAGGCATAGTGCCATTGCTGGTAGTGTTTAGAGCAATAAAATTCTAAACAGATTCTTCTATTTTGTTTGTCCTTTGGTTCTTTCTTCTGTATCATCCTTTATCATCTTCAGACACAAGCAAGGTATAAACGTTCACTCGTCATTTGCAGCTCAGGCCTCATTCTTTGGGGCAGAGAGACTCCCTCCCAGGAGACTCTTTTTCTCTTGCTTATTGCTCCATTTTGCCCTTTCAGGAGGAATAAAAGCCCAAGCCCTTTGTCGTTTGGCCTTATTTCCCCTATCGCTTTAAAGAAATGTGATGCTTTTCTGTACATGAACAAGGTGAGGCTGATTGAATGAGAAGTTCTTTCATGTAGTTGCCTGCATTAGACTTTTAAATTGTAAGGCAGAATTAAACTAGATATGCAGTGATGCTTTTATAAGATATTTAAAAGTCCAGTTCTGCTGGCAGCTGGCCTAGATAGTCACAGTATTAGATTTCTTCAGCAAACTGGAAAAGCATGACCTTGACATCTTTGCTTCTCTTAGTTTGAAATAAAGGTGGTACCAGTCACTTGCAAGTGGAAAAAATACATTATAAAGCCACAAGAGATTAACACAGAGTGATTTTTGGAGCCTACATGTGCTTGTTTTGAAGCAGGTAGACTTAAAAATCTCAAGAATAAAAAGCATTTTCTTTGATTCAGTTTCTTATTTATGAACGTCGTATGCTGAGGAATTCTTCTTACAATCAGGTGAAAGATGCCATACTTTTATTTTTGAATTATTTTCTCCCTAAAAATCAACCATAGGCTGCATAAACACACTTCATATGTGCTGCTCAAAATCAAAATGCCTGCAAAGCAATAAAGCCAGGCTCACTCCCATTAAGATAAATAGCCCACCTCCAGAAGAAGGAAACTGTATCATCATCATCATTTCATTTATGCTTAGATAGGAACTGCAGAGTCTCACTGTTAAATCAACAAGCCAATACGTAGATATGCTGTGGTCAAGATAAATAAATCCATGTCCCTAAAGCCATTCCTTCTTTATGAAGCCTTTTTACATACAGCTGAAAGAATAGATTCCTCCTGGCATAATGGACAAATATGACCCCACGCTTGGTCTTCATGTTCTAAAAGCCTGAAGTAGAACCCCAAATGATGTGTATTGCTTTTGTACTGTATTTAATTATTTTCCCAAGTGTACTGCTTTTGTGACATTGATGCATGACACCCAAAAGTACTGTCCGAGGATAAGTTTTCATAATTTTATGTTTTAGGTGAAAACTTTGCTTCAGTTGGGCCTTCAAGGCTTATTAATTTCATACAGCATCAGGAAAGGAATGCCAAAGAAGACTCGGTTAATTTTAGAGCTGCCAATAAATTAGTTTCTACTGTTTTCTTCTCAAAGGCAGTTTATATGAGAGTGGTCTGAGTTCTTCACCCATTGCTCATGAAACCATAACAAAGTCCAATGTTGCAAAATATCCTGTCATGACCCAGAGGCAGAAGATGTTGGTTAAGACTGGTGAGACTGAAAGGTGTCAGTATTGGTGCCTCAAGCACAATTCTTCCAGTGGGATTGGAAATGAGAGTGCCTTCTCAAAGGGAAGTCCCAGTGAAGAATGTGAAATCCCAGTGATCTGAACCCATCAGTGAGGGGAACAGAGCAAAAGCAATTCATCCTATTCCATGAAGCAAAGGCTCACACTTTTCCTACATTTTTGAATATTTTCAGTGAAGTTGACATAGGCATGACCTAGCCAAAGAAAATAATGGCTGTGGGAAGACAGAGAATTCTGTTGAGCTACAAAAAGAAATTAACGTATTTACTATGAGCAGCAAGAAAAATACTGTTCATCAACATAGGAAAGGTGATTGGATTTTGAATGTAAAGGAGTATTGTGCCTGCCCAAAGAGCAAAAAACAAAGCAAGAAAAATGAGTTTTCCAGTTTCTTTTCTTTCTTCTTTTTATTCAATCTTAAAAAAAATGTTTCCTTCTTGGTAAGAACGTAATGAGAATGTGCTAGACATGAGGAAACAAACCAAATTTGAATTTTTCTGCCTTACATTGTTTTGGTAGCTTCCTCTACAGAATCTCCATCATATCTTAAAACGCAGTCTAGTTCCTTCCCTAAGTCTGCGTGTGGGAAGTGGATTAAATGTTTCACAGCTGAATGGAGGAAGTCATTAGGTCCATGCTGTGTTTCTGTTACTCTGCATGTGCCACCAGGTTCCCTGTAATTGGTGACCCTGGTACTGCAATTATCACTAAGGAGCTGCGCACGTGCTCACCCCTGCCATGAACTACACAGGAGTTTGTGTGCGTTTTGTCAGACAGGAGAGTCCAACCTGCTCCTACAGCACTCTCAAACAGCTCATCTCTGTTACCTCTGGCTTCTGCACAGACTGTGCCTTTAGTTCTGTGTGTTACACAGACAGGCAGCAGCAATAGGCTCTTTTACACAAAGTGCTACCCCTGAAACACTACACTGTCCTAGGGGAACACTGAGTAAGTGGGGGCTGTCCCTATGTGCCCTAACTGTGATTTCTCTTGCCTGAGTAGCAGATTGCTGGTTAAGAGAGGAAGAACTATCTGTTTAATCAGGGAATGTAGTTGACAGCACCCATTAGAAAGAGAGCATTTCATTTCAGTACTCAGTGTCTATTCATAACACGATTTTTAGGCAGCTTTTGAAATTTATAGGGGGATAGTGGTAATCTTTGTTCCTACTGTTGGTTTTTATGCTTATAGGAAGCAATCCTGATAATAATGTTAGACAAAGTAATTTCAAGATAAAGAAAAATCCCGTGTTATTTACTTCCTTTGTGATATTTATGCCACTTGCTCTACAGATAAGTCCTTTGCATTCATATCTGATGAAGTAAAGTACTGTTTATCTGCTTCTCCTGACAAAAGAATATCTGGTTCTTTCACCTCTTCCCTCACCTTTCAGATTTCCTCTGGCTAAGAGTCTGTAGAGGCAACAGGATCATTACCTTCATTGAAAATGTGTTATTTTCTACCATTTCCGTATGAAATTGTTTCATATGAGACCAGGAAAGAACTTATACAACATAGATTTTATCACCTGGAAGCCCCTGGGAGCAACACCAGTGTTGTTTTATTAAGTTTAAACTTTTTGACAGAAGGATAAATCCAAGGCCCTTTGGTGTCACCAAAAAGATCCTCAGCAGTTATGGCAGACTTTTATTTATATCCTAACAAAATAAGGCCCTTGAATGCAGGATAAAACAAATACTGTTTATACATTATGATATAACTGATGACTTGATCATCAGTATCTGAAGGAAGAATTTCATGTTTTCCTTACACATGAGAGCTGTTTTGTGACACCCACAGGCACCACAAAATCTCTTTAGTAAGTCCGAATCACAAGTAGAAATATATATTTCCTCTTTTCTCAGAGATATTTGAGTCTGTTCATAAATTAATGTATTGAAAATATGCAAAATTAGATCAGACACAATGCATAACCTCCTTAGGCTGGTACGTAGGTGCATCGGTGCTTTTTGCAGCTGCACAGTTATTCTATTCTTACTGGCAGTTAACCCTCACCTCCTTTGAAATGTGGAATCTTTGACTAAAGAGTTACAAATAGCCAGGAATATCTGAAACAGCAGCCACAGGCTGAAGGGCCTCAGTGTGACAGTGTGACCTGCCTGCAGTTCACAATGGAATGCTGTGATGGACACATGCAGCTTTCTTGCTGAGCCCAATACATATTTACAGCTGTCTCCCAGAGAACTGTAGCTTTGTGAAAATGGTACTAAATTTTGTCTGTCCCTTGGAGGATTTGCTTACTGTGAGCCTAAGCTGAACCCCCTTGCGCTCACTGCTTTTTAAGGCAAGAAACAACTCAGGCTGAACAGGGATCTCTTCCTCCCTGCTCAAGCAATGAGTGTGCCAGCCATGTGTCTTCAGGTGTCTGTCATGATGGCCAGCGTGTGCTTTTCTGACACGTCTTTAAATTAAAGGTAACCTTTGGATTGTGGCTGGCCAAATTATCACTGTGCGTTTTGATTTTCAAGGCTTTCTTTACATTTCAGCTGAGAAAATAAATAGTAAAAAATTACAACAAAAAAGGTTGTCAGAATGCCACACACCTGCTGTGATATTTTGGTGCATTTTATTTATTAAAATGTAGTGGATACAGATGAATTTTTTGCTCAATATTTATCACTTCATCTGTCAGGAAACAGGAATTTTTGCATGCGCTGATAAATGGGTAGTGCAAGTGCCTGGCATGATTTCTCTGCTGATTGTTAAATACAAATGTGCTTTGTTGAAATGCTTCATTCTAACTTGCACTGATATACTCCAGAGAATTAAAATGCCCTACATCATGTTGAGAAGCAGCACTTTTGAGATGAGTATCTGTCCTTATTCCTCAAAAATGAAAGAACATCACCAGCACAAAAAAGTATAACAAAGTTTTGGTGCTTGGTACTACTGAGAAATGCTGTGTTTGGTAAATTCTGTCTGCAATTTATTCATTTAGATGTTAGACAACTATTCAGGGAAGAGAATTTCTCTGGCTGTTATCCTGTCCTAAACATAAGGTCAGGCTCCAGGGGGAGTCAAAAATGCCATGATAACATTGTGATGTATTACAAATAGAGCAATCAAAGTTTCAGGGCTTAGTGCAGCCCATGAAATGCAATAGCTGGAGGCCATGTCAAATAAACTCCCAGCAGTGAGTCTCTTCTGCTTTGTGTGATATTATTGATCCAGGAACTCCTCCAAAAGCACAGGAGAACCACAAGTGATCTTTTGTACTTGCAATGAGTTGGGGCAATAGTTTTGTTCTTCAATGACTATAATGATTTTATAATAATTTGGAGATTTCCATTGCTATTGGAAGTCTTGGGATCAGAATAAACCAGGATTTATTCTAGCGAAATTCTTACTTAGCTTTAAGCTAACATATTTCAAGTTGTTGTGAGGCTTATCCAATGTATTACTAAATCCAGACAGCAGAAACATATAACACCATCTTTTTGGAAAAGAAGAAAAAAAATCTTATCCAGACAACATGTGGTTGACTACTGAACATGAAAACAATTCAGAGGTCAACTGATTTGACTAAGAGATGTGAGGAAATTAATTTAGAGTGCCTGTAGCTCTTTTCAGTTAGGAAAAGCATGATTACTTGCATGGAAACTGTTTTCCCATCACCTTGTGCTGAACTTAATTATGCTACTAAAACCCTCAGGACAGAAATGAACCCAAAATACCAATTATATATTCACCAGTTGGTGCAGATATCACAGTTTATGGTGTCTGGCATTGGGAAGGGGTGTGTTGGAAGACTGAACGTGGAAGCAGAACAGCTGACAGGCACTGGTGTCAAGAGCAGCAGGAAGAAAGGTCACTACGGTTTCATTCTAATTCCAGAAAGCCATTGTGAAAACATCTGGAGAAAAGCAAGTGAACTGAGCAGCAGCTGTGCCTGGATGTGAGGTCTGGAAGCCAGCCATTAGTTGTGTGAGAAGTGATTAAGCTCGAGTGCCATGTCCTTTGTTTGGCCAGCTCCCAGCAGGTAGTCAGGATCCCATTAGCTGCTCTTAGTGCTTACAAGCTCCCCTCCTGCTAACGTGCATTACCCAGCGATTGCCAGTGCATGAGCACAGCCAGCTGCTCTGGGGGTTTTGCTTTATTGCTCCTTAGGGGCCAAGGAGCTGCAGCTGAGCTGCAGTCACCTCTCGGCTTTCCTGTGCTGTGGAGCCCTAAGCTTGACTCCTCTTCCATGCTGTTTAGCTGGGATCTGGTGGGAAGGAAATTGCTGCTTTGGGGAAGTTTGTTCTGTACTCAGCAATTCTTTTGTCTTGTCCTTTCTCTTCTACTCTCCCCCAAAGTGCAGGTAAAGGCTGGTTGCTCTGGCTCTGCCTGTGGCTTGCTACCTTAGGCAGTTGTACTTTCTGTTCAGGCTGATGTGTTGCCTTGGGCTAAGCAGCCGTGAGGGGAGTGGAATTGCACAGATGTCTGGGTAGGTAAAGGGTGTAAAGCTTATTCAAAAGACAGAAGAAAAATGTTTAAAAAATGTATTTTGACCACAAGTAGCAACCAACCAAAGGAAAAAACAGTCCATGAAGGCTTTAGGAAAGAAGCTGAAAGCCAGACCTTTGGCCAGTATGAAATGTTTTGCTGCATTGAAGTCTGATCAGCCCCAGCTGAGAGAGAAGCCTACAAAAAAAGTCAGAGGAAATGAGAGAAGGTGATGTCTCATACACACAATGCTATTGTGCCATGTCATTCTTAGAGGAATGGAAAGAATGTTGTAAAATCAAACTGCAGTCCACCTTCCTTTTTCCTCTCTATTGATTTGGAAATTGCTGGCCAATTTTACATGTTTCAAGTAGCAATCCTAGAGGTAAAGGTAAGGTGCAAAGCATAAAGGATATGTGGATGTATATACTCAGTATTAGAGTCCCAATGCATCAAAACAGAGGTCCTAAAAAATGCTTTGTTCGACGTGAGATACAGTTATTTCAACTGTAACTTAAGTAGCATATAACAACTTCCTTTAAGGCCAGGCAGTGCTGCTAATACTGAGAGCCAGCTTCTATCAAATCATTAACACATCTACTCCTAGTCAATACAGTACTTTTAAATTAAGGAATTATCACATGCATGCAACTTCCAGAATACTGCCCTATTTAAGTGTTTGAAAACTACAATTTAGATTTTAAAATTGGATGAGAGGAGCCCTGAACTAAATCCATTATTCACTTCTAGAGATGTTTGAATTTGGCAGTTCTGTCACAAGCCTTGCTGTTGAGCTTGCTGATCTTGTGACATAGCCTTTAATGTTTTCCCTTACTTGTAGGCTGGACAGGAGATGTTTAGAAAGAACACTTAAGGTAAGGGCAAGTGTTGCAATTTTTGAAAATTAACTGCTACCCTGGTCCACTTAATCTTGTGACATCTGCCAAGAACTGAATATACAGGAAGGTGTGTTTTAATTTTTCATTAGAATCTGACATTTTAAAATGCTTCTGCTACTCAGTGAAGACTGAAGTCTAAGTTACATGCTCAAACTGTATTTGAAAGAGCCTGTTTACTATCCAAAATTTTCTAAAAAGTGTGAAGTTGCCATTCCTAACTGTCTCTAAAGCTATGGACTGTAATAGTTCTAAGCATCTTTGAATTTCAGCAGCTACTTAAATATTTATGTAACAGTATTGCAAAATGTATGTATACCCAGCAGCCTATTAGCTTGGGGATGTAATTAAAGGGGCAGATGAGTACATGAATTCTTCAAGCACTCATTTATAAGTTTTTAGAGGACCCACTCCTCTAAGTAATAAAACAGCACTAATATTGAAATATAGTATATATTATAGTATAAATACTATAGTATGAAAGAAAGGTATGAAAATGCAGTGATGTTGTGCATGATGTGAAGACATTTTTCACTCAAGACTTGCAAAAGCACTGAGGAACACTGAAAGTACTGTGGAAGGGGGAACTTCTCTGTGTGCCAAGGTTAATCAAGGAGTGGGCTGGGTGTTTGAGTTGTGGCTGTGTACAAGGCAGCACCAATGGTTCAAAACCGAGCCAGAGTTAGGCTGATGCTTTCTGCACCCATGCAGCATTAGGATAATAAATGGTAGTGGGGGGTTGCATCTGTAAGAGAAGCTTGTACTTTCTTGTTTTCCTGGTCATTTAATGAAGCATTTGAAGGTCTTGAAAGTTTTGGTGTTATGGCATCTATTTAGTACTATCTATCAACACCAAAGAGCACTGAACCTATATAGAGATTGTCATTCAAATTGCTTCCATGTGAAAATTAATAACAACATTTTAGCTTCCTTTCAGACTGCTTGACTTTGAGGCCAGATTGTTTAATGATGTCAATCATCTTCATTTCAAAAAATATGTTGAGCAAAACTGATAGGGTGTACACAAGCTTCTAATTGTTATCAAGTCTGAAAGTGAGACCTCATATAAAAGAATTAGTGTCATTTAGTATTTGTTTGCTCCCTGTAATGAAAGTCAGGATTGAGCTGCTGCTATGGATGTTTTATATAATGAGGACTTTGGATTTTAGTCTGTGAATGTGGTGGTTTTAATATGTGCTGAACAGAAGCAAAATTCAAATTGAGCAATGTAAATATTCATTAGCTATGATGAAGTTAAAGCTGTGTTTTAAAAACATAGTTTGTTTCATTCCTGAAGGAACAAATGGGCTGGGAGCTCTGCTGGCAGCTCTTGGTGTCATTTGTGTGCCATCTCCCATTGTGACACTGTGTGCAGAGGGGCTGCACAAGGACAGTAGCTCTGCCTTCACTGAAGTCACCCAAGAAATTTTAGCAGAGGGATAAAATTATGCATTTCAGCCTTCATCTCTATTGACAGTATAAGTACAGTTCAGGCAGATCACCTTAACAATTTAATAATTTCAGCTTGAAATTTCATAGCTGCCTTTTCCAGATAACTTAAGTCTCTGATGACCTGTTGTGAACCCTGCAATTGAAAGCTGGGTTTTTTCATCTAGTTACACATTAAGCCCACTGGACACACCAAAGGGTTTTAGAGAAATGTAAATTCTTAGTTTAAAAGACTGCAACCCATTGGTGAGTAATTACAGTTGATAATACCATTACCTCCTGGGCAAAAAAAAATCCTTAATATAGCTGACTGTTTCTAACACTACTTTCCAGCCATTACATCTTGTTATCCTTCTCTCTTTGATACCTCCAGGAGTCAGATACCTTCTTCACACAAAAACTAACTAGAAAATGTGGAAATTCATCATCCTGTACCTCTTGATAAGGCAAAAAGACAAAACTCTCATGAAAAACATTTTGAAGCTATGATCTATTTTGAGAGGTTCAATTTTTTGATTACTTTGCAGAGGTGTAAATACAGAAAACTAGGTGTGATCATTCAGTACTGATAATATATCATTTTTAAGTGTATTCTGTATTGCAAGTTGTACTGGTGAAATAATGAACTATGTAGGCCTTGCTGCAGTCCTGGCAGTCTGGTGAATCCTCTGTGCTGGAGGCTGCTGAGTGCAAAGGAGGATATAGGGGGCAAAAAAAACTTGTTTGCAGGTTTGTCAGCCAGCAGATCCATGTGTTTGCTACTTAAACGTTTGTTGTGATCCTGTTGAACATATGTATTTGAAAATTTTGCTTCATGAGCCATTTCTTATCAGTTTGGTGTTTCAGGCAGGAGCCCCTTGGTGCTCAGGGCTGCCTCAGAGTGAAGTTTGCAATACCCACGAAGGAGGGTACAACACACTGTGCATGGAATTACTCATCTCTTGGACTTCCATGTGCAATACATTCTAACAAGCTCTGAATCATGCCACTGGGTACTGTGCAGTAGCCCTCCTTGTTTTGCCTATTGACAATAAACCATAGCAAGGACAAAGGATGCAGATGCCTTATTCAGAGTAGATAGACTCACTGGAGAAGTTCCTGGAGGATCTTCTCACACGGTTCATGGGTGAGTTATAAATAACATGGTAGATCTCCCTAAGCACAAAAGACATTTTCATGTCTCTCTGAGCATGTAGACCTGTAAAACAGCTATAGATCTCTTCCAACAATGGAACAAAATGCATTTGTCAACCCTGAGAAACACGGTTTTTTGTGCCACTCTCTCAAATGTATATGTAGGAAATGCTCTGTATCCTGAAGCTCAAATAATGAGAAAAGTGACTATCAGGTGAATCCTTGAAATCCTGGCAGATGGCTGTATCTAGCTTGATATAATTTCATCTTATCAGTGATTTTTGAATTGTCTCAAATGTCATCATCTATGGTAAATTACATATTGCATCTGTTCTGCAGGAACAAGTGAGATCAGGACTGAAATGCTATTGAGCACACTCCCATCTGCCTGAACCAGGGGGTGCATTTAATGAGGTCTCTTTTCTTCTGCACTACCGTTGTGCCAAATGGAACTAAGCATGTCATGAGGGGTTTTTTTCCAGGAGGTGATGCAAATTTTAAACAGTTGGGCAATAATTAAGATGGCTTTTTTTTTTTTACCAGTGCCTTGTAAAATAGCAACAACAACAATAACCCAGACATTATGAAACTTACTTTCACAGAAGTTTTTTGGAGTTTCTTTCGTTTTATTTTGTTTCACATCAATTTGCAATGTAGAATACATTTATATGATGATATCAAGGAAGTTTTGATACTTGCAGAACTGTTTTGGGTGCTGTTTGAAAGGTCATGCATATAAGTAATTCTACAGCATACGTATTATATAATTTGGGAGTAGGAAGATCCAAAGATTGTTTTGTAGTTAGGCTTTGTTTGGTTTTTTGACTACGTTTTTTTTTAAAGTACTGAGGATTTTGTCCTCCCTTCTTTTTTCTTTTCCTTTTCAATTTATGCTCTGTGAAAAGGATTGTGCTCTTCTTTCTACTTTATCCTGATAAGAATAGAAGTGCAGGCTGAAATCCTGAATCTTAACCTGAGAAGATTTGGAGAGCTTTTAGAGTGCATAAGACAGCCTATCCCTTATGCATGCTAAGCCAGAAGAGTGCATCGAGGACCTTTAATCTGGATGAAAATAGGATGTGGAATTTTAATGCAGTAGTATTTTTCTTTTTTCTTTTTCTTTTTTTTTTTTTTTTTTTTTTTTAGAAATCTAGACTAATATGAACATGTACTGGAAGGCTATTTTTCATTTAATTATTACAGGTGAAGGCAAACTACAAACTACATTGTGAATTTCACTGTAGTCTGAAACACCTTATTCCCTAAAGCTGCACTTGCATCATTTCCTGCTGCAGATGTGGTGTCTGCTGGATCTTGGAAACACAAGATAGTTCATTTTTTTCATATTCCTTAAAGGCACACATTTTTTTCCCCAATGCTGTCAGATACTCTCAGTAGATCTCCCCTATCTAATTAAGTGGCCATTTAATCAATCTTCAGGCAGTAGTTTTTCATTTTAAAGGACAGTCTCAGGGAAGGGAAAAGTGCTCCTTGAAGGCTCTGAGGTGGTTTTCCTCAGTGCTGTTCAAAGTCTTTTCATAGCAAACTGTTGCAGCCAAATTCCCAAACCTCCTGATAAAAATCAAACACTTCACAGTATGCGTTAAATATTCTCCTTCAGGAATAATTTTTGTCTGAAAGTGAAGGAATTGCTCTGAACTGTTAACTTGGCCTAGTTTGGGACCAGCAAATTGAATGACTGATACTTTCTCGTCACAACTGAATTACTTCAAATTTTTCTTTGAACTAAAGTCTGGGGATTTTTTTCCCAGCAACTTGCATGGTTTATCTTTATATCTGCTCTGGTGAATTAGCGGCTTCTGAAAGCAGATTTTTTTTCTGTTTAGTACCAAAGTGGAGGCTCTGATGTGGCTCCTCATGGCTGTGTGAGGTTTGTCTGTGACTCTCTGGCGCTGCAGCAGCCTGTGTAAGAGTGACTCGATGTCCTGTGGCTGTGGCCATGGCGGTGCCCTGGGCTGGCTGTGTGGCTCCACAGATACTGCACCTCTTCTTTCTCCATAGCTTTTAGCAATTGATTACCTAAAAATGGCACCAATAGGCTCCCAAGTGATCTTATATTGCTTGCTAGTTTTTAGTGTGGTCTTTTTGTGCTTTTTCCTGCTTTCAGTTGATTTTATCTTTTGTCTGAACCTATTCTTTTTGCTGTTAGAGCTTCCTGGCTGGGACTAATGATGGCATTTTAGGCTATAGCAATTGCTGCTGTCTATTTTGGTTCTGCATTTACGCTCCCTTGTCATGTGCATTCATCTCTGCTGGTTCCCGTGGTGCAGCTCTTCGCCGGCTGAGCTGCGCAGCCTGTCCAGGCCCTCCCACGGCGGGCTGAGCCTGGCTCTTGGGCTGAGCCTGGCTCTTGGGCTGAGCCTGGCTCTTGGGCTGAGCCTGGCTCCCTGGCTGAGCCTGGCTCCCTGGCTGAGCCTGGCTCCCTGGCTGAGCCTGGCTCCCGGGCCGAGCCTGGCTCCCAGGCAGAGCCTGGCTCCCGGGCTGAGCCCGGCTCCCGGGCCGAGCCCGGCTCCTGGGCCAAGCCTTCAGGGCCCCCAGCTGGGCTGTCACACAACCACATTACCAAAAAAATCAATCTCCACAGCCCAGGCCAGCCCAGTGTGCTGCCAAAACCCGGGCCCTGAGGGGCAGAGTGCGCTACGCCCCGCCTGCCTGGCGGTCACCAGTGGCAGGCTCAGGGCTGAGGGCTCTCTGCATGTACCGGAGGAGAGAGGGAGGTGACAGTTTAAAAGATTCTGTCATGGTTACCCCAGTCACCAAGTGACAGCATTCATCCAGCCCGTGCAAAAATTGCTGGCACGAGAATGCAGCCCCCAGTGTTCCTGGGACCTTTGTAAAGTAGACCTGGTGTGCAAATGTGTGACAGCCAGGCTGGTTTGTCACACAGGTCTCATGGCCCCCAGAATGAGCCAGAGGCTTTTAAGTGTTGCTCCCAGTACAACATGGGTTTCTAAAGGCAATAGTAATTTTCTGAAATATGCAGACCTGTCACTACATGCCCTTTAGAAAAAAGTCTCTCTCCATCTTTCTTGTAGGCTCCTTTCAGGTACCAGAAGGTATCAGTTAGGTCTCTCCAAAGCCTTCTTTTTTCTAGAGTAAACAATCAACTTTTTTTAACCTTTCCTCACAGGAGATGTGCTCCGTCCATTGGTGCATCCACCACTCCTCTTGGTGGCCTCCCCTGAACTCCCTCCAAGAAGCCAATGTTCTTGCTGTGCTGGGACCCCAGAGCTGGATGCAGCCCTGCAGGTGGGGTCAGGAGAGCAGAGCAGAGGGGCAGAATCCCCCACCTGCCCTGCTTTGAAGGACAAGGCTGGCTTTCTGCCAGTGCACATGGCTGGGTCGTGTCCAGCCTCTCATCCACCAGCACCATCAAGTCCTTCTCAGCAGGGCTGCTCTCCATATGTTCATTCCTCACTTGGTATTGATAGGTGAGACTTGCTGAGTTTTATTTTCCCAGTTTAATGTTACTCAGGCATTTCCTTTGATATACTCAGTGGAGCGTGTCAGAAGTGTGTAGTGGCTTTTAGAAAAGGTTTAAAGCAGAATGGATCCATCTTGAATTCAGGTGCCAATACTTGGTATGCACTGACTTTTTCCAGTCAGGAGAGAGACCTGTGCCAGCTACTTAAAATTTCCAGGTGTCTGGCCTAGCTCTGGTGTTGTGCTAGACTCATGAGCTCAGAGTCAAAGCTAATGCCTTGTGCACAGTCAGAACTTCCTCACAAAAGGGTAATTGCATATACAAAATTATTACCTCTCAGAATGTGCTCCTTGGGGAAGTGATCATGGCACCAGTCCCATCCCAGTTCTAGGAGTGTCTGGACTATGCTCTTTAATCATATGGGTTAGTTTTAGGTAGTCCTGTGAGGATCACAAAATTGAACTTGATCCTATAGGTCCCTTCCAGCTTGAGATATTTTTTGATTCTATGATTCTATGATATTTCTTCACAGACGAAAAATAAAGGTCGTCTGTTATGAAGCATTAACCTTGTATCTCCTGCAAACAATGCAATGCCTTTCTTAATGCCACCAGAAAATGAATTACAGCACTGTCTATAATTCCATTCTATTCCATATGAATCATAAATTTTGCAAACCATGTAGGTAAAAAAGTATTTCAAAAGTGTTAAATATCCAGGAAGGATGTTAATCCCTGTTCTGTTTGATGAGCCTCTGCTCTAATAGTCTAACACTCCTAAATGTCCTTATAGACTGAGGTTGAATTAGTTAAGCTGTGTATACTGAATTCTCATATATTCACAGTAGATAAGCAAAAGATTATGTTAAGGAGAAAGAAAAGTCATTTCTATCCTCAATTGCCTAGCAAATGATAAGAATTTTGAGACTTAACTTCTCTCTTGTTTTATTTTTTCCCCTTTATTTAATTACAAAAGATTTGCTGCCTGCAAAAAGTGCCTGCCTTGAAAATTAAATTGATGCACATACATGCACTGATCTTGTGTCATGAGGACAGACAGTGGAAGCTTCCTTATTTTTTATTCCCTGTGCCTTCCCTCCTCAAAGGAATGGTATAGTTTGTTCTCCCTGTTCCCCATTTCCCCAAAACAAGTCTATTTAGAGACAAATTCTGTGCCCTGACCTCTCAATTGTTCATCTTTTCAAAAGAGTGCAGATGTATTCTGGGTGATTGTGCTGGTAACATCAGGCTCTAGCATTTGTCAATCAGAACAAGAACATCAGGCATTTTTGATAAGTGGTTAGGGAGCACTTTCTGAATCATCTTAAGGGAAAGGTCTGGCACCCTAAATTCCATATTTTCATATATAAAAAGCTCCTCTCTGTGGAGTTAATAGTAATGCAGATGTTGGATTGCATGCTGTGTAATTGAGGCAAGATTAATAATTGTTTAAAAGCAACAATCTTGTCTCTGGAAGACTGACTCATTTGTGCTTTTTAGCAGCTGTTGTGGGGGGTTGCCTTTAGAAAGCTTAAATTAACTTTACATTATCCTGTGTTTTCACTGTTTTCTAACTATATGGCATGTTTTAGCTTACAGCATCAACATATACAGGTAGGAAGAGAAATGTTTCGTATTTCCTTCAGCACCCTGAGTCTGGTACTATTTTGCAGTAGTTTGTGTTAATATCACAGATGATGAAATAAAGAGTGCACTTAATACATCTGCAAATGGTAATAAGCTCTCGGGAAAGGCCTTGAGCACCCTGAAGTAATACAAGATAATCTCGGCCATTTGGTGGAATCACCTGAAATAAAAAGGATTGAAAAAGGCTGAATGCAAACTGCAATACTTTAATAAGAGGCTCTGTCTTCCAAACACAGGACAGGAAATGGGCCAGGCAGAAACTCTGTGGATAAGGAGCCAGTCATTGTCCTTGTGTGTTACCAAAGGCATTGAACCCAAATATCATGGTGGGATATAAAATGGGTGCCCTATTAAAAATAAGTCTGGATATGCAAAGAAATCTTTTGCATGTCACTCATAATAACACCCCTAATAATAATAATACTACCCCTAATAATACCCCTACTCATGTACTGTGGCTGGTTTTGAGCGCCATACTTAGAAAATCCTGGACGCAGTAGAGCACGACCAGAGGAGAGCAGTAAGAATAGTCCAAGGTATGTGAGTGCTGAGAAGATCTTTTAGAGAAGATCTAATCTTTATTAGAAGATATAATTATACCTTCGGATATAATTAACCAGCTTAAGACTAAGGAGTGCCACAATATGTCTTCAAAGGCTTAGCCTTTTGAAGGTCTTCAAAATGCCAGCATAGCACTTCTGGAAGCAAAAATAGGTATTGCAATTTAGAGTGGTGACTTCCTAGATTTGATATGGCCAAAGGTCATTAATACTGTAATTTTATGTACAAATTGCAAATACTAATACTTCGGTATATTAATATTACAGTACTTAAATAATAATTTGCCTTTTTAAATGTATTTGTAAGCATTTACATATTTGGGCACATATCATGAGACTTGTGGTTTGGTTTTTGTGGCATTATCTCATGCTCCTCAACGAGTTTTAAGGGAAGGTTGTTTGAATTATTCTGTGCATGGTGTGGGAGAAACAACAAAATTCTCAGGTGGTTTAATAACAAACTCTTTTTTGCAAACTTTAGATCATTAAGGTAGAGCAAGGTACTTGGCAGATTTTAAGACATGCAAAGTAAGGCACTTGGCAAACTTGACCTAGCAAACTAAGTTGGGAATTTATGTCCTCCCTGTAGTGCCCTGCTGCCTTGGGTGGCCTGCTTCTCCCTTTGATCCAGAGCAACATCTGCTCTCTGTATCTTGAGGTGCATGTCTGGATCTTCCTTTTTTGCAGATCTTGTTCCAGAAAATCAGCAGTTTATATTCGCAAAAAATTCTTTTTGCATAGAGTTTAAGTATAATTTTCTTAAGTTTCAGAACTGCAAAAGGCTTGTTGCACTGATAGATTATATTTTTTAGATCAAAAGGAAAATGTTAGATGACTTAGTTTGACCTCTGTCCTTACAATATTGCCCAGCTGATCTTATAAAGAGCTGAGTCAGTTTTCTTGAAGATTACTGTTCACCACTTCAGGTGTCAATACATGGACAATTCACCACTTTTTCTTTTGATTTACATTAGCTTTAGTTCTGTAGGCTTTATAGGACTTTACACAGGAGGAAATGAGACAAATCTCACTTGGGTCTCCCTGTGGAAATGACCTTCCAGAGAACCCCAGAGAATTTTGCTATTAGCTTACTTAGTGTTTTTTCAATTAAATCTGCAAGAATTGTTGCGTTTTCCCTTCAATTTAATACGATTGTGTGTTATTTCTGTAAACTGTGTCTATGTGACCATTTCAAAGAGAATTTCTCAGTACCAAATTGATGATATATTATTATGATATATTATTATGACATAATATTGCAATTAAGGCCACATGCTTGCAAATTAGCACATGTGGGAGGGCAGGGTTTATATGAGAGTGAAATAAATGTAAGCTATTCCTCCTCTCTCAATCCTTCTTCAAAATGCAATAACTTTTGGTTTTGAGGTTCTTATTTTTATTACTTATATTACTTAGAAACTTCACATCTTCCAAGCTACAGGGTTAAAACAAAAGTGAAGTCACTGCCTGGTTCCTTTTCACATCAGACTTTATAAGGCTTGTTTTTCAATACCTGGCATATAAGGAGGGGCTGAGTATTTATATTAAAGGAAAAGAGATAACACAAATGTTATTACCTTATTGCTCAGTAATTTTGCATAGTAAAACTTCATTACAAAGTGAGTTCCTGCTCACCTTGAGCAGAGCAGTCAGTAATTGTGATTTACAAAGCCATCTAAACTATGGAAATGCTTACTTTAATCAGAAATGTAATTATGAGGAAATTTGCTGCAGGAAAATTTACTGACAGAATAAAGATTAGAAAGATCTGATGTTGTCTGTCATAGTGCAGCAATTAAATTTTCAAGCCCAAGAGATCCTAGTGGAATGAAAAAATAAAGTAAATCCTATCCTTTGATTACCGTGGAGAAAGCAAACTGCAACTGCTATTGTAACTTTTTCAGATAATAGTAGCAAATGTCTAAAAATGGACACAGACACGTTCAATGAATGGATTTAATTCCCTCTCTGAGGCTGGAATTGCCGATCAATGGAGCTGCTTGTAATTAACTCCCTCTTATTAAATAATTCTCTTGTCTAGAACGTAACTAAGCCACTAATCTGAAGAACCATTTTCCTTATTCCCAGGGCTGTTGGAGCCCCTGCAGCTGCCATGTGGATGCTTGTAATATTTAATGCATTTGTCTCTCCAATAATTTCTATGGTGTTGTACCTTCCTTTCAGGAAATAAAGGTGGTCATCCCTCTTGTGAGCAACCTGACAGAGCTTGGCTACTGTAAAGAAAGGGGCAGTATGTATTAAGTGAAATACAGGACATAAAATCTGTTGAGAAAACTGAGGCTTCTTTTAAAAAATTATCTTAAATGGAGAGATTTATTTTTCAGATAGTGATTTCCCACCAGTAAGAAGAATAATCTTACAAGGGAAAAATCATCAAATTTGGAGCCTTATGAAGTTGCATTCCCACACTTGCTGATGCAGCTGAATCACAAGGGCGTGTGGAAATGGCACAGAGCAGAACAGCTCCCGTGTTAGCTTGGGGCCCAGTCTGATCTAATTAACCCTGCTCAGAGGCAAGGTTAATGAGCCTGGGTCCGGTCTGGCACAGGAGCTTTTGTTTCCAACTTGCTTGGAGCTGCCCCAGGGCTGTATTGTGGGAGTGCAGCAGAGATGTGCAAGTTATTACAATCCAAACCTGTCCCGAGTCTCCGAGGCGCTGGCGTGGTTTAACGCGGGCAGATCTCGCATCGATGGCGCTCACTCTCCTGGGCTGAGGAGCCCTCTTAGAGCCCTGCCTGCAGTCCTTTACTTCCCTCCCACTTTCCCCACTGTCCAGCAAGTCAAAAACAGATATATGAATATAGTGTCTTGCTGCTTTTATTTCTAACTTCAAATACTTAATGAAAAAATCGGTTTAAAAAAGCTTTACATTTTTTTCCCCATAAAGGTGCATTTAGTAAAAATCACAATAGCGATGCAGACAACACAAAATTTATAAACTAAATAATAACAATTCTACTATTAGTAGAATAAACTGGATATTCTTTCTTCTAAAATTATTTGTTACTGTCATCTTGGATGGTTTATGCAAAAGAAATTAAATTTATTTCACATTAATTAGGATATACGCAAGGTGGGAAATTATTTGCTTTTCCTACAATATCAAGCCATGGTCTTTCAGGCCAGTAGAAGAACCATCTTGTAAAATAATTTAGCAATAACCTTCCAGTGAATAATTTATATTTTTAATTTCTGTCCCTTTTGTGTGTCACTGGGTTTCCCATGTGTGGATTTTCCATGATCAGTTTTCTCTATTACTGCATTTACATTGAAATGATAAATAATTAATGTCCTCCTTTCTTTCCCAAACCAATGCCCTAATATTGACCATTTTTCTTCTGGAATTACTTACCTACATCTTGTGGTCCCAGGTTTCTTAGCTCTGGGTGTTTTATATCAGTTTTCTAAAATGGGATTTTTTCCCCCCAATCTATTATATGGTTTGATACTTTAAATGAATTGCTGCATGTATGAATTTCAAATTCATACATATTTGAACTAGTAAAATGCATTTATTGAAAAGTTTGCAGAGTAAATATAAAAATGGATACTGATTAGTCCAAATATAATTTCTAGTCTGTATATTTGCTATCAATTTGTTCCACCACATGCTTTCATCTATGTCATGTACTTAAATGTTTTAGCAGAATTTGTTATAAAATGAGTTTGCTACTGAAATGTCAGCTCTATCTCACTTTTGGCTTCGCTATATTGAAAATTGAGAGTAGTGGTAATAATACTTAATGAAAGTCATCTGAATAGCTAAGTGATGTAGGGGTGCTTGGAAAAGAGAATAGATATAACTCTTACTTGCAGATGGGGAAAACTGAGGCCTAAAAATAAATGAAAACTTGCCCAAAGTCACTCAGGAGTCTGGAAGAAAAGTCAGAATTACAATAAAGGTGCTTCAAGTTCCATTTCACAGCTTGCTGTTATAGGATCACTAAGCAGAGCCTGTGACAAACGTGTCATGGATCTGATGTAACTCTTTAATAAAAAGAAACTTAAGTGTTAATAGTAAAGTAATATTTTCCACGAGTAAAAACTTCCTTCTAAGTTTTCCTAAGACTTTCCTCCTTTCAGCTAATTTCTTTCACAAAAGTTGGACATAACCACTAAATACTGTTTAGTGAATAAATGAAAATGAAGACATCAAAACCCACGTTCCAGGCTTTTTTACCAATGCATGGGAAATCAGAAAATTTTGTCATAATTTATCCTCCTTAGATATGTTCCTGTATTTTGTAAATCAGACCAGCTGAAAAGCACAAGGTTCTCCTAGCTCACAAAAGGCAAGACTGTCCTCATGATGTTTTTCCCTTCTTGGTTATTTTCCTGGAATACCAGTGCATACAAAATGCTTCACACCAAATTTGCCTTTTTATTTATGTATTGTGAGCACTTCTTGATGCTGGCCCTTAGTTCATGACTTCAGAATTCAGGAAGGCATCAATATCATATACTAAATTTGTATTTGTCTCAGATTTCTGATAGATATATAGTATTTATATGTGGGTTTTCTCTTTTGTGTCCTCCAGGCAGAGCAGTGTGCTGTTCTTTGCCATCAATCTGTGTAAATTCCAGGAGGGAAGCTGTACATGTTTGTGTGGTAGCCCATGTGAGCTGCCAGGGTCAGACCAATTTTCAAGCTCTATATTATTTTGAGGTTTCATTCTCATTATCACACCCTTTTGGTAATTCAGGAGTAACTTCAGTATTACCTGAATTGTCTGTCAGCAGGACAGAAAAATATCCTACGTCATTGGGAGGTTTTTGCTAGAGAAAGAGCACTCATAATCGTTGTGATCATACAAGCACAGCCACATTTGGTGTTCTGACAGCAACCTGCCCCCCAGGACAATCCTGGCTGTCTGCACAAGAGCTTCCTCAGCATGGAAACAGAGTGCAGTCCTCTGGGGGACTGGCCCATTTATTCTGTTAGATGCCTCCTTTTGATTTTCTCTTACGTATTTTTTTCATGTCTGAAATAAGAAGTACAAAGCATTGTTTTCTCTGTTGTTTCTAACTTTTTTTCTTCTTGGTCCTAGTCTTTTCTCAAACCAGTTTAAATTCCTTCATCCCAAGAGTCTGAGAGGAAATCCTTCAGGCATAGATTGGTTTTTACTTAAATGGTGAAAGGATTCACAAGGGGGCAAAAGACAAGTAGATTTGTTGCAATAGTCTTTTCCCTCATTCTTTTAAATAGATCTGTATTGTTTATTCTTTAAAGCCACAGTAGAAGCTTTAGATGAAAGAGTTACATGCATAAATCCAAAGCCTCTCCTGGTTAATCAGCATTCCCACAAGAAACATGGGTGAGAAAAGGTGGATGAGCAGAGCCTAGCTGGACTCATCAGCTTGGCTAAAAGGAAATAACAGGGAGGGGGAAGTTCTCTTTTGTTTGTTTACCAGCTTTCATTTTTATTTCCCTCTAGGCACAAAACAAGCAAACAGAGCTCTATTTAAAAACAGAGCATGCCCTTGCTCCCACACACCATCTTTTCATAATCAGTATCTTGATAATCTTGTGTTAGACTTTCTCTATGAGCATTTTCAAGGATAAAAAAAATCTAAAAGAGCACCTGGGGGGAAACTGCAGTCTCAGGAAAGATAATTTTCTACCTGATTGCATAAATAAGAGAAAAAATTGGTATGTTGAACTTCTTGTATCTGTTAGTATTAAGGCTATGATTCAGATAATTGTTTTTCCATAGGGTCAGGCTTCTGTCTGAGCTCTTCAAAGAACTTCATCCCTGCATGTACATTCATTATATCATCACAAAATGATATCCAAAAGGAATTGCGATGAACTGCAGTGGATTTCCCCAGAGACTTCAGGATTTTACAACATGATCTACGTTATATCCTTTGCAGCTTTCTTCAGCCAGTGGGTTTGCTTAATGAAGCTGTGGAAATTTGAAAAGCAGATGTATTTGCCTTGTGCCTTGGGGAACCAGGCAATCTTTAGTTGAGATGTTGGGGAGAAACTGCCGAATCTGCAATTGCCTGCCTCAGATTTTCAAGACCTGACAGTTCTGATAGCAGCCTGTTGGAGACACAGTAGTGGAGTAACTGGGTTGATTGCCAGCTTTTAAGTAGTTCTGAATGTTCTGATAATCCTTATTTCTTTATTTTCATAAAGAAATGTAAGTTAGAGCTGCTTCAGCTCTAGGTGATTTGGAGCAGACTTTGTGATCATGACAATGCATAGCTTAGAAAAGGAACTCCATCAGAAAATGGTTCAGTGCTTTTGAGCTTTGCTGTACAATGGGCTTTTTTCATTGCTTGTTTGTAGAGGTAAAATGTAATTCCCTCAAATATACTTTCCATCTACTTGCAGTACAATACAGAATATGGTGTCGTACTAGTTCTGTCATTTGCCGCTATAAAATCAGAGGTTTGTTAACAGCCCTGAGAATTGATTATTGAGAGTGATGAAGAGATTTTAAAAAAATATCCATTTGTAATTGAATAATTGTCAGATCTACAGGCAGGTTTTCAACCCAATTTGGTCTTAATATTTATTGAACTTCACAGAATGAGGATAAGAATGAAGACATCTCCTTTTTTCAGCAGCATAGTAGGTTACATAAAATACACTTAATGAAATTTTCCCATTGCTAGTTGATAATGTTTGCACCTCTCATGCTTAGTAGGAATCATTGTATCATTTTTGGAAGGATGAAAAATTGCTGATGGACTTTGCCAAACCGTGCAGCACAGATGGAATTGTGTGATGGCTAACGCACCTTGTACTTGTGTGTCTATCAAAAGCAGTAGCAAACTGCTGGATTTATTTACTCTCCCAGTGACCAGATACTGGTGGGTTCAAAAAAGATATTCAGACCAGTTCTTTGGCAGAAAGTCTGGTCCTGTGCTGGCTTCTTTTGTTAGGAACCAAATTCCTGTAATCACTGCTAAGAATCCCCACTGACAGCATCTGCTTATTGGCTCAAAACTTGAGTCCAGAGGGATTTTAGTTCAGAAATACACAGTTTGCTAGTTACATAGTTAGAACTCGCTCACAGATCCCCTCAGAGCTTTTGAAGGGTTTGTCTCTCACGGTGTCTTCATTATGGGAACTCATCCTGGATGTATAAAAATTGAGATAACTGCTACAATTTGAGTGACACACCATGCTACTGAAAACAAAATTCTTAAGGAATATGGAAGGGATGGTGGTGAAAGGGAGAGGGAGGCTTGTGATTATGCAGAAAGGTCATCATAGAGCTCATGGCACAGACCTGTGTCCAAATGGAATTGTTAGAGTCTGCGTCCACAGATGAGAGATGGACTGATCCTTCTGTGAGCACAGCCAGCACCAAGGAACCCCTTTCACTCCACTTTCATGGTTCCTACAGGCTACCTACAATCTTCCAGACTTTAACCTTCCTCTTGAGAATTACAGACTTCATTCAATGTCTTTTCAGTTATCTCAGGAATAATGTAGTGGGGTCTATAAGAAACGATGCCAATTTCCCCTTTCATCACCCTCACCCCCAAATACAGGATAGGATACACCCTTTAAAGTCTGGAATTTGTATGGAAGAGTTGGCCTTTGAGACATAAAATCAGAGAACGATTTGTCATGTTATCCCACTGACTTGTTCCAAACCAGGTTAGGGAGGGTCATCACTGTTAGAGGAGAGGATTGAGCCATCACATGATCTTCCCACAGGGTTTTCTGCAGGGCTGGAATCAAAGTGGTGATCCAAAGAAAAATTGCTTTCCACCTTACTGCAACTTCCTAAATAATCAGATTTGCTCTCCTGGTTGTTTGCTGTCTTACATGACCTGTCTTTTCATTTTGTACAGTAAACTTTCACTGTTAGATACTGCTTCTGCTGCCTTTTGGAAGCTGTTCTCCAGACAGACTTTGTATCTGGTGCAGGTACACGCATCTGCTTTGTGTTCATAGATGCCTAAGGCTTAAACAGAGTGTCTTTGTCACAACCAGGCTAAAGCTGGCATAAAACTGCTGTAGGGGAGCTGTCAAACCACAGTGTATCTGACTCTTGCTGTTCAGATAAAGTTCCAAAACCAACACTGCTTCTGTGAACAAAGTCCAGTCCATAATTGCACCACAGAAAACAGCCAGATACAAGAGCTTCTGCTCTCTGCCCATACAAATGCAGTTGTATACACCTAAAACACTGTCTGATACTAACTGCTTCTATTATGGGGAGGTAAAGGAATGTTTTTAAATTTGACCTTTTTAAAAAAAATTAATTTTAATTGTAAGGCTAAGAATCTCTTAAGCCAGAGAGGATGTGAATAAGCATAACTGAAAAGCTGAGGCAAAGTGGTAGCTTTGATTTTAAAGGACTTATTTAAGTGAGGGGACAGAGCTGTCAAAAACTTGGGCTTATGTTATGTCTTCAGTTTTTAAGCAGAATTGTCCTTTGAAATCAAGGACCTGGGTTTTGATCAATGCATAACAAGTTACTGCATTTAAAAGTAAATTCACATCAGTAACTAATCTGACATCCTGTCCAGAAGGAACAATTATTTTAGAATTTGTATTCCTTGATCTTTGTCAGGTTGGACTAGAGTGTCTGTGAGACACAGTTTGCTGAGGTGCTGGGGACAGGGCAGTAATTCAGGCATTGAAAAAGGCAGTGCTGAAAATGCTGCTGCTGAAACCTCGTGTAAGAGACACAGATCTGATTGTCGTGCTGGTCTGACATGTGCAGATTTACAGCCATTACTGTCAAAACAAAAGTCAATGTCTTACAGGGAGGAAACAAAACCAAACAGCTTCCACAAACATAAATGTCAAATATTTCACTTTATTAGTTCTCATAAGGATTAGAGAGGCAGTCATGTCAATGGGACTGAATAATTATGGCATAGTTAATCTTTTTGACAATATGTGTTTCTCTGTTGGGCAAGAACCACTGAGAAGAAGCAGGCTCAGCTTGTAAGTCCAGCCTCCTATTTTTTTATTTCTGTGGGTGTGTTTTCAAACATTGATTGTGGAGTGAACCTGAAAATTGGTGGAATGTTTGTAAATTGCAGGATTAAAGTGGTTGAAGTCTTTAAGAGGGAATAGTTTAATCCTGTACTGTACAAAAGCAAAACAAAATCCTTCCTTTCAGTGTGTGTGCTCCACTTCTCACTAACCTTTTTTATTGCAGAAGTGACCATAGTGGTAACAGGTCTCAAATAGTAATAAATCAGTGTTGCATTTAGTCCACAGAATTTGCACACACATCTCTCCAGGTCTGTAGCATCCCTATATTTCTTACACTAAGCTTATAGCAGATTGTTGTGCCAGTCTGGATAGGATTCTGTATGGCAAATGCCAGTGGCAATTTGAGTTTAGCCAAAAGAGGGAACTGAACTAACCCTTCCAGAGTTTAACCTGATGTACCTGTAAGCTCTCCGGATATTTGTGTGGCTTACAAATGCCATGCTTGTGAGCACAGGAGGACATTTACTGAGTTAGGTTTGTGTTTGCTCCTGTGGAGTGAGCAGAAAACAGCAATGTCATTTCGCTCAAGTGTTTTAGCAGTCAGGGTTGCAGCCTTGCTCCAATGGGAGACACATTTGTCAAAGCAGAAATGGCTTCTCACCATGTGCAGCATCCATGACTCTGCTGCTTTTTAGTAGTTTCTGTGACTAGCTTCTATATTTTATTGACAAAATAAGTTTTACTGGAAATCTTTACTTTCTGATATCCTTGCATTTTTGGGGGGTAGAAGAACATTTGAGTGTTCTGTAAGATGAGGACATTTGCATTCTGGATTGGTTTTGTGTGAATATGGTCCCTGGTAGTGCAGCTCCCTAAGCTCCTGCTTACCTGGTGCTGTGACACTGTTAACAGCAGCTGAGGTTTCTGTTTGCATGTTCCTAAGGAAACAGCACTTCCTAATGCATTTTGTAATGCAAGTTCTACTTTGCAATGGCTTTTTCCAGACTGGTAAAACCTCTGAGGCAAAGGACTCTTTTCTGTACTATTTGTTTGCACAGTGAATTATTCTGAAAACAGAAATTAAAACTAGCCAATGGCAATGTGATGTTCTTCTGAAATAAATTATATACTCAATATGTATTTGGAATAGAAAGTTATTTGCATGGGTTTAATATCCCAGTGGAGTCTCATGATATTTTGGGACTCCCATGTTCTTAATTGTGCCTATAGAAGTTCCTCAAGTGGAAGATAGATGAGGCACTGGCTGAACCTGCATTTTAGCCCCATGAAGTTAGCTGTGTAATGAGATTGTAGAGCTGTGGACATTTCCAACTACAGCCATAATGCTAGTAGCAATTTCTAGAGCATAGCATGTCTGAAACTGGAACAAAGAAATTGAAAGCCAGGAAATAAATCTAGGACAAAAGTCCCTGATATTTTAAAAAAAATTTTTTTTTTTTTAAATCTAGGCACTTAGTAGACCCTGAGGTCTTTTGGGAGCTGTGATGAGGATGTTTGTAAAAACGTAGATTGTACCTAAGGCAGATGAAAGTATTTAATGTATAATCACTAATAAATACATTTGTTTTCTTCATGCATGAAATATTTTGTTTCAAAAACTAGTTAAGCACAGGATTAATCTGGCTTCTTTGTGCACAGAGGTGGCAGAAAGTCTTGCTCCTGTTACAACTGCTTGGGTATAAACCCAGTTAATGTAGAGAAACAGTGAAAAAGAATGTTACGTAGATAAATTATTGGTGTTTGCTTATTTCTTCTTTGAGACAGTCGAAACATGAAGCAGAACTTCCCAAATCATACAAGATTTTTGAACTTATGTGCCACCATTATTGCCTGGACTCAAAGAAGTTCTTCTTTGGGGAGTTATTTGTGTGAATGAAAGACTTGCCAGCTTCAGGAAGAGTAATGTGAAGTCAATTGTTTGTGGTAATGGAGGAGGTCAGACTTCTGACTCACTGGTGGTTAGAAGGGAAAAAGTACTGAAAAACATGATAAAAGAAAAATTCTTTTTGAGTGGGGGGAGGAGGACAATATGTTATCTATAAAGGATCTCACTGGAAATCCTGTCTTTTTAAATGTATTGATGAAGCAAAAAAGACAGTTAAAATCCATACACATGAATGATGACCCTGGCCTAAACACAGAGTTACATTTTTCAGATGTAATATAGTTTTGCTTTTAATTTTCAATAATCAGAAGTTGCTGTTTAAAATTTGAGATACTTTGAACTCATGTTTGTCAGGGCCTCATTTTCAATGTTGACAGTTTTTTCTCTAAGATAAAACCAGCCACAATCCAGGAAAATTCTAGGCTTGCCAAAATTCACAGACACACCTTATTAGTATGAGTATGTGTTCCATAGCCCCAGTGTATTGTACTTTCACATTTTTCTATCTTTGCAAGTATTTCCTCATGGAATTGTTAAATTGCTGGGTGGCTGGATTAAGTGTATCAAGGTCCATAAATTGTTTGCTGCAGTGATCAGCAGGACAATATATAGACTGAGCTTAACCATTGGGTTTCTGGATAAAATTGGTGTCTTTAAAAAGACTTTCAGTGGTTTATGCCTTTCCTCTCACAGAAAATTGTCTTTTAACACACAGGATAAATTATTTCCACTGTGTATGGAGTAGGGGTTTTTGGAAGAAAAATTTGTATTACCTTTTGTATGGAAAATTATGTAGAACTTTGGGGCAGCTGCAGGGTCACAGTCCATGAACTGCTGAGAGGCAGCTGTGCAGAGCATGAGGGTTTATTTCTGCTTTATGCTAAAAAATAAAGTCATGTTTGGGAGGCTTTGTACATTCAGCAATGTGTTCAGCTGTATTAAAAGGGCTTCCTCTAGAGGCTGGTACCCCTTTTCAGAGAGGGAAATCAGTAATTTCTGTAAGCAGCCAATCTTAATATAAACACTGGTAGTTTTCACTAATTTTTTAGGACTAATTGATTTATTAAGCTTGTTTTGCTGAACCATATGCAACAGATTAAGGTCAGCAATCATTTTTTTAAACACAAAGGACAAAAAGCAAATTATATGCAAGGATAGTTCTAGTGTGTAACTGGAGTTGATAATAAGTTTCACAATATCTTGCCACTATGACAGCAACACCATTTAGAGACCATAACAAGTAATTTGTAACAGAAATCACTACCAACGAGAAGGGCAATCTCAGCTTGGTGAATTATCTGTTCAGGGGCTACTACCACATTTTCTGCTGTGGTCTGTGAATGAGCAGACTTGGGATGAAGATGTTGCTTGAGGGAATTATGCACATCTGCTCCTGTCACTTTTGTAGTGCTTCCCAATATCCCTCTGTTGTGTGGTATCTACGTGGTATTTTTGACTAAGATGATGGCATCATGTGGTTTTAAGTCAGAATGGAAAGGTTTTCTATAGCTTTGCTCCAGATCTACTTGTACTACTGCAAATTTATATAGTTTACTGCTGGAGTTTCATCACTGAGAAAACACTTTACCAACTGATGTAAGCCCCTGAAGGCTGGGGAGCTGGAAAGAAAGAAGAGTGCTGATGTGTTGATTTTTGAATGCTTGCTGTTAATAAAGCCAGCTGCATTGCTCCAGCAGCCATGTGGCTAACTCAAAGTTTGCCTGGCATCCCTTGGTGAAAGTGCTTTTCATGATAAATGTGCTCTGCTAACCTCAGCACTTTTTAGTCTGAGGTACACTTCCATCTCTGACCAAATTGAAATTCAGTGCCATTGGAGTTCTTCTATGCCTGGAGAAGAGTGACTGAAAGAAATGAACTTATGGTTTCCTAGCTGTGTTAAGAAAGAAAATTATCACACTATGAAACAGCAGCAGTAAACTTCCTGTGTTCCCAAAATAGTTAATCAATGGATATCTAACACTTTCAACCAGAAATATGGCAGCAGAGCATGAAAATCTTTGAGATAAAGCACGCTGGCCTAAAGCAGTCCCTTGTGGAACACTATGTGATCACATGATAGAGTCAGGCAATGTTTAAATATCAGGAAAGCAAAGGGCAGGGTCTCCTACAGCAAGAGTAGTGGAGCCAGTGTACATCAGGGACACTAAGATTTGCTCCAAAGTAAGGTACAAATATCTGTCCACCCAAACAGCAGCTGTGCACCTGATACTTTCAAAATGTGAATGCTAAAGTAGGTGGTATCCACTGGGTGCCCCAAATTACTTCACATTCATTAATCTGCTTTGAATAATGGCATTTATCTATTTAGTCCTTAATGAGTCTTTTTTTTTTTCCTTATTTTTTCACATGACTATCTTTAAATGTTTGTTTGAAATAACTATCGGTTTGTATTCAGGTGTGCTGGATTTGGCTGGGGTAGAGTTGATTTTCTTTGTGGTGGCTGGTACAGGGCTGTGTTTTGGATTTGTGCTGAACACGGGGTAATAGTAAAAAGATGTTTTTGCTATTGCTGAGTAGGGCTTGCACAGAGCCAAGGCCTGCTCTGCTGTTCCTATGAGCTCTCATGCAGGTCCCATCCCCATGTGTGAGGAGAGCAGAGCAGAATAGAAATAAGGGCATAGCTTCATACAGAAGTATTTGCAGAGGGAATTTCCTTGACTAAGGAGAATACCTGTTGACCACATTAAGGCAAAATTTTATGACTCCTTTTATGCCACTTAGTTTCTAAATAAATATGTTACAGGGCAGTGTTGTCTGGAAGAGCAATAGAGATTATTAAAGCCAAAAGATGAAGAATAAGCCAAGTTGTTGAGCTCTGTACATTTTACTTTGTCTGCATGTAAGTGAGTTACATTTGCAAGGGGGATACATACAGAGCATATCACTGATGTGCAAGCCTAATTAATTAAATTCAACCAGATAAACAGGACAAAGCATGAGACTTTGTTATATCCACCACATTTCCTGTTTGTCAAAACTTCACACAAATAAATACTGTCTGGAATTGTGCCAACAAATCTGAAGTGTCCTGGACTACATAATTTATCGGGGGTAACCAGTTACCTTAATCTTCTGTGATTTGACTTCCTAGTATGAATAACAAACTTTTATGTCTCTGTTTATCCTAAAATGCAACTGAATATCATTGCTTTAAAGTACAAGAGCCTGGAATCTCCTCTCCTTCGGGGGCAAACTACTGGCTTCTGTCAACTGTTGTTTCTGATAACTCCTCTTTGCAAAGACCTCCTTTTCCCAGAAAGTGCTTTATTATACATATGCTTGGAAATAGATATTTTGAACTCAATTATGTAAGCAATCTGTAACTATGAAGTCTCTGGGAATTAGCTGTTTTACAAAAAAAAAAAAAAAAAATAAGACAGTGAAGCAGCTGAAGGCTGTTTGCTTTCTAGGATATAGAGAACTCTATTTTCTCTAGCTTTTAATTAGCAGTATGGCTAAGTGTCAGTTTGGGTGTGAAGGAGTTACTTGACTCAGATGTCTGTGGTTGTTCACTGTATGCTTTTATTACATTCTACATGGAAAAATGTTTCATGAACCCTTTCAACTGTGTATCTGTCAGTTTAGAGAATGTTTCTTGTAGCTTCCTAAGCAGCATTGTGGGATGGCACCCATCATTTAACCGTGTGAATTTACTGTGTGGTGTTCTTCAGCTGCTTTGCACAGTGGGCAACAAACCCGAAGTGTCCAGCAGTGAGGGTGAAAGGTGCCAAACACGGTTCCTGCCCAGTGGGGAGCTCCAGGAGCTGTTCCCCAGCTCGGAGGGGTTGTGGTTTCTGCAGTGTGTGAGCAGTGTTAGCCTTGCTATTGATGGCAGGGTGGAGGGGGAAGATGGAGCAACACATGACTGTAGCTTGCCTCTTGCTCTTAGCCTGTGGCACTCCAGCACAAAGTGGTTGCAAAGAATAAAGCTTGTGATGCAGATGGAAAAGTGGTCTTGGCTCTGGCCTTGAGCAGGCTTTGGTTTGGGCATGGGCTCCTGTGTAACCTGGGCAATGCTGTGCCTGTGTTTTACGAGACTTGAGGGAGCTAACCTCAAAGAAAGCCTACGACTTTGTCCTTGCCGTTTCTAAAATGAAATTACTTTTTTATTTTATTTCTCTTGTCACTTATAAATGTACCTCCAGTCTCTTATTCTTTCCATCCTCTATCTAATTATATTTTTAAAAAAGGTACCATTTTCTGCAGATTTTGAGAGGCATAGGCAGCTGCCTTTCTTTTGGCATCCTAAATAAGATGAACATTCACTGATAACGGTATAGCAGTGGGAGGTTAACAATCACCCGCTTTAATCAAAAAACTTTACATTTCAAATGTAATCTAGATCTAGGCTGGGGAGAGATTTCAAAAAGCTGCAGCTTAGATATTATAATTGGCTATTTTGGGTTAGATCATAACTCATTTCTTTTCTATGGATGCTTTTGATCAAATGGGAACAAAATATATTTAAAACAACTGCTGTAATTAAGTTTAAATGCCATGTTTTTATTGTATTTTTAGCTTCTAATAAGCTATTACGTTTTTGGAGTCACTTTCTGTCTTACTGTAATACCTCCATTTGTGACCACATCTATTCATAAAATATACTGGTAACATTTTTTAGGATAGAGCCCATTTTTTTCTGTTGCTTCAGATTGCCTTTTGAACACCTTGGATTTATAATGGTCCTGTGAGCTGTAAACTGAGGACAAATGGAAGGCTAAAAAAACCCTAATGGAAAAATTTGGTAAAAGTTTATGCATGGCTTACACTTCACTATCTTCTGTGGCTTGAGGACCAATGCCTCTGACCACTGAAGCAGGCATGAGTTTTGCTACTGACTTTGGGAGGGGTAGGTAGAGTCCTCATAGCTCTGCTCAGACCCTAGTACTTTCAAATTACATTACTCAGTTCCTCACAAGAGATTCTTGGTTTCCTTCACAATCTGGCTTTCCAGCAGGTGATTTGGTCACTGTCTACTAACAAAAAAATGCTTCTCACTTTGAAAATTAGGAATTAGTCTCAGCAGGTAAGTGCTGGCTTCATGCCAGGAATGGATTTAGAAGGATTTAGCAAATTCATCCATGCAATTCAGTTTTAATTGCTCCTGCATTGCTGGCAGTAATATTTTACTGACAAATATTCAAGTGCCACAATTTAATCTTTATGACTTCTCTTGCTAGAATGATATGTGTGCAAATCATGTTCTCTGCCTGAAAAAGCAAAGATCACTCTATAAGCCTTCCTTGTCCTTCTCTTCTCTTCAGAATGTTTTAGAACAACCAAAAAAAATATATATTCCATAATGGGAGCAGCTTCCATGCTGCACTCTTCTGTTACTCTCATCCTATTCTTATTTGTCCTGAGGCTTGGAGGAGTCAGTGAGCATTCTTGGGGATGAAGAACAAAGTAACAAGAGTTTGTCTGCTATTCCTCATTGCCACAAGGACTCTGCTCCTTTTGTGCCATTGAGAAAGGCAGCTACGGAGGGAATGTGTCTCCCATCCCTCTTGTGGCACTGGGATAGTTGCATCAGTGTCATGGTTTAATATTAATAGCTATTAGTGGTTGTCTCTGGCTGAGAGAGATGTGGTTCAAAACAAAAATGTATTAAACTAGGTTAATTTTGGTTTTGATTATATGCTTAAGGTAAAAAGGTTCCTGTACTCTGGAGAATTTTGCCATTGATGAATCAGCTTTGTGATTACTCTGATGGCTCTTACTTTGTGTGGTTTGATTATATTTTCCTATAGGTTTGATTTGCCTACTAACACTAATATTAGATTGTTTGGGTTTGGGGGTTTTTTTTCAGTTAATGTAAAGTATTCCCTTTTTTTCTCCCTTTATTCCTAAAGCAGCCTTTAGGAAGGATACCAGATACCTCACTTCTCTTATTAATTCCCTTTCAGAAATCCATGCTGACTGCTCCAAATCCCTTTCTTGGTTTTATAAGTCTAAAAGTAGTTTCCAGGATTATTCACTCCATCAGGGATTGGGGTGTGGTTGACCACCCTACACTTCCCCAGATCCTTCTCCCTGCCTTTCTTAAGACAGGAATGACATTTGATTTCTTCCTGTCCTGGGGAGCTTCCTTTGATCACCCTGACCTTTCAAAGATAATGGAAAGTGCCTTTGTAATGACACCAGCCAGCACCTTCAGCACTTGGGGATGCATCTCATCCTAAATACCTCCTCACTTTTTCTCATTTTTATCTACAACTTGCAAGTAACACAAGTAATTAAATGTATAACTATATCCAAATGGCAACTATTTCACAACCATCTTTTTCCCCTTAAAGACTTAGTTACCACTCTGCTTATCTACTGAGCTCTTGACCAATGGTACTTTATCAGGTGCAGAATTTAAAGTCTTTGACAAACATAACAGAGAAAGTCAACTATTTCTCTTACAGCAAGGAGGGAGGGAAGTTTGCATTTCTAATTTTATGGTGATAATTATCCTACTGTCATTATTCTGTCTCATGCTTCAGCACAGATTTATAAAGCTGATATCATATGCCTCCTAGGCTGGCTCTCTGAGAAGCAGATAAAATTGTGTCTTTTTACAAGCCTGCAGGGAAGAGCTAATTCAACCAGGTTAGTCATGATTTATGAGCATTTATCCTAATCAGCTTTTCTGACAAGTCTCCCATTGGGATCCCACTAGGTTTGAAGCAGATACAAAAATCTAGTTTCATTTCTCATTCTGAGATGTGCAGAACTTTTCAATTCAGAGACTTGCATCTGGAAGCTTGGTAAAAGTGACTTGAACTGTAACTGCTTTGGAAAGTTTCTATTTCTAACCTGTTTCCAGCAGCTTCCTGGGGCCACTGAATATAGTGCATAGCTCATCTGTGCTTAGTGTTAGGGGTGCTGCTGAGCATTCAGGTGGTGCTTCACACTTTCAATGGATACCAATCTTGATGTTCATTTTCAAATGAATATCAAGATGTTCATTTTCAAATGAAGGTTCCAAAATCACCCATTTGGAGTGATTAACTTTTTGAAATGTAAAGAAACAGAAGCAAGAAAATTAAATATTCTCTCAAACAAGCAATTAAAAAACCAGAATTTCAGGCTATCTAATTTTTTTGTTTTCCCTATTTTCCTTCAATCAATGTATTTTTGCAAATAATGTTAAAAAATATATCCATCATTGCACACTGAACAGTTGCTGACTTTGGGGAACACTTGGCAACAGTTTCACAGATGAGAAATATGTGAAGGGCTTCTGTGATGTTCTGAAAAATGATTTTCCACCTGGACCTAGTGATGGTTTTACTGTCTCATGTCCATGAGGGATGTTATCTTCAGTGACATTTTTTCGGGTTATTCCCTTCAAGAGTGACATTTAGAAGGAAGTAAATGTTCATTAGATGGAAGATGTAATTCTGATGTGCTTAAGTGCCTACAAGTCTCCTGAGAGCACTGGACTTTGTTTTTCAGGGAGGCTGATGAGGTACTGAGCAAATTCAGTGAACAGTCTCACCACTGTCTCTTAATGCTTCAATAATCATTTCCTTTCATATGCTTTTCCTTTAGCGTTTGGCTTTTAATACTCACTGTGGCAAGCAGCACTTTTAAAAAACCTGGAGGTGATTACAAAATTCACATGTAAATTGGGAGGGCATGAGGAAGCATTTGTTACTTTGAATTAACAGAGCTAGTGTGGTTAAGGGTTTTGGGAATATGGTTTATGTTATCATTCCAACCACAGTTTTCCACAGATGGAATCTAACCTGGGGAAGACAAGCTCAATTTGAAGGATAATTAATTTGTAATTTTACTTTAGCTCTAAATCTCTCAAGTGCAAACCACGACCTTTAGGGGAAGACGAAACCATGTTTCATGTCAGGTGCACGGAGCATTGTGACTATCCTGGAAAATGGTGGAGATTCTTCGGTGTCAGAGTTATGTGAGCATTACAAAGGAGGCACAATTCCAGCAGGCTTCACTGTGTCCTGTGGTGGACAGGCTGGGGTCTTCCTCTCCAAGGAATCCCGAGGTTTTTAGCTCTTCACAGCTCCTTCTGTGTCTGCAATTTCAGTACTAGGCAGGGTAGCTGGAATTCAGCTTTCTGGAAAGAGGTCAACCAAAGTTTCTAAGCAGCAAAAGCGAAGCAAAAGCATTTAAACTTCTCCAGCTGATGCTTACAGCCTTAGCTCTACACTCTCCTTTAACCTGCACCTCAGAGCTTAGTTGCTTAATAAAAAAAGAGATCTTAATTAATTCGAGGAAAAAGCTCATACTAGCCAGAACAGCTTTTAAAACAGCAATAATAACAGCACTTATCCTCCAGGAAAACTAGAGGTGGAAAAGTTCCTACAGCCAAATGAATTAAAAGTAAAAAGAATAATGAAATATCTCTAGCCACATTTGCAGAAAGTGTATAGAGCATAGGTTCACTGAAAGCCATGTCCTTATCTAGATTTATACTGCCAGATTTGCTAGTATTATCAAAACCTCCACAAATACCTCTTTTTCCCCTCTTCATTTGCAGTTCTTATCCATTGATGGTATTTTTATTTTCAAAAAAAAAAAGCATCACTGCTTTTTAGTGGGAGAGTATAAACCTTAAAAAATGTTTCAGAGAAACTCATGATTCCCACTCACCACTCAGGCAAGGTTGAAATATTTGAATTGCTATCTACTTTTTGAGTAAAATATGTATTTCTTTGATTTCCTGGGCACAGCGATAAAAGCATTCCAAGTTTTTTATAGCTCATGTAGACAGAGAGTTTTCCTTCTGAAAACCACATTTAGCTGAAAAAAGGGAGAGAGAATTAGTCCACAATCAAAGTCCACTTTCAGAGTGTGGGCTTATTTCAATAATGTTTTTTTAGATGCTGTTTTGATTTACATTTAGAACTAGCTTCTGCCCACCCCTACTTATTGTCATACAAATAATTGGTGACTTGGGAAAAATGAAGTATTTTACCCTGCAAGCCTTACAAGCAAATACTTTTCACTGGAAGAAGCACACCTTTGTCCCTGATGGAAAACCTTTTCCTCCACTGTTCTCTGTATCCAGGAGCATTCCTTTTAACAGGTAACAAAGCATCATGCCACAGTCCAAAGGCTGCCTGGGGGTAATCGAAATATTCCTGTATAGGAAGAAAGAAAGAAAAGCAGTCATTGGCAGGTATTCAGAATACATCTAATGCCCCAAAGCATAAATCTGCCACTCAGGAAAAATTAGTGTCCTCTATTATAAAAACATTGATGTGAATTTTTAATATCCTAAAGTTCAGGGATGTTTAATTCCAGAATTGTGGCTCAGCCCATCAAAAGCAATGAATCATCTAGAAATTGTGGTGACAGATTCATGCTCAGAATATTTATACCATGGTTGTGATTGATACATGAATTTAGACAGTTGAGTTTGTAGATTTGCCAGGGCTATTTCTCTGTCATCGGCTTGGTGTTTGTGTTCATTATGACAGAGCATGAGGTGTACTCCTGAGCACACAGTGACCTCCTGTTAGCAGTTGTATCTGAGAAGTTGGCTATGGATTATTAGCTCTCTTTTCCACACCTTTTGTTCTCAGTTGGGGCAGTTCTTTAAAGACATTGTGTGGGAAGCCCACCCCAGCTAACAGTAAACAAATTACTTTCAGGGCACATAGCTGGTGTGTGTTAAAAAATCCCAACAAAATTTGCACGTGTTTAGTGAAGTAGCCAGCTCAGGTCATTCCAGGCAGCAGAGCAGTTCCACCTGGCGTGCTGCCACAGCTCCAAACTTTCTCAGTCAAAAGCTGCCATGAGTGTACACACTGATAGACGTGGAATTACGTGCTTTGGATGCAATCCTGCTTCTGCTGAAGTCAGTGGCAAATTTCCCATTGATTTTTTGGGAAAGCAGTAACCTTGTTTCATACCAGCCTGTTTTATGTGTGAATCTCCCAAATTACATTATGTTAATGTTTTATCTTGCACACACTAAAAATGGCACCCTGTATTTGTAGTCTCTCAATAAACAGCAAGTTAGGTCAGCTTGTACATTACAGGTCCTGCAAATTCAGCAGGGAATTTGCCAGGTCAACAGATTCGTACTTACTTGGGCAGTAACACCTATAATAATTTTGGGGTCTGTCTGTGCCTATATCCTACTTCCATTGATGTTCAAACTAGAACAACTCAAAGTTTGTTCACCATCACTACCAGGACCACTTAGAGACATTCACATCACCCCACAAAAATAGATTCAAAGCTTGTCTAAGTTGAAAAGGAATTGAATTGTAGCTGCATACTTCCATGCTGATATTGGAGATTTAGTGTCTCAGCAAAGGGGTGAAGGTCAGTGAGTTTGCCAACACTTTAGCTTTCCAGGGGCCATTGTTACCCATGTTGATTTATATCAGTCAAGCCTTGATCTAAATTACTCCTCCATCCTTTAGAAAAAGGCTTCTGTCCTAGAAGTAGATCCACCTGCACAGACAATAGTCCCAATGTAATTTTGTGGTCTTCTCTGGATTTATATCCTGGGTGAGCCCACAGGAATGAGTTCCTTAGGTGTGATAGGCACAACAGGCAATAAAAAGTGTATACAGGGAGACACACAAAAAATCTACAGCTTTATGAGACAGCTTCAAGAGTAGTGTTTGTCTAACCCAGAGAAATGAATTGAAGGCTGCCAGGAGTGCAGAAGGACGTTTGCAGTGGCAGCAAAACAGAAAGACAAACAGTCCAACTAAGGCTTTTGATTTATCAAAAGAAGAAAAGTCTCATGAAAAGCAGATAAGCAAAACATATTTTGTGCTTCCTTTCCTTCCTGAAAACCATGGAAGATTTATGGATGCTTGACAGACATTTTCTTTATGATGAAATGCTCCAAGAAATAATTTTCATACTGGTTTAATGAAAACACTACTGGTTTTCTGTATTTTACAATTTGGACTGTGTTTGTCTTTTATTCAACTTTTCTGCATAACTTTTTGTTTAGTGGCGATGGGTTTTGTGGTTTGTTCCCCACCCTGAGAAGTTAGATCTATGTGAATTGAGCTGTACATTAATTGTAACAATCAAAAATCAATAGTTAAACCAAAAAGGGATATCAGTGTATAATGGTATTCAGTAAATACACTAAAAAGGGAAGCTGTCCTATTTTGGGGTGCCAGTTGTCTGGTAACTATAAATGAGCATTTCTTACCAGGTGCTAGAGATAAAGGAAGAAGTATAACTGACTTGGCTCTTAAGTTCTGATGTGATATCAGTGGTGATCTGTGAACAACATTTTATTCAAAATGAACATTGGCTAAAAATAAAATGCAATCCATAATGTAAAAATATTAATGCTTAAGCTGGTAGAAAGTCTGGAATTATTGCCACTTTGGTTCATCATAGTGCTGATCATGTTTACTTCAGAGAGGTTATTTTGTTTCTATCCTTCTTTTAAAGCTCTGGCCTACGCCAGATTAAAAAAAAAAAAAAAAAAAAAAAAAAAAAAAAAAAAAAAAAAAAAAAGACCCAACCAAAAACACCTCAGAACAAATGGTTTTTAATAGGAGCTTCTCCAAAACGGGAACTGCTATAACAAATGAAATACACCAAAGTGACTCATACATTGTAGTTTAAATTACTGGGGACTTATTTAACGGAAACATAATTAAAAGATAAATTTCCTGAACACACCACCTCATTGCTTCAATTAAAAATGATTACTCACCTTCATCTAAATCATCTTTATTTCATTTATAAATAATCAAGGTTATGATGTGCTGGAAAGAACAAGAAAAACGTCAAGTTTGGCATCCTAATTAATTTAATTTATTCAAATGAAGAACTACAAAGACCTCTTTTCAGCTGTAGAAGACAAATACTGTAAAGATAAAAGCAGAAATAACAATCCTGAAGCATTGCTAGGTAAATGAGGCTAGATTGAGCAATGGTCTTTGTCTACTCAGTTTGTCACAAACTCTTAGTATTGTTTAAACAGGGGGAATATTGAGCATTGTCTTCTCACTTCTTCAGAGATGTACATGGAAATGTATCCTGGGAAAGGGCTTGACCAGTGCAATCCCAAGTGCATTCCCAGTTACTGGGGTGTGGAAGAAAATATTTTATGTATCATTAGTAAAGTATTTTTTAAATTGTGCTTATTTCACCTTTGTCCCATTCACTTTTCATTTCCTTTTTTATGTATGTTTTTGTAATGTAAATAATATGTTCATAAAGTACCACAGGTACATTATTTACAAATATAAATATATGGGTTGCATATTCAAAAAAGCTTACTGATAGCATGTGAGATCAAAAACTATTGATCTGGAGAGCAATTATCCACATGACAGGTCCACACTAGATACAATTTGTGATCATACGATTGTCTGGTGGTATTGATCATGCATGGTTGCATGCAGAACGGGTGCAAATGGAATTAAATCAGAATCAGTGCTTGAAGAGTTCACAGAAAGGCTCCTGATCGTTTTTAGAAGATAAGGCCAAAGATGTTAGAAAGGTGATAGGAAGGTTAGAATGCAAGAAAGTTATTTAAAACTCAGAAAAATGAAACAAAACAGCTTTAGGAAAAATAATCCAAATAATCAGCAGAAATCTGTAAACTAGTTGTGCAGATAGGGAGTTATGGGATAAGGGAGGAGGGATAGAAATTTGAAAAAAAGCAGCACAAATGGTCAGAAGGATTTTGAGTAGTACTGTGGATGCATACGTTATGGAATAGAAATTAATCATTTATGTTGACTTGGCTCTTTCTGGAAAATTGCATTTTCCCAAGGTATTGCTGTATCAGAAACCTGTGAACACCAAAATAGAAGGAGTTTAGGACCAGTAAACTACTATGGGAAAGGTCACAGTTATGAGATTATATATTGAAATTAAAAGATTTCTTAAAACACACCTGTCTTGCAAAAGAAAGGAGGAGAAGCAGACAAAGGAGAATAGGGTGAGGTGATATGGCTTAAAACAATCTGAGTGGCTCACTAAAGAGGAAAAGAAATGAGAGATGTGTTAAGCAAAGAAAAATAATGATGGCTTCTATATAAAATTCTTAAAGACAGCAGAATGATAATCAATTACTTAAATTTTCACAACATTCCTGGTACTACGTGTCTTCCAAGAACATAAAAAGATGTTTCAGAGTTTAATGTTTCAAAGATGGACAATAGCTGAAATAGCACAGGTGTCTGAGATCAGTGGGGAGTCTGTCTAGATTATTTTATATCTTTGGCTGTGGCGTTCTGGGAGGAGATATGTGAGACATATACACTGAAGTTATTTAGGTGATGGCTCCCTGTCACACGAGGATGACAGAAGCATTCAGCCCATGCTTATGGGTGTGCAGGCACACTGGGATGTGGGCTATGGCAATCTGTGGGGACTGGGACAGCCTGGAAATGCCCCTGTGTGGTGAGGAAAGAGGTCATTATCTAAGGATTTGCTATAAGTAAGGTGAAGCACCTGTGTAATTATTCTGTAGGATTAGCACAATTATTTCTTCATAGGGAATTGTTTTCCAGATCAGATTCAAGGTTGCTTTTTATTAAAGTCAATGATTTGTCTTTCCTTGCCCTCAAGAAATTCACTTTTTAAAAAGAGTACTTGAGTCCTGATGTACTTTTTAGCATGAAGTGCAATTGATTTAAAATATAGGATGGACAACCCTAAGTGAAGCATCTTTCTGAAATGATGTAACCCTCTTCTAGTGCATTTAAGTCGTGCTATTTCTGTTACTGCACAACTTCCACAGAGCTGCCCGAGAGCAATTATAATATGGTTTGGAGGTCTTGTGGCTTTTGTAATGTACTAGACAAATGTAGACATGAATCAAACCTAATTTGCTTCTGCCAGCAACTTCTTCTTATCCCTCTAAATAAAAACTGCCACAAACACACCACGAAACAAATCAGCTTACCTTCTGCAGTGCTTGTGTCAGCCCACTAAAATCCTTCACCACAGTCTAACAGAACTGTTACTCTAATGCTGATCCCAAGCTGCTGGTTGTCTTCTATCATTATGTTGCACATGTTGTCTGTGTCTTAATGGGCTTAAAAGTCTTTTTACAACTTCCAGTGACAAGGCTCACACTGGCACAGTTCTGAATTCAGAATGCACATAGCTAACCGTGGAAAATTGGAAAATTAAAAAAACTTTCTGCTGTAGGCATGATCAGACACTGGAACAGGTTGCCCAGGAAGGTTGTAGAGTCTCCCTCAGAATTACTCAGAACCTGAGTGGACTCAGTCCTGAGCAACCCGCAGTAGAAAACATTGCTTTGAGTGAGGGAGGTTGGCCTGGGTGATTTCCACATTTCCCTGCCAATCTCAGACCTTCCGTGATTCTGTGAAGAAGCCAAGTATTTCCAGCAAGCAAATATTCTGTTCCACCAGCTGTGGTGTTTCTAGTTTCTGTGTGATCTCTGCTCTTGTGCCTCTCTCTCACTTAAATCATGTGCTTAGTGCTATCTGAAAACCTGGCTTTGTGTTGAAAATGGTGGATTTCTGCACTCACTTTAGATTACTAGCAGTAGCTAAGCAATGGTTAGAAGATGATCATGCTGTATACACATGACTTCTTACTATTGACGGTGTAGCAGATAAACATTAGTAAAGAACTTCCTTAAGGGATATTTTGGTTGAAAGAGCAATGCAAAGACAAAGTGATACAATAAAGTGCTGACCTTTATTTCACTGTTAGAGGCGTTTGTCTCAGAATCTCAGAAAGAGTAAGAACATGAGAGCTGACAGTTGTATTTAAATAACTGAAGTAATAATGCATGTGTTTTATGGAATGCAATTAAAAAAACAGCTTCAGAATTTTTTTTTCTTGAAGTGGATTGAAAAGGCTGTAATACTAGGAATCATTTGCCTAGGAGCACATGTTTAAACTGAATTTCCAGTGTAATCCCAAAAGCTTCCTTTCCCAGTGCTCTTCAGGCAATTTCCCAACCCACAAGCCATTCCAAAAGAAGTTTGGTATGGACCACATGCCCTCAGTCTGGATTTGTAAAGGAGGTTCCCAGAATTTCAACATGACATGCCAAAATCTGCACTGTCACAATTAAACCGGCTGGAATTATGTTTTCTTAGAAGAGAATAAAAGGTCTTGTGAATTTTAAAGTTTTGTAAGTTCATGAGATCCTTAGATTCCTTGCAGATTTTAGATATGTCCTCCATTATGGCCATGAAAGAACCAGAATTATGAAATGTATGAGTGAATGAGACCCCTCAGACTCAGTCCACAAGGGAAATACTCTACCTGACTGAGAAGGGTTTTTCTTTCACTGTAATCTCAGGCCAGAATGATTAGGACATATCTCAATACCTGAGAGGGATCATGCTCTACCATTTCAAAGCATGCACCTCATGAGTAGTGCATACTTCTCTTTCATTTTCCATTTGTATCTCTATACTCTTGCCTGTTTGTAACTAACCTTCCTACTGTGCAGATCCAGCAGGTATCATATTTATCCTTTTCCTTATTTACAGGACAATATTTTGAGGGAATATTAGCTTCAAAGGGTAATGAATGTGTCAGAGTGTGAATCTTGTATTTTAATTTTAAAAAAGTGAAAGCTGGATAGAGCGGGAAACCATAAATCATTGTTTACTAAGGGTCAAGTTGGCAGAATTGAATTTTTGTACATATGGCTGGAAGCAGCTGGTGCACCAGTCAGGAAGGAGGCATTGGCTGGCCAACTGTTATTTGAATTAGGTATTACACACCCCAGTTTTGTCCGGCACAGATGTCATGGAGACACACAAAAAAAGATTAATATCCTGTAACAAGGGAGAGGGGAAATGTATACACCCAGAAGCTTCATTTGTCCTGCTGCATACAGAATGAATTGCCTAATGTATCTCTTTTCATTCTGAAAAGTAAGGACAATACTCCCATTTTGCAGGCTAGAAGTTTAGGCACAGCTGCATGAGGTCATCTCATCAGATTTCACTGGTTATGTGCTCCAAAGCAGGAGAGTAAACACCAGTCTCCAGTCCCAGATTACTGCTGGAACCACTTAATGAACCACAGGCTGGTGTCTCAGTTGCATGGAAATTCCATCCAATTCTACTCAAGTCCCATGCTTGGGGTGGTTTTCCACATAACTGTAATGATTTTTCAGTGGTATTGTTCAGATTTGAGCTGATAGATACCTCAAGAACATTGTTGAAAATTGTCTTTCTGAAAAACAGTTGTATTTATAAATGGGGACTATTAATTCTTTCTAAAGGATGAGTTAATTCTTTCTAAAGGATGAGTTTGTCCACTTAACCTATTGCTAGTGCACTTTGAATATCCCAGTGTCTGCTGTAGATATGCCAGTTACTTAATGGGAAAGGTCAGTCAGCACTTATTTCCATTAAAAACTCATTTAGATCTGCTGATCCCCTTGATGGTGCTTGGGTTCTCATGGCACACTGGGTTTTATACTCTTTTTCAGTGTTTGGAACCAGGGGTGTTTCACTGCTCCTTTTGAAAACTAGTAACAGCACTCCAAGGATGAGTTATGTGTCATGGTGCACGTAGATCATTGCTGCTACATCTGAACTGCTCTTGAACCTCACTCCATACTCCTCGTACTCTTTTAACTCTTACCAAGTCTCTGGAAAGGTAGGAGAGCTGCAAAATGGAAGGGTTTTGGTGTGGCTGCCACACAGCTTTCTTGGCTCCTTGCCCAGCTTCCAAACTAACCCTCAGATACCCTGCACATCATTCCTGGTGGTCAACTAACAAGGCAGCCAAGGTCTCTGAAAAGGAATCTGGTCTGTGTTGTGCTGTCAGCTGACAGTAGGGGTACAGGCTATAGAAAGGTATAGCCACAGTATTTCCTGTTTGTTTGGGTTTGTGGGTTTTTTCTTTGGTATATTTTTCTGAAAAGCCATTTGCTAAGAGAGAGATATAATAATGGGACATATTTATGAATTCTGGGTTAATCAAGTGTGCAAGTTAAAATGAGGGCAATATGGGCCCTGTTCCAAATTCATACATATTCAGGTGATCTCTATGGCTTGAAGAAATGTTTGAAAATGTGTTTTTAATAATGCAAATATGGTTCTGTAGTGACCATATTCATCCACAGTTTCTGTGAACCTGAAAAGTTATGCTTTCCATCTGGTTACCAGAAATTTCCTTGTGTATTCCCAAGAGAAAGGCACAGTTAATATAGAATATCTGTTTGCTGCTGAGCTGACCTTACTTGGCATTACAAATCAATAAATCACAGACAGACATTTCTGTGTCACCTTTCTCAGGATGTGAATTCTCCTACTTGCGTGAGCATTTCTATTTTAGAGCAGTGTAACCTACACAGGCATGTAAATACTGCAGTCAACACCACAGTACCTCTTGCTGGAGAACACCTGGTACAGGCACTAATAGCTGCTGTTTCTGGTTTGTTCACTTGTCTCTTCTGCATTCAGGTAGATAAGATCTGCTTCATTTTACCACATTCTATCAGAAAAGTAACATTAGAACTTCACACCGTGTGAAATATTTAGGCTTCTGCCTGATGTTGTGTATTAATAACAGCATACTGATATAATTAGCTGTAGGAGTATAGGTGTGTGTCTTTTTTTGCTTTTTGACAGTGTCAGATGTGATTATTAATGAGAACAATAATAAAAATCTGTATTCAATTTCCAGCAGAAAGGAAACTTCCTGGTTTTGCTATTTTCATCTGCCATGTGAAAGACAAATAAAAAGATCTGGAATCTAAAGCTAAATTAGTCTATTAGAGAGAAGCCCAGTAATGTGACTACCTTACATGCATTTTTAAGTGTGTATTTTTAAATCTTTTTTTCTTTTCTTTTTTTCCCCTCACTTCTCTGAATGTCCAAATCAGCGTTTGGATTCTGTGGCAGCACCTGCAAATTGTACAAAATCAAACTCAAATTATAGCTGCCATATCATTCTCATTAGTCTGTGTCCCAAAACAATTCGATGTACTAATAGAAATGTAGACAGCTGAAATTGATAAAGGTTTAATCTGGATGATTTTTGAATTGCATTCCTGGCAAACAAGACTGAAATAAGCCAAGACTCCTTTCTTCCATATGAATGAGTATGATACTCCCTGCAGGATGGCTTTGATTTTTGAGCAGTTCTATTCCTAATTTATATGTCATTCTCCAGAAACAAAGGATGGGCCAAAATTGGCAATTGCCTTGTTTTAAACTGTCATGTTTCTAGCAAGCAGCCAGCCTTGCTCAGCTGACAGCAGCAGCTGTCTTGCCAGCATCTCAAGGTTTAATAATCAGAGGACTCACTGAAGATTGCTGGTCCAGAGAAAGGTGTCCCTGCCAATGGTGGGGTGTTGGAATAAGATGATTTTTAAGGTCCCTTCTAATCCAAACTTTTCTGTGATTCCTGCATGTATTCTAAAGGAGCATTTGCTGAGTGCTCCCTAAATACGTATCTTCATCTGCTTAGCTTTGCTTCTATTTTTAATTCCTAAGGAAGTGAATATCAGCTTTTCAGAAATATCTGACCTTAAGCTAGGTTGATGTGGCTGATGTGCCACTGAGATGCACAGATGGGTATCTGTCATAGAATTACAGCTCTCAAATGCAAGGACAAGATCTGCTTTCAGAATCAATTGATCACTGAGCTTTGTACTCCTTTGGGGTTTCTCTGGAAGGTTATATCAGTATCACAAAAAAGCAGAATGCCTTTGGTGCAAATGCCAGTTCAAACTGCTGAAATATATGAGCAGAAAGTTTCATGGCTTATTCTACACAACCACTGGATTCCGCTCAGTGAATTATACAGAAGAATTGCTAATTTGAATAGATTCTTTAAAAAGTAAATTTAAATATCCTCATACCATTTTTTGTGTCCCAAAAAGCAGCTTTGTTGATTCTGAATCACCTTTAACTCCTCTAAATCTAACCTGCCCTTCATATTGGCAAAAGGGGTCAATTTGAAAATCTCTGCTTTTATCAGTCCAGCTGTAGAAAATTGAATTAGCAACACAAGCCTAACAGAGCTTCTTGAACTGCAAAAACTAAGCCAAACACCAGTTTTATCAATTTGCTTTGGAAAATGGAAACGCTAATTATTTATGGAGCAGTGCAGTATTTCATGACATGCAATTTCATTTCTGACAGTTCATATAATTATATTATAGGGGATGGGATTTGCAAATGCAGGGTGCTGATCTAAGCCCCCTCACACCAAAAAGCTTGGATGGTTGATAAGAATCAACTTCATTTTTTTTTTCATTCTGATCCCTTTTCTCATAAGTTTTTATGAATTATAGATGTGTTCATGTCTGTGCACTAGTGTAAAAGAGTGCAGATTTCCTTCAGGCTTTTTCATTATGACTTACATTGCAATGACCTCTATGATATAGTCTTGAAGGGAGTAAAATAGAACAAACTTTCTGTACATTTATTGGAAAAATGAGGTCTTTGATGTCTTTACAGCTCCAGTGGTGTCTCTTTTGTCCAGATAAAAAGCTTCAAACAACATGGAAAAAAAATAACTTGTTCTGAAATTTATTCTTTTGATTTTTTATACATTTTTTTCATCTCAGATATTCTGATCACCATTAAACCTTGTTCCTAAGCACCATGTGTACACATCTTTTAAATAGCTCTCAACCCCTTCCCTGGGCAGTCTGTTTCAATGCTTGATAACCCATTTGGTGAAGAGATTTTTTTCCTAATATCCCACCTAACCTTCCTCTAGTACAACCTGAGACCATTTCCTCTCACCCCATCACTTGCAGCAGGTCTGTGACCGTTTCCTCTTGGGTTATGGGGCCTCATTCTCTCCTCATCTTTGTCTTCCAGTTTAGGGAGCTGAGAACCTGGACAACATCTGCTTTTACTGTTAAGGACTGAGGCAAAAAAGACATTAAGTACCTCAGCTTTGTCACTGTGTTTCTCTGTGAATGCAGTCTAGGATGAAGGTTCTCCTTAGCCCCCCCTTTTGTTGCTAATATAGTTATAGAGGCATTTTAATTGTTTCTTATGGCAGTAGCTGAATTAAGTTCTAGTTGGCCTAGAGATTTCCAGTGTTCTGCTGAATCTTATAGGAGCAATTCCACATAACTATGTTTTTCTTAGGTAAAGCTATAGGTGGCATATTTTAAATTACTATCTCCTGTCTTCCATTTGTATTAAGTGTGACCTACCTTAACTTATGCAGTATCTTGTCCCAAGGTAAAAACAAACAAAATAAAAAGAGCGAGAATGTTATCTTTCTAAAGGTCATGTCTCTTATGATTAATGTGCTGTTTCAAACACAAATATCACTTAGCAATTATAATGTGAATGCAACTACCAATTTTTTAAGAGTAAACCAGCACACTTGTGTATTTATTTAGAGTTATACTAGCCAAAGCCATTTGGAGAATGAATGTTTCCCATAGGTATTCACACTTGATTCACAAACAAAGCAAAAAAAAAATTGTAAAGACTGTGAGTTTTTTTCTATTTTCACATTCCAACCTCTAATTTCAACCTGACATTTCCCATCTGCATTAGATGAGTGGCTTCTGTGCTAGCTCTTATTCCTTTGTTAAAAACATGGTTAATAATATGGAAGGTGAAGGGGGAATGCTCATAGAATAAGGATGAAGGCAGAAGGAGCTTTGTGTCTTTGGTGATTGTAATTACTTTCCTTTTTTTACTTTTTTTCCCCTCTTGTACAGCCTGAAAGAGCTGCATGGACTGTCCTGAAATGCCAACTGCCTGTCAGTGTCACCCATCGAGGGGTGAGCAAGGACTGGCTGTGACAGACACCTCTTCCCTGGGGGTAATTACACAAACCTCGTGACACTGCATCAAGCATTGGTTAGAAAGCAAGACGCTGAAGGCCAGCATGGAATGTAAGGTTTTGCTTCATATTTATCTTGCAGCTGCTTTATTTACACTTTGCTGATGACATCAATGGATCTGCCTGAACTGCCTGTACTGATCCTGGGGTGGTGTTACTTGGCCAGCCCAGTGCTCCTGATATCAGCAGTCAAAGGAGCACAGGTCTGGAGCTCAGGCAGCGTGGCTCTGTCCCTGCCTCTGGGTGTCCTTAGGGAAGTTCTTTGTTGGCTCTCTGCTTTAGAGTCCTCTCCCCTACCTAGACAAGAATTCCAGAGTACCCCCAGCTGGATAGCTGCAACAGAGATACAGTGCACCACCTGGGGCCTGTGATTTAAAACTAGGTTTTCTTGTTCTTTACTAATTTCACCGACCATCACAAATCTCTATTTTTTCAGTTGTTTAAAAATCAGAATAAGCAGACTGGGGCTGGAAGGATTAATATGTTTCCTTTGATACAAGAATTGTAGTATTTTAGACTGGGCACTGCATTTCTTTTCTCAAAGACTGCACATAAAATGCTATTTGCTGACTTCTCATCTATGTAATTAAAGCATGCACAATTATCAGAAGGATTCTTATGAGGCTTAGCTGCTCTCCTACATATTCACTGTTTTACAACCATTAAAAATCATCTCCTATCTTTCCCTTCTAAAGTAAATATGTAGAAAAGTTAGAGAAATTATCCTATTGTCAATTTACAGAAAGAAAAACAGGGGAAAATAAGGTAAATTAGATTTTTTTTTCAAATTCAGTAGTTATCTAAAGAGCTATAGATTTTCTAACTTGTTTGATCTGTGAGTGCAACCAAACATTTCTAATCTCTATCAGATGTTGTGAAGCTATGCCTTTTTCCTCTACACGGTTTTGAACACATCATGGTAACAATCTCCTTCCTCAGACCCTCAGCAAAGAAATGTAAAGGCCCTGGCCACGTACATCCAACTGCAGATTTAATTTTGAGATTGCTTTCTTATCTTAGTGAGGAATTGCATCCTCTGTGTGTAGTGGGCATTAAATATTGCACAGCTCTCTGTGAGCCAGCATGCAGCCCATATTCCTCAGGATGCAGCATATTGCTAAATCAAGTGCCTCTGCACGCCTTCAGTGTCAGGGGCACAGCTCTGCCTCTGTGTGCCCCTGCCTTTCTGAGGCACAGGTACTATAGGAAACACTGGACTTGCCCTAACCCTTCCAACTTGTATGAAGTAAACAACCAAAAACTGGTAATGCAGTCTGCTTTCGTATTAAAATGGGATGAAGGAGGTTTCTCCTCTATTGAAAACTGATCTTCCACAATAACCTGTTTATTTGCAAATGTGCAGTATTGTCATGTTGCTTTCTCAACGGGGAATGCTCAGGATGAATTTTAAAGCAATCAGGAATAAAGGAGGACTTGAATAGCACCAGGTGTGCTGGATAACCTGGAGCTTATCTCAGCAAAGGGCAGAGAAGGTGGTGACACTCTCTTGTGCACTGAGCAGGGAAAGACTGAGGTGGACCCAGTGACTGCTGAGATTGTCAGCCCAGCAGCTCTGGTGCCTTGGACAGTATTTTCCATATGGTAAGAAGAAACTCTCCAAACAGAAAGATTTGCTACCATGTGAATGTGGAACTTTGGGTTGATTAGAAGAAATGAGGAATAACTTTTCCTGATGCTACTTCACAATTTGTTTCAGAGGTAGTTGAAGCTGCCTGTAGCCTTTCTGAACTCTGACTGTGCCACTTTGCTGAAGGGTAGCTGCTTTGTTTGCTTGATAAGACTCCTGGAAGGGCCAAATTAGAGAAAGGTTTCAGATGTGAGCAAAATTCAATTTCTCTAGGAAAGTAACTTGACTCTTCTTCAACTCTGCTTTAACTTCCTCAGACTGAAATTCCAGGTGGTGGTAGAAATGCAACTTCATATTCTCTGTCTTGTCCTCTTACCAGCTTTGTCTGATACTATACTGGCCTTTGAGGAAAAATGGAAGGAACTGGATTTTAGCCTAAAAATACAAGAGATATGGCAGGCTTTAAATATTTTAAAAGTTTCTGCAAGGAGGAAGAGGAACAAACTGTTCTCTTCAAGTTGTGAGGCAAAAAGTAATATGCTTAAACTGGAACAAAAGCAGATTTAGGAGGAGCTTTGTAGAAAGAATGCTCCAGTGACAAAGATAATTAAGGACTAGAATAGACTACATAGAGGCTGGGGAAGCTGGAGGATTTTAGTGTGGTTACAGAACCATCTGTCAGAAATGCTTTAGTTGATTTGGGGCGGGTGGATGCACCAGATGATCCATTTGAGTCTTTCCTCCTCCTTTCTGGGATTTAGCAGTAAGAGCCTAAAGAAAGGGGAAAGACTACACCAAGCATCCACAGCAGGGTGACTTTCATATTCCAGTGTTGAAAATACAGCTGTAATAACAAATTTTGTCACAGGCTATGCAGATCTAGTCAAGCAGGTCAGGTGTTCTCTGCCACCTTCCCCTCAGGCACTTGCTGATTGCTGGATCATTTGCTTTAAATTAATGAAGGTTTTTTTGAGTATTTGTTGGAGAGATGTGTGTGGGTTTGATTAAAATGAAGTATTGTCAGTTTGAAAAGGATTGCCATTATGCACATTTGTTTTATGTTGAGGAATGGGATAGAAATTCTCATCTCAGATCATGTGGTTCCCTTTGCTTTATATTTTGTGACTTTTGAGTAATAAAATCACCTGATGGCATAGAGGGTTAGTCTAGTTTGTTGTTCCTATAATCAGCAAACTATTTTTAACTGGAGGTGAATGGGTTAGTTAGTCTGTAATATGTGCAGAAGTCACACAATGTTAATTTTAAAAGTTAATTTATTTAATTTCACTAGCAAATATTCTGCCTCCAGGAATTATCCTTTCTGTGAAAACTGTTCTGACTGTTTTCTATTGTCTATTAACATGATGCTTTGAGGATATTTTCTATGGGAATGCTCAGACTTAGAGCTGTGCCCACCTGCAAATTGCATTATCCTCTCTGTAAGCATTTTAGTTCTTTATTGTTCTAACCTGAGTTCTTGTAAATCAGCCAGAGCAATCAGTTTTAATGACTCCTTTAAGAGAAAAACAAACAACAGTGGAAAAGCTCTGCTTTTTAAGTTTAATCCAGAAAAAAAAAAAAAAAACCACCAAACAGAAGCACTGCATTTCCCCTCATCATAACCCCTGATAAATAACCAGTTCTCATTTCCTGCTCTGTGCTGGAGGTTGTGAGATTCCTGAGCATATGACCAGTAAAGCTGTGAAGCTGTTTTTCAGTGTTTGCTGTGAACAGCAGTAATTCAGCAATCTGCTCAAAGGGCTGCACCAACAGTAGGGAACAACATGGCCGTGGTCCAAAATAATCTGATTCTGGTCATTACATATTTAGTGATCCCCAAATAAGTTTGCATCAATTAAGGGCTCAGTTTGTTTTCTCTGAAACCCAGTGCATGACTTCTCAGCTTAATTCAGCATCCCTTCTGCCAACCACCCATACAAAAATTTCTCTGAGATGCTTTGGTTTTTTAAAGGAGAGAAAATTTGTAAAAGCTTTAAAGATTGAGTATAAACCCAAGATGACTAACTGATTCTTCTGATTGCCAGGCATCTGCTCCTTCCAGTTGTGGGGAATTCCCTCAACAGTAGTGTTGAGAGCCCTAAAAGGAATGGCAAAGCCAATTAATTGTTTAGATCTGCTAGCATTCTCTCTTTTCTCAGCAGATAGAATGTCTTGATTCGTGAATTTTTAAGATTATACATTATAACCATAGAATCATAAAATAGATGTGATTGGAAGGGATAACTGGAGGTAATAATCCAAGTCTTATAGATGTTCTAAAAGTAACGGGTTATAGTAACTGCATTCTAAATCTGGTAGCTTATTTAATTGTTAGATGACTATAAGACAATATTTTAGAGATTTAAGGCCAGAAGCCTTTTTTAGGTAGAGGAAGGAAAAGTACATCAAAATTACAACCTAAAAGCTGGAAATAAGAAGAGAAGAAGTAGAGAATGAGAAAGGACATAATTCTACCTGAGAAGTAACAAGGTACAGGGAAAATGGACTTATTCTTTCCAACTGTATCAGTTGCTCTAATAATATAGTACCTCCTCCTGTGAGCAGTGGTGTTACAACTGCCTGAATGACAGGGATTTTCACCTTCCACTCTGACAGTGATTTCCATGTTGAGCAGCTTTACTCAGTAACAGCAGTGTGTGCTGTTGTTACACAGCAGCAGAAACAAGCTTGAAGCCCATTTCCTTTCAGGCTTCATCTCCCTGCTTCCTAAGCCTTCTCTCCTGTCACAATACTCCAAGCAAGTTCCCATCTCTAGAGGCAGCATTTCTGCAGGTGGCTCTAAGGTGTGCCTGTGTTAATTGTTAAGCTGTCATCTGCCAAATAAAGCCTGATGACCAAAGCCTGCCTGCCTTGCTGTCAGTGGTGGCTCTGCCTTGAATCTGTTCAGGTATGGATCTTCACAAAAACTGGAGCAACAGCAGTGGCTGGGCAGAGGTGATAAGAAGGTGAATGAAAGGGCTTTCTTTCCACTAAACATTTTTTAAGAAAACCATTTCCTCTTAAACATTTAGTGTCTGCACTCAATCACAGCTGCTATGTGAAATCTGTATTCTCTACCAATAAAATATTTTATATAATTGTGGAACAATTCCACTGGTGGTGGACCAAAGCAAATTTCAATACTATAAACCATAATCAGACAGGTTATAGAGGATAATAAATATTTTTTTCTCCTAAATGATTGTTTAATTAAGATATAACGATGCCAAATCAGGTCTCTGTGGCAATATAAGAAAATTTTGAGTACTAATAATTAGCTATTTGGATAAGTTTCCTTCCCATCATGCATCTCTGCATGAGCCTGTCATTAGCAAGGAATAAAGTACCAATACTCTAAAAAATGGTGGGTTCTTCAGTATCTGTACTTTATTTGTAATGATTACTGATATATATATACATGTATATGGAGTTTTATTGTTTTAATTAAAATCTTCACAAATTAAATTATTTAGAAATTTAAAGAACCTCTGAGATAAAAGGAAATGTGGAAAATACAGAGAAAAATGTACTTGCATTGAAGAGTTCTTTTCCATATCATGGTGCTCAATAGGTATTTTATTTATTTATATGTTTTGTTCCTCAGAAAGGAAATGTCTGTGAGGTGAGAGGCTGCTTGGAAAGGAAGGGACACTCTTCTGCCCTTTGAGCTGTTGAAAATGCAGTTGGGAGAGCACAGGGGCACACAGGGAGAGGAGCCCAGCAGCAGGAGCATCGTGGCACAGTGCAGAGTGCTGGAAGGAACAGGGACAGACAACCTGACAAAAGTGCAGTGTGTCAGAGGCACCTCCCCTGGTGCATGGAGGGGACTGTAGAATCTGCTGAAACCCAGAAAGTGACTGACTCAGAATTAAACCAAGCCTAGGAGGGTTTATTCACCAAAACCGCAGTAAGATCTTCATTCCTAAGTGCTCCTATGCTTATTGTTTGTTTTTCATTTTTAAAGTTTGCCTTCAGTTGGTATTTAGAAAAAAGCTTGTGTTTGCTCTTGAGAGCCTTCTGCATATTTCTGGTGGATTCAGGATGATTTAGTGATTAGGTTTGGACTTTCACTGGGTCTTGTTGAGCACTGCTTTGTGGAAGTACTTTGTCAGTTCTTCCAATAACTCTTTCACCCTCCATGGAACAAGAAGCAGACTTGGCATCTGCTGTGTGCACAGCAGCATCTCCTGCTGAAGTGGTAAGTACAGTTCCAGTGAAATCATGCAAGGAGTCCTGGTGAATTAATATCTTAATTTTCTGTTTTCTCCACTGATTGGTAGTCAGATTTTGCTCTCCTTATGTAATGCTTGGAGTTACCATCTTTTCTTGAAAATATTGCCATATTTCTGTGTCACAGTAAGAGAATCAGACATTTTCTTCTTTCTTTTTTCTTTCTTTTTTTCTTTACAACTTTTAAAATCACATCTATGATTTAATTGTAGATGAGCTGCTTTTCACACCATTCAAGGTAGAACCAGTATACTATTTTATACTGGGTTAAAAGCCTGGGTTTTCTATAAACAGTTCCATGAATTATCCAGGTTTTGATATCTTTATATTCTTAAATGGGCACCTGGGAAATTTGCTATGCCTTAGAATAGCCAGTGCAACCTCAGAAAGTTCATGTAAAAGAAGCAGTTGTCTCAGATGAGCAATAAATTCTAACCTACCTCAGTAAAAGCCACTGGCCAAATACCATAATTACAGCAAAGGTGAGTAACTGATTGTTAGTCATCTCCAATTTCTATTCTGTTTCATCTTTAGAAGATAGGAACCTGCTCTGTTTAACTGCCTCATTTTAAGAGTGCTTGATCAGCAAAATTGCATAGTAAAATGCAAGTACAAAGTATCTAGGGGGTTGAAAAGAAAACTTGATTTTAAGAAATGCTTTTGTTTTTACTGTGCTGGAGCCTGTTTAGATTCAATTTAAACTCTGCTTCCTTCAGATTTTATGGAGCTTTTACTTTTGTGCTTACAAACAGCACCTGTGTCAAAATCCACAGCACAGAATGAGGCCTGTGGAGACACTGCCTGACACATTCCCCTGGACATATGTAAAAAGAGGAGAGTCTCCACAGCATAACTGAGATCAGCTAGACAGCTTCCCACCATTAAAGCTGTCAGGCTGGTCTCCATAAAGGGATCCAGTGTTTCCCTCACCCCTCTTGTCTTTTTGAAGACTTCCCTGATTGTTCAGTTGGATGTTCCCTGTTTGAATGGCCTCAGGATAAAAGAGGCTTCCAGATGACACTGTCAGCTTCTGTTGTTCTACATGTAAACACATCAAAAAATCCTAGCTCTAACCTATCCATCCTATAGATCTATCATCTATAGGTCTAGCATCCTAGATCTATCTATCCATAATGTCTTTTTATAGGCAGACTACTTATAATTGAGAAGATCCTTGGTCTCTTGCAGTGAGATCAGCATTATGTGATTTCACTAGATTTCTTACCTGGCCTGTAAAATGTATGTAATTTAACATAAAATATGGGATATAGCAGAACACACAAAAATGTTTTAATGGAAACAAAACCTTGTCACCATCAAGCCTGGCAAATAGAATTGATTATTCAGTGTGGTGTGTTCTATTTGGACTGACTGTTGTTCATGAACATCTAATTGGACAGACAGTTTAGGCTTTGATGTTTTGCAAATGCACAGCTCCAAACTAACAGGAAAGCACACCCAGAGTGGCCTCACTGGTGTGAATACACCCCACAGAAACAACGTGCTTATTGTCTCTGTTCTCTCATACAGTAGCTACTGGTTGAGATTTGAAAGGTTGATACATTTAAATGGAAACTCTTTCTTGTGTGAACTGTCTAACCTGGTCCTCAGGAGGACGAGCAAAGACTAGAAGGCTACTCAGCATGGGCTTGAAGTTGATTATGACAGATATTGGCATTCTGTCTAAAAGCGTGTTTGAAGTGAAACATTTCTACTGCAATAGACTGAAATCTGTCATTGTTACCTGAGCATGTCTCTAGGCAGTCTTTAGACTAAAATGGTTTAGTTGCAGAAGGCATGGTTTCCTGAAAGCCAGGTTTTTTACTGGAAAAGACTGGACAATCCAAACAGTAGTGGAAGGTACAATCCAGCCTCTCTTGAACTGCTAAATAGCAGTTTACATTTAAGAAACAGTTCATGAATGGGAAATTATTTACCGGTCTTCTTGTTCATTCAGTCAGAATCAGCTGTTGGACAGTCAGAAGTAGGGATGGATGGTAGCCACAACTGGGATGCCCTGGAAAAAGTACTTTTCTCCTTTGAGATAGACTTGCTGTAGCCATGGTGCTTACTTATGGTGTTCTCTGCACTAGGGATTTGAGGGCTTGGATATGAGGGACAGGAGAACCATCAGACCCAGGGAATGTTTAGAGAATCTGCCATGTTAAACCCTGAAGGAAACATGGATGTGGAGCTCTGTTCCATGGGCATGACTAAACTTCTCATGCATAAAACAAATAGTGTATCTTGGCATCAAGATGGCATCCTTGTCACCAAGGAGGGAGCATCTCACAGAGCATGTGTGTGGCTTTTTCTCACTGCCTGAGCAGATGGGAGCTTTGGTTGCAGGTAATATGGATGGATTTGTTAGGCTGGGTCAATATATAATTGGTAGTATTTCAAGCAAGATCACTTGCTTAATAGACCACATCTCTTCCCCAGACTGTGCAACCAGAGAAGAATTATGGCTTTCCATTAGTAGGGATGAATGTAAATATTTTCCACATAGGTCTATGATTTTTTAGGAGAAAAGGAATCAAAAAACTTGCGATAAGAATTTTTTTCACTTTCTGTTAATATGACAAAACCATGATCTATTGTTATTTATATTTTATCCTGCTATTTATAAGGTTACTATTTTTTCATATCTTTATGCCTTGTGACAAATCACCTACAGCAGTTGTTAATTGTGAAGCAACTGAGAATGTTAATTAGAGCAGAGAGAAAGAGAGAGGTAAATTCACAAGTCCTATTGCCAGCTCAAAACAGCAAATGCTTTAAATATGTCTTGGGTTTACTTTTATTCAGGAATGATAGATTATGGGAAAACACAAGCCCAAAGAGAGGTACCTCAGGAATATGCTACTCTATGGAGCAGATATGCTACATCAGATGTGTCAGACTTCCTATGACCTCATGTGATTTTTGTTTGCATGGCTGGTTTTTAATTTTACTGTTGTAAAAGAGGGAGGTGCAGCTAATCAGAGGTGTTCAAAACCTACTTTACCTCAACAAAGAATAAGTTTCTAACCCTACACAAAAAAATAACTGGCTTCCCTTAACATCAGCTTTCTGTAGCTTCCTCTTTTTCTTCTTTTTTTCAACTCTGTCAAATAGAGGGACTAATGTATGGAGCTCAGTGCTCATTCCAGTCATGTGGAGGGTAGGACCTGTCTCTGAGTGAGTGAATTGGCAGGGAAAACTGACAATTGTGGAAAAGGCAGGGAAGAGGAGTCTGTTGGGCTGTGTCAGGAGCTGGGTATCTATATCCCTGTGATCAAAGAGCCTACCAAGAACTCATTGCAGTCTGATGATTGTAACAATCAACCACTCTTCTTCCTGAGGTATTTCTGTGGCAGTGTGGCCCTGCTATTTGAGAGCAGAATTCCTCTAAATCTAAAGTACATTCGCATTTTTCAAGATTGCCCTCCTTTACATTTCTCCCCCCTCAGCCAGAAATTCAGTACAGCTGTGACTTCACAGCCTGGCAGCAGCACATTCCTGTCTGGTACAACCACCACGTGTCTGTCCTGTCCTTTTGACACGATCAAGAAATCCTTTCAAGAGCTCAGCCCTGTATTTATGTGTGTGACCATACTCCAGACTAGGGCCCAGCCTCCTGCCCCACTGCCCTCTGGTATCTGTTCCACCTTTGCTGAAGGGTCACATCTGTTCAGCCCAACTCGGGTCTCTGGTGCCACATTTCTGGCCTTCCCCATCTCCCAGAACTGGAGCATTAGCACAGAAAAGAGTGGAGAGAAGGGAAAATTTCCCATGGGATCCTGGGTCTGGTGCTGCTGGTCTTCAGTGTCTCATGGGCAGCAGGATGACAGCCAGGGCCCTGCTGAGTTCACAGCTTCTTCTGGATCCATTCATCAGACATCCCTCATGCTTCCATCCTTCTTATTTCTTTTCTGATGAGAAAAAAAAGAAAATGCAGAGACAAAAAGGAGGTCACAAATCAGGAATGCAACTGAATGAAGATGAGATTAAGGTAAAGAAGGAAAAAAGAAGAAACAAGAGTTCTTAATATTTCCTTCATGCTATAGGGCAAGGCATGGATCAGTCCTTGTGTTATCCTCACTAATTTGTCTTCCTTTAAAATACAGCCCTTTTATAGAGATAAGCTTGCTTAATCAGAGTGTTCTTTGATGAAAATATATCTAGCTAAAGTGCTAATTCAGTGAGCATTTTCTTGACAGTGCTATTGTTTGAAAAAAATCTGTATTGGTCTGTAGTACAGAAAAGGTGGGGTGCCCTGTGGAGATTTTCCCTATTAATATGCCAGGCATTTGCTTATTTCTCCATTCAGTAATCCCTGAGCTGAACCCCTAGATTTACCGTAGACAAATAGAAACATCCACGATACATGTAAATAAGCTTTTGGTTGTGAATAGGATTTGTTTGCTAGCTCTTGATCACTCTCTTTCTTTACTGTTCTTTATGCTATTGTTTTCAAAATTGGTGCCATATAAAGTTAAAAAATTGTATTTTGAATGGATTCTTCACAATATGACACCACTTAAAGGCTGGATGTTGTCAGAGGCAGATACTTAATCAGAGCTTAATCAACAATCTGGAAGAATCAAAATTAGTTGATGATCAAAACAAAATATAAATGTATTCTCTAATTGATTAGAGTGGCTTGGGAGGTTCTGCAAATGAAAAGATTTTGCTCAGCTGGAATGAAAATCAACCTTCCTTCCTATTTTCCACCCAGAAATAATATTTAATAGTAGTTCAACAATCTCTGCTCCAGAGGAAAAGTAGGAAGAAGATAAAAGGAGTAAAAATGGCTCATAGAAAATACCTGATAATATAAAGAGTGCTACTTTGTACGTGTGAATTTAATCAGGACTGGGGTGGAGGCAGGACGATGGGGAAATTCTTGCAGTGAAACATTACTTTGCCTTGTATTTTCTAGACTGTCACAGAAAAAATAATCTGTTAACACTTTATGTGTATTTTTTAAAGGGGCCATAGTAGGAAGGAGGTGGGGAGAGCAGCTGTCTGTGTCCAGAGGTCACTTAATCTCGTGAGAAAGGATTTCCCGTGTGCGTGGGAAGTGAGTGACACGAGGAGGGACGCTGGCCATCCTGGTGGATAGAATGTCTCTGGCAGGCGTGCAGTGCCTCAGGTGCAACTTTTCCAAAACAAAATATTTTGATTCTGAGCCAAAACATTTCAGATTTCAATCTAATTTTTTTTTCATATGTCTAAACCTGTCCAGAAAATGAAGTTTTTTGATAGACTGGTTTTAGGCCTAGAAGGGCTAAAAGTATGAAGTGTACAGCAGATACCTATGTCAGGCTGGTGATGCAGAGGGAATGTAACATCAGATCAACAGATCAACACCTCCCAAGCCTTTCTGAATTTCTGTTCCAGCTTTGTTCATCTGTTTGTCAGCACCTATGGGAAGAGAGGTGTACATATAAAATCTGCCCCCAGTGAATTGGCATTGGCCTTATTACAAGTTAAACAATCCTTTAATTATTTTTAAAGTATTTTTAAGCAACTTTTTCTGTTTCCCAGTTACTGCTGCCACCGTAGGAAGCATGAGGAGCCCTCCAGAATGTGGATACCTCAAAACAATCCCAGCTCAGACAATTGAAAGGCCATTTAAAATGACAAGGTTAAAATAACACTGGCTGGTGCTATCCAAAAAGACCTGCACCTTTCTTATTGAAGTGCAGAGATCCAGCCACAGAATTTATGGTCAGATAAAAGTCACAGGGAAAGGCCTCAGGGAATATTTTGTCATTAGAGAATTAAAGAATAATAATTTCTATGGGAAAAGTAATTGTAGACATATTTACAAATAACTTATTTCCATATTTAGTCGGGTGGAGAGTATTGTGGGAGACCTTACCCCTTCCAATTACATTTGACATAAAATAATTATTTTTCTTTTAAGAACACCTCCAGTGAAATGAATTTGAAAAAGCTGTCAGGTATGCAATTGTAATGGTATAGAACAAAAAGCTGGGAAGTGAAAAGATGGTGTATTGAGAGAGACATCTAATTTCTGAGTCCTGAAATTTAACTTGGCTGCAGATTGCACTCATAAAAGTTATAGAAGAAAGGGAGGAAGAAAATAAATCCTATAGAATTTGTCCAACAAAAGTTAGTGCATCTCAGAAACAAGAAGCAAAGACTTACAGCATGCATCCAGGGAACATGGCTTTTCTCCTCTAAGGGTAGAGCAGCTTCTCACTTAAATGCTCAGACTAATTCTCTGTTTCCCATGTCTCGGGGCTGTATGATGACAGATACACCTGCAATTCAGCAGCCCAGAAAAGGAGTGAGGTTTGGAACTGTGCAGTTTTTCAAGGTGCAAGCAATGGATTCAGTACAGCATCAGCTGCTGGGTGCACTGCCCAATGTGGCACCAGGCAAAGTAAATCAGCTAGCCTGTTACTTGAAAAAACTTGCCAGGAACATTGCTAGATAGAAAAGTAAAAAGTAGAATAAATTGTTTGCAAAAACATGACATGATAAAATAAGAATGATCTATTAAATGGGAATAAAAAAATCTACTGATGTCACATCAGAATACCCAGCAACTTTGGAATATTATTATTCTTGTCAGTTCAGCTGCCTCCAATTAAGTATGTGCCATATGTGATAATATAATAATTCTCAAAAATTCACTAGGCATAATTATTTTTTGGGAGAAAAGCAGAGTCTTAAGTATATTTTAGATTTTCTCTTTTCTCCTTGCATCCCACTCTCTTTGCTCTAAATGTTGTTTTGTTTTTGGTTTTTTTTTCTAAATGCCTAAATCTGGATTTCCTTGCCACATAGAAGTTTTATAAATTAGCTGCCTCTGCCTAGCAACTGTAGCAACATTTCAGGGACAGTTAATGATTTACAACAATTTGAAGTAATGGAAAGAAAATCTCACATGCCAGACTGGCTCTTACACTATCCTTGACAGGACTCATTTGCAGGGAAAGCTGCAACAGTGAGAATTTTTCTAGAACTCAGATCACTCTTTCTGTTGACAGCTCAATGTTCTAGTGTGAAAAAAGGGCAGCACTTGACACCCCATCAGCCCTTTATTGAAGTTGCAGCTTTGAGGTCTACTGCTACAATATTTGCAGATCAGTCACACAAAGAAAATGTTTTTTTAAAAAATAAATTTATATACAAAGTTGCATAGCCACCTTAACTCAATCAAGTATATTTAGTTTTATTAATTTTAAATGCCTTAGTAACCATCATGGATTTAGGGTTTTCCAAATGTAAGGAAGTGGAGCAGATCTATTCTTCTACCACTTTGTCTCCTCAGTTTGGCAACTGATAGCAATGGGGAGGTGTGAATGTATAAGCAAATGGGACAAGGCAGTGCCAGTAGTGGGGGCTCTAATGCACTTGGAGGCTGCATGTTTGATGCTTCTTTCCCCTCTTTACTTTGCCACTGCCAGTGGAATGCTTTCTGATAGTTACTGATTGTCATCTGATCGTTTACTATCAGATTGTTTTCATTGTTTACTGATAGTTACTGATTGTCATCCAGGGCAAGCCTCTGTTTGAGGCTTAAGGACATGGGGGGTTCATATCTACTGTGACCCTACCACAGAACATCAGTCAGGGACTAGAACACACCTGGGACAGGAGCTGAGTAAATGCAGAAAACAAGAACAAGAAACCCTAAGCCCAAAATAATTATGTGACTTCAAGCAGCAAGTTCTCAAAGTTAACATAGAGCAGTTGTACAACAACACCCAAAGATAATCAGGAGGATGACAAAGTCCTTCAGTATGATTGTGTCAAGAGCTTTGGAAAAGTAAGCCATGGGATTCTCAATAGGCAGCAGAAATCAAGAATTGTGGTGAGCAAGTCAGATAAGGCTGAGTGTAACAGGACCATAGGACCATATCTTACATAGATATATCCCACACGCTTTGGCTATGGCCCTTTTCATTACCAATGCTTTTTTAGTAACACTAAATTCAGCCACAGATGTTTAAAAACTGTGATTAGAGATTCTGTGCTAGGCACAGAAAAAGGAAAAAAAAGGAACTGTATCAGCCTTGTCTTGCTCTTTTAGCTTTCATGCAGCATTCATAGGGGAGCCTCTTGAAAAAGAATCAGAGTTCAGTGAAAATGCACAGTAAAAAGACCTTTGAATCCTGGAGCTACCCTGTTGCTTTACTCCAGCTGAAAAAAATACATATTATTAAAGGAAAGTAATCATGCTTGTATTCTGATGGCATCTGCTTTCGAAAAGATATCATGTCTGTGTCCTGTCTAGGAAACAGCTGCCCCCTCAAGCCTGCCAGCAGGTAAATAACTTGTCTGGGTTGTGCAGCAAAACTCTGAGACAGAGGAATTTTCTTGTGGCGCTGTGCTTCAGAAGCACTGAGAATAAAGGGCAAGAGTTTCATGACATTCCATTTGATGGTGCTTGGAAAATAGTCAGTGTATATGTGTTGAGTCATTAGGTGAAGCCAATTGCAGACTTACAGAGGCTGCAGGCTGGTATTTCTGCCACAGTTTTTTCTCATGGTGTGAGTTAAGGTAAATCCAGTGATGTTACTTGAGCTGACAAACTGGAAGCCTAGGCAAAAGTTGCAAAATGGTTTAGAAAATAAAGTATCCAGATGTTTAAAACTGCAAATAACATCTAATTTTAAATTTTATCGCTGTGATTGAATTTGGTTCAACCATGACATGCTGCAGATGCTAGAGAAATGAGAAAGCTCAAGGCTCCTGCTTTGCATTGCCTCTTGTGATATGTCAAAGCTTCTGGAAATCATAATTCAAGTAGTTACTGCATGTCATTTTTCCTTATCTTGGGTAAAATTCATCCTTGTGCAAAAGGCATTTGCATCACTTCTGGATTGCTAAATTTTCAGTGCTGTAGAGAGCAATGGTACTAAAGAACACACTAGAAAGAGATGGCTGAGTACTCTGCATGAGACATAATGGAGTTTGTCTAGTGCATGTAACCAGCAAACCTTGAGCAATTATACTGTTTAGCATGGTGTTTTCACATCCTTGATAAATTTTGTTGCAAGTTGCAAAATAATTAACAGATTTGTCTCCTCCAGTCCAGCTGCTAGTTTGGAATTTCAGCTTGCTTTTTTTTTCTGATGTTTTTGCAAGGTTTTAATGACAGGGTGACAATGAAAGTCTTAAAAATAATATTTACAAAGGCTCCAAATAAAATAAAATAGGAGAAAAAGAGTCAAATACCCAGATCATTAGCTTTTGTGAAAATGAGAAAGCTCAGTACATTATATATTTTTGTTTACTTTTAATAATATATTCCCATAGATGTTTGAGAACTATATATGAAGGCTATTTCTTCTTCCTTACATCCTAAGTGCATGACCAGGTGCACTGATCTGAAGTGCAGTGAAACTTTTCACTAGTGTAAGAATTGCACTGTGTATTGTGATGGGAAGAAGCACTGGAGTGTGGTGACCACTATCCTTTAAGCGTTTGAAACCCCTAGTCTAATCTGGGCTGAATTTTAAATGAAAATAAGTAAATGATTCATCTTTAAGTATTAAAGATTAAGTTTTTACCAATGCCCTTGATGAAAGTATCCATCGCAGTAGTTGATGTAAGTGTGTGGCTCTTCCTCTGCTGAGGACTTTAGAACCCATGGTGGGGTTGTTGATGGTTAAAGAAGAAATGTATATGTCATACTCAGTGTATAAAACCTTCCACAACAGCAGATTTGTTCAGTTTGGGAGCTGGGCACATTTTCAGAGCAGTTAGGAAAAATGAGCCCATCGAGTCCCTGAAATGAGCTGCTGGAATCATTGTCACAGTTCCAGGTTCAGTTTGGCACCCACCGTGGCTGCACCTGCTGATGCCATTATGCTGACAGGTACAAATCACCAGTCATGAAGGAGAAAACCATGACACAGGCGACAACTGGTGCTGACTGCATAAAGTAATTTCCAATCCCAGAGCCTGAGGCAGCAGGACCTAAAAGGAAGCAGGTGGACCACCAGGGACTGTGTGTTTTCTCCCCACCCCTCGAGCACAACAGCCGCCAAACTTGCAGAGACATTTTGCAAAGTGCTTCCTAAAGAGAGGCTCACAAGGATGTGACAAACCTTCCTCTTTGTACACACATCTTTCAAATACCTACATGCCTTACAGAGATTTTCCACTTGTGTTTTGAAATTGAATGTATTCTGCATCTTTTATGAATGTGCTGAGTGTAAGCAGAGGAGGATAGAGATTTTGTGTGGTGTTGAGCAGTGTGAGCTTTACTTTCACCATGTGTCTAATTAGGTGGCTTTTTTAGTGTGTGCTCTGTATGGGCTAATTAGAGGAGTCTGGCCTACAGCCAGGCTATTTCTTCCTTAAAGATTTGGTTGCTCTGCAGCATTGTTGGAACAGATTTGTCTTTGTGCTTCAGACCGGGAATGAATAAATACCACAGGTGGCAGAATATGAGCACAGAACATTACCTGCCTTGTTGATAGAGACAGACTGTAAGTCCTAAATGGATGATATTGGCACTTGTGAAAAGTCAGCTCTGTTCCTCACTGATTATCAGAGACATTTCAGCAAAATGTCCAGCAAAGCTGCAATCACAGTAATTGCATAACAATTGCAATCACAGGCCTGTTTGGCCTTTCTGGAGGCAGAACAGCTATTTGTTGTACAGTGGGTAGGTTTTCAAATACCCTGGCAGTGTCAGGTTTGTTGGTGAACTGTGTGCCTTGCTGAAAAACTGCCTGGGGATCAGGAGTAAGGCATAGACAGAAATGGATGGGATCTATTTTAGCTGAGCTTGGCACAACACAGAGGGGTACCCAAACAAATCCCAGCATCTGAGAGGCAGAGAGAGAGAGAGTAAGCAAGCTTTCAAAACTGATGTCTTTGGAGCTATGTTTTCCCTCCTCTTGCTTTTCCTGGTTTCTGCTTTTACTCCCCATATGTATATCATATTTATTAGCTCCCTTCTACTCACTTCACTGTAATACTTGATAAGAAATGTTATGTTTTATTGTCATAGATAGTGGCTATTGTCACATACACACCTCAGAGCACTGTAAAATAATGGCTGAACTTGAGAAAACTCAGCAAAAAAAATTGTTCCTTGAAAAGCAAGATTTTCACCAACTATGCAAAATGCAAAGTCACCAGAGCAGAAGCATAATGTCTTGCAACTATTCCTCTATTAGCAGGCACATTCTGCCCTTCTTTCTTACCCTTGATCATTGTACAGCACCCTTTCTTAGTATTTCTTGTAACTGGTGACAGATTTCTTTATGCTACATGTAGTCCCAGATGCTGACTGTATGAACTCTAATCCTCCGATTAGAACAGGGAATTGGTTTGCTGGAATATTTACACATAAAAAGGCAAAATCTTTAGTTCCAATTATGCAGCTGAATGGAGCTCATCAACAGTGGAGAGCTGTAAGACCTGACCCTGCATCAAGTCAATAGATTGTGGCCTAGAGGTGGTGAGGCTAAGCAGACACTGGGCGAGGAAGGATGTTTGCTGATATTACCAGCCAGCAGTAACAAAGAGCTCTGCACTCACATGATAATTGGAAGAGAACTACAGAGGAAGAAAGTAATTTGGGCAGAGGAGTTTCTCAGCCAGCCCCTGGTCATGTATTTCAGCTGTCCTCTTCCATTTGTGGGAACTGGCAGTGCTGCTGCTCCCCAGCTGGTAGGTGCCATCCCTCCCTTGCCTGTTGGCACTCTGGTCAGGTGTCCTGGCTCCTACCTCCATCCTCTCCATTTCTATCTGTCCTGGTTTAACTCTGCTTCTCATGTTTTATGCTTGTTCTCATTTGCACTCTCAGCTGTTTCCTGGCTCTGTTTCTTTTTTCGCCATTAACCATGTTCCTCTTGAGGTGTTTAATGTAAATCGAGTGGTCTAAGTCAAATATGGGCTTGGCACTTCCCTGAGGCTGGGAGCAGAGCAGCCATCTGGGCTGCAAGCCCTGCTCTGAGGCTGCAGGGCTGTGTGTGGTTTTGGGGAGAGATGCTGTTAGAAGATGAGTGGGCAGAAGGCATCAGCTGCTGCTTTTAATTACAGTCAGGGGTGCACATCATGGAGGTCCAGAGTAAAGTTGATTTCTTTGCTATTTTTTCTCTGCATTTTTACCTCAGTGAATGATATTAGAGTCATTTCTTGCAAATCTATGAGGTGCCCTGAGAAAACCTGTCCCAAACCTTGAGGGTCCTTCTCAACCCCCAATCAGGTGTTTCAGTCAGGTGGCCTAAGAAAGAGTTGGGGTCATTGTCCTCCTTTCCCTTGTCTGTGAAGGAAGCCTGTGAAGGCCTTTCCCTTGTCTGGAGAAGGAACATGTGTGGTTGTGGCAGGGGGAAAGGAAGGTTGGCTCAGTGAGCTTCCAGCTCTTCCCTCTGCACCCACGTGCTGGCTTCTAAAGGGACAGAGCCGCAGGAATGTTCCCCTCTCTTTGCACACAGAGTCAGCAGGGACATGGGGCTGTGTAAGGGACACAAGGTGACCAGAGGCAGCATTTCTGTCACTGCATAAGGGGAGAGATGGGACACCCACGTAATTGTCACATGGGAACTTTTGATATAGAGGGAATTCTCTTCCTCGGAATGTGGCAGAATGTGGGATACAGTGAAGAACCAAGAGGGAAAGTCTATGCATTCTCAATAAAGCAGGCCCTCAAGTGTTAAGCTCATGACTTTCACAGACTTGTGGTGTCTTGCCCAGAAAGCTGCATGTTTTCCCAGGTGGAAGTAACTCTTCAGGTTTCCCACACAGCACATTGAGGAGACAGGAAAGATGCAGAAAAGAACAAGGAAAAGTTCTTGTAGGAGTCTGAAGACCAGTCTCAAACAAAGCCAGAGTCACTGTAAGACACAAAATGGGATAATTCTTGCTTCAGAGCCAAAGGACAGCATCATTCAACATCAACCTCCTAACTTCTAGAAAAGGGAGTAGGAAAATCCAGTAGTGGGTGAGAAAGCTGAGTCTGTGGTGTCAGAGTGCAGGAGGCTGCAGTTAGAGCAAGAGAGGAGATGGAAACAGCCAATAGGGACAAGAAGAGATTGTACCAGCAGTAGGAGATGAAACCTAACTTTGAGCAAGCCTGCAACGTGTAGCAACACCAGCAACTTCAGCAAGAGCTAGTGCCCAAGAGAAAAATTAAATGCATGCTGGTTGTCTTTGTGTTATCATGAGGGACTCTTGACACAGAGATGTTCCTTATGTTATTTACTACTCCAGGTCAAGGCTCTGACACTCTTGGATATAACAGTTAACTGATAGTGGTTTCTCAAGTCACTTTCTGGTTCCAGAAGAACTAAGAAGGTGATCTATTGTAGGTAGGGAAAAACACATGGTCCTCAGCCTCACTATTTAGCATTTTGTGAGGGACACAATGCCCTATGGTCCTAGTCCCAGGGAACTTCAGACACAGTTCTGCAGCTCATTGTAGTTCTCACATTATCACAAATTAAGGTATTTTTCAGTGGCTGTTGCTTGGCTCTTTTCTCATCTTATTTTATGAAGGAAGCTGAATGGATTTAAATCTCTGAATAGGTAAAATAAGTTGTATTTCATTTCTTGCTGTTGAACTTATAAAGTCTGCAATGAGTTTGGGGGTTCAAACCTTCATCCTCAACCCTAAGGAATGAAAAGCCCTTAAACCTCTAGGTCAGAGTAAAAGCAAGGATATGTGGAATTAAAAAAACAAGCCTCAGAGGATAAAGCGCACAGTGAATTATGATTCATGCTGCAACACGGATTGGAGCTTGTCTCACACAAGGAATCATCAGGAAGCAACAAGCAGTTAAGGATGAACCAAGAACATGCCTGTAATTTTAATGACAGGAGCCAATCCTCAACAGGCACGTTTGTTTGTTATGGTGAGCCTGAGGAGCTCATTTGGGATGCTGCCACCCCAAGAGCATCATTCTCTTCCTCTGTGACTCAAGCACAAGCACGTAGGACAGTGATCTTGCACGAGGCTGAATGTTTCAGGCAATGTGTATCCTGTTTGGAGTAACATCAACAGAGCATTTTGGCACATGCAGGCACACTAACAGATTGCAAAGCCCACTGAACTCCAAGGAAAAGAAGCTGTTCCCTCAGATGGCTCTCCATCCACTGATGTAAGCCAGCCAGCTCTTCCCCCTTGCATTCAGTCCCAGGATTTGTCTGGGTTTTTTTATCTACCTCCTACTTACAGGCAAGGTGATGGAATGCTCCTGGGTATGGGGATGGTTCCAGAATCAAATCCAGCTGCTCTTTAATTTTAAGGGCTTCATTATCAATTCACAGCTGTACAGCTTAGCCAGGGGAAGAGAAGGCAAGCATAACTTCTTCTCTCCTGCTGGTTCCAGGTAGTTAATTTGTGCACATTATTCCTGTACCCTCTTTTGCTGAGACTTAGAGCAAATAATGGTCCAACACATGGAAACACTAATGTGCCTCTGTTCCTGCCATCAGCCCTGCAAAGCCCTGTCACCCTTGCTGTGATCATGCTGGACGACAAGTTCCAACAATGCACAACCTGATTTGCTGCAGGAGGTGTGAGTGTCCCAGAGCTGTGTTCTTGCACTGATCAGGAGAGGTCACATCTTTCCTCATTGTCTCTGATGCAAATCCATGGCAGATTGACTGACATTAATGATCTAGGAGAGAAGGTTTTTCCACATTCCTTTTCATTAATGGAGAAGGTCCTGCTCTTTGTACAAAAATTGCATTAGAGTGGTTTTGGAAATTCTGTAGTTTAATGAGGTGAATGTTCTGCTCAAGAATGACAGGTTTGCTACTGGTGCTGTTTATTTTTATGATGTTTTATGTCCTTGAGATTTCATAGGTTGGAATAAACTAGGCAAAGTAGAAAGCCAAATAGCAAGTAATGTTTAACATCTGTCAGGTATTCAGCTGACACAATGAAAAGGGAATGTGGACTTATAGGTACTTTTTTAAAAAATTGCAGGTTTACAAATTGAAATAGCCCAAGTGAAAAATCTCAAAATGAGATGAAAACTAGCTTCAGTACTTAATGGGGCGGGGGGGGGCAGGGGGCAGGGTTGTGATTCCTTCCTTCTAAAAACACTCTAGGGACACTTAAGCTTTCTAGTGATGATAAGCAGCTAAAGTTTTCTGTGCCTTTAGGACTTGCTAAAAAATATAGGGCCCAAATCTCTAATTCTGTGGTAACATAAGGCCAGGGGAGCCTCCTTGCCATGGTAAACATGGGAGGGGAACAGTGTGAGGTGCATGGCACTGCCCCTGCCATGGCAGGTGTGGGAGGTGCCCCCTTGGGACAGGGGAAAGCCCAGGGCTCAGTGATTTATCTATTTTTTCCTTTGGTCTCTCTCACTACAAGCACTGGGTTGTACCAGGACAATGTGCACCATAACAAAAAAAGCAAGAGCCTAAAGCCTTCTTCATCCTCCCAGAAAGTGTCTGACTGCAAGGTGGCAGCCAAAACTTCTGTAATGTCCATGGGGACATGAGCATTAAGGACGGCCTGAGTCAGTAATATTTACCTTTCTCTTACGAGCAGCTTTTTGTTGGCTAGAATAACAAAATAGGAGGCTGTGCTAGTGGATGGTGACAGAGACTGCAGCTGAAGTAGTGGGTCTCTGCCTGGCACCTGTGCAAAGCCTAGGAAGTGTTAAACACTGGTGTAAGGGTGTTTAAAAAAAAAAAAAAAAAAAGAGAGAGAGAGAGGAAGAACTATCCTCAGCAGCATTTCCACTGGAACTCACAAGATCCCAGGCAGCTTCTACCCCTGAGCTCCCTCCAGAGGTGCCTGTCCTCCTCCCACCCTTGCTGTCCCTCAAACTGTGTGTGTTGAGGAGCAACCAGAGCAGGTCTGCTGAGAGCCTCTGGGCTCGCCCAGCTGGGGAGGTGAGAGGCTCTCACCCCTGCTTCACCCTGGGGTTGTGATTTGGCTCCCACCACACCCGTGGCCAAGGTCATTGAGACCTTGAGCACCCTCTTCACTGCTGGTTTTCAGTGAGGAACCAAACAAGGACTTCAGGGAAATTAAACCCATTCCTGCTGTGTTTGTTCCTGCCTGCAGGTGGGTCAGTGTTCATTGGGGTGTTCTCAGCAGGGCACAGCAGTTCCACAGCTCCTGCACAGGACAGGCCCAGTTGTGCTGGGATGCCCAGTACTGCAGGGGAGTTCTGCGGGTCCCAGGCTCATATCCATGTGCTGGCCACCAGAGGGATAAATCTGCCTTGGCACCAGCTCCACGGCACCAGCCGTGCTGGCCAGGGCTGGCAGCTATCACTGTGACAGATATGATAGCCTACAAGAGTATGAGGGAGCAGCGTTGAAAAAGCAGCATTATTTCAGAAAAAGATCCATATCAAGTATTTTGGCAATGCGGACTGCTTTCTCCAGGCAGAAATTTCCAGTAACTGGGAGAATTTGGTTTTGCTCAGTGACTTTTTTTTTCTCTCTGTCTTTGTATTAGAGCTCATTTGTTTCTTACTGATTAAAAGGAAAAAAATCTTTGGAACCAGCAGAAATGATTTACAGTTTAGTTCTTTAGAATAGGAAAATCAATCAAAATATTTTAAAAATAGAAGATAATAACTGGAGCCGCTCATCAAGATTTAGGACTAACTGCAGGCTTGATTGAGGACTCTAAAATTAGCTTTTATTTTATTTTTCATGTAAGCATGTGCAAAGCACAACTCAGTAATTATAAAACAGAAATGTCACTGAAAAATGGTTTAACTGGATCTTTGTATTAGATTAAAACAGAATGGCTTTTCCTGCTGTAAATCTCTTCAGCAAGTGCTCTCTATCTCAGAACATGTAGCTCCTTGTTTGAGACTGATTCCACATCAGATATTTTGCAAAGAGTAAGTTGTGTATGTACTCTACTTCAGTAGGAATACTCAGATTTACGCTAGATGATGGAGTTGGTTCTGCATTTATTCTTTGTTAGTCTGTTTACATTTCTCTCTCCACGGATTTAAAGTCTGGTAAAAATTGGTATCATCAAATAGCAGGTGCTGTCCTGAGCTGCCCCTTCTCAGCATCTTCCTTGAATCTTCATTGCTTGTGAGCAGGGGGTGGAGCCAACTGAGACACGGAATTTAAAATGTATTTGCCTGCCCTAAATTTTTGTGCCACTTATTCCTGTAGGTCTCAATCATTCCAAGGTTAGAAAGTCATCAAAAAAAAATCACTGTGTGGAGTATGGTTTGCCCTCTGTACCCATCCCTGAAAATTGAAGTAATTTAATGAAATAAAGCACAAAGAAGCTGTTACTGTAAGCAAACATGCAGTTTTAGTTTTGATTGTAAAACACTCTGCATTGCTCCCAAATTGCAATAAAAAATGAAATCTTTATTCATCCTGATAAATAAAAACAGGTGATTTTTTAGGTAAGGAAGTTTTGCACAACACCTTATAGGCTCCAAAGGGGACTCTGGAGACGTGGTCCCTATTCCAGTTACTCATAATGCTGGGCTGTAATGAAGTCACTTAGCTCTTAGCTGCTGTATTGCAAACCTGAAAATACTTTAATAGATCATCTAAATGGGGTATCAGGGCATCTGTTCCAAATGCTGGTCTCCTTCCTTCCCTCCTACAAAATAATGATACTTCTTTATTCAAATTACCTTACTTCGTACAGGGCAATGGTGTTGTCATGAGAAGACAGCAAAAATTAATTGCTGAAAATAAAAGTAGAAGAGTGTTTCCAGTATGGGAATGATAGGGAATTGTGTAAGAGCCAAATTTGCTCTCTCTTGCTGTCTTTAAATTAATATTAAATAATATACGTACGTATGAACATTTCAGAATGAGATAAGCATTTTCTTCAAATTAAATCATTGCCAAATTTGGGCTAAAATTTCTATTACCTTCAAAGCACGAAATGCTTTAAGATAGAAAAAAGAATTAATTTTGGAGGCATCAAACCAAATGTCTTCATTTCAAAGTGGTGTGGGTTTTTTTCCCAGCAGAGTTTCTTCCAGAAGCCATCTGATTAAACATTAGCAAGGCTGTTCAGTTAGTCCAAATACTTGGACACTCTTTTTCTTCATGGAAAAAAAAAATCTGAAAATGTTTTCCCAGCTCTCATACTTGCAGCAGGCAGAACTTTGTTATCCTCCTATGACCTCCAAGTCCTGGATGGCTCCTTCACTTTAGTCTGAGCTTCTAAATAGAAACTACTGAATCCAGGGCTGTTTCATGAACCATAAAATACATTAGCCATCCAAAGAAATGGAAACTTTCCTCCAGTTGCTGAAGAATTAATAAGCAAAGTGCAATGATGGTTACAATTTAAGAGGCAGGAGCACAGCCCTGGTTGCCTGGAAACAGGAGGATGCCTTTGAAAAGTCACACCAGGCTTGCTCAGGAGAGCAGTTCCAACACAAACTGATGCCCATCTTGTCCTTTTTAAAAACATTACTTTTCTCATTGCTTTTTATAAAGACTTTATTGAGATCCAAAATTAATTTAGTGTTTACCATGTATTTCAGTGCAAGGATATATCAAGCAGCATTCAGGAATAAGAGATGGATCTGACTAAGGGTCCCACATCCAAACTTTGAAGAAATTATTCGCTTTTCAAAGCTTCTCTTTTTCTTTTACTGGTGACTAAACTGCTCAGGAGTGTTCAGACCTGAGTCAACCTATATAACTAGAGCAAGCAGAAGTTTGAGGGTTTTGCTAGGAGCCATACATGAAGTTTGGCTCAGTTTAAAGCCTGTCTTTCATCTTAACCAAGCTGATTTAAAGCAGTGTGCATCAAGCTATATGTCTGCAGGAAAACCAATATCAAATCCTGACCAGTTATGGGAAAACCAAAAGTAATATTTGTATTAACATTTCCAATGCATTCAATTTTCAGGCATGCTTTCCATGCAACAAGTAAAACCATATAAATAATATCCCCTGTGCTAAAAAGACCTTCAGAATCCAGCGTAGATTATGGCTTATGAATATGACTTTATAATTAAACCAAAGCTGACCTACATTGTTCTGCCAGTTCTCACCCGTGACCTTTCCTAGGCATGCTGAGCTCTGGGGACACAAACCACCTCCAACAGTCAAAGGAAAAATAGAATTTCTTTGGAATTACACTCCTGGTCTCAGCTTCACAACAGGGCCCCACATTTGGGCTGTGAGGACCATGTGAGAAGGAAATGCAGGTATCCCAGGTTGTGGCATCACAGCTCTTTGAATGTGATGACTAATTTGATGAAAGCATCCAGAATTTTACTAAAATTTTTGAGTAAAAATAATTCAAATCCAACACTCTGTCTAAAATAGGTCTCCCTTCAACCATTATTTGTGCCCACTGCAAGTGAGCATAGGAAATATCTTGCCTTTCATGTTGTGTTTTGCAGAACATTTGATGCTCCCAGCTTCTGAGTAGCAAAAGTAGACAGACTAAGAGCAGACTTTTTCATAGTCCCCAGGCATGGAAGGAGTTACTTTGTTCAAAAACGAGTTAAAAAAGAAAAAAAAATATATACTTTAGAGGGCAGAAAAGGATAGATTCAGGATACCAGCTTTATGCCTTCCACCCTCACTCTTTGATAGCTTGAACCTTTTATTACCAGCTTCTCCCTGTGTTAACTTGGAGATAATGCATTTTTTCCTAGGACTATTGTGACAGCTAGTGCTTTGCCAATTGCTTTGATGTCTTTGAAGGAAAAAATACTCTATCTGCTTAAATTTAGACTGACAGAACATTGTGAATCAGGTGCAGGTGGCTTTGACCAGATTCCTGTAGAGCCCTTTATTGCATGAGGTATGGTGGTTTTATCAAATACAGCTTTCCTTTTTTCATTGCTTCCCAAACGATCGTGATGTCCCCCACAATGTGACACTTTTGCCGAGAACTGTTTGTTCTTGCATAATTCCTGTGTGTGCTGAGAAATAGGAATATTTCATGAGAGCCTTTGTGCCTAGCAATTTTATCAGTTCTTATCAGGTTACAGAGAAAGAAGTGGCAGTAAATTGGATGTCTTACCTTGAAAAGCTTTCAAAAAGAAAACGTGACATGGTGAATGGATGCCTGGAGGGTAAGGGTTTTTTTCTTCTTGGGTTACAGGAACACAGACAGGTCAATATGACAGAGCTATGTTAGTATTCATGAGGTGACTTTCCCTTTGCCTTGAGAGCTCACTGTAATGGCTTGAGAAACATGCTCCACTGTGGTGGCTAAATGGCAGATTGTATCCAGCATTAGAGGCTGGGGGAATGGTGACAGGTCCTGAATACCAATAAAGTAGGAGCTGATGATTGCTGCAATTTGCCAGTGGCTGTGAAGTGCCTGAGACAGACAGCAAAACCTTCCCTTTTACTTCTCTTGTGGGTGTTTGTCAGAGTTCACAGAGAATAGTGCTCGGCAGCTCAGACAACTAAAGAATTTTCTCATTTCATTGAGTCACAAGGCACCAGGTCTAGTGGCAAGCACAGGAACTCCTTATCCTGTGACCCCAGCATCCTGCAACCTTAAAATGGTTGAACCTTGAAACTTAAAATGGAAGAACCTTAAAATGGTTCTTCCCAAAGAAATAAATTAAACCTTGTGTTATCAAACAAAAGGAGGAAGGGAAATCAGGGCAAGAGGGAGTCCCCCGAGTACAGCTGGTTCTCAGCAATGGTCTATTATTATAAAATCTGAATGTTAAATTTGGGTGAACATCTAGGTGTGGTTAGGTTGAATTCTTTACCTTATTTGAAAAAAATACTAGGTTAAGCATCTCCATTTCTTTATTTTACCTAACACTCTTCAGTAACATGGGCCAAAACTTCAGCTGGCATAAATCGCCATCATTAGGCACATGAGTATAACAGCAGCTGAGGCTCAAGAGCTTCTATGGAGGGGTTGATCTGCATTTAGCCTTACATTCTTGATTCCTTTTCCTGTATTGTTTTTGTTGTTGTTCCCAGTTTGTTTCTCTGTTTATGAGATTCCTTCCTCACCACTAAAGAAATAAGCATGTCACATCTATTGTTAACAGCCTGCTTACCATTTCTTCAGATCCCTGTACTTGGGGCACTCACAGGAAATTGGGGGCAGCCAGAACTTGGCACATTTTGGTTCCTGTGCCATTGCTTGTGCTTGCTGAGGCAGCATCCCATCAGAGCTGGCAGTGAGAGGCAGCATCCATCTCAGCCTGTTTCTGCGCTGTCTGTGCCCAAACCCAGCCTTCCAGCCTGCAGGGAGGCAGGGCTTGCTGTTCCTAAATTGACATGGCAGGGAACAGAGGCCAGGAAGAGCCATCCAGCCTGCCTGGTCCTGATGTTTGCAGCTGACCATGGATATATGCCCAGCTTCATGAGCTCTATTTGCTGCTGCTTTGCTGATGAAATACACTTAGTGAGCAGCCAGAAAGGAGGCAGCTATTCCAAACATGAAGCAGGCTGGAGTACCTGTACAAATAATGGGCTCAGAAACTGCTCTTTTTCTGATTTAGATGGAATACACTTGGAGATAATGAGAGAATTGAAAGGATTCAGGATTTTGTAGTTTGTCTGCTGCTGGGTGAGGCACAGAGGGCGTGCATGGAAGGGATCCCTGGACCAGAGCAGCCAGGTCCTTTCCAAGCAGCTTTCCTCACCAGACAGAGTAGGAATTGTGTCCTAGCTGACATGTGGGGTGCCCTACTGGACATAAGCATTCCCCAGGCACTGTCATTCCAGTTAAATGTGTTATCATGGCACATATTTTGCACGCAGACTATTTAAGCTTTTTTGTTAATTAATTATTACTAGGCTGTACTTCTGCTGTAGAGAAAGCAGTGTGAAGAGCCCTTGTTGCTCCAAGCCTGGAGGTAATTACTGAGAGTAGACTTTATAGGTGAAAACCACTGTGCTCCCAGCTCCTCTGCAGTGCCTTCACCCGTGTTACAGCTGGGTGACTGGCAAGAAAATGCCACCAGTCACCAGGGGCTGCCTGTCTGCCAGGGAGCCTCTGCCAGTCCTGTGTCACAGGGACACCTGCTGGAGCAAAGCCTCGCCACAGCTGGAGACAGAGCCCGGCGCCCTGCACCGCGGCTGTGCCTTCAAATACAACCGAACTCTCATTTAAATGCAGCCAAGCTCCCTTGCCATTTTCTTTCCTCAGCTAATTGTACTGCTCTGTGTCTTTGTTAAATTTCCCAGGCATCAGCACATATGAGCGGATGATTAAAAATTCTCTTTGATTTACATGATAACACAGATGACTGACCTAGTGCCATGCTACAGCAGTTGTCAAAATGCTGCTTCTGTGAGTTTCTTGCTCCTGCTGTTTCTGTGAAGAGTACTGGCTTAGTCCTCAGGGAGGTGTGGGGCTGCACTGTCCCTTCTGACCAAAATGTCATCTGGAGCTGACACTGCACAACCTTGAGAGAAGAGGCTGTGTTTTGTTCTGCCCCATAAGGAGAGCAGCATAATACTCCTTGCACACTGTTATGTGTTGCCATCCCACACACCCCCTTCTCTGCTCCTCAGGGGCAACAAGTACCCTTAGAAGCAAATGGAAGGAGCACACCTTATTCCTCAGGATCACTCTGAAAAAAGCTTGATGCCTGCCATGCAGAGCAGGGGACACTCTTTTGGGAGGTGGCTGTTTCTATCCCTGTGCCGTGGAGCTGTAGAGATAATAGCTGTTAGTACTGGCTTTAAGAGATTTACTGCTTAAGCATTTAGGAATAGTAAGTCAATCACTTCATATCTCTAACAAGGAAATTCCATTCTGAATCATGAAGTGTTTTAGTAATACCCTTAGGAGCAGTATCACTTGGGACTGCTAAGGGCATAAAGTACAGTTCTTATCTTATCCACTAAGCAAGCACCTTTGATTCACTGTGCTGCAGCTGGGGTATTGATAATTGTGCAGCTGATGATACCTGCTCATCATCTCTCTGTGCCTCCAGTGAGCTGTAGGACCAGCCAGGGAAGTTGTCATGTTTTCAGTTCCTTCCATTCCCCAAGAACCCGAGTCCCTTCTGACTGATGAATCACTAGTGATCTCTGTGATATTTGAATTTGAGGTCACTTTCTACATGGCTGCTCTCCAGCCACTCCTCCCATTTTATACTTAGATCCATCCTAGATGCAGAATCTGGCATTTTGACTTGTCCAGTTGTCATTGGTCAGTGAATGTCTTTATTTATATCACTCTGCAAGGCATCTTGAAACTAAAAACTAATGCAACATTTTCAAAAACAAGCATAAGATTCTATTCTGCAAACTACTAATGCCTAATACTGTGGTGCAGGAGTTAAAAATGTGGGGTTGTGCTGATGTGAGTTCTTCAAGGAGAACAGCATTGTCAAGGTCAGGGTTCAGTCTCAGCCAATAGTCAATGAGCCCAGGGAAAAAAACGAAGTAATTTCTTGTTTGCTGAAGAGGAATATGGTAAAACTCAGCTTCTGCTCTTCAATTCCTGTATTATACTTACAAGGCTGATAGCTGATAATCATTGCCATCATTCCATGGCAAGAACTAAGTGTAAATACACACCTGTTAATGCACATATATAAGAGAGGGGTAAAATCTAGCATGAGTTAACTATTGTGAGGCCTCTCTTCTCCTGTTGTATGTAACCTTCACCATATTGGAGATCAGGGGTGGAGTGGCCCTTTATACCACTGAGTTCTGCAAACACAGCTCCTCAGTGCTCCCATGATGGCTATCAATCATTATGATGGTTATCAATCATTAACTTAGATTAGCTCTCAAGTCCATGCAAAGAAAAATCTCTCCACTCTTCTCACCACTATTGATGAGCATCAGTTGGAAGTTTCACTTCCTTTGATAATGTCATTTTAGATGTTTGTTTCAAGCTTTTATGATGCAGGATCCCTCATGGAAAATGACAGGTGATAGAGTTCTATAGTACAGATGCTGAACTGGAAAAAAATGTTTTGCACAGTACTTTTGTCAGGACTCCCAGAACCTATCTAGGCAAAACTGGAGCATGTGATGTACTAATATTTGAGTCTGAAGTAATATATCTGCTTACTATTTATGTATTCAATACAGGAAACTGTCTGCCTTTAGTAGTGCTGATACAGCAGCATGTTCAACAACTGCAGAATCCAAAGTCCTATTTGCCAGCAGGTAACCAAGCAGAGGAGCTCAGTGCCACAGCCAGCAGACCAGGCATCACCTTGGATCCCTAACTGGCAGAATTCCAGTATTTTTGTAAATAAGCAGCTTAGGGCAGTATAGAGACTGCAGAGCTCATGAGTTTCATCAATTCACCGGCTCGTGTCTCTCCCAGTACTGCAGCAACATGAACAATACATGCAGCTGTGTGAGCAGTGAATCCAGGGAAACTTCCACTGGTGCTCATAACAGGCACCCCTGGCACAAGTAATATCACATCCCTGTTGTTCATTTGGAGCACTAGCACATACTCTCAGAAATTTCATGTAATGTTTGTACCAGATGTCTCTTGCAGGACATCCATTTCCAATATATTTGTGTGTTTATACTGTACATACATTGTGCGTATACATATATATATATATACAACTAGACAGAGCTATCCTCTCTAGAGTCAGTCTGATTCAAGCAGTAAACCCTCTCTAATGTGAGGGGTAATTGTTTTTCTCTGTGAGGTGACCTCAGGTAATTTTGTCTGCCTTGTTTCCAGACATGTGAAAATCAGCTCTCATGAAACTACAGTGTCGTGCTCTGCATGTTTTCAACAGTCCCTCTCCAAACTGGCAAAGTTGATATTGTTAATCTACAGCGCTTGTTTCAAGTACAAACAAACCTAATTCCAAGAGTACAATATCATTATCATCAGCTTGGAAAGGGAATCTAGTATGCACTTGCCTCTGGCTTTCCTGAAGAACTCTTGCACTAATTCTGAACACAGTATCCAGACACGCTTGGTCAAGCAATGGGAAGGTTACTGGTCTCATTCACATTTTTCAGGAGTGCAGTGCATTTGCTAGGGACTGTAGCAAAATACAGGTGGGAAGTAAAGACTTCTAGAAATGTACTTCAACAAGTGAAGCAACAGAAGTAAGCTAGCCATACCTGTAGTTTGTGGTAATGTATACAAATGCATCTGGAGAAATTAGTCCATGAGGAAGGCAAGGTCACTGATGCTTTGGGGATTTTTATCTCAGAAGAGCTGAGCAGAGAGAATGCTACACTTCACTGATCTGTTGGTAGAAAATGTTGCTGTTAGTACAGAGAAGCTGTCTTTAAGAGAGAGGAGGAGGACATTCCATTCCTTTGAACCTGGTGTGGGCTGGCTTGTGGTGGCTTTGGGCAGAGAAAGAGCGTGGCTGAGAGCAGCAGCAACTCAGTGTCACCCTTCTCCCAACTGCAGGGAGTAAAATCCATTTCTGTGGGATGAGGTAGCTCTCACTTGCTGAGTGAGGCTAGCCCTGCCAAGAGTGAGCCCCTGAGCTCTCCATCTGCAGAGAAGTGCTTTTACTGATGATACTAAAAAGATGTCCAGATGCTCTTCCTGCTTTGCATTTTCAGGCTGCTGCCAAACCAACTGGGAAGCCATATTGTACAGATGAGGCAAGTCATCTCCTGTATAAATTTGTGTGCAATTCATAGCCCATGCCTTTATTTTCCAGCAAACTTTCTTTTAAAGGTCAAACCAGAAATTTGGGAAAGTGTTTTGTCTCTCTCAGGGACAGAATGCAGCCTCATTTCAGTTATAGTACCTGGTTACCTACATGGCCTGTTAAACTGGATCCTACTGGAGAAGAAATGTTCAGCAGGAGAGAGTTTAAAAGTAATTAGTAACAGGGGAAGTCCAAAAGGTAGCTTTAGTACAAGTCGAAAGTAGTGCATAATAATGATTAATTGGAGAGATAATATGTAAGTAGAGAAAAGAACAGTTAATTTATCAAGATAAACAATGAGATAGATAAAATTAAGGGGAATAGGGGAAGAGATAATTAAAATCCAGTATTGTTAAATACAAAACCACACTTTGGAGGAGCTAGGTATTTATTTTTTAATAGAGCCCAACCGAGCAATTGAGGCAATGCCAGGTATTGGTAAAGAGCTCCTAAAAGAACAGTGAAGCATCAGTGTAAAGGTATCCTTTAGGAGACATTTAATCTGCGTATAAACAAAATTGTTTTGCTTTTGTTTTGCCATCAGCGTAGAAAATTGCAGTATGTCTCTATTTGTCTACATCTTTGTGACCTCTAACAGGAGGCAAATGGAGACTAAGAATGTCATGCTGAGATAAGTCAGAAGTAAGGAATTTTTAGTGCATTCAGTCTTATATGTGTGAAACTCATACCAGAGTGATAGATAAAAGTTACATAAAATGCCCCATAGAAAAGCAACAAATTCTACTGTTGCAAGAAGGCAAGCAAAGGAGCTGGGAAATAAAGGGAATGTGAAATATGGAACCAGTTCCTCTGTCCTGCATCAGAGTTTTGCCTTTTTTTTTTTGTTCATTTGGGTTATTTTATTTGGGTTTTAGCACTTTACTATTAAATAGAACTGGATTGCTAATAAATAGCATAGTCCAGAATTTTGGTGATGGGGAAGCAAGCAAATTTGGGCCTCTTTATAGACATACCCTTTCTACCCTGATCCTTAGCAGAAGTCTATTTGCGAGTATAAATATCTTTGTTTCTAATGCTCTCAAAATGGTCTGGAAAATACAGGAATTATTAGTCCCACTTCATGGCCTAAGAAAGATGACTTTAATGAAATTAGATTGTTTATCTGGGATTACTCTGCCAGCCAATGGCACGATGAAGAATGATAATTTCATTTTCTGCCCTACCATTGATGTTGTGCCATGGTGACAGGCAATGGGATTTCAGATATTCATTGTATCTCAGAGATGCCACCTCGTCTCTCCTGAGAATGTCTGGTTGGGGTTGCAGATTTGCCACAAAAAAATAGGATCTTGCCAATTGCAAGGGACTGAGCTGGGTGGGGAAGCTGGGTGAAGAGAACCCATGGCCTTCACAGGAAACTTCCAGCAAAGCAACCAGCAGCTATGCAAATACCTGATTTTCTATAGGGGGCTCTGCTGTCGGGTGTTTTAAATGATAAAGACATTTACAAGGGGGAAATACAAACCACAAATGGGACCATGGGTCAGGGGTGTCTTGGAGGTGTATCTGTCATAACTATGTACATGGCTAGCCAGAGAAGGAGAGAGAAGATGATTTAGAACAAAAAAGAAAACTCCCCAGGGTCTGCTTCTTTGTGTATTTAAGTACCATCAGCCACACATGGTTTGACTGCAACCACTTTGTAAAGGCAAAAGACATAAAAAAATGTGTCTTTCCTGAGTGTGTTTCTACTCCCTTTCATCTGGCAGCCTGCCCTAGTAATGTTTCCAAGGCAGAACTTCAATGGGAAGCTGAAAACTATCCAGAATTTGGGGTTTATACAATTCTAACATCTAGCATTCGATAAGATATATCAGAGGGCATATGCTACCATATTTTTTTAATGCTGTGGATCCCACTGAAAAGAAAATAATTTTTCCCTGGGTAACAAATCCTCTTTCACTGCAGCAAGAATTTTTATAATGGACTGAAACTGATTAAGATCTATAGCAGGTGACAGATTTGAGAAGAAATGGTGTTTTCATAATTTAAAAATAATAATGGAGGTCTTTCTGCTTTAGATGCTAATATGTGTCAGCAGCAAGGTAAAAGATGTCTTAGAAAGAAATGCTCTTTCTGTAGATAAAATGTAAGAAAAAATCCTTCCCCATGTTGCAAGAGAAAGTGAAAAATGGGCACTGAAATACCATTTACATTTATACATCACCTTTCATTCTGAAAGAGGAACAGCTGATCAGAGATTACCCTGGTTAGAGAAGTCCCTTCACCCACCCCAGAAATGCAGTCACCCTCAAGAGAGGGATGCAGCAGGTGTTTAACAGCGTATGGCACAATAATGTGAACAAAATCGTTCTGCCAGGTTAAACATACTGGGGAATCATATTCAGGCAAGGCTGCTCTGTGCAGGCTAAAACTAAGCCTGGGGTTTGAATTAAAGAAAAATTGGATCCAGGTTATACTCACGTTTTCAGCCTGTGACTAATCATGGTAATGCTTAAATGCAGAATCTTTGATCTTATTTTTTTTTTACTCACATGTTTTTCTGTGTAGCATCTAGATTCTCCTCTCAAACAAGAGAAGCTGCCAGGCTTTGCCAATGAGAGCAGCACTGAACCAGATCCTAAAAGTGGAGCAGTAGAATTCAAGAAGTGATCACGGGGCCATGTCGCTGAAAGGGTCATCCACTTGCTCCTCTGTGTTTCCTTTCATATCCTTTTCCCTCTCTTTCACATCTCATTATATCCCCTTCTGGAATGGGTTCTTACTCCACTTCATGCAAGGATGGCAGAGATTCTTTTTATTGTGTGGAGTCACCTAAATGGGATATCTTGGTACCTTGCTCATGTTGGGTACACCCAGACAGATGAGACATGATGAAAAAGATCTGGTGCCTGATGAGCAGAAACATCGCAACAGATGTTTTGGCATTCATTGTGCTGGGTTGCTTAGGACACAATCTTGCAGATGGGTCTGTTGCTAAGGCCACCAATATGAAGTTTTGCTGCTTCTTCTGTAGAGGTAAGGCACAAGATATTTGGAGCAGGATGTGAATTTCAGCTGGAAATAACAGATATTTCATGCAATAACAGGCATCTGGGATGTTTTAGAACTATTTATGCACATGATCCTGCTTGGTATATTCCAAGCAATCCAATAAGAGTCCTGCAATGTTAAAATGCTTGGATAATTGCAAAGACATTTTTATTCTCAGGCAGCCTTTGGCTGCCTGGGACTGGTCAGGGCTGACCTGTCAGGTCAGAGCTGCCGGTGGGCAGCAGGTTTTAGCCACAGACTTCTTTGTTCCAACCACTGAGGCCTGCAGGAACCTGGCACAGTAAGTTGCTGCTCCTACTCTTTATTCACAGAGAAGATATTACTATTCTTCCACACATTAGAACACAAAGACAGCAAACAAGTTGCTTCTTTGAGAAGGTCTGTTCTGAAAAGGATTGCATTCTAATGGCAGTGATGTGCTAAACTTGACATTTTTTTCCTCTTATGTAATCAAGTTTCATGTCTCCTAAGTTAGTTACCAGCTTCAGTAATGGAAACCTAATTTGCTGATGTCCCAGCTTTGTGGCTCTTCATGTGTGCACACAGAAATTCTCAGCAAACACCAATGTTGGAAATGACTTTTAAAAAGTCATATGGTCAAGGGAATCAATGGTGCAATCAGGAACAGACAGAAATCCTGACTTATTTGTTATTTTCCTGGTGTGCTCTTAACTGATGAATACCTGCAACCTCAATTAACTCATTCCCTATCCTAACAGTTTTGTGCTTTCTTCAGGGAGGTGTATATTTAGTCTTTCTTAACTCTGCTTTAGTACACATCAAATGTAATCCAATTCAAACTACTATCTATCAGGAAAGAATGAAATGAAAATTACAGCTAGAACTCAATTTACAATAATTTGTGATGTTAACAGCTTTTCTGCTTTTCTTACTATGTTCCAAGATGTGGCTCTTGCTCCAAGAAATTGAAACTTTTTTTTTTCTTTTCTTTTTTTTTTTTTTCTTTTTTTTTTTTTTTTTTTCTTTTTTTTTTTTTTTCCATTTTAGCACTAGTAGGAATAAATTTATCACCTGGAGGTAAGGAGTTTTCAGATAGTTCAAGAATATTTATGTTTTTTAAATCCAGTTCTGGAAAGGTAGAATGCATGCAGCAAATAGGTGAAAGAAGGGTTAGAGCATCTTCCCAAAGTTCTTACCTTTCTTTAACTGCAGATGGATGTTTCCTTGCTTTGGCATAACTATGACAAATGACCCATAAAATGTCTGTCCATTCACCTTATTCACATCACGACCTGCTCTGAAAATTATCTCTGGGGAGGGAGAAAGAGGAGGGAAAGGAGTCATAGCTCTTTTCAGCAGCAGACACAGCACTGGTGGTGGTGTGGCTGTCACCATCACAAGTGACTGATCTGGAGCTAATAAAAGGGCAAAATTCCTTCCCCCTCCTTCCCAGGAATTCTGGGCCCAATCACAATGATAAAATATCCACTCTGCAAAGGAAAGCTTTGATATTTTTCATGACAACTTGTGCCAAAATATGGTTGGAAGCTCAATGCCTTCCCCAGTGGTAATGTCTGGGAGAAATTTCTGTGCCTTCAGTGATGAACTGAGCTAATGAAACTCTTGCCATGCAGTAGCTCTAAACTGATTTGGGGGTGGTAGGTAAATTGCTCTCTTTCTTGAATGCTACCTGCTATTTTCTGTTCAGCTAATGGTCAGGAATGCTGGGACTATTATAGAAATGCCCTTATTTTTAATTCTTCCCATATAGAACTACAGAAACTCTGTCAGGTTGCATTTCTCATCTGTTCAAATGAGTGGATTTGGGGTTGTTTTGTTTTCTCCACAGCAGTGTTTCTGCATCTTACAGACTACAGTGAATTTTTACCCCATCAGCATCAAGGAGGCAATTTTGGATTTAATTCAAAATATGAAATATGAGTTTGTGGGAACAGAATGAGGATAGGGGCTTGAATGCTTTCTTGAGTCTCTCCAGCTCAAATAACCATTAAAAAAACCACTTGGCACGGAGGTAAATTACCAAATCTACACAATCTAGTCTGAAACAAATATTTATTGTTACAGGTTATTATTAGTTATGTGATATTAATTCTTAAAAAATATACTCTGCAATTTATATGTCTCTTACTTATTAACACAATGATTAATGCTTTTCCAGTACTACCAAATCAAATCCATTTGGCCAAAATTTCCAGTGATGAATACAGGACTGAGACCAGGAAAATAATTCCGTGAAAAACACAGAATTCATCTTAATATTGATGGTGATTGTTTATCATTGTTGGTATTATTATTATTATTGTTATTATCATCATCATCATTATTATTATTATTATTATCTTGTGACATCCTGTCACTATAAATTTGCATGTGTCCTTGCTGTATTAAGGGAGATTCAGGATTTACATGTGGAGTGTTTGGCCAGTATAAAAGCAGATTAATCAATTTCTGGTTACTTGTTTTTTTAAAAGAAGTGCTCAAGCTAATGTGAGGAGAATTTATTTCTTTTACTGGTGAGAAGCATCAAGCAATAACAGTTGGTTTATCACTCCCATTGTAAGAGTGATAAACCAACTGTTTATCCTTTACAAGTACCATTTAACTGTAAATTGTACCTTTTTTTCTGTGCTATACTTTTAAAGATGTAGGTAAATGTTTAAGGGTTATTCAAATGGACTGTTGGGTAGGAGCTTTCATTGCAGGCTGCAAAACCATATGGCCAGAACACTTCTAGAACAGTCTCATTAAATTTTGAACAAACCCATCTGGCATGTGAGAGGGTGCTCTCTGGGTTTGGGTGCTAGCACCTGTAGCACGTGTAGTTTAGTGTTAGTTTAGAGTGGTGGGAGTCCTGAAAATCTTGATAAACCTTCTCTTTATAAGAAAAAAAAAACCTATCAGGTGTTACTAGATTTTTTTTTTTTTTTTTTTTTTTTTTTTTTTTTTTTTTTTTTAGGACTATCTGTATGGCTTTGAAAGTTCTCTGTTGGCAAGGTGGCAGTTCTTCTTTTCTAAACCTCTAAGAAAACACTGATGGTTTTCTGGAAATCTTTGCTCTGTGTTAACAGAGTACTTAACATGTTTCAGTAGTTGCCTCAGTGCCCATGCACAGGAGATGTCAGTGGGAGCCAGAGACGCAGAATTCTTGCAAAATGAAAGATACCAACAGTGAGATGCTCACGTTACAGAGGAAGAAAAAAATCCATTCTTTTCATTAGGTGAGAAGTTATTTTCCTTTCCCAGATTAGCAGTCTGCCATTTCCATAGGGAACAGCAGTCAGACCAAGGGTCCAGTGTGTCATCTTGGAATATCAGTCTGCTCTAAAGCAACTCACGGGTGGAGGGAAGATCCTTTGTGACCTCCCTAAGAAGTTAATGATAATTGCTATGGGTACACTGAAGAACATGCAAATAATTCTCCACAATCAGCAAAGAGTGACTGAGATGCACCTGAAAATAGAGTAACTCTCTGATGATGACCTGCAGAAAGCATTGCTGCTGCCTGGGTCCTCCTTTAACTGAGCTGAATTTTACCACCAGCTGAAAGATCTGGCTTTTTATTGCAACTGTTATATGCAAGTAGCCAGCAGAGGATCCTGAAACTTTCCATGACTCCACAAAGCAGAACTACCACTGACTTCCAGAATATGTGCTTTCTTCTTTTCTGGACCAAATAAAATCATTTTTATGCTTGTATAGCTCTTACCAGGTATCAGCCTCAAGCTGAAGGAGCCTTACCAAGCTCACACCCAGCAAGGATGCCTCAAAATGGTAGGAAGAGCATGTGGATGGCCTGAGTGCCACCAGCTGTCACATCAGAACTGTCCTTTCATCTTTGGTTTTCTGAAGGTGGGAATTGTTGTCAGCAAACGTGAACCTTTGGTTCATAAACCTTGAGTTTAGTTTAGAGTGTAGCACACTGAGAGATTTTTTATTTGGGAAGAAGAGAATGAGAGAAGAATCCTGGTCTTCTCTTTTTCTCAGTGCATGGATAGTATTGCACTGCTGAAGCTCCAGGGAAGTATGGGAGGGCTCACTGTGGGCAGCATCTGCCAGGAAACTCTGGCCTGGGATCACTGCACATTTGTAACCTGTAATCACATCCTCAGCAGGGTATTAGACACGTTTGCTTTCATGATGCACTGCCTTTCTGAGGCAATATACCATTCCTCAGCCGTGTGACTTTGTCTCCAAGGCAGCTAAAACTGGAGGTTTACACAGTGATTCTGCAGGGGGGAGTAAATCAAAGAGGAAGAAGAAAACCTCAGGATTTCTCTGGCAGCTTGATGAAAAGCATGGTAAGACTAAAACTAAACTTAAGAATACCTCACTGCCTGGCTTGTTTTACAGGCTCTGGCAAAATAAACCTCTTTCCCATTTTGCTTAGTTTAGCTTTTCCTGGCAATTTCCTCATTGACCAAAATGTTGCTTCTGTTTGTTTTGTATCACAGAAGCAATTCTTCCATGTAGGCAGTAAAATAAAGAGCAATTTTTGCATCTCACAGCATGGAATTCTTATTGAAACAATATTTTTACAGTTAAATTTCACTTGGGTTGACTCTACAAATAAATTAAGTCTCCAAAATCAGATGTCGCTCTTACCAGTATTACCAGTATTTTATGGAGAATCTTGAGGGATCCTGGTAGAGTTCAGGATGGAATTGGCCTCATTTTTTACCTAAGCAATTAATAATTCATTTGGTGGTACTTACCGTGTAGTCCTGCTGACCTCAAGATAGGAGTCAACATTTCTTTAAGGATTCAGGTTGGCTTTCAGAACACTGCAGTGATAATGGAGCCCTGTTATTTAGGTGCTGGCTCCAGCAGCACACAGGGGCTTTTTCTCACCGAGTGGGACATGAGATGAGCAATCCCCCACAGGTCAGTTCTGGAGCGAGCTGGGGGCTGGCTGCCCAGCAGGTGAGGGGTGGGCACGTGCAGAGCACTGCAAAACTGCTGGAATACAACCTTCCCCAAAGGCACAGGTAGATAGCTTGGGCACAGAATATTGCTAGTCTTTCTTTTTTGTAGAACATCTTTTATCTGTTTTCTGAGGGAAAAATAAGGCAAAATACACAGGGTTGGTGGGTATCCAGTCTATCTTTCCAACATAAACGAGAGATCACTATGTTTTGCTATTTCTTTTTTCCCAAGAAAAATATTTCAAAATAGTGGCTCTGACTTACAAAGTGGAAAAATTATAATTAAACATGCAAGAAACATCACAGGCAGTATCCAAGCTGCTGCCAGTTAAGAGGAATGTGTAGGTTTATCCTGCAGAGAGCTGTAGGAGCCCTTGGGAAGTGCAGAGATCACTCCCCAGCAAGTTTCTCACTGCCACCACCAGGAGCCAAGCTTGGGACACCAGGGTGGTGGCTGGGTGAGGGATTTCAGGCAGCCTGCACTGACTTAGATTTTATGGCATATGTTTTGTGGCTCAGCACAGATGAGCCTGAGGGTTGGTTGAGTGCAAAGCTGGCTGTAAGCATTGAGCTGCAGCTCAGGACACGCCTGCCTTGGGATCCTCCAGGAAGTGTAAATTTGTGGTACTTAAGAATTGGACTCCATGATCCTTGTGGTCTCTTCCAGCTGAGAACATTCTGTGATGCTGTTGGGCACAGCAGTAACGCGCAGTGAGACACACCCCTGGCTTTGATGATACCTCCCTTCTGAAAACATTGGTCTCAAACCATCTGCCAAAGCTTCCAGCTTGGAGGAGGTCTGGCAGGCAGGAAGGAGCAATCCCAAAGCACTGCAATCCCAAACCCGTCAGCAAGCAGTTAAGGTCCAAAGAGAGTACTTCAAAATCCAAGGTGAAAAAACATTGCAGGGCTGCATTACATGACTAATAAAGCAGACAAGCATCATCAAACACCCACAATACAGTTATAGGTTTAATTTTGAGTTTTGTAAAGTGGATTAGAGACATTTAATTCATTAAGGAGATAAAACCCCTTTTTCTGGAACTCAAGTGTTTTATTAAAAACGTTTGAGTTTTATAGGTGGTAAAAGAACCATAAATGGAGCAATGAAATGGTCAGAGAAAAAAAGTCAGTTGTGTAAACGGCTTTAAAAAGAGCAAGGGCATTTCTTTTGCTTAAATCCCTTTTTAATGGATTAATGCATTATTAAAAAAAAGACAGATTATGTACATGGATGGAAAAAACCCTGTGGGCCTTTGAGTTCTCTCTTGTCTGTCTCTCCTACTTACTGCAATTTCTCTCCCAGTAGTATTTAGAGGCCGTGAGACGGAGGCCTCTGTGAGAGCTGTAAAGAAACACTGCTGAACTGCAGAAGCATCTCTTGGATGAAAGACTTGATGGAAAAGTCAAAGTGAGGGTGGGGAAAAGGGAAATAGGGCCTTTTGTGTAAAATGGGCATGATGGTTACAGGAAAGGGTAATGTGAAGTCATAGAGCTTTAAGCAACCCCTTTTGTTTTGATGGCTAGTATGGGCAGGGCCACTGGGAATAACCTTGTTTGGTTTTTATTTACTCAATTTTCATGTCATGTTTTCTCTCTTCTCCAGTCTCCTCCACTATATCCCTGTCTTGCTGTGCAGGTTTCTTTCCCTGGTGTACGGTCTTTCCCTCCTCTCTCATTGGTTTCCTGTCTGTAACACTTCCTACACTTTCCTTTCAGAAGCTGTCAGCCTTTTTCTATTCTACTGTCTCCTCACCATCCACCCTTTCCATGGCATCTCTTTAGAATTATCTGCCAGTTTTGAAAAAAGGCTTATAAAAGAAATGACATTTATAACCTGAGCACACGAGTAATTTGCTAAAGGTCTTAATTACCTGCCAAAAAGAAAGCTAATCAGGAAGATTCACTAAGAATTAATTGTTTTGGGAAACCTGGGAAATTTTTTCCATTTTCTGGACCTGATTGGACCTTCCAAATTAACTCCTAGGTGCCTTTTCAGCAGGTACAGGAAATTGTAGTTTAAAAGAGATTTGTGTTAGAAGCAAGGCACCTTTTTTTTTTTTTTTTTTTTAATGACGGCAAAGCTGTGTGTGCCTACAGCCAAGTTACTGCTTTGAGAAGCATTTGTTTCAAAAGTTGCAGAGCTGTCTGCAATGTTTGGCAGCAGATTTTTGCCAGCACACCCATGGGTTATGCCATACCAAGACATCCTTCCCCATGAACAGGATCTCTGTGCAATCACCTTGCTTAGAAGCTACTTCTGGGGAGCAGAGCAGGTAAGAGGTACATCCAAAATTACATTCTAGGGCTTTGCTCAACCCATGAGCCCTGCAAGGTGGAGCTGACAATCCTAACAAAAGGTAGCTCTGTAATTACTTTCCACCAACCCTTCTTGGAAGGATTTCATCCTCATTCCAGTGCTGAAACTGTTTCTTTTCACATGCATGTTAAAAATAGATGGAAGCCAGGATATTGAGCAGGTGCCCTTGAAAAGCAATTTTTAAATTTTTAACAGGATAGTATTATTAATCATCAGGAAAGAGAGGATGAGAGTGAGAGTTCTGGAGTATTTTCCTGCTCTATGGCACAGGCTCTTTCTGAACAAATCACCAAATCTCCTAGTCCCTGTATGACCATCCTTCAAAATGGAAATGAAGCATTCCCTTTTCCATCTTGTGTGCCTTGTGTACTTAAATTGTAAACTTGAAAAATAGTCTGGCTATTGTCACTCCCTTGTTGTGTACATCACTTCTGTAGTGCAAAGGGGAAACTGTGTTAGCATAAGGAAAAGCAAACCATCTGAATATTATTCCTTTCTTGCTTCACTTTTAATCTTCATGTTAAAATGATCTCAAGCCTTCTTCCTGAAGTCTGTGAATCTAAAATAAGAGCACAGGCTCTCACAGCTCTCTCCAGTGAGGAGAAAAGACTCTGCTCCCTATGTAACCTGGAATTAAATCACAGATATGACTGTTGCTCATCCTGCTGCTTTTGCAAAGGAGGTTTATTTTTTGCTATTTTTAGTAATTATTTCCAGGGGTCTTCTACTGCAGGTCACAAACATATGCCAGCTCAATGGTCCTTCAGTTTATTTTTGTCTTCCTGCAAGGTAACCATTCATCCATGGAGTAATTTCTTTAAATGAGGCATTTTAATCCAAATTGCCAGTTAATACCTGCAGGGTCAGCTTCCCTCCCAAACGGCTCTGGAAATTAAGGGAAGCCTCAAAAGCTGCTGTAAAGTTTTGCTTGCAGAAATTATGATCTGAAACACAGAGCAAAATTAGTAGGAGAGGCTCTGAATCTTCAGACAAAATGCAAAACTGTAGGGGAAAGAAAAGACCAAGTGTCAAATTCACTCTTTGTCCAGTGGCTCAGGCTGTGTGGGTCTGCGTTGGGATCTGAAGGGCTCTGTAAGTAAAAATGAGGCTGGAGTCTCACTGCATGTGTTCATTGGTGTTGACTGAGCACTGTTAATGCTCTTCTGTTCTTCTTCCTCTTGGACTGATTCTCTCATTGTTACCTGTGGTACCATAAAACTGAATGACCATTCTACTTCTAATTTTTCTAAGAGCGAGTACTGTTGTCTCCAATTAAATTTGAAGAGCACAAGGCAAGGATCTGTCCAATTATCTCAGTGCAAAGGTTTGTTTTTGGTTTTTTTTAACACCTAAGCCAGACATTCAGACTACCACTCAAGAGCCTTCCATATCAAAGTACCTATGGAATTTGAGGGGGAACGAGAAGCCTGTGTATTTACATCTTTCTCTTACTAGTAAATACTAATGGATCCCAAGTGCACAAAAAAAATCCCAACAAGGAAAATCATGCAGGTCTTCTATTTCATCTTCCACTGGAGCAGCAACTGAATCAAGAGGTTCCTCTCTGAAAGTTAGAATATAGGTCATTAGAGCCGAGTGTGATAATTCTTCTAAATAGTGGTGGCTGTCCCTATGCAGTGTTGAAGGAGAAGGAAAGCATATGGACACAAGCCAAGTTCAAATCAACTAGCCAAATCCATGTCCTGTAGTTCAGTTGCATCTATTGGCTTCTGTAATCTGCAAATTGGAAAGAAAGCTTCTGAATTTTATTGGAGGTATTTTTAAGGTTTTAAGCTTGCAGTCCCATGGAAAACCTGTGTGTCCCTTCCCCCTGCCATTTCCCATTCTGTACCTCCTCTTTTGCCTGCCAGCAGATGCAGCTTAGCAGTCAGCTAAATTAAAGAACTAATGCAGAGAAGAATTAAACAAGAAAAACAACACCTTGTAATTAAAAAGACTGTAAGTTGCCAACCAGTGCTCTATAATTAAAAATGTCAATAATTGTAATTGTTCTCTAGTTATTCATTCATTCCTTGTTCCTTTTAGCTTTATTATAAAAGGAAAAATATAGCTACCTGTTGATAATCATGGCATAGCCTAAAGACTTCCTACACCATTAGATGGAGGGGATTTAAAGCTGCTCATAATTTCTTATAAATAGTACAAACCATGTCAGAACGCTGTTCCATTTATTGGACTCAACCTTTAAGCAATCTGTCCATAATTGCACTAGAAAATGTTCAAAGCAATTTGCCAGGCACCTATGTGGACAGTAAGTATCCTGAATAACATATGATTGTTGTACTCTGAGCACCAATAATAAGCAGAGCACTGAATGTTCCCGCTTTTAAAGCTAAATGTAATTGTTTCTGGAATACTTGCATTTGAAAAAACATCTGAGTGTTTTTACTGATTAAAAATTATTATTATGTTTTGACTTTGGAATAATGCAATTATATAATGCAACTATGAGGAAGAAATGAGTTAAAGGGAACTGAAATTACATGCAAAATTGAAAAAAACCCTCATAATATGTTTTCTGTCAGCCCAATTAATTTAGCTGCAGTTGTACAAATTCTCCTTTCTAAGATGGGATTTGGGCTTAGTGTGGCTGAGAGCTGATTGCAGTTGTGCTTAGGGTATTGCACGATATGGAAGTATTGCTTAACCCATCCAGACTTTCACAGAGTTTTCAGCAGGTTCTGGCTTTCCTTTCCTCTTTTTCTCCTCTACAAATATACCTTCAGTTACAGTATCTGTGCAGACGATTGAGACTGACCATTGTGATATATATGATTCAATCAGTCCAAGTCAAAATCTACCATCCCTTGTTGTGTGCCTCCTCCAGCAACTCTAGCTGATGATGGCTAACAGAGAATTTCCAATTGTCCTCTTTTAGGCCTTCCTTAGTACTCTTACTGTGAAAAATACCAGTCTCATGCCCTTTATTTAAACTTCAATTAGACATAATTTGATATTGGGTACTTCTAGAACCTGCAGATATTTATTCTGTAAGAATTTAAAGATACAGCCTACTGTGTGCATCCTAACAACAGACATGCTTTCCTCTGAGTTCTGCCCTTCTCTTTGTATTTTGGTTGCTACAACACTATTTTCTTTGTCCTCAACAAATATATTATTCCCCAAACTGCTGCTGCAAAGTTTTTTTGTCCAATCCATCAGCTGAGTATGTTCTATTCCCCTTTGCATCCTGATTCCATCTTCCCTAGGCTGTAATTCCTACGTGGCTTTCAGAGATCCTCTCTGCACCCATCCAGTGTTTAAAGTCTGGTTCTCCTTCTGAATAAACATTCGTGCACATATTAGATTTCTAAACAAGTATATTCATACCTTCTGCCATCAACAGGCCTTGGGAGGGATCCCTCATAAGCTTCTGCTGATTTACCTCATTATTTGCCTTCAGGTGCTCCTTTCAAGCCAGCGACTCTGTGTGCAGGAAATGGCAAGATCCATTTTCACCCGGGGGCAAGCTACACATTTACCTCTGGAGGAGGCATGAGCACAGGCAGTCCCCATGGTTCAGCTAATGTGCTGGAAATCTCCCCTCCAGCTCTTCTCACACTGACTTGCTCATAAGCCACACCACCGAGCTTCACCTGTCAGCCTCACATTTGCTTTGAGCGAGGCTGATTTCTCTTGTTCTCTCTCAGTTCACACATTGCAGCAGAATATTTAAACTGGAAGGAGCTTTCTGTGCAGTTAATAGTTTTGCCATAATCTTTCTTTTCAATTTTTATCGTAATTTTTTTTTTCTCCAAATGAAACCTTAAAGGGAAAGGTACAAAGTGAGCCCAAATGCTTTCAATTGCTGAAGCAAGGAGTCTGCAGTGAAGCTTCTGCTTAACAAAGTGGAAAATAAGAAAGCATGTTTTATTCCATCATTTATTAAAATTAAGGGAATGAGGGCCTCATTTGCTTAAAAATTGTCTATTAGTATTCACCTGATGGCAAGCAGCCTTAATCTCACACCATTAAAGAAAACAGAAGCTCATTAAATAGTAATTCTTTTTAATAGTGACAGGAGCTTGGGTTTGACTAGCACTGCTATAAGTTCCCGTGTAAATTGTTCATGATGATCACCAATAAGAGACTTTTTTGTACCTCTCCCCACTCCCAAGAGCTTTTATTCCATATGTAATCACTTATGAATGCCAGACAGGGAAAGAGCCTTGCATCAAGGGAAAAAGCTTTCACTGTCAGACTTCTGATGTTCCAAAACAGGAAAGAAGGCATTGGATACAAAGCAGGGGAAGTAATTCCCAAACAAAGGAGGAGTGTTCTGAGAGACATGAGAGCTTTGGGGGTCAGTGAGTGTTCTTAGCTTTTGGCCAGTACTGCCACAGTACTTTTGCTGCTTTGAAACAACAGGAGGCATGTTGAAATTTTCTGCTTTGACAGCTGCTGTTTGACCTCTCATTACTAAACTTACCAAGTCAACATCCTCTTGATGATCTCTCTCTGACCATTGCTAAGCTCTCCCTTCCTCCAAAGGATTTAGTCATTAATGCCACCTTGTTTCTGTGTGGGCTCGTTGTCAGCACTGCCTGACTATTCACATATTAAAGCCCCACAGTGGTGGGCAGGGTGCTCTTGTGCTCATTTTAAACCATAGCTGAAATCCCACTCCACTCTGAAGGTTATAAAATGTCCTGTGCTCTCATTACAGTCCTCAGCAGTTCCACTGCTTTGCATGGCACAAATCACTCCCTTCACTTCATGCAGCCAAGCTGCCTGTGGCTCTTCTGATGAACAGCTCCAGGCCACGTGGCCCTATTCCTTATTTAACATTATTCTCTCCTCTCCTGCACCATTTCCTGTGCTAGGGATGTCTCTGGGCCAGGCATTGTTTGTTTTGGGTATGTGTGTGGGAAAATTGCTTAGTGCTGCTCCTTAGATATGGTTAATTCAATTACTGCCAGATTTTCTAGGCCTCTTGACATTGCTATATATAGCTCTTTAGTAATAATATTATCAATTATTTAAATTTCAATTTGTGCTTGCAATGATTACATGATCCTTTACTGCTAGGGGAAAGAGATCTCACCTTCCACAATTGTAAGACCACGGTTTGTCCTCAGAGGCCTAAGTTTCATTTAGCATCAAATGGAATCTAATGGCTATTTGATGCTAATACTCATCAAATAGCCATTATCCTATGGGAATGCTTCTGTGGGTCCTTGCTGTCTGAGGACATGGCTTCTCTGAGAAGTTACTGCAGGTTTATCTCTCTGGACTGGCTGGCAGTGGGTGGGAAGTGACACACTCCCAAACTGTGTCCAGGCAGCTCTGTTCTCCCTGCTGACAGGGGTTTGTTCTGTGACAGAGCTGCTGCTGCCTCCTCACACACCCCACCACCCTGCCCACACTGCTGGAAGGGCTGCGCAGGGGAGGCTGGGGAAGGTCCTGCGGGATTTTGTGCTTCCTTTCTTCACAGAGCCTCAGAAAGATGTTTCCAGGAAACCAGGATCTCATGTCAGCACACCGACAGCAGGAGCTGAATTCTGGTTGTGCTTGCCAGATGAGACAGCTGGCTGAGAAAGGTTTGTGAGAAGACTGGAAGAAGGTTAGCATGACATCCTCTTAATGGCCTTGTTAGCTCTTCTGTACTTCACTCTCTGTTGCAAATAGGTTTTTACAGTTAGGATTTGCATCAGCATTCATACTTCTGCTGTATTATTGCCTACTACAGTTGCTTTGGGTGACAAAATCTTCCTCTGTGTTTAGCCCTTGCTATTACAAGAGGTAGATTCGTCCCCTGTCATGTGCAGCAGCAAATACTGAGGCCTAGTGCAATGTACACATTTTCACTGAGTGTGCTGTTAATGTTCTGTGCTCCATAAACGCTGGGTTTGTTACAGCATACATGCTGTGGGCATTCCTTTCTGTGACTCTGACAAGCCACTGGGGTTTTGTTTGGTGAAGGTTTTTTCCAGCAGTCATAGGAGTTTTTGGGATGAAGATTTTGATTCCTTTCTTTCTGCCACCAAGTTTAACTAACTCCAAGGGTTTAGATGTTCACTGGTTTTTTCTTTTGTTTGCTGCTTTGCAGTGGAAAATGGCAATCTGCCCACAGATAAAGTAGCACAGGAAATTAATGTTACATCACATTTTCTCTGCACAGAGCATGGTAAGTAAAATTTTACTCCATAGAGGGTTAAAACCTGCTGGAAGAAAGGGTTTTGTCCCCTCAGATCAGAGAAGCAGTGCAATTCATCCTGCCCTGGTTGCCCTCCTGCCTACAATCTGCCAATTCACTGAAGCAAGCACCTGTCAGTACTTAACAGAGAACAGCTTTTTGGGGAAACTGAACTAAGGTGAAAAATTAAAAATAATTTCAATTACAGCTACTCTGTTGGTTTGGGGAAAAATATGAAGAGTGGATTTACTGGGACAATCAGTAAAGGAGCTGTATCTCTTTCCTTCTATTCCTTGTCATTCCTTAACCTCTGGACTTCATAGTCATAATGGTAGCCTTGATGGAGGTCTTTTCTGGAAGCCAAAACTAAATTCTTCTTGATACAAAAACACATGTCATTTTTATGGCTAATTAAAAACAGGGAAATACAAAAACAAGCACAAACATAGATACAGGGAAAGCAGTAGGATTATCTTTTTTCACAGTGCCCCATAGAAAGGAATTCAGTTATCCAAGATGTATATGAGGGGTTTTGGTTTCTACAGAAAAAAAAAAAAAAAAAAAAAAAAAAAAAAAAAAAAAAAAAAAAAAAAAAAAAGGAGGAAAAAAAAGTGAGATTTTGCAGGGGATCTTTTTGCACATACTAACAGACTTTGGTACTTGAATTTCACTGGATAAATCTGCTACTTTGGTTTGGTCAGATGCAAAATTTTGAAAGGCCTGGCTGAAAAAAAAATTGGTTTGGGCAAAAATCTACACTTTTCATAGAAGAACATGCTTTTCAGTACAATAAAATGAAAAAAGGTAATCAAAGTCCTGCCTCTCCTCCAAAAGTGGTTCCAACAGATGATGTTGAACAAATCCTTTTTCAGCTGCCTGGAGCCAGTGATGATCATAATCACAAAGGGAATAAGAACATGAAAGAATAATCACAGCATCATAAAATTGCTTTTGGAGAGATTTTTGCTAAATTCTTGCTAATTTGAATTGGAGCCACAGCATTGGTTTGTGATATAAATGTAACCATAGCACCCTTACTTCTGAGCAAGCAGTGGATGTTGCTGTACCCCCTTACAAGTCCTTTCTTGTAAGATTTAAGCAAAATGTCAAGTTAAAACCTGCCATTCTGGGTGCAGTGACTCCACAACACGCAGATGTAAACACTACATGCAAACTAAGCTGCTGCACTCTGCCTTAGCCTGTCTGCACTAAGGCATGTTGTTTCATAATTCCATAGGGTTCATTTTAACACGCAATAAAAGCATGTCTTTTACAAGCGTGGCATTAGGTCTTTCAAGTGGTCATGGTTTACATTATTTCTGCAGAAATACATGGTATGCTGTGATCTGCAGAGCAGTGTACACATCCATTAAATATTGCATGAACGCCAACACCATGGGGAACATAAAATATTGAATCTGAGCAAATGATAGCTCAGCTTAGGGGAATGCAGAGATTTCACCTGGAGGCCACCAGTTAAAAAACCAGCTCGGATTAGTGCCAACACCACACCAGATATAACTTGGCAGGTGTTCTTTGGCTGAAATTATTTATGTCCTCCAGCTTCTGTTAGATAAAAAGGGTTGTATCACACAAGCCATGGTTGTTTGTGGCACCCATGGGACAGATCATTGTTTCCATAGAACAGCTAAGGTTTAAAAAGACCTGGATACTGTGAACTTTCCAGGCATGTCTAGGACAGGGTCAGAGTCTTAAGACTTGAAAACTGCACAGGGGTTTTTACTCTCTCTGCAGAAAGAAGCAGTCCTCCTTCTCCAGGAAGGCTGGGCTGGCACACCCTCTGGATGTATGAGGCAGTGATGTGGATGCAGTGTCTCTCCAGACCCTTTTCTCTGTTGGCCACCTGATCTGTCCCCAGGACAGCACAACCCACCTGGGCTGTCTGCTCAGGGCCTCCCACTGGAGAAGCATTTCTGCACGGTGAGAGGGAGAGTGCAGCACTGCAGGGCTGAACCTCTGCCTTCTCCTGGCATGGGAGGAGCAGAAAACTCCCCCTTTGCTCTTCAGACTGGAGGGAGGGGTTGGAGGTGTCACAGATGTTGGTGAAAATACAGGTGAAGGTGCCCTTAAACAGCTGAATAGGGGCATTGCACTAATTATTAGTGCACTTTTTGTGTGAATCCACACCTTGCAAACCTAGGGGAAGTAACTGCACATGGAAAAGCCATGAAGGAGAGGAAAATCCAATCAGAGATAGGCGATGAGTGGATTTGGCCAGCCCAGCAGCCTGGGTTTTGTAGGAAACTAAAACTCATCATCAAAACAGCTGCCTTTATTTACCCTGCCATGCTCATAAGCAAGGGAGGCAATTCCAAGGCATGGCTGCAAAACTGCTTTTTTAGAAACTGCAAAACTGCTACACCTGTGTTTTGTGTCTGTTTTGTGGATAAAAGTCACATTTGTTTAATGACTTGGGGTAGAGCTGGGGGAGATAATGGCAAACCCACACTTGATTTCTCTCTTTCACGTGAGCCTGGGCAGGCAGAAGTGGCCACCTCTGGTGCTCACTGTAGCACAGATCCGCAGTGGCACAGAGCACTTTGGCATCTACCACATCCACTGCTTGCCTGAATTTACAAGCAAATGAAATCTGTAAGAGCACTACAAGGAATTCTGTGTGCATCCCATCCCTCTGCTGAAAGGTCATTATGCAGCACAAAATTAGGCGGCCTCAGCTAACAGCTGATGTCTCCAGCACACATGAGCCCCAAATATAGCAGAGGCTGGAGGAAATTCCCCTGTTATTTTCTAGATTGTCTGTGGGAGTACAACAACAACAAGAAGGTAATAAAATGCACAACTCAGAATAGGCTGGCTTGCACATGCAGCTTGTCAGTGCAGTACAGAAGCCCCCACGGAAAATTAATTTGCCCCTCCTGCAACACACTCTCCTTAAGGTGTGAAGTCCAACATCAAGGATTTCTCTGCAAGATCAGGAGTGGAAATTACAAGCTCCAGGCAGTAATTCAAATCGATTGTCACATCCTTGCCTCTTCACACCAGCAGCTCGGTTTTGACACCAGTGTTGCAGAGCTGCTGAGAGGCAGCAGATGCCCAGGCCCTGGCATCAGATCTTGGTGGAGGAGGAACTGGGCCATACCCTAAGAGGGCATTTTAATTGTCTTGTTTTAATTAAAGGATGAGATAAAATGAGCTGGTCAGGGAACACCCTGGGAAGCCTGGGGAACCCTGGAGGAGGCAAAACTGGCCTCCCCTTTGCAGGACTGACCCCAGCAGCACTGGGGCATCAGCCTCCCCTTTGCTTCATGGAGCACATCCTCACATCCTGGGAGGCCTTGTGGAAAAGCTCTTTTCAGGACAGAGCCCAGACCATCAGAACCTGTCTTCCCAAAAGACGTGGGGTTGCTTCAGTGCTGTGCCAGAGGTGAGAGGTAGTATGTGTGTACTTGTGCTGTTTCTTAGCCTTCTCCTGAAACAGATCACTTTTAATATGGAAAACAGTGTGCAAACTCTCCTTTGTAAAGAAATTTATTATTTCAAATGCATAAAGGAAAGTTTATCTGCCCTTCTTCCACTACAACTCAATTGCACCTGAAAGCAGAGAGAGTCCCTCTTTGCTTCCTGCATCTTAAAAATGTTATAAGCTGTGGTGGTTTCTTTGGTAGGAAAGGAATAGTCTGGGTTCTCTTTTCAGTTGTGTTTTCTTTCTTTATTTACTTGTACTCTGGGAGTGTTGAAAGTTCACTTGAGGCTTCAGGAGTCTGAAAATATTCACTGTATATCTTTTTGAATAATAGATGCATTTTTTTAAATGAAAATCACATAAAAATGCTTTAATATTTCATGTTGAAAAAACCCCTCCAAACTTCATTCATCCTGAAACATAATACTTCTTTCTGTGATTTTGTGGAGTTTATTTTATTTCAAATGAAAATTACAAAATTTTGAAGAAGTTAAAATCAGAAATTCAGTAGGTTTCATTTTGAAAATACCTATTTTGTTACTACATTTGATGATGATGTTGAATATATTTTTTTTCACCAAGGAAATGTTCAGAAGAACTATTTCATTAGGCCTTGTGTCTTAAAGCTTTGTAAACTTTATTTAATGTTTCATAGTAGGCAGAGCCATAGATCATTAAATCCTTTAGACAGAGACTGATTTCAATTTGTTATCTGGATCAAGTTGGTTCTGATTAAAATGGAGAGCAAAGTGGAAAAAAATGCTTTTATGAGCTTTCTTTGTGTGTTCACAACCAATTGGAAGGAAGGACCTCATCAAAAAGATGTTCTTTAGCAATGCTTTAACCTCTTCTTAAAGCATGAATCAGTAGGTCTTTCCATGTATAAAAGCAAAGTTTTAAAAGTTTCTTTAGGATGGTTTTTTGTTGGGTTTTTTTTGTTTTTTTGTTTTTTTCATGATTGCATATCTCCCAGAAAAAAAAAAACTAAAACAGTGATAGAATTATATAAGCATCCAGGTCTGAATTCTTCCATCAATTATACACGGAGATGCTGGTATTTTACACAAAACCTTTAAAAAAATATATACTGTTTTGACTATTATAAAGTATTGAGGTGAATATTCTGCTCTCTTCCAAAATTTGTAGCTTTACGTTAGGAAAAAACCTCAGAGGGAGTACCTGTTGTAATGCTTTTATTTCAGAAGCATTACTTTTGTGATAGAGTTGCTCTGCAATAGTGACCCTGCATGTTAAAAGTGTGGAAGATTTAATGATACATAAAAGCTGAGGTGGAATGACAAGGACAGAAAGATTGATTGAGCCATGGTTGTTGCTTCTTTGAATTTTTGCATTTACTTGAGTTTTTGTTTTGAGCAATGGGTGGCAGGCAAATAATAAAAGAGAGTGACACAATATCCAAACAGTTTCCCTGGGCTGGCCAGATAAGCTGGAAATGCTGGAAATGCAATCTGTGGGATTTTTAATTGACTTTTCATGAACAGAAAAAGCAATTAGAAAACGGAGCAGAGAATTTTTTTAATAATGACTGTTAGGACTTCAAAGAGCTACCATACTTTTCAACTTTGAAGGAAAGTAACATAAAAATAAAAGCAGAAAAGTTGGGAATTTAATGCTTGTTCTGGTTTAATGATGTTTTGTAGTTCCTAGACTCTTAATTGTTCTATCATGCTTAGCATTTTGTGTTAGGCTGAGCTGTGAATGTTAATAGTGATTTAACCCTCCTGGGATGGCAACTGCTGGCACGTTCTATGTGACCTCGGGACTCAGGCTCAGTGTGTAAATAGGAAAACACCTCTTCCTTGGAAGCACAGCCTGAGAGGATCTATGTGAATCAAGCTTCTGCTTTAAAACACTCGAATGAGCACACCTCGTTCAACATGATCTGTTTTCTAACCTGGCTGGGCAGTTAGGTGTATGATAGAAAATAGGATGAATGCATGTGTTCTTAAACTTCAGAATGTGAATCAAGAATCTCATGAATTTTTTGTTCTCATATTCAAAATCTAACGGGAAGAAATTTTTATTTTAAGCTCTTTTGGCATTGTTAATTTTGAAGTAACATTGGTATTTTTTACACATACGATAGAGCTGGTTTCCCTATTTTTTTTTTAACTTCCAAAACTTATTAGAAGTCACCTCATTTCTTTTTTCCTTTCCACTTCTATATTCATTTAGTGTCCACAAAAACTGTCAGATAAATAGTGTCACACATCAGAGCACAATTTGGGCAGCGGATAAGCTTTCTGTGTCTTGCTTGAGAGTTTGGCAGGGGTTGCCACTCTATTTCTGGCAGAATTAGGGGAATTATTCACAGTGACTCATTAGTCTGACAAATTTTGCCTTTTTCTTGTTAGTCCAGACATTGCCCAAGTAATTTGAAGCTCTTGGAAGCTAATGCAAGGGTTTTTTAAGCTATCCCCTGAATGAGATATGGGAATAGCACTTTGAAGATTATACTTGATAGTCAAAATCTGAGAATTATAGTTTAAATGCTGTAGATCTAATAGTTTAGACTTGAAATTATCTAAAAGTTACACACTGACATGGATATATTAAAATTAATGGTTTGGGTACTAAAAATGCATAAATGTCTGAAGCACAGCTTAGCACAGCTAAGTCACAAAATGATTCTTCTTTTCAATCTCATTCTGAATGACTTCAAAAATACAATCTGGTTTAGTCTTAAATTTGAACTGTAATGTTTTAAGTTTTCATTTGGCTTTTTCATATTTTGCTTTGTTCAGTTAACTCAGAAAAGGACTGTTCTGTTTGTTTTCCATGAGTGCCCTTGGTGACAGTCACGAATCCCTGAGCTGCCCAAGACACTGCCTGTTGAGAGCAACAACAGGATTTGTTGTCAAGGGGCATTCAGGGAGCTCTTCAGGCTTCTCCTGCAGAGCTCAGCTGGTGGCCTTGGACACACAACACAGGACCACCATTCCCTTTGCACCTGTTGCCCCCTCCCTTAGGTGAGCCAATCCCAAAAGGAATGATTCCCATGAAGATGTGCATTAGCTGACTTTAGACCAGCCTTTATTTTGATGGGAGAGATGGGACAGCATGACTGCCTCTAGCACCAAGTTTTGACAGAAGTATTTGGCAAGTGCTAAACTGAATGCAACTGGTTTCACCTTTATATTGCACTTTATGTTTTCAAACCTTCTGAAGTTCTTATATCTTTGTCTTTAAAGTACTGTGTGAATAACTAATCAAATTAATAATCTACCTAATATAAAAACCAGGTTTTTCTTAAAAGTGACAGCCTGTTTCTTAGTCCTTCTTTCATTACAGGAGAGTAGAATAATAAACGCAGAGCTGTATCATTAGAATTACTTTAACTTACTTGGCTGAAGGCAAGTCCTAGTGTTAAAGATGTTTCAGGGTCTATAAAGACATTTCCTCAGCATTGCCTTGCAAAATGGAGTCATCTGTCATGTTCTGCAAGGCAGCCAAATCTCAAATGCTTGGTGGGGGGCATGGCTGCTGGACCCCTTCCAACAGTCAGAGCAGAGAATTGGAAACCACAAATTAAGCAAATTAACCTGATGGTTACAAGTCATGGCTACAGCAGGACACATCCATTTTTTTCCCCTATTCATAGCTGAATGTATATCTCAATTCTGTGACTGCTCATGCCACTGTTTCTTTACTTTTATTTGCGTGTACTATACACTTGCAAGTGCACACACATTACATTATTCTTTTCTTCCTTTTTTCCCCTCTCTCTCTATGGTCTCTCTATATCAGAGGGAGTGATCTTGGACTAATCAAAGTGAATAAATAATCCAAAGAGAGGCAAGAAGTTGAAAATTAGTACAGAAATTAACTCCTCAGCAATTGGTGTTAAGTGAATGGAAGAGGATTTCGGATACCTTGATAGTGTCTAGCTAAATCCTTAAGCTGGCTGGAGAAGACAGAGAGTGTGTAAGGATCCTTTTCTTAGTTATATGCTTCAATTAAAGTTGAGAGGGAAGGTGTGTATGAATACCAAAAATGGCTTTAAAATCCATTTCACATGCTTAGCAAGTAAAATGCTGTCAAATGATGCTGAGCAGCAACTGGTGATAGCAACAGGCGGACTGAGATCAGCAAGGACTATTTCTGCTCTCCCTCCCCATTCCTGACAGGAGACACTGGGGCTGAAGCCTGAGGGGCTCTGCAGGCTGTGCACAGTGACCCAGTCAGCCGTGGCCAGCGTGGACACTGGGGAGAGGCAGCAGAGAAGCTCAGGGATTGCTAAAGGTTTTTGCAGCCAGCCTAGGAATGATGTGTTTTTGACAGCCACCTCTACTGAATCAACTAAGCTAACACAGACCTGAATTAACTGGTTTGTTTTATTTTTAAATCCATTAACATGAATGCAACTATGCCTTGAGTGAGAAAAAGAAATTGCTACATTAGAAAGAGATTAGTACAGGAAGTTAGTGAATAGGTAAACACGCATTTTAATTTGTTTGATGCCTTGGAAGTCTGACTCCTGAAGATCTTTGCACTGCCCAAATTGAGGTGATGCTCTCTAAATGACTGATGGCTCCTATTAAAACATGGCTTGGGTAAATGACTAATGTTGGAGGGCGTGAGTCTCCCCTTGCTGCACACAGAAATGAATTGCTACAAAGTGCTGCCTGATCCAGCTAAGCACTAAGGCATGGGGATACGGCATGTTTGAAGTGATGTGTTGGTCCAGAAGACTGAGTCAGCTTGCTTGAGATTTGTCTGCAGAGACACACTCCTATGGTCTTTTGAATTCAAAACCCCTGGAAAGTTATACTTCACTTCCTCTGATTTCCTTTTCCCTGGCATTTCACTGTTGTTCCTTTTCACTTTTGCTATTATTCTGACCTGCCAACTGCAGATTTTCTGAACCTTGAACAATAGCTGTGACTTTGCTGTGAGAACTCAGAAACTCATTAACAGAAGGACTTGGCTTTAAGCAAATGTCACATCACATTAGTGTAATTCTCAGGCACTAGCTAGCTCTTAGCTTGGCCCATTCATTCAGGCAGAGTTCAGAATTCCTCCTTGCTGTATCATAGAGATATTCTGATGATGCTGATTACTTTTGTCTCCATCTGTTTTGATTGATAACTCAGGCAATTATTAGCATTCTGAACACGGGAGGAGCTTTTGTCAGCTCTTGTCAGCATAAGAGGACAGTGCCAAGGAGGAAGGGAATTTGTAAGCAGAATCCCAAGGAAAATAACCCACAGGGTCAGAAAGTATGAAGGAGAGAAGTGCTACTATAATTAGATGCTGTGCATGTGTACAGTACACACGTCTTGCATTATGCTCTTCTTGGGGTGCAGCCCTGGGATCTCACAATAACCAAGATGAAGATATCTGAGGCTCACTAGCAGCCTTCCACACTGGTACTTGCATCTGCCTTTACAGGTGAAAGGAGGGGTAACACTGGGCTTAGGATTCAGCATCTATATATGAGATTGCCATTGAAATGGCTCTTCCTGGCCTGACTGATAATTCATCATTTATTACAAGGACTGCAGGAACAGCACAGAATATTAGTTTGCAGTGCTCTGTAGCACTACCCTCAGAGCTTGTCAGAAGGATCTATCTTAAAATGCCTCAACAGCAGAAGGGGGATGAAGCTGATTTTAGGCCTCCCCAGTGCACTAGCAGGTACACTGGTCCAACAATGCTTGACGTACTTTGAAGCCTGCATCTGCCTACAAAGCCTCTTCCTCCTCCCCACAATTTACATGGGATGCTGTATCCATGCTGCTTTTTATAAAGATGATGGCTCTGGTTGTGTCGTTGAATGGGCATGGTCATCTGGGAATGAAAGTGGCTCATTTTACCAGCCTGCTGACTGGCATGGTCACAGAGACAAGGTCTGTGTCCTGCCTCAGGGAGCAGAAACTCATCTCTTGTCTGTGGCAAACTGGAGAAGGGGGAAGAACAATCACCAAGGAAAATGAGATGTGGCCACAGAGCTTCCTCCCAGCAGAGCTCAGAGCTGCAGAATGAGCCAAACACAGCTCGGTGTGTGTAACTCACACAGCCCCTGGGCCTCATGCTCTGCTCCCACCTCTCTCAGTGCCTTCCTGAAGGCAAAGCTGGGCTTGAGGGATGCACAGGTGCCCAGCCTGAAACACAGACTCTGCCTCTCATTTGCCATGAGATGTAAATCTCTGAGTTTGTGTTTATTGCTGAAGTCCTGGCAGCTCTGGGAAACACAGATCTCATTAGAACCTCTAAAGCTCACTGACAAGGATACTGCTAAAATCCATAGCTGGTTTCATGGAGTGCAATAGGATTTAAATCTGCAAACAGTCTGGTCTGCACAGGAGCTGATTTGAGATCCCTTGGCCAAATGCAGTACACTCTTTTTCTACACCACTTTTTGCCCTTTTTCCACATATAACTTTGCTCATATGTGGCTGGTGTTAGTGATAGTGATGAAAAGACACAACTATGTAATTTCCTTTTAAAATACAGGACTTGCACTAGACGGGCAAGCCCAAATGAGGCTGATGTCTGAGGTGTTGATGGACCTCTACTTTTACTAACTGGATTATGTCTGGTGGGCTGTCAGCCTGAAGTTAATGGAAGGATAATGAGGACCTAACCATCAACAAGCTTATTTGAGGAGAGGGGGTGAGAACGTTTGAGACTAGACTGACTTTTAGGGGTCTCAGGTGCCAATTTGAGTGAGTCATTGATGGGCTGTTCCACTGGGGAAATTCACTCAGTCCACTGACAATTTCCCCTGACACTCACAACCCTCACAGGGGTTCTGGTGTTGGTTATTTGTTATCAGGCAGAAAGAATTTGATTTTCATACTCCTTAAGTGAAACAAAGCTGAAGAAATGAGTAAGACAAACAAGGTCATCTGCCGTGCATGGTTTTGTAAGTTACATTCCATCTCACACACACAAAAAAAAGGTGATAGCTGGCTTTCTTATTTCTTTGCAGCTTTACTTTCCCTCAAAGTAATGTGTGGGTTTCTTATTTTTTAAGCCAATATAAAGGACAGGCAATAGATGAAGCAAGAAAAATGTGTGATTCTTTTCAGAGGGGGCATTAATCTCATGATAAAGGATTGGTGACTTCTGGTGGGCTTCCAACTCCACAATTCAGTATTGATATGTATTTTGGAGGCCATTAACACCACTGCTAAACAGCTGTTAGTGAGGCTTTCCCAAACTGAAATTCTTATGTGCCAGAGCAGGATTCTTTATCATTTTACTGTGTGATGGCTAATGGCAACACTGCATGAAAAGCAGTCTTTGGGACGGCTGCCCAGCTCTGCTAAAATGTACCCATCTCAAGTGAAAACCATCGTGTGGCAGCTCTCTTGAGGATCCTGGTACTTTGCAGTGAAGTACGAAGCACCCAAGTATTAATTTCAGATTAATCTGAGTTACATTTTCCTGAAACAATAACCTAGAAGAAAGTGTTCTCAGCTGAGTGTGCTGTGCTCAGGGGTGGATAGGCTGGTTCCAAACCTTGTGCAATATTGTGTAAGACTTTTCAGGCACCTTTTACACTAGAAAATAACTTTCTCAAAAGGTACTGAAAGAAGTAAATGCATCCCAGAGAAACCTTACCACAAAAATATCAGGGCCATTTGTGTGAGATACTGAGGTGACCCACTTCTTCAGCTGAACTGAGGGATGTTAAAGCCATGCATCTACTCTGGAGAGACTGAGAAAAGTATCTGTATTTAGAATATGCTTGTAAACCTACAAAAAATGCTCCTGAAATATCCTTGAAATGCAGCATGGTAAAAATTTAGAAGGAAACAGCTGCCTTCTGCAATGCTTTTGGATGAGGAGTAAAACAGGAAAATGATTCGTCCCAGAATGTCAGGATTTTTTTTAAGCAAAAGTTTCTTTTAAGGTTGACTATCACACTTGATGCTTTTTTTATGACAACCTCAGGTTTGTGAACCATTACATAAGATCAGTGTACATGAAGATGTACAGATGAGACTTCTATGAGTCTGTGTTCATTTTAACTTCTAATCTTTCTTCTATCAAGCTCTGTTTGTCAAAGAGGGTTTAAATAAAAATTCAGGACATCAAATAACAGATGGCAAACAGTAGGATATTAAAAGTAAAAAGCCCAGTTGCAATTCAGTTCATATTTCCTTGGAGAATCTTTAATTTTCATGTTCAGTAAGACATTGCCTGACCTATCTCTTGTACAGATCCATAAAATGTAATCAAAGCAGGGCTTCTCTTGGCATCTGTGGTTGTTCTCTGCCTGTGCAGGGATACCTGCTCCTATTGGATCAATCTCAGCCAAAAAATAATCTTTGCTACACTTACGCTGGCAGAAGACCAATAATATCCAGGAACAATGGCTCCTAAAGTAGTAGAAGGATTTTTTTCTGTCTATCCTATTATGTCTTTTCTGTACTTTGCAAAACATGAATGGTATTTGAGATAGTGAACAGTGGCATTTAAGTGACAGTGCTCTCGAGAGAAATGCAAAGTGGTGCATTTGGTACCTCAGTTCCTCAGGCTGTCTTTTCACTTGCCACTACAGGGAAACTGTCTTCAGTCTTCCAAATAAGCAAATTACTTTAATCTGAAAAGTGCCAAATAGTATTAGGCTTTTCTTAGGAATTAATCTAGGCAAAAGGAAGGCTGGCCCTCTAGGCAAGGGAGTTTTGCATCTATAAACTACTGCTGCTCATTCTGTGTGGAGCACTACAAAATTAGTATATTGCTGATAGCTTTATATTTTCATTTGCCTACTCAGCAGTTACATTCCAGTAGCTTCCCCAGATTGGATATTAATGATTCACACTCTGCAATTTGTGTATCCATGAAGTGGAATTGCATAATCTAAAAAAACCAAGTACCATACCAGGGCACTAACAAGTTCTTCCTCTTGATTAACTGGCTGATCCTCCTTTCAGCCTGATTCAACAGCAGCCAGTGCATTAGCAAGTTAAATTGCACTTTCAGCCTGGAGGAGGGACCCACTAACAGCCCTGTGTGCAGCAGTGGTAGAGGAGCAAGCTGAACTTTCTGTCCTGAGGCTGCACAAAGCATGAACCCATGGAGCATCCCATGGTGATGAGCAGGGGCTGTGGTGTGCTGGAGAGGGAGCTGGAAGCAGTGACAGGAGGATGAGGCAGAGCTGGTGTCAACAAACCTCTCCTGGTTACTTCTGCATGGGGTACTGCAGGACCAACAGTATCCATTCTCCTAGTTCCCCTGGGAAATCTGAAGTGTTTCCTGTGTCATTCTCCGAGTGCAAACCTTTTTTTTTTTTTTAAGCAAATTCCAAGTGCAGCATCTCCCTTTCCCTCCTGGTTCAAATGAGCTCAGTTTTCTGCTTCTGGGAGTCTTCACTTCCAGGGTACTCACTGCTAACGAAAAGGCAGACCTCCCAACACTGAGATTCAGCTCTTGCCCAAGAGAGCAGTGCTAGAATTGAGAAGGATAATTATGCACTGCTAGATTCCCTTGCCTTATTCTACATGCCATAAGAAATTGTGCAAGGAGATGAAGCAGCAGCCATGAACTGCTGGCATTACCATTACTTATACAGTCACGAAAACAAAGAGCCCTTGCAGACATTTCTGCCATTGATTTGTGAGCCTTGGTCACCCCTGGGCCTGGGGCTGTGCCTTTGTTCCTTACCTGCAGTCCCCTGTTCCTCTTCCTTAGCTCAGCACTATGACAAATTAGACAAAAATTATCTGTGCTTGCACAGCTTGTGCTGAATCCTTATTGTGCAGGAGGATCTAGATCATTGCTGGAACAAGATACAAGCTGGTAATACCCCCTGCTATTAGTCCATTTAAAATGGGTCAAAAAGATCACCTAATTGTGATAATTGCCTTCTGGCATTGCCTGTGCAGCAAACCTTTTGGCTGCATGTGTAGGCCCGTGCCCAGCACCAGGCAGTCCTGTCTCTAATATCTGAGCTCAAAGATTAAACTTCCATTCCACAGAGCTGCCATCTGCTGCAGCTTGTGTCCAGCCCCTGAAGAACCTTGATCACTGATCTCACACACAGCACTGGCGTTGGCTCTCTGCTTTTTCATGCCACGTGTCTGGGATGATTTGCTCTGACTAGAACAGACTGAATAAACCAAAATACATGAAACACTCTAGTAGTGAACATAGGTGCTGACTTGCCCATTCAGCCCCTGCCTTGGGGCAGGATAAGGTAAAATCTGAAATAATTTTCAAAAGATGTGTTTGCCCACCAAATGGCTACATGCAAGTTCTACATAATGGCACTGATTGTGTTTCAGGCTTGATGCTGTCTCCTCCAGCCACGGTGTGTGTGACACTACTCTGTTGGTGCTGCCAGTGAACTGAGTGAGGCCAGGATTCCCCTGATGGTCCCAGAATTTGTAATAAGGAGATAGGATGGCACTATTTGAACTGAGCCAAAAGGAGCCCAGGCTCCCCTAGCCCAGGCTAGGGGAGAGACATGCCATCCCATCTCCAACAGAGCTGAAATGCAGATTTTGAGCAGACTGTCATAAATTACATATTGGCATTTTAATTAATTTCATTTGCTGCTTGGAGACATTTAAACTTGGAATCCTTGCAGGCATGAAGGCAGCCTTCCATCAGTCCTACACCCCAGCACCAGGAGCTCTCTGGCCACCCTCTGGGGCTAGCCCAGGACTTGCAGAAGAGATGTCCAGAGACCAGGTCTGGGAGCAGGCGACTCTGGGCTAGGATGTTTGAAATGGGTTAGTGATGAGGATCACCTAGTGCTCTGGGCTGAGTGTTTTGAGTGGCAAGTGTGTGGTACAGTAATCTCTGAGAGCCAGATGGAGTGGATTTAATGTCAGGAGACATTTTCCAGGGATCAAAGCAGCTTATAGAAATAATTTATTTTTACCTTTAAATTAAGAGAAATATGATAAATGTTAAAATGGCCCTTAATTCATGAGCTTCACATCCCTGGGGTATGATTAGCACCAGATAACTGGGTCTCCCTGCTGTGCCTTGTTGCTTAGTTACGCTACACAAGTACACTGTGCTTTCATTTCTGTCTTATGTGAGCAGAAGCAGCATGATATAAAAGTTAAAAAAACCTGAAAGACTCTGAGAGTACTCTCAGCTGTATTCCAAATCACTTGGGCTCCAGCAACACCACATGCACTGTGCTTGCTGTGAATAGAAAGAAGCTTATTCTGATGGTGGGTGTAAATCAGTGGACACCCCATTAGCTGCAACTGCTGGAATAAAGCACTGCAAACAGAATCAGAATCATGCCCACAAGACTGATCCTTTGTAGAAGTAATTTGTTTTCATAAGAGAGATTAGCATCACAGTGGTATGATAAACTTAAAAGGCCTTGGAACTGTTATTGTTGTTCTTAAGTAAATATTGATTACTAAAAAAAAAGGCAGATTGCACATTAATCTCCTAAAAAACCAAATTGCCTTGAAGAACTGGATATTTGAAGAGTGTACAGTGTCTTCCTTTTTATTGGCTTTATTAATGAGGGTTTAGTTGTACTGTAAAAAAAAAAAATTAGAGCTGGCCTGTGCTGGGTCTCATGAGAGCCATTGGTCTGGTGGGAAATCTGGGGAAAGCTCCATGCAGAAAAATGTGAGGACCTGCAATGGAGAGAGGGACATCAGAAGGTTGCAGAATAAGGCTTCTGTTCACTTTGAGATTTTCTGCTGACTGTATTGAGAACATCTCCTTCACAACACTTTCTTACTGTCAAAATACTTATTTTCCTATTTCATTCGTACTCTTAATGGATTCTTAAATACATGTACAAAAAGGTCTCGTAGGAATTAAGAGAAAAAACAGTTTTGCTTAAAAAAATTATCCAGCAGTCCAAATGGTTTGGTAGAAATTCTGAAACACCTCACTCTAAGTACGTGGCTGAGTGATAACAGCAGTTTCCTTGGGGGACTGCTAATATTTCTTTGCCCACAGTGGCTACAAATCTGTTAACACGAGCTTCTATTAATCCTTTTGTCTCATGGCTGGGTATTCAACTACAGAAAAATTAGAGAACAGGGAGGTTAGTAAATGAGTTACTTAATTCCCTCTGACTGAAATGGGTCAAACATCCTTAGATTCTTCTGTATTATTTTGGTTAGCTGTTAAATTTGAATGTTTGGGTTTGTTTGGTTTTTGGGGGTTTTTCTTTTTGAAAGAGAACTATGGAAAAGAGGCCTCAGATAGTAGTTCAGCAGTAGTTTTTAATGGTGATTAAATAAGTGAGTGTTAAAGATTAGTTTTCCACTTCCAGTGGGGGAGGTAAGGGAGATGCTGATGTAAGTCAAAGAACTGGCAAAAGAGGGGATTCTCATGAACTGGCACTTCTGTGTAGGTTTTGGAGGGTGAACAAAAGGTGCTGTTTTCTGGAAAAGAGCGCCTCTCCTGATTGCCTCATTCATTCTTAAGGGTTATGTCAATCAGCCATTGGTTTTTTTCAGAGTTGGGAATACCCAACACTACTGTTGTTACATGAACTTGGTGGGAATGTTCTCTTGTCAAGACCAGAGTAAGCAAATTCAGGGAATCTCGAGGTGAATAATTAGTATCATTTTCCTTCAATTGACTTTTGATTGATGATGGCTCCAAAGTGGTAAAACCAAGGCAGCAGATTTGCCAACTTTATTGCTTCTATTTTCCAGTATTTTTATGTGATGATAGATACACTCCTCTTGCAGATATGTTCTGCTTATTCTCATACACATTTTACACTGATCCCTGCTTTTAATATCCTGGTATTTAGACAAGCAGCCAGCCTTTCTGTAGCAACAGATAGCTGTGTAATTTACTGAGAAAACGCTTCCTTTCCTGGATACTTACTAATATGAAAGAAGTTTTTATCCTGGGGAGCCAGTCGTTCTTCCCCTGCTACCTGTGATAGATAAGATATTGCATATTTAACTAGAAATGAATAAAGACAAGATTTTTTCATTTTCCCTTGCAAAATCTCCAAGGCACTCATCAGCAGGCCCCTTGGTTGAGAGCTTTTGCCTGGCTTTCAGCTGAAAAGCCAATATAGCTGCAGATATGTGGGAATGCACTGGGCTGACTTGGTCCATGTGGATTTTACATATTCATCCCATTAGTAAGAGACAAAGGACTCTTTCCTTTTAGATTTGGGTGGGGTTTTTTTTTTTCCTATTTGATGTAAACACATGCAGTCAGTAAGACAGTGACCAACCATATAAAATCCTTAAATGAAAGAAGAGAAGGAAAATGCATGCCAGTACAGATTTTAAATTTATTGCCCTGAAGTGGAAATCTATATATTTCTTTCTCACAACTTTACTATGTTTCAGCACAGTGACTTCCTGCTTAACGTGGTAGAAAGTATGAATGCTGGAGCATTTGGTGTATCATTAAAAACCATAACAAATAGCTTTGAATTAAAAAACTCAGCTAGGTGTAAAGACAACTCTTTTTGAACCAGGTGCACTGGAAAGTGGTCTCTGTGCCCTGCTGCCTGCAGAGAGCTTGAGGGTGTGCTCAGACCACATCCAGAGACTGCAGCCTGTGCAGGCAGGAGCTGACAGGGCAGAGGCACCTTCCTGCTGATGGTTCACTGCTCTGAGTCAGGTGAGCTCCAGGGGTGAAGGGCTCTTGCTTGCTTCAGGTCACAGGAGCTCACTGCTTCCTCCCTGGAGGCTTGTGACTGCCCAGAAACCTCCTCCACACACATCCCTTAGCCCTACACATAATGCCAAATGGAAAAAAATGGGGGGAACTACACTAACATCTTACCATAACTGTAATTATTACCCAAGAGAGATGGCAAGGCATCACTTTGAAGCTAAATATCCCCTAGGATAATACATAGGCTATCCAGCAAATATTTGGCTTACCTTCCTGAGGAAAAGTCCTTCAATGGGAAAACCTGCCCAGTCAGAAATGCTTGCACACTGCGAGAATGCTTACAGCAAAAGGGATAACTTCTGCCTCATATTTTTTCTGAGTGTAACATCACTGCAGTTTGAGATAGGTTTAAATCAATGTGGATGATAGTTAAGCATTCTGGTTTAAAAATGAAAATTGATTTTCACCAGGAGAATATTTCAATAAGGTCAATAGGGGCACAGCGATTGAGTCAATCAGCTTTTGTTCACAGTTTACAAAATCTCTGTCACAATAACTTAGGCATGTAAACATTTGTAAAACTAGTGTCCCTTGAGGAAAAAGTGGTAATCAGAGCCCTTTCCTAGAGAGAGAGGAGTTTGGCTCAACTGCTTATATCAATAAGCATTGACTGAGTTCAAAGGAGCTCTGTGGATTTACATATCCAAGTCCTGCTCGGGAGATCAGACACCTCTAACCTGTTCTGCTTGCTACCTCTTATACCACATGGTTCAGATGGTGCAGTTTGGTGTCCTCTCTGCCCAGGACAGAGCAGAGAGGACACCCTGCCTTAGGATTTTGCAAAGGGAAAATCTGTGTCCAGTGGTTCTTGGCTAGCTCCATTGGGCTTTGGCTGAGGCATACCACCCACTGCCTGTCTGCCCCGTGCTCCTTCAGCAGCCATCACAGAAACAGGATGCTGTACTGGTTTGTCACAGCCTGGAATTTGGCAGCAGGGGGACCACACAGGTGGCTTCTGTGAGAAGCTGCTGGGAGCTTCCACCATGTCCAGCAGAACCAATCCCTGATGGCTCTGAAGATGGACATGCTGCTGGCCAGCACTGGGCCAATGAGAGAGGCTGGTGACACCTCTGTGATAATAAATTTAAGAAGAAAATCAAAACAAAGGGCACACAGTTTTTCTTCTAGTCAGAGAAGATGAGAAGGTGATAACATGTGAGAGGAAACAACATGGAGACACCAGGGTCAGTGGAGAAGGAGGGCAGGAGGTGCTCCAGGCGCCAGAGCCTATTTTACTTCTCATTATTCTCCTCTGATTCTGTTAGTAATAAATTCACTTCGCAATTTTAAGCTGAGCCTGTTTTGCCCTTGAAGTGTTTTCTCCCATTCCTTATCTCAGCCCGTGAACCCTTCGTTATTTTTTTTTTCTCTCCGCTGCCCAGCTGTGGCAGGGGAGGGTGAGCAAACAGCTTTTGTGGGTGCCTGGCATTGAGCCAGTGTCAAACCACAACAGATGCCTAGTCCTGAAATTCAGCCATGAGTAATGTGTGTGGTTTTACTGCATGTAAGCTTGTGATTAGTTTCTCAGCTTTGTGACCCACCTGAAAATGCCACAAACCTGATCTGATTTGATGAGGTGGAGAGCTGTGAGGAGCTGGTTAAGACTCCCAGGTTCCCACACAATTCGAAGGGCCACCATAAAGAGCCTCTTACTGGGGCTGGACAGCAAGGTCATGCATCTGGAAGAACCTACTGGGAAGATGGCTGATGGCTGTCTCCTCAGCCCTGTTTTCTTCTGAGGGGTGGGATCTGCTGGGATGTGTCCCTTTCCCATGACAAACCCTCAGTACAGTCCAAGGGTCAGTGAGAGATTCCCTGAGCTCACTCTGCTGTTGGTCATAGAATGCTGAGAGCTATTTCTTATTCCTGTTGCTGTCCTGCTGCTTGAGACCAGTGGAGTGAATGCATTTTGTACACCTGCAATACTGGATCTAAGTTCTGGTAATTCCTGCACCAAGGAACAGGTATTTCTGTTTCCCTTGGGCCTTGCACAGGTGTAACAGGCATGGGATAAGCAAGATATATATTTATCCAACCAATCAGGGGGAATAAGGGGAAACATCCCAGATCCACATTTTCATGAAGAAAACTAAACTTTTCCTTTTCTGGCTTACCTGTTTATAGTTTTATCACAAAAGTCTCTAGGTTTGCTCTGTTTTCCTAGGAACTGTTTTTCTGTTGTCGCAGTCAAAGTGAATTTCAGGTTTCATTAACTTCCTTTCACCTAATTAGACATAAGCAGTTCTGGGAAGCTGTTCTTCCTTTTGTCCTGGAAGGTTTAAAATTGTGAGGATCAGTAATAGAAAGTTGTAGGTATCAGCTTCAGAGAATATTCTTGTTCTAAGCAGAGCTGATTGATACGGAAATGCTGAGGATTAGCAGTTTAATATTCACACCATCTCTATACACATTTTACAAGCAGAAAAGACAGTGGTGTTTTGTTGTTTGTTGATATTTTGTTTGGTTGTTTTTGTTTTTTTTTTCCCTTCTAAAGTTTTGACAGGAGAAAACTCTAAATGCAACTTTTCTAAAACTTCAGTGATTGTAGCTGGGGGAATGCAGATGATGGGGAAAAGGTTGTACCCTGTTAGCTTCTTTTCTCTGGCTGGGGTCTGCCGACAGTAGGAGTATAAATAAACCTGCTGCAACAGGAAAGCAGAGCACGAATTGACTCTGAAGGAGGAGCTTAGCAGAAATCCCAACCAGAAACTATTCGAACTGATTGACTGTGCAGCTGAAACCTGAATTAACAACACTAGCAAACACTAATGAGAAAGCTCTTCTTGGGAACAGCTCTGACTAACCTGCATTTTAAACCCACAGCCCAGTTTTGAAAAGTTTTCTGTCTTTGTTGGTCTCCTGATCATTTCTTCCTTGCTTAACATATCATGAAAAAGCTTAACCTTCCCTATCCAAACACACACTTGAAAATTGAAGGAACTCCTGAAGTTCTTTCTCCCAAACAAGATGTGTTCAGTTTTTTGGTGGCCACTTGACCCTTTAAGCACCTGCTCAAAGGAAGTGGACTGTCAGCTCTCGCAGCCAGCAGTGCCTTGGGGCTGTGGGGTGCAGCTCTTTGCTCCCTCTCATCACTGACACATCCTCCCCACCCCAAGGAACAGCCGTACAAGGCGACCTCTTTGCAACACAGGTGCTCATTTAATTTCAGCAGTTGCTCACATGCAGAGAAGCCAAGTGTGGCTCCTGGGGAATTCTGTTGACTTCAGGAGATTTACCGTGGCGTAAATCAGAGGCCAAGTGACAGAGGAAGCCCATATGTTCTCCTGGAGTGCTGATTACAGGGGAAAGGAGCTGGATCAGAAGAAAATGATTGCACCCAGATTGTTTTCAGTGTTTTAATGACTAGCTTAAGGCAGCAAATAAAAACAGAATCAGAGGTGATTTATATTTTTGCTGAAATCTAAACAGGCCCGGCCCTAGGCATTTGCATTTGTTCCTGTCTAGCACTGTGGCTGACTTCAAACCTCTTGAACTGCAAGAACTGCTGAAAGAGTGAAGTGAAAGCTGCTTGTATAAGTCAGTGTCAATACTTTCAGAGACAACATAAAGAGCAGGAGGGGCTATAGCTATGGGAAGAATTGGGTTGCAGAAATGGGTTGCAGAAGAGGAATATCATATGTGTGGGGAAAGCACTGCTAACCATGGGAAATACCCTCCACTCCATGCTACTCTGGTAAACCTATCTCACTGAGATCAAGAATTATTACAGAATCACAGAATATGCTGAGTTGGAAGGGACCCCCAAGGATTATCAAGTCCAGCTCCTGGCCCTGCACTGCACCATGTCCAAGAGTCACACCATGTCCCTAAGAGTGTTGTCCAAACACTTCTTGAACTGTGTCAGGCTTGGTCTTGTGACCACTGCCCTGGGGAGTCTTTTCTGGTGCCCAACCATCCTCTGTGTGAAGAGCCTTTTTCTGAAATCTACCCTGATGCCCCCCCGGGACATGGCTGGCCCTCCTGGCTGCCAGGGCACTGCTGAATCATGTTCAATTTTCCATCCACCAGATCCCTTTCTGCAGTGCTGCTCTCCAGCATCCCATTCCCCAGCCTGTCCGTACATCCACAGTTATCCCAGCCCAGGTGCAGAATCCGGCACTATCCGTTGGAATTCATATGATTGGTGATTGCCCAGTGCTGGAATTTGCCAAGGCCTCCCTGCAGGGTCTCCCTGCCTTTGAGTCGTCAAAGGCTCCTCCCAGTTTTGTATCATCTGCAGATTTGCTCAGTATCCCTCCCAGTCCTGCATTCAAGTCATTTATGAAGATGTTAAGAAGAGCACAGGGCCTAAAATAGAGCCCTGTGGAACTCCAGTAGTGATAGGCCTCCAATTTGATGTCACCCCATTGTCACACCAAAATGTGTTTATCCAGCTTTGGACATTTTGTCCAGAAGGATCCTGCGAGAGACAATACTGAAAATTTTATTGAAATCCAAGAAGATGACATCAACTGACTGACCCTTGATCAACACGATGAGTTACCCTGTCCTAAAAGGAAATCAGGTTTGATAAGCAGAACCTTCCTCTCCTTCTTCAAGCCATGCTGGCTGTGACCTACAGCTGCATTGTCTTTCAGGTGTTTTTCAGTACCTCCCAGAATCATCTTCTCCATAACTTTACTACTCACTGAAGTGAGACTAACAGGCCTGCAGTTTTGGGGTCCTCCTTCTTGCCTTTCTTGTCGAATGGGATCATTCCTGAAGGACTCGGGTGTCTTGTGTCGTATCTACTCCACAGCTTTAGCTGAGCAGGAAAGGAAAAGAAGCTAAGAATTCAAATATGACTGAAAAGTTTTGCAGCCTATCCTGAGCTTTCTTTTTCTATTCCCTTCCCAAACAAAGTCCCAAACAGAAGGCTGCTTCCAGAGTAAAAGCAGCACCAGGGTGATTTGTCCTGTGTATAGCCAAAACCAACTGCCATCTATGGCAGCACCTTGTTAATTAGAAGGAGAAAAAGACCATAAAAGACCATGACCTGGAGCCCTACAAAGTAAGGGTTTTGCTGCTATTAAGGGAGGAGCTGAGATGTGGGACAGCAGCCACTGGTATATATTAATAGCAGAGAAGCACTCCCTGTCTTTCCAGAGGCAGGGCTTACCATTGCACCTCATTTTTCCTTGGTCACAAGAGCAGCCTCACAGACTCTCAGGGGCTGTTTCTGAATCTCTGTCCCAGTTTTGTCACTCCAAAATTTAGTTTTGCTTACATTGCTGAAAAGCCTTTCTCTATGTCTGGCAATAATCCTAAGGGCCACAGTCAGTAGATCAGCAGGCTGGGTCCGGTTCACCCTTTTTGGTATATCAGTGTCTTCCAGGATCAGGAAGCTCAGAAATGCCATAGCCAGAACCCCTGGGCAAGGAAAGAGGGCTGAAGCCCTTTCTATATAGGCAGTTAGGATGTAGCAAAATCTGCATACTAAATGTATGTTTGCTTTATACATGGAATGGCCCCTCTTGCATTCAAATTCACATAAAAGAAAAGGTGAAGTCTGTTCTTCCTCTCCCACTCAGCAATGTGGTGTGGGTGTTTCAGTGACACACTGAGTTCACAGCACCATTTCTCAGCTTCTTGTTGATGCTTGCCACAGTAAAAATCTCATTCATGGATGACACTGATCTTATCACAGATATTGATTCATCAGCCAGAGCTGGGTTCTAGCAACAAATTTTTCCTAAACAGTTCTTTGATGGCTCTGATGACTGATACCAGTGGAATAAGCTGGTGTTGGCAGATATAGAGTAGGTGGTCTCAATGGAGAGGTTTTTTTTCAACTGAGGCTTCTCTGTGATTCTGTGAAGACATGATGTGTGGGTTTGGATTACGTATTCTTCATCACAGGGACTCCTAATTTCTTTTTCCAGTAGTTTCCACTGAACTCCAAGTGTCTATTACATAACAGCAGATCAAAATGGGGAGGAAGGGTGAGGTCAGCTGCTGCTATTTGCTGGCATTAATTGGAATGACTCTTCCAAATGAAATGTCTCATTAATAAATTCTGTTTTAAAAAGAAAACTGGAGTTTGGGGTGTATTGGAACAAACAATACCAGGGAAGGGAAAGTGGAACTGTTGGAATATCTTATGGTTTTGTTTTCATTTGTCTGTTTTTGTAGGAGAAGGGAACACAGGTGACCTTGCGTTGATCAGTACCAGCTGTGTTAATTACCCAATGCAGCCTGGCCCCTGATGAGTCACAGCTGTAGCCAATACAGACAAGTGTGACAAAAGGGAGTGGGGGAGCTGGTGAGGGGAGAATCATGAAGGAGGAGGAACCTTGAGGAAGAGGGACTCATGAAGATGAAGGATCCTGGGGAGAGAGGATCACTGCTGTGAGGTCAGTCTGGGTGTGCAGTTAGAGCCTGTTGTTGGAACCTGGAGTCACAGTCTAGCTGGGTAAAAGCTGCAGTCACAGACTGCACACTGCACACTGATCCCTGCAGTCACAGTCTGCACACTGATCCCTGCACACTGATCCCTGCAGTCACAGCCTGCACACTGATCCCTGCACACTGATCCCTGCAGCCACTGCACACTGATCCCTGCAGTCACTGCACACTGATCCCTGCAGTCACTGATCCCTGCAGTCACAGCCTGCACACTGATCCCTGCAGTCACTGATCCCTGCAGTCACAGCTGCACACTGATCCCTGCAGTCACTGATCCCTGCAGTCACTGATCCCTGCAGTCACAGCCTGCACACTGATCCCTGCAGTCACTGATCCCTGCAGTCACAGCTGCACACTGATCCCTGCAGGCACAGCCTGCACACTGATCCCTGCAGGCACAGCCTGCACACTGATCCCTGCAGGCACAGCCTGCACACTGATCCCTGCAGGCACAGCCTGCACACTGATCCCTGCACACTGATCCCTGCAGTCACAGCCTGCACACTGATCCCTGCACACTGATCCCTGCAGGCACAGCCTGCACACTGATCCCTGCAACCACAGCCTGCACACTGATCCCTGCAGGCACAGCCTGCACACTGATCCCTGCAACCACAGCCTGCACACTGATCCCTGCAGCCACAGCCTGCACACTGATCCCTGCAGCCACAGTCTGCACACTGATCCCTGCAGCCACAGTCTGCACACTGATCCCTGCAGCCACAGTCTGCACACTGATCCCTGCAGCCACAGTCTGCACACTGATCCCTGCAGCCACAGTCTGCACACTGATCCCTGCAGTCACTGATCCCTGCAGGCACTGATCCCTGCAGTCACTGATCCCTGCAGTCACTGATCCCTGCAGCCACTGATCCCTGCACACTGATCCCTGCAGTCAGAGGCTGCAAGGGAAACCTCCAGTAGGAGCTTGCTGCAGCCAGAATCAGGGAATGGTTGCAGTCAGGATGGCTGAGCTGTAAAGAGGAATAAACCAGGGCCCTTTGCATGCTGTGCTAAACAAGAACTCTGTGTCTTGGCTCATTCATACCCTCTAACAAGAGGGCTCCTGCAATGTGTTTTCATTTTATTTGGGGAATATGGGGGAAAGCAAGTGAAATTCATAGTAACCTTAAGGTATTTTAGCTCCTTTAAGCTTTGTGATCTCTGGATTTCCAAGGTTCAGATAGAAAACTATAGGCCATTTCAGGGTGACAGCTCCCTCTTGTACAAGTCAAACCTGCCTGAGCAGGGACCATGCGTACTCTTGACCTTTTGCAAATTGTGTTTCCTGGGTAGCATTCCCCTGTGCTAAGGACTAAACTAAATCATCCTCAAACTTTTACAGGATTGAGTTTTGATGCATTTCTGTTCATTCATCTACTTCTTGCGCCTATCTCTATGACCAGATAAGCAATGTCCTTTGGCATTGTCTGTTTTCTTCACTACTATTAAATATATGTAAAGCCATGCTGCAATCCCTGTCAGAAAACTGCAGGACACAGGCTCAGAGAGAGATGTAAGAGACAAGGAGCTGTAAGGGACAGCACCATCTGCTTTGGTGACAGCCACTTGTGCAGTGAGGACAAGGCACTGATTAATTTGTCAAGGACTCAGGTGAAGATCTGTGAAAGAAGGCAGAAATGTGTATGCACAATGCATGAGGGGCTGTGGGGGCCACTGAGATGGCTGTCAAGACAAGAGAGAAGGGTGATAGAGGCTTTCAAAATGGGTATGAGAACATCTCACTTGGAGAACAGGACAAAGGCATTGACACAGCTGGCTGCAAGACCATAACGAAAGTTGCGAGTTGCTGCTGGGCAGCAGAATGTAAGTACAGGTAGTTATTTATGGTGCACAATAAGATGTGTAAAAGAAAATGCAAGCTGGCTGCTAAACCTTGGTTGTTTGGGTTTTTTTGGTTGTTGCTTTTTTTGTGTAGCTGTGGTTTTTTGGTGGGGGCTGGGGTTTTTTTTAATAGATATATCTATATATATTTTCTTTCACTGAAACTATGAGTTAGAAGGTCTGCTAATCTCCACTAATTGGCAGTTTTGCTGCCAGGCTCACGTGCAAGGGATGAAGGAGCCAGAAGGATGAGGGACTGCCAGGGAGATACAGCGGAGGGATAAGACACACCAGTGGTCAGTGAGTTTTCACAGCTGCAGCCCACTCTGGGTTTTTTCCCCAAGCTCTGTGTTCTCTTAAAGCCATACTATAAAATGCAGACAGATTATGTAATTAAGCAAATTAAAACCAGTTTAAGAGGCATTTCTGTTAGCCTGAGTAAAAAAAAAAAAAATTGCTTCTTTCACAGAAAAGCTGCAAAAAAGAATTATAACAATTGGTGCCAATGCTTTAGATCAAACGAAGTATGATCAAATATGGATGGCAAAGATTTAGGGAGACTTTTTGGAGGGGAGGGAGCATTCAGGAAGATTTGTAACGATCTCATCACTTTTTTCAATTATCTGGAAATCATTGCAAAGTAGACCTGAAAGATAATGAGTGACATTAACCTTTTGGGCAATTCAGTGTTGCCTATTTGTGGTATTAGTTATCCATGGATCAACAAAAAATAACAGGCGAAGACCCTTAACTTGCAATAGCTCCGTTCTGGGCTCTTCAGGTCTTACCACTGATAGACAGTTTATGGCAAGGGTCCACGGCTGAAATAAGTCCATCTGGCATGTCGTATTTGAGTCCTCTAGAGAAGCTTCCATATGGGGTCAAAGAAGCAAAGAGGAATGCTCTCCCTCAGCACTGCATTTTTGAAAATGAAGAAATTAATACCACAAGTGCTGTTCAATCCTCTTACAGAGGCATGCATGTATAAAAAAAGAGAGTAAAAGTGTAATAACTCAATTTTTAGGGACTCCATACCAAGAGTGTACAGACCTCTCAAGGCAGGGTGCTCTGAACTGGACATGTACCTTTCTCAAGCCTAATCCAGCTGAATAGTAGTAAGTGTGAGAAAGATGAAAGGGTGGAAGTATTTGAGGTTCTGCTGCTCTGGAATGCTCACGCAATCATTGCCAATCAAAGTTATGTGGATTGTGGAGAGTGGGTGCAGTATGGATTGTGTGCAGAGACATTAATCACAAAACAGGTGTAAATTAAAGGGAACTCCCATTTTCTGCCAATTGTAAGGGCACTGGATGACTAATGAAAGGAATTCCATTTTGAACTCATGGTAAGCAACCCAAGAGAGCAGTGCAGTCTGCTCTTCCACACACAGGCGAAGAGGGACTGGGGCATAGATCCCTTTCACTTCCACACAAAGACTTTACTAATCCCTTGGTTAAAATAAAGATTTGTCTCAGTCACAAACTCCTAATCAGACTTCCAAGATACTACCCAGCAGCAGGATTGACACTGGAGCTGTGGAGACAGACCTCTGCCAAAGTATAATTGCAGGATTGGGGGCTTATGTTAATCAGAAGTTTGTTCCCAAATCTGTTAAAACCATGAAAAAAATTCAGTGGCTTTGGATTTGATCTTCGTTTATGCTGTTTAGCTACCTTGTGCCAGACTGATTTCTAACTGGCTGGCTTAGTAGGTTTTAAAATGTTGGTGTCTGCCTCCTTTAGGCTTTAGCTTGGAAGATTTGTGTCACTTGGGAAAAACATAATTTCATAATTACTGTGAATCCTGGATATAAAAACTTCATCTCAGGAGAAACGTGTTTTTCTTGCTGATTTTTCAGGAGAAAGCAGGAGGAAAGCTGAAGTTGCTGGACAAAATTTTGGAGGCACTTTAAAATAATCTGTGGAGAGTGTATTTTATTCTAGGTTTCCAGGTGGCATGGGTTTGGGGTTTTTTTAGGGTGGTTTTGTTGTTCTTGTTTTGGTGTGGGTGGTTTGGTTGGTTTGTGGTTGATTTTGTTAAATTTTTCTTATTATTTTTCTTTCTGGCACTTAATGACATTTTGGCTGGTAAAATACCTCATGAGACATCCTAGGCAATTCACCCTGTGTTGTACATGCTATCAAAATATACAGCTCCAGCCTGTGCAGCTGCTTGCTGTCAGGTTCATTACATCCTGAGCATCCATGCCCCCAAGTGATTCGTGCTGAAGCCTCTCTCATTCACTGTGGGAGATGACAGACTCTGAGGAGAGCAGCTGATCCTCACGGAGGTGGGAGTGGAGCTGCCAGATTGATTGTCCACAGAGGGCAGTAGGCACTGAGTCAGTCTGCAGGGAAGGAGGATACAACAGGCACTTGGTTCTGTTTGTCTCTGGAGCATTTCATTCACGTTCCTGGATAACACGTGCTTTGTTTTGCCTTCGTTCCACATAATAAACTGACAATGGCTAAGGATTTTAAATCTTTTTTGCTTTTGTTTCTCATGTGTTCCTAGAAATTGGAAAGTGATGCTGTGTGTTTCAGACTGCTTGTTTGTCCTCTACAGAAAAGCTTGGTGTGTTTTACTGCATCCAGTGTTAAATCATCCAGAAGTGCCATCACAAACAATTACACCTCGGGTGCTTTACATACTCAGAGAAGTGGGAGGGTGGGCTTTTGGAGCACACTTCTCCTAAATGCCTTGGTGTAACCCCACAGCTTCAGGGGATCATTCTGCCCTGCAGAGTTGGTGCACGATTGCAGTTGAGGAGTGTGTGTGGCACACGTGTGTGAGATGTACAATTTGCTGCTCAGCGTCCTGTCCCAGAGCACACATGTCCCCCTGTGATCCAGGGGACACCAACAAGCCAGTGGCACTGGGAGGTTGCCAGCTTCACACCAGAAAGGGCTGACAAGAGCTGCCACAAAGCTTTCCGAGCAGGGAAAGGTGTTGGCATGGCTGTAACAGCTACTACCTTGCTCTGAATAGATGGTACCTTTTACCTGAGAGTGTGAGCAAGGCTGTGAGGTGCACAGGCCAGCAGGATCAGTAGTGACCCCATGGTGAGGAGAATCATGAGGGGAAGAAGGGCACCAGGATCTGAGCCAGCACTGCAGGGGCTTTGCCTTTCACATCTCTGTGTGAGGACAATGATTCAATTTGCCTGGAGCAGCATGTGGTGTAACTTGAGTGTTAGTGCTTGTTTAAAAGTCCAACTCTCTTCACATGGCAGGTTTTTTAAATGGCAGGTGTGTGTGCTTCTATGAAAACATTGCCTTATTACCCTAAGCCCTCAGCTAAGTGATTTTGTCAGGTGAACAGTCAAAGAAAGGCAGGCAAGGAACTGTTGTCACAAAACTACCATTTACAAAGGGTGTCTGAATCATGCACAGTTCATCCAGGTAGCTGATGATTGAAGATCATTGTTCAATTTAAAATGACAAGAGAATTTGAGCAAAGATTAACATGATTCTGCATCTGCAGACAGACAAACGTGGGATGGGCAAATGTGAATGTTGATTCTGACAGTAAGGAAAAAAATACAGTGTTTAGCTCATCTGAGCATTAGGGTCAAGGATTCCCGTGTCTCCCACTTCATTGCAGCATTTAGCACCTTGTCACAGAAGGGTTCTCTGAGGGCTGCCGTTGTGATCACAGGCTGAGTTCCGTGGCAGAACCCAGAGAAACACAGCATTGTATTGCATCCCCAGCAGAGATTTGAGCTGACAACAGATGTGTTTGTAAACTTAGTGCCCTTTTTTGTTACCCTGCACTTAAAAAAAAGAGCAAATAACACTCAAAATGGGTCACCATGAATCCTTCCTTCCCACAGGAAAGACTTCATGGACTGAGCAGAGCAATTCTGATCTTTACTCTGGCAGAGGGGCACTGCCATATTAAACACGTTTCAGACATGGTGTGCATTTGCTGTCGCCTGGTTGGAATGGCTGTTTAGCACAACATGGGGTCTGGTGCAATTTAGAGCCTCCAAACCAGAATCACAGATGTTCCCTTTCCTAATTTGGTGCTGGATCAGGTCCCCAGATGTCTTCAGCATAGCAACACATTAGGTCAGATCCAGTCCTACCTCTGAACCAAATCCATGAGTCCAGGTTATTGTTCTGGTAGTTGTTGGAGAATTTTTTTTGTGTTTGGAAGGTCTTTTTGGTTGGGTTTTATTGTTGCTGGGGTTTGGGGTTTTTTGGGGGGGATGGAAAGGGAGGATGGAGGGTTGGATATTTTTCTTTTCTGCCCTTAGGTCACCTGGTGTCCTTCATTTTTCTGTGTAGTTCTTCCTCATGTCTAAATGGGTTTTAGTAAATCTATTACTCTCTCCTCTGTTTTGGTACCCCCAAGTGGTCTGTCTTCTTCACCCTCAAAATAATAATAATTGATGTTGAAGAGAGAGTTCATATTGTTTATTTTCCTTTATAGCTATCTAGTGCCTCTCGTAATTCAATAATGTGCCTTCTGCTTTCATCTAGGTTAGTGGCAGCTCTTACCTTGAATACTCTGACCACCTCTAATGGGATAACAAATTGCTGGTTATCAAAGGGGTGGTAGCACTTACTTAGACTCCCCCACGCACTAAATCTAGATTAAGGAATGTGAGAAATCAAATGTAGGCAAGAGAATTGTTGGTTCCTTAATCAGAATGCTATTAAACAGCAGCACACAGACCATTACTCAGAAAAAAAATTAAAAAGAGATATAATTGAATATGTAATATGACAAATATGATGAAATGGACATCTGGAGAAAGCTGATGTTATAATCTATCCTGTTCTAAAATAATCAAAGAAGAGGACAAGTAGAGTGTGTTTCTCCTAATGGTTATAGGAAGGGATGAAAACCTGCCTTTTGTTTCTGACTGCCTTTACGGAGAGTTCTGTCTGTCTAGTGACTGTTCCACAGTCCCTCTGCAAAGTGGCTGTAGTAACACCTGGCTCCTTTACTGCACCAGCTCAAATGACCCAGTCTGTGGAGTACCTGGGATTTTTTTCCTCAATTTTTCCTTCCAAATGAATAATAATGTGGTCTTTTTAGTTCTGTACCCTGGTTTTCCCCTTGAGGACATCTTAAGTTGAAGTTCATATTTAAGAAGGGATTCTGTTTTCATGTCTTCAAATTCTTTTATAAGAATGACCACTTTAGGATAATTATTAATTCTAGTTCATGCCTTAGAATTTTTCATAAACTTTAATTTTGGAGCCAAGAAGTCTCTGGATGTAAGTATCTCTTCTTATAGAAACACACATTTTTATTTTCATACAGAAAGATCAAAAAGATCTGAAAAACATAGCAGCAGTGTGTATAGATGCTAGGAAAACAAAAAGAAACTTGCAAAATAAATCGTGTGATCTGGTGGTTGATGTGAGGATAAGAAAAAATGTTAATTTCTTTTGAGTGATTATGTTGAGCATGAGTTTTAGAGGTTTGTTTGGAATTAGTTTTGGAGGCACTCCCTTTTGCTTCTAGCTTGTCACAGAGCAGTACTAACTCTTTCTCCTGTATTTTTTTTTTCCTGTCTGAAAGAGCAGAAAGAGGCACTTCTATTTATTTATAATCCCTTAAACTGAGATACATAGCCTGGTGTTCTTGGCAGATTGCATAAAAGATCCATCTATGAACCAATAAAGAAATGCTCCCAGATTGATTAGACACTGGATAAGGCTTAGGCTGAGGAGAGCTGGCCCAAATCCATTTTAAGTTAGGTACAGGTCTGAGTCGTGCTTCATCCCTGCCTGCCTTTTCCTGCCTTCAGCTGCAGTCCATTGAAGCTGTTGTCTAGGATACAGACAGGCTTAGTTTATTCAGCCCATGGTTGAAATACAGAAAGAAAGATAGTTTGGGGGCTGATGCAAACATCCATGTGGCATTTAACAAGTCACTTACCAGAGCTGGTTTCATTTTTCATGTGGGCAGGTGCATGTACTTAGGAGGGACCTTGAAAGTACAGTGATAGAGACCACAGCAGGTGAGAGAGAGAGAAACAGACAACAAACATCCTGAAGTCTGCATCCTACAACTACATCCTTCTGTGTTCTGTATTGGTGTTACACAGCTGACAGTGGGGAGAAAAATCTTCCACTTTCTTCTCTTATTTCACTCAAGTTTAAAACTTCCCTTCCTGCTCTCCTGGAGAGTCCTAGAGACCTGAGAAGCTACAGGCAGTCTCCAGGGACCATTCTGAGCTGTAGGACACAAGGTTCTCAGTCTGTGGCCATCTATCATGAATGGGTGAGAATTTGAAAGCCATAATCTGTATGCTGTGTCACCACTGAGCAGCTTTTCCTGGCTGTGATGGCACAGCCAGCATGTGAGGAAGAGGAAGGGTAGTGTTGTTCTGCTCATGGGCTTTCCTTGCTGTGTGATTATGGTGAGGAAGCAGGGGCCCACCATTTTCTGCTTTTTTCTGTCAAGGAGGATCACGGAGCTTCTGCTATGACCACTTCCATTAGGGAGAACCTTCACCTAAGGAAATGAAATCTCCTGTGTTGCAAAACATCATAAAATTAATAAAAGGGACTACTGCAGATGATTGATTTGGAGACATGGGATTTTACAGAAGTTGGTGGGTTCAGGCTAATGTGTAAGGGCTTGTGCAAGTCAGCCTTTCCCTTCCTCTTGCAGGATGTTTCCCTCCTCCTCTTGCAGGAGTTTTCTATGGCATGCAAAAAAACCTTCAAAGCAAAGCAATATAAGCCCGTGTCTCTGGAAAGCAGTGCTCTGCCTCTCAAGAATAAGCACACAGGAAGGGTCTAGTAAGACCTTCTGAGCTACAGAGCTTTAATCAACATCCTGCAAAGAAGAAACTGCAGGGAAAACAGTATTATTTTGCTCCATTTTCCTAAAGATTAGCAGGGGAAAAAAACCCAACAAATCCCCAATAATCACAGCTCATAAATTCATCATCATGTGAACGGTCCTTAGGTAGATACATCCACCATGGGAGGAATGTGACAGCTTCTAGGCACAAACTGCTGCCCTCTGTGTGGCCTACAAATTGCTGTGTACACTAGCTAACACTTTGCTGATGGGCTGGGCTGTTTAACAGGAAAGAGCTCTTGACTGAAAACAGGCCATTTTTCTCCTTCAAAGCAGATCTATTTTCTCATCACCACCTTTCATAGTAATTCAGCGATACTCAGTTTGCTGTGCCAGTGTCATTTTCCCTGGCTGTTTAATAACCAGGCTCTGAACCAGAGCTGCAGACTATCTCATTATTCTGCTCCAAAAGTAGGAGAGGAAGGGTAGATGTGAAGAAAAACATCTGTTTCTGAGCATGTCATAAGTAAGGTTATGCTGCCAACTGCAGTATAGTATCTGGGATACTGCAGTCAGTATCCCTGCAGCAGCTGTAGGAGAGGAATGAAATGAGAGGAAAGAAAAATCAACATGGAAAAACATTATTGATTTCTTTTCTGCAGCACTGAATTTAACCTGAGTTTAATACCACTTTAATTTAAAATATTTGGGAGCTGCTGCTTGCTAATCCATTTGCAGAGTCAGATGAAAGCTCCTATTTGTTATCTCTGGAGGATTTGCAAAATCAGAAGGCTCTGCTGATGTTCCCCAGTGCCTCAGAAAGGAGACCCGTTGACTCACATGTCCATGGGGGAAGTCAGACCATTTTGAAATGTTATGAAAGCAGCACCCAAGGTGGGCTTCACTGCTGTGAGAGAAATTCCTTCAGCACAGCGCAGGTGCCTAAAGCACGAGGAAAACTGTGAACCACAACACCCTGCAAAGACACGAGAGCTGTGGATCAGCTTTCCCAGTACAAATCATGGGGTCTGGGGTTTGCTCTTCACACTGCTGCTGGCTCTGTCTGTCACAATGTGGTCACCCAGGGCCAGAGGTGCAGAGGCAGCAGGTCAGAGGGATGGCACTGCTGATGTGCCCAGGCAGGGACCAACAAATCCTCAGGCAGAGGAAATCAACAGACCGCTGAAATATTTTCCTTTTGCCTCTCGTTTCTCACAGTTTTTTCCAGGGCACAGGTCTGGCTTTAATCGGGTCGCTGTGAAAGTCCAGAGAAGTACTTGGACAAGACAACAGGTCTTTCCAGCTTCTCTATGTAAATCACACTTAATTTAAAATACATTTCTAATGGAAATATTTGACATAAAATTTCTCAGCTGGCAGAGCATTGCCCACCACATGCTGTGTCTTTCTTCCTGGAAGCTAGTACTACAGGAGCACCTGAAAATTACTTTCTTGTAACGGGACTGCCTTCTCTTCACTAGGTTTGCATTGATTTTTCCATCATTTTCAGCCATGAGTTAGAGGACATTTCAATCCTGCCTCTCCGGTATCTGAAAGGATAGGCATTCTGCCTGTGGCAGTGCAGTGACTATTTCAGCATGGCTAGAGTTAGTTGAAAAAAAGTATTTCTAAGGTGTCTTTAGGATGACTTTGCTTTTTTAGTTGCCTCTTTAAAAACAAACAAAATATAAAATAATTATAGAAAGTAATATTAAAGGATGACTAGGGAAAATGTGGACACTCTCTGGAAGGAAATAGGAGACTTGGTTACCTAGGACATGAAGAAGTCTGAGGTCCTCAAGGACTTTTTTTTTTCCCTCAGTCTTCACTGGCTATGAAGTTCAACAAGGCCAAGACAAGGCCCTGCACCTTGGTCAGGGCAATCCCAAGCACAAAGACAGGCTGGGTGGAGAAGGGATTGAGAGCAGCACAGAGGAGAAGGTCTTGGGGATATTGGTTGATGAGAAGCTTGATGTGACCTGGCAATGTGTTCGCAGTCCATAAAGCCAGCTGTGTCTGGGGCTGCATCCAAAGCACCAAGTGCAGCAGCTTGAAGGAGATCATTCTTCCCCCCACTCTGTTCTGGGGAGATCCCACCTGGAGTACTTCATCCAGCTCTGGAGTCCCCAGCATGAGAAGTACGTGGACCTCTTGCAAAGAGTCCAGAGGAGAACAAAGAGATGACCAGAGGGATGGGGCAGCTCTCCCATGGAAATGAGGTGAAAAAGTTGATGTTACTCAGCCTGGAGAAGGGTCCAGGGAGACTCTGGAGAAGCCTGACAGTATCTAAAGGTGACCTAGAAGAAAGATGGAAGAGACTTTTTACAAGGATATGTAGTGACAGGACAAGAGGCAACAGCTTTAAAATGAAGGAGGGTAGTTGTGGGTTAGATATGAGGGAGAAATACCTCACTGTGAGGGTGATGAGGCACTGGAACAGGTTGCCCAGAGAAGCTGTGGCTGCCCCATCCCTGGCAGTGCTCAAGGCCAGGTTTGATGGAGCTTTGAGCAGCCTGGGACAGAGGGAGGTGTCCCTGCCTTTGGCAGAGGGGTTGGAACTAATCTGGTGCCTTCCAAATCAAACTGTTCTATGATTCTGTGATAGACACACCAGTGCCCTTTAGCCATGGAGCTGTACAGCACAATAGCAGCACAGTGAGGACAGAACAAATCTAGCCAAAAAAAGTACAAAGTCAGGAAAACTTGATAGTGTTCAGCCTATGGATTTTTCACTTGAGGAAACTTTGTCATGAGATGGATTATAGTTTGGCTGCTAACTTTTTTTTTTTTTTTTTTAACACCACAAAATATTTGAGATGACCATGACCAGAAGAGAAGCTAACAGGCATTTTAACCAGGTGTTTCAAAGAGTAGTAAATTAAATAATTGCAGAATCAAGAAGGAACCTTGCATTTTGGGATCACTGGTTCAATCCCTACAAAGACCAGCAATAACCCTGGTATTTCTACTTGCTCTTTGCTTATTTCTCTGCATCTCACAGAAAACGTGGAAGAGATTCTTCCCCCCTCTCTCCTGGTAGCAGACTCTATTGGGAGCCCAAGGACCTGGCTAGGGCTGGCCATTGTTCCCACTGCTGAGCTAGGATATGGATAGGATTTTTGTTGCTACACTGAAGCCTTCATATCCGAGTTCCTTCACAGCTGGTTTTCCCTCCCTTCATTTACTTACTTTCTTTAACAGGAAAAAAAAAAGAAAAAAAGGAAAAAGAAAAAAAAAAAAAAAAGAAAAAGAAAAAAAAAAAGTTTCTGTAGGAGAAGGGAATAGAGGTGACCTTACCCTGATCAGTACCAGCTGTGTAAATTACTCAATTCAGCCTTGCCCCTGATGAGTCACAGCTGTAGCCAATAAAGATAAGTGTGACAAAGGGGAGTGGGTGAGCTGGTGAGGATCATGAAGAAGGAGGATCCTGAGGTGAGAGGATCACTGCTGTGAGATCAGTCTGAGTGTGCAGTCAGAGCCTGTTGTTGGAACCCGCACTCACGTTCTAGCTGGGTAAAAGCTGCAGTCAGAGTCTGTACATTGATCCCTGCACATTGATCCCTGCACACTGATCCCTGCAGTCACTGATCCCTGCAGTCACTGATCCCTGCAGTCACTGATCCCTGCAGTCACTGATCCCTGCAGTCACTGATCCCTGCACACTGATCCCTGCAGTCACTGATCCCTGCACACTGATCCCTGCAGTCACAGCCTGCACACTGATCCCTGCAGTCACTGCACACTGATCCCTGCAGTCTGAGTTCAGCTGGGAATAACCAGCAGTGAGAGGCTGCAGCAGGAGCTTGCTGCAGCCAGAGTCAGGGAATGGTTGGAGTCAGGATGGCTGAGGTGTAAAGAGGAATAAACCAGGGCCCTTTGCATGCTGTGCTAAACAAGAAGTCTGTGTCTTGGCCCATTCCTATCCTCTAACAAGAGGGCTGCTACCACTTTCTATTGCTGGGACAGGAAGGTGGTTATGCACTTGCTTAGTATAGCTGAGGGATTCAGGAGCATCATTCAGCAGGTCCAAAACACAGATATTTTCATAAGACCTGTTAGAGTATTTAAGATGGAAAATCTTGCAGATGAGCCTCTTTCAAAAGGTCTCCTTGTTTTTTAAAGCTTTTGGAAGACTCCTGAGACATGAGCCCAGAAGGCTGCCCATTTAATAAATGGGAGATCAAATTTTGTTTAATATTATCTGTTTCAGAGAAGATGCTCCTGGCAGATGCTGTTTATTGAAACAAAAGCTTGATGGGTTTTGCTAATGGTGGTGTGTCCTACAAAATATTTATGTTCTGGGAATACTGAGTTGTGATCTTTTGGTAGGAGTTTTTATTGATGGAGTCTAGTAGCCCATTATGGCAAATTTATCCTTTCCTTAGAGTTATATATATAAAACCTTTTCTCTGTCATTAGTTTTCCTGTCTCCAAAATGAGAATTAGCATTGCAGGATGTTATGGTATGGGTGAAAAGATGAATTGTTACTCTTTGGAAAGGTAATTAACCTCCAAAGGCATCTGCCAGAGAGCTGCCATTAAACCATCAGCTGCACTCTGTTTCAGTTTTAGCCTTTTCCTGTCCTCCTCCAGCTCTCAGAGGTGTGTTGTTTATCAGCTCAGTTCAGTGCAAGCAGGAAGATGGATACCTTCAGCACAACACCTGCAAGGAGCAGGGTGACAAATGTGGGGCTTTCACCAGAGGAGCACCCTGTGCTCTGCTCTCTTGCCATCAGGATGCAGAGCAGAGCTGTGACCTTGGCAGTGCACCTGAGCAGGTGTTGGCAACATCCAGTGATGCTGATTAATTGTGCTGGCTCAGTGCAGGGAGGGCTGCTCGTTAATTCAAGCCTGTGTCAAGGAAAGAGGAGACCCTTAGGATAGGGCCCTTAGGTGAGCCCTGCTGGTCTGTGTCACAGAAAGACAGCTGTACAAAAGGCACATTGACTTTGTGGGAGAGAGAAGGGGGAAGAGCATCTCTCACAGGCAGTTCAGGTGTGAATCCTGGTAGGAGTGTACTGTAGCACTGAGAGAGCAATACTTAGCCTGTCTAAGGCTCTTGTTTGCTAGTAAACAAGAAACACTGTTCCAAACAGAGATGATGAACAGTGACAGAAAAATTTAGGAGCTGGGTAGAAAGCTTTATTCTGCCTTGATCACAACTACCCATTATGTCAGTAGGTTCTGATTTTTTCAGACTAATGGTAGGTGTACACTCACACAAACATGCAACTGCGCACTGATCTCACCCTCAGGGGACTGTGGGAAGCCTAAAAATCCCCTCAGGGAAACTTCCAGCCTTTGTCTTGGAAGAATGTACCAGAGTTTCCTTACCTAGGCTGAGAGAGAACTTCCCTCATCGTACCCTGCAGAACTGCCAGTCTGTCCTGGATTGATTCCCCCGTTGGCCACTTGACCCTGCCCTCCCCAATTGTTTATCCCTCATCCCCCCATAGGTTTGCTGCTCCTTGCCCAGCCTTGTACTGCCCCTGTGCTCCAGGCCTTGGGTTCCTGACCCCATACTGAAGCCAGGCAGACCACATGGTCCTTTGTGTTCTGTCCCTGATCCCTTTGGCATGCTGAAAGAAACCTCGCTGGAACTACAGCATCCAGGAGGCCCTTCCTGTCTTTCCTGTGCTCAGGTGTGTGTGTGCATGGACTGGAAATGGCTGTCCCGTGACGTGATTTGAGCGGCTTCTGAAGGAGGCGCTTCGAGAAGGGAGCAGCATTTCTCCATCCTGCCACAGTGCTACAAGGGACCATGGATTTATCCCTAATGCTGTCAGATTTACTTATGAACGAGAGAGTACACTCACAAATGCTCCATTATTTGGGACAGAGTGAAATCTGGTCCTGAAGGATAAGGCAAAATGGAGGATGTTTTTTATGTCTTTGCCTTCCCAAATGAAGTGATTTTTAATTGAAACCTTTGATGAGTTTCTATCAGCATTCATCGAAAAAGGAAAAGACAATGAGGATTTCATACAGAATCCCTGATAAAGGATGTAAATTTTGTGGCAGTGTTGGAGGCATGCTCAACTTCCTGTGACAGTGATACAATAACCAGTGTGCTGCTGCTTCTGCAAGGCATGTTTTCCTATTTAGACAGTTTGGGTCTCTCTCTCCCTTCAGTGACCAAACTGTAGTTTAGTTGTTCCATAACAAAGAGCTAGAAAAATGGTGGAGATGAACAAGAGATAAATAGGAAAGACCCTCATGTTTCCTCAATGTCTTGTCTTCCAGTAGACCCTGATTTTTTCTTAGATGCTTCTTTGTGTTATTGCCTATCTAGGTTTGTAAATGCAGTCTCCAGTGCTGGAGAGAATGCTCTTGCTAGTTTAGGAAAGATTTCCAGAAACTTTGAGGGGTTTTCTCCTTCCTCTTATATGTCTTATATGTCTGTTGGAGCATGTGTATCCAGATGTGGTGCCACAGCTGTACTGCATCCATAATGTGGTTGGATTTTTGTGCAGATGGGCATGTGAGTATCTGTTTACAGAAAAAGCATATCTTGTACAAAAATCTCTGCTGGCATAAGAAGCACATTGTTCTCAGCATATAGTAAGCTCTTTTTAAACTGCAGCTCTTCATTAAGATCCAAATGCCACAGTGACAGAATTGAACTCACTTTAGTATAAGACACTAGGAATGCAGATAAGCAGTGCTTGAAGCTTTCAGGTATGGGCAAACGCTGCTGCATAAAAAAGGAGCAATTGTTTCCAAACTCTGTTAGTGGTTTTTATTTCACTGTTTATATTGCTTTCAAAGCATGAAATGATGCACCTCCTGAAGTGCAATGCTCATTTGAATCCATGGGTTCCAGGCTCTCCCAGTCAGTGGGAGTCTCTGCATTGATCTTGGCAGGCTCTGGACAAGTGTAGGCAGAGAAGACTGATTGTGTCACCAGAATGATGAGCAAGCTGCACCCCCTCTTCTGTTATTGAGAGCTCAACTCACACAGGCATTCTCCTCAGGTTCTTGTGCTGTTCCAGGTAGTAAGTAGATTTCACATGTACATCCTTGCACCCCTATGCAATCCTTGCCTGGTAGGTAATGCTTTGTAAACAACCATCCTCTGCCAGAACAGCGCTTTCTTAGAGCTTTGAGTCTGACAGTTTCTGCAGGAGAAGCATTTCCTCCCAACAAACTCTTTTGTATCTCCTGACAAATGGCTCTACTAAAAGAATTGTGAATTTGTGTGGGTTTGTTTCTCTTTGCAGCCTCTGCTGCTTGAAGTATTCTCAGGAAGGTCAACTGACCTTTATCAAGCCCTGGCCACTGGCAAGATGATATCCATAATGAATGTACTTCAAGCAGCCAGTGCTCCAGCATGAGTGGTTTAACATCTGACCCTTTCAGTACAAATAGTGCAAGACACAGAGGATATTTGACTCCTTTTCCTAGAGAAGAGCAAACTCCAACTGTGTACCAGATAGGGTGTAAAATATCATATATTTGTGACCTAGGTAGAAGAAGAATGCATCCAGTCCTTTGCTTGGTTAAACGTAACAGTTCTTGCTTGTTTATTTTTTTCACTATATGTGTGACTTGTACTGCTGTCTGGAAAGATGCAAAGCTTAATAATTTCCTGCTATTGTTTAGGTTTCTTTTAATGTCACTTGCCCTACCCTCTAAAGGAGAAATACCTTAGTTAAATCATTATTATATGGAATAATGAAGGCAAATAACAGCCTTGAGGCTGTAACACGTACTTTTCACTTTCTGTGATACAGGACGTAACATCACATGCTCCACATTGACCAGGGTTTTTACTAACACTCACGTGGTCTTCCTCTATATCATGATGGAAATGTTTAAGCAGAGGTGGAACATCTCAGGCAGGGAATGCACCTTTATGATGAGAGCTGACTGAAAGGTGGCAATGTGGCAGTGTAGGCCTTGGGTGAATACAGTGAGGTGGAGCATAAATGAAGTGCTTCCTCACTACTCTCACATATTTTAATCCATGGCTTTTGTTTTAAAATTAAGAAAATGCCCCATATTAAGCCAAGTATAATACAACCATGTTACTGAAGTAACCTTTGTCTACCTCAGGGTTTTTCCACATGAGCTGTCAGGCCAGACAAACACAGTGTACCACAGGGAAATATTGATGGGAAATCACAGTTCTTCCCTGTGTTAAAAGGAACAAAAATGGGGAGATCCTCAGTAAAGGGGAAAGGCCCATGCATTGGCCTTACAATTTTTAAATTTGCACATGTTAGACATCTCACTCTCTTAGTAATAGCGTGGCTTTCTGCTCATTGTGAGGCGTGTTTATTGCACTCTCCTTGAGGTTTTCATGTCTGATTGTCTCCTTGGGGAGAAACAGTTGAGGTTTTAAGGTGGATTGGGTTCCTGGTTCAGTGTCATCTAACACCTTTTAAAGGAATTCCATCTTTCTCTTGGAGCACTGAAACTATGATCTTATGATGTACCATTTATATAGGGAGAGACCACCCATGCCCTCTGCAGTGTCTCTATTTTCTCATTTGCACAGTACATCCAAACATACTTCTATTCCATGCTATATTCATAACTGACCTAAAATTAACTTGGGCTTTTGCTGTTGCACATTGTTACTCAGTTTAATGGCAGAAAGAGTAATCTGGATTGATTGTTTGGGATTAAAAGTCTTTGGCTCCTCTTCCCCACTCCCTGGTTCAGCCAGTGCTTTGCAGCTGTCCTGTGACACTGGGTGGTACATGAGTTTGCTTCCCTCTGAGATCTGCAGGGCTGAATTCAAATCACTCTATGTGGAATTTACCTTTCTTTGAAAACTGAAATAATTTGCCTCCTCTGTGCAGGAAGTGTTGTTAAGTGATCATTTTTTTAATAAGAAGATTAGTTCTCTAACTCAATTCTTGGATTGTACCCTGTAGTTGTGCAGCTGTTCCATAGCTAAGTGCTCTGCCCAGAGGGTAGGGACCAAGTCAGCCCATTAACAGATGTGGTCCCTGGGAAAAGGGAAACAGCAATGCGCCTGAACCAGGGACTCCAAAGGAGTGAATTTCTTCTCATTTCCTCACCCAGGTGGTACTCTAAGATTACTGAAACACCGGTTCTGCAAATAAACAAGGCTAAACGTTTTACTCAAGAGATGGAAATAAATAACTGAGGTTAAAACTCACTAGGATACATACACTTCTTTGACTAAAGACTAAGTTTCGAATAAAGATGTTACCAGCATCACAAATATACGACTCTTTACATGCTGTCTGCAAGGCAGCCATTCTTTCAAACAAAGGAGGGAGAATAAAGCCAAACAGATTGTGCAGTAACAGCTGTAGCTAATCAAAGAAACAGGAGGAAGTATAATTTAATGAAGGAAAAGTCACAGCAAATATGCCAGGAAAGGACCTACAGTAAGTAGTCACCTGCCAGGGGATGGACCTGCCCCAGTGATCTGTGTGTAAATGATGTAGCTAACTCAGTTGCTAAAGGACTCTCCTTTCAAAATCCTGATGAAAATCTGCATGTTTCAGGTTGGTTTGGATGACAACCAAAGGTGCCAAGTGTTATTTCTGTTCTGATAGGCCAAGTTAAGGTTTAAAGCTCGAGCAGGTTTCAAAGGCGTGTTCATATCTGGGCCATTTGGGTTTTGGCTGCTCTAAGCTGCTCAGTGAGAGGGGAGCAGGCCTGGCCCATGCTCTGAGTCAGGTGGCAGCCATGCTGCTGCATTAGCAGAACACCTAAATTAGGATAATATATCCAACTGAGTCTCCACACAGCATCCAGAGAGCTGCTGTGTTCACCTACACAGGACTAGCTGAACATGCTCTGATCCCCTTCTGAATGACTGTCATCTTTGCAGTATCTGAGAAATCCCCATCTCTGTTAAAGCACAAGCCACTGTCAATTCTGTGTTCTGGAAACAGAGATTTGGGGTCTGTGGAACTTAAATCTCTACTAGATGTTCTTGTATCAGCAGCATTTGCTAGGATTTGGGTGTGTTAGGGCTTTGGTGGGGTAAATTTGTTCTGGATTCTTGTTAGTTTTTCTTTTTTGCTTAGGAGTCAAGTGGTTCCTCATATGAGGGAACAATAATCTTTTTGGTAGGGATTTGATACTGACATTTGATGATTATGTGCAGGTAGATTTATTGTTTGGAATAATTTTAAGGATAACTAGGCTTTGAAATACTCCTTTTCATGACCAGAGGATACACAGCAAAAGTAATAGGGATGCAATCATTTGAAATAGCTTCTTATAGAAAATTATGATCATTTATTTCCTGTTCCTAATTCAGTACTCATCCTGATTTACAGATTTTAATTTTACTGGTAATGTTATTACCAGTTGTTAAATTATAGAAGTCTATTTTTCTTCTGTACCTCTGATCTAGATAAATGCAAAATCAGAAGTTACTTGAACTCATTTGAGATTAAATAAAAGAATAATGAGAGAGAAGCTTGAGGAGGTGGAAGTATTTCAGGATGTTATCACATATTGCCTGTGCACTTAGATTCCAAGGTGATACATACCTAAAACCGTCAAAGACATCTGGCATTATCTCACCCTCTAAATGCTTGGTAAAATTACAGAAAAACTGAAACAATAGAGAAAAGGGGGTTTTTCTTCTTTTTATACCTCCACCTGTGACAGTTACCCTTAAGAAAGCCTGTCACATCTTTTGATAAAAGGTCCATCTTCAGTTTTAAATGGGAACTATCTAAGCTGAAGCAGAGATTCAAAAGCACTTTCTACAAGCAGCCCCTCGGGAGCCTTCAGCTCTGAGCTAACACAACAAGAGGAGGATTCAGCTGTGGAGTGGGGCTGTGCTTGTCAGAGGAGGCAGAGCAGCCGGGCAGGGCACTGCCTGCTGGGCACCAGGGCACAGGGACTCCTTTGAACCCACGGGGGACCTCACAGCCCTCCTTCACAGACACGAGTTATTCCAGCCTCTGAGCAGTCAGGCAGGGATTCCTCTTCTCTCCTTGAAAGTCTGAGGCAACACCATGGAAGTAAATGAAGCTGCGCTCCGCTCTCACAAGCAGTTTTAGGGATGTGTCAGATAAATGTATGTGGCTCCAAAGAAAAAGAAGCAAGAACTAAGGCCAGCTCCTCAGCAGGTGTAGCAAGGTGCAATGCCTTGCACTCTCAGGGGGCTGTGGCCATTTAGTCCAAGTGAGGATCTCTCCCCAGGTCTGTTGTGGGCAGACAGGCATCTGTCCCTGAGCCCAGCAGCTGCAGGAGTCTGGAGGAGAAAGAAGCCTGCAAAGAGCCCAGACTGTCCTTCTCTGCCCCCCCACTTTAGCATAGACTGGTATCCAGGACACTTGCTTGCAGAAAATGCTTTTTGTGCAGTGCTGAAAACTCCCTGAATGCTGCTGAAGGACACTGTTTTCCTCTACCACACGTGCACTGTGTCCAGTAGGAATTGATTTAAAAACAAACAAACAGGAAAAAAACTATCCCAAGAGCTATCCAGGGTGAATTTTCTCAGTCGTTCCTGTGGGAGGGAATGAAAAGCTCTGCATCCTGCTGGTCACTTCTCTGCACTGAAGGATCTCACCGTGTCTGCAGCACAGGAGAAAGGCGGTAATGGACCAGAGGCGTGTGTGTGAGCAGGAGGGAACAAGGGGCTCTGTGTGGCTGCAAGCTGCAGGATATGAGGAGAAAGAGTGAGTAGCAAGAACCTCTCCTTTGAGACAGAAATACTTTAAAATGTTTTTCTGAAAGGGGATGCCTAGTATAGACTTGGTGAGGGAGGGTGTGGGAAACACACAAAAAAAAACCCTTTCATCAATAGAGCTACTGCAATGGTGAGCTCGATGGTGCCACCCAGAGTACCTTTTTGCATAATATATGATGCTCTGTGTGGGTCTGGAAACTGGGAAGATTAAAGCAGATGATCTTTGTGCATGCAAAGCAGCCAGAGACAGCATGATGGATTATTACTGAATACATTTCTGACCGTGCATAATTGTGTTCTGATTTCCTTGTTGAAGTTCTACCACCATCTCTCTGCCAGACTATGTTACTTAATTCACAAGAGCTAAAAATACTCTTTACTTCTCCATGTTGTGACCATAGCTCTCTCTGGGGTCACTTGCATTGGAAGTAGGTTACTGCCAGCTCCAGTAAAATATCAGAACAACCTACAGCAGACCAGCAAGGTGAATCAGATAACTGGCTGCATGTAAGGTCTGGAAAAGAAGTCTCTGTTCAGAATTTGATAGGCATGAGCTTTGTTTAACACTTTGTGGTTATTTCTGCACTGTCTGATTTGCACTGAGAGTGGTACTGCAAAACAGCAGAGGGGGATTGTTTTGTCCTTTAGTTTCCTGTCACTTCTATTTGACCTTCATCAGACAAACACTGTGCGTTGTATTTACCAGATAAGAGTTAAATAATCCTTAACACGTAGTGGTGAACAATAGAGAAGGAAAATCCTTTCTTGCTTACAAAGGAAAAACAGGGTCAAAATGAAAGTGGCCATGTGCACTGTGAGTCTCAGGAGCCCTGAGATCCAACTGCTGAGGGACAGGCAGGTGGTCTTGGTCTGCACAGCTGAGCTGCAGCTCTCTTGGGGACAAGATTTCTGGTGACATGGTTTGAACTGCTGCCCTCTGCATTGCTTAGAAGAGATTTATTGCAGGCTTGTCAGTGTGGATCATTACCTGCCTTTACATCTGTGGGGTGTCACCTTCTTCAAATAATCTATAACTTACCCCCAATTTAAACAACTTTTAATTGGATGTGGTATATATGAACACTTAGGTGCCTTTCATTTCTTAATAAATACAAGTGGGAAATTAAGAAACTGCAAGAAAATGTCCTCCTTCTTTCTCTTCCCTTCCCTAACTCAGTAAAGAAAAACTGGAAATTTAAGGAAAGATTTAAATCAAACTTATGTTTAGATTTTTTTTTCCTCAGTAATAAATAGCAAAAGTTATTTTGAAGCAAGGTTTAAACTGGAGATATTACTCCTTCACTCAAATCACAGAAGCATTTCAACACTTACCATATTGGCAATTACTCGAGATTTTATATATATATATGTATATGTAAGTATAGATATACCCGCAAGCAGTCTTCAATTTACATTCAGTATTACTGCTGGTCCTTAATATCAGGCTGTGCTAATTAAGTTGTAATGAACAAATGTGCATCATTTGCTTTCCAAGCTTTTTCATCTACAAATGTGAGAATTTTTATGTTCATTATGGCATTAATTCTCCATACTGTTACTGAGCCTTTTGGATATAACCTTCAAGAATATCGATGTTTCATGTTTTCAACATTTTAATTTCTAGCCTTAAAAAGAGATGTCAACAGGTGAAAAGTGTACTCTAATGCCTTATTATGCTGCTCAGCTCTGTCTCTAATACTAGGAATATTTTTCATTTATTCAAAATTAAGGATTTTGTGCCATAAATATACCTTACATTATTTTTATGTGATGAATAAATGATACAAATAATACATTTCTCACTCTCAAAGACATAAATATGGTTTAATTTGTATCAGCATGTAGCTAGTAGGGGTATATAATTCTTTTCGATGCTTCCATTTTTTCTCTTAAGATGTCTGGAATTGTCTCATTCCAATTTGCACAGGACTCAATACAAAATGACACATTTGCAGAAAGCAACTGGTTGCCTCTAGACAGCAAAAGCTTGGTTTTTCCTGACCTCAAAATACTTGCTTGTCATGAGTTGCAGAGAAGGGAACCATTTGGCTCGGTGCTGGTTTTGGCTGCCATTTCTCCGAGCTGTTTGTGAGGCACAGAGCTCCTCCCTGTTCCCCACTTGCACTGCAATATGTTCAGAGAGGCTGAAAATTCCCTGGCATAAATTGTCACCACTCTGAGCAGAGCCTGGCTGCAGGGCTCTGGTGTTGCTGAGCCCGACACGGGGCCCTGAGGAATGACTGCAGGCATTTTCCATGGGACAGGCTTTCCACAGGTGCTGCTCTTCTGTTTCGGCCAGGGCCAGGCCATGGTGTGTCAGGAGAGCATCCCTGGTGCTTCCCTGCAGCTGCCAAACTCTAAGCTGGTACCTCCTTGCTGAGGAGAGTCAGCCCAGGAAGCGCAGCTTGTGAAAGGAAACTCTGCCTGCAGGATTAGTTGTATCTGTGAAATCAAGCACTTGTGATGGTTGTTCCTTTTGAAGCCAATTCTCATCCCTAAGAGGATTCTGAGATGCAATTTCTTGCCAGGCAGTGCTGTGTTCCTCTTGTGGACCAAACCACAAGGGCTGGCAGCAGAAATAACTCCATGGTCCATATCCTAAAGGATACCTGCACTGAATCCTGTTTAAAATACAGGATGTGTGCAACTTCTCTGAGGAGAGCCTGTGTGCTTCCATCTGAGAGGCTTCAGGACTCTGTGGTTCTCTCTGCACACGTCTTTCCAGCCCCTGCTAGGTGCATGTTTCCCCTACATGGCACTAGAAAGTTGCAAGCAGGAACTTCAGGTAGGGAAAAAAATGGAAACACAAACCTGTCCTGCAGCCACACAGTCTTTTCCTTTTTTTTGTGATGGCAGCATCCTACTGCTGCCTGGACTTGTGGGGTTTTCACTGTTTTCACTCATCTGTCATCTATGTCTTAGGCATAGTCCATTTTTCATCTAAATAATTGTTTAAGATAATGCACTGAGGAATTAGTTCATGCAAGTCATTCCTTGGCCTTGAAAGTGATGAAATGTGTTTGTGTCATCTGTGAATGCATTGATATTTATCCCTATTATCCTTCTTATTTTCAATTCAAGCAGCACATAGTTTATCAGCTCTGTTGTCAAATGCTGCATGTAATTGTGTTAAGTAGAAGGCTTGGTGGGAGAGAGGGAACAGATGGGGGGAAATAACCATTCCCTTTTCCCCAGGAGAATTGCAGAGCAGACCTTGCTTTGAATTTGGTGGCCATCTATTTTTTTCAAGTACTCCCATGGCACATGTTGTAAAAGTGGAGCAGCATATCAAATGTAAGAATGTAGTTCAGCAGGGGCAACACAGGTAAATATCTCACTGGAATGATGCAGAGCATGAGACTGGAAACACTTTGGGGGTTTGCCAGTCTGAACAGTTGCATGGCAGTCCCTTGCTCATTGACATCTGAAAATTCAGTCCCTTGGATACAAGGTGCCAGGGCACTACAGTGGTCTTCTTTCAGTATCAATATTATGCTACTTGGAGTAGAATTTAGTTTAGTTCTTTTAGTCTTCTTCGTGAAAATGTATACAACACAGGTAACAGATGGCACCACTTAGACCAGGGATGTCAGCTGCAAAAGAGGCTGGAAAAAAGCTCCTGACATGCTTCAATTTCTGTAGGAGAGCATGGCTCTGTCTGTGTTCCCTGGTTGTTCTGTATTCAGCAGCTGTGGAGTCACAGCAGAAGACCTGACAGTCAGATCCCTTAGTGTGCACTTTGCAGAGCTGCTAATTAAGGCACACATTTGGGGAGCACACCTATAAAAGATGGCTATGAGAGTAGCAAAGGGGACAACTTGGGGACAAGGGCTCCACTCCAAGGCTACTGCAGTCTGTGTGACAGCTGATTCTTCTGTGGCTTCCCCCTTTCTCCATTTCTCATCATGATCTCTGGTGTGTTGACAGAACAATCCTTTGGAAAGTGTTCTTGCTTATGTCTTTGTGAGGATACATGGACAGATTCTCACCAAAAACTTTTTTGCATCTTGTAGGACTAAAAATGACATTGAAAATATTTTGATCTTCCTGCCAGCTGTTGCCTTCCACTCTGGAGGAGCTGCAGTGCAGGGAGCATGTTGGGAATTGACAGACATCTTGAGTTTCCCTGGACCTGGTAAACCTGGTTAGGAGAGAGCCTTTCTGCAATTCTTTTTCCAGCACACTTAGAAAAGCCCTGAGGAAGTACACTGCTGTTGGAAGGAACAGACTCAGTGCCTGCAGTATGGGGCAGTCTGACAGTAGTAGGTAAAGAAATCTTTTTTTCTTTCTCTTTTTTATTCTTTTGATCATGAATGGAGATACGGAAATCGCAATAAACCTCTGTGTTCTCCCAAGGTGCTTTGCTCATGGGACTAGGGAATGTTGTGACCTGGAACCTCAGGTTAAACCTTAAGAGCTTTAACATTAAACCTAGTCTTTGAGTGGGATGTGCTTAAAAAGAGGAGATTTCTTTAGGTTTGTTTTCCCATGGAAAGGATGCTTTCCTTTCCATGATGCAGAGCAATGCCGTGGTATTACTCCATTGGTAGAAACCTGTAGGGCTTTGTCTTTTCCCCTGCTGAATGCTGACTCTGTGCTGTGAACCTTAGCTGGCATTGCCTGCTGGAAGAGGACAAAACAAGGCAGCTACTGAGCTGTCATAGGTATGGGGAGGCTGGACCAGGGAGCCCCATCCAGGCACCAGCTCCTACCAGCCACACAACCCTTCAACCAGCCTGCTAGGGAAAAGCTCCTCCTCCCAGAATGAAACTGTGAGTGAGGAGTTTTGTGCTGTAGCTTGAAAAGAAAAAAAGGAAATAGGATGTGGTCAGCTCCACGGGTGTGAGGGATTTGAGCAAAAAGTGTTGCTAGACTGATATTTTGATGTCAGCCCTCACTGTGCCAGAAGAGCAGCTTGTCCCCTGTTAAGAGATTTGCAGAAATTTCTGTGCCTCTGTAGCATATTAACAGCAGTTTGCCTCTGCTTTGTTACATAAATAGATTAAGCTTTAGCTGTGCTCCTATCAGACAAATTTTCTTTGCCTTTTTTTTTTTTTTGTAATAATCGTCAGATATTCTCATCAGTTTTGTCCTACAAGCAAAGCTTTGAAAAACCCTGAAGAGCTGACTGAACAGTTGCTCTTCTTTCAGCATCTGTAGCTGTTTAATATTTTGCTTGTCTGTCTCTTCAGGTGCACAGGGGAGAGAGAGCTGCTCTCTCCAGTCTGTATCAAGACAAGCAGAACTTGATCAACGGGGGGAGAGGGCGAACTGCCACAGCAGCGCCAGAATTTCTGGCTCATGTTCTTCAGCTCTGCTGTTCGTGTGTCAGAAATTGAAAGTGTAACTGGGTGAATAATCCTCAGGCCATAAAATTCATAAGTGTTTGGGTTTCAGCCAGATCTTTAGTGGGGATTTTGTGGGTCCAGTTCTAATTCTTCCTTCCATTTGACAGGGGAATCATGTAATTTATGCAGTTCTGGAGGTGTGGAACCAGGCAGGGCTTTTTATCATTGCTATTTTATTTCTTACTTTATTTAAGTGCAATGGTGACCTGTTACCCTCCTTATAAAATCAGAATTTTACAAGTATTTAAAACAATCTGACATGTGAAGGAGCTTTGTATATATTTCTGGATACTCACTACCACAAGCTAAATGGACTTGCATTTGCTTAAACAAAAAGAAATCCTGATACTGCTGTTGTAATATAAACACCTGCTAAGGTGAGGTCAGGCATCAATTACCTCAATGACAGAGCTTTCTTTAGGCAATTTTGCAAATAGGGACTATTTCTTTCATGGACATATTGCTTTTTGTGTTAAATTTCTGCTTCAGACCCTCATCTAAAGTCAAATCACTACAATGTCACTACAGTACTTGTTTCACAAGCTGAATCCTTTGTTGGATTTAGTATCTCCTATAACTTTTAGCCTAATACTTACCTCTTGGCAGACTCTTCAGGCATAGCCAGTAATGAATTCAAGAAATATTTCATGCCTGAGCCAGGAATTTATTTATCTCACTTCTGCGGATCCACAGAGTGGAAAGACAGGGTACTGACAGCATGTCTTGCTGGCATGTACTGAGATTTATACTGAAAGCATATCCATAACTACTTTTATACATCTGGATCCTGTGCAAGAACTTACTCTCTAATTAGTTCAAAATGTGTTTGACCTTCAGTGCTGAAACTATATCAGCGTGAAATGAATTTTCCTTGGACAATGGTGCAAGGAGTTAAGTGCACTTCAATTTGGTTGGTTGGTTTTGGTGGGGTGTTTTTGTTGTTGTTTTTCTATTTGTTTGCTTTTGTTGTTTTGTTTTTGGGGGGTTTGGATTTTGAGGGTTTTTTTGACACAGACTAGCATGCCTGTATTGAGGATCTGATGCTGTAGGCTTTTTGTGTGACGTTGCAGAAATATATTTGTATTCATGGCCTAACCTAGAATGTTATTAATGCTCTCCTGCATTCTGCTTACAGTGTAAACACGTAGACAACTGTCACTAATTCTCCAGAGCCAGTAACCTGGATTTAGTCTTGCAGAATTCTCTCTTATACATGGTAATAAAGCATGGGAATGATATCTGGCTGTGGTCATCTTAAGTATAAAAGCTCAGCTTAGAGGCTGAGCTACAAGTTATTTCTGTAAGGCTGCCTAATTGTACTTCTGCTTGTATAGAAAGGAGGAATAATAAGAACAAAAGCTTTTGAGAGTAGCAGGTAAAACTATTTGGATTTTTTTTTCACCTAAATCAGTGACTTCTCTGTAGTAATCAGATGCTGCTTATTTGCTTTTTATTTTTTTATTATTATAAAAGTATTGGTTTGGTGGTTGTTTTTTTTAATCACAGCTGTGTCAGCCCTACTTCCACCCCCTCATCCCCTCAGCAGTGGATGAGAATTTGCTGCAGTGCATTCTGATAGCCCTTAGTGCTTGTCCTTTAAGTCAGTTCTGTGGTTAAACAGATACTTTGAAAAAGATGACAGAATCCAAAGAGGATGAAAAATCATCCCAGTTTTCCCTAGGGAAATAATATCCTTGATGTAGAGTCTGTGTTACTCAGTTTCACTCCTGTATCATTTTTGTGCTGTCTTATTTTTCCCCTTCTCAAAAAGACACAGGGATCTTGCCAGGCACAATATCAGCACATGAACTACAAAGAGCCCTAAAATGCATTTCCCTATGTGCCAGGACAGCAGAGTAAAATACTGAAGCTTTCTGTGAGAGTCCATTTTGTACCACTGGATTACAAGAGAGTGTCACATAAAATTTATTCCAATTTTCTGACCTAGAAAGACAGATGAATAATGTAAGATTGTCATAAAAAAGAAAACTAGCTCAAGATTTATTCTTTAAAAGAAACAAATACTATTAATTCCCTCCTCTCTGGTTCCTTCTTCTTGACTAGATCCCTAGCAATCACTTCTAAAATTCAAATTTGCATTTCTGCCAACTTGGCATGCTATATAGAAACAAAGCTTTTTAATAATATATGTTCTGTGCCTGCTCTGAAAGCATATTTTGGCAAGGGCTTTTCTGACTCAAACTGGTATCCACTGTCAGAGATTACTTTTCTATTACTATTTAATTTCAGCACAGCCTGAGAGAGGCAGCTATCCAAGGTCCTTGAGAGCAGAGTTACACAGGCAACTGCTTCCTGCAAGAATTTAGGGGCTATCAAGGAGCTGAAGAGGCAGCCCCAGAAATTCAAATCTGCATGCAAAGAGCAAAGCTTTCACTTGACTGTGCTCCAGTGAGGGCCAGAGCTGTTGCTCCTCAGGACTTCTGGCCATTCATGACCTTGCCACATCCCAGAGAAGCTCGGTGCTAAAGGTCCCTGCTGCTGCTGATCACCCCTAAGGGCAGGCTTGGACACTGAGGGCTGTTAGAACCTACATGAAGAACCTTTCAATTTCCAACACTCCACGGGGAGGGTTTTTAAAGACGTTTCCACTGATTTCTGCTGAGTCAAAACCACACCGTGGGCCAAAACTATTGGTAGTGAGAAATCAGTAAACTAGAGCATCCTCACGTCACTTCTACAAGGAGCATATCCACAGATGTAAGTCCAGGGGGAGGTTCTTAATATTTTAATATTTTCTCTGATCTGCTGAATCACAGAAGATGGACATGACACAGTTTTCTGGGGATTTCTGGGGTTTTTGTAATCTGAAATTATGATGCACTTTCTAGTTCTTACTACAATGAATACAAACTGTCCCTGGATTTAGTCCACCCTTAAAAGCCTGCCATTCATAATATGCTTTAGGATATTCAACTACTGGATCACTTATGCCAAAAAATAGAACCAGAGAATGGCCTGGTATCATGGGTATGAAACTGTAAAAACCTATTTTAGAAAGTGTTTGTGCCACAACATAAAATTAAGCTCCTCTGTATATTGATATTTTTTGCCCATGTAATTCCAGGAATCATTTTATAGAAAGAGTGATGTGTGATATCATGTAAATAGGGTGAGTGCTTTTTAGGAATTTGATACTAAGAGATACAATAGGCTATGTTTTTTAAAAAGTAAAACAACAATTAAAGCCTGTTCTTCCTACAGTTCTCATGGCTTTGTTTCTGAAAGCCAGCCAAAGTTAAGAATCACTGAGGCGTGAAATGCTGGCAGTTAAAATGTATATTTTTCTTCTATTATAGAGAAATACATGTGAAAGAAAAATTTCAAAAGGATGTGAGGGGTTTTTAGTAAATCTTACTTCAGAATGAACATTCTTCCTTATTTTGAGCTTTGGGAAGGTTTTTTTCCCAGTTAGATTATTTTTTTCTCGTTTGTGACTCTGACTCTGTACTAACACAAATTGATAATATGCCAATTGGCATGGTTTTATTTACAAAACATTGGTAAAGTACTTCCCATTTTAAGATTTTTTTCTTTGTTCAGTGGCAAAACAGTTTTATTTTTCATAAGAAAGAATTGCAAAAATGTTCCAGTATTTTTACATAAAGTGATACAAACTGCATCAAAAACAGCTTTCCACAGAAAATTTAGAAAAAGTGGTGAAAAGCAGTGCAATGTTATAACTTCAGACTAAAACCCAGCATTTTTATCATTAGGAAAGCAACAGTAAAAATGTATGACCACCATCAATTCTCAGGATCAGCAATCACTGTAGGTAGGGTTTTTTTTATTTTCTGTTCCCTTACTCTATCAAATGGTTGCATTTGAATATTGAGCTCAGCTCCTTTGACCTCCTTCCTCTATTCAGCTCACATTTCTGTCTGTACTTCCTCACATTGACACATAATGAGGAATTATTTATAGATAATCGAATCTCTCTCAGTTTTGTAGCCACTGTGAGCCTGCTCTATTGCATACATTTGTCGATAAACTACAGTGTGATTTATTTTGATGGACCTAAAGCCATCTTCACAAATGGAATTCACTTACACAAAGATGTTCGCCTGCCTTGCAGAATTGTTCCACTCAGGTGCTGTTCTCATTTTGACAAGCTTGAACAACAAAACCAAAGCTAACAAAGTAGCTGTAGCAGCCTCTCCATTGTGACTATCCTTGGGAAATACCAGTGATTCATGTTTTTAGAGCTGTGTTTTAGCTTCCCCACAGATGTGCTCTTGTTGCATGCCTTCCTCAAAACTCCCTCGTTTCTCCATTCTGTCACCATATTTTTGGATGGTATTTACAATACAGTTGGTGCATTCTCAGTTGCAAGACTGTGTCTATGATCTGTGGGCAATAAAGTGGGATCAGCTTATGCTTGTGCACATTTGTGGAGAAACTTGGTATGGCTGGAACGTGTACAAAGCACACGTGGAAGAATGAGACGAGTGTACAGGAAACCAAATGCAGCAGAAATTCTTGTTGATCTCTTGCTTATTTTCCTAAGCACACTGGCATCTCTCTTTACAGTAACGCTGGCCCCACTGACAGAGGAGTCTCCTGTTAACTACACTGCAGTACAGGGAGTCTCCTGCTTATCACAGCTGTCGCATTGCTGAAGTGGCCTGGGATATGAAGCTGTCAGCTTGCTGTGTGGAGCCAGACCCATGTCAAGCAGCTGCCACCCCATATTCGTAACCTATCTTGAATCAGTCTGAAGGCTGCTTGCCTAAAGGGACACTCAGAAAGTCTTTAAATACCCAGCTTTTCTTATCTAAAAAGGAGTTCTTGTAACTTAGAGGCATCACCTTGGTAGGTGTGTATTTAGGGGCCTTTCCCCCCCCTTTCTTCTAACATATCTCAAGTTTGCAGCAAAATCTGTATTTCAGCAGGCATGCATATATCCAGTGCACATCCAATCTTTGACCGTCTGTGTGGATGCTGTTAACATTATTTATACATTACCAGACGTGGGCTGGAAGCAGCAAGATAAAAGCTGTATTTTATGAGTGCTCCCAGAAGCACTACCCTCAGTTGCATAATTACCTGTGGCATCTGCTGGGAGACCTGTGTTACAAAACAGTGGGAACTATTAATTTGCATACAACTCTTCTCTGGTTTTCCCCCATTTGTCAACTGACCACGGCATGTTCAGCAGCCTCTTCCTCATCCAGAGGAGGACATTATCCCTGCTTTCTTCTGAAGGCAGAAGAATAAGCCTCACCTGTTGGGAAGGGAGAGGAGTGAGGTGGAGGTGTCCCACACCACGTGTCTGTGTGTGCATGAGGACACACAGGGGTACGAGAGGCTGCACAGCAATGCTTGGTATGTGCCTGTGTGTGCCAGAGAGGTAGAAACAGGCTGAATGTCACGCTGCAGGCTTCCTGTTGGCCTCCTGCTGTACTAGGAAGAATTGTACCTCTTTAATCAAGCACATCACTCTAATTAATAATGAGGAAGGCCATCCTGCCTAATTAGGGTTTCCCTGCTGACCCTGCAGGATGTTACTTATGAACCTCATCAAATCTGTATTCATTCACTCAACAAAATATCGCTCATGAATAACTTTTCTTTTTGCCTGATGCTTCAGCTGTCTGCCTCTTTCTTCCCAATACCATCTTCTCTTGCCCCTCTCCATAAATGCAGTGCCAGACAACACCTATTTCTTCCACTCTTCTAAAGAAAGCATTAGTCCAAACCAATGCACATAGCACATGCATTTCCATTTTTGCAATGGACAGGAGAACAAGATTTGCATTTGAGAGGAAGAAATGCTTTCTGACAGTGAGGATGATGAAAAGGACTTCTTTAGGTACGTGGTCTCACCAGGACTAAAAGGCTTTAAGAACAGTTTAGATTATTTTTCACCAAAAGCGCTGTAAGGTGTAGTTGAGTCTGTTTGGGGGCAGGAACTTAAACCCGGTGATCATTCAAGATCCCTTGCATCATCATTATTCTTCAATTATTCCTGCACAATAAATTCTGCAGGTTCACTGCCTGCCACTGTTTCCAGTTAAGAATTTCTTGGGGTTGGCGGACATAAATATAAGAGTAATTAATACAGCTGGTGAAATTTGTAGTGACACTTTTAGGTACCTCCAGGCATGAGATGAGGTACTAAGCTGTACATTAGCTTGAGACATAGTCCTGCATCTCTGAGAGCCCTTCAGCCATGAGGGTGTTCCATGCCTGAGCTTTCATGGCTCCTGTCAAGGAGCTGCTTCACTGGGGCTTTGCAGTGGCAGTGCTGAGGACCAGGCAGGGCTCACTGCTCTCGTACCATCTCACTGCCCTGCAGGAAAAGGATTGAGGCCCCTCCTGTTCCTCCCATGCCCCTTAGATAATTAAGGGTTCCAAGCATGCTAAGTTGTGTTAATTACCAACCAGTCCTCCCGCTGCAGGAATCTCTTCTGGAGAGGCAGTGATTTCAGACTGCTTGCTGTATGTGCTGTATGCAGAGCACCACTCAGAGCAGATGAATGTCATCACACCACTGGAAAGTGTGATGTACTCCCCCTGTCAAATTTCAACTCTGGTAATTAAATTCTTTCCACCTACATTCCCCTTCCCATTTTAATGGAGAGAGGTATTCTTCAGTTCTTTTTCTAAATATTTATGTAGGGTTAAGGGGGAAAATTTAAATGTTTTTTGCTGTCCATTCCTTGTCTGGTTACAGCTGAACAGTGAGAGTGTGAGCCAACTGTATCACTGCATTTGAATGGTAAAGTGCTTTGAGGACTTTGGGAGGCAAAAAGCATTTCACACCAAATCTCATCCCCAAAAGTGTTTCATTAACTTCTTACAAAATAGTGCCTGCACTTAATCTTGATGGAATAATATGGAAGTCTCTAATATACATTATAGGTCTGAAGCAAGACAAGATACAGTTAATAAAAGGTGAGCCTGAGCCATCAAGCCCAGCAACTGATCAAAACTTGCATAATGCCAGTGCCTCTCCAGCTCCACAATTTTGGGTTTTCATTGTTTCTGTATAATTTTTAATTTAATTGAAAGCTTTTCCTGAGTTTTTTACTACCTATTTCTAAAGCCACTTATGTTAGTAATGAACAGAACATGCTTTCAGTACATATTTTTCTATATATTTTATGGTGGTTTTTTTTTAAATGAGCCCCAGTATCTACAAAAGGAGAAACAGTCAAAATCCCACATCCAAAGGAATTACAAGAGAAGCAATCCATAGTGTTCTAGTATAGAATAAGGCCTAGTATAAGCCTATTCTAGTACAGAATGGTGGTGTCTCATTTTTAAAGCTCTGGTTTTTATAAAGAGCTAAAGCATGCAGTTAAGGAAAGCATATAAGCAGATTTGATTTGCTGGAGAGCAGTTAGCTGGGATGCCAGCAGCTTTGCCCCTGCAGGCTGTGTCAGCTGGCACAGCAAGGGACACTGTGGTGACTGCAGGGACATGATCTCGACCTGCCCATGCCTGCAGCCCCTCTGTGCCACTGGCTGTGCCTCTGTGCTTTGGTGTCTGCTTAAAACTCTGATCAATGTTTCCCCAGCTGGCAAGACTCAGTGTAAGTGCTGGAGAGTTTCTAGAGTTGCATCAATAGTTGCTATGGCTGCCTTCTGCCAAGACTTTAACCTTTTTTTAAAGCAGTTGTGCACAACGTTAATGAGTCTCTGCAAATAGAAGCCTGTATTAAATTGGCACTGGAGTTTGTGCCCTGGAGTTTGTTCAGACACTAAATGCAGCTGAAGGGAAAGTTTGAGTATTATTCTAAAATGCTAAGTACCCAGAATTTCCTCTCTTCTTCAGCTGATGCACAGCAAGTCATCCTTTCTAAATGACCCTGTTAGCTTGAGTTAGAGGCATTTAGTGTTACGACTCAACCATTGCAAGCTGTATCTTTCTAATTCGTTTCTCATCTTCCCTTCCACTCTGAGGCCAGCTGATGGATGCAGAGATGGGTGAAATGCCAAAAGCAGCTCTCAGCATGCCATGAGCCCTGCAGGAACTAGCCTTTATCTACCAGGACTGTGGGCTAAACTGATGGGCCATGTGCCTGTCCTCTGTAGTGCACACACCTCACACATAAACTTCTGCTCAGTATGTCAGTGTTGATGGTATTTCTGAGAATTGCTCAGGTTACTGAGCAAGATGCCTGAAAAGATGCTTCACCTTTGAGCATTCTCCATACAAAAGATTTGTCTAATAATCATTACATCTTAAGTCTTGAATGGCATTTCAAGCCTTTCTTGCCATATCATCTGATTATAGCTCTGTTTGCTTCACAGACAGAATATACAAATCCCCACGACATATCATTAGAATGAGATGAGAAATTACCAGAATTTTATTGCTGGTTTTCTACTCTTCTACCTCCTGGATAAAAACCACCCTTGAACCATTTCTCTCATCTGGTTGGCATCAGCTGGACTGACAAAGTAAAACCATCAAGATCAGAAATAATTACAAAAGCTTAAGGGAAATCTGAAATGTGCATGTTCTCTGGAATAAAAGACAAAGCACATTTTCCAGATCACTGAAACTGTCGCGGTGCCGTTACTAAAGCCCCTTGGCTTCACCCCGAGCCAGCCCAGGCACCGGAGCAAGCGGAATCCGAGCCGCCCCTCAGCGGAACGAAGGGGTCAGCCCTGTGGGTTCTTGTCCCTGGGAGAGGCCGGAACGGCAGTAGGATAACTGAAGCGACGCGCTAAGAGCGAGAAAGGAGGATCCAGCCAGCCAGAGAAACCACAACTTTAATCCAACATAGCACTGTCCAGACCGAAGTGGAACCAGGCTGAACTGGATACCGAACAAAGAAATGCACCAGCTTATATGCTTTCGGGGTAGGGGAGGAGAAATGGGAGTCCCTCTTTGCGGCAACCAATGGAACTTTGACACTTGGGAGATAAGGGGAAGGGTTGCAAGCCTTGAACCAGTTAGGGGATAGGGGAGGGATAACACAGTGGCGGGAAGAGGGGAAAAGGTAACATGTGACCAAGGGGAATTTATGAATTTCAATTAAGGGGGGGTGTACAGAACATACAACATTGTGCAGAACATACAATATAGGACCCACCAGCCTTTCATCTTTTCCACATATCTAAATCCTTCCTACTTGGTAAACCACCCATGTATCTTTCAACTTCTCTCTGCCTCAAAACCCTCTTTCCTATATCCTTCTTTCCCTTGTCACAGTCCTTCACAGCACCTGCTTGTTCCTGCTTACACTGTCCCAACTTTCTTTGTGGAGTCCAACTGAGGTTTAACATACTGAAATGGGGAAAGTCCAACCATCCACACCACCACATGAAACAAGTGAGCATATTCTGTATGGTTTTGTTAAATTATATATTTAAGAAAAAGAACCCCTCATCTTGTCAATTGGATGGAAGGAATCAGAAGGATTTAAGTCTGAAAGTGGAGCATGGTACGTGGATTATTAAATGCAGAAAAATTTGAAAGACTTTGCAGGATGGAAAACCAAAATGTGACAGGCCTGATCCTCTGCAGCACTCAGGCTTCTGAAGGCACTCATGGTTGATTGGGAAGTGCCACAGCAGGGTGCTGGGAGGACCAGGCTCTGCTGGGCAAACTGGACTGGGGTAGATGTTTCCAAGGGTAAAGCAGAGGGAGGAATGGATATTCCAGCATCTAGCTGGATGTGGAAGGATCTACTTCTGCTTCCATGGACCTATAAAATTTGTTCAGTACTGCCTCCATGAACATTGAGGTTTTTCTGGTGGGATGCTGCCAGCTTTGGGCTTCTTTCATCTTCCCTAGCAAGGTGAAAGGAAGGGAACCTGATAATCCTGGGAGTAGAGCTGCTGGGAGAACACAGATTCCATGGTTGCATGATGCTGGCAGAGACTAGAGGTGTTTAAGATGGAGCCAGGATGGAGCCAGCATGTTTGCCATCAACCTTGGGACTTCTGGGCTCCTAGGATGTTTGTGGCCCATCTAGCAAATGGCTTTCCTCAGTAACTGGAACATTAGGTACACTTTGAAGGGAAGATATCAGGCTGGCAAAGAGCACTGGAGAGCCAGAGTGGCCTTCATATGCCTGGTTCCTGATTGCTGCAGGGACTGCCTGAATGAGCCAGAGGTGTGGGGGCAGCTCTGGCTTCTCCTCTTTGCCAGGCTGGGGCTGAGCTGAGCAGCAGCTCTGTCCTGAGAGGCTGGTGAGTGTCTGCACCAGGGCAGCAGCCTGGCAGGGCCACACAAACAGGTTTGAGTGCTTGCTGAGTGTGTCCACATCACTGGCTGAGTGAAGAGCAAGTGTTATCTCTTCCAAGGACACTTTTGAGTTCATGGAAACACAGGATTGTAAACATTATAAACACAGGAATATACACATCGGTGTAAAATAGTTTAATTTTCTGAAATGCAACCAGTTAGGTGGGGAGATTAAATTTTGGTCCATTTATTCTCTCCCCACCTAAATCTCAGTATGTTAAAAATATCACTTAAGTGACATTAAAATAGGTCTAGACTTACAGTAAAATATTGATAGTTTCTCATTTCATGATGTTTCAAGATTTTCACATCAGGCTGGGTGGGGTTTTTATAGCATATGCAGCCTGAAGTAGAGGTTGGAGTTGTTACCTAAGACTTATTCCAAGTGAAGAGGATTTGGCAGTGGTATGTGTTTGAACTTACTTGTTTTTCAGAGATTTCTTTGCTTTGCTCTTCCTCTGAGGTTAAACTGCCAAATAACACAGCTTGGGCTCTTTTACTGGTTTAGGAAAGACAGGAAAAAGTTTCCCCTGAAGACCATTAGAGGTTAGATCTCTTCCTCTAGATTTAATTTGCTGAATTCCACTCGTACAGAAGGAAGGAGCTTTAGTACTCTTGGCAGACAACTGTATTGTCATTAACAGCTCAAAATAAGCATTTATCAGTGTTATCATCTGATAACACTGATAAATGACTGCCTTGCAGGGAGTGTGTATTTAAGAGGCATTACCTCAACTGAATTATAAGGTGGGTAAGAACACCCCTCCTTCTGTGTGAGTGGAACAGAAGGGCACACTGCATGTCAGGTTTGCTGCATGGGATTTCTGGTGCTTCACTATAACTTGTAAGAACAATCACAGAAATATTTCCATGCTGCTTGCAAACTGTTGGAAGGGGTACATTTGGGAAGCATAAAAGGATGCACATTAGTAATGTTTTTATCATGTGATTATTGTTTTTTATATTTAGAAGTAAGGATTTTTAGAAGCTTCATACAGGTAGCTGATGCCAAAGAAATTGCAAATAGACCGCCATACTGATAATTTTTCAAAGCAATCAACATATAAATCCCACTTCAAGTTTTACTTTGGTTTGATGTTGGCATAGGTTCACATCTGAATCCAGATATAGGTTTGGATCTTCCCTAAATTTGAGGGAAAATTAGATCTGAAATTTGTTTTTCATCATTCCTCACTATTTTTGTTGGGGCAATCCTACCAAGAGACAATTGCCAGTAGATAGGAAGGATGGACCGTGTGTCTGACTCCATGTGGTGTTTGGTAGATCTGAGCATAAAGAGCATTAACATTTAAAATCAATTCTTGAAATTTGTCCTGTCCTGCCGGTAGGAGGTGTTGACCAAAACCAAAATTCTAGACTGGTGAAATTCTCCACATCTCCACATCTCAGTTGTGTGATGAGACAGGCTATGCAGTCAGGTTTAGATTGCTCTCACATTTGTGGCATGTTTCAGACACAGATATTTTTGATGGAATCATGACTTGGCAACCAGTGCTGTCTGCCAGGCTATATGAGAATGAGATTGAAAGCTTTTTCATTTTGTATATGTTTACAAGAGCGGTCTTCTTTAATAAAATAAAATGTTTCCTTTTACTTCTGTATTCACCTGTACAGACACTGAAACCCAGCAGTTCAGTAAAAGTCTGGAGGAAGGTGGGATTACTGAATTTCACTGTGGCACATTACATGGTTTTCTGTCTCTGAGGTCACTTGGTATGACATATAAAATTGGGGTCTCTCAGGACACCAGGCACTCTTCCTCCCATTCTTATGCCTCATTTGTATAATGCGGTTTTTTTCTGGATTTGCTAAAGTATCAGTGATCCAGTTGAGTTCACTTAAAGGCTCAGACTTTCCCAGAAGAATATTCATCTTCTCAGATGCAGAAAATCCTGCATATCTTGTGTCATTAAATATCTTGGAGTATTTTCAGACAGGGTAGGATGATGGTCCTTTTGGTTTGGAGAAAACATGGATCTAACATCCAAAGTTTTTCACAGAATTCAAGGAGTTAACAGGGTTTCTTTTTGTATTTCCCTCTACAGAGTCTTGTTATCAGTAGAGACAAACATAATTCTTGTTCAGTGCTAGTCCCTGATTCTGAGAGGGCTTACACATATGATTAGATTTCAGTGGAGCAGCTTGTGTATAAATTTAAACAAGAATTTGTCTCAGGGCTGGAACTATTGTGAATAAGATGCATATTACTCCTGGGATCTTTTGATGAAAGGTGGTGTAATCTGTATCGCTCAGATCAGGTACATTGCTTTTACATGAGTGCTGTGCTTGTAGTCAATTCATTTTCTAACATTTAGAATAAAAGATACAAACCCTGGATGACCTGAAAAGAGAGTCAACATATCACAGGCACTGCATATAGATTCCTCCCTAGCACAGCTGGTTGACAGGTATTTCATGGAGTTAAAGGTCATACATTTTCTTGTGTGTCAGGATAGAGTTTGCACACAGATCAGGTACCCTTGATGTTTGTATTCACACACACCACTTAAAAGTTCTTCCTGCTGACTGTTATGGAGCTCAGAATTAGCTGGCTGGCTAAATTCACACGACCTGATTTTTCTTTTTTGCTGCCCACCACCACGGGCTATTACTAGATGTGGCAGAATTATCAAAATGCTCATAAGCAGCCAATGATTTGTGGCCAGAGCAGGACCACTATGGATAGGCTTGAAAAATGTCATCTGAATAAAAAAGCATCTGCTGCTTTCCTTGGGAAGTAGTACAAAAAACAAGGATTTCTTTTCTTTCCATGCATTACAGAGATGGAAGGGAGAGCTGCTTGCAGCTCTTTTCTCACTGGAGGATTCAAATTCATCAGCCCTCTGAGAGCCCAAGACTGAGGCTCTCATTTGCTCCAGTCTGTGGTCCCTGTTATATTCTATGGGCTAAACATCACAATCAGTGAGCTGTTGAGATGGGATTAAGGTTCTTGACATTACTTGAAAGAGAACCCCAGAGTTTCCTTTGTGGTAGTTTTATCAGAAATGTGCCATTTCTTCAGAAAAAGGCTGAGCTCCTCAACTTATTCAGGATTGTATGTTTTGCATTTGATTTCAGCTGAATCAGGATTTCATCCAAACTGGTCTACACGTGGTCTCTTTGTGAAGTGCCCACCACCTGAGTGATGTAAGGTGTGTGTTCTTTCAGGAGCATGTGCCACATTTAGTACAGATTTGCCTGGTTTCCTCCTCATTCCTACTGAGATACTGCTATTTGCCTTCATACCAGTCATTCTATACAGGGCTAAGGAGAAGCTGCAGTTAACACGCCCTATAAAGAGCACCACCAATGGGTTCCACCCTTTTCGAGGCAATGCAGAACTCAGCCAGGGGCTGAAGGTTGGATGTGTCTCAGAGCCAGTGTGAACATGCTCCCATAGTCAAGGGATTAAAAAAAAGTAGCTGTTGCTACAGCATAACCCATCTGTGCTGGTTCCATTTCTGCCTGAGGAGCAGATAAATCTGGAAATGGCTATTTCTCTCCATGGATGAAAGGAGAACATAGCCAGAGAGTTCAGATACAGACACTTGTTTTGTAGACCTGTAATTTGTATACACAAATCCCTGCTCATGTGTGCTGAGCAGGAATAAAGCCCCAGTGGCAAGTGAGATAAGCAGTGCAAGGTCTCATAACCCTAGAGATTTGAACAATTTGGTGGACAGAGCACCTGTCTGTGAGGCATGTCAGCACATAACTCTATTAAAAAGTCATTACTACATATGTCAATGACCTAGGTTTTCTTCATTTACTCTCTAGTATAACTGTATATAAATTGAAACAGTAAACTCTGGGAACTTTATCTGTGTGTTTAATATGGCATATATCAGTTTTGTGCTATGAACTTGGAGCACTTGCCATACATCTCAATGAAAACCAATAAAGTATCTTTTGTATCTAAGGTAGGAAAAAAGGATCTATCTCTGCAGTGCAGTGAGCTCTGCCAGCAAAAGAATGTTGGGATAGCTTTGACTGCAACAATAAGATTATAAAAAACGTTCTAAAGTAAAAACTTACCACCACACACCATGCTAAGGGCCAGGAGTGAACCCTGAGAGCTGCAGAATTGTCTTTGTACTGCACTGCCATTGATATGTATTCATTAGAGGGAAAGTGATTCACCCAAAGTAGGATGTCGACAACTTTGCTCTTTCCCACACACTTCCTTTAAACTAAGGAGTTTTTTATTGTCAAGGTCCCTCAGGATCATAGTTTAGGAGAAACTTCGTGCAAGTTCAAAACCTACTTGAATCTTTTCTTGGTGCTGGTACTTAAATGAGGCAAGTTTCTTCAATTATTTAATTTCTACTTTCTACCAGCCAAATGACTGGCTTAATTTTTTCTTCAGCTGTTTGGTTTTGTTGCACCACTGAAACCTTGGTATTGCAGGGTTTTGGGTTGGGGCTCGTTGTTTGGGGATTTTTTTTTCTGAGGGTCGCATCAAGGATAGCTCGGCATATTGAAAGGCAATGTATTTAGCAACTTACCTTCCCCTTCAGACACTGAATTAATAAAAACACATCTAGAAAGACATTTAATTCTGTCACCTAATGGCATGCCATGATCAGACACACACTTCATACCTGATAAAGCAACAGCCACAATCAGGGGAAAGGGATGGGTCTCAAAATGAAGGTTCTTTTATTGTTCTTGTTGTTGCAGAACATCACAAAATATAAAAAGGGACCAGTAAAGAAACAGTATCACTTCCATCAGGTGGGGTTGAAAATGAAAACCAAGTTCATTGCACAGTCAAGTGACTCCCATTAAGGGCTTAATAGATTCCCTTTACTGCTGGATCATGCTATAAATAAGCAGATGGTGGAGATTTTTGGTCCAAATTGTTGGATTTACATACAAAATGTCTTTGGATAGCAGGGAGAAGGTTGAATAGCTTTAAATTAAACAATAAAAGCACCCTGTATTTAAAAAAGAAAGATGGAAGCAAGAGCAACAACACTATCTGTTTGAAAAGCTCAAAGTCTGCAGTTCTGGCAATGTTTTAAAGCTGAGTGAGATAATACATAATTAAGATTACTCAAATACAGTAAATTGAAAAATCAGTGCAGTCTTGTTGATTTATAGCAATAGAGTTTTGCTTTTATGCTCTTATGATTTTATTTTCAAGTTAAGACTTCAAATACATTCATTTAAAAATATTTAGTAAGCTCTAGCCATAACCCTATTTTGGATGGTTCTGGTTACACAGCTTGCATCTGAAGTTTTCTATAAGTAATATTTGTTTTTAACCTACTTTTCAATCAAGCTGATGGAAACCTGCCTGCCTTGATTGACACCCTCAGAAGGATTTGTGCCCTAGGATCACTCCTGCCTCCTGTTGTAACATGATCCCACCCCAGCTCTTACAGCTCCTAAAAGCACACACAAATGGAAAAATTTACAACAGTGTTGCCTACCTGATTGACTTCAGTCCTGAGCAACAGTGTCTACACACAAAGATCTTTATGTCAATGAAAAACCATGTTATATCAATGCCTTTTGCTTCTCTGAATTAATTGTGTCTGGTGTGGATGTCTCCTGGATGGTTTTACACACAGATACTGATACAGTGTTTTGTAGAAGTATATTCAGTATGCAGTATTTGAGAGCAGCATGGGCAGTAGCCCATGGAGCATTTCCCTGGAGCTCAGAGACCTGTTCAGTTGCCCTTGAATGCCAAACTGATCCTCCAAGAGGGACAAATGGGAAGGCAGGCACATGACTGAGACAGGATAACCCTGCCCAGCATCCCACTGCACCTCGTGGCTAAATACCACATGTTGTTGTAGAGGAAGGTTGCTTGTAGTAGCTTATGTTCTCATACAGAGGATAAAACTACTTTATCTGCTGAAAATGTCCTCCCAAGCATGAGCCTTGTGACCTCATGAGAAGGGACAGTGTTCCCTGCAGCTGCTGTTTTCATTTGGGTAGTTAAATTCCAAATGAATGTAAACTACTGGAGGGGAGTTGAGAAGCTGGAATTTGTCCAGGTAAATATTGGCATGTAATAATTGCAAGTGAGCTTGTGTTTGCTTCTCTGGTAGCGGTTCAAGAAATTCATGTGCAGGCTTTACCTTACCCACAGCTTAAATGCAGCTGTCTCAGGGGAAATATGCAGGTTATTTAATAGTGCCCAGCAATGACACAAAACAACTTAGGGCAGGAAGAGAAGGCACCATATTAAATTAGGTGCACAAAGCAAAATTTAGGAAGACAGAATGTAATTACCCAACTTGGACCCTGGCCAAGGCACTGATGCTAACACCTTTATTATTAAAAAAGGAAAAAAAATGCCATGAGAGCTAGGAAAATCAAAAAGAGATAAGACCTTGCTTTCAGTCTCTTTTCTGAAAGATGGCACCTCAAGTAGCATAGTGCCCATTAGCATTATGCCAGGGTATTGATTCAGTACCTGCTAAGAAAGAAGAAGGCCACCCACTGAAGAACATGCATAATTAAAGCTAAAAAATGAGCTGCTTTCTCTGTGAAATACAGAGTTCTTGTAGCAGTGTTTCCCCAGGAATAGACCAACAGGGAAAAAAATAGTTTGTTCTTAACCTCCAAGGAATTTTGCAAAGGTCAAGCACTAGAGCCAGTTGGATGCATTATTTAGTGACTTGACCATTTTATTACTGAATCTTTCATTGGGTGTGTTTTTACAATCGACTATTCCTGTTCATGTTAAAAGGAGTTATCACTAAATCCCATTTTTACTGTGGTAGACAGTGAGACAGAGGCAGCCAAAGGAAGCAGATATAACCAGTTGTCCTTGATGTTCAGCAGCTTCCAGTTCCTTTGGTTTCCTCCAGTAACTCCCACCTTCCAGTGATTTTCTTAGTGCTATTCTAGGAGACTGCAACAGAAATCAGGATCCTCGTTGCTGCCCAGCAGTGTTGCTCAGAATTACTCCAGTTACACTGTGAGGCCCTGAAGACATCATCGAATACTTGCACGGTTCTGTGGGCATATGGGAATAGGGAAAGGGAGAAAATTAGTTGAAGGCAGAGGCGCTGCACTGGGAGCACAGTTTTGTATTCTCTGTGCAACCTAGGGACACACAGACTGCAAGTGACCCATATATTTACCACAGTTATGATTTCAGCCATGGACTCAAATTCACCCTGGATGTAACCATTTACCTTTCACAGAATGGGTGTCTTATTGAAGGAAAATTCTGAGATTTCACCTTGATCAGAAGTTTCATAGTTAATTGAGAAATCATTAGAGACTTTAGGGTCTATGTTGTACAGAAGCTCTTTTCGGGCTAAAATTCAATAAGCCTGTGCAAGATGGATACTCAAATACATTTGTGACCTTCTTCAGTCCATTGTGCTGTTTTGCTGAATGAGTAGATCTAGAGTTTTAGGAAAACAGATGCAGAAGTAGCCTATGTAAAAGTTGCACATTGTCATTTATTTCACGTTCAAAAATATGAATACTGTTTATCTCAATTCCTTGCACATTTGTTTGGGTTGGGTTTGGGGTGGTTTTTTTACTACTGAGATACTTTAACTTTCCTGGGTGCATGCAAAATTATTTGTAAGATCAAAATTGCATAGCAGAACCTGCCTTTTATGAATGAATACTATTAAGCACATTATCTAGTTATGCTAAGTCTTCACAGGCAGCAGCTTCTACTGTATAGCTTTTCTATATAATATGCCCTTCAGAGCCTGTGCATTTACCAATATGATTTTATGGGTATCTGTAGAAAGCTGAAACATTTTATATTAATAAATTACATAGCAGCATTATTATATGCAGGTTGTGTTTGCTCCACAGTTACAGCTGAGAATGACTTTCCACTGTAAACCCAAAAAACACAGCTGCCCTTATATAATCAGAAGAGCTCTATCCACTTCAAGTTATGTGTAAGTAAAAAGTTAAAGGACACGGGACAGGAGAATAAGAGGCTCTGTCTTCCTTGGGCCTCATCTTAAATGCAGAAGTCTACACTGAGCTGAAATAATTTCAGAATGTAACAAATACAGTCATAATATACCTACAATATCTGAGGAGAAAATTCTGCAATTAAAAGTGGTTTTTGCAAACATAGATTTGTATGGATCCTGCACGAGCAGGTGCCTAATACCATTAAGAACTCTTGTTTGAAAAACCACTGCATGTTTTCAATATTTATAATTTATCATAGATGAAAGAGTTTTATCTCCACAAGACAATTCCTTGACTTTTGGTAGCTCTTTTTTGATCAATGAGCAGTTTTCAGAGTCCTTACCTGTGGTGTCTGCATGAAAAGAAACATAAACTTTTAATCAATCTTCTTTACATACAGTCTTCCTTTGTTAATGAGTAGAAAAGGCTAGAATGCTTTTCTCTTAATCATATAGTGATTTCACTAATTCCAGCCTTCCTAGTGATCATACTACAAACCACAAAAACATGCACTTTAAATTTCTTAGCAGACAAAGAGAATACTGTATGTGGTCTTCATTAAGACACCAGGCACTACCCATTATGATGAAGCATCATTAAAAAATGAGTGAATATGCTTGTAGCCTTCTTGGCCAGCAGCACACAATTACTGCATGTGTATGAAAAGAAAAATAATGATCTGATGCTGCAGCCAGAGATCCAGATGTACACAGTGAGTTAAGATCCATTTTACATGTTGTCATTGCTCCATCTGGAGCTCGGATGTGCAGGGATTTCTGACAGCCAAAGACAAAAAGGAAGCATTGGTTCATAGCTCTGAACTGGGATAACCTACCTGGAGTTTCATCCACAGTGGAGACTCACCCCAATTCTCCACAGTGTCTCTGCTGTGGAGCTGTTCTGCCACACCCAAGGACAGCGTGCAAGAAGCTCCCCAGCAATCAGTATTTTCATCTCATCTTAGCACATGGAGGGTTGATGGCCGCTAAGCTGTGCCTGTCCTCCCCTTAGCACCAAGCTGTCCTCCAGCAGGTTCTAGCCAAGCCATCCACAGAGGACTGAGCTTTGAACCATAGCCAGCCCCTCCTGCTGCTGCATGGGATGGCCACAACATGGTCCCTGAACTACAGAAGCAATGCTTTTATAAAGCTCCTCTGTAAGAAGATAGTGACAAAAATAATACCCAACTTTTTTTTTCTTTTAATTAAATTCTTTTGCAAAAGTAATCGATGTTAAAAGGTCACATTTTGTTGAAGAGGTACCATCTTGGGAAAGGAGGTAGATGAGGGTACAGCCACATTCACACTTCTGAATGATTGGGTTGGTGTCATGCTCAGTATTTAAAGTAGAGGGAGGAAGGAGGAATGGAGGGATATTTGGAATTATGGTGTTTGACTTCCCAAGTAACTGCTGGGTGTGATGGAGTCCTGCTTCCTCAGGGATAGCTAATTATCTGCTTGCCCATGGGAAGTGTTAAACTAATTCCATGTTTTTTCTTTCCTTGCTTCCATGGCTTTTACTTTCCCTATTAAATTGCCTATATTGGAATCCCTGAGTTTTCCAGCTTTTACCCATCTGATTGTTTCCCCAGTCCTGCCATTGCAGTAGGGAGAGAGCAGCTGTGTGGGGCTTGGCTGCTGCCTGGGGTTAAACCAGGACAAGGTTACTCCCTACCCAAAGAATAGCCTTGACTCAGCTAAAATTGTCACTCCCATAAAGAGGAAAATACTAGCTTTTCTTTGAGTCTTGGGATTTTGTTATTACTAGTGATTTAATAATCACCTTTTCAGATACTATGGTGACAAGAAAAAAATGACAAAGGGAGTAGATAATAGGTAGTATCCAGTCCAGGATTTTATCTGATTTCTTTCAGTCTGTTGTAGAGTGATGCAGCAAGATAATAGTACTGACTTCAGTGCAAGCCACTGTAATAGGGTGGAGAGTAAGAGCCAGTAACCTCCTCATGGTAGCTCTAATAAAGTTCTCCAGTATTCACTAAAAGATGAAATCCTTCCTTGTCTTCTTTCTGGTATTTTGTATCTTTTAGTTACAAGCAAAAATGTAAAGGGTTTTGGTTGTCTTATTTTCCCAAAAGGAATGATTCTATAGAAAACATCCATTACTGCTTACTCTTTAACTAGATGTTATTCCCAAGTGCTGTGTAATCATTAAGTGAGCTTTAATTTAACAAGTGTGCTGCTCTTAGCACATTTTCACTTATGTAGTAGTAAATCAGCTATAACAGATTGTAACTGTTCTCCATCATTTAGCAATAAGTAAATCTTCCCATAAATATCTTTAAAACTAAACCAAGGTATTTCTATGGCACTTGGTCACCACACATTCTTATTGCTCATTCCAGCTTAAACAATATCCATTTGAAAGAAGAAATTATTTTTCATGCTGAGTTTCAAAATTTCACTTCATTTGCTTTCTTGTTACTTGGAAGGAAACTGCACCACCTGAGGTATGTCTCACTTGGCCACCTCTGGTAGATGAGCAATGCTCTGATAACAGGGATGGGAACACCTCAGTGGCCTAAGTGAATTTGCTGGATCAATGAGGCATCGCTGCATTTCCACTGTGACATCTTTCAGTGTCTCATAGTTTCACACATTTATATCACAGGTTTTGCTTTGGTACCAATCAGAGCAGCAAGTTTCTGAATGACTGCAATGCTAAGGGCCAAATCTCAAAAACACAGTAACCAAACCAGAGCCTGATATTTAGAGGAGCTCTCACCGTTTTTTTCTGCAGCCTTGTGAGTTTGTATGTTAAGTCAATCCTCTGTGCTTGTGTCTAAAGGGGAAAAACTCCTTCTGAAAGACTGTCCTTATGTGACACTTCTTCTCTCTGTCCCTATATAGATAGGGAATGACCATGATTAATTAGAACAGCTACTAAAGTAATTTCTTGAGAACAATGATGATATTTAACTTGAATATTGTTTTCTCCAGGGCTTTGCCCTGATCCTTTAGGACTGTGCACTTCAAAGGGAAAAAATGGATCTGGCATTTATATTTATGCTAGGCTGACATTGTTGGTTTGCTGCCAAAGACATATCACAGAGGCACCAGCTGAGGGATCTCAGCCACTGAACCTTGGTGCTAGCCTTACAAGAAATCACTTAAGTGGTGACATGGAATATCTCTGTCCATTTTGTCCTTAAAATTACAGAAATGCCATCCCAAGTTAAGTTAAATCACAGCTTTCTCATCTAGGTACTTGACCCTTCAGAATCAAACTGATGCCATCAGCTTCTTTCACAATTCACAGCCTGAAGCAAAGTCTTAGAGGATGAAAATTTTGCTTATAAAAATCCTGCTCTATCCTCACTCTCTTATTGCCCCCTGCATATCACAGACCTCTTCATAGGACATTATCCTTTGTCTTGAGTTTTCTATATTGTGGCTTTGTTTTTGTTTTGTTTTGTTTTAAGGGCAAAAACCAAACAAGACATTAAAAATAACTGTTATTCTTCCGGCCTCAAGAAAAAAAAAATGGGTCTCCATTTTAAAATAATTGAATTTTCATTTGAAATTTGTTTAACCATAATATCCTCTTGTCAATATTCTCACTCAGAAATGTTTTTCTGATTCTTTGATACCTCTTTCTCTGTCAGTTCGTGGGGATTTCAGTCTCTAGCAGAAACCAGCTTAGAACAAAGGAGCTAAAAGAGGCTAGTGCAATTTGAGTTGCACATGGGTGTTACATTAATTATTTTTCCACTGAGTCCATATGTTCTTCTAAATATACAGAATGATGGCATTAGATGGGTAATAATCAGTGATTTCTCTCAGTAGTTTTAGCTGAATTGTGAGATAGAATTGTTCCCTGGAAGCTTATTTTCATTTGGCAAAAGGAAATACATTAATCTAGTCATGCAACTGCAAAAGCAAGACAAAACAGGAATTTGGCCAGCATTTTCAACACTTCCATTTTTTAACATGTAGAAACTTAGCTTTTCCTTTATATGCATCATCAAAACAAAATCTTTCTTTTGGAATCTGGGAATCTTTTTGAGGGAGGGTGTTTTGGAAGTGGCCCACTGTCACTAGAAAATTCTATAAATATTGCTGTATTTAGAACCTGGATTTTTGCCTGGGCAATGTGTATGTACAACAGTACTGTGTCCACTCTTCTTAAGGATTTTAGTTTGTCAATCCATGTTATTTAGATTTTTATTATTTCAGTTCTTATGCTATTCTGAAAAAGGAGAGAAAATATTTGTAGAGTATCGTATTTTTTCAAATGTAGACATTTTTCATTTGCAAAAAGTACCATTTGGAGTCTGTAGAGAAAGTGTGAGCAAGTCTAACACAAGTTATTTTACCCCTGCATCTCCATAAGGTAACCTTGTTCTCATTTCATGTGACGCCTCTGTTTGTCTTGTCCTAGCGTATTAAACTACATCAGCAGAGGTTTGATCTGTGTGTATTATGTTTATATAGCTCTGCTTAAAGTTATAAAAGGGCAAGTTCTTTAGGACAAATTTCTCTCAGTAGTGGTGCTTGTTTCACAGTATTTTGAGAGCGTGTGTCTCCCTCTCAGTCTCTTCATTGACAGCCATAAGTCAGCGAGTGGAAGCAGATAGCCCAGAGTCACTTCAGGTGTCCTGGTGATAAGACTGTGCTACGACTCTGATTGTAAAAAGATTTGCAATCTTCATCAGATATGTAATATTAAAAGCATTCTGGATAAATTATGAAAAGAAAAATGGAAAGTAGCTGAGTTGTTTAACACCGTATATAAAAGGAGAAAACATAGGTGGATCAAAGAGGCCTGAAAAGTGAGTCTGTTTGCTCTTTTTTCATCAGATGTTCCCTGGATCCCTGGGGGTTTCATTATCCAGCTGGAAAGTACTGGGCTTGTTTATCAGAGCACCGAGGCTGAAATGACAGCCTGCTCTGCAATCCCCACGGGATGCTGTGGGCACAGTCAGGGGCACAGTGAGCTCACTGACACCTCACCTCTGCCCAGGACCCTTGCAAACCCTGGTAGCACAAGTTCAGACTTCACACTGTGTTCCCTCAGCTCTTCATTGAGAACAGGGCCTTTGACTGCAAACCCCTTTGGCCAGCCTTTAATTTCTTGTCTGCACCATGTGGCTGCTATCAGGTTACAAATAAAGAAAAATTAAAATTGGTTTATGAACTGTTATTATTATAACTGAGTTCTGCTATTAGCTAGGTTTAAATGTTTTCATATATTCCACACCTCTGTTGCCCTTTGAGACTTTTAGCTGTTGTTTTCTTGTACATTAATAATTTCCTTGTATAATTGTTCCCAAGAGAATGAGCTGAAAGAATTATGAATTAATTTGCATCTTTTAATGTACTAATAAACTTTGCAAGTAGAAAATTTCACTTGATCCAGGTGGAAACCAATCACTTTAAATCAAAGCTTACTGAATTTCAAATAGGTTTTTTTCAGGAAGTTGCAGAAGAACAGTGCTCTGCATGTTAAGAGTAATTAGAAAGCACAAACAGCAATTTCAGACAATGCCCTGGGTCATTTTTTGCTGCAGCGTAGAGTTCACAGGCACTTAGGAAAATGAGTATTTGCTGTATTTAAACAAAATTAATAGCAATTTCTTGGAGGTTGAGAGGTCTCAGGCTGTAAATGTAGATTTCACCCTTTGATTGAAAGATATTTTAAACTGTTTTAGTGTTTTTTATTGTCTTATTTACCATGATGTAAATAAATAATTCATGGTATAGCTTCAAAGACAGGTTTCAGGAAAAAGAAATGTTTTTTATGTACAATTTATTCAAATAGAATCTTGAGTGAAAAAAATGTTCTATCTCATGTATTCATTTATAACCAAACAATGTCAGGTCCTTGTTCACCAAAGCACTCAACTTCATTTATCTCTGAACACTTCAGAAACAAAAGTTTTTCTCCTGAGTAACTAAAGAAACAAGTTCTGAGCCTCTACTCTAATACGAGAGTGTTACTCACATAGTTACTCACAAGCTTAAGTGATTTACTGAACTGGTGATTTGACATCCAAGTTTATTTACCTTCCTGTACTGTAGCCTTGGCTAAATCTGGGAATAGAAATGCATGCTCCAGCCCCCATTTTACACATGAGAAACAAAATATAGAATTAATGGAAAAGACAGGTCTTGATATCAAGCTTCTGATTTTGGAAGTTTATTTTAGTAGTTGATAAAGTTTAGCATTAACATTTGACAGGGAAAAAAACTCAATTTGTTTAATTTGCTACAAACTGTCAGGGCCAGAATGAATCCCAGCTGCTGTGGGAAAGGGGGGACAGTGCAGAAGGGGAAGGGACTGATGGAGGACAGGGAGAAAGCAAGGATAAAACATGGCAGGTTTGGAAGCAGACAGAAGAGTGTTGGAATTGTGACCAAGGGGAGGCCAAGGGAACATCCCAAGAGATGACAAAAGGCCAGGTGGGGACATGCTGGGGAAAGACACCGAGTAAGAGGAAATGGAGGTGCCAGGCCAAACAAGGGGTACTGCTGATAAGGCAAAGGGAGCTGTGCCTCTTCCCTGAGGGAGCAGATGCAGATTAGGGGCACAACTTCATCAGGATTATTGACACGAATCAAACCCACAAAAAATGTTCGATACAAGCTGGGTGATGTTTCCTCTCAGAAAATAGAAAAACAAAGTAATTTTTAAAAACATGGCCTAAATATGAATGATCAAAAAACTGCATGCAGGAATTTTTCAGCAGATCTGGATGTTTAGACTTTTCATGCCCCTTAGGGCTTTGAAGAACATGAGCTTCTTTATCAACACAGCCTGATACGATGCTCCTTTCTTTAGCATGCCCAAGAAGGAAAACATTATATTGACTGAAAAAACCCTCAACAGAACCTGTTTCTCCCACAAAGCTACCAGGCACACAGGCTTCCACACATTCTGCCTGAAAGAGTTTTTCTGTTGTAAATTTGAAGATTGCAGAGTGCTTGCAAAGCAAACTTTTATGAGTGCTCAGAGCACTGTTTGTCATGAAAAGGACTGACAACAGCAGAACACCCTAGCAGTATAAAAATACACATTGAAAAGAGTTGCTATTTTTATTCTTTGGGATGTATTGTTTGATTTTTCAGTTGTTGCAGAGATTGCAAATAGATATGTTGTTTGTTTTCCACTGTTAAATGATTTTTTTAATATAAATGTATATATATATTTATATATTTATTTAATGTCTATGGTAATTAAAGGATATATTTCTTGTGGTCAAAACAGAATTTTTACACACGAAACATCCAGCTTAAACAGTGTCTTCTGGGCTGTCCCTTAAACAGCCCAGAAGACACTATTTGACACCAGAAGTACCTGCCATGATGGATTTTATTTTAGCAACAGATAAAACACATGAAATTCTTTAAAGCAGAAAACTTTTCTCCAATTCTGGACTGGAATTACTTTTGCTTAACATAAATATATATGAAAGCCCTCAAAATATACAAGCTGCAGTTCAAATTTCAGTGCAATGCTTTTTAAAATGAGCAAGGTGAAAAATTCATAACAGAAAGAAGGGAAGACACCTCAGAGCCAGCACAGTTCAGTACCAGTGAAATGAGGCTGCTGTGTAATTGAGATGTTTTGAGATCTGGCCAAATAATCCAAGACCCTGAAAATTATCATACCTGCAGAAAATATGGACACTGCTTCACTTCTGGCACATCCCAGACTGCTCTTGCTGCACAAATTCCTGCATGGAAGGACTTATTCTTCCATGGTTAAGTAATACTCTATTTAATGGCATTTTTTTTCTTGCCAGGCTTTAAGAAAGTCATCAGTACTGTCTCCCCATATTACCTCCACACAGCAGTGTTTAATGATATCTAATATAAAGCAAGATTATGGTGCTTAATGAATATTGATTTGTCACATGAATATCAGGAACAGATTAAGTTCAAAAGTCTCCTGTAATCTGCTGGGAGAGATATGTGGAGTGCTGGAGTCAGCATAGCCAGAAAACCTTCAAAATACTTTTTTTCAGCTCTAATTTGAAAACTTCAATGACACAGTTTACCCTAAGGAGAAACGGTGCTAAGCACAGATTTATTTATTTCCTGCTGATCAACACAGCCATGTGAATGACTGAGATTTTTTTTCTTGCAGGAGGGTGCCAGAGCTGCCAAGTTAAAAGCCTAATCTTCAAAGTTGACATTGACCCTATTTATTAGCACAATAATGGACTTGTTGTGGCTCCCGCGGCTTTCCAGGATTGCAGAGGGTTATCTGTAAGTGTGGTTTTGCTGTCCCAACGCAGGTGGCTGGCAAGGCAGGGTGCATGGTTGAAAATACACCCCGTGGTGTCTCCTGGATGATGATGGCATTACCCGTGATCCTCACTTTCAGGGCAAGGCAACAAAATCCCTTCAGAAACTATTTATCTCTAAGAACAGGCTTTTTGAACACACATGATGTTTTTCCTACAGGACTGGGGCAGCAGAGCTTGCACAAATCTCTTTTGCAGTCGGTGAGATGATCTTTCCCCTTGGGCGTGGTGGTTGGGGGGTCACCATCCCTTGAGCCCTGGCATCAGCCATTTCTGGGAACATCACTGTTGGGAAGCAGGTGAAGAAGGGCTGCTCCTCACCTGCCTCCTGCCTGGAAGAGAGGCAGGGTTTGGAGCCTGACTTCACACTTCCCTCAGGATACTCAAATCCCCTCATAATGGCATTTTCTGATCTTGCAGAATTTCTAATTAGAAATTAACCCTCTAATATCAAACTGTATTTGATCTTGTCTGGAGAAATGTAAGATTTCCAGTCTTACAAGATTTCCAACACATGCATAACACGTTGAAAACATGGATTATTGGGAAAAAATTGCAAGAAATGTTTATATACAAGTAAAAATTTTCAGTACAAGTTTTCCTGTTTATAGTTTTGATTACTGGGGAATTGTTCTGCTATTTTCAAAAAACAGTATCTTCATGGGGTTCTATTTTATTACTATTATTTTTGTTGCTTTGAAAATAGCTTTTTTTACAACTCTTTACTGTTTTCCAAACACCTCTTATTGGAGCATATCAGTCTCAAAAAAACAGCCGTAAGTGCTTCAGATCCTCCAGGATTCATCAATACTTCATAGACTCACAGAATAGCTGATGCTGGCAGGGACCTCTGGAGATGATCTAGGCCAACCCTCCTGCATAAGCAGGTTGCTCAGGACTGTGTCCAGACAGCTTTTGAAAATCTCTCAGGAAGGATTCCACAATGCTCTGCGCAACCTGTCCCACTGTTCAGCCACTCTTACAGTAAAAAGGAAAAAAAAAATCACTAAAAAATTCTTACCTAAAAAAAAAAAAAAAAAAAAAAACCAAAAAAAACCCCACACCTTATATTTCAGTTTAGGTCCATTCCCTACTGTCACCAGCAATCGCTGAGAAGAGTCTGGCTCCTTTGCTCCCTGCCATCAACTATTTTTACTGATGAAGTGTCCAAGCGCTCTCTCCGGTGGAGCAGCCCCACCTTTCTCAGCCAGTCGCCCCTGCGGACTCTCCAGTGTGGCTGCATCTTTCTGCTCTGCTCTGGAGAGCCCCAGCCTGTGCTGGGGGACGCGGCTGCCCCTCCCCGGGTGCAGGGTTTGCACGTCCTTTTGCTGTATTTTCCTGTTGCGTTCCTGTTCGCCCCGTTCTCGGGCCGGCCGAGGTGCGTTCCCCTGGCCGGCAGCACAGCCCCTGGTCCCGAGTCCCGTACCCCGCAAACCCGAGCGCTCCGCTGTGCCCGTGCCTTGGCAAAGGCGCTGAACGGCACCGGGTCAGCGGTGCACGCACAGCACAGCATTTGAACACGGCCCCGTGAAGGAGCCGGGCTCTGGAGTGTAAAAGCCAGTTTTTATGTGAGCATTTATTTGGCTGCCGTCTCCCCGCCAAGACTCTGTCCTGCTGTTATCCCTGCCCGTGTCGGCAGCAGCTCCAAGCGCAGCTCTGCAGCTCTGCAGGACTGGCACAGGGACCGAACCATCGCCTCCCTGCCCCAGAGAGAGGTGCAGGGGCACCCCCAGACAGGATCCAACCCGCTGCTTCCCCCTCAGAAACTCCTCAGCACATCGGAGGCCGCTGCTGCTGCCCCCTCACATGCGGATTTGGCCAGCTAGAGCATTTACAGGTGTTCACCATCGCAGAGGAAAGGAGCATCTCTCAGCAGGCAGATTTCTGTGAGAAGGCTTCTACAGCTGAGTTTGCTGCAGGGCGGGCCCTGTGTAGATTTCTGACAAAATTACCTATTTAAGAAACAGTTTGGGGAAAAGCTGAGGTGAGTATCTTATTTGAAAGTCTCAGGAGAGTTCTTTACATGATTATATGCTGTAGTAAAAGAGGTAAGTTTGATTCCTTGCATAAATTATTACTATTAATAACTTAATTAAATTCTTAAATATTAATTATTATAATGAATCCTTTAGTACCTAACAATTATAGAGTGTTACAAACTCTGAAATAACACTACAAGGTTCTAAATAAACAACATATTCATGGCCTGAAACTGACTTTTTTTTTTCTTGTGTTGTAGGAGACCTCAGTACTATAGACACCAAACCTCTGGATTTTCACTTACTCCAACAGAAAGCAAACAAGTGTCAGAGTAAGTAAGAATCAGATCTCAAACCCCAGTAGGTCTGGCCTCCTCTGATGGAATTTCCACCTGTCTGGCATGTATTCTTCTGCTTCATTCTTCTAAATTCAAATTCCTTCTCAAGATCTTACATGCTGGTGCACTTTCAGACCTCGTCCATATCTGATCTGTCTTGGCTTTCATTTTGTGATCTAGCAGGTCACAGTATTTCCTTTCTTATAGTTTAAACAAGGAGGCTCTGAGATAAAGAAAGGCTAATCTCACTGTTCTCAAAAGTGTATCTGTAACTCTATTTCTGGACTTATTTCTATATTCAACGCATCTTTTTTATTATATTTGTCTTTGATCCTGCTCAAGACTCTTCACAGTCTGTTTTACTTGGCAGTGAAGAACCATTGCCATATGTAGTGTTAAGATTGAAAGAAACTGGAGAGCTGTGGCTGGAGTGGAGCTGGGAAGGGACTCCCACAGCAAAATTTAGTATCAATTAAAGGATTTGATAGTCCAGGCAAGTGCTGCCCTGTCCTTCCTAAGGCTCAGTTTAGGATTAGAGTTAAAGCTGGAAAAATTCTCAGGGCTGCATTTGGAGTGAGGCTGGAAGGAAGCTGCCAGTAGAGAAATAGTTTAGCCCAAAACAAAATGTTCAGCCCTGGGAGGGGCTGTGGAGCACTCCTGCAAGGCTGGGATTAGAGCTGGCAACACCCATTTTTGTAATTTATATACACAACGCTGGGGTTTGTGCTCATCTGGCATGTGAGCACCAGCCTTAAAGCATGTAGTGTATCCACAAGGAAGAGAAGTGTAACTCCAATGGGGTTCAGAGGGGGAGATTCACCTCCCGCCTCCGGAGCGCTGTGCTGTAAGGGGAGGAGACGCAAAGGTCTGAGCTTTCTGGGAAGGACAGGCCTGAAATTCACAGGCAGCGAACAGCACAGCGGCACAGGCCGTGCGCTGGGCAGGCACTGCACCGCTGCACTCCCACTACGCTCATCTGTGCTGGCGGACCGGGCGCGGCCGCGGGCGCGGCCGCGGGCGCGGCCCCTGCCGGCGCGCTCCCCCGCACGCTTCCAGAACCATCGCTGCCCCGGCCATAGATGGCGGCCGCGCGCGCGTCACCGCCCCGCCGGCCAATGGCGCCCGCGGGCCCGGGGGTCACGTGGCGGGCGCGAGCCAGTCGCGGGGCCGCGCGGGGCGGCCGGCGTCACTTCCGCTGCCGGGGCCGGGCCTGCAGCGGCGGCGGAGCGGGGCCGAGCGCGCAGGAGGCGGCGGGGACCGCGCGGGGCCGGGGCAGGTGCGGGGCAGGGGTTGGGCCGGGTTGAGCTGAGTTGAGACCGGGGCCGGGCGTGGGCCGGGTTGAGCTGAGTTGAGACCGCGGCCGGGCGTGGGCCGGAAGCGGGAGAGGGACGGGCCCTGCTCGTGCTGAGTCGGGCGCCGGCCGCCGCCCTGCCGGTGCTGGGAGGGGTTTCTGCGCGCTGTGGTGCGGCAGTGGCTCCCCAGCGCTGCGTTACGCTGCTGCAGGTCTATATGTGGGAATGCTGTTCTGTTTTTAGCTCTCTGCCCTCTTTGCTCTTGATAAAGTGCTTGAAGTTACCTTGCTGTAAGTACCAGTTCCAAAAAGGAAAGTTAAAATCACCGAGTTGGCCCTGGCAGTTCCTGTAGACCGTGTCATCCCCGTGGGAGAGCTGCGTTAGTGGCACAACCGGGATGTACCCCATAAAATACATGGCGTTACCAAAGTAGCGTTTCATAACTGCGCCGCAGAGCAAAGTGACTTTCTGTCAGCAGCATTGTTATATTCTGTGTCACTCCTCTGTGATTAATGCGAGCTGTCCAGTGCTGTGCGTGCATGTTTAAACCTGCCTTTCCTTAGAATACTCTTAGCTTATATTGATCACTGCGCACTGGTAAGGTATGACCGGTCATTTGAAAAAAGTCCCGGGTGTTCCGTGATACCGGAGGTTGTGTTAATTGTAACTAAAGTACGTTACAGTGACTCCAAGCCTTGGGGTTTTTGTACGATGTGCACCATCCGTGGCAGTGAGCTGGCACTTCTCCTTCTGCCAGCAGAACACACAGGCAGCTTCTGCTGGTGCTGTTGGGTTACCCGTGAGTGGAACCCACTGTTTTCTGGGCAGAATTGCACCTGAACCTCTGTTCTGGGCTGTGACCTTGACTGAATGCTGTGCCCATAAAGCTAACCAATTCTTTAAAGGATGGCTTAACATCTCTCCCTGAGTGTTTTCCACTATATATATTATGCTGTTTGCTCATTTGGGTTTATGCTTACATGGAGTTTTAAGTAAATTTGGAGAGCAGAGTAGTCATGCAGTGTTGTGTCTCAAAATGAAGGTTAGTTGCCAAAGTAACTCCAACATAAGTATGTAAAAGGTGTTGATTTAATTTATCCGTATGAAAAGTGGTATCTGCTCCTGTTTTTAAGTAAATTGTGAGAGAGAAGTATCTGATGGAACTGGTAGACAAATACAGCTCAGGCAAGGTTAAACTGTGCATTTAAGAAGGTTTTATCTCCTACTACAGTACTTCAGTGATAATACTATTTTTACTACAGATTTTCTTTGGATGGGTTTTTTCATTACTTTTGTTGTAGTTGAGAATTAGTAGTAAGTGTACCTTGTCCAAAACCTGTGTAACAAAACAGCAAAATACATTTTCTTGTGCATTTGCAGGAACACAGCGTGTTAAGTTATCTCAACAACCATGCTGGCTGCCAGGCTGGTGTGCCTGAGGGCACTGCCGTGCCAGGCCATCCGCCCCACCATCACCCAGGCTTCCCCAGCCTTGAGGAGCTCCAGTATAAAAGCATACAGGCTGTGGCAGCCTAGCCAGGTAAGGAAATTCTCTTTCCCGTGGCCCTGACTGCACATATTTTAAAGGGCTGAGTGTGTTGCCTAAAGAAAGGTAGTTAAAGAGGTAGTTAGGGATGGACAGGCCTTACTAATTAAGGTGAGAGGAACAGAAATTCTTGTCCTGTCTCCCAAGTTAGAGTCTTAAATATAACATTAAACACTTTCTTTTCCATTATTTTAGTCCCAATATGTGTTCAGAGCTGTAGTGTAGGATAAAGCAATTTCTGAGCTATGGAAGGACAATCACAGACCTAACCAACATTTTTAAAAACCAGGCTGTCATTATCCTGAGACACTGTTTATTCTTCATGGAGAGAGGATGTCGCAGACCTGCAGCTCACAACTGTTAGGGGTTGTTGTTGCTTTTCTGTCATCTTGATGAAAGTGCTAGTGGCAAATTCTTCACCTCTGAAGCATTCTAAGTTTGTAGGTACATGGTAGGGTTTGTGTGTGTGTGTGTGTTTTCTAGCATTGGGCTGGATTTCATTAGCTGCCAAACACAACTAAACTGAAGGGCTCTGTAAACCCCTTGAATTGTAGTGCTCTAATGGCTGATGAGAGCAATGCTTGTAGGTTTTGTATTTTAATATTGAAACAAACTCACAGCATGATGTGAGTCCTAGACTTTTAAATTTTAATTTTAAAATTCTTGTAAAAATGGTCAGAAAACTTCAAAAGTTGTTTCTGAACTTAATTATGAGTGCATTCTGTGTTGCTCTTGCGACTTACTAAGAGCAGCATACTAGAGTTACTTGTAGCAGCTTGTCAACCTTAAAAATCTTGCGTTTCTAGGTCTTCATTCAAGGTTTGTTCTATAAATAAATCAAGGTTAGACTTGAAAAGCAAAAAATTCGTGCTGCTTTTCCAGCTTTAAATATAAGTATTGTGCAAGAATTTTTTTTACATTGAAGTGTTTGCTTGAAGAATGATTTAGCTTACAAAGCAAAACACATTTTTACAAAACAAAAAAGTAACAATTGTGTTACTCTATATTTAACAAAGAGTCTTTTGGTAGTGTTTAGTACAGTGGGACTAGAGTAGAAGAAATGCAGTCTGAGATTTCCAGCTTCTGGAATTCACTGCATTGGTTCTATACTTCTAGAATAAGGGAATGTTTTTCACAAAGGTTCCTAAATTTTATTGTTCACTTATTTTCCTTGAGTACAGTTGCTTTGTATGTATGAAGGTAAGCACAGATTAATAAGCAATTGATTAACAATTTTTAGTAGCAAGTAAGTTGATAAGACTATCTTCTATTTTATTTCATTTAATACTTCTTATGTTATTTCTGAATCTAACAGAGTTACGCCACCAGAGTAAGAACGGGTGCAAGGCGTGGAAAACTTGGCCAGGAATTGAAAGAAGCAGCATTTGAGCCATCTGCAGAAACTGCACTTAAAGGTAGGGGAGCTCTGCTTTAAATTCTGAGAATCTTTGAACCTTAACTTAAAACTTCTTTGAAGAAATACGTTTGTCTCTATTGAAACTGGACTTGAAATTAGGTGAAGCTTTAAGAAAGAGGGTTAAAATGGAGCAGCTATTGCAGATGCATCAAAATTCACACGAGGATGTTGTTAACTGTCCAAGAGAAAGCATTAATGAGAGTGTGTGTTTCTTATTTCTGTACCCAGCTGATCGCCTGGGGAAGTTCATTGTTGCTGGAGGGGCTGCTGTTGGCCTGGGAGCCCTGTGCTACTATGGAATGGGCATGTCCAGTGAGATTGGAGCTATCGAAAAGGCTGCGTAAGTAAGATGGTTTACTTCTTCACTGAAGCAAACCTCTTCTTTATCTGTCCCTTCTTCAGCTGCTACCACCAGTGTACACTCAGCTTATGCTGTTCTGAGATCTGAAGGGCAAACCCCCACCTTTGTCTCTGCAGGTTTTTAAAGTAGAATTAGAATTATTCAGCCTTAAATGGGTAGTAACCTGAGTGAGTTTGTTTTGCTAAATCTAATACGAAGAGTATATAAACTTGTCTTATGAGGTGTGCTCCACGTAACTTAGGAAGTGTGGTCTTCTTGCTAAGACCTGTTTCCCTGGTGTTTTTATGAGACTGTTCATTAAACTTTAATACAGCTGTTAAAAAAGTCTCCATTAAACACCGTATCTGGCATAAGCTTTGATCTAATAAATGTGTCCTTAAAACTGGTGAATGGCTTCTTGGTCAAAAAAAACCCTGGCAGTGGCAAAAGTGTATAGTTAGACTTAAAAGATGGGTAGTAATAAGCAGGGGCTTGGGAGAAATGTGTGTTGGGAACATTTTGCTTCATTTTGCATTCATATTTGGAAGTGGCAGTCTGTATCTGTACTGAACGTGTGTTCTTTGTGTCTATGAGAAGCTTGTCACAGATAAAGCTATGTCTAATTTTTTTCTGCACAAGCCTTGAATAACAGGTCAAAAGAGTGAATTGGCAAAAAATGTGTGCACTGTGTTTAAATTTGGTGTTAACAGGGGAAGTTTTCTTGGCTGTAGCGTGAGCAAGTGACACTGCAGAAACTCACTTGTGTCTCGTCTGTTGCTATTGTTAGAGCTCTCAGAAGGACGTTCCTGTCCTGTGGTGTCAGATAACCACGTGCACTGTGACTCAGCAATTTTTGAGCTGTTCAGCAGGCTGCTTAGTGCCTGTTCACGTTCTGCAGACCTTTAACCTGAAACCAGTTTGTTATAGACACACACTGTTCTCTTATTTCTTCTGTAGTTAAAAGCATTTATTGCTGTTTTCTGTGCACACTTCCTGCTCAGAATTGAATTATATTCAGCATTATTTGTAACTTTCAGTGTTTCTACTGAGTTAACTGATTAGATTAAATCAACAAGATTGACAAGTTCAGTCCCCATTGTAAAGTAAACTCAATGGCAGAAGTTGCTAGACCACATCACTATTATGAAACTTCCCTTGTGTCCATGGCTATGAATGCACTTAACAGCTTGGTTGTGTTTTTAGCTGCTCTCCATTCTGAATCTGGTAACAGCTCTGTATGACTGCTTATTTTTCAGTATTTGGCCACAGTATGTGAAGGACAGAATTCAGTCTACGTACATGTACTTTGCGGGCAGCATTGGCATGACAGCTCTGTCTGCTGCAGCAGTGAGCAGATCTCCTGCACTCATGAACCTCATGACAAAGGGCTCCTGGCTGGTAAGCTTCATTTTAAAAATAAAAGTATTTGTGGAGAAATGCTCCCAAATGATGGTTGATACTAAAAAGAAATGAGAAATGTAAAGTACTTGGTGGAAAGTAAGGCAAAACTTGACCTACATTAGTGTCCTTATCCATAAAGACTATTCAGGTATCCTGATATTTTGTGATGTAAGATTTAGTGATTCTAGTCAAATTCTAACATGTTTTTTCTATACTGCTTTGATGGTTTGTCAAAGACAAACTACACAAGCCAAAAAAAAAGGCTATGCTATCCTTACCAGCTGCACATATCCAAAGAACATCTTAGAAATAGCTACCTAAAGCTAATTCACCAGTTTCTGTTGCTGTCTGTAAATAGAAACTGAGGTCCCTGTGCATTCTTACTCCTCCCTGTGCTTTCCTGTGTAGCACTTTGAAAGCTGTCTCCTGTTTGCCAAGGGTGAAAGAACATTGGTAGGCTTAGTACATATTCAGTGTGTTGAGTGGAGTGAAACAATGGCAGTTAAATGCCAACACCTACATAACTTGGGGAGATGAATTCAATAAAACATCGTTGGTGATAAAAGTTGTGCACTTCGGACCAGTTTGGTAGATGTTGAATGATTCTGCTGGGAGCCATGAGTAAGCAGAGGCACTGAGGTTAAAAAATCATTGATAGCAAAAGCCTGTAAACTAGGTGTTGGTTTTGGGTGGAGAAATGTGCAGGAAAAGAAGGAAGGCTAACACATTTCAGGTACCTTCCTGAAAGTGAGGGGCAGAACCATGGGTTTTCGTTTTCTTAGTTTACACAGCCAAGAGAGTTGCCAACTTGACCATTAAATTTAGATTTCTAGAAAACTGAGTGAAAATAAATGAAAATTACTGCAAGCTAAAACCTGCAAAGGTTTGACTGTAACCTTACCAGGAGTAAAACGGATGAATACTCCAGTTGTGAATTAGTTTGCTGTTTTCACAATCAGTGTTGACTTTTAGATAAGGAGATTAGAACAGAGACCATATATCCGTATGCTAACTTGAGCTCTGTAATGTTGTTTCTTCAGGCAATTGGTGCAACTTTTGCAGCCATGATTGGTGCTGGAATGTTGGTCAGGACCATATCCTATGAATATAATCCAGTGGCTAAACATGCAGCATGGATGCTGCATTCAGGTATGTGGTTTTAGTGTTTGTTGAAGAGATGTCTGTGCTTCAGTGTGACCAGGTGCTTACTTTAACAAAACTCCAGCTTTAAAGTAAATTTTTATATACTGCTATAGGGGAGTTGAGATTTTTCAGAGATCAGCAAGAACTCCTGAAGGTCAGGGGGAGATGTCCTAAGTGTCCTTAACAGAACTCTAGTGATTTTTGTAATCTTCTAAAAGTCATGCTCAAGTTAAACTTGAGGTATGTATACTCCACATTGACTAGAACTAGATGGTTTTCTGGTGGCTTTGGTTTTGGGACTGCTTTCTAACACTACCACTTCTGTAAGTGCTCTTATCTACACTAACTTTAGCTGTGCAGGATAGGAGGTATTTGAAAACCTGACCAGAAAAAAAAAGATTTCAGTATTAGTTTACTTCTGAGATGTGTGGCCATCAAGTATTTAAGCTGTGAGTACAGATCAATTTCTCACTAATGATGCCTACTTCAAATAACAATAGCTCTCATTTTTCAAATCTGTTTTGCCAGAAGTAATTTGTTGTTCAGAAAAAAATGTGGATGTTGGGCACTGGAATCGTATTTGGTTCTCCAGAGCTAACATGTCTGCCAAGAAGAAATTATGTTTATTGTAATGATTGTTATTAAGTGAACCAACCTAATGAGATATTAATGGGCTAGATACACATTTCCTACAAGCCTCTAGCAAAAATATGACTTACTTGCCTAACTAATTGTTGTATCAGAGATCTGTCCTGCTATTCAGTGTTGAATGCTCCTGATGCTATTATGTAGTTGATTAGTCCATGCTAAATATCTCTTCTTACCAGCTCTGTTATGAACCAGTCAGTGTGTTGACTTCTGTTAGTCTTTTTTTCCCCAAGATGAGCTCCCTGAAGTGTTCTAGTGATAAATAAAAGTACATCATGGAATTTAAAGCTGCTAATTTATTGCGCTCCCTTCTAGATAAGCGCACAATCAAGTGCATTGGTGATTTGTCATGCGTGGATTAGTTTGAGCCATGCCATCTGACTGGAGATGAAAAAATCAAGTGTTTTTACATGTGGAGTTCCAAGTCTTACGTGTGTTCTGTTTTGCTTTGCTTAGGTGTTATGGGTGCAGTGGTGGCTCCTCTGGCCTTTCTTGGAGGTCCTCTGCTGATCAGAGCTGCCTGGTACACTGCTGGAATCGTTGGCGGGCTCTCAACTGTGGCCATGTGCGCTCCGAGTGAAAAATTCCTCAACATGGGAGCACCGCTTGGCATAGGCCTAGGCTTTGTTATTGCTTCTTCAATCGGTGAGACACTGTTTCAATACTGTCATACAAAGTAGGCTATAAACTTAGGTTACTAGGGTACAGCTTACAGTTAGTTGCAGGCTTGTCTGCCCAGTGAAGATTTGCTTTAAATATAGCCCTTGCAACTCCAGCACATCAGAAAGTATTCTGTTTGTATTTGTTCTTGAAACAATGTGAAATTATGATTCTGGCAGATGTTAGTCTGAGGGGCAGAGAGGGGTGCCTTGTATTTTAGATGTTGCCAGTGAGTAGGGAAGGCAGTAGATGTGATCTTAGTTCTTGATCCACTCGTTTTTCTTCATGTGTTTTAGTGTGTTGTAGTCAGAGGTACTTTCACTTGAAGAAAAATGCACAGTTACATGGGGTGTTCAAAATAAATGGATCAAGTTGTGTAAAAACTAAAGGTCTTGGTATCAAACACGCACCACAAACTGAGAACTGAAGCTTACTGAAAACATGTGTGCTCCAGTGACTGGAGTTGGATCTAAGTCAGAGTAGCAATCCCCACAGTTACCTTTCACACTGCTGTACGTTCCCTCCAGGATCCATGTTCTTGCCTCCCACCTCTGCTTTTGGCGCCGGCCTGTATTCGGTGGCGGTGTATGGTGGCCTGGTGCTGTTCAGCATGTTCCTGCTCTATGATACACAGCTGGTGATCAAACGGGCTGAAACCCTGCCCGTCTACGGAGTGGTCAAATACGACCCCATCAATGCGTAAGTGTCCCCTGCTACCACAGCTGGGCACAGTGTCTGGGGAGAATTGGCCTCAAGTTAGATTGAGGTATGCTTTAAAAATAGCCCTTTGTTTGTTGCTAAAAAAAATAAAAAGTGTATTGCTGTTAAATGTGAAGAATCACAGGGTTTAAAAACAGCAGAGAGAAAATAACTACTGAAGTTAAAACTGAAATAATTTTGATAATTGTGAGAAATAGAATTGAGTGTGTGGTGTCACATGCCTCCAGCAATACATTCTAAAACATATTTTTGTTTTCTAAAGCCTTGCTGGCAGAATTTATAGCTGCTTTCTGAAAATAACTGTCAGTATCAGTTGAGAGAAAAAAAGTTAATCTTCCTGTAGTCATTTAATATTTATTAGTCTTTGCACTAAATAAAAAAGCAGCAATGTTGTGATAGGGAGGGAAGGATTGACTCTTCAGTAAAGACCAAGTCTGACTAACAAGTAACTTTCTTGTAAATGCGTGTCTAATCCTAGGTGAATTCTTACCTCCTTGGTTCTGTTTTATTCTAATTAAAGTGTAGTAATACTAAGCTTCTTGAAAAATCTTGGAGATAAACAGATCAAAATTCAGTATAAAAGGAATATATATTATTAATATATATTAATTATTAATTAATAATTAATAATATATATTATTAATATATATACTTACTATACTACTCTCCTATATGAGAGTAGTATACTGTCTGTCAGGATTTCTATAAATACCTTTTGCTGGCAGAGGTGGTAGAACAAAATACAGGTGTTCTGTGACATACAAAGCACTGAGGACAGTCATAGCTGGGTTTTGTAAAGATAGCTCATGCAGGCTCTTAAAAGGAAATGTAATGGTGTGAAACACCAAATAACTGTGTCTGTTCAACAGCAGTAACTGTGATCTCTTGTGTCCTAGATGCCTGGGGATCTACACCGATACACTGAACATCTTCATTCGGGTGGCCACCATGCTGGCAGGTGGTGGAAGCAGCAGGAGAAAGTAAACAGAGACTCACCTTTGCAACTGTCTGACAGCCTACCTAGTGCACATATTAAATAAACATTCATGGTTAAAGCAGCAATGCTCCAAGTGAGAATTCTAAAGCATTTCAGCATATTGGTTCAGTGCAATGTGATTCAGTCTTAGTTTTTCTTCAAACACTTTCCAGCTCTGTGTTTAAAATGGTCTGAACTGCTTCTAATTGCACATTATTTTGAGAAAGTAAATTATTTTTAATATATGAATAAAATAGTCCTACCTGCTTTTTAAGGAGTTAGGTGGCAGTTCAACTCTTACTTTCTTTTTTATTTTTACTGTTGTTGCATAGTATAAAGGAAGTAATTTTTGAACTGGTATCCCATAGGCAGATAGGGGTACAAGCTACTTCATGAAATGCTGCTTAGATGCATCAATTTTCAGTTACATTTCATAAATTTTGTTTTAGTTACATCTTCAGAAGAACTGAAAAAATTGCATATGGCCCTAAATGCAATCATGACTTTGACCTGGGCAGAAATTTCAGAATAGTTTAAGCAGTTGTCTAAGCAGGATTTGACAGGTTAGCTGACCAAAAAACGTAAAGGAGACAAGATGTGGGAACGATGCAGCATTTGTCCCATATGAACTTCAGTCTCCTTCTGGAAGTACACGTGAGAATTCCTTGCTTTAATGTTGACTGGCTATAATAGCTAGTTTATTTTTGATAATAGATTTATAAAACTGTTGAGTGGCAATATAGCTGTCTTTCTTCTGGTGGCTGAATTCCTGAACTGCAGATGAAGGTCTGTCCAGAAGAGCTCCTAGTGATCATCTCTTGGAAGTTGGTACAACTGGCACAGAAACTGGGAATTGAGGGTGGCATGCTGTAAGTCCCAGGACCATAAATTTGCCATACTGTCGTGTGCTTTAGTCTGTTTAACTCTTCTCCAAATTGATATGTTAAACTTGGTCTAAAAGAAATGTTCCCTAACAGTGAAATTGATTTAACAGTAAGAAATTTGTATTTTCTGGATTCTATTGATATATCTTGAAATAAAAGGGAAGTTCTTGGGCCATGAAAATTTTGACCTAATGTCAGCAGCTCATATTTTCAGTTTCTGGTAAATATGTTATGTTTCTGTATTGACCTATAAACAATAAAATTCTAGCCTCACAAATTGACTACTCTCACTCTTCCTCGTGTCAACAGAAATATTTTAGTACCCTTGCACTAAGCTTGGTGAAGAGTGCTATAAATATTTTTTTGGGTTATGGTTACAATTTCCTTTGTAAGAGAGTATATATTCCTCTGTAAAAGAATCTGCAAAGATGGTTCTCAGTTTCACTGGGTAGCACCTTTTTGGGGGTGTTTCCCAGTTGGAAGATACTGGCTACACTTGAAATGGTTCTGTTGGTGTTACCTGTTGGCCACTTGTTGCAGCCAGTGCTGCTTTTATGTCTGTCACACACTGTAGTATTTTTGACTCTTCAAACAGAGCGAAGAAAGAGTGGATTCTGAAGAACCTTGTTGCAGCTCCTTTGTGCCCAAAGATTGTAAGGCACAGTAGTTCCTGGCACTGTTACAGCTGGAGGGACATCTGTAGTTCTTAGAAGGAAGAAATCTTTGGATCAGTAAGTAGCCTGTTCAGAGGCTTTATCTTTTTAAGCAATTTGATACCCTTAATTTCCTCATACTTTTATTGTAGTGGAACACAGCAGTGTGCTTGTCCTCAAAATCTGAAATGTATGGGGAGCTGTCTTAAAATTCTGACATTCATGCTTCTTACAAAAGAAAAGATGTTTTATCTAGATTCTGAGGCTGAGGTTTTCAAGGTTGACTATGAACCAAGGGAGGGGTTCTGAACTTTTTGGAATAGTGAGGTGTAGAAAGCAACACACTGCTTAAAGGAGGTGTTTGCATGGAAAGTGAGACCAACAGGAAATCTCATAACCTTTTGAGAAATAGTGCCTGAAGAAACAAGAGCATCACTTTTGCTCAGTCTTGTGGAAAGGTGTGACTTGGCTTCTGTCGATGAGGTTACAGCACTAGCAGTACATTCCTAGTGTTGGGCTCCAAAAAAAAGGAAAAAAAAATTGAGTTGTTCCTTTACATTTGAAGTCTTGAGTCAAAACCTAAGATACATCTTAATTAAGACGTCTCTGATTTGATGGAAGATGAAAATCTAAAGCCAGCACTAGTGACAGTGACACCTGGCAGACCTACTTACGATCATAAAATCCAAATCTGGGATTTTTTGCAGGTCCAGGCATGACTCATTGATACGTAAATTTAATTTGGCTAAAAATTCCCCACATTCGGCTAAAAATTCCCCACGTTCTACAGTAATTTCTCAGTATGAGTGCCAAAGGGCATTAAAGACATAAACGTGTTTAGTCCACAATTTAATTAAATTCTGACCTTTGCTACTGATTATAGCTGGTTTGTACAGATTTTCATTATGTTTCCAGTAATTCTCCTTTTAAATCATGATCTAAATAAACAGCTACATAATGTTTAATAATTTACGTCAATTTTATCAAGAATATAAAGCAATTATTTTCCTAAGAGTGTTCTTCACCATCAGATAGTATAATTAAGAAGACCAGATCCAACTGACACACGTATTTTAAGTGTGCATAGCAGAATGCAACATGAAATTTAAATCTCACCTAATGAAATTATTTAATGTAATTAGCTTTGCAATTTTCATCCAGCTCGCCCTACCTGTAATGCTGCTGAAAGCTGTCAGGTAATATACACTTACCTTCATTAAAACTTTATAATAGTTCACCTATAACACTGTAACAGGGCATGCCTGGTGTCTTTATGTAACTTGAATTGGTCCCTAGACAAAGATTATTCCTACTCCTGCTGTCATTAAAGAGCAGAACTTTTTTTTAACTCTTCAATATTGGGAAATAATGCAAGAATACAGCATAATTTTCCTTGAACTTCAGTTTATAGCAAACTTGGAATGTAGAAACTGTTGCCATAAGTTCACTTCAAATTTTGAAATAGACCATCTGGAAATAAAAAAGGGAAATGCATTTGAATTAACCCCTCAGCATAGTATTTAAGTAAGAACTGGAATTTTAGTTCAGAATGCAACCATCTCAGTGACCTTTAGCCATGGTTAAGAAAGCAAGAGGGGAAAGTGAGGCAGGCTCTTGCAACACAGGAAATAATCCATCAGTCTGTGGCAGTGGAGGGTGGGGACAGCTGTTCAGACCCATCACCTGGCGCGGGAGGGGCAGCTGCTGCCAAGGCATGTCACCTCCTGGCACAAGGTGTGACACTGGCCTCTAGCCCAGCATTCACACACCCCGTTTTACCAAATACCACACAGAACTGAGACCACAGAAACACAAACCCAACGTGTCTGAGAGTGATGGCTTTCAGATCTAACCACCTCTCCTTTGCTGGTGATAAATAGGACTAGGTCCAGAAAATAACATCTCTGCTAATTCCTTCATTCAGTTTTGACACCACTTGGTGTGTTCCTGCAGACATCATTAAGCTTCTGAACAAATCTTTAATACTGCTGTAAGGCATTTGTTTCATGAGCTTGTGCAGAGGAGCTGAATCTTAACTGCATTGTAGTGGTGTTTGTTTTTCTTTGTGTGAATGAGCAACCTTGTAATACATTATGTATTACATAACTACATTTTGTATTCTTGCTAGTGAAGAACACCAAAAACTACTGAAGCTGGTTTTTTAATTATCACAGTTAAAGAAAAAGCATGACATCACAATCTTGTAATGTTGGTCAACAGAAAATTAAAGCGGGTTAGGGAAGAAAACAAAAAGCTTCTAACCACTATCACAGAAAAAAATTAATTAAAATTTTAGCTGGAAAATCCAGGATTAAACATAACTCTCATGAAAAATACTAACTTTACCTTTTTATAAATTGCACAGTGGTCTGGGTATCTATGGGAGTACCAGACTTCTCCCTAGACACCAACTCAGCACCACTGCAATGGTGAGGTAGCAGAGGCATGATAATAGTGGGGTCGGTAGATATTTGTATTAAGGTAACAACCTTGGAGTCACAGGTCTTCCTCTTTACTGCATGCAAGTCTAAAATCACTGCATCATCCCACCTGGACTGGACACGAGACATTGCACATCTATTGCCCCCACTATTCCTGACTGTAGCAATGCTCCATTCAGAGACGAAGATCACTTTTTTCCTCCTAAGCTATGCAATATGTCATCATGTATCATCATCTTTTCTTTAAAAAATGATGCCACAGGTTTAAAAAACTCAACTGCAAAACCAGACACAAGTTGCATGTCTTGTAACACTACATCCCTCAGGACTTCTGAAGAAAACTTGTAGGAGGAAGAGCCACTGATCAGATTCCTCCTCCCACCCAAGACAATATAAGAAAACAAAATTCCACATATTATTACAAATTATATTTGAGTACTAAGGTGTGAAAAGTATGGGATGTTAATTTGTGTTCTTATGGGTTATGGCATGTTAGAAATTATAAAAACCACTGTATAAATGTTATATGGGAATATAGTCTTAAATTTCAGTCTGCCTTGAAAATTCGCTGAGACAGAAGCAGGCAGCACCCTGGAATTTACATTTAGAAAGGAGACAAAGGATTTAGGGGAAACCCTGGCCTTCTCTTTGGCATCAGAAAAGGACACATTAAGATAAGCAATCAGTCTTCCCCTCCCCGGATGACAGAGTCGTCAGACCATTGTCTTCAGCCATCCGTCATCCCCATGGGAACACCACCATCGAGAACCATCATCATCAACATCTCCGGAGAGGAACTTTTACCATTCATAAACTTTGGTGTCCATTCACTCGCGGGAAACTAGAAATTGACACCTTGCAGCAGAGGAGAGACTCTTTTCAGCTAAGCCAGAGACAACTATGAATTCAAATAACTAGCTTGGAAACAAAAGGACTATGAGGAAATTTTTGCCAGAGGCGGAATAAAGTGTATAAAAACTAAGCCCCGAACAAGGCCAATTCGTGAACACAGGGGGGATGGCAATGTGCCAGATACTGCATCCCAGTTTACCCTTGACAATTCCCCGGGTCAATCGTCAAAGTATCTCTGCTGCTGCTGGTTTTGCCGAAATTCTGTAATTCGATCCTTTTTAATAAATGAAAAATTATAATTTTTATTGGACTACTGCATTGGCATTTATAACAAAGGGGATGAGAAGAACTGCCAGGTGAGATGAAATGCAAAAATCTCACTCTTCTGTCAGTTATATCTCATACACAGATGGATTCATACAAAACTCAGGCTCTTAAAACATTCTGCAGAGTTCTGTCCCATGAAAATTTCATGTAAAAGAAAAGCCATTGCTGCTGAAGTCTCTTCTATTCCTTCCTAGTCACATTAAGTATAGCTGACCATAAATGCTTTGGTGGACAGACTGTTCAAGGCATTGAAATGGGTATGGGATTTTAGCAAGTAAATCAACAATGGAACATTCTCCTCAAATGTCTTTCTGTAGGAGGTGGCAGGAAGAAAAGTGGAAACATACCATTATAGAAATGCAAAGATCTTTAGCCTCTAAATTCCTTAGTTCAAGTTCTGGACTCATTACCAGCTTATTTTGCTTCCATGAAATGATCTGCATATCTACAATGTACAGAACAACCAGTGGCCAAGTAACAGCATCAGGACAAAACACTCATCTCTGCAACAACCTCCTGTCAGAGAGCAGAGACGGGGCTAATTCACGTTTTTAAGAAAGAGATAAATATGCAGAACAATCTCAAAATCTTTCCAAAAGCCTAGGGGCTGACATCTGCACAGCCCTTTTTGTTTTGGAGGCTTGCCAGCTGAAGTAAACACCTTATCTGTTTGGGAAAAAGAGTGAGCCAAGACATTCTGTCGTTGTACCTCTTCACATCCTCTTACCAAGTTTTCTGTAACTAAGCATTGGGCAGCCAGACTAGTTACTTTGGACAGAAGCACAGATAGACTTCCTATTCTTGTATCAGCAATTTTTGTTTTGTTTTCTGAAAAACAAAGCAAAGGAAGTGCTGAGTGAAGCAAGAACGAATCCTTTAACGCCATGGTAAGTGGCAAGAGAGAGAACCTTCCCTGCTTGGGTGCCTGTTTTTCCCTACGTGGGGGCAGTAACATGCAGTAGGAACAGATCTGCCTCCATAATGAGGTTACACTCCATAATGAGGTTACACAGCTCCTCTCATCCCCCCATCGTGGAAGTGCCAGCTCTGGCAGATTAACTGTCAAAAACTGTCTCTTAAATCACATCTTGCCTGAACTAGAAGACTGGGCTACCACAACAAGTGTTTCCATCACACATACACATTGAATACTGCACCCAATGTAAATGTCTCTGGCCTGAACCCTTGCCTCATTTCATTATGCATTTAGGAGCCTACAGCAACCAGATAAACGTCATCACATCTAAGACTCTGAAAAACCAGAGAGAGCACTCATTAAGTAAACAGGGGGAAAGGGGAAGCATCTGTTGTTCCACCTTTACCACATTGCCAGCAGGAGGAAAGTTAAAACCAAGCAAAATAAGAAGAGCTGTAAGGTCCGCTTTGATAGAGCCATCCAGGACAGTGAGCTTTGAAGAGAATGGGGTGAACACACAAAGCTTAGACCCCCTGAACAGCACACATGAGATTCACAGACACACCAGCTGGCAGCTCTGCAGAGGCTTTGCTTGCAGGCACAACCTGAGTGGCAGGACACTCATTAAAATAGCTGTGTCAAAGATGCTTTAAACCCTGTTCCAGGACAGTCTTCAAAGTGTCTATCAGCTCACCATAAACTGCTAGGAGAAATTACAACCTCAGTCATTCTTCATTCTGATCTTTGTTAGTTACTATATCCCAGATGTCATTTTGCTTCTCATATAGTGACTGCTACTACAGCCTTCAGTTTCTGTACCATGTTCCCTCCTTCAGAAACAGGCCAGCACATGATCCTGGATAACTGCATTTGTTCACCATAACTTGAATTAAATTAACTTTGTATCCTGAAAGTTCTTAATGTTTCCTGCCTTCTCACAGCTCAAAAGTTTGTTTCATTTAGCTCTAAATTTAACAAGACCATTTGCTCCAGCTATGTTATTCTCCTTATGTCACAAACAGCTGCTTCAACCTGGTTAGACAAAATTTTTATATACAAAATGCAGATTCTTCTTAGAATGGCATGACCTTTAGAAATACTAATGAATCTTATATTAGCATACCACCTCCAGAAGTAATAACTATATGAAGATTGCAAATTTAAGAGTTTATCTAATTTCTTTTTGGCAAGCACAAAAGAAGACTCTGGATCATGTCTTAATGTTAAGAAATCAAAGTACTTTCTTTAAGATTTGGGAGACATCCTATGTGGCTTTTGGACACCAGGTATTAATGCAAACATAATGCAAATCTCAGGATGCAGCCCTTATTTCCCTGGATTATTCAGAAATACCTCTGCACTCAGTTTCCTTCCCAGCCTTTTTTCAACTAGAAGGACAAACAGCAGCTGCTGGTCATTGCATAAAATTAATGTCTTAAAGAAGACTCGTACAGATGCCTCAGACTTCCATCTGACAGACTCTAAGGACAAAGGTTAGTAGGCTATTTAGTAATCCGCATTTTTATTCCATCTCCTGTCTCCAGCCACTCCTTTGGCACAATTCTGTCTTATTATTTAGTATATTCTGCAACCTTATTTGGTAAGGACTTTTATCTCAGGACAAGTCTAAAGATTATGCTAGATCATTGCTTCGAGTCTTCCATTTTCAATTTGCTTAACATTTCCTGTAACATTAGCATTTATAGAAGCATATGAAACAGGGCATTAAGAATTACAGGATTTAACCACAGCAATGATCAGCTTTTACAGCCTGAAATTTGAGATATAAAGCACCAAACTTTCTTCCTAAAGTATTCCATTTAGAAGGGAAAAGAAATCTTCCTCAGCTCTGTTTCTTCTGAAGTGCTAAGCAAGATACAGTGCATAGACACCAATACCTACTCAAATGAATCTCTAAAGGTTTGCAACTAGACCTCTCAATTGGTGAAAATAAACAAATAAATTGCTTACAGTACCCTCACCTCAATAAGTTATATTGATAAATCCATGCTGTATTTTAGTTTTAGAAAGTTTTCGGGTTTTTTGTTTGCATTCCAAAAGCAGCCTGACAGTAAGCACAAACTCCCCAAACAGATGCTGTCCCTGAAAAAATGGGCACCTGTTCTTGTTCCTATCAAACCCATCTCTGGGGGTTTTGGGTGTGCAGTGATGACTGTACAGGTTTGCCTCATTTCCCATCATAGTAGCTGGAATGCCTGGATTGTTGAAATAGAGGAGACCAAGTAGCAGCCTGCCTCTTCCACACAGAAAACAAGTGGGGCATTCCGGTAGCACATGCTGTTTTCTTGCTTGGGGTGATTGGTAAAGTTACAGTGATGTATATTTAGAAAAACAAGTCTTTGTAAATATTTCTGTTGCCAATATTATGTTATAAACACTTTGGAAGAAAGATTGGGGGGGTTGAGGTAAGTATTGGCAGCACTTGTTGTTTAAATGAGCAGAGTTGGAAATGTCAGTAGCCATCATGTGATGAGGTTCTGTTTTCCAAGTTATCTCCCATCTTATCTGATTACTTTCCTATATTCATTTTTTATTTCTTATCATGCACACAGAGAGAAGGTGATGCTTCTAGTTAAGGCTAAAAGGACATGAAAACTTATTTGGGTATAGCTGTGTTTTAACCCCAGCTGGCAACTAAGCCCCACACAGATGTTCACTCACTTCCCGCAGCACATTAGCTTGCCTTGAACTTTCTCAGAAAGGGCAATGGAGATAAAATACTGTAGTCACCAAGTGAAATCTTCGGTTCAGTGCTACCACTACTCGCAGACTGATTGAATGTTGCAGAAAAATTACTCTCCTGCCAACATTTTTATGTGCCTTATTGACATTTCAGATCTTCTGCAAACCTTTGCGAGTAGGTTTGACCAGCTCCATTTTACATCCTCAGTTTATGTTGGGATTTATGTTGATTAAGTCTTAACCAGCAAAAGTGTTGACTTTAAAGGTACAAAATGAGGAGACTCACACCCATATATTTCAATATTCAAAAGAAGCCTGAGATCATAACAATAACACTTTTGCTCTGTTGTCATTTATCTTTCTCTGCGTCGACTGAGGTGTAAAAGTCCCTCCTGACGTGCTCAGCAGGGACGAACTAACAGCCTTACTGCAGGCTGAACAAGGTGTGCCAGTGCGAGGCAGGGCTTTCATAACACACTTTGAAGATAATACTATCTTGTAGCAAGTTTGGTTAGAGATCCGATTCTTGAACCTTGGTAATGCTGGCCTTGGCACACCAAAAAGGCTGTCAGGCATTAGCAATCTCTACCATATACAGATATTACTACATAGGAATAAGCTTTTGGGGCTAAATTTGGTAGATAAAGGGGGACCCAACTTGGAAGGCTGCTGATGCAGTGCAAGAAATAAGCCAAATCCCAAATCTGAAACAGAGAACCTTTGAAACTGGGGCTAGGGGCAATATATGTGCACCAGAGTGAAGCCTTCTATCCTGCTGTTCATTCCAAGTCTGGGTGGCTTGCAGATACTGCTCCCACCTTTTAAGGCTGCACAGTTTATAACATATTATGTTGTTAGAGACCCAAATCTTACCAGATTAAGCTGGGAGAATTGGATGCTGCCAAACCTGGACTTTTTGCCTTTTTTAAGACACACAAGTCTATAGTTGATCCCTGCTTGAAGGACTTTTCTTTCCTCGTTTTTTTTTTGTTTTTTAAATACACTCTGTGAACCTTCATACTATGTTGAATTTGATGACTTCTTAATCTGAACTGTTAGCTGGAATCTCCATAAGTTAATTATTCAGAAATAATAGAAACTGAGAAGTTAATAGTAAGCTCAGAAATCAGCTGCTTAACCAGCTGTCTTGTTAATTATGGTAACAACACACTGGCAATTACTTTGATTAAAACACCCTGGGTTTGGTTTGCCTTTTCAAGCCCCGATCACTGTCCATACAGATTCAGCTCTGCTGTGCTCTGCCTTTCCAAGCATGCAGAGGAGCACAGCAGGTCCCCTGGAAAGGCTGCTGTGAAGCACGGGACAAGGACTCTGCCTCAGAGCATCCCTGTGTGCTTCAGTGCTCCAAGATTCTGTGCAACTGGTAGGGAACTCTCTATGCTGCCTGATTCTGAGTAAATTGCTTCTTGAAACAGGAAGTGCTGTTTCTTTTCATCTGTTCAGGTGTAATACAAAGGCCAAATCTCCACCCATTCTGAACGTAACATTCCTTTGGCTCTATCTATAAACAGCTGAGATTGTGCTGGAGGAGACCAAGACACTCCTTCAGCCTCCTCAGAAACATCTCGTGACTAGTTGGAAGGATGAAGCTCCTGGCACTTTGTGGCTTTTTGTTTGTTTGTCTTCTGTGCCTCAATGTCTTTGCTGCAGAAGGTATAGTATACATAGTCTTCTAAAAGAGCTTTCTCTTTTTCTGTTCTTTCCTTTTTTGATATAAAATTCATATTTACTCTGCTAAAGGAAATAAACTGAGCTTGACAATGAAAAGGAGGATTGGACTGAGAAAAGGACTTAGACTGCAGAATGTGGTAGCATATCAGTGCTTTGGTTTGTACAGTAGTGTTTCCTCTGCTATTGCTTGTTGCCCATAGTACAGCATGATTAATTTTACCTTAATCTGTGTTCTGCAACCTGCTCTTCTGAAAATACTTACTGTTATATTTTCCCTGTAGATAACCAACCATCCACCAATGTAAAAATAGTATAATTTTCTCAGTAGTGAGAAAATAGTTATGTTAATGGAAAATGTTTCTACCCTTATGAAATAAGGGAACATGAATCAGTCAGGTCAACAGGGTATATGAGAAGTTCTTTATAGAACAATGAAACAGGAGAAACTCTTCTGACCGTAAATCAGTCTAAACTTTTTTTTTCCTTTGTTTTTTTGTTGGTTGGGGGTTTTTTACCACTGATATTCCACACTTCAGTTGTAGTACCTTGAGGCACTTAGTTACCATTTTGCAGTATTCTAAATTCACGGAGTAGTTAAAATCTTGAAAACGGAAGATTTTCCATCTGTCTATAGCCACATCTCTGCAGATGTCATTGTGCATTTGTAGAAGGACAGTTCAGTAGAGCTTTTAAATTGAGAGGTGTAGTTTAGAGTTACCTGTGCAGATTAGAGGTTTGATGTTGTAAATCTCTGACTCGCCATGATTTTTCTCGATGTGTATTTTATACAAGATATTGAGGATATATGTGAGATAAGGAAAAACAAATAAGCTAAGTGTCCAAAGGTCAGGAGCAGCAGACTTGCTATGCTTGGTATTTTCTACAAACCTTCTAAGAATTGCTTTATGTGTAAATATGAGCATGGAGAAACACGTGGAAGCTGTTTTTCTAATTGGTTAAGTCAGCTGCCAAGTTTTCTCATTTACTGGAGTCTGTGCTGAATGATAGAGCCAAAGCACTCGTGTCTGATAACCTTCTTCTTTCTTTACTCTTTCTACTTCTTTTTATTCTGGTTTTTCCATGACTCTTGAGGAAAACTTAAGGAAGAGTGCAAAGGGAGTTGGAGAATTTCTAGATGTGTCTTGAGGAGCACAAAGGAAGCCTCTCCAGGAAGGACAGGAAACGGCCATATCAATAAAACACAAATTAATACCTGCAAGTGCCTGTAACAGTGTTCCCTTTTGGTTTATGTGCATGGTACTTCAGTGAGTCAGAAGGTGGGGAGGAAACATGCAAAGGACACTGTTCCTTATATGGAAGTGCCAGTGTGAAAGTGTCTGGGTGTGCAAGATAAATGTACTTTGCATGGTAAACTGTTACATCAGAGCTAAATTGTGGTGATAAGATAGCTCAGCCTCCATCAGCAGCCTTGGCTATAAACTGTGCCTCAGTGATTTCCAGAAACATTGACATGTGTTGGATTTTGTTGATGAGGAATCATCTGTCTCTGTCCTTTCTGCTCCACCTCAGCTCCAGAGTAAACCTTTTTTTTGCGTTTATCGTGGCCAGCACATACTATGTCAACTGCAGTCAGCAGCTTGCTTATTTAGCTGTAGTGGAGAGGGAATATTTCAGTGGCTTTGCCCATCCAAAGCAATTTATTCTACCCTGCTGTGCATCTGGACACAGAGATGTTCTTTTTTCCTGTTGGTAATTTTTTATATTTTCTTGAAGTGGTGTAACTATAATTGTATCACCTGCCAGTGTGACATTTCGAAGGATAAAGAAACGTTCACACCGTGTATCTATGAGTAATGATGGAAATGAGCAAATAAATTCCTGTTCCACACTAGGGACAAAGCTGTGCAGAGATCTAAAAATCAGTCATGATAATCCTTTGTTTTACAGACCTCTCCATACAAAGATGTCAGTGGTAAATACAGTAAGCAAAATGTCTGTGGACTCTGACACATTTACTGTATATGTACAGTTATTTGCATTACCTGTCTCCACTGATAATGTATTATTTTTCACCCTTAGGTGAGAAGGTTAGAAGACTCTGCTGCTCAAAAATACCCAAACTCAAGAAAAAAACTGATAAAGGTAAAAAGGTTTACAGTTTCATTAGATGAATTAGGTAATCATTAGAGAGAAATCACTCTGGGTATTTTCCATCTGCAAACTTCACAGAATTTTCCATGCAGGTAAATAGTAGCTTCATTGTAGCACTGTTCTCTTTTTCTTAGGAAACTTACTGAGTATTTGGATCAGGAAGAATTAAGATTAGAAGAGATTAGAATCTAATTAATGCCCATAGTATAAAACAGTCAAGAGAAATATGATCAAGTCTGATTAAAGGAGTATCAATGTTCCTCATTGATAAGAACAGTTGCAAAAGTGAAATATTATCCTGGCTTTGCCCTGCTGTATTCCATCACCATTCATCTATGGCTGCATTCATCTTCATGCTTTGAGAGATCAACCGAAGTGTGATTCTGTAAATTCCCAAAAATCCAGTTGTTGAACCCTCAGCTCTACCAGGAACAAGAATTAACTGAGACTGAATTTGTCCTAAATGTGTGCTTCTAAAGACTGTGCAAGTAAAAGTACATAATACCCCTGGTTTCAGTGAGACCCCAGTGGAAAAAAAGCTAAACCATGAAAAAGTCTAGGATAAAAGGATTAGTATGCTCTTTAGAATCTTAGCATTTTAAATCTTAATGTTTCTAAATTTAGTAAAATGTCTAGCTGATAACTTTTGTTAAACTCTAAAGATAGCAAATTTGAATTTAGTCTAAAATAGTTTCCTATTTCTAATCTTTTAATCATAACATTACTCATTTGAAGTTCCAAGCAAATTCATTCTAGCTGATAAAATATCTTAAATGCTTTGTTACTTTTTTATATTTAGATAACTTAGGTGGAAATCTTTGTGTTACTCTACAATGTATACTCTAAAGTTTTCCTTTAACTGGAGCCTTTCCATCCTGTCCAGTCTCCCAGAACTGAATCATGGGCTCTGTTTTATGGGCAGAGTCCCATTGGTACCAGGAGCAGTGAACATTTTGCAGAATTATTATGGGTCAGGGTTTATAGCTGTCTGGGGCTCCTCATTTAATCAGCAGGTGTAGTAGCAACAGAGGACTTGAGCAATAGCAGGTTCCCAGCTGGCCCACACGGCCTGGGGAGTGCAATGCCAGAGGCACAGAGGTGGCTTCTGGCACTCCGGAGCTGGCTTGCACGTGCTGCTGCCTGCCTGGTCCTGTACCCTTCCCACGTTACTGAGGCTTCATGTGATCAGCACAGCTGTTACTATTCAGTCTGAGTACTTTCTGCTACCTGCCAAAATAGGGAGTGTTTCAGACTTTTTTACATGCAACAGGCATGAAAACTCTCTGATGAAAGTGCTTGCAAAGAGAATGTTCCTTTGAAAGCAGACTGCTGTTTCCTGGCAGTGAAGTCCAGTGATGCTGGTCTCACAGAGCAATGGAATGTACTGTGCTGAGGGGGGAAAAGGAATACAAAGGAAGCTCTCTATTAAAACCTGTAAATTCACCACAAAGGTCTCCTACAGAGGGAATCTGAAATGCTCTCCTCTGCTGCAAATACAGTAATACTTTATGATCTTTGCTTGTCCCATTACACTCTGCCCTGGTTCTTTGAGCATTCCAATATGCTTACCATAATTATCTCCTGTCCTTACCTGCAGCCAAAGCTTTTTTAGGTCAGGGATTGCTTTTTATTTGCTTCCATATAGGGTGCATCTTTCTGCTGCTAATGACTTCCTCAGATCGGCTTGTAAAGGCTTGGGCCTAATGCACAACTGCCCAAAGCTGAATTCTTCTGTTTAATGTGCAGTTCTTGACTGGAATTGTCCAGTGTTTGGTTTGTTTTGTATTGTTAATGTGAGATTTGTGGCTGACTTGTGCTGTCTTTTTTAGGGGAATATTACTTGCTTTATAGTCTGCAGGCAAAGCACAGGGGTTCTTTTTCAGCACTGCTGTGCACTGTTCTTTGTGCTGGGCATGTGCTGTGAGCAAGCTGCAAAGCCACTTGGAGACCAGCTCAGTGTGGCTTGAGGAGAGAGTTGTGTAGAACCATATATAACCACACTGGCTACTTCTTTTGAAGCAAAACCACTGATTTCCTAGAATGTTGTCATTCCATCAGAAACATTTCCTGTCCCAGAAAGTAAATGCCTCAAGCCAGTATCAGTCTATGGCTTCTGACCAGGAAATAGGGAGAATGTAATGACAGTAAATGGAAGTTAATGCTTAATGTGTTAATTGCAGAATTCAAGCTCTGGAGAGACAGGAGCACCATCCTGTCTCTATGAAGAACTTCACCTGACTGTGCAAACTTCCAGTAGCAGCAAACTTTCAGTGACTGAGTACTCTGACTAAAGGGAAAAAAGGCTGCTGGGAGTCAGTGACCTTCAGCAACCTAATGAAAAGAAAAAAAATTTCCATCACATCCCTGTTTATTTTCAGATCACTGCTAATCTAAGTCTGCCCATACAAACATGGCTGAACATCAGATGTTGAAGTTTTGTTCCATTCTCCACACTCCCAATTAAACAAATCTCTCCGTTTTCTCTCTTTCTCATCTCTGTTTTACAGGTATAAGTTTAAGAATGACTTCACTGGAAAAAAGGAAATACTGCAAGCCTTGTCCTCAGAAATTCCATCCAGTGATTCCTGGACCACTTCCACTGCTAAAATGAGCAGACTGAGAGGAGGGTGAAAAGCATCCGCCTACATGCACAACTGACAGTGCTTCACTATCTTGAGTACCCTCCTTTTGTAGATAGGACATGCTTTTTGTACATTGCTTTTTATTTGGAGAAATTCTTCAGTACTGTTTATTCATTCCTTCGCTCAGGTACCTTTTCTAGTATTAGCCTGACAGAAAGCGTCAGGCAGAGCTTTCTGGCTGCCACCAGACTTTGTGTCAGTTGAATATTCCTCTGCACCAAGCAGAGATTTAGCTCCTCAAGTAAGAGAATGAGGAAAGCTGGTTGAAAGGTAGCTGAATGGCACTGCTTTGCATTTCTGAATTGCCTAAAAGGTGGTGAAGGGCTGATGCTTTTGTTTCTAGTTATCAGTATACATGCATATTAACCTTTTCTTTGAATCATTTATTTTATATTGAAAAAGGAGGGTTTTGTATGATCATTAATCATTGGTGATTTTTTCCTGCAGCCCTTGTGCTCAGTGTTTGCAATCCACTTGGAATTAGATTTCTACAAATGACAAAAATCTCATCTTTTAGAAAAGGCTGAGAAACTAGATAAGCAGGTTGTTAAAATAGTGGTGATGGGCCAGATTCAAGTAAGCTTTTTAATATGTCTTTCAAGGGGGCTAAATCTGACTTTAAAATCCAAGTGGCCTGGTTTTTAACTTCCTAAAGAGTGTCATCAGGTGGTTATTAAAGAGCGTACTGAAAAGATATTAAACCTAATCAGATTTCATCTGTTCCTCTAAAGCCAGAAGGCAGCTGTTCTTTCAAGACAATAGAGTTGTGTGATCATCTCAATAAACAAAGCTTACTGGAGCATGAAATAAATGCTGAGAATAATACCAAAGGGCTGAATAACAGAGAAACTGAAGCATCCACTGATACTTTAGTCATGTATCTTCTGTCCTTTCCTAACTGTCCTCTGCATTGCTGCTATTTCTCTGCCTGGGGGAGAGTCCTTAAAACTGAATTACTTTGTTGTTCATGAATTCAGTTTTCCTTCTACTGAATATGAGGAGGAGTAGAAACTTTTTCTGCTGCTGGGCAAATTGTAGATTGCAAATAGTAATTTTTCTGTCAGTACTCATAGTACTACTCTTTCTCTTAACATAATTGTCAGTATGATAGAAGTGGTTTCAGTGCCCTTCGCAATTTGGGGGAGTTGAATGGGAGCAGTCAGAGGTCTGTTGTAACACACACAGGCAAATGCAATTCCAGAAGGTCAAGTTTATAGACACTTACTCAGAGTCCTGCTCTTACTGGAAATGTTTCTATTCTACTGAACAATTGAACCTATTTCTGGGTCTTCTGTGTGCATGCTATTACTTTGTTTTCATATTGGTTTTGAGATTAGGTAGATCTGACACTCACCATCCTATTTTTGAAGACCTGACCATGCATAGCATTTTTTATATCAAAGATAAAGGAACTGCCAGTCCTCCTTGCAAGACCTGTGAATCAGGAGGTTGGTGTAGGAACGGTTTAATTGTTCAATTGCTGGTCAGGGGGCCAACATATTTTATTTGTATTGTTTTGTAGAGCTCACAGAAAGAGTCTGTAGACTATAAATGACAAAGTAAATAAAGAATATAAATTATGAAGTAAATGTAAAAAGCATTTTTGGTATTGTTTACAGCAGGGTTTTTCTCTGTAAAATATGGCCATGTGTTTACAGCTCTGCATAAAGCATCACTAACAGGCTTGAAGGTTCTGTTCTCTAATGTGAGTTTAAGCCCTTTTCTTTTATGTCTGAAAAAAGCTCTGTGATTTTCCAGTTTGCCTTACACCCTCCAAACAGCATGCTCCAAACTCTCCAACCCTCCTTCAGGCAAAATGTTCCCTCTGATAACAAAAGCATAAGCTCCAGAGACTATTAACACAATTATTGCAGAAATACTCTGGATCTTTGGTGAGATCCCAGGACATAATTTAATGCACTGAAGTATTTTCACTCACTAAAATTTCCCAGACTGGCCTCAATCTCTGGCTGGGGGCTATTCCAGTTAAAGATGCTACTTGTCTAAAGTCCTAGCCTTGGCTGAGCAGACTATAGCAAAAACTTCCAAATAATTCCAGTGTGGATTGTGACTGCTGCCCAAATGCTTTGTTGCTTCATATAGAGGTACCAGAATGTTGTGTGTCCTCTTGAAAGCAGTTCCTCAGCAGAGTTTGACTCTTATGTACCAGGCCATTTCCCCATGTGCTAGAACAGAGTTACCATCTGATCATGGTTTCACTTACACCATTTGTTCTTCCTTTTGTTTTCCTTTCCTTCCGCATGTATTTGTCTGGCATTACTGGAAGAGAAACATATTTGTTCAGTGGCTTTTCAAAATATACAAACTGTATGCTTATATAAAGGAGTAAATTTATCTTGTCCAAGCTGACAAATGAATTTTTTGTATCTTGTGGATTTGTGTGCATTCGGCTGTCAAGCAAGAAAATTGCATAGCTCTTAAGTTGCAATAAAGATGTTTCTGAACTGTCTCTATGCCTGACAGAACAGTTGTTGAATCCTGGTCTGACCCTGTCAATTAAGTGAGCCAGGTGGCTCCTCACTTTGTTTACAGCTTAATATCACCAGCTAACACCAAATCAGTCTGTTTTATTTGGCACTATGACTGTGAATTGTCAGGAGCACAGCAGAAATGATCCCTGCTCACAGGTAGTGTTGGTGTAGAGGTAAGTTTTGGGCTCTCTTTTTTTTCTAACTGGGCCATAGGAGAAATAAAAGTATCTCTTCTTTATTCCAAATATTATCCCAAAAGGTGTACTGGGGGTTTTTGATATTGTCTTTTCAGCTCTCTAGACTGGCTCACAATTGACAAAATGGCCCAGGTACCCTCAAGGAATTCAGGATTTTGGCTCTGAAGAAGTTTCTTTTATCCAAAGTGTGGACTACAGAGGCAACTTCTTGTGATCTCATTTGCCACGGAAAACTACACTACTCCATGAACAATATCATCTCAAACAATAAACTAAGGTGAAATACAAAAGCAGAAGGATAAATATTTCCTGTGTAAATACATAGCTACCTCTTGCCAAAACTGAGTAGAAGACTCATGGTGGCATCAGTATTCACTGGATCAAGTCTGAGGACCTGTTGCCTGACTGTTTTGTCCAAAGATTTTGCTAACTAGTTTTAGGAAAATATTGTCAGATTGTGGAGGTGGGTCAGATGCATGTGCACTTCTTACTGATGTTTTTTTGAGACAAATTTATCCAAAGTTTGTCTCTTTTGTCCCTCTTGTAGGGACAAACCCATTTACACAGTCTTTTTTTTACCTCAGATCAGCCAGTTGTTACTAGATGTAAGCAGTTATCTTCATTGTAGCTAATTGCTCTGCAGGACTGATTTTTTTTTTAATTGCTGTTGGGGAGCAAAGAGAGATCCCTAATGGCAGGAGCAAGGGTTTTGGTTCCAATCCATATATGCCTGTGGTTCCCAGTAGCCTTCCATATTAAAAGACTTCGAGCACCCATTGGACAATCTACCTTGGTTTGAACACATAACTATTCCATCATGCTTTGTCTTCTGATCTTAGAACAGGGCTATCAGCACAGAAGGAATTCCCAGAAATTACTTCTCTTTTGAGTGTCTCAGTGGTGGGATCTCTGCTAGAAAAGTTCAGCATCTGGATATGGATTTGTTCATGTTGTCATTCAGCCTTTGTGCCAATATGTTGGTGTGTTTCAGATGTACTGATTGTGAATATACTTAAGTGTGAGGGATTTAATTGCACATTTTCAGGCTGATGCTCCACAAGGGAGCTAAGGACAGATTTCCTATAGGATAAGCACCTTACACTCCCAGTGCCATCTGGTCAGGCTCTGAACACGTTGGCAGAGAAATCAGGTCACTATGTGCCTGTGAGTGATCCTCAGATGAACGTGACTGCTCTGCCTTCTGCAGCCTCACAGCCACAACAGCCTCAGTTCTCCCAAGAACCAGTGTCTGTCACTCAGGCTGCATCTGGGATGTTCCTTTAAGAGCTGATTTCTCCCAGCTGCTCGTACAGCACAGGCACTCAGGGCTGACGATTTACACTTGCTCTAGGAGGCATTGCAGCCCAAGCTTTCAAAGGTTCCATCACACAAAAATGCCTGTTTGTGAGCTGCCCACCAGGCCCTGTACAATCATTCATCTCCACTCCTGTGCACTCTATTTGTGATGTGTGGTGCAGTCACAGCAATGGGAATGTCCTGGCTAAAGGGACTCTGAGAGCAGAAGCCAAACAGCAGCAGGGTTTCTCTCAAGCACCTGACAAGCAAGCAAGTTGCTGCCTAGGTCAGTGAAGAAAATGCTTTTCTGCTGGGTTTGGTCATGTTGTTTAGTCTTCAGCACTGATGCCAACCTCAGGGGCCAAAAAGACATATTCATGGGGCTTTCTTTGGTGCTTGCCTGGTCTCTGAAAATCAAATGTCTGTAGCATGTGCTTCAAATTGTCTCCAAAAACCAAAGTGCACTGGAAGATTCTGTCTTTGCTAGGTGGGTCCTCCACACACAACTTCCTGTTTGCATTGATGAAAGGGCCCAGGTATCCTCAAGGAATTCAGGATTTTGGCTCTGGAGAAGTGTCCCAGTCAGTGCCAGTTGTGTGGCCTGTTCACCGAGCAATGCTAAAACCTAAACCTAAACACATCCCACATTTCTCCCCAAGGCATCTATATGCTTGTATAGGAAGATGTTTTCATCAGAAACAAAAGTGTGATGAAGTCCATCTGTTTATGAGTGCTATCAGAGAAACAGTGAGGTGGTTGAAAACAAGATTCGGTATGAGCTGAGATAATGCAGCAGTGTCTTCAAGTCCCTCTTTAAAGTGTTTTTTTGTTTGGTTGTTTTGTTTGTTTTTGACTCTGTGGCTTTCCAGCTGTTAACTTCTATTGGAAAACAATAAATGATGGCAATCATCACTGAGCTCTTATCTTAATGTTGTTTGAGTGTACCAAGGTTAAACAATTCAGCATTTTCCTTTTACTTAGTTAAATATATACCGATACTGCAGCTTTATTCTGCACACATCTTCAGGAGTGTGGTTGGTGAAAAGAGAGACCACTATATGTGTCTTGACCTTAACCTCATAAGCTCCACCTTTGATAGTCTTTGAAATGAACTCCTCTTAAATTTACGTCTAAGACTCAGCAGTTTTTTTAAAACAGATCCTTGAGTCTGAACAGTAAAGTCAACCTGCTCTTCATAACTTTATTATAAAATGTGCTTTGCACCTTTTCTTGTCTTTTGGACAGAACTTTCGGTTTCCTTCCTCAGCATTCTTTCCATGCTTTCTTTTGTTCCTAAACATGTTGAGTCTTCTTCCTTGTCAATTCTCATTGAATAGAAAATTCGTATTTTGCCTCTTGGCATGATGGTCCTCAACCCCTTCTTTGTCGTTGTGGGATCTCAAAGAAATTCTGCTGTCTGAATTTACTCGAGTGCTGAATTACATTATTTGTCTCCACGAATTTCTGTCCATGAGACTGACTTGAGTGTATATTTTCAAAAACTATATTGTAAAATGGTGCTGCATTGCCTTTTTTGCTTGCAGACATTAATTTTGTACCAAGGACACTTACAGGATTTGAACATCAAGGCCCAAGTAATCATCTTAAAGCCACAGCATGAGAAGGGATTTTTCTGTCATTTAATTTGTATGTCAGCATTCACTGCAATAACTTTGGACTATGTAGTCTTAGTTAGCAGATGTGAAAGTCTTAGATATTTTATTCATTCCTCAACATATATTGTTGAGATTGTTACTATGCAGTTCTTTTGATTTATCTTATTGATAGATTGTTAAAAAAAAGCCAAGTAAGTACAGCATTTTGAGATAAAGTACTAGAAAGTGTGGGAGGAGATGGTGAGAGCACAGTGCTCATAAGTAGAGCTAGTAGGAATGAAGAGAAAATCTCTGGGCTCTCACCAAGTTAAATGACTTGATTTGAGAACCATCATACACACACTGATTGTAGAAATCTCTCCAGGCAAAGAGTAGATATCTGATGGAAAATATCAGTGGGAATAGAGCGATAGTCCCACATGTTTTGGAGGTAAGTTACTTCAAAGCTGAGTATTTAATATTCTTGCAACAGAAAATCTGTTGACACATATCTTGTTTTCTAGGTTACGGACAAGCACTGCTTTGGAATAAGGCTGCCTGGATACTCAGGTTTCCTCTGGACACAGCAATCCAAGGGACAGCAATACAGGCTGAGGTATGCCCTGCCTCCATTGGATCTCCATATCCTAACAAGGTAAGTGCCTCGTCACTTAGTCCAGTGTGTTACTGAGTTGTGAGATTCCCTTTTCAGAATGGTTTAAGGCACATCCCTGCATTCCCAAGAGAGATCATAGGAAGGGCCACCTGCAGTTAGAGTGTCGTACATTTACCCGAGTAAAATCCAGGGGCTGTTTCAGCCCCTGTGGCCAAAGTGCTGGTGTGGTTTAGAGCTGATCTCTAGTGAGGGCTTTGGTTCACCTCTAGTCTTTGCATTCATGCCATTCCTGTACTGAACAGCTCAGTTTGGTCACTGAAAGGAGCATGTTTCATCTTCATACATCCCCTGGTTCAACAAGTCATGTTACAGTCTTGTAAGCAGGTCATCCACACAGGGATGTCCATGGCATGCTCACCAGCCAGGAGATTTATGGGGAGAGCACAAGTGTTTCTTTGCTCTACCTAAACAAGTCTCGTTATCTTCCTCAGCCACACTGAGTAAACTATAAAATCTTGATTTATTCATTATTCACACCCCAACTCTGAGTTATATGTATAACTTTTACAGGCAAAACAATGAACAATACTAGTTCTTTCATAAATAACTTGGACTGCCTGTCTGCTGCTAAATGGCATCCTTCACACAGATCTGTGTCATGCTCCACAGCACCACATCCATCACAGATCATGCTGCTGAAATGAATTTAGGCTATCTAAATATACCTGGATATTCTAGGGACTATTTGTTCATTTTCTATCTGTGTCAAAAGAAAATGAGGAGAGTGATCCGTAGCTCCAAAGAAGTAAAGTTACTGAATTGTAAATGGATTTTGCAGTGGTCTTCAAAAGCCTCTCAACTAGTAAAATGGATAGCAAGAACTTTAATTACTTAGCATCTGCAGAAAATGTTCTCCTTTCCTCAGTTACCTGCAGCACCTTTTTTGCAAAAGCTATAAAACACTTTGTGGCAGACTAAAATCAGGAGTAGCTATATCTGAGATGAAGTTACTTCTTTTCCCCAGGAATTCCCTAAACCTCTGCTGCCACCCACAGTGAATGACAATAACTCATGATAAATCATGCAGGCAAATGCTCTGAGATTTTTGGTGTGTAGACTAGCATTTTTTTCAGACGGGATGAAACTACAATCTCTTCACCTGTGTGGAAAAATTGCCCACCCCATTTTGCTGGGAAAAACTTTGTTGTCTCTTTGAAAGCTACTGTGGAAATGCTAAAACTGGTAGATATTTGGTGTCGGCTCTCCCTCTGTTTTGCTGACATTGTAATTTCTTAATTCCTTTGGAAATAAGAACATCATAGCTGAATGTTTCTCTTCTTGTTATCCAAAATAGGGGGATTTCAAATCCAGGGGGCTCAAGTTGATATAATGCTTGTAGTCACTTTTCTAAATCTTGGTTTTCCTTTCCATGAAAGGGGAATGTTTTCCTTCTTCTGCTCTGTGGGCATATCTTCCTGAATCAGTTGAGTTACAAAGTCTTTTTTATGCTGTGTGTTTTATCAGACTAAATTTTTCCTGTTGAGGGTGGTGAAATACTGGCATGGGCTGCCCTGAGGAGCTGTAGATGCCCTGTCCCTGGAAACATTCAGGAGCAACCTGATCTGTTGAAGATGTCCTTGCTCACTGCAGGGATTTGGAGTAGATGAGCTTTAAACTTCAGTGAGCAAGATGAGCTTGTCTCTTCCAACACACAGCATTCCATGGTACTACCCAGGTTTCACCATTCTCCTGCTCAGTGCTGAGGTTTAGCATAGCTGCTTAGTAGAGCTGCAATATAAAAAGATGTGTAGACAGCCAAGTTACAACTCATGTTGTTCTCTAAATGCCTTAAACGAAACAGCACAGTGTCACTTTCAGCCTGGAATTACTGAGCTAAGAGGGGTTTATAAATTTAACCAAGATCACTCATGAGCACATCAGAATTTTTAGATTACTTTTATATGAATTTAATGATCTTGGGCTGATTGTTTATAGACTGTGGTGGATATAAAAACTGAACTTAGATGTTCATATGTCAGAACTGTGACAATGAACTCATTTTCCTTTTAAAATGTTAAATTCATTCAATTAATAGCAAGAGAATAACAGTGAGAGGAAGAAAGAAATGTTTATTAGTTTACATTTTAATCTCTCATGACTACCAAAAATTCCAGGTCATTTTAACAAATTTACGTATCCTAATTGATGAGCATAGGCTGTGGAGAGATGCATAAACTCATTTAGGAGGTGGCATATTTGTTCTGGCTACTGGGAGGATCAGAGTTGGGTGATAATGGCCAAGGACTCAAGCACTCATTTCTGATTAGATTTAGCCACCAAAAAGTAGGACTGTTCTCTTTTGCAGTTCCTACTGAGCAATGTTTGACCTATTGCAAGTCTGTTTCTCTCCCATAGCTGGTAATTCAAAACATAGAGATGGGCACTGAAGTCTTTGAGGGACTTCAGTCTTTTCTCTCCTGCCAACAAGCTGGCCCAGGTTCTTCTTGAAGATTCCCCAGTTCCTATAGTTTCTCCCAGCAATCAGACAGAAGGTATGGTGCTGTGCTATGAAAATGTAAAATCTGGGTTATGCAAAATTGTTCACCACCAAAACCAGTCATCTGAAATGTCATCGACAGCTGTTCCTGGATTTCCAGGATCATCTCTATCCTGTATCAATGGAAATTGGTGTAGAGTGATGATATGCCCCAGTACAAGTCACCTATCACCCCTCTGCAGGGAGGTTGTTAGGAGGGGGAATGATGTAGGCAGGAAAGAGTGATTGGTTTGGTTTGTGCTGGGAGCTGTGTGTTTTTTGCCAGCCAGGCAGCAAACACTCAGGCAAGTGTGATCATTACATTTCTGTTACCTCAGCATGTCCTGCTGCTCTTAAGATGTTTGGGGATCAGCTGAGACAATTCTCACTCACACCATGGCCTGGGATTTGCTGCTGAGCTCACCCTTCGGTGTGCAAGGGACAGCCCAGCTGAGGCCAGGGTTGTTGGGGTGCCTGTCTTACCTATGGTTTATGTCAGGCCCCTTCCTTTGCTTTCAAGCTAAAAAACAATGTCCCGCTCACTTTCAAAAATGTGAGAATAGAGAGAGTTTTGAGAAAATTTGACTGAGGCTCCACTTCTCTCCTTTGCAGAATTGCGTGAGGAATTCTGAGTGAACTGAGCTGTACATAATGCCTCCAGGTATCAATGGTAAGTCCCACAGCCCCTTTTAGCATGTGATTTACAAAGAGAAGGCCACAGTGTGATTTGCTGTCTTTCTGCACATGCTGAGGTTTAGACAAAGTGTGCAGCACTTTTTATGTTCAATTTATTTACATGCACAAATGTGCGCACAAAAAACGCTGAATGCTCCTCTCCAGGGTAATGCTAATGTCATATACACCCCAAATTCAGGGACAAGCATATAAAAAAGTAGCTTGAACTGATATTATATGAGTGTGAACTTTATTACTTATCAATAGTTGCCCAGAGCCTAGAACAGAGGAAAATGGAAACATAAAATCAGAAGACAGTACATAGTTATTAAAAAGCAAGGAGGATGGTGGAAAATAATATCTGTTATTTCTTAATTTCATTTTTCTCATGATTTTTAAATCGCCAATGCATGTGAGCATCCAAAAACTGATCGAAATGCAACTCATGCAAACCTCCCATTTATATGCCAAGCAGGCATTCCCCAGGTGGGCAGCTCTAATGTGATGGCCCTGAGGTGGAAGAGCCACCCACGATGTGGAAAGAGTAATTTCTCCCGGTGCCAGCTCAGTTGGAGCCCTGTGCTCAGCCTGCCAGCACGGGTGGCAGCAGGTGCCAGCTGGGATTCCAGTGGCACAACAGGGCACTCACCCCTCAGCTGGGAACCACTGTCCCCACCCTGAGCTCCTGGTGGCATTGCTGTGTAGTGTGATGGGCTGTGCTCCTGGGGAAGTTTAGGTGCCATTTTATGCTGGCATCTGCTGCCAGTTCTAGTCTGGCCAACATTTTAGGCTGTGCTTTGGGTCTGGGCTCAGGAGCAGCTGTCTTTGTGGGACCCACAATTCCCCCATTCAGGGCTGTGTGAACAGAAGAAGTGCAGCTCTTGGTAGTGGTGAAAGCCCCTCTCATGTCAGCCATTTGATTCAGGAGGATTACTAGCCCTAGGCTTCAGGTTCAGGGCTAAAAAAGTGAACATGGTGGGGCCCAGGATTTTCCAACATTCTCAAAGGCTCAAAGAGATGAGAGCTAACAGGGCAGGAGCTGGCCTTGTGTGTGGCTGGTTTTGTCTGGCCCCTGTGCCCAGCAAGGATCTAGTTTCATGTTGGGATGTAGCTTTGTCTCGGGGGAAGAAAAGCCTCCATGGCTCAGGGCATCCCAGGGGGTTTCTCATTGCACATTTCAGCTGTTTTACAGCCATGCTGCACTGGCCCCAGTACACCCCAGCTGTGGTCAGAGCTGCAGTCAATATTCACTGCATTATTGTAGCATCCTTCAACATTTAAACTTCTACTGTATAAAAATTCAGATTGTCTAACAAGCTCCAGTAGATATTGCTAATCAGTGACCCAAACTTCTGTTCTGAAGGTATTGAATATTTTCTGGATGTTTTTTAAACTGATTAGTAAGCAAAACCCTAGGAAAGCAGTTGATCCTGATCAGGTGGGTACATTTGAGAGCAGATGGGTATATTTCACTCTTCTTTTACATTTTTTGCTACTCGATATACTAAGAATGTATGAAATAGAAAGTTTCTTGTACATAGAGAGATCCTTCCATTCCCAAAAAAGCTGGGACAGAAAATACTGCTTTCCTAAAACCCCCTCCTGCCCCTTTTCTTCCAAAGGAGAAAAATCATCAAAATAAGCCTGGATCCATGAGCTGTGTTGGTTTTGATAAAAGTATATTTTCTGACAGAAAAAAACTACTCTGTCAAATGTTGCTGTGTTAGGTATGGATCTGACTGTGCATAGACACATATTAACTAGGTTTTCAAACTGTAAGGGGATTAAGAGCTCAAACTCATTGAAATTCAGGAGGGAGGCATTTTGCTTCCTTGGAGATGCAGGCCCTAGAGATTCAGATCCCCAGGGGATGCAACCAGGGGAACAGACAGCTATTAACTTTGACAAGAGCTCTCCATCACTTGTTCTAGGAAAATGCTCTGTAGAAAAAATAGTGTGTTGTTAGTTCTGGGTTGAGGAGGCAGATGAGAAGACATTTTAGGTGCTATTTCTGGATTTTTTTAGGCACCATGCAGGTCTATTTCTGTGATTTTTTAGTGGTTTAATACTATTTTTGACAGAGTGGGATGATTAAATCTGCAATAGGGACTAAATTTATATCCATCTTCTATATGTGTATCTGCTCCCACACAGTTTTCAGCTTTGGATTCCCATATCATGAATTTAAATGCACTAAAAATACATTTGTTTTTCATAGTTGCCTGCTGCAGGTTTCCTTGAGCTTTACAGGCCACTGCTGCAGTCACAGACCAGTTCAACGTGGAGCTTTTGTTAATAGTGCTCTACAAATACAATCATACAGAGGCAGAACAAAGATCTGCTCCCATAAAAATTGGTCAGAAAGAGATCAAGATGTCAAAGAGCCTTCCCTTGGTTTAACTTGTGAGCTTCTGGCAGGTGATAATGTAGTGCTGTACTGAACCAGGGTTTGCATCTGTGTCATCACATTTGTCAGTCATCAGTGAACCCAGTCGTCATTAATTTGTTTGATCCATTTGCAGCCGCCTTTAGTCTTTTGCTCTCTGTACCATTCTCCGGCAAATTCCATTATGGATGATGAGTTTTGTTAATACTGACCCAAGAGTTTTGCTTTTCTCCTTCTGAGAGCCTTACAGTTGATTTGTTCTGCAGGCACAGGTGTCCTGCCAGCAGCACTGTAGATCCCAGGGGATCTGCAGGCGCCCCACCAGCCCTGTCCACAGCATGGGAGCAGCACAGCACTGTGTCTGCAGCAAAGGCCTCTCCCATGGCCCCCTCCAGCATTTGTTCCCCCTGCCAAGGTCAGGGTAAGGAACACTATAAATGTGTGACAGCTCCTTCTGGAGGAAAAATATATGGGAGCTGGCCAGCCTGTCATTTCCCTCCGTGAGTGGTGAAAGCTCTCCCTGCAGCGCTGCCCATCTTCAGCCCTGCATCCCACGGGCCAGGGCTGGCAGGGGAGGCTGTCTGTGGGATTGTCTAGGGAACAATGACCTGCTCCCTTCTGAAGCTTTGGCAAACAGTGATAAAACATGTGGGTGACTGAGGGGGCCACAGACCTACACTGTGGCCCTGTGTAAAACTCTGCACCTGCTCTCAGGGTTTCCCCTGCATGTGCCCACCTCACCTGTCCCTGCCAGGCAGCATGCGCAGCTCCTGCCACTTCTTAAAGCACTGCGATGGGGACTCTTTGACTGATTAATCTATTAGACATTTCTTTCACTCTGACTGTTAATTAAATAACCCAGAAAACTCCATTAACACATCCTTAAAGGGCAAGTGCTTTGCCTCAGGTCAGGTTTAAACAGCTCAGCTGCGATGTAAACACCTGGGTGCTTGGCAGCGAGGTGCTGCAGAACCACACAGTCACAGAATTGTCCAACCTGGAAGGGACCACAAGGGTCATTGAGTCACGAACTGTCACTGATGGAGCTCCTTTCAAACAGGGTTATCTGTGAACAGCCTCAGGGTGGCTGATTTTTAACCATATAGTATATTGGAATATATATATATTTTTAGATAGCAAACACCTTCTATATGTCAAAACAAGCAATTTAAAAAGCCTTTTTTTGATGTGTTGATGGTTAAACACACTTCTTAGTACGTTGAAAATTTCCTGCTGAAAGTAAAAGATGCTTTCAAAAATTCATGCAGTTTAAGAATTAAATGGTCAGGCCAACTCATAAAAAGAACATTTTGACTTCTGCATTTTTAATATGCAATGTTTTGTATTTTCTTTTGCTATCATAAGTGCTTTCTTTAAAACAGTAACAATCATTTCTATTGTTTTTGCTAATATTAAATTTTCATCTTTTGTAGTTTCTCAAGATTGCCAGAGCTAAAATAAAGATTTATTTTAGCTCTTAAAAACAGAAAACTGTCTTGGAGAATTAAAGATACAGTTCAGAAAGAAAACAAATTCTACTTTACCTTCTCCCTGACTTGTGTGTTTGGACAGCACAAATACAGTACTGACAGCAAAACATGAGAGTTACACTGATTCCTCCAAATCTTGTCTCAGAGATGAGTCCCACAGCTCCCTGCAAAGTAATTGGTCTAATTAGGTGGTAGGAAGGAGCTTCTTTAAATTCCTCAGAAATTAAGACGTGTCATCCGCTTAACATCTTAGCATCTGTTACTGCCTCTTCCACATTTCTCTGCTACATCAGTCTGAAGGGCACTTTCCTGGACATTTCAGAGAAATAAAAATTTTAAAAAATAAACAAAACCATCAAAAACCAAGCTCTTATAACACAGAAGTTGGCTATTTCTTCAGTGGGATGAAGCATGTAAGGCATTTCACCCCCTCCTTATTTCTCAGTTTGGTGCATGTTTGCCTGGGTGAGTACAATAATCACTTTGTTAAGTAAAAATATAGGAGAATACAAGCATAACCTTAAATCCTGTAGTTATCCTTACTGATGTGGTAATGTTGTTCTGAAATATTTTCCTTGGCTACTGGTCCTTGTGCAATTGTTATCCTCTGTGTTTATATACTCGCAGTTTTGTTTCAAACGGGCTATTTTTAATCTCTAACAGTCAATCAGTAGAATGACAACTAATTTGTTGTTTTTTGTTTTGTTTTTTTTTAACTTTGCTGTTGTCTGGCAGCAAGTAAGTATTTAATTATGGCTAATTGCTCATGTAATAGGCATAATTTTAAGGCAGGATGTGCTTAGAACACTGGGTAAGAAAACTGGGTAAGGTACCAAGGTACTGGGAAAGTTTCAGGCTTGTATGTGTAGAGTAGGGGAGAGGTGTTCCATCATTGAAAGCTGAAAACGTTAATTTTTCATTGAAGCTGTCTGGAACTAGTTGAGATTTTTTTAGGGAAATCCTGCTATTTGTTTTGTTTCTGTTGATTTGGAGGTTTTTTATATACTCTCTCTATTTCCTGCTGTGTAAATACTGGCACAGTGGCGTGTAGGAGTAATTTTATTAAAAATATCTATACAGATACAGTTCTGAAAGTCCATTGCAGCAACTGGGTGTGTTATTGCAGCAACTGGGTGTGTTATGCACTCCTAGTATTCCCAAAACAACTCCTGTTTACTGAGAGTCAGCCAAATCACTGTCACCTACAAAATGCTTTTGTTTGGCTTCTGTTTTGTTTTAATTGCAGTTCAGGCAAATTATGCCCCCTATTTCTTTGATAATGGAGCCAGAAGCACAAATGGGAACATGGCACTTCTCAGCCTTTCGGAGGACACACCTGTGGGTCAGTATTAAAATTTCTATGTTTAAACTGTGAAACTGGAGTTGCTTGCTCTTATGATAAACATATATATTTTCTTGTAGGTTGTAGTTATATGCTGTGATCTTACATGTTTTTCTCTCAAGCTCTTAATTTGCCTCAATTTAAAATGATGTGTTTGAATTGTAGCTGCAATTTAAAACATGAATTCTAGCTGCCTCTTTTTTTGGTCCACCAGTCTATTCACAGCTTCAGAGCACAGACCTTTGGGGTAAGAAATAAATTTTTGGTGAGAGGCTTCTTACCAATTCTGTAAATGCTTATGAGAAAAAAGCCTAGTTTCTAATAATTTTATCAGCCTTGATAAAAGCAAGCTGTACATTGAAAAGTAAGGGGCATGATTTTTTCTAAACACATTTTTAATGTTTACATACAAATGGTAGAAAATGTTTCTGCTTGCAGTGAAAATTGCTTTGTCTAAATAACTGATGATTTTTAAAAATGATTCACTTTCTTTTATTGAAAATTCAAAAATTGATACGGTTTTCAGATTTCAGCACTTTGAGGCAGGTCTATTTATGCTTCTTTTAACTGTGGTTGCACAAAGTTAAATAACAAAAGGTGATGTATAATCAATATTTTCTGTGGGGGAAAAATAATCTCCTAATACCTAAACAATTACATAAAAAATATATTAAGTGAGGAACATCACTTTTACTTCAAACTTTGCACTGAGATTTCATTTAGGATTTTCTTCTGTTCATCTGTAGCTTTCACAGGCTAAATCAGAAAAATATTTAGTTAATGCAAACCAGGTACCAAAGCACCCCTTTACTTGTGCCTCATGCAGAGGAGAGGGATGGCTGCACCCAAACACCCCCTCGCAGGGCTTAGGCAGCTGGGGAAGGGCAGGGCGAGGGAGGGATCAGAGGGCACAGCCTGCTCTGAAAGCCTGACATTGCCACCCACGCCTTCTTAAACCACACCAAGGTCACTCTGTGCTGGGAAGCAGCTGCCTGGGTTTGCTCAGAGTCTCCATTTCTGACCCAGTGGTGTTAATGTCATCCAAGACCCATGCTGGGCCTGCTGGAGGGTGGGGAGGAGGGGTATTTGGAAGCAGCAAATTCTCCTTTACCTGCTCAGCTTGAGAAGAGAAGGGGGAGAAGTCAGCACATAGTGTAGAAGTGACACGTCTCAATAACGAACTTAAAAGCAGCTTGCTTGTGATGCAACAGGAATTTGCTATGAGCTTGGTCAAGCTGAAGTGGAAACCTCAGCTTGAAGGCCAACAGTAATGTAGTAATGTAGTGGCACTTGCAAAAGCCAGAGGCAGACCAAGGAGCTGAAATTTTTGCGGTACTTCTGCCTGGATTCTCATGGAAACCACACTTAGTTCAGCCTTGGCAATCCCTACGGTTCTGCTGGTTGCTGGACTTACATTAGGCAGGGGAATCACTTGTCCAAGGATAGATGAGGCTTGTAACGCCAGACAGCCACAAAATGGGACCCCAGCTCAGTTTGTTTGGGGTGGTGCTTGCCCACTCCACCCCTGAAACTGCAGGCAGTCCCACCCGCCATCCAACTCCCCTCCCTGGTGTGGTGCCAGCCTGCAGACATCTACAGAGCACCAGCCTCTCCCTGCCACCACTGGGAGCCTCCAGGCACCTCATGGGGATGCGGAGCTAAAGATGGCACAGAGCCACAACACGGGCAAAAGTGTCCCTCCTGTCAGGACTGCAGTGCCATGTGTGGTCTCTCAGATGACAGCACTCTCTGCAGCAGTGAAGTACAGCAGTAATTTCCACTGCATCTGATCTGGTGTTCCAGCAGCCAAAAAGAGGACAGTGTGCCTCAACAGCAAAAGTGTGAGGGATCAGAGCTTGTGCTAGTGCTCTCCTAATTAGCCCGAGTAAGAATAATGAGATATGTGATGGGCTTCTGGATGTGCTTTTGTAACATTAGCAACCAGACTAGGGACATAGAGGTCTCTGGAGAGTTTGTGCTTTGCATGCAGCAGTGATAAAGCTCAGGTTGAGAGCTGCTGTGGTTCCTGCCTACTAGCTTCATCCAGAATGTGCTTATACGTGTTTAAATTGGCTGGCTTGTACTTCTGATTTGATGTATAAATTACATGTGCTTTAAAAGACAAGAGAGAAGCAGCTTCTCTCTGAAAGCTCCAAAAGGCCTGTAGAAACCCTTGGGAAAGAGAGATAAGACCTTACTTTTGAGAAGACCAAATGTGGTTGCTTTGTCACACAGCTTCCAGTGCTTCTTTGGGCTAATTCCCAGAATATCTTGACAAACAGTTGTAAGTACTGCAAGGTCTTCTCTTCTGAAAGCACTTTTAGAAGTTCCATTGGGACATGGTGGCTTGGGATTTGCTTAACACAAACAGCTGCTGCCCATGTCAGCACAGCCACTCCTCAGGGAGGCTTTGGCAGAGACAGTTACACACTGTCACTTGACTGACACTCCAGTGCTGCAGTGCTGGGTGTCCTTTCAGTTTTGTGCAGGGCAAGAGGAGCAGAATTCACATCAGACCACAGCCAGATCTTTGTGCCAGAGCTCAGTGCTAAATGGGTACCAGGCTGGCCCTTTCCTGTGGCACTGCAGAGGAGACTGTTGTTCTTCATCACTTACTCTGATCTCCTCCAGAAGCAGGAGAAGGAATCTGGTCTCCCATGTTCATGTGCAGTCCCAAGCATCCACACTCCTGCAGTCATCTCTCAGGTTGAGCAGGTTGATCAGTGACAAAACAGGGGAATTAAAACTTCCATATGTTTGATTCTGGATGGCTTCACTCAGGTTTGTGTGCTGCAAAAATGGACAGGTTGCTATTAGATCCTCCCTGTCCTCACATAATGTTTGGAGTCATGGGCAGGATGCTTTTCTTGGCAGCAGCTGGTGTCTGATCTGTGCAATGCCACGGACAGCAGCTTTAATAAACTTTAGTCTTTAACCTGGCTGAGACTGAGTGGTTGGCAAAGTAGTGTGTGTTAGTTATATTCACAGACATCTGTAGGCAAGGGACATACAACATTTGGGAACATTGAAAGGACATGATGGATTCTCTGTGCAGCTGTAGAATGAGAAATTGCAGTTCTGCAGCTGTGTGAACACATCAAATTCATTACCATTCTCATATCATCCTTAACTTGACCTTCTTTTCCCTTGTCCTGTTTTGCTTATTTACGGATAGTTGTAACTTGTGTACCAAGTTGTTATAAAACCAGCAAGTCCTATTTCTGCATGAATGCTTCAAAGTACCTGCAGATTCCCAGATCCTATTTGTTGCTGCAGGACATGAGACCCCTCAGAGTAAGAGGGGCTAGAACAGCAGTCCCTTCCAGTGCCAGATTTAAGAAGAATGGGAGAAGTTATAGACTGAAATAGCAGTTGGTGTTTGTGATTTGGCAGGGCAGGTGGGTAATTAGCTCTTTGCATGTGTACATACAAAAAGTGCATGCGCTCCTAATCAAGGTCTTAAGGCAGGAGTGGGATGCTATTTCAGGTTGTTTGTTTCATCTTACTTCATAATCCCTGTAAGCCTCATAGTGGGGACAGAGTGGGGCTGGGAACAGCTGCAGAGCAGGGGATTGAAGCAGTCTCAGGAGGCCTAAGTTCATTACTCTCTCAAAGCCCAAACATCATCAGTGCTCTGTAGATCTCTGCATGATCTCCTTGCATTTCCCTTTCTTTTTTTTCCCTCCCCCCCAAGAAGGCATTCCTCCCATGAGAGGCCAGTTTGCAGTGGCAGTTCTTTGATCAAGGCTACAGCTGCCAGTTACTCACCACTGGGTGACTGATCCCTTCAGATCCCTCCATCCTTCAAGCCTGCCCTGTTCCTGCACACTCCTGGTCTCCTTTCTTCCCATCATTCACAGCTGACTGTGGAGAGCCTTCTTGTCCCCTGTGGTGCCTGTCAATCTTTCCTTGTTTCTGTTGCCCTGGTCCACCTTTAGGAGAGCTGGGAGCTACCAGAACAGAAGTGTCAAGCACAGCCTGCTTCTGCACCCCTGCAGCAGTGCCAGCAGTGCACAGAGCAAAGCCCCCTGCAAAGCTGAGCACTGCACAGAGATGCTCTGAGGACTCACAGGTGTTACAGCCTTCAATTGTGTTTTGATTCTTGTGACAGAAACTGTAGATACATCAGAAAATTGCACTCAGATGGCTTCTCCTTGGAGTTGGTTGCTGTGGGTGCTGCAGGGACCTATTTCTGCTGTCCATGGGGTGGTGGTCCAGGCCCCATGCTGAGCTCTTGCTGACATATTCCATCTCTCTGTGACAGGCACTGGCAGCTGCAGGGTGTGTTTTGGCTGCTGCTGTAGCAGCCGTGGTTTTTGGGCTGCTGCTGCTGCCATGTCTCTGCTTTTCCAGCCAGCTGGTGCACCGGGCTCAGGGAGGGAGCAGAAGGGCCTGGGCATGGTCAGAAAGAGCAAGCAGGGGATGGGAAAGGAGCTGCCTTTTCCTTTGGGGTAATCGTGGTGTGTGTCCATGAGCTCCAGGAGCCTGAGCTCCCCTGTGCTTGGGGTGAGCTTGATGTCAGAACAGCCATCTGCAGCTTTGTGTTAACTCTGTGTCCACCTCCTTTTCTGCTGGGGAAATGGGCCCTTGGCTGAGACAGGTGGAGAGCAGGCAAAGTGGTATTTGCTGTGACATTAGGAACAGAGGTGTCCTGTCCTGGGAGCATGGCCATGCATGTCCCTCTCAGCATCTTGTTAACAGATGTCAGCTGTGGTGGCAAAGGACAGCGGCAGGACTGAGCACGAATCCAAAATGTGCTTGGCTTGTTTAACTGGCAGGGAGGGGATCTGATTGCTGAGTGTTCCACAGCAGAGAGGGAGAGGTGTCGTCAGTGAGAAAGAAAAACCAGCCCCAGAGACCAGGGCAGAGACTGTGATTAAATTTGAGTGAAAAATGAGGTAAAACACAGCAATGGCATCATGAGACTGCCATTCAGCCCAAGTGGGAGAGCAGAGAGCAAATTACTTTTAAGATGGAATAGGAAAACACAGTGAAAAAGCCTGGCATGGCTCCTGGGAGGAAGCCACAGCAGAAAGCAGCAAGTAGCTCCCCAGGACTTGTCCCAGCCTGCTGCATCATCCCCTGGGTACTCAGAGTATCCAGCTCTTTTAACAGTGGCATTTGCCATATCCTCGAGTATAGACTCTTGTATTCCCATATTTTTATGACAGGGAGAGGCTGTTTACTTGGTATTCTCTGGTAAGGCTTTAGCTGTCTTTTTCATTTATTTCCTTTTCTGCAAGTAGAGGCAGCACACTGAGAACAGATTTTTAATTGGCATTAACACTGTGCTGAGAAGTGTTCCTGGGGGTGTTAATGATATGGAGAGTACTGTGCAGTGAAATTACTATTTGGAAAAAGTAAGGAATCATAATGAGTTAGAAAATAAATTTTGATCCAAAATCTATTTTAAAAGGCATGCAAGTATTTTGTGTTATGAAAAATGAAGTATCAGCTTTGGCTGAAAAGCAAACAGTCCAGTGTAAAGATCAATGAAGTCCATCATTACTGGCCAGAAAGCTCAGTAATCCCAGTCTGTACCAATATCAATGTTTCTTCTCACATTTAGCAGCAAGAAAGTGCCTGTCTTCCTTATAAGAAAATTCTAAGAAATTAAGGAAAGGAAACTGAGATTTAAAGAACAAGCCCAGGTTCAGTGGTTTCACATAAACTTTCAGTCTGTTGTTCTCCAGCTCTGTGCCCCTGAGGAGTGGTTTGCATTATTGTACTGCTGGTGTTAGGGTGTCAGGGCAGCCACAGCAGAGACCTTGTGCCTGGTGGTTGCTCTCAGGCTCCAAGAGAGCCCAGGTGTGGTGTCCATCCTGTTTCTCCATGGCACTGCTCAGCAGCTGCTGCACACATCCACACAGGCTAGAAACAGGCAGGACAGCCAGCATTGTGTCAAGTGCAAGGGACAGGAAAAGGCAGTAAGAAGGGCAGAAAACACCTGAGAAGTAGAGACAACTGATGACTAAAAAAATGCTGCAGAAAAGCACTGTATTTATAAGGATATCACTGAGATGATGACAACTGACACCTTAAATCTCCAATTGGACCCAGCTGTGATATTAACACAAAGCTTTTGAAATACAAAAATAAATTACTCAGTGCTGGTGCTGCAGAACCCTCCACAGTTTTCAAATCTCTGTCTCTTATACAGATAGTTGTATCAGGAAGCAGGTGTCCTTTCAGGATCCTATTTTATATCAGTCCCAGTTAATTCCTCTCCTTTCATTTCCTTGTGTTTAGAGAGCTGTTACAGTCAGAAGTGTCTCATCATACTGCTCATTGTCTTTCCCTAATAATTTTGAGGCATCACAGTTACAGATGTGTTGTTATTTTCCATTCTGTTTCGTGGTAAAAGTACAAGAAAAATGTGGAAAAATGTTTTGTAGTTTTGTGAACTGTTTTTCAAGTCTTGATTATTTGTTGGCTGGCTGAACCAGCTCGTAACAGGGTCTCTTGTTAGTGTTCTTGGGGGTGCATTGGTTTTTGCAATGTAGCATTTTTCTGTACAAAGTTGCCCAAATGTTGCCCTGGTAATTATTGTATGAGTTTACTCCTAAGTGAGCATGGATTCCACATGGTTTGGTATCATCTCTTGCTATCACAAGAAGACAGCCATGTTTTGCAAATATCACCACTGATGGCTGGATGTCCCATGTCCTTTAAGGCCTCTGAGCAGTTTCACCGTTTGCATGCCAAGGAAGAAGCAAATGAGGTCCAAAATGTTGCCTTGCAAAAGTGAGGAAACCTTTGAGAAGCTGTCTTGTCAGTGGTGTGTGCAAAGCTCTAGAATTAAACACAAGCTTACAGATCTGGTCCATGATCTAAGCTACTGAAGAGAGGAGATGAGAAAACCTTTGAGTATTGAATTAAAAACCTGCCAAACTCAAGACCACCAGAGTAGTTCAAAACTGAGAGTCTTAGAGTTCTTCCTTAACTTTATGCTAACTTTCTTAGCAGGGATCCTTCCACCCTATATTTGGGTTGCATGCATGAGCAAAACTCATTAGTAACCAGTCAGTCACTTGGCTATAATATTTCCAGTGTAGAGGGCTTTGTTAGATGTAAAGCACAGTTTCTGTGCTTAACCTCTGCAACCTGAATATCTCAGGTAACTTAATCAAGGCACAGTGAATTAGAAGGAAACAACAGCAGTGGTTTATATTTCAGGCCCAGTTAACTGGTGTTTGTAAACAAAAGTTAAACACATACTTGAAGTTATTTGGATGAAGGTGTTAAAGCACAGTAGAATGACAGATATGTAAGTTTAAAAAATAATACCAATAAACACCCTTACCATGCTTTGAAAATATGATTGTTATAATTCCCCCAGGAATTATCATTTATAATACACAAAGTAAATTTAGTGGAAAAACTGGCACCAACTTCTCAATGTTTAAAAATAGAAATAACAATCTTTCTCCAGCTTCTGAAGGAAATACATTGAGGAGTTTGAAAAATTTAATAACTGGTATGAGCATGAGTGGGTATGTCAACTCCAAAGAATTTAATGAGAGGGCTAATGAGTGGGAGTGAAGTAGGAAAGGAGACTTTTGTATTGATTAACTCTGAAAGTGGGAAAGTATGAAAATGTCCTTGCACCTCCCAAGTTCCAGAGCTCAGAACCAGTCCTGCGGGAGCTCTCTCTGAAGGGAGATTCTGTCAGATTCTCTGCACACTAGTTTGCAGTTCTGGTGTTCCTGCAAAGAAGAGGTCTGTGAGGGCCTTTTGGCACTGCTGAGATTGTCACACAGTTGTACAACAGCATCATTTCTGGCTCACCTGGCCTGAGAGCTGGTGAAGAGCTTGTCCCCTATGTAAACCCTTGGATATGAACAGTATTGACCTGGGTACAGCTCCACAGGAAAGGGCCTAAAGTGACAGAAACCAGCACTGATGGACTCAATTTAACCAGCTGGCTAAAAGTTGCCATCAGGACTATTGAACTGTCTGCTTATCCTATTTCCCAGTAAGTGGGTTTGACAAAACCTTTTCCTGCTGCAGGGTAGCCAAGTTCCTAAGGAACAGAGCAGTGAAACACTCACTGATTGAAATAATCACTGGGAAATGCTGTTGAATATCAATTTTTCAGGTACTCACGTGTACACTCTGAATGGAACTGATCCAGAAGGAGATCCTGTGACATATGACCTGACCTATGAAGCTGGATCAAGACGTTACTTTTCTGTTGACAAGAATTTTGGAAATGTTACTTTGATCGAGGAGCTTGACAGAGAGGTACAATCAAATGGCACCACTCCAGGTGTTTGTGGAATTTCTTTCCATTTAATTTGGCTTTGAGGGACAAGGCTGGTTTATTAGTCCCTGAAGCATGTAATATACTTTGCAATTCTAAGACATTCTACTTCACGCTTCATGTTGCATTCCATGATTTGTGCCACTAATATTGCAATCAAAATTTTTAGCTGCTGTCTGTCCAGCTCTTTTCAAAAGAGAAATATCTTCTTTATTTCTATCTCCCCCCACCCACACCCTATTAAGAGCTATGGGGCAGGTAGAGTCGTCCCATCCTCAGACAGGGACTCTCTTGACTTTAGGAAGAAGTAGAGATTTGTGTAAGCAGTGTTTCAGGACACTCCTCTAGTATGTCACAGCCCTTTAGCCAATGTAACTGTGCTGGTTAAATATGCCTAAAGGAAGCCTTATCCTGGGAACACAGCCATTCAACTCTTCATATCTCCTCACTGAGAAGCTTACACAGTATTTGGTAAACCCTTTAAAATTCTGTATACTAAGACAGAAGAATTTTGAACCAAAGTGCCATTTTAGGGAACATTCCTTGAAAAAGCTGACTGATTTTTATGAGTGCTTTAAGAAGCAACAGGGATTACCAGAGCAACCATCTCCTGACAGTAGCCACAGAAGGTTCAAGGAGGGGGTCTGAGCTTCTGAGGGGTCTTCCTGGCCTCTGCTGGGATTGCTTTGTGGTATTAGTTGTTATTTCATCTGCCTGCCCAGACAGGTTTACATCTGCAGTCCCTTTTCCACTCAGGACAAACACCATCTCTATAACAAAAGAATTTTCTTCATTTACAGAAGGAAGATGAGGTTGAAGTTATTGTCAGTATTTCAGATGGCCTGAGTACAGTAAGTATTTAATTATGCTGTAGCTTGTCAAACTCTCTGTTCTCACACACCTACTCCCATTAAATTACCTTAAAGGGACCATCTCATTTGATCAGAAAACGTAATCTCATTAGTCTTACCTCCTGTTCCAAAAGCCACTGAACTCACAGTTACTCAAGTCTCACTTCATCTCCTTGCTCAGCTATTTGAGGATAATTACAACGTAGTGTGAGCTGAAATACTGACTTAGCAGCCTGCAGAACTGCAGCAGCTTCCTATGAAGTTTCACTGCCAGCACAGTTGGATTTGTGCCTAAGATCTGGAGGCTTTTTGGAGAAATGTGTGACATTATGGGAACTAGTGTTGGGCACCCAAGAGCTGCCTGTCCCCACACCCACAGTGGTTCTCTGGCATGATGTTAATAAGATTTGCTTAGGCTAAAGTGGTGGAGGTTTTCTTCTCTGCTGCTAGATAAAGCTTTGTTCATGTCTAATCATTAAGGACTTATCTGAGGCACTGTGCATCCAGTCCTACTTCCACAGATTTTCTTGGCATTTTCAATTTATGGACTGATGCTGGCACAGCCAGGATAGCAATCTGCCAGTAGGAGGATGTGGGCTTCATCACTAGAGGTACCACAAAGGTGGGACCCTCTTCTTATCCACAAGACTGGATAAATCTAGAGCTCTTCCTCATCTCAAAGAAATTAATTGAGATTATTACAAGAAATTTTTGGGAGGTTCCAGCATCCTACAGGCACAACTGCCCTGGAAACCTCTGTAAACAGGAAATAGTGGGATTCATAAATAATGGGAGTCATAATATGCTCTTCATATTCTCCTTCAGGTTTCTGAAAAAGTCAGGATCCTTGTAATGGATGCCAATGATGAGAGCCCAGAGTTCATCAATACACCTTACATAGTCCAAGTCCCAGAGGTTGGTGAAGTTCCTTTACATACTGGAAATATACTTCTATAGGATGTAAACAGAGGCTAATATGTTTTCAATAAAATAACAAGTTGTGCAGGACAGACTTGCATTCTTTTGGTTTAGGGTTTGGGTTGATATTTAAAATTCACTGCAAACTTGGGGAATAAGTCTGTAGGTACTGAAGATGTGCTATTTTGGGGTAAGTTCCGAGACGTGAATCAATGTGAGGTTTTAGAATTGACTACAGTGGGAATAGGATACACCCAGTCTCAGCTAAAATGTTCTGTTATTTTTATTTCACAAAGTGTTTCTTTCTTCTTCTTTTACAGTTTTAACCTCTTCCCTCTTTCCTTTCCTCTCTTTGGTTCCCTCAGTGCTTTTACATTGTTTCTACCATCACTCTCTTTTTCTGCCTCCCTGCATACTCATTTTTCATTTCTGTTAACTCACCTGGTTTTCTGCTTCTGTGTGACTCTGCTCACTCTTTCTGGTCACAGAACACTCCCTCCAGCAGCAGTATCTTTAAGATTGAGGCAATAGACAAAGACACAGGTTCCGGAGGAAGCATCACCTACTTCTTGCAGGTAAAGTATTGTCTGTACCTTCCCAAATCATCTCTCATTTACTGATACTTCAGAAAGCAAACTTTAAAATATTTTGGGGGTTGAGTGCACTGCTAGTGCCTATAGGACCAATTTTGTACTACGCACAAGAAAATAAGCATTGTCAGAAGGGAGGTTTTCTGACTGCAAGCAGCCAAGGCTGGTCCAGCAGACAGTGAGGGGAGCTGGAGTTGCTGCTGACACTCCTGTGCTTGCCAGTAGGACTCCTCATGGCAGGGCTCTTACCAGCCCTTCCTCTGGAGTGACAGGGAGATCAAGATTAGCTGGTAATCTTGTATGCTTATGGGATTTCTAAAGCATGAAATAGCTTTCTTTAGGGAGCAAAATGCACTGGAAACATAAATTTGCCCTTTAGTGTAGCAGGCTGGTGCATAATGGATACCTGGATCACAGTGTGAAATGAGAGCTACTAAACCTTCTCCCTGACAAAGCAGTGACTGCCTGAAACCACCCTTTCAGTTGCTGCCCACTGGTGAAGAACTGAAAGGGCTCCAGATTTAAAGCTGAACTTCTGTATTACAGATCTCCTGTATGTCACAAGGGCAATTTTTTGCATTATGTCCTTCAAATTCCTTCTTCCTACAGGCAGTTTCCTCCAGGTTATCCCTTATTCAAGAGGAAACATGAAAAAAAAGCAAACAAAAAACAAAGCAAATTTGTTTCAGTATTTAATTTTTTATACAAATATGGAGACAAGTTAGAAGATATTTACATAGCACTAAAGCTAATCCTGTTAAGAGCTTGAGCATACCATGAAAGAACACCTTGAGTGCCTTGTTGAAATTTAGCTTTGATTTCACAAAATATGATCCATGTACAGGATTCAGTTTTGCACAGGGCTTTTTCCAGAGAGCTGATCGCCTATGAACCAATGGACAGCAATTTCAAAATTCTATGTCTAATTTATAATATATTTGCATGGCAAAAGGGATAATAAATACGTGTATTTGTTGAAAAAAATCTTGCCATGACTTTGGGCACAGTCTCTGAGAATTCTCAAGTTGCACAGAAAAAACCTCTCCACAAGTGTGATATAGGCAGGTGGTGATGTCTGCTGAAGTGGCCAAGATTATCTGGCAGTGGCCTTTGTGTCTACATGCAGGAACAGAGGTGTTTGTACAGAAATCTCCAGTTCAGAAGAATGGAAGGAGGCATTATTTAGGCCTCTGTTAAAATCAGATATCCTTTAGATTTTGTTTGTACATCACAAAAATCACCAGGCCACTGCTGTGTTTGACAATAATTTATACATGCAACCTTTCTGCTTTTTAAAAAAAAAAAAAAAACAGTAGAACTTTGAAACACGAAGGGGTAGCACCTTTTTTCTTCCCTTTCCCTTCATCTTTTTTTCTGTTAAGTCTCCCTACCTCTTTCCATGCAATTAACTGAGTTAACCAAAGTTTAAGTTTTCACAATGAAACACTAAAAGATTAAAAATATCTGCAAGTAACTGATTTATTCTGAATAATGAGAGACTTGTGGTTGGTTCATGAATTGTTCATAAACACACAGAGGTGAAATTCATCAAATACATTATTCACTGAAACTGTATCATTATTCTAGTCTTCTCCCTTAGCAGATGAAATAAAAGATGAATCCCCATGCAGTCCTATCTCCACAGGTGTAATCTCTGGCTGTTCCTTCTTTTCTTTTCTTTTCCTCTAGAACATCCATGCTAATAAGTTTACCATAGACCGTCACAGTGGTGTGCTGCGCATCAAACCAGGGGTCACCCTGGACTATGAGAAGTCAAGAACACATTTTGTTGTTGTCGTAGCCAAGGTAAAAGGCTTTTATGTGAGACTGGAGGTGTGGGGTGCTGTGTTTGAGTGGGACCAGTTGAATACAAGTGCTGCTGAAACATGAAGGCAGCAGAGTTATTCCTGCTGCAACATCTGGAGGCCTGGGGGTAACGTGGAAAGGTGAGGGAGTAAAGGCAGTAGGTGTCTGCTGCTGAACAACATCTGCAGGGTTTGGGATGGGGTTTCCCACATTTCTGTCATGTCACCTGTGTCATGAGACTCACCTGGAAGTGAAGGGTTGGTGTATGCAGCCCTGGCTTCAAGAAACGTCAGCCTGTGAGCCCAGGGCTCCTCATGCTGCCAGGGCACAGCCCTACCACCCCAAGGACAAACCCCTGGCAGGCAGATGGGCCTCAGTCATTACCCACAGTAGGACACAGGGCACAGCTAGACCCAGCACAGCACAAGTGGTGGATTTCTTTTCTGGAAATATCTGTGGACGTTTCTTTTTTTGACTTCTGTGCTGCCTCATGGTAAGGTCTTATTTAAATCCTGCGAATATTGCTGCACATCCCTTCTTGCCACTGTCTTTCCCAGCAGTACTGTGCCTGTGAACTTGGCTGAGGATTCATAACAGGCATTAAAAGTTTATAGATTCTGAAGTCTCTCACAATCCTGTGGGGACCTGTCACAGAGACAGACTCACATAGGTGGAAAGAGGGCAATTTTGCTGTAACTTATGAGAACTTTGATTTGCTCATATTTTTTGAAAAATGTATGTATGGACTTTTTCATGTATTTTCTAGCCAAGGTTCATTTGAGAAGAAGTAACAAAATTTGGCTTAAGTTCTGCCTTTGGGGCATTAAGGAAGAAAAGAAATCAGTGTATCTTTTCAAAAAAATCGGAATTTTTAGAATTGGTACTGCAGACATGTTGAACAATTCACACCTTTACACACCAGCATGACTACTGACCTACAGCTGGTGCTCTGAGACTGAGGGTGTTAAAAGCTTCTGAAATAGTGACTTGTCTTCCTAATTGGCTCTGCTGTACCAGTTGTGGAGAGCTGGTTGTAGCCAAGTCCCCAGAGACTGTTTATACAGTGTGGCTGTCTCACAGGTTTTGGCTGCACAGCTCCTTCTGAGCTTGCACTTTATCACATAGGAGTTCCTAGGAGACTTTGAGCATGTACACTGTTTATTTCCCTCTAGAGATGCACTACCTTGCTACTACACGGTCTTGTGTTCATGACAGGACTCTATGTGGGATGAAAAGTTGTAGACTTTGGTCACTAACTTTTTGCATCAGTTTCTAGTGTTCCTTTTTCCTGAAAAATCCTTGAATTCCCTTTCCCCTCTCTAAAGATCATTTATGACTGCATATATTGGTTCAATCATTTTTAATATAAGAAATTACCTACGAGGCACTGCAAGCTGTCTTCCAAATCAGAGAGAGAGCAGGACAAATGGAAAAGAGAAGGGAACAGGGCAGCACAGATTAATTGGTGTGTTCAGAGAGAGAAAAGATTCCTGGAGCTGTGCTTCTGAAGGCTCGTGAGATCCATGCAATGCCTAAGCTGATTTGCAGGCATGCTTCAGCAGAGGCATCTGACAATGACTTCTTTTCTAGGATGGAGGTGGGAAGCTCAGGGGAGACAACAAAGTGTTTTCAGCCACCACAACAGTTACTATCAATGTGGAGGATGTCCAGGACACTCCTCCGATGTTCATCGGGACTCCCTACTATGGATACGTCTACGAGGACACGCTCGCAGTAAGTTCGGGCTGTCATCCATGGGAGAACAATACAGTCTTTCCCATCTCAGTCAAAATGGCCCTGAGGTTTCTAGCATAGGCTTTCCTGGAAATAGGACCTAAACTCTGATTTGACTTCTAGGTGAAATGAGCTGACCAAATCTCAGACTTGTTTGTACTTATGTCTGCTGCAAATTTGCCATGCAAGGCCTCCTGTTGTTTTCATTAAAGTGAAAAAGGATTCTGCCCATTTACATTGCTCTAAGCCCAGACAGTGACTAAGAGCCCTTCTGTAGCTCAGACCTCCAGAGGCACTTGGCTGAAGGGCTAAGCAGGCTGCCAGTCACCTCACCTGAACACATCATGCTTAATGTGTCTGTTTGCTCAGATCAGTCTGCTACAACAGTTGGTTGTACAAGGTGCAGGCAGAATTTATGCCCAAATACTCCAGACTCTCTGTGTTGTACCATGGACATTGTCTGGGGAGAAGCAACCCTGACATCCCCAAAATGCAGGATGCCTTCCGCTCAGTGGTGGCTGTTTAGGCAGAATGGGCCAGGAAGGTCTCCTAGGCCTAAACTCAACCAGATAATCAGTCAAGCAAAAATTAGGAGAACCAGTCATTTTCAGCCACATATTCTTGAAGCTGCAAACTGATGAGTTTTCTCCATATCTAAGCAATGACATGATTGTGTATGGATCAGCTTTTGCACTGATACATAAGATTTAATTAAACTTTTTTTCATGTATAGGAAAGAAATGGTATCTAGCCATGAAATTACCCAACATTAGGCTATTGATCAGTTTAGCTGTGTGATTGCACTCTTTCATCTGACCTTCCCTTGAGTTTCAGGAAAGATTGTGTCTTACCTTTCTGTCCAGAAATGTACCCTGCAGCCCATGCATGACCATTCACTGCAGTTCACTGCAGAAGCTGTTACATTTCAGCAGGGCAGAGAAGTAATGCTCCTGTACTTTGCAGGTGTTTAGAATGAATGTATATTGATTTATTCTGCATAGTTACAAATACATCTTGAAATAACTATCAGGTGTACACAGGAGTTAGTGTTTACTATGGAAATGAGAGTCAATAAATGTTAATTACATCCAGCTTGAGCTTATAACTTACACCATTACGATATAATGATGGAAGAAACAATCAGTCCTTCCTGGTGTGGGTTTTGCCATTAGAATGAACTCCACAGAGAAAGAAGCAATAGTTGATTTTAGTGGTGTTTGTGCATTTGGTGTTAATTTTTTAAACTTGCTTCTTTTCTCCTTGGTGAAGTTGTCAGGATTTACAAGTACTCTGTCACCTTCAAAGGGACCGCACTGCATTTTGCCCAGTAGGCAGATTTTATTGCTGCTTCCAGCATAAACGATAATAAATACAGCTCTGTGTTTCCAGTTGCTCTAACAGAGCCTCGCTCTTGTTTGAAAAATTCACTCAAGGGTTGTCATGAAAATGTTCCTTGTTGCCATTTGTGATTCACTGACAGTTACTTCAATGTTCCCCCATTCTGCAGCATCAAACAGTAGCACTTTAGTTCAGAGGTCTAAATTGCACAGCTCATTGCCACTTGAGTGAGCATTTTAATGTGACACTCATCATCCCTCAGAGTTGATAGGAGCAGTCACATGAGCAAATGGTCCCCAGTACACAAATTCTGTACGTATGGCCCACAGCCATGTTACTTGTGCAGAAAGACAGACAGTGAAGTTTTAAGGGCAGTTAAATCACCATCATTTCCATCACAATTTTATGCCCTAGATGTTCTGTGAGCCAGGTTGCTCTGTGATCTCTGTTAGCTTCTACTGCCTGTCTGAACTTAATTGGGAAGGACCAAAGTGACCCAGTGACTGCTTGGCAGCTGCCTGTGTCTCAGCACACTGTGTGGCCATGGGGCACAGCAGCGGCCAGAGGGAATCTTAGTAGTGCCCTAAACTTTGGGTTTCAGATTGTCTGCTCCAAATCCTCTGTCCACATCTGTGGCTCCAGGCAGGTGTCCTTGACCACAAGCTCCAACCATTCCTGTGACCAGTCAGCCCCCAGGGCTGAGGCGCCCATGGCCACGCAGGGTCTGCAGCCATTTCACTCCCAGAGCAGTGGGCACTGGCCCTTTTTGTGTTCCCCTTATGGCACAAGCACAAGTACCCACTCTGCCCCAAACACCTCACTGCAGAGAGACTTACAGGAGTTCAGTTCATTAATGTGCAGTTGCAATTTCACTGCTCTGATCTTGGCACACAGGCTGTGATTTCCCATTTCTCCCCAGGGCTCTGAGGTCCTTACTGTTGTTGCTCTTGATGGAGACAGAGGAAAGCCCAACAGTATTCATTACTCCATCGTGAATGGTGAGTAGGCTTGTCTTACATGAAATCTGAAGGGCACTCAAAACTACATCTGGCATTAAATTAGAACATCATATGCTAGAGTTTAATAAACCTGAGACAAAAATTCTCAGGAAATAGTGTCAGGTACCTCAAACAACTTCATGGCCCTGTCTAGCAGAGAATAGCCAAGATTCAGTTCAGTGAGTTTTAGTGTCTTCTTCACAGAACTGCACTTGGAGCTGTTAATGTTGCTGATTTGTTAAGCATCAGTAGCCTGCTTGTCATTTCTGAAAGTGTAAAGGGAGATGCATTCACTCTTCTGAGCATCTCTATCACTTGATCTGGGAGGTGAGATAATTCATTGGGAGACCCAGAGATGGCATTTGGAGGGATATTTTTATTCATACAGTGATGGAAGTGGCTAAACAGTCAAACCTCTGATTTCTTGGAGGAAATTATATTTACCAGTGAAGAGACACGGACTGTACTCTGAAGTGGAAGAAAACAGATGTTATCAGAAGATTAATGCTTTCCATCAGCTATTCTGAGAGTGTCTGTCACAGTTCTTTTAATAGCATGAATGTGAAACTTAGCGGAATTGATGATTCATTAGGTGGTGAAGACAACAGCTTAGAGCAGCTAAACTCCAGGCTACAGCTTTGGGGGCTTGGGGTTTTGTACTCTCTCCCTTCCAAAACAAGGCTTCCGTAGCAACTGGGCACCCCAACTCACAGGTGTGAAAGATCCCAAAACTTCCCAAGGAAATCTGAGGTGTAATTGAAGAGCTATGGAGTCAGTGCTTCATTGTGTTAAGTGATCTAAACAGCCAGAACAGAGACACACAGCTGAGTTTTTGTATTGGTATGGGATGAGACCATTGCTGAAGTTCCTTCTTAATGTGAGGGAATAAATAGGTAAAAGAAAGGTAGAAACATTCAGGGAAAAAAGGGTTGCAGAACACAATAGATAAAAAATGGAAAAGGCAAAAACAAAGGTGTAAAATGAGGAGCAAGAACAAGTGGGATGAAAATATACTAAACAAGGGAGAAATTGGGTAAGGAGAATAAGTGAAGGCAGAAGAACCAGGGAAAATGCCAAAGGGAAATAAGATTAATGAAGAAAGATACTGGATTTCCAAAGAAAACAGAGAAAGACCAGAAGGGTTCTCTGGGATAAAAAAGGTAAATTTTTAGGAAAGAGTGGGAAAGGAAGATGGAAGGGGTTGACAGGTAAGTAGAATAAAATATTACTTAATGGGGAGCAGGCTTTTCTCATGCCCATTAACAAAGGGTTTTGTTTCTGTGAAAAGGAAAAGAGGGGAGCCGAGTATGCTTTTAGTCCATAGAAACTTGAAAAACAGAGAACAAAAGATTGCAACAGGTTTCTGCCCGTGCACCTCAGACACTGGCATTATTTTTGACAAGCCATTATTCCAATAACTGCAGGCTGAGATGTCAAAGGACAAGAAAACATTAACAGCAAATAGGGAATTGTTTGTTCTTAATAAATATTTCTTATCCTGGGACTGTGGAATAATAATAGGAAATGCTCCAATCTTCTGAACATGCTGTATGGAGCAACACACATACTGCTACACGTACTCCAGGTTACCAATTTCCCCGGGAAAACTACACAATAACATGAAGTGTGGTGGTTTGAAACCACTATTGACTTAAACTTCTTCTCAGTCAGAATATATTTTGCAGGCCAATGTATCTTAATAATTGGGCATTGTGAGTCAATATCTGTTCAATGTTGTGTCTAGAGTGCTTTAATGAAGTTGCAGTTACTGTAGGTATTAGCAAAAGAGGATACTATTGGATGGTTTAAAAATCAGCATTGGAAATGAGTTTGAGAAAAAGAAAAATGACTGGGCTTTGAGGTCATCCTTTATTTCTGAAGGCTTGATCTCCTACATTTAAAGGAATTTTCCTCTCCTTTCCTTTCCTGTGCCATAAAGCACAGGATGTGGCCAATATTGTACATGAGGTAGCATCAGGGCTGCCCTTCCTGGGCACCAGCCTGCCCTCGGCTGTTTTGTGAGATGGCTCCTGACGTCCTGGTGAGACACTGCTGCTTCTCTGCAAGCTGGCATTTGCTTCAGCACAAATACAGCAATCTCAATAAGCTGCTGCCTGGAACTGGTATTCTCTCCAGATCAATGGAAATTGGGTAGCTGTAGCAAAGTCAGCCTGCAGCCCTGTCCTGCCTCTGTCTGATTCTGCCTCAGTTCAGAAACCTTGGGCTTTACCCCAGACACTCCAAAAACCCCTTTTTGTTCAGAACAGCCTTGCAACAGGCTGAAAGCTTTTTTTGACAACTCAGTGTTTAAGACCAGAAGACGCTTCTCCAGAGATGCTGTCTGAGGGAAGTGACTGTGTTTCTTTGAGGCAGATTGTCAGACTTCTCAGCTGATATTAGTGAGAGAAATGTTCTTGTTTCTCAGAGACTTAATTAAGCATTTGCTAATTACAATGACAAATGTCTGTTTGCGTCTAAACCAGCATATAAAGAAGACAGCGTAATTTAAACTAATACCAAATCTGCATGCCTGGATGCTGAGGCTTGAGGGGAGCCCAAGCAGGGTGGGAAGAGGAAAATGCTGACAGCTGCCCATAGGGGAAGAACTCCACTGAGCCATTCCTAGGGGGGAAAACCCTTTTTGGGCCTCATCTGTATTTTCATCTCACTGTGACCAATCATAAAAATGCTTCATTTTTAAAGAGTAGCTTCAGATCTACTGATAGATATGGATACACATATGGACAAAGATGTGCTTAATGAAGTGTATAGTTGATTTGCCCATGTTTGTTCAAAGAAAGAAAGTGTGGCATGTAAGCAGAGCATCTTGGTTTCATTACAGGAAGTGAGGGTTCATTTGAAATCAGCAACACAACTGGAGCCATTTCTGTGATAAAAAGCCCAAATCAGCTGAAGAAAGAAGTGTATGAACTAAAAGTTAAGGTAGGTACTGTGGCCACTTTAAGACTATTGGTCTAAAATGCCATGAGAAGGCATGATTGTCTAAAATTGTTCCATTTATAGCTGACTTTACCTGTTTCAGAAACCACCTCCTATATTTGAGCAGAGTGCCAAACAGTATAAAGCAGCACTAATTGCTTTTGTTGGGATATTGTTGTTGGGATATTTAGTGTCTCAAATTACTCCTTTTAAATGAAATCATCTAGTCCTAATTTCATCTCTGAGGCTAGAGAATCAATGTCCTTTACAGGCTGTAGATACCTGTTCTCTGTGTTTCCAGATTTTATTGCTAAATTGGGAATTAATGTCTTGAAACCACCGTGCTATGAGATAGGTGACAGTCAAATCTATGATTAGTAGTAGGACTGGGACAGATCATGCAGTGTCATGTCAGCATCCACTCCTGAGGGACTCATCAGCCACATACAAATATATGCTCACACCTTGATGAGCTAACACCTCGATGAGCCAGTATTCATGTGACAGGTTGTGTTATTTTAAGCAGTTTCTAAAGAAAAAGTGTTTAAAATGTAGAATTAAATTGCAAAGACTGTATCAGTTTTCTTCAGCATGTTGGAACTGCATATTATTGTTGTGGTAAGGACACTACCAGCTTAAAGCAGCTTGGAGGAACTGGACACGGCCAGAACCAATGGTAGCATCCCCAAGGGCACTTGCTTGCTCCTGGCTTCAAGCAGTGAGCTGTACCTGGGAGAACACAGAGTCCTCATGGGCTGAGTTAAACTCAGGCACCATTTCTTCCTCTATCAGCTTGCGTCACTGCAATCTGCTGTGCAGATGCAGAATGGGTTAAAGCCTTGCAGGCTTTTCTGATCTCCTAGTTATATATGTGGTGACCCAGAGCTCATGCAGGCTGCAAAAGCTGCTAGAGGAACCAAAAGGGTGTTATATTACATGCATATAGTGACAGGCGCCTCAGTTGCCACACTAGTGTCTTCAGAGAAAGTGCCTTTGGTTTTGAGCCCTTTGAGCAAAAAAGCTTATTAGATATAGCTGTTGTGACAAAAATACCAGCCAGTTTCTGTCCTGGCAGAAGAAATGCCTCAGGTTCAATCCAGTGAATCAGGCCTCACGTTGCAGTTGTTGAAACCCAGACAGATTTGATCTTGTGGTTCAGAAAAATAACAGCTATGTTTGCCTGTCTGTCTAAACTATATCCACTTTAAATTAAGCTCATCTAAACATCACAGCAGAATTGTGAATCAGAGACTAAATCTCAAAAAAGTATGTACTTTTTCAAATATTTACCTAAATGCCACAAGTATGGTTTTTCTCACAGTATTCAAGGCTGCAGTCCTTGCAGCAATGAGACAATGAACTGCCTGTGGTACCACAGCAAATTTAAACATTGACTTTCTTTTCTATTCTATCAACACTTTAGGCAAGCAATTACCTTGCCTCTATTGGATTATTTGTTTTTAGAGAACTGTTTTCACCTAGAGTGAGTTACTAAGATCACGAAATTAGAAGGAGAATCAGCTGGGGCTCTACTGGGACTGGTTTATTACCATAATCTTCTAATCATCATAAACTTCAGTGTGAAATGAACTGAGGTTTTAGAGAAATATAAATCTGTGAATCTTCCTACAAGTTAGAATGCTTTGCACATGTGGAATAATACCTGAACACAAATCTGAAGGAGAAAACACCTTCATCATTCTTTTCTTCCTCTTGCCTGCTGCAGGCATCAGAAGTCAGCCAGGAAGGTGACATCTCCGAGCACACATTTGCCATGGTGACCATACGGGTGGTCGACCTCAACAACCATCCACCAACGTTCTATGGAGAAAATGGTCCCCAGAACAGGTTTGAACTGACCATGTACGAGCATCCCCCAGAGGGTGAAATCTTAAGGGGACTGAAGATTACAGTCAATGATTCAGATCAGGTAAATGGAAACTGTCGACTTTTGGTTTTCCTGTCCTATTTTCCCAAAGACTAGAAAGAGCTGTCAGACAGACAAATGTCATTTTAGAAACTCAGCTGTTTCAGCTGTGTTCCCTGAAAGCCTAGGACAGACAAAGTAGTTGTAGGGTCCAGTACCACAGAAAGCCTGAACCCAGGGGTTCAGTTAGTCTGTCATATACTGTTATGCCAGTGGGAAGGGTGGTCCTACACCTGCAGCCCAGGTCTTGTGGCAACTGAAGTTGAGCAATCCTTATGAACTTTCCTAACTACTGGTTGTGTTCAGTTGTGCCAGTGAATGCCAGAGAACATATTCTCTTTGAAGATTTTCTTGGAGGTTCCAAGCCATTTAGTAACTTCAGGTGCAATTACTGTCTGCATCTTCTTCTGGCCCTTATGTTACAGTGCGGGTCTGCAGTGCATGGTTTGATAAGTCATTCCCACTGGAGTGATATTTTTAGGTAGTCTTAAAAATTATGCCCAAGCCAAACTAACTCTGAACAGATAAAGGAAAAGGGGAGAACGCTCCATCCATCCCAGCCTGCTGTCTAACTGACCTGTGATACCTGTAGGTACTATGGCAATGGTTGCCATAGGGACCCCTAAGCTAAATGCTGTATGAATGACATCCATCTGAGTTAGCCTCAGGTTAGGTAGTGACAAGAAAAAAGCTTAATGCATCTGAGAATTGTATTACTATTAGAAAGGGCTCTCTTCTGTAACTGTGCTCAGTATTGTGCTGGTTTGATGGTATTGTACTTTATCAAACCCACTGGCTTCTTCCCCCTCCCTCCTGCTGCTCTGCAGCGAGCAGATAAATGACTGCTTTCAAAGCAGTGCTACGTCTGTCCTGCTGTTGTCACGGGGGATGGTGCTGCAGAAGGGGAGAAACAAAGCCCATCTCTTCTCTTTAGAGAAAATATATATCTAGGCTGACAAAATATTCAGGCTGCAAGTTAGGCTATAAAATAAGCAGAAAAAACTGATAAATACACTGTATAGATTTCTCAAGAAGCTTCCTAACACAGTGTAAGGCATCACTCTAGGAGGGGTGGGTTGCTTTTCTTCTAAGGCAGAGAATAAAATGTTCTCCCTTCCATCCAAGATGATTCTGTAGAGAGGAAAATTAAGCATGTGTCTGTCTCTGCCACAGCTACTACAGATTCTTTCTTTTGGGGGAGTGGATGATACAAATGAGGACGAGGAAGCTGTGGTTAAGGTCTGTTTAGGCCTACAGTTCCATGGAAATGCCATGCTTACTTGCAAGAAAATTATACAGAAATTTCTCTCTCAGACCTCAACAGGGCTTAAGGCTCAGTGCTGCTGTTCCTCCAGTCTTTCCTGTGTCCCATGGCTGTTTGCTTGGAGGCATGGAGCAGCATGGCCTGCTCTGAGCAGATCTGGGTTCAGTGGACATCAGTGGCAGAAATCACTCAGCTGTTGGAGGGAGGCAGTTCTCTCCCTATCCCATGCCACCCTTCTAGTCATGTACAATTCCATGTGCCACACACTTTGTCTGACTTTGTATTGTCAGACTGTCCACTCTTCCCATCAGCACTATTCTCCATAGTCCAGCAGCTCTGGCTTTGTGTGTCTGGCTTTACCATCCAGCAAAAGAGAGCCCTTTATCATCTCTATAGCTGGGGGATGAGTTTGTGTGACCAAACAACACAGACCACTGAGTTTGGTTCCAAGGTCATTCTGTTTCCCTTAAGAGAATACTGCTGAATACTTTTTCTCTTGTCATGAGCTAGGGCTGCTCAAGAACTGCTCATAACAAGCTCTCCAGGGATACAGCTGAAAGTAAAGTTGTCCTGTTTGAAAATTATTATTAGAAATTCATCATCTCAAGATTCATGCTACAGGGAGAACGTGACACCAGGCAGGCAGTGAATCTGGCTGTTTGTCACAGTTAAACATGACACTGAGAAATTGGTGAACCCAGAGAGTTTGGTGAGGTAGGCTCAGCTCATTTTCACATCTTCCCTGTAAGGCAGAAATACGAGAATCCCCCTTTCATCTTTTCTCTTACATGTTGCAGTTTGGTTTAATAGAATTAGCCTGGCCAGCTGGCTCTGGCTCACTCTTCCCAACTTGCACACAAGTGGTGATAACCTTTTAGGTACTGCTGCTTCCCATGTTCTCTCTGGCTAGAAGGTTTCTCTGTGTAGTGAGATTTGCCTTCTCACCTCACCTGGAGCTGTCAAGTGTGTCAGATTTTGTTCTGCACAAGTGGAGCTCCTCTCTCCCCACAAGTGCATCAACTTCCAAAAGGTTTGGTATTTGCATCTCTGGGCTAGCTTAATCTAACCAGTGCAAAATATGGAGTACCTCCTCTGTTTGGAAATTGCCTGTGTTTGTGATTCTGCATCTTCATCATGCAGAATGCATGAAGAACAACTCACACAGCATGTGAGTTATTAGTTCACAGGCTGGACACTGGAAGTGTTCAAGGCCAGGCTGGATGGGGCTCTGAGCAACTTGGTTTGGTGGAAGGTGTCCCTGCCTGTGGCAGGGGGGGTGAAATGTGGTGATCTCAAACATCCCCTCCAACCCAAACCATTCTATGAGTCTGGGTTTGTGAGGTTTGTGTTGTCCTCACTCCAGCAGCTCAGTTGTCTTTCCTTGGTCAGACGCAGGAAGAGGCAGGACCTCCCTGCCAATATGCACGTGGTGTCATCTGTGTCTAGCTCTCAGTTGTGGCACGAAACCCAAGGCTTCTTGCCACAAGATTTCTCTCTTAGCCAGGCCTGCTGCAGGGTTTTTCCATTATGACTGAAAGAATCACCAAGCTTGTCAATCTATTTTAAGAAAAGCTGTATCTGTCTTGTGACTAGGGCTGGAGGGATTATACAACTAAGCTTCTTAGTGGTCTCCTGCCCAGGGGATGGAGAGCAGAGGGCTCTAAGCAGTAAGATTCATTTTCATTTTGTATAGTTTGAAGAAACAGAGCAATCTAGGCTGTGAGATATGTGCTGTTCACTGAAAGCAATCAATGCCCTCTCTGCTTTTATTCACAGGGAGCCAATGCTAAATTCAACCTCCGTCTCATTGGACCTGGTGGCATCTTCCGAGTGGTTCCTCAAACTGTACTGAATGAGGCTCAGGTTACAATAATAGTGGAAAATTCTGCTGCTATTGACTATGAAACCTTCAAGGTGTTGACCTTCAAGGTACTTCTGCTTTCCAGATCCTCTTTTTTCAGTGTATACACTACAAGTATGATGGATTTTGTATTTGATGTGATTTAGCTTCTTAATCCACCTGAAACGGTCTGATGCAGTATCAGTGACATGACATTCCATGTAAGGGAAACTCATTTCTGCCTCTAGTTCCCCACATTCACAAAGTTTAATGGATGCATCTGTGGACTAAATCAGTCAGTGCAAAGTGTTGATTTTTTATCTCCCTCTGGAAACTGTACATGTTGGTGGCTCTGAATCATTCTAGACTGAACCTTGAGGGTATTATTTCTGCACTCACAATGATACATTCACAGGATGAAATCCTAATTTCTCTGCAGCTAGAACTTTACCTGCTTAGTGCTAAGTAATTTGATTCACGATCATGTTTTTGAATGTTGGCAGCCTGAAGACCCCAGCTGACTGGAAGATAATTCCCTAAAATTGCTCACTGCCTTTGTCAGAGTCTATCTATCTACATGGCCATTTGCAGGCTGACCTGAGGCTCACCTGTGCTCTGAGCCAGCCATGCAAGAACCGGTTTCATCCAAAAGCTGGAACCTTGCATTATCACCTTCCCTGATGGATTCTTTGGCTCATCAACAAGATTATTAAGTAGTCTGGTCTTCTGTCAGCTGCCTCTGAACATAAGTGTAGATGTTTCAGTTCTGACTGCAAAGGATTGCATAGACAATCCCTATATTCATTTTAAAAATTTGTCAAAATTATCTAGCTGAGTTTTGTAATGTACAGAGAGGGGCATTTTTTTGCACATTCCTAAAGCCAAAATTCCACAATTTTGTTCTCCCCCTTGCCATACAGTTTGCTTTGTGTCCTTAGCCACTTATCACTTCAGTATGTTTCAGGCCTCTTCTTGTAATGTTCCTAAGCCATTTTGAGCTTTATAGGTTATAGATGCTACAAAAATATGAAGCATCATTACTGTATTAAAGTGGAATATTCTGAAAGGGCCATAAAGTGCTACTGAAACTAATTATAACAAGTGCACATTTATTCAGGTTAAACTACCAAAAGACCAGTAAAGGAGTTACATATGGCCTCCTCATGAATGCCAATGGAAATCAAAGTAGTTAATGTGATTGCCATGAACACCAGAAGAATTAATTACCAGGAAAAAGGATATATATTTTTACAGCTTAAGCAGTATTCACCTTTTTTTAATTATTTGTACTGGAGAAAGACTTTCCAAAATTATTTCTACTGGAGACTATAAGACTTGGCTTAGAAAGTGCAGCCTTTGTCTGGATTCCAAATGGAGAAGGTGCAGATGGATGATATGGTAGCAATATCTGGCACCAAATACTTGATAAAGGCCTCACTGCTGGCTTCATTTTCCTGCAAAGTTCAAATCACTTCTTACCCAGTTTTAGTTGTCAGTGTACTCATTCTGGTTAGAATTTTGGATTAAATATATTTCTATTTAATATGTATCTCACAACAGCTTTGAGAGGTTATCTTCAAGGTTTTGGGGTTTTTTCTGTAAGCAATGATCCCTTTCCTCTAGTTTGTTTTTGAAGAGTAAAATGCTAGAGAGTAATAAAAGCTAATTTATCTGGGGGACAGACTGAAAAATTTTCTGAAGGAAAGGCTACTACAGAAACCTATCTTCCATTTAGTGCTGGCTCTTAAATGGAGTTGGTAGTCAGGACTTCCTTCATTTTCAGCTGTCAAGAGCTCGAATGGGTTTCCCCAAGTATGGCAGCTATGATAATTCACACATCTCTCAAGTCCCTCTGCCACAGGGGCCAGATATTGCTGTCTCACCTTGTTATGGGCTGCCATGCTTTGGGGGCAAACCTCCTGCCTCCACCTCCTCCAGCTTAGAGCTCCTCATGCCTTGGCAGGAGCCTGGACATGCTGCAGACCCTCACATCTACAAACTGGGACCAGGTGAGGCTGCAATTATCTTCAGCTGCCAAAATCAAACTCCATTTTAAAAATGTACCCAGCACTTTTAAGACTGTATGTCAGTTTGCTCTTCTGGCACTTAAGTATTAATTGTTGATATGTAGTCCTGTGAAGTGATAGTTTTATGCTATTTTTCTTCTGTCTGCATAAAACAAACAATACAGGTCATAAGACACTGCAGGCAAGTAAGCTGACAAAATTTCCTCCCTGAAGGAAGACGATGTCAGCATGTTGACATAGCAGGACTGTGGCTGCTTAAAGGAGAGGGAACAAAAAACAAGTGTAGAAACAAACTAAAAATACTGAGCTTTCATAAGGTGTACTAAGATGGGCTGATTGCAGCAGCAAAGCTGATTTAATTGCAGATGTTATAATTTAGTTATAGCTCCACATGCACAATCAGCACTAAGATTTTACCTCTGTACTGCTTTAGGAGCTGAGATTTCTCATGAGGAGGTTTTTGCTGATGTCTGTATGGCTGTCCCTTCAAAAATTTCTTCTGCTGTAACACCCCCTGAGACTCCCAAACGCAAAAGTTAGCACAGTGATGTAGTGACCAGGCTCCCCTTTTAGAGCAGTTGTGTCCTGCAGTAATTGCAAGCAATCCTTCAAGATTCATTTCTTCTCTTTATTCCCAAACATTATAAATGTTCACACAGCAGCCGCAGCTCTGATGGCACTGGGATAGCCTTTTCCCTGTCTACTCGAACAGCTCCCCACGCTCTGCTTTCACCTCGAGGTGATACAGATGTGTCCAAATCTGGCAGAGCAGAGGCTTGGGCACAGCGTGTGTCCCCCAGGCAGGTGGCAGTGCCACTTTTGGTGAGCATCACTCACCTGCCCCGCGGGGATCTGCAGCAGCGGAGCGCTGAGCTCCCACGGCCATGGCACCAGGGGATGCTGTGGCAGCCCTGCTGTACCTTCCAAAGCTCACTTAGACACTCACCCTCTTTGTGGGAGCTCCTGGGACACAGCTCCTAGGAATTAAAACGCCTGCAGCCAGATCTTTCAGCTGAACCTCTTAGATCTCAGTTCATGTCCTGCTCACTAGTCTATTAGTGGTGTGCTGTCTTCTTAGAACCCTCCTGCTTTGTGTTGACTATGTCTCTGCCCAAGCATGAAAACCAACCATCAGACCATTGTTTTTGGTGTCAGCCATTTGGGATCAGCCCCCACAGGGCCCAAGACTGATGGCCTGGTGCTGATCCTGTGAGATGCAGCCACCCATGGGAGAGACGCCTGGGACAGACGCTGTGAAGGTCCCAGTGTCTCAGTACCCATTGTTGAAACTGCTCTTTCTTGCTCAGCCACAGACCACCTGAGCTTGCTGCTCATCAGCTGTGGCATCCCACTGATGCTGCCCAAATCCAGTAGATTTTGCTCAATAAGGAGCAGAAAGATACAGCAGAGACACTCAGTTTGCTCTACCTGATTGCCTGTCCTTTCAGATGAGCGTCATAAGCATGTGTGATGTCAGAGAGCTTTGTTCTCCTCAGAGACAGTGAGGCAATTCAAAAGCCCCCACATCATCTGACAAAGTGCTAATCAGCATGAGGCAATGAGGGTAGAAGTCCCATGAAGGGGATAGTAGAAGTCCTCACAGTCTTTGGGAAATGGAATTGTGCTGTACATGCCTGACCATCCAGCATTTGGGATGGGAGTAATGCTACTTCAAACAACAGGTTCTCTCATCTTTTCACCCTGTTTAGTGCAGTTTATTCTTCCTGATAAAGAACTTCCTGTACAAAAGATCACCATTAAATATATATGGTTATTCAAAATAATTCAGTGCTTATTTTTCCCGAAGTTCTAGGAGCTGCCCAGGGATGATTGTTCATGTGCTTCTGTTATGGCTTTTGGATGTGTGTTGGTCAATTATCTCTAGTCACATCTGTCATACGGATTCTAATGTGAACACACAGGTTTGAAGGCCTCTTCCCACAGCTCAGCTGCCCATCGCAAGCAAGCACACACAGACAGGCCAAGGCCGCATGCTGACCTGGCCCATCATCTCCGTGGGCCTGAGCTGTCTGGTCCAACCAGGCTAAAATGCACCAGTGTGCCATGGGTGCTGGAGGAAGCTCCTTTAGGAGAACTAATAGCTGCTTTGTAGTGATTTCGGATCTTTCTCTTCTCAGCTTCTTGCAATAGAGGTGAACACACCGGAGAAATTCAGCTCAACAGCTGACGTAGTGATTCGCTTGCTGGACACCAATGACAACGTGCCCAAGTTCACCTCTGACTACTACATTGCCAGGATCCCTGAGAACTCCCCTGGGGGCTCAAATGTAGTTGCTGTTACAGTAAGTATCAGTCACCTCTTAAGAAATGTTCTCTTTTCTGGGTGTCTGTGGAGACAGTTCAAGTACCTTAAAAACAGTGGACAGGGCAAGTAGCAAATCTTACTTGCCATTTGACTCCCGGACCAAACTCCAATTTCTTTTCAGAATCAACCAAATAAAAAGAAAAAAAAAAAAAATTAAAAAAAATTTAAAAAAAAAAAAAAAAAAAACTTCAGGAAAAAATAAGGCTTTAAACAAATATTATTTAGAACAACAAGGGCCATCTGCTTTTAAGACAAACCACGTGGCCTTTGAGTATTAAGAAAGCCTCAGCCAAATCAGTGTCCAGTGGGAAGATTCAGTTATGGCTAAGTGGAATTGGATTTACTGGATTTACTCATACTTAGGTATGAGTCAAAAGAAAACAAGATGGCTGCTTAGTAGGTATTAGTCTCCTCCTCCTGGGAGGAACCTGCCTGCTAAAGGCAGAATTAAATGGTTAAGGAGGGCAAGAATATAAAATTAAAGGGGGAAAAAAGATCCCTATATATGTATCTTCTCACAGTGGGAAAAATACATCTATAGATTTTCCAGCATCTTGCATTTTCATACAAAGAAAGGGTATTACATGAGCCCTGAGTGCTGGAGGAGCATTTCCAGCTGCCTCTCTCTAATGCAACTGCTGAGACTGGAGACAGCTCTCATGTCTGAGATAAGAAAGCTCCTGGCCACCTGGGCCTCAGTGGGGGATGCAAGTCACCTTGCAGAGGCCACACAGGTAAGGATGGTGGAGGCAGGTTGCCAGAGCTCTCCAGCACAAGCTGGCAACAAGTAAGAAGGAAAAATAGTCAGAATAATAAAGTACTGAAGGCGAATTTTAGTGATGAAAGAATCAAAGAAGTGAAACATAAACAATAGAGAAAAAGTTATTGCATGAAACTAATAGGAAAGCTATTGGAGACTTTAAACATTACTACCTTTTAGGTAATAGGAATAAAAAAATTCTAGGACTTGGATAGTAAAAAAAAAAAAGAGATATAAAAAATATTTGCAGAAGCAACAAAACTTCTGAGCCAAAGTGTACAGGAACGTGTAGCTGAGGAGCCCATGTAAAATTTAGTCATGTGCTGTTGACTTAGCACTTGACCCAGATTCACAACTACATGTGAAAAACTAAGATGTTTTAAGTACTCATAATGGCAATTCTGGAGGAAATCCAAGGTATGCAAATGTTTTAAATAGAGTTAGACTATACTAAACTAGGCTGTGGTCAAAATCATGGGGTGAGAGAATCTGACAAGCTCACGCCAAAGAACAAAACAACATCTATCAGTGGGGCTGCAGGTGTGTTACATTAATCCTGCAGGAATCAAAGACATTGTTCCAGGTCTCAAATATTTAAACAGGAAGATGAATGAATCAACCAGCACCACCATGAATTTTGATGGCCAGATACAACAGTACAACACCTCCTCAGAGCTATCAGAGAAGCAGGAGCTTATGGAAACAGCTGCTACCAAATCAATAGCTCTCCTAAGCCTGAGATAAGAAAGGAAGCCAACAAGAGTATGAAACAAAGATATCATCTGGCATAGTATTTGCATTATTAAAAGGCACACAGGCACAAGAGTGATTAAAATACAAACAAAGCTGAAATACAATGTATAGATTGAAACATTTGTTATTCATTACTTAAAATTGAACCAATTAAACAAGCAGAAGCTTAAAAATACTCTATATAAAGTAAATAATTTTGTCTAGGGAATATTCATTAATGTTTAACTGATAATTAGGAAGGTTTGAGAGCTGGCAGTGTGTTCACGTCATTGAGATCATCTCTATCAAAGGAGGGTGAGGTAACTGTGGATGGATGGGGCCATCTAGCGTCAGTCTCCCTGCCAGAGCCCCCGGGCACCAGGGACAGCGTTCCTGGGACTGGCAGGGACATTTCCTGCTAATGTTAGCTTGTTCACTTTCTAGGTGCATATTTGCTCATGCGGTTCCCCCCTGAAAATGTGATGGCAAAGAGAGTGAAAAGCATTTGGGCCTGTTGTTAAAAGTAAAGTGAAACATTTCTTTTCGCATTTGAGTAAAGTAAACCCCTCTTTTTTTTCTTTTTTAAAGGCTACAGATCCAGATTCAGGGCTCTGGGGAGAAATCAAGTACTCTATCTATGGAACAGGAGCAGATCTGTAAGTAACAAGTACATAAATAAAACTACATAACCTCTAAGCAGAGTTCTAAAAGAATTTTCAAAGAAAGCTAGCAGTCTCATTCTTGAGCTGCTCATTTCCAAGGACATTTATGCTATGTTCTTTGTGAGCTCTGTGAACACAACAACAGTAAAGCTACTGTGATCATTAAACATCTGCTTCATGAACCCAAGGAATTCTACCCACAAACCCCCAAAGAGATATAAAGCAGCTGAAGTATCAATACCCAGGATTTGTTCAATCACCATTTGAAAAACACTTGTAAGAGAAAGAGAGGTTTTGGTCTAGTTGTGAAAAGTGAGTTCCACAGAAAAAGAATCTCTTGCTTTTTTCCCCTTCGCTTTCCATATGGCTTCACAAATAGCTCTTGTCAAAATAAATCAAGGAAGACAAGATATTCAAGGATATAAACTTCACCTTTGAAGGTCAGCTGCATCGGGTGTTAAAAGCCTTTCATATATTTAAGCATAATAGTCCTGCATCAGGAAAAAGGGAACCTGATTACTTGATTTGGTAGTAGTGCCTCCCTCCCTCTCCCTGTCTTTGTGCTGGGGGTAGAACATCTTGAAACACTGGTTCCCTCACATCACGTCCATCCCAGCTCCCAGACATGGCTGGGATCAGTGATGTGGCTGTCACAGATATTCCTGCTGGAACCTGCAGCTGCAGGGCAGGGCTGCAGGGCAGAATGCTGGAAATGAATGAGCTTCTCAGGCACACTTCTCAAGAATCTTTTTTCCTCTGTACATTATCCACCTGGAGCTAAAGCTGAACCCTTCTTGTTAAGGTGAAAGCCATTTAGGAGGCACAAGCAAAGTCCAAAATCCAAAATGTTAAGGGTGAACCTCTTCTCTAGCCAGAAGGATACACATATGGGAGCATTTCCACCATGGATTATTTTGAGCTCTTCACTAAGTCTTTAAGCTAGCTGCTAACTGCACAGAGAGAAGCAAGAAAAGGTCACGTCATGCAGGCAGACCTCTTAGGTTTAGAATGTAGCAGCTGGTGGAAAGAAGCTTGAGAAGGTTGTTGACAAAGGATTTAGGGGAAAAAAAACGTAAGCACAACTTTATTCTGATTGGCATTATGGGGATGCTCAGATTCACAGTTCTTATGCTGTTGAATGAAGAAATTATGATGTGAACTTTTCTTTTCCTCCTTAAGTATTTTTGTTTGTTTTCCTCATGCCAAAATGGCATAGCTCTACAGAGCTGGATTGATTTTCTAGCCCTGGCACCTCTAGATCTGCTGAACACAGTTTGATGCAGACAGGAGAATTTCAAGTAGAGGTGTGATGTTTCTGTCTTGGATGTTACATCAGTGGGTGTGCAGTTGCATGGGCAGAGAGATGGGTTGTAGTGGAGTAAGAGAAATTGTGTTAACTGTTGAAACCAATCTGATGGCAATCCTACTTTGGTAATCCAAGCTGCCGGTGGGAGCACTTCTCTTCTTCCACTAAAATGGGAATGATGTCTGCATGGTTAGGCCGGGCTGGGTGCTAAGGAGGCAGCACAGGCACTGTCTCCTACACAGCTATTCCCGCCTCCAGATCTTGGATTTCAGCAAAATTGATTTTTTTCAACAAGGTTATGAGAACAATTGAAGATTCTGGATTACTAAATGCCCCTTTCATAATCACTCTCCATTGCATTCACAGTTGGAATACAGAAAATATTTTGCCACCCTGTATATTGATCAAAGGATATATAAAAAGTTTCATCTGTTAAAAGCTCTACTGCTTGGAGCCTACACTGGCAGTCCATTTTCAAAAGACACTGTGTTGGTATCTTCTCTATAAATCCAAACTTTGGGCTGACACTTTTGACAGTGTCTCTGTAATTACAAATGTGTAAAATTGAATTTGCAACAGATAAATCCGAACACCCACTCCATCCCAGTGTCAGTCTATGGAAAAAATGATTATTTTTGGAGAAGATAATTTGCCCTGCAGTTTGGGAGATTTAAGAGCAGATTTATTTCCTACCCATTCTGAGAAATGAACAGTTTAAATATGATAGGCATCACACTTCTTTTAGCTACTTAGGTGATATAAATCAATCTTAATTTATGCAGAACATAATCTATTACACCGTACTTTTAAACTGGAAAAAAAAAAGGTAAAAACCAGGTTTAATGTTTTTCCGTTTAATGTAAGGAAATCACTCTGGGATAAGGCCATCACACTGAGCATTTACTGAAGAGAAAGACTTTTAATGGAAAGTACATCTAAAATGGCACAAGAGAGAGAAAACTGAGACCCTGATAGCTCTCTGGTTTTCAAGCTTAAAGCAACTAGACAAAAACCAGGTAGAGTGTAGGACTGGAAATATCACCCAGAGAGGAATTAGGTGAAGAGTACCAGTGTCTGGGCACAGCATTCCAGTGTTTACAGTGGGCTCTAAACAGAAATTAAGTGACCAAAAGTCTTCCTTCTTTTCCAGGTTCCTAATCCACCCATCAACAGGCATAATTTACACCCAGCCCTGGGCTGTACTGGATGCTGAAGTGAACTCGAAGTATAATTTCTATGTGAAAGCAGAGGACACAGATGGGAAATACAGCTTGGCTGAAGTGTTTATCACAGTGCTAGATGTCAATGACCACTCTCCAGAGTTCAATGAAAACATCCAGGAAAAGACGATGATCATTGGGTCACCGGTGAAGATAGAGGTGAGAGATGGCACCGTGTGTCAAAAAGCAGAGTGCTTTGGAAAAGCCCTGGCTCTGCTGTTTACTCTCAGGGGTCATGATGAATGTCTGAAAGCTGCCTTTCCTTGCAGCTTTATTTTGCACATCCATTCAGATGTAACAAATGGATTAAAGTGTGGAATTATAGTATTTATTGACTGCCAAGAAAGAGAAATGAATTCTATAGGCAGAATATAAAGTCCTGTTACAGTATTTGAATGATCAGCTGGTGGACAATCCTGGATCATACAGTGATCACAAGAAGCCCAAATAAGATAAGTGAATGAAAGTACAGGGTTTTGAACACTTAACCTTCCTGACACGCATTTGTGTTCAACCACACAACTTAGTTCCCTTCATTTTAAAGAACCATATTCAATAATCCAGTGTGGAACAGAAGGTGAAAAAATGCAATAACAATTCCCAGGCAAAGGCACAGAACATCCTATGTGACACACATTTAAATGCAGATCACGAAGCCTGGTCACAACACCTAATGTTAGTAGAATAAATGCCACAGCACAAAAATTAAGGCAGCTATAGTTTATGTCATGGAGCGAATTCCATTGTTCTTTATCACTTCACATTTGTCCCCCACACTGTGTAAGAAGTTCCCAGCTGAGGACCATTTGCATTCTACAGATAGGTTACAGTTCAGTTTTTCCTCTGATTTTATTTCATCTCAAATAGAAATCCCTTATAAAGGAAGCAGCCCAGTCCTGCTGTTTTTCACTAGAAAATGTAGCCTAGCTTCCAAGATGAAATGAAAGCAGCCCAGTCATGACACAGATACTATCAGAAGTGAAAGCTCAGAAGCTTTTTGTCCTCAGGCAAAGATACAAACAATAACACCTTTGTTTTTTACACTTCCCCTACCAGGCTATAGACCAAGATGCAGAAGAACCCAACAACATTGTGGATTATTCCATCATGCAAGCAGATCCGGCCAATGTGTTTGACATAGACCAAAGCACTGGGGAAATCAAGCTGAAATCCTATATCCGATCTCTGGACATCATCCACAACATCACAAACAACAAAGACTGCATATGGTCATTGGTGGTGCAGGCCAAAGACCGAGGCTCCCCGTCCTTCAGTACCACCGCGGTTCTGAAGATTGATATCACAGAAGAGGTAAGCAAAGGTTTTAGAAAAATCCTTACAGGAGGCAATCCCTGAAAGGCATCAAAGGGTAAGCACTGCTTGCTCCATTTAAGAGACTTTTTTGCCAGCTCTGTTTTGTAGAGTGTTTCTATAGCCTTGAGGTGAAGTTGGATTCTACAGCCACAAATGTGAAAGATATTTTGATCAGAAATATTGCAAAGGTACAAAGGTAGGAGCATAATGTAATTATGAGGTTTTTGTTAGAGATTGTTAGAGATTAATTAAGGTCTAATAGACTTCTGAGGGTAAAGGTAAATCCTGACTGCTAAATTTCTGCTTTTTTATTTTCATCCAGGAGAAGAAAAAAAACCATTTTTTTTCCTTACAAAAAGTGAGTGGAAAGCAGCTGGGGTCAGAGTGAAATAAATCAGATAAATCAACCTAAGTGACATAGGAAAAGTGAGAAAAAACTTTACAGAAATGCTTTAAAGTACATAGAACTTTGAATGGGAGTTTAATAATTGCAGTATTATTAGCAGATGAAACAAGAAGCCTAAAAGAGTCTTGCACATGTAGGTTGAGATTTTCCTTAGTGCAGCTTTTACATCACCTGAAGAACAAGCAGCAATTTATGGTGTGCAGTGCATGCCTGCACGATTCTTATTTATTGTAACTGCCTTGCCATGCCTTTAAATAGGTGCCAGCAGGGAAGGAATGGGCTTTAAAGCAGATGAGAAACACATCATTAGCCTGACAGTCTCTGGACCACACACATAAACTGGGCAAAGATGGAAATCTAATCCTACAGACAGCAGCTGGCTTTCTCTTTGTTTGGTCACAAGGCTCCCGCTGCTCTTGGGTCTGTTATAATTCTCTGTTTTCCCCGTCTCCTCTTATTCCACTGATACTCCTTATGAGGCACATTCATATGAGAGCTCTTGTACACAGTTCAGAACCTGCTGGACTGCCAGGGGACTTGGGTCTGCTCTAGCAGGGCAGGGCCTGGCATGGGGTTGCCTTTTGGGGCCAGCCAGCCCTGTGGGCATGGGCTGGGCTTGCTGCTGCAGGGTTCTGCCATGTGGAGCTGGGGGGACTCTGCATGCAGGGTGTCTGTGGTAAGTCTGGAGGCGTAGCTGTTCTCACAGATACAAAGGAAATGCACTGCTTAACACTTGAATTTTCAAAGGAAATGAAAATTTGGTGGGTTTTATACAACAAAAAAGAATTGCTGCTCACAGCCAAGAGTGGGAGCACTTGCCCTCCCTGCCTTGCCTCCAGGCTTCTCACAGGCTGCACGTTTCAGGAGTGTGTGGCACCAGCTGGACCCAGGCACTGTCCTCAGGCAGGTCCCTGCTGGTGGCCACCAGCCTTCCCTTCCCTTCCCTTCCCTTCCCTTCCCTTCCCTTCCCTTCCCTTCCCTTCCCTTCCCTTCCCTTCCCTTCCCTTCCCTTCCCTTCCCTTCCCTTCCCTTCCCTTCCCTTCCCTTCCCTTCCCTTCCCTTCCCTTCCCTTCCCTTCCCTTCCCTTCCCTTCCCTTCCCTTCCCTTCCCTTCCCTTCCCTTCCCTTCCCTTCCCTTCCCTTCCCTTCCCTTCCCTTCCCTTCCCTTCCCTTCCCTTCCCTTCCCTTCCCTTCCCTTCCCTTCCCTTCCCTTCCCTTCCCTTCCCTTCCCTTCCCTTCCCTTCCCTTCCCTTCCCTTCCCTTCCCTTCCCTTCCCTTCCCTTCCCTTCCCTTCCCTTCCCTTCCCTTCCCTTCCCTTCCCTTCCTTTTTATCCCTTTGCATCCCATTGTTTTTGCAGAAACAGATTTCAGTTTGCATGTATGAGAGATGCAGTGCCAGTGTCCAAACCCCTTGGTCATTCCCTGTGTCCCAGGGACAGCACAGTCACAGCTAACACTTTGTGAAGAAAACAATCTCTTGGTGTAGGCATATTGCATACACACACTCTCTCTCTGAGGCTGTTACACATGTGCATTTCATCCCCCTGTGCTCCAGCTGTACCAAGGCTCTTGTTTTGCTGTTTGGTGAGCATTTATGTACTACTGATTTTGGATAAGGAGGATATTTTTGAATGCATCCTCTAGAGGTTTCCTGCAGTGTTAATCACAGTAAGTAATTAAACAGGCATATTTTCTGATTAACGTTTTACCATTGCAATTAGCACAAGTCTGTGCCCTTCTGAGATGGATGCCTTGTGGCTAAGTTCAGCAGTATTGCACATCAAAAGGACCTTCTTCTCTTGGAATAATGCAGTGCTAAAAGAATCCAAAGGCCTTTTAATTTAACTGAGTCTGATTTTATGGAAATTGGTATTGAGGGGCATCTGTTAATATCCTATTCTTTCACAATAAATAAAAAATATCCTTTCACAGAATAAAAAACATATGCTGGAAAAGCCAGTCTTTTCCCATCCATATGTCTCCCTCAGAAATCTATTCCTGCTGCCTGATATTTTCAGAGAAGGCTTATTCCCACTGCTGTTCCTGAAGGTTGGCCTGATGGGGGCATCCCTCGGCCTCTTGATGACTCCACTGAGGTTCTGCAAATGTAGAGGGGGCGTTTATTTACACCTCCTCATGGACTGAGGCTTAAGTCCATATTTAGACAGCATAATCTGTAGTTCTTAATAGCTTTGGCCACTCATTTAGACTTCTAAATATAGCTGGTGAGTCTTAGTTTTAGATTCTCCTAGCTGAAAGGCTCAACAAAAATCTTTGCAGTAACATGGAGATCTTCTCCTCTCTCGTACTAACTGCAACCATGGGAGCTGTGGTTGGTGGCACTGCACAGCCCTTGCCATGTTCACAGAGCAGTTGGCCTCTTATTTCCAGTTTCATGGACTTGAAAAAAATATTGGTTTTGATTTGAGAAGTCTTTGAACTTTGTATTGCAAAGTGATGCAAACACAGCCTTCATATACAGTGATAGCATTGAGCTTTGTGATAAGCACCAGGGGCAGCTGGTGTTCTACCTCAGATCAGGAGTCAGTACTGAAGCAAATCTCCTGATCATCTCCACATACTGTGCCTGTGCCTCACATAGTTCCAAGCATACAAGGTGGACTTCTTTCAGAGGAAAATGTGTTTGGGAAGCACACCTAGAATGCCTGGGCACCAACAGGCAGCCCCTCCCTGCAACCAGTCTAGAAAAAAACCCAAAAACACTGAATGTGTGGAAGTGGGCTCCTCAGAACCTGCTGGTTCATTGTACAGATTGTAGAGATCCACTTGCTTAAGTCAACACAGCCCAAGTTGTCTGTAACACAATCACTGAACCAAGCATTTAAGATCAAGTCCAACTGTTAATCCAGCACTGCCAGGTCCATCACAGAACCATGTCCCTTAAGTGCCACATCTAAAAATAATCTGTAATAACTTGGGCTCTTAACAGATTTGCCTACTTACTTAGACTCCTAAATATTTCTGGTGAGCCTTGGCTGCTCTCATGGTTGAACAGCTCAACCACATTCCTTTGGGGTCCAGCTTCTGCATACTTGGCCCATGTGCTCTGCTCACTGCAACCCATGCATTAGGAGAAGCTGCCACAGCAAAAAAAAACCCGGCAGAGCATTATCTTCTGTGAGCAGTGTTATTTTAACTCCTTTGATTGCTGTTAGGAAAGAGTGTTTCTTCCAGGTCCTGGCCCACAGAGTATGACAGCTTCCATTTCATCATGTATGTGCTTTTATTTTATGTGTACCAGAAAAAACAGTACTCTTCAAAATGCAGCATGCCTTTTAGGAAAAAACAACAGCTTCAGCAGTTGCAAAGTGGCATTATTTGTTGAGCTGGCTACATGGCACTGCTGGTAATCGACACAAGGACTTGAAGATGTTTTGAATGTGCACTTCCCATAAGTCTCTCTGCAGCCTGGCTAAGATGATGACATTCCTGGATTGTATTGCAAGTTATTTCTGATATTTATCCTGCCAGTGTCATGGCCATGACAAACAGAAACCCTCCCACTGCGTGCGTACAAAATGCCTGATGTCTTTATGCAGAATAGTTGTCATCCAAGGCTAATTCCAGGCAAAGCTTTGTATAGTAAAGGTCAAGTAACTAGAATAGAGGCTGAACCAGCTAGCTGTTAATGGGTTTAGTTTTGGTATTAATCATCTCTTCATCATTGGAAGTTCTGAACAGATGCCAGACTTGCTGAGACCAGGGGATTGAACAAAGCTACATGCAGAAACTCTCCATACAATTTTTATGTGTTCTTACCTCTGCAGCTGTAGTACACAGGCAACATGTACTTCTGTCTAATCTCATTTATTCAAGGCTTTCAAATACCTAGTCAAATACTCTTCAGTCATCAGTGCCTTCCTATAAAAGAGATCTTGACAAAACTCGTAACAGGTGGACTCAGGTCACGTACTACTTAGCAGGGTTTATGTGACACTTAATTCATCTGACTTTCACATGAAGTTAAGTAAGGCAGGGTAGAATTTCTATCATCTGATGGGATTTAAGTACAAAAAAATCCAAGTAATGCAGAACAGCAAAGCCGATGTGAATCTAAGCTCCACCAAAGTCATGGGCTGCTTTGCTTTTGGTTTCTAGTTCATGTCCACTGCTAATTGAATACTGGAAGATCTCTCTGCACAGTAAAATTATGAAAATTAGTCCCTACCTGCCCAGTGACATGGTCTGTGAGTTTCACTAGCATTTCTTTGCCCCTTTCTTGTTGGCAATAGGACACATTCAGGGTAGAAGAGTGGTCTTGATAATGTGTTTGAGATAGATTGTGAAAACACAGAAATTAAGACAAGGAAGTGTTTATGAGTTAATTTACATGCCCCAAGTTTATGGATGTGACATTAATGACAAGAGGTACTCTGAAGCACACTCTGGGATACTCCCCAACTGGGAAGGGCAAAGAAATGGCCATCCTAGATTAGGGTCATACAGGGAAATTTATCTGATCTACAAGTCAGAGGTTCAAGTCCAAGCTACTCACAAGGTTCTCCTTATACACCCTGTCTTTGATACCTGTTTTAGCATATGGTGTCTCCTGTTCCAGAGGAGTGCTTTTCTCCCCATTGACCAAAAGCTGGGAGCTTAGACCTCTAACAAAAATGCAGATCACTAGACGTGCAAAGTCTGGGTGAGGATTCGCTCATGGAGTCAAAGACAGGGGCCTGGGGCACAGTGGGCAGCCCTTTCTGCAGCCACATATCACTTTATGAACAACTCTCAGTAACCAAACCTGCATGTGAATGGGCCATTTCTGAAGGATCCCCTGGCCTTGCATAGCACCACTGTCCAGACACCATCTGTATTCATGGCGAACATCTCTTGGAAATGCAATCCAAGGATGGGCTGTCATGCCCTGAATAAGGGTGACCTATGTGCCATGCCTCTAGCCTTTATTCCCCAATCAGCCAGGTGTATATATGTGCTTCCTAACTTCTTTTACTGTTTCTGGATTCAGTTCAACATCATTGCAACTGCCTGCTCTCCTGTGCCTAGTTCAACACTTAGCTCCCTTTATTTTATAGGCTCTCTATCCTGTACACATTTCAGCCTAGTTCCCCAGCTGTATTTATAATAGTTACTGGCCTCCTTCAAATATAACCATGTGAGGGTTGACCATTTCTCTTATTTTTGATATTTCCAGATCAAGTCCAGGGTAAAATCCTATATTTTAGGCCTCAAGAAGCGTCCATGGACAATATATGGAATATGCATGAGTGGCGTCCTTTCCACCATTTCTGTTACAATGGTGATCTCCACCATCATGTACTGGAAAAGTGTGAAAAGATCCAAGCTCCACCCGCAGGGCAAAATCCGAAAAATTATACGGGGACCTCCGAGACGCACAGTGTGCTAAGCTGGAAAGTGAACTGGCCATTCATTTGTCCTTAATATGCCATATGTAGCTTATGTCATTGCTGATTTCTTTTCTTTCTATAAACAAAGCTCTTTAGCTCCACTTATCTCCCCTACCTCAAAGAGTTTTGTTATGTCTGTAAAAGAGTACTTGAAAACAGAATGCAGCACATATCTGCTACCTACTCATTTGTACACTGACATTTTATAATCAGAAGTTTTCTCCTAATCCTTTTCAATGCCATGATCAGTAATTGAGCCAATTATTTTCTTGCTCCATTCTTGCAAGTTAAACACTATGGTGACATGCAGGAATCTGCCCTAATTTGGTGGCAATACTTCTGAAGCTTTTGTGTTCAAGTCATCTACCTCACAGCACTATAATGTTTACCCAGCCTCTGGCCCCATCTAAATTCTCCACCCCTGGGCTGGACCGGCTGCGTGACTCTCATATTTTTTTTTTTTAGAGACAATTTCCATCAATCAGCTCTACTTGTAACATATTTTGGACAAATGAAATTTCTGGGTCACTGTCTGTCCCCTAGAGTAAGTCATGTGTTTTCTTTGTACTCCTTTACAGACTCTTCACAAAGGGCCTATGGCCGCCTTTTTGATGCAAACTAAAGATAACCCCATGAAAGCCTTAGGAGTGCTAGCTGGTGTCATGGGCATAATGGTGCTGATAACTATCATGATCTCTACTGCCATGTTCTGGCGCAACAAGCGGTCCAACAAAGTCATGCCGGTGAGACGGATCATAAAAAAGAGACAGATGCCGCCATCCCGGACAGTCAGGATGGAGTGGCTGAAGTTCAAGAGGCCCAGCAACGCCGCGGAGAAGTTTGTCGTTGAGGAGGACGTCAAGAGCCTGCACAATGAGAACAGCAACAACAACGTCCAGGTTGTCCCTGTGCCGCCGGCAGCCCCCCTGCCCCCGCCGCCCCCCGCCCTGGCTCCCCGGGGCGATGCCCCAGGGTGGCGGGTGCCAACCGTGTCTGGCTCCCTCACTCCCAAGCACGTAATCAAGCCACCAAAGAAGAAAGGTCACAGCAGCACCCACAACGCCCTCGTGTCAGAGCTCAAAATGAGGTTTGAGAAGAGGAACGCAGCTTTTGGGGAGCCCCACATCTAGGTGCTCTCAGCAGCCCCCAGAGACTGCAGACTGTGGCTGGGCATGGATGTTTTTACGTGCTGTCTCTTCCCTGTGTCTGTCAGCACCCTGTGAACCAGAGCAGCTTCTCGCTGTGATAGCCACCCCTCACCTTCTGCAAGTACCACGTGCTACAGAGTGATCCCACCCGCAGGAGCGCTGCCTCCGTGTCCAGTTGTGACTGCGGTTCCTTCGCTGTGTCCCATGGGCTGTCCCTGCAGCTGTGTCTGACCACGGTGCTGAGTGCGCCAGCCACAGGCTCCCCAGGGGAACAGGGACTCAGGTCGCCCCTGGTTTGGAGGTCTCTACCCAGAGCTTGGGTTTTCAGACAAGATGCTCTGCAGCCAAGGCCCTGCTGGATGCTTCTTCTGACCTGGTCTGGCAGGTGGGTTTGCAATGTCTGAAAATCCATCACTTCAAATCCCAGACCCATTTTTGAAGATGCTGGCCTGGCTGTGGCAGCAGCACTGTCGAGGTGCAGGTCTCCTACAGCAGTGACACTGCCCTGTCCCCAGAGCACAATGTGCTTTGCAACAGCTGGCGGAGCGATGTGCTCATGGCCTGAGTACCCTCATTCCCAAAAGGTAAGCGGGCAGGCTTGGAGAAGTTCTTCATTTTCCTGCAGCTTACACTGGGTTTTGCCAGAGCACATTGACATGATGCTGCACTTTGCTTCTGCCCTGGACTTGCCTGCTGAGGAGGGATGGGAGGGGCACCTCAGCCTTCCCTGGACCAGCAGGGGCAAGATTTGAGCACAGAGGTTGAATAGCAGCGCTCACTCAGCACTGCCTCCTTCTGACACTGTGCCCCAAAACAGTGAAGAGCCCAGCAGGAGGAGGCGGACATGAGTAAAAACACAGGGAAGACAAGGTAAAACTGAGAGGCAAATGATGAATGGAAGAGAGACAAGTGCTGGAAAGTTGCATATGTTGGTCAGGGAAGTGTCTGGAAAGATCATGTGGTGTTGTACACTGCTAGCAGAAGGTGTCGAGGAATATATTTCATCACCTCTCCTGGCTTGTTGCAGGGACTGGTGTGTGCAAAAGGAGGTTTCCATAAAATATTCATGTTTTTCTTATCAGTATTTTTGAGTGAATTAAACAACAGTTAATGGGAGGGGACTGGCAGGGCAGCTGACAGGTTTTTCCTGTTACGTGACAGCAAAAAGGCACTGAGAGCAGAGCACTTTTTTCACTGGATCTACCCCAGGGACTCCCCCTCAGGTTTGTTTCTGAGGAGAGGTTTTTCAGCTGAGTGTTTCCCATCCCCTGAGGAGAAGGCAGCACCCACCGAGCTGGCTGGGAAGCAGCACCCTGCACCCTCTCTCTGAGACCCAGTCCTGCAGAGAAGCTGTGCTGTCATGGTACCAGGAACATCAAGGTAGGGAGCAGACCTGACAGGACGCGCCGTGTTAATTCAAGGGGTTCATGAGAGTTCTCCAGCAGTCATTTGAATTGAACCAGCAGACCTGGCCTTCAGGATCTCCTCTCCCTCCAGTAGCTGAAATAATTCCCCTTTTTGCATGAAGACTTCATCAGTTTAGCAGATAGCTGATTGAATATGAAATTACCCACTTACAAGGAAAATCTCTGCAGCAGAGTCCCAGCTCGGGGCCATGGCAGGAGCACTGCTCCCTGAGCCTCTGCTGTCACATCTCTCCTTTTCTCTAGTCTGTTTTCTTGCTTATCCATCCTCCTGGGGCACTGTGATGTGAGGCCCAGGTTCTCACCTGTCCAATCACCTCGTCCTTGTCCCCTGGCCATAAGCTGGCTGGAGGGAGGGGACGTGCAGCCCCTGCCCCCCCTCCTGCTGCCCTGTGCAAGCACCTGCCTTCGGCTGGCTGAGTGTTCACAGGTTCTGCAATGTTCCCTGAAGTCCCTGATTTATTCCCCATATCACTGTCTTCCCAGTGTTGTGTTATTGCCAGTGTTCAGTGTTCATTCTCTAATGAGGAAAGCCTATAAAGACCATTCAATTAAGTCAGATTTAACAGGAATTACAGGCTTATAGTCTTAGAGATTATATTTAAGAGGTGATAAAGATGTTTTATTACTATGTTGTGAGACTCTTTCCCAGTTACTCTGTATTTCAACTTCAAGGAATTTTTTTAATAAATAAATTTTTAAAAAATCTGCAAAAGGTGTTTCTGTGCTTGGTGTGCTTCTGCTGGCAACACTGCTTTGCCATCACCTGTTGTGTGACCAGACAGCCACAGGCAGCCAGGCCGCTTTTCAGGATGACCAAATGGACACTTCTGCGGGCTGTGAGTCGAGAGAGGGGCTGTGCAGTTTTTGGACAACACCAGGCTGGAAGGAGAGGAGGTGAGAGGCAGGATGCCATTGGCACAGGCAGTGGGCAGGGTCACAGAGAGACCCTGGCCGAGCTCCCACGAACAGCCCCACTGCAGCACGGCCCCGGGGCAGGGAGGCAGCAGGTTCAGTCTGATGCCACAGTCCAGCTGCTGCAATTTGTTATGGACTTCTCCACACGGTCAGGGGCTGTTTTGTTCTTCCCTGGCTGTATCCTTGGTGTGATTCAGCAGCTCTCTCCAGTCTCAGCAGTGTGCCGTTGTCCCTCCCTGTGACCAGGGTTGAAGAAGGCCAGTCATTACTGACGGTGCTTTGCTATTTACTCCCCCTCACCCACAGCCCCACACTGGTCTTCAGCCAGCATCAGCTCATGCCTTGCTCTGCATTGGCCATGTCTGCGGGTGGCTTTCCCAGAACAAGGTTTTCCTGCTAGGCCAGCTACTTCTGCCCCTTCCTCACCACTCCAGACCCCTGCGACTTGGACTCAAGCTGCCTGGCCTCCTCCATCCCTGCAGCCAAACCCCAGAGCTCCTTGGAATCCAGGTTTCTTTGCAATTTGTAACTGTAAAAGGCCAGAGATGAAGCAGAAGACCTCTGTGTATTCTGAAAACCGGTCATGTTTATTGCTTTGATACTAAAAGACAAGACTAGGAAGTCCTGTGAAGTATTAACAGTGAGAGTCAGCAGTGACAAAACAGAGCTCTGTTCAAAAGCTGTGCAGTACAGGATAGCAGAAGGAGGTGCTGGGGGAGGAATCATAGGGCCTGAGGAGAGACAGCATGGAAAACACACACCAAAAACCAAAATACAATTAGAAAGTCAAGCTACCACTGCATGAAGCTCAAAACAGCTGGGGTGTCTACTCTACATTTTTCTTTTTGAAACTATCTATAACACATACAACAAGGGCTGTGGGTCTATGGGCCACATGCTTTGGTTGTGCTGGAAAGCATGAGGTCAAGAAAAGAAAATAAGTCACATGTCCTCAGACCCCCGAGAATCACAGCACTGAGCTGCTCCACAAGTGGGAAGCAGTCACTTTTACTACATGCATCTTTTGCCTCTAGCAAAGAGGCAAGCTTTGGTTCCAGAACAGCAATATAGGCAGGCACCTGTCTGCATTTAGGGAATGTGCCTGGCTTCCATCTTCAGCCCCCAACCCCCTGCTCCACTATATTTGCTGTCCCTGTCCACTTGTTCCACCAGCCTGCTTCAAGCACTTGCACTTTTCCTGTTTGTGGTACAACCAAGGCTGTGAATCTCTTAGGGCTGCGTAAACCTTAAGGAGGAGTAAGGAACAAAAAAACAAAAAACACAAACCACCCCCAAAACCAAAACCAACACCTCTTGTCAAAATATTTTTTTCTCCAACTCAAATAAAATCTCTTCATCACGTTGACCCAATCGTCCCCACCATTTGTTGTTGCTGGGCTGTGAGCACGGCCGTGCCCAGCTCCCCTGTCTGTTCCCAGGACTGGCACACAGGAGAAGCCGGCACCTGGCGCTGGACAGAAATAAACACACACCTGTGTGGGTGAGTGAGGGGACACTTCTGGCCTTTGGCCACAAGCACGACTGTTGGTTCGGGGATTGTTTTTCTGTCAGTGTTGGTTTTCCCGGTGTGTCGGTGTGCGTTGCGCCACGACAGTGCTGAAAGGACAGCCCGGGGCTACGGAGGCGCGGCTCCAGCCACACCCGTGGCCGGACAGCCCGGGCACCTCCATTCCCGGGGCTCCCCAAGCCTGGCGCAAGCACCCGAGCCCTCGCAGCCCTTCCAGAACCGGCACCGGCTGCGGCCCGCGGCTGGGAGGCGCCGCAGCGGCCGGGCCTCAGGGCGGGCAGGGCTGGCCTAGTAGAGGTCGGCGCTGTTCCTGTGGGGCGGCCGGGCCTTGCCGGGCTCCTGGCGCTCCGGGGGCCGCCGTGCGCCGCGGCCGCCGTCGGGGCGGCAGAGCCCGTCCTCGCTGCCGGCGGGCAGGCTGTCCAGCGTGCTCTCCTTGCTGCCCGCGGCGTGCGCCGGGCTCCCGCGGCGGCGGCGCGGGCAGGCGCTGGGGCAGCGGGCCAGGCAGCCGGGCAGCGCCTCGGCCGTGCAGGCGTACATGCCGGCCGGCACGGCCAGCACCATGGCGCACACGATGACCACGATGTGGATGAGCTTCTCGCGCTGCTCCATCTGGCTGACGTCGCTGCCCGTGACGAAGACCACGCACTGGCCCTTGCGGGGAGCCTGGTTGCGCACGGCCACGCACACCTCGTACTTGGTGGCGGGCAGCAGGTCGGTCACCGAGTAGGTGTTGACGCCGGGCCCGATGTAGATGGTGTCCTTCTGGGCGGCGTCGTAGCGGCCCACCAGCAGCGTGTACCAGGTCTCCCCCGGCTCCGCCGCCGCCGCCGCGAACCACTCCAGGGTGATGCCGTACACCGTCTGCTTGGCGATGCGCACCTCCACGTGGGCGCCCGGCTCCGCGGGGCCGCCGGGCGCCCAGCCGCGGGGCGTGGTGGAAGCCCACGGGGCCACCACGCGGAGGTTGATGGCCACCGAGGTGTTGCCCAGGAAATTCGCCGCCGTGCAGGTGTAGTTGCCTGCGTCTGCTGGCCTCGCCGCCGGGATCAGCAGCTCGGAGCGGACGGTGTCCTCGCTGACGGGCTCCGTGGACACTGCGGGCAGAGGTGAGCGGTCAGCAGGGAGCGCCCTGCCTTGGGTAGCCCCAAGGCCGGGGTGGGACAGGGCCCACTCAGGGCCCGCCCTGCCAGGGAGAAGGGAAGAGGGGCACGGCCCAGACCCCGCAGAGCTGACAGCAGAGTGCTGTCTGTCTGAAAGGCGATAAACTTAGCATTGGGACACCCAGGCGTGGGAGGCACGGAGTGTGTCCGACCCCGAACCAAGTGCAAGCAGCTGGAGAAGCTGCTGTGGGCAGAGGCCGAGGTGCCCATCTGCAATCAGCCTCCTTAGGTCAGGGCAGAGCAGGAGAGGCACTGAGGAGGCACACCGACATTTTGGACACATGCTGCACCCTCTGTTAGGATTAAAAATGTCAGTCTCAAGAGGCTCAGACCAAAATAAGTGTACGAAGCCAGAAAGTGTTGGGCTGGAAGTGAAATGCACTTTTAAGAACAGTGTGAAACCCTGTCCTCTGCCTAAACAGGGGTGTGTGGCTGTGGTTGAGCAGAAACTGTGTAATTAATCAGCATGTGCTTGTGGAAAGACACACAAGTGCTGCTTGCTGCAGTGCTGCAATTGAAGCAAATATCAGGCCAAGATTAAGGGCTAATGCTATCCTATTTAGTTAGCTGGCTTATTAGGGGCACACAGAACCTGTGTGCTGGCTGCCAGTATGTCTTATTACCTTACCTGATTAAAATAGCAACTTGTCCTATTGAAGGCTCTTAGTAAAAATAAACGTGAGGGAGGGCGGATTGGGAGGAAAAGGTCTCATATTACAGCACCTTTGCTAAAGAATATAAATAAGCGAGACTTCAGGAAAACAACCTCCTCTGTTTCAGTTCATTCTGAACATAAATGGACACAGGAAACAGAGCAGCACAGTTTTGGGGTTTGTGTAGTATTTCTTGAGGGAATACATGGGAATAGTGTGGGAACATACAAGTCTGTGTATATCTCTGTGGGCTCATACAAACACATCTACATGCACATATATGCATTTATATACAGTATATGACATACAGTGCAGTATGTAGTATATAGTATATAGTAAATATACTTGCCTATTAAGATAACTATGTATGTATTAAATATGTACAACTAATATAGGATTAGTACCTCCTACATCATGTATCATGAGGAAAGAGCTGCTTCTTAAAATCCACAAGTAAGATAATTGTATAAAAATGAGGCCATGCTCCTTTCATCATTGACTGATGTCCTGCATGAAGCAGCTCTTCTTATGCTGGTCAGATGTGCTTAAATGCACAGGATGATTAAGATCATTTGGATTACTGCCACCACAATAACTGTGATGCTCTAAAGGGGCTGGGTTGCTGTGGTGACTGTGATGGCCTGCAGACCTATGTAAGTAGAATAGTACAGCATAAATTTTTAATGGGAAAAAAAAAAGGAAGAAGAAGAAGGAAAAAAGCTTTGCTTACCATTAAATGCCCTTAAAAGTTTGAGTGCATAAGTCCACCAGACAGCCGGGGAAGGGCTGGCTTGCACAAAGCAGGTCAGGGTGATGTTTAACCCTGCTGGGACTGTCAGGTTGGTGTCAAGGGCTGAGGTCAGGGGCTTCATGCAGCTGTTAAGCTCCACTTCATGAAAAAACTTCCCTGTCCTGAATTTTGGGCCTGCGCAAGTTAAATAGGAATTCATCAGAATAATAGGTGGGCCCACGGACTTGATAAACTGGACAAATCCCCGCAGGCGACAGTCACAAATCCAGGGGTTGTCATGGAGGGCTAGGACAGCATTGGAAATGGCTTCCAGCGGCCCCTCCATCCTCTGGCTTCTCTGGTAGACGGGCCAGTTATAGAAGACATCCCTGGATATGATGGTAAGCTGATTTGAGGATAGATCTAAGTAGGTCAGGTTGGGCAGATAGCGGAGCGCGTGTTCTGGAAGGACATCCAGCCGGTTGTGCTTCAGATCCAGGATTTTCAGAGTCGGGGTGTCTTGAAATGCTGTCCATGGCACCGAACTTAATTTGTTCCCTTGCAAGCGCAGCTCCTTCAGAGCTGGCAGATATTCCAGGCTCTTGATGTGCATCACTGTGATGTTGTTAAAATTGAGCCACAGATACTCCAAGGCACTAACATTCTCAAAAGACCCACGAGGCAATTCTGTTAGGTGAGAATTTTCTATTCTAATTTTCCGGATGTCCTGAGGGATGTTTGCAGGGATCTGCCTCAGCAGTGCAGACATGCAGAGCAAACTCCTAGGGAGGAAATCAGAAAATTTTCCAGGTCACACACCACATTTGAGGCCAATAAACCAGTTCCCAATGCAGATCTACAAGCACTTGAATAATTGTAAGGTATTGTATGTAGGGCATGCATAAGCCATCCATCCATCCCTGGGGTTTACACCAATTTTACCATAAAGAATGCAATTAAGTCATAAAAATGGCTATGTATGTAATTACATATCTCAGGGCAATAAGAGAAATCACATTCTATGCTCAGTTCAGCACAATTCAAGTACTAGAGGTGGCACTCCATGCATCAGTCTGCTTGGTTTTGGTGCTCACATCATCGGCAAGTTCCCACTGGGGCTGTCTGAGCCACCTCACTGGTGCTACAACAGGGGTAACAGTGTTCTTACCTTCCAAAGCCGTCCTGAGAACAAGAGCATCCTGTTACGCAAGATGAAACAGATGGGTTTATCTTGTGGAAGGCCAGAAGAAGAAGAAAAATATGACAGACTAGGTCCATATTCTCCTTTAAGAAAGTACTGTGCGGGGTTTGCACCAAACACACCAACAGCCTCCAAGAAGCAAATCCTATCAGCTGTAATCTTCCTTGACGCAGAAATAAATCCTGCTGGGGACCCAACCCTAAGGAAGACATGTAGTGTGGTTCTCAGCCTGTGTCCAAGTGCTAAAAACCACCTCCAGCACCACTCCTGGCATTCCTCCTCCAGCAGAGGGGATTCTGACACACATTTATTTGGTTGGGAATATGAAGATGGAGCCAAAACCACTTCTTTTGCCAAGCTCTTGCAAGTAATTAACCAGGCCAAATTCTTCTTCTTTTTTTTTTTTTTTTTTTTAATTTAATGGGGTCTGTCTCTGTCTCCTATATTTTAATGGCTTTTATCAAGGTCAAAAGCCACACCAAGGGCCAGACCTCCCAGCTGTGATTTGCATTAGTGCCCCGTTGCACAGTCCCTCCTCCCCCAAGCCCTGCCCACAGTGCTGTGCAGGGTGTGTTCTGCTCAGGGTGAGTGTGAAACCTGCTCCCCAGGATGTTACAGCATGGAAGCGTAAGCATGGCACCTTTTTCCTCTGAAATCACTCCTCCTCCCCACAGTTCTTACACGTTGGGAGTGAAAATAACAACACAGCTGGGGCCAGTCCATGGGTTTCTCTGATAAGAGTGTCTTGGAAGTCAACCTGTTTTGTATAAATACAAACTTCCAATGCTGTTCTCTGGCTTCCCTCATAAGACACGAGCCAACTACTTTTCAGTCATCTTGAAAAACTAAGCGTTTCTGAGAAGGGATTTTGAGTAACCAAATTTATTGATCTCTTTTAATCCAAAATAGCAGGTTTCAGTTGTGCTTTCCAAGGAGTTCTGCATTCTCCTGGGGCCATCTAGTGTGGATGGGCTTCACTACAGCCTGCACAAGAGCACGCCTGGGAAGAGGGCTGCACCCACTGCCCGTGTGTGTGACGCTGGGTCAAAGCAAGATTAGCCTGAACCTGCTTAACCTCTAACCTATGGGACCAGGATAGAAAAATATTTAAAGTGTGGCAGCTTAGAGCTATATGTGGCTCTCAGGATTGTGCTGCTTTCAGCCTATGGAAGACACAGGCTTGTTTCTGCAGTGTTTAAATCAACAGGAGCTTTTATTTCATGGCAAATCAGCAAAATGAACTGGGGGACTGACAGAGTGCTCTGCTTCTGTCCCGCATGTACAGGGAATGGGCCACAAGGAGTGGGCCTGTGTATGGGGAGACAAACAGAATGAGTACTAAAGGCCATCTTGCCCTGTATATATTACAGCTGTGTTAAATATCCAAGAGTGGAACAGCCTTGCCCTCCCAGCTGAGGGTGTGACAGAGTGAGGGAGGGGGCTCAGCTGGGGTCTGCTGTGAGGAGGAGGGACAGGAGCAAAGGACAGGATAAGGAAAGCTGCTGTACAAGGGACAGACAGGGTTAGACAGCCGTGCTGGGGACAGGAAGGAATGAGCTGGAACTGCAGAAGGAAGAGAGAAGAGTCCAGAGAAGGAGCCAGCACTGTGTAGAGCTGCCCCTGAGAGGCAAAAGAGAAAAAGTATGAAAGACTTGTAGACAGCAAGGTGATGATGCTTAAAGCCTTCTGAAGCTTTAATGAAGCGCTCTGAGTGTTGTGGCCATCTTGACAGCCACACCTCTGGGGATGCTACTGCCCACAGTGCCTCACATACAACAAGCACATGGGATTTTTATGGTTTGGGGGTTTTAGCTGAAATATTCCTTATTTTTCCATGGTGCAGTATGTGATATCTCAACAACTCCTCTATTCAAAGATCTCAGTGAGCTGGGAGTGAAGGAGGAAGTTGCTGGTCTGTAGCACAGCAGATGCAGCAGCTATAAATCCCCCACTGGGGGGTGGTGGCTGCTGAGGGGTTTCTTAGTGAAGCTGCTGCTGTTGCAGTGTCACTGCAGCCCGTGTCACCTGAGGCACACACTCCTTGTGCACTTGCCATGTAACCAAAGCAATAGAGGGGGCACCCATCAGCAGGGCTGGCTGGCTAAACTGAGGATGCTGCAGGAGCAGCAGTGGCAGCTGCCTGCCATGGGAGGGTGTGTCCTTCTCCATCATCCATCAGCCACTGAAGCAGAGGCACTCAGGGACCCCCACTCCCACCCAGCAAATGCCACAGTCACCAACGCCTTTGGTCTCTTTCCATGGTCTGCCATGAAACTATTCCCTAATAATTATATTATTTGAGTAATAATAATTTTATATTTTACAATAATAATAAATACAGTTTTACAATAATGAAATAATACAAAATATAAAATAGTATATAATAATGAATGAAATAATTCCATATGATAGTATATAATGAAACCATAATAATACAATTTTACTGCAATAATATTATTTTACCTGTTACAACAGGCAATAACAGTGACAAACTATTTATGATGTAGTTAGGTAGAAAACCCCTGGGTGTCAGGAGCAGATCCTGGAGTTTGGCCATGTTTGAGCTGCAGGGCCTGGGAACAGAAAGCTTTCAGCAGAGGCAGAAGAAGATCAGTGCCTTGATCTGTTCAGCTTTAGAGGGGACGCTATAGCTCCCTGTGATGGGATCAGTGAAGCCCCCAGGTCATTGCGTGTTCAGTCATGCTGGGAGCCACAAGGGATGGAGACACCCATCAGTGCCTGGCATTCATGGCAGGTGGATAGAAAACAGCTCTCATGGCTCTGGGTTGGACATTTGGCTGTGCCAATGGCACCAGGAGGGACAGGCAGAGGGATTCACCACTTTTAAGGCCCAAAACCTCCTTTGCTTGAAGGGAAGGGCCTTCACTGCCACCTCCCACTCCTCTTGCATGGCCCATGGGGAGGGTCTTAAAGTATGTGGCAGCTAAGTCACGTCTTCAAAAAATCTTTCATCCAAAGTGAAATGTTATTTATTTAGCAGTTTATAAACTACTGGGGTTTCCCTCTATGTATATCTTAAGGAACAGATTAGGTGCTCAATGTCCTGGGATGCAGGAAGCAAAATGATATCCAGGGATGTCTGTTGGAAATAGCTTATTTCAAATAATTGAACTGCTTAACAGAAAAAAACAATTTGAAAAGAGTTGCAGTTGTTTTCCCACACGGCCATTCCCAAAATGGCCTTTCAAAGAATGGTGTTAGTACCATGGGCCAATGCTCTGTCTGTTTTCAGGCTGATATGTATTTGCTGCTTGAGAGGCCATTTATCTAAACATATCCAAATGCCAAGTGTACTCAGAAGGTTCAGTATTAACCTGAGAATCCAGTGGTGAATCACTTACCAAAACTGGATGAATTAGGGTAGAGAGAAGGGGGCAGAGAAAGGGGGGAGGGAGAAGTAAGGGAAATAAATCCCCCAGTGTTAGCCACAGTCATTGTGCTTCTGTTCCCTACTGGACTGGGATTTTGCTGCCTTTGTGATTCAGCCCAGTTTATGTCCGCCTGTAAATGTAATGGTCACTATTGTGACAGCAGATGTCCACTCAGTTCAGCTGCTCTTGTGTTGATGATCACATGTTGATCATGTGGCATCCTGGCTGAAGCCAAAATGCAGAACAAGCTGTCTAAAACTCAAGCTGTCAAAATAAATCTCCACAGAGACAGTGTCTGCTGTGGAGTGGAGACTGCACTGATTGCCAAAGCAAATGCCAAGAGCTCACCCATTGTGTGCCGCCAGCTATGGCCAGGGAGTCAAACTCCATCTTGAAATGACATTTCTTGTAAGAAATCCAGTCTGGGCTGATGCTTTTCACTTAGTCCCTCTGCCACAGCCTTCAGTGTTAGAAATCACTGCTGGGCGGGACATCAGCATTGAGGGCTGCAGTTGGGTGTTTCAGACAGTGCATGTATCAAGGTCAAAAATGACTTGGCGTAATGTGGTTTAGTGGGCATGGTAATATCCAGTCCAAGCTTGTTAAAAGGGAGTGCAATAGCAGATGCTGGCTTTGGTTCTTACAGCACATCTAGAGAATTGACTTTAATCAAGAAAGAAAAGGTTTACTCCTTACCTTGCTGAAACCAGGTGCCTAACAGCCCTTCCATGACAATAAAACAGAAAATATCATGAGGTATTTATATTTATGTGTCTGAAACCACTGAAAATCTGACCCAGAGCCTTGAAATCACATCAGTTTCCTTAATGGTGTGAAATTTCACTCATAACTGAGCAACTACAGGGTTTGTCTGCTGACCAATGCCAGACAAGACAGAGCTTGTGCAAGGTTTTACCTGTTGCTTATTGTGTATGAACCACCAGTGAGTGCCGTAGAGAAAGGCTTATCTTGAACAGCAGCAGCTGAGATGATGAACTGGGCTGCTTCATCTATGAGACAGTGAGAGACAGGGCACAGCAATGAGAGAAGTGACGTTTATTCTATTTGAGATCACTGTTTATTCAAAGTGCAAAAAATACCCATTGGAGTCTGTAAAATTGAGCACACCCCAGTGGATGCCCAGGGTGATCCCTGGGTGGAGCAGGAGCAGAGTGCCGGTGCTGGCCCAGCTGCTGCCTTCTCCACAGCCAGCTCACACACCGAGGCTCTGAGGGGGTGGGAGCTGCTCCCCACCGGGGCTGGCTGCAGCAAATGGCCCAGCTCATGTCTCCAGTCAGCTGAAAGGGATTTTTTTCTGGTTCCCAGTCAGCCCCTGCAGACCTGACTTACAGGAAAGCCGCTGGGCAGTAGGTGCGCTCTGTTCACCACAGGAAAACTTCAGGACAGCCTTGGTTCTTCAGGCGCTCACCCCTGCAGGGCCGCGGCAGGCTGGGTTCTGCACAGCCCAGTGCTCCTGCTGCATAGCTGGGCAGCACCCAGCCTACATACAGCACTCCTTGCAGCTCAGCACAAAAACTGCTGCTGGAAAGACAGGTTTTTCCTGACTCAAACAATCAGGCTGGGACAAATGAACTTTATTTATAAAGATCTGTTACATACCATGTTTCATCAGTTGATTTGCTGCATTAAAATATATAGTTTTACGAAAGTTTATTTGTAAACCTAAAAATCTACACAGTCCAGTGATGGAAGTATTGTAATCAGTCAGCCAAGACTTCATTATTTTCATGTGAGAAAAGCCAATTCTTTATTCTCACAACTCATTTTACACAGGTTTTACAGACCTCGTGTGCAACTTTAATTGGTTAATAGCTTTCTTGCCAGTTACTCTTTGGTTAGTAAAAGGAGTTCTACTTGTCTATCAGATTTCTCTCCTCTTGCATTGTTTACATATTTTCTTTACTGATTCTCATGGGACAACTCCTTTGGTTACTGCAGGTGCATTTGTTTTTCAAGCCAGGAATAGGTTGTTAGGCTAACGAGTTCTCATACCAAGATTGTTTTCACATGGGAACTTGCAAATTACCTAGAAGTGGTGACAGGCTAACTTTGGCAATTTAGCAGGGCGGGCCTGATTTTATGAGGCCTTTCTTTTATAATTCTTTTACCTGTCACGATATCTCCCCCTTTCTTATTAATTTAAAAAGCTCTTATATTCTGATATTAAAACAATTTGCATCTTATTAAGGCTATTACCGGTTATTTATTAAATACGGGTCAAGATACATAAATACCGATTACAATCAACAAAACTTATTCAATCCAGTCATGTCGTTGACGCAGGGCCTCACAGCATGAGAAAAATAATGTCCAATGTCTTTAGGGGAAATTGAGATAAATTACCATTGTTTTAAAGTCGAAATAGTTGAGACTCAGGAGAAAGTCCATCATTAAACAGAGTCAGAAACCACTCGCGCTGGAGCCGGGGGGGTCAGTGCTGCCCGCAGGGAAAAAGGAGAGGGCGAGAAGAGAAAGGAGCTGCGGCCGCTGCCATCCTGCAGCTGCTGCGGGGAGAGGACCCAGCAAACGCGGCCGGTTGTGCTCCCACCGCAGGGACTGGACCCTGAACCCCGCAGTGCCCGGGCAGCGGCGGCGGCGGAGCCGGGGCTGCCGCATCCCGCCTGCCCCCAACACCCGCGGGGGAAAAGCAACAGGAAAAAAACCTCTAACGGCCGCGAAAGGGGGAAAACTCCGAAAACAAGCACAGAACAGGTTCCGAAGGCCCCCAGCCCGCGGCAGAGCCCGGGGCTGTCGGGAATCCCGCGCAGGGACCGGGCGGGGCCGAGGGAGCGGCACCGCAGCGTCAGCGCTGGGGAGGAGCCGACAGCGGGAACGCGCTCCGGCCCTGCCGCCCGCACGGCCCGCGCGTTCCGCAGGGAGCTGCGAACCGCCGGAGATCGGGGCTTTCTGCGGGGCAGAGCTCACCCGAGCGGGGCCGCCCGGGGAGCGGAGCGGTTCCCCCGCGGCCGCCCGGGGAGCGGAGCGGTTCCCCCCGCGCTGCCCGGGGGCTGTGCCCCGCCGGAGCCTTTGCACAGAGGCCTCGCACACAGGTTCCGTCCTCCGGCTTTCCGTGCGGCCGGCGAGTTCACACGGCAGAGACTGGAGGCAGGTTCAAAGTGGCTAGAACATTTTTAATAGTCTTTTCAACATGAAAAGCGGGATTAAAAGGTAGCCTTTCCATCGTTCGTGGGTACAGGGAACAGAATGGAGCTGCAGACACAGGAGGTACCGACCGAGAGGTCTCTGGAGCCCGCGGGGCGGGTGCCGCAGCAGCTGCGCTCCCTCAGCAGATTGTCATTTTTTAAACGAATTTCTAATAAAATACCATGTGGCTACCATATCGATAGAAAAGGCATTTCGTACATCTACTCTCGCGCTGTTTTCTACACCGTAGCAATAAAGTTCGTATTTTTTTTTACCCTCTTTCGTCCTGTTTGCGCTATATAGGTGCCCACACATGTATTATCGCTAGTTCGTCAGCTGAAATTCGTGGTCCGGGATTTCCCATATTTTTTCCCTTTTTTGAATTCACAGTCTGGACTTCACCCCGCGGCCTTTGTGCGTAATTTCGCGGGTGTTACCCTCGGCGGTGCGGATCTTCCGCAGCGGATTCCCCGCGGCTTTTCGGCCGCTGGCTCCCCCGCGATGCATTCTCGGTCCATGCTCAGCCCCCGGGCGGCGCCTGCCCGGGAGCTGTGCTTGTGTCTCTGTTTGTTCCTGTGTTTGTTTGTTTCTGTGTGTCTGTTTCTGTATGTCTGTGTTTGTTTATTTGTTTCTGTGTGTCTGTGTGTATTTGTGTCCGTGTGTCTGTGTCCGTTCCTGCGCGCTCCCCGCTCGCTCCCGCTCCGCTCGGTTCTTGTCTCTGTGTATTTTCTCTTGTCTCTGTATTTTCTCTTGTCTCTGTGTATTTTGTGCGGTCTCGCTCCCGCTGCAGCCGCCGCCTTTCTCCGCTCGGTGCATTCGCCGCTCCCATCCCGTTTCCCTGCGCTCTCTCCGTTCGGCCCTGTGCCATTCCGCTCTCAGTCCCGGCCCGGCTTTGCCTCCTCCCGCCAGCGCCTCGGGTCAGCAGAGTCTGTGATCAGCCCAGACTCCGTTTTCTTCATGCAGGAAAAGCCAATTCTTTATTCAACAACTCATTTTACACAGGTTTTACAGACCTCGGGTGCAACTTTATTTGGTTAATAGCTTTCTTGCCAGTTACTCCTTTGGTTAGTAAAAGGTGTTCTACTTGTCCATCCAATCTCTCTGTTCTTGGATTGTTTACATATTTTCTTTACTGATTCTCATGGGACAAATCCTTTGTTATTGCATTTGTTTTTCAAGCCAGGAATAGGTGGCTAGGCTAACAAGTTATCATACCAAGATTGTTTTCATATGGGAACTTGCAAATTACCTAGAAGTGGTGACAGGTTAACTTTGGCAATTTAGCAGGGCAGGCCTGATTTTATGAGGCCTTTCTTTTATAATTCTTTTGCCTGTCATGATATAGAAGTAGCATGAATTATTTTATATAGGGATTGGCAAATTCTCCCAATACAGGAGAAATTCCTTATCATTAATGCAAGGAATACAGGGAGTTCTGTCAGAGACATTTGTGAGGTACTCCTGTCGCTGGTATCTGTGTTGACTTGCTTCTTCCATCAGGCCAAGTAATCTGACATAAGTGAAATCCTTCTGTCCAAAGAGGACTTGCAAAATCCATACGGGGCTCCATTCCAACCAGTAAGCCACAGTGTACATACATATCCAGAACATGAGTGGAAATCCTTCCAATAAATTTACAAACACATTTCAGAACAATTCAGCAAGCTTTATCTGTTAGCATTTCAGCTCGGCGGGATCTTTTCCATTCAACATTTGGCAGAACATAGATAATGTTCTTCATGAATAATATTTATTACAAAGAGAAAAATCTTACATACAGTATTACTACCTGAGGGACTTGAGTGGAAAATTACCCATCTGGGAATTACTTTGTGATAAGCACTCAGATTCCAATTCCAGTGAAGTTGCACAACTTAAATGACTGATCAGTTCACCCTGCCTATGAAAGTACATTAATATTAAACAGGTTTTTTTCAGGGTCCTTGAACTTGTAAAATGTTTGAAACCCAAAAAACTGCACTGAGCCTGTGCCATGACTGAGACCATAGATAGGCATGGCTGGTGTGTGCATGGCCAGTGGGCTGACACCACATCACTTTCTCCTGTTTTGCACAGAGCAACTTCTTTCCATGACCAAGTCACAAGTGCCTGGCTGATCATGTGGACCTTCACCATCAGTTTTGCCAGGAGCACAGGCAGCAGTGACAGGGCTGGTTTGGGAGATTTTTACAAAACTGTCTAATGTAGGTTTTTCCAGTATGATTACACAGCATTACACCACCACACACAACGTGCAAAGTAGGCTATTGTATGATTTTTATCTAGCACAGCTAGTATAAAACATATTCTACTAATTACAATACAGGTACAAAATGCCAGCTAGGACTGATACTGAAAGACCTTTGCTGTTGTTCCATCTATTTAGAACAGAGTTTAGGGCCAAAATGCAATCAGCAAATGCTCTCTATTATGCATTCCTAGGAGTGGATTGGGTTTTGTCTCTTCTTTGCACATTTCTCTGAATTCAGAGCATTGAGTTGTGATTATGTTGGGCATATTAGAAACAGTTGCTGTACATCTGTATTTAGTGATCTATTAAGCATCAAGCTGCATGTTTCATGCAAACATGGGGGATGTAAAAGGTGAGACTCTTCATCTTCACCTTCATGAGTATTTTTATTAAATTTACTAAATACTCCCCTGGCTTGTCAACCAAAAGAACATCAAAAGAGCTGAGAATAAAATACATAGCATATTTAGTAGAGCAGGTCCTAAACAACCAGAGCACACTCAGAAATGTTGCTTAGTGTCCTCACACTTAGAGTGTGCACTTCATTTGACAGGAAAAAACAACAACAACAAAAAAAGGAGTCCAGGAGAATGAGGCCATTATCTCAGAAGTTTTTGACTGGGTACAAAGCAGCTAGCCCCAAATGGTCTGAGCAACATGTTTCTGTAAATCTTGGGCACCGTCTGCCCTCTTGCATCCTCTTCCAGAACATGTCAGAGACAGAAGCATGGCCAGGGTGGCCTGCAGTGTGGGAGCAGAGTCACAGGTACAGCCACGCTGGGCGAGCTGACAGCCCAGGTCCTGTCAGCAGAAGTATTCATTGGGCTGTCCCTCCATCTTTGGTATGGCTTCCGAGTCCACGCTGGAGCGGGCAGACAGCAGCCGGTTGGACTCGTCGGGGGTGTGCCTGGTCAGGTATTCCCCTTCCACGCCTTTGGCCTTGGCCCCGGGGGACAGGCTTTCAAAGGTGACGTAGGATTCCTGCACGTCCTTGGGTTTTCGCACAAAGCATTTTTTGCAGCGCCGTTTGAGTGCTCCGCAGCAGACCACCAGCGTCAGAGGAACGGCGATGACACAGGCCACGCTGATGACAACCACATTGATGAGCTTCTGCGTCCCTCCCGCACTGACAACTTCATCTGTGGAGAATATGATGCACTGCTCCTTCCTGGGGATCAGCCCTTTGACACAGACACACACGATGTATTTGGTCTTTGGCAGCAGCCCATACAGAGTGACCTTGGTCTTGCCTGGCTCCACGTTGATGCGCCGCATGTCCCTCTCCCCAAAGACGGCATAAAGGACACTGAACACCGTGGTGTTCTTCGCCATGGGCGCCTTCCAGGCCAGGGTGATGCTCTGGTCGGTGTCCCCGATGACCCTGACAGACCTCACCATCCTCTCCGGCTCCTGCTGGCCCGCGGTGGGGCTCACCAGCGGCTCCTGGGGGTTGCTGTCCTGTGCCGCAGCCGGGAGCAGCAGGCTGTCCCCGGTGCCCGCGCCGGCCCCCAGCGTGGGCACGGTGGAGGTGGTGATGACGTACCTTGCCACCAGTTTGTCGTTGTAGGCAGCTGCCTCCATGCCGCTCGCCTTCCCGTTCCACGTGCCTTTGGCACTGGAGCCAGGGTCGTCCGTGCTTTCGGAGTCTGTGATGATGAGTGAGATGAACGCCTCCGTTGCCCCCAGGAAATTCTTTGCTTTACAGATGTACTCTCCAGAGTCAAGGTAAGAGACTACAGGCAGGCCCAGGATAGACCAGCTCATCCCATCACTGGAAATCTCTTGGTGAACTGCAAGGCAGGAAACATGTTAAATAAACAGGCAATAATAAATGGAATCAATTCCATGTTTGTAAAATATGAAGACTCCATCACCAAAAATCTGCTTGATAAAGTATATAATAAAGAATCATCATTGCCAGCAAGAAAATTACAAAATCAAAGTAAGTCTAAGAAAAGGACTATAAATAGATTTTGTCAAGATTTAAACTTCTTCAGTGAAAAATTTGATGCTATTTCCTCCAAATTGACGTACCACTTGAAAACATAACAGGAAAGGTTCTTCCATTAAAAATAAAAGCTTGAAAATTCTTATGTAGGTGCCATACTTCAAAGAGTGGAAGGAGCAGGCAGCAACATGATCTATTTGAGAATTCGATGCAGACCATGGAGGCAAAGAAAATACAAACAGTGGAGATTTTATTGTAATAAATACACACAGACTAGACTAGAGTATATGGGAAAATAGTTGAAAGATAATATCCTTTCTACTGTTTAATTATTGCAGGTGTTTGTCCTTACACAGGTGTAATCAATACAAATGATTTGTACATAGCTGAGTGGTTTGCTCACGTGATTTACTTGCAGCTTAAAACTAGTGGGGTTTGCCTTTTCTGTTGCTGCAGAGAAAAAAAAAAAGAGTTGGGATCTTGTGGAAGGGTAAAGCACCCTCTTCATTATAAAGCAGCCTCCCTAGGATGGGCACATGCTGCCTCAGCCCTTTCCTGCTGAAAGGTAAACCAGGGAGACATCTGAAAGGCACAGGTAAGAGGATGCAAACTTCTCCCAAGACCTCTCGGGGTCAGGATCCAGCCTTGGCAAATGGCCGCTTCCAATGGCAGTGAAATAGAAGGTAACAGAAGTTACTTTTTCAGTTTAATTATTTACTGAATGAGTATATTAAAAAACATAAAGCTATGGGTTTACTTAAGGCGATTACCTATACATACAGACTGTGGACTGTTTCTCACTCCTTTCTGCTCAGAACACCAGCATTTCAAATAGTCACATTATAGCAGTGGCACAGAAGCTGCCATTGCTGAGAAATAACCTATCTTTCCAGACAACTTTTTATTGAAAGGTGCTAGCATCTGATTTAATGGGGCACAAAAGACATCATTCTCAGTTGTAGCTCAAGGTAAACTCAACACAGGTTTTCAGGAAATCATCCCGTTTTATTTTTTGTGGTGGCTCTCTTTCAAGTGCAGGAGGGATGCAGTGTGATGGGTACACATTATCATTATGAGGAGCAGCTCTGCTACATCCTGCACATCGTGCACAATAGGGCAATGACTTGTGCAGATCCCAGAAAATGATACTTATTACAAATGGTACTACTGCTGTGAAAGAAAATTGCTCTATTCCCTGTTCTGTGCGCTGAGGAGCCCTGTAACCCTTTGAAGATCAGACCCAATACACAGCTGGGTTTAGATCCTGTATGAAAGTCAGGGCAGGACTAGGATACAGGAGTATTCAGGGCAGGATGGAGGCAAGAAGGTTCAGGTCCTGACTGAAAACTTCTAGGACAACAAGCTAAGGACAACTGTCTTCAGCAGAGCAAGGGTCTCATCCCTAAATTCCCCACAAACTAAAGGACTAGGGTTGCAATTACAGCCCCAAACTTTTGTGTGAATGGAAATGAAATCACGATCAGTCACAAAACCAGTGTCTGTCTGAAGGCTTCCCCCAGGAGAGCGGTGAGCACAGAAGAGGTGCTTAGACCAGGTGGTCAGAGTTTCTTTCACAGACCTTTTCCCCAAGAGAGCTTGTCAGTCTGTCAGCGGGAATGATTCCTTGGGGACACTCCCACTGAAGTGTTGTATCCTTCAGCAATTTCATGGCTTTTTGTCTTTTAATATATCAGTAATGCTGTGTGTTTGCAACCTTTTTTGTTTTCTGCAGCTGATCTTAATCCCAGTTGAATTCACAAAACATTTCTCTACCAGAGAAGTTTGCTAATGAATTAGCAAAAGACTAGATAAACAGAATATAGAATAATAGAATAATTCAGTGGGAAGCCTTTTCAGTGACTGAGCAACTAACTAACTGAAAACAGCTTATTGCTACAGTTGGAAATATTTCATTTTGTTAGCTCCAACAGATTCTGAAAATCCCTCGACTTGTGTCACCACCACAATTGCTATGAAACAAAGCAAAACCAGCTTCCTACACATGATAACACACATTTATCTGATAATATTTACATCAACGTGTAAAGTAATTTTATAGTCTATAGAAAATCACAGTGCAAGAGTGGATTGCACCTAGCACAGGTGTGCCTCGCTCATTCCAGGTGTGCAGAAGAGCTTAACCCAAACGCACCTGTGCCGTTCAGCTGGGCGCCGTCAGCTCTCCTCCAGCTGAGCTCGGGGATGGGCACGCCCGTGGTGCCGCACCGCAGCAGCACCGTGCTGCCCAGGATGGTCTTCACCTTGGCCACAGACGTGTGCACCACGGGGCTCTGACACTTCCTCAGCTCCACCTGGCTGAAGAAGACTCCTGCGAGGCTCCGGGGCGTGGAGCATTTCAGCCTGGGCTCAATGAAGGCTATGTTAGGAGACTGGAAATTCAGGAAATGGACCATCTCATACAGACTGCAGTCACACACCCAGGGATTGTCTTGCAAGCCTGTCAAAAAGAAATCAGGGCACTAAGTCATTCCAACAGCACCTCTTGTTTCTACCGCTTTAGCTTTTATTTTTCAGTAGGAGAAGGTGTGATAGGCTCCCAATCTGCTCTACAAGAACTGCCTATGCAGGAGTATGTGGGGTGGGGGATGTGTCCCCCCACTGCTGTTGGCTGAGCCTGGTGGATCCCACAGTTGCCAAAATGGAATAAATATGGCTTGCTAAAGTATCTCCAAATCTGGAGCTGAAGTCATATTCTTTAAGTTCAAAGCAGGATTATTCATTTCATGAGAACATTGTGGTTTGTGCACATAAAGAAGCAAAACAAGAATTTATTATAAACACTTCTCATATTCCAGGATAAAAAAACAAGTACTTATTGGAGAAAGGCTGTGGATTCTTTTGGCATGAAGAGACTATGAAGTCTCAGACAGGACAGAAAATTCTTCTCACTGGACATTCTTAGAATATTAGCCAGATTGTCACGCCACTTTTCACACCTGTAATAATTGTAGCTGATCCAGCTTGCCTATCATCGTTCTCTTCCAGCCCTGTTTTATTCTAAGTTATTTTCATTATTTTAGTAATTGGTTGCTTTTTCCTGAAATGGTAATTTATACTGGATAAGATGAAAGAACTATTTTAAGGATTAAATTGGAGAGTGTGGCTGTTATGGTATATAAAAAACATAGATAGACCATAACGATATTAAGGCTATACACACAGAAAGAGATGTATTGAAAAACACACTCCTGTTTCAGACTCTTGGAATGTTTCTCCTCTTTATTCTGCTCTCCAGTTTGTACCTATTGAATTCTAATTCTGAAAAAATGATATATTTTTAAAAATAGACCTATGGATATAGCACTGAAAAAGCAAATTTGGAACTAGAACAATGCATATCCATGAACAGAAGTTGCTGTATTCTGATTAAATCTGTGTCATCCTACTTACAAATGTTCACACCCAGCTGTGCTGTGGACAGGCTGTGGTCTGTAATGATTTTAGCTAGCAGAATTGACACCAGGGATATTAATGTCTTCTAACTGCAGGCACACGTTTGAAGCCTAAGCCAGAAGCCTGCCTGCCACAGGAGAGAGCTCTGCTCCCGCCAAGGGGGCGGCACCTCCTCTTTTCCATGCACAGCCCACGGACATGCTTGGGGGCTGGCACCTGCCTGAAAGGGAAGAGTACTAATATTCCCTCAAACTGCTTTAAAAGATGCTGCTGAAGAAATTCTTCTGAGTGTGTTCCATATCTTTTTCCCTGGGCTTAAAAAGGATCTGGAAGCGATGGGTTTTGGCAGGAGGTCAGTTCTTATAAATTAATATGTTAAAGTGAAGGGGACTAAGTAAATAATGAACATTCAGCTTGGCTTTGTTGTTTTACGCATTTTTGCTAGCATTTTCTAGTTCATGCACTAGATGACAATTGGTCCCAGGTTCCCTGGCAGGTGCCCCAGCCCCAGCTGAAGCAGCAGCACCCACAAAGTCCAGTGAGGCCTCTGCCCCTGCAGCACAGTTCCATGGGCTCACCTGGACCGTCCTTATGTGGAAAAGCTTGCACCCTTGGCACAGAATATTGGCCAGCAACTTAGCACAGGAATTACTTCTCCTTGAAGGAGTGATGAACCGCAGACAAGGAGTGGACTGGGCTCTTTTTATAATTCATGATTCTTTATACCTCCATGAGAAACAGTCATGAGCAGAGTGAAACAGCTGTGTTTTCCCAGCCTGCTCCTGTGAGGGACATGCATTTTAACTACCTGGTTCCTATGGGTGTTCACAGGATAGGACCTAGAAGCTGGAGTGTCTGTCCATTACTGCATTAATTTTAGCATTATACTCATATGGCTACATGAACTTTTTAGGATCCTGGCACAAGCAACCTGTGCACAGCTGGATATTATTCTGTTTGGCCACGTGCATCAAGGCATGGTCTGTTCTTCTTGATAAAACACTGTCCTAAACTATATTGAATGGAATAACATTTTTACATGTAGCTTGACTATAAAAATAAAAAGGGAAAAGTATCATCTAGGCAGTCTTGCCACAAATGAAATGGGCAACCCCAAACTGCCAGTTTTGGCTTAAAGAAATTGTTACTGCATCTGGCTAAACAGGATAATGAAACACCTGCTCCTCTCCTGATGCTTGTGAAACCTTCAGCAACATCTGCTAGGGACACTAAAACTTTTGTAGGTGGTATTTTGTATCTTTTTAAAGTCTTGTATCTCTTTCCACTGCAATCAGGTTTTAACAGCTTCACCTCCCTAGGTTTACCAAGGGAACAAAGAGCAGCAGGTACTTGCCAGAGTGAGAGGAAACGTGCAGTGCCTCTGCTGAGACTATCAGCAGGTGCCTGGACTCCCAGCCCTGCCTGCAGAGGCTGCACATGCAGGTGCCCACACCTCAGTGACCAAACACAGTCAGAGGGGCTCGGTCAGCAGATGGCAACAGCTCTGAGCCATCATCAACCTGCCGTGGATCTGGACAGTGAACAATGGCTGTGTAATGATGCCATGAGCTAGGGAATGTGCTCAAAACCTCACCTGGGCATCCTGCTGCTGAGAGTCAGCTGTGAGATACCCTGACACAAAAATGGACAATTGCCTCTAAGCCACACCTCTGAGGAGCCTAGAGCTGCCCCCAAAAAGGGTATTCTTGCAGCTTCACCGCTGCCCTTCAAGGCAGCACTATCTTGGTGTGTTTGGGTACACTAGGGTTTAATTCTGTGTGAACAGATAAACAAGGCTCTGGGAAGTGACAAACTGGCAGCTCTGACCCAGATTTTATGCTCAGTCATGGCATTATTCCTCTTTAATTTAGGCATAATAAATTATCCATCCTTTTATTAAGTTCTGCTTAAAATGGGTCAATTCCAAACATGGTGCTATTAGAAAAGAGCACACAAATGATGAAGAGCTGTAAACATATTTGTATTTCTATCCAAAATGGCAGTGGCAATAACTAAAAAGCCTTGAGCAAGTCACCAATTTTGTGCTGCAAAGATCTAAGCAAATAATCAAATTTATGGCATAATGAGATGGGCATGATGAGCCCGAGGTGAGTTTGTTAATATGCAAATGAATTCACACACATTATTTGGGGTATTAAATTGTATACATATAATAGCAGTGTCCTAGCTATGGTGACCACAGTGGGTGAAAATGCTGCAAGAAGATGAGGAACTCTTGACATTTGTTCTCCCTGCAAAATGGCAGGCGCTTCTCTTACCTAGGATGATCTTGGAGTTATCATTGGGGAAGTAGGGAACAGCCTGGAGGTTGGCCCAGGTGGCAATGAGAGCCTGAGGAAGAGTCATCAGCTTATTGCTGGACAGGTCCAGGTATGTGATGTTCTTGACATAACGAGCAGCTTCTGGAGGGATTGAGGTGAGTTCATTGTTGTGTAAATCCAGAAGCCTCAGCTGGGGCATGCCAGCCAGGCTTTCCCAGGGGAAGGATATTAAGTTGTTCCCATCCAGCCTCAGCTCCTGCAGACGACGAAGGCCCTTGAAGGTGATGCCACTGAGGCTGGCCAGGGAGTTGTAGGGCATCCAGAGGTACTCCAGGTTGTGGAGCAGGTGGAAAGCCTCTCCTGGCACCCTGCGGATGGCTGTCTTTTCTATCCGGAGCTTGGTTGTATCGACAGGGATGTTCACGGGAGGGAGGGTCATCTCTGGGTCATTACACAGCACTGTCCTGGTGGGGAGAGACAAGATCAAGCAAAGATGTGATTTTCTTTTATTTTGCAAAGATTTGGAACCTTATTTTAATGCAGAATTTTGATCTGTCTTCCTTTATTCACAAGATTTCTTTGTGTCATTTCTTTCTTGCTGCTGATCTCTGCACCATGCCTGTAAATACATCACCTTGCAGTAATTCCTGTGTGCCTTCTGACTGCAGTGTTGCACCTCTCCTGGATGGTGTGAGTCCACATCTGGCCTGTTTAGTGTTCCTCTTGGGTTTTGCTATCAGGTTTTTTTGAGCACTTATGATAGACAGCATTGACAACATTCATGCACAACAGAGGATTCTAGTGCAAGTTAAAACAAAAGGATCCATCAATTGAACTATAAAAGCCCTACAAAAAGAAGCCTTATTGACATGCGAGAGGACAAGAAGTTATATAGACTAAATATGACACAGGAAGTCTGGTTTGAGAAATGAGGATAAGAAAGCAGCTAACCACTCCTTGGAAATACTCAGGAGTAAGCTCTGCTTTACTGTGGAGGTGAGTAAAGATGGTAGCAGTCACTGCAGCGCAGGCACGTATAGTCACGAGAGAGAAAGCACAGAAAATTAACTCTTTGGAAAATGCTATACTGAAAACAAGGCAGATTTATGTTTTAAACATTCCTCCCCATTTCTAATCTCTAGAGGTCAAAGCATGAAAAGCCTGTACTGCATTTTTGCAGCCTTCATACAAAAAATTGTGACTTGGGATTGTAGAGAGCCGTGAGAAGTGAAGGGAGACAAAACAGGTCTCTCAGAGTGAATATTAATTTTCCTATCAGCAAGCAGGGGAAGGCAAGTTCTTAACAAAACACCAAGCCACCTGGAAAAGGTAACAGGTGAGATAGGCGTGTTCCACTCCACTTGCTGAACGAGACACCACAAGAAATGTAATGTGATCAGTCAAGTAACATTTTCCCATCACACTGCCTCTATAAACAGAATATTACAAAGCTGTCAAAACCAGACTGGTTTTGGCTGAAAGCAATTATTCCTCCACTATCAACAAAAACATATAACATTGCTGAACTGCTCAGGCAGTTTTATTAGATTTATGAGATTTAAATGCTATTAGAGCCTACGGTTAAATTGTTAATTTATAATCAAAACACAGTACATTACTCTCACCCTACACTTTTATTGTGGTATTAAATCCTGCCCACCCTCTGCTGAAAGTTGAGATTTTGAGGAAAATAAAAATATATCAAGAAAAATCCAGAAACCCACTTTCAGTAAAACATTTTTCTTTGTGTAGTCATGTCACAACCTGTTTACTAACAGAAAGACCATGGCAGTAAAGCAGAATGTTTCTCATAGTGTCCCTAAATTATGTCAGTAAGCACTAAACATTTAATCTATGAGATAATCTTCTTCTGGTGAGAAATATGAATCATAATGCAGGGAAAAAAAGGTGGTATTATGCTCCTTAAGGGACTAATGGATATTTTCTTTATTATGTATCTTACTAAAATGCACAACAGCTTTTTCTAGTCACTGACAGGAAATTCCCCTGGGAACTGTGACATTTATGGAGCAATAATTGGCTCTCACGCTGTTGCACTCCCTTTTAACAATTGCAGGCTACTTGTGTCTCCACCATGCTTTTTCCTACTGGGAAAGTTTCTAGTATTAAATCTATAGCACCATAAAAGAGATAAGAAAGCAGAGCTATTTCATGGGGTTCCAAAATACCTCACTTTAGAAATGAAAAAATATTTCAATCTAGAAAAGGTTTATTACAAAGCATTTTGCAAATCCTGTATCTCCTCTGCTGTCCCAAAACCTCCTCTGCTGTGAACCACACCGTATGAAAATATGGCCTCTATTTTCTTTAAGTCAGATACTTTGTGCTTACCCTTTAGAAGGACTCTTAAAACAGTCCTCCAGAGAAATGTATGTGCAATGGCTTTGCGTTCAAAGATGGATGTCCTCTGGTCTTGTCTTCCTTTTTAACGGAAAATTTACAGTCTGAGAGTAAGCTTCTTTTATTCCTTTTTTAAATTAAGTCTGGTTTTTTAGTTCATTCTTGTCTAAAGTCTATTGCTATTCCTAAAATCTCCAGCTGAAGGATTTTTCAAGTAAATTGTTGGGTTTGGTACCACAGCATGAATCAAATCTAGTCACTCTTTAGCAACAAACCAGCAGAGCAGAATAAAACCTTTTAGAACCAGAATTTTCAGCATAATGGTAAAAAAATATATATATTGTTTAAATTTTATTCCTTTTTTGCCGTTACACCAGCAATAATTATGTCATTTCTGTTCTCACAGAGGAGATGCCCGAATGCTTTCTCTGAAATCAGCTTACTGTGTTTTCAGAAGCTAATCCTCTGCAAATATAGCTAGAGCACAGAGCAACTGGAACAATAATGGCCACAAAGTGCAGACACAACATTTCCTCCTGCGAGCATCCTTGCGGAGGAGCAGACACCCCCCGAGGCCCGCGCAGCGCCCGCGTACCTGGCCTTGGTGCCCTCGCCGAGGCTGTGGAAGGCGCAGCTGCACTGCGAGGGGCAGGAGGCGGCGGCGCGGGGCAGCCCCGCCAGCGCCCAGCAGCACAGCACGGTCACCGCCGGCCACATGGCCCCGGGCATGGAGCACCCCCGGCCCTAGGCAGCGTGGAGGGCTTCGCCCGGTGTCCCATCCATCGGCCGCTCACATCTTGTTAGCTCCCTTTTGTTTTCAGCCACACTGTGATCTTCCAGCCCGCGCTGAGTCCATCAGATAAAAAAGGATAGGCAGGGATTAAGGATGGGGACTTGAGTTATTTTCATGAAGGTGCTTATTGCTTCCTGGAACCGTACGAACGGCATTTCTTCCTTCAAAACAGCCTCCTCTGGCAGTCTGGGGCTCTCATGCAGGAAAAAAACAAATATATTTTGGGGGGACCTACATCACAGGCAAGATAACTGTTATCTGACCAGGATTAGCAATAATTTACTTCCTCCCAGATTTATTGGGAAGATTTAAAACGGTTATTTCTGCTAATGGAATGTAAGCCTTCTATCTAAGAAACACTAAAATGTATATAGATAGTGATGCTATTTAAAAGCTTTATTTTCTTTTAAAGACTCCTAGTTTGATAAAGCAATTATTGAAGTGTTGGCAACAAGCCCGATACTGATAAACAGTTAATAACCCAGTAAAAATGTATATATTTCAGTTTCTCCAGGGGCTAACATATACCTGCAGGGCTGACCACTGTGCTCGGACTCGCTGGCACAGCTAAGCTCAGAAAAGGGACCCTTTTTGTGAGTGCCACCTGATGCAGGGCTCTGTGGCAGGATTCAGGAGTGCTAAGAAAAGCTCAGCTCTGTCTTAAGGTCAGCTGAAGAGTGACCTCGCTTTTCCAGCATTCCTCCCTGTTGATAATGCTTTTCCTTTTGAAATACATCAGGAGAAGTTGCCACTCAGAATGCAGCAATAACACACCTATCTATGTACAAATTAACCTGAAGGTTAATACCTATGCTTACATAAATGTTCCTGACAAAGATTGCTCACCAGGATTTCTGGAGTGGAGCTCTTCTCATGCAGAGTTCATCCTGTGTTCACAATGAAATTATGCTGGTAATTTTTCAATAATTCTGGGCAGTGAACTTTCAAAGCTTCAAGGTAATGTAGATGTGGTTTGGGGCTAACTATTAAACAGGTATTTTATGGTGCTGTCATTTCACATAAGCTTGTTTCACATGCGCTTGTTTCACAAGTTACTCTGATAATTAATTAAGGCTTGCAGAAATAATTTATTGAGAGGATAGCCCAAAGGATTACTTTTCCCCCTGCCATTTTCACATTCTACATTTACTGCTGTTCAACCAGAAATTCAAGTATCTCATTATTTATTTCTGAAGAGATGAGAACATAATGCATTTCTGCTCATTAACTATCCATAGTTGTTCTCTCATTGACTTCCATTAGGTCCCATTTCTAGATGTAATGATTTCTCAGTCCCCTTAATGATCTCCAAGCTAAGACCAAGCTTATTGGGTTTTTTTTTAGTGTACTCATTGGTCAACTTGCCTTGCTGCCTAGACTGTGCCTCAGCTCAATACCCACAACATTGACTGAAACATCTGAAGTTAAATTCTACTTGAAAAGGCAATGCAACATAATTAACTCTTGCATCTGTTTTTTTTTTTTCAATGCATCTGATAAAGTAGTTGCACTCCATTGGAGCTCTCAGATAATAAACTTGTAGAAAGCAGAACTGTATTGTAAGATTAGCTTTCGTGAACCTCAATTTTGCCTCACTAATGAAACATTTAAGTTACTACTAAATGTCAGGAGCAGTAGAAGTAAACTTAATTTGTAAAAATCAACAGCAATCAATAAAGCATGCCTTAGCAGCAGCTATTGCTCTGCACTTTGTCAAGAAAGCTGCTATTTACTTAACATGACACAGTCGCTTCTGAACAAGAAAGAAAAAGACCTGGAGGTAGGCTGAGAGATTAATAAAACCAGATAAATAAAAGAGGTAACATTAACAGGTTTCACATCTTGGAGTGTATTCAGAAGTGTGTCTCTGGAAGGAGGAAAAGGGAGCGAAAAGAATCAGTCAACTAATAAACCAGTTATGTTTTATCTGCACTTATATGCTGGAGTTTTCTCTCCCTGCTGACTGTATTATCTTAAAATCCTTTATCGATACACCACCGTCAAATGATGCAAATGATGGGTTAACCATCCAGGCACAGATGTTTGATCTGAATGGTCATGAGAATGGGTCTGTCATTCTGTGTGGAAACTCAGCAAGAGGTTCATCAGGAGATGTGGAAACAGCTCAGGTAGGCTTTGGACATAAGGAACTGGAGGAGAAAGCAGTGGAGGAGGAAGGCCTTGGTGCACAGGAAGCAGATATATTCCCCTGGTTCACAGGCTTCATAGATCATAGAATAACACAATGGTTTGATTTGGCTTGGAAGGGACCTTAAAAGATCACCTAGTTCCAAATTTGCTGGAACAATTTCTACTAGAACTGGTTGCTCAAAACTCCATCCAACCTGGCCTTGAACTCTTCCAGGGATGGGGCATCCACACTTTCTGTGGCCATTCTGTTCTGGTGCATCACTGCTTCATAAACAGTAAAGAATTTCTTCCTTATATAATCTAAACCTCTCCTCTGCCAATTTAAAGTGATTCCCTCTTGTCGCTACACACTCTTGTGCAAAAAGTCTCTCCAGGTTTCTTGTAGGCTCTCTTTAGCTACTGGAAGGCTGCTCCAAGGGCTCCCCAGAACCTTCTGTTCTCCAGGCTGGAGAACACCAATTTTCTCAGCTTGTCTTCATAGGAGAGATGTTCCAGCCTCTGATCATCTTCATGACCCTCCTCTGGATTTGCTCCAGCAGGTCCAGGTCCTTTTGTTGGGAGTCCCTGAACTGGATGCAGTGTGTGAGGTGAAGTCTCAGAATGGAGCAGTGAACAGAGAGAATCAGTGAAACAAAGACAATGAAAAGAGCCTTAAAATTGTAAGAGTAGATGCCAGTCCCTGCACTTGAAGGACTGCGTGAGGCAGCATTGATGAAGTGGGCTGCAGAAGCTGCTGCTGCTTACATCCATGCTCCCTCCCTAATTCAGGGAGATGGAAGAAATAAATCTGGAAGCAAAATTTGACTGCTGTGCTCAACAGACTATGAATTTGCTTTGACACAAAATTCTGGTTAATCCTGAAGCACTGTTTGCTGTACAGCAGCTTTCTAGATTTTCATGGTATTTTTAAGCCTTAAGTGTATGACCTCCTCCCAACTACTGAAGTTATTCTCTCATGATGCTATGTAATGCAAAATGAACACTCATTAGATAATTTCCTTGTAAGTGCAGGTGATATTTATTTGAGACTTTAAAATCAATACCACATTTTGCAGTGCAGAGTAAAAACATTTTTTTCAGACAGACCATCCTATTCCATAATGAAACTAGTGGGAGTTAGGCTCTTTACTTACAGTTCTGTACTCCAAATCATGAAAATTGTGCTCCTTGCTGTTTACTTAGGAAGGGAAGTAAACAGTTCCTCCTCTCCACCAAACTAAAAATACCAGTTATAGGAAAAAATGTACAAAGAAGCAGTGGGAAAGTGTCATTCATCTGAAGTGTTAAGAATTTGTTTTGCATTCTCTGAGAAGAACCAGGTCTCCTGTTTATATTTTTGATGTAAATAAATGCAAAGCAAATGGTGTCAAAGTCTACTGTCAGCAAAGTTCAGCACATGGCAATCTTTCTTGTCTTTCTTAGGTGGGGTTATAATTCTGAGAATTTTTTTGCTTTGTATTTAATAAGGTTAACTTAATTATTTGACATCACAGTTTCCATTTTTTCCCAGAAAAGCCAGAAATATTTTATCAGAAGATTCTCCTCACATACTCTAAAGCTAAATCTGAATGACAAACCCAGCATACTCCACTAAGTTGCTCATTTTTAATATGGCAATTGGACAGAATTTATTTTTATTTCTTTTCTTCATATACTTAGGAAAAATATGGCATAAAGCAAATCAAACAGCATATATTAGCATAAATGAAAGCCATAAAATACCTTATTATCATGATTTTATATGAAAGATTTTATTAGCAGGCAACACAGGGCAGATACTAAATCAATTTCATTAGGTAAAAGCAGCTCCAAGAAGCTTCTGGCAGGACACTTGTAAAGTGGAAAATCCTTCCCACTGATGCACATCGAGAGCACGTTAATGCATTACGTCACTCTAAATTGGATCTTGCATTTAATGCTGATGAAGGCAGCTCCTCCAGACCTACAGGACCAAAGTCATTAACAGAGCTCTGGACGTGCTGAAGAAATAGAACAAACCCACACGGCTTTTGGCATGGCACATTACAAGTCTGTCAGTGGTAATTGTTTCATGCATATTTACCTAGGTTGTTACAGCCTGTGCAGAAGAGCAGACGTAAGGGCAGATCTCTGGCCCCTGGGGGAGATGAACTCACACACCTCCCTCACAAATGCATTGACCCATTTCTGCCCGTGCAGCAGAACCCACCCCACAAGGCCCCACTGAGGGTAGCAGTGCCCAGCAAGGCACAGCCTGGCAGAGGATGCAGGGGTAAACCAAGGCACCCGGTGTGTCCTGCGTGCTGCCTCTGGGCACCAGGAGAGGCCTCAACCTGCCTGAAGTGCGGGGTGTCCGTGACACTGCTGCAGAGCCCCCGGGCCCAATGGAGAATGAGCCCTCAGCACCACGAAGGAAAGCTGGACACAAACTCTTGCCTCACCTTAGGAGAGGACAGGGCCATCCACCATGGCCATGGATCTTCACTCTTCTTCTACAAAGGCCTCATAGTGACGGGCAAACTCAGAGGAACTAATTATCAGGGAGTTACCAAAACATACACCTAGCACCACATAAATGTCTGTCCAGCAGCATGATTCTCACAGAAAAAGTACTATTCTCTGATATGCCTCAGCCACATACACATCCACAACAGTCCAATTCAATGACTGCACATACCATGGTCCTATCTGATGTATTTTAAATGAATGTATTTTAAATGAGTGAAGCTTTCTTAGGTTCATATTCCTGGCCCCATATCTCTATTGTTCCTTTATTGCCTAAAATCCAGTACAGTTCACTTGGTTCAACAAAATCAGCTAACTTTGGGCTTAATATCCTCAGCTGCATGACAGAGGGGGTCATGCAGTAATATTGCTGACTGCAACCACCTTTTCTGATTTGGACCTTAATAGTATTAGTCTAAGTCCTGCAGAGTCACCTCTGCTTAGGTAACAGTGGCTGTTTTATTTGGCTTCTTCAGGCGTGCAAGAAGAACTTCCAGCATTGTTTATCTGGCTCCTGAATGCAGATGCAGCACAGTGTTTTACACAGCAACCTTCTGCCCTCTTGCCAGTCTGACAATCACCAGCTTTCCTGCTCTCATTTACCTGAATACAGCCCCAAGGTTTTGTAGGCTGAGTATATACCTTTGTGGAAGTCCTAGTAAACTTCTTGGAAGCTGCAAGTCTTACAGGGACCAAGAAAATTTTTGGGAAAACAAAACAAAACAAAAGTACAAAAAATGAGAAAAGGAAAGCTTTTACATTGTGTATTTTTTATTTTTTAATGTTATTTTCTCTGCCCATTCCATCCAGTAACCATAAACAAAGCCTAGCTCAGACTAGATAATTCACACATTTGGGTTTTATATGAGAAAAAATTTACATGTGATTAATCCCTCCAAAAGTAAACATGTATCTAACACTGAAGTTGAGGAAAGCTATGCAGAACCCAGGCTAAAGTAATGCTTGTGAGGGAAATCTCAGCAGGAAGTTTGGGGAAATCCCGACACACTGGTAAAAGACTGCTGAGACAAGATATACAATACTACAATGGCAGGAAAAAAGATGTCAAATGTGGTCTAGAAGTTCATCTGCATACATGGTCAGTAGCATAGACTCATTAGGAATGGTTCAGGGAGAACCACATTGCTTCTTTACAAGGGCAATAATAAACAGGAGAGCTGGTGTGCAAATCCTCTCTTAATACAACTAAAGCCCCTCTTGAAAGCAGAGGGTTTTTGATAACTGGGTACTGGTCTTTGAACTGTAATCCCTGGAGGAGTTGTTCTTCTGCAGTGGGAAGGTCTCAGTGCCAAGAGGGAAATACTCTGACAGGGTTGGGTACATCCTGCATTCTGTAGGACTGCCTTCTCCTTCAAAGTCCTGAAACATGTCACTGTTCAGCAGAGAGGCAGTGTATTTCATTATACTGTGAATATGTACATGACTCTAAAACTAGTAGGCTACTCGAAGAGAAAAACAGATTTATAGGTGTCTAAAATGCATTTTGAAGGACAGGTAACAGATCAGGGCAACAACTATAAATATCTGATCATGATCATGATTGGTACATCCACCAAAGACTAAGAAGTCCAGGATGCAATAAATGTTCTGATAACTTTATTATTTTCTACCCTGGGTGGGTATACATATATTTATGAATTACATATTCAATTTACAGTGAATTAAACTACCTGTCTCTGGAGAGGTAACTCAAACAGTAGAGGCAGTGATTCCCAGCTCTACAGGAAGTTCTGCTCTCTGAAGACTGAGGTGCAGCAGCAGGCAGGAAAGCCAGTCCCAGTGCTGCCTGGTCTCAGGCACTGCATCCTCATGGAGCCAATCACAGGGCCAATGTGTGATATTTGGGGAGCAGGTGATGGATCTGGGTCCTTTTTTGAAGAGACTTTCATACAGCACTGCTCTGGCTTTGACTCTGAAGTTGCCCCTCCTGGCTTTCTTACCTCCCACCAAGTTTACAGCTCCTTAATTTTTGCTCAGCATGGCCAAGGAGCTTTCCCCACATTTCATCCCTGACCTCGATACTCTCTCTGTGCTTGCAATGAGCCCTTTCCTCTACGTTCCTCTGCACAGACAGCACCTCCCAGCCCTAGAGCCCATCCTGCTCTGGGTGCCTCGCACCCTCCCCACCACACCTGGGGCTGCCACGCTCACTCCCCAAAGCACAGCCACTGGCTCCTGCCTGTCCCCAACTTCCTTGCCCTGCCTGGCCTTCAGCACTACATCTTCCTCCAACAGCTCTGAGAGAGCTGCAGAGAAAATCAGATTGAGCCGAGTGTTCCACTGCCAGGCTGTGGAGGAGAAGAGTTGTTATGTGGCTGCAGGCATTTCCAAAGGGCTGATGCCTGTCTGCACACTGGTGTGATGACTTTTCCTCTGCATCATCCCTCCTATGGCAAACACCAGGTGCCTCTTTACAATCTGGGTCATATTCCCTATCATTCCTACCAAACTGAAACTCATTTACACAACTGCAACTAGAAGTTCTGCAGACAATACACTTTCTGTTTCCTTTCCCTGGCAAGAAGCCTTTCCCATGAGGACCAAGATTCCCTCTCATCTCAGTGATACCAAACTGCAGTTCTGGGTGACTGCATTCCCAGCCCGCTTCTGCTGAAATGCTGCCATTTTTCATTTGAAGGCATATTTCAACATAAGAAGTCAGATTGGGCTAAACCTGAATCAGAAGAAAGGATTAGGAAGGCAGAGGAATAATAATACATCAGTTTAGCAAAGTTCTTGCTGTGAATATAAAATATTGTGTCAGTTATCTGCATTGATTGCTTGAAGAAAATTCAGAGTGCATGAGCACGCTGTTATCTTTGCACTGCACCTTTTTTTGTTGTGCTTGTACCAGTGCATATTTTACAAAGATTAATATGCTCCCACCAAATCTATACAGTTCTATAAAATCCATAGGGACATATGGCGAGAATATATTATTTTTTTCCTGTGTATTCCTTGTAAACAGGTTAGTAATAACCAGTGAAATATTCTTAAGTGAGAGAGTAAAAGGAAATGGATCTGTTATTGATGCAGAAAGGAGATCAGTAGAATTCAAAATATGAAGTTCTAGGATAACATTAGGTTGAGCAAAAGACCTTTCCCCCTCAATTTGAGAAGAGCAAGTAGCTATTGAAGGAGTGCATAAAATAGAAAAGGATCATTAAAAACCTCATTACTAAATAGTTAATGAGTGTCTTTGGTAAACCTGTTATCTTTTGTGTGTTTCCCTGACTTCACAGGAATAAAAGATATGAGGTTATGTCTTACATAAATAGGACAGAAAGGAAATGAATGCATTTTTACCAACTGGAAAAAGAACTATCGTTAGAAGATTCTATCAATATCTACTCCTTATTTGCACCTCCCCTTTGCTTGAAGAAAACCATTTACAACCTGAACTTATAGCTGAAGTTAGCAGCCATACTGGACCATATATCATTCCATACTATCTCAATATACCCTTAGAAAGTCACTTAACACAGCATCAGCAAAGGCATTAAGAGACTGATGCATATAGTTTCTGTCAACATGAATTTCATTGGAGTCAGATGCTGAACTGCTCCTGGAAAACTTGCCTATGACTGACTTGTGTAGACTCTGCACTAATAAATTAAATGAGATTTAGACATGGAAATTGTTAAGATACTTAAACAAAAGTTAATATAATCATTCTAATAAAGGTCTTTTAAATCCACGAGGACCTGGGTAGCAGCCTACTTTCAAGGATGAAATAGTATTGGAATGAGCAAAGTTTGCCCCACAGACTTTAATACACTCCACAGAAACTACCAGCAGTGTAACACATCTGGGAGATGTGCTTGGGAGCGAAGGTGAAGTACAGTACCAAAAGTACCTGACAGCCCTCAGGAGGGCAGTTCAAATACCTGTGTCCTTTATCCCCAGTCTGGAAGAGCTGTGCAGCTTTGTGTTGACAAGCATTACAATGAGCCATCCATTTTCAGAACTATCACACTAGGAAGATTTACAGCACATTTACAAGATCTAGCACTAATTTTTTTGCAAGAACATACAATGGATCACTATTAAGATGGTTTAGATCACTCATTTGCCATGCTAGGAGGCAGGACTGTCACCTTCTTTGTCATCAAGACATGTAGGTGAGCGAAAGGCAAACATAACAATGGATTTATGTGCTGCAATGTAATTTTACTCTGCTTAAACCAAACATCTGTATAGCCTAACAAATATCATGCCCTCCTGAATTCTACTTTGGAATCCAAGAGCATATCCATCAAGGCAATTACCTACATCAAAAAGAGCTGTAAATTGAATACCAGAGATCAAAAAAGCACAGCAAGATGGTTTCACAACAGTCCTGAAGCTCTAATCAGTTCTCCTGGGCATCACACCCTTTAAGCACAGATTTCAGGAAAACTGCAAAAAATCCACCACTATCATCAACCAACACCCTGACCATAAATGCACCCCTGAAATGTAAACTCCACTGTGTAGTCAGGAGAACTGAACAAGCTCTGGTGGCACCTGGAATGAATTCTCTCTGCCTGACACCTCAATCAGCTGGGAGCCAGGTCAGCACAGTGTGGGGCCTCATCTGGGGGAAGCTCATGTCCCCTGTGCTCATTTCCCTTTTTGCTCCTGTTTTGCAGTGGGATTATCAGGATGAAGAAAGTTATGCATCAGAGAAACAACTGTCATGCTAGTGGCACCTTGTTAGGGCAATAGCTGGAGGCTGGACAAGCTGCACGCTGCACGTACTCCAGAGCCACTGTACACCCAGAGCCCAGTCCCCAAACATCTCCAAAAGGACAGTAAGGTGACGCCTGTGAGTGCTCACCACTGAGCAGCTCACTCCCGTCTTGTGTGTTTAGGGCCCCAAATCAGTAATTTGTGTTTGTCTTTAATCAAGCTGTGCCAGTGTGCCCATTAATTTAAGCCTCAGTTACAAAGAAGAAATGTGTTGATATAGAGAACAGTCATTGCCAGAAAAATATACTGGACAGTTTCTAAAAAAAAGGGGTGAGGGGAAGATCTACAAGCTGCAGAAATTATTGGTTCATACTTTTCCTCTAATTATCAACTCAGTGAGTGCCCCTTTGTTTTTCAGGTCACTCCCCAATTACATGTTTCCTTTGTTCCACAACATTTAATTCTCTTCCAGTGTTGCAAAATTAACTGGACAGGTTTCTTAATCTTGTGTCTACAAAGAACTTGTTGTAATTGTAATGAATGCTTTCATTTTGCTGGTGTCTGAAATACGATTTGCAGGGGAAGGGGGAGTGAGGGTTGATGCTTGTCCCATCATTAATAACATTCCTGCAGGGATTGTAGTGGTGGGAGTAAAAACCCCAAAGCTTTTATATAATAACAGCATGTGTTTGCACGTGAGCTGCTCCTTTAAGAAGCCTCGGGCTACTGGAAGTAGAGAGATCCAGAGAAAAGGCAGCCCCAGAGCTATAACAGAGGGCAGAGGTTAAATCTTTTGGCATATTTACCATAAGAATGGTTGCTGCACACCCTCTCCCTGAAGGCTTCACTGAAATAGAAGTGTTTGCCATTGGCACTGCCCTGCTGGTAGAAGGTAAGTTCAGTGTGGGACCTCAGCAGCAATAAGATTTTTTCCTCCTATTATTTCTGGTAAGAGGGGAGAAGGAAAACTGAAGTGACCAGCAGCATTTGTGATATGCTGACCCTGGTTACAGTGGCTACATCACCAGTACTTCTGGTGAGTAAATCAGGGTGAGCTGCAAGCTCTTTGCCTTGAGTATCTGTGCTCTGTGCATAGCTGTGGCAGTGAACTACTTGCTACTCAGCTCTCTTCTCGGGAATTTGGAATATAATATTTTGTTGTTGACTTTTAAAGGCAATTTTATCTTCCTCTGGGGAAAGAGGTTGAAATGACTGATAATCTCTCAGTAAAATTGGACTGCTTGTTTTGTAGGTTGTGATAGCTGTCTTATAATCAAACATGATAAGCTCCAAAAAAACCTCCGGACTGCATTGGAGGCATTGCAATTAATGGCTGTTGGGTAAAAGTAACAAACCATACCAATTTAATTTCACCAATGTGATCTTTTCTTAAGGCATATGCCACTTATTGAGAGATTGCCACAGAACTGAATTTATATCTACCTGGCAGTTAGCAAAGGCTCATAGCTAGGATTATGTTGGTATCAGTCCCAGGGCCTGTGATCCCTGGGACTGTGATTCCTGCAGAGTGCTGCTCAGAGGGGGATGTGGGAATCATGAGGCCCAAAAGCAGAGGAGGAGAAGCTGTGAGCACCATGGGATAAATGCTCATTAGCTCACCCCATGAACACGGAGCATGGGTGCTCACCTTTGCCTTGCACCCCAGCTCGTGTCTGGCTGCAAAGGAAAGCTGGAAATGCTGTCAGACACTCTTCCTTGGAAGAGAGAGGAAAAAGCTTCCACTTCTTGCCCAGGGACAGGCTGCTGCCTAAGCAGAGTCCAGGGCTGAGCCTGGCTGCCCGTCCTGAGCCATGTGCACAGCCTGGCAGGATCTGTGCTCCCTTCCTGAAGGGTGGGAAGCATCAGGAGGACAGGGACAGTGCTGGGGGCTGGCAGAGCCCAGGAGCTGGGTCCTGCTGGGGACCTGCTTGTGGCACCATGGCCCTGCCAGCCCTGACCTGTGCCAGGGGCTGCAGCCTGCTGGGGACCTGCAGTTGTGCAAGTTCCAGCGTAGAACCCCGTGGTAACCTTCAGTTAAAACTAGGTGTAGTCTAATACATTTATGGTTTACTAAATACAAGTATTTCCCATAGGGTTTTAGGCAGAATGTGCCCAGTAGATTGGCAGTAAAACTTTATTATTGTCATTTGGGTTAGAAGACCAAGCTAAATAATCAGGATTAATTCACTTTCTGAAACACTCTGAGACAAAGAAAATGAAGACCTCTCCTTTTTTTATGGCAGCTTCTTACTGCAGTTTGCAAAAAAAGGTTGTGGTGAAGGGTTGCATTCACTTTATTAAGTGGACACCTTTGCTGATGCAAAAATGAAAAACCAAACCTTTTTTTTTTTTTTAATTTAGTAAGTTTTCCCTTAGTACACTCATGCTGACCTTCAAGAAAGCAGAATCTGGTAAAGCCTGAGGCTTCCAAAAAACAGGGAAAAGATAGAGAAAAATCTGATATAGTAATAACTCTTCAGCTCTACTCTAAATATGCTCAGAACACATCTCTCCTAAAGGCTTCTCTGTATTTGGGAGAGTTGATAGCAGTTTTACCCTGTGGGTGGGAGGGTAATCTGGCAGGGAGGAAATAAAAACAGCAGATCTCAAATGGCTCCAAATATTTCTCCTGGAAATATTTTGTTATATGTTGTGTAATGATAGACACACATCAGCTGTTACTATGATTATGCCATCAGCCATTAATGCAATTAAGGTAGAAGCAGGATTTCTGACTAGAAAAAATCATCCATCTTATGTAACTGCAGAATTACAATAAGCATAAGTAACTACACTACTTTACAGAATCAGGGGATAAGGATTTTTTCTGTGCTACATCATTTCTTTTTCCAAGAACACAAAGACATAGTGGCTCTCATCTAGCTGAAACTTAGAGACAGGATGTTGAGTCAGAGCCCCCATCAGAGCTGAAATAATTCAGGTCGCCTTGAAAAGGGCATTAAAAGACAAAGCTTAAGTTTAAACGAGTGAAGGATGGGCTTCGGAGTGGCACAGCTCTGTGCTGGTGAATAGCTCGGGTTGCTTGGATCCCTCTCTGAGGACCAACATAAATTTATTTTTTTCAATCTTTCAGTGACTGCTTTTCACAATCAGATTATTCCTTTCCATGTATAGTTTATTGATGAGGGGCAGTAATAAGATTGAGCTGGTGTGACTCAAGCACTGTGTAGGCTACCCTGAGACAGAAGCCCAAAGGGAGGCAGGCTGACTGAAACATGGCTGAGGGATTTCTGTGCTTAAACAAAAAAGATTGTTACAATGGATATTAAATACAAATTATTTCTCTGTCAAAGTCATGGATGTGTATACTAGCAGCATATGCTGGCTGTCAGGTCTCTGAAGCTGCCTCCTCTGCATCTCACTTGCTCTGAACCCTGAACCATGTGACCCTGCATGACAATCCAGTTTCTCTTATTATAACAAAAGGCAGAATTACCAATAAGATAAAAGCACTTCTGCTCCACATGATTAATGAAATCTGAAACACTGGCTGGAGCTGTCACTGATGACTTCTCTTCTGAAAGCCTTTGTAACTTGCGTGCAGACTGACCACTACAGATATATTCCCTGTGCATAGGATTCCACTGTAATTATTGTTCTCTCATCAAAGAAAACAGCACTATCATTGCAGATATTTTCCACTTCCAATTGAATCACACCAAACAATTCTGTCTTTCAGCCCTGCTTGGTTTCTGTCTGAATGGCCTGACAATTATTTCTTTCCGGAAAATCAAAGAGCTCCGAACGCCCAGCAATCTGCTGGTTCTCAGCATTGCCCTGGCCGACTGCGGGATTTGCATCAACGCCTTCATCGCTGCCTTTTCCAGCTTCCTCAGGTATGGCAGAAGGGATTTCCTAAAGAGCCACATGAAAATTAACAGCTTAAGATCTACAAGGTCTAACTAATTAAATGGCTCTCTTTCTACCATAAGTCATAGCCAACCTTCTCATTCCCTCAATCTGAAACAGCAAAGCAAAACCCTACATGGTTCTACCAGGCAAGCAGAAAAGCATATTTCACTGCATATAATCACTGACAGATTATAAGACTGACTAAAGAAGACATTTAGCCAGACAGCTTGAATATAGAAGCTACTTGAATATCACAATATCACTTCATTAAACCTCCAGACTGACCCCAAATTCGTCTGCAAGTCTTTATCTGTTTGTTGTGTTGCACTGACTTGCACACATTGACAAAATGGCTCCTCTCAAAGGAGGCAAATCTTGAAGATCTGGATAATTGGATGAAATGTAGATTTCAGATTTAAAACCCCAAACTTTTCAATACACAGACACAGGGTTATATTTTCTTCTCAGCACTGGGAGTACAAATACCTGTTGTACCGTGAGAGACACCACAGCAAGAAAAATGCTGGCAAATGCCTAAAAGCAAACACAGTAACATCTTTCATCTCAGACAGACAGGACAAGCACAGGCTGTCATTGTACCATCTCTGTTCATGCAATTTCTAGACGTGTCTTCCCCTTTATCGTGTTCCTAACCTGTGCCCTGTTTGGTGGCAGATACTGGCCCTACGGCTCCGATGGCTGTCAAATCCACGGCTTCCACGGCTTCCTGACTGCGCTGGCCAGCATCGGCTCCAGCGCCGCCGTCGCCTGGGACCGATACCACCACTACTGTACAAGTAAGGGCCACAATTTACCTCACAACTTGTCCACATCCTGCAAAAGGCAGCTGCCTTGGGCTTCTGAGAATCAAAGCAAACATATTCTTATTTGTGTGTCTTATATATAAGTTTGTTTTTCTTACACGTTAGATAGAGCAAATATAAACAGTTTCTCCAAAGAACCTTTTCCCATAGAGGGGGAAATTACCAACCATCTTCAGGAGATATTCTCTCATCCAGACCACATCGAATTTGTGGCCCTCTTGCCGTGCTTTCTCTTAATCCATAAGCAATCTTTAAAACAAAATCCCAAATAAAATCCAACTCCTCGTGTTGAAGAAAAATCTATTGATCTTGGGCTTTTATCCAACACCCTGCTGTGTACCAAACAGATCATCATGTCCATGCAGATTTTACTAATTATAGACAAATTTGGTGTAAGCAGAGAGCTGCCTCTGCAGAGATGGTGCCTGGAACAGAGCCCATGCAGAGGCATGATTGGGCAGAGTTCAGCAGCCCATTTGTGCAACACAGGCATTTTGGGGTGCAAGAGACTTTTTTTACCCACAGAGCCCTTCAGGCACAGCCTCCATGTGATTCCAGGAGCAAATGGCAAAACATACCCAGAGCACACAGGGACTATGGTCAGTCTTACCATCCTGTTGAGGAAAGACTGCCAGCTTTTTTGTTCTGCAGTTTTTGCAGGAATTCAGCTTGGGCAAAAAAATGTATTTTTTCATGTCCAAACAAAGGCCCCAAATAATGCAGGATGTGAGCTAAATCCATACTAACACCCTTTGGACACTGAAATTCATTTGGAGCTAGAAGAGGAGCATCTGTATTTTATGAGAGGGAGCCTTAAAATAAGCATGTCTGGGAAAGACATTTTACTCTCTGCCACATTGACTTTAATGCTTTTGTGTCATGCACTCCCCCAGTCAAGAACATACACTACATTAAGAGCACAGGCAGAAGGACCCTAAGGGCACAAGCTTCTTTACTTTGCTCAAATTGTTACTTACTGATGGCCAAACATGGCTCCTATAGAGAACATTTTGAGCAACAAAACAAAACAGAACAAAATGAAATGAAAATCCCAGAAGGTGCTCATGCCCTGTGGCTATTCCAGTAAAACCAGCCCCTTCTAGTTCAATTCTTAACATGCTGATTGCAAGGAAGATTAAGTCATATTTCATAGATGTGCTACACCAAGCCCACAGGCTATACTCTGTTCTCAATCCATACATTAAATTCGTGTTGACACCGGTGTGACTTGCATGCCTGTACAGAAGGTACAAAATACCTTTACCTAAAACAAGGCTATCAGCCTTTTATCTCAACTTCCCAGGATCTGGTACTCCTTCCAGGCTCAATTACATCATCCTCAGATTTTTTTTTTTTTATGTCCTAACAGTTTCCCAAGAAAACCTTGGTTGTGGCATTCATCAGCTTGGCACTTGATTATTCACCACCTGTATTTCTGGGAAGAAAGAGGTGATGAGAATGTAAGAGATTACTATGATGATAGGATAACTTGGGACTTTACAACCATTCTGGATGCTATATACCACAAATTTGTTCACCAACATTCCAAAAATTGACCAGGTTTTTAGATTTAGAAGTCAGGACAGCCCTAAGTGACAAAGCACCACCGTTAAAGTGTTTTGATGACTAGACAAGTCACTCACCAGAAATCAGGTTGATATTGCTTGGCATATGAAAGAAAATAGTATTATCACCCCACATGACAGAGAAGGTCAGGATATTTTACTCTCCTCTCTTTTTCTTTTTTTTACTTCCAGGCAACCACACTGGGCAACTCTCTTCTCATCCCCTAAGTGTGGCTCTGGGGTCTATGAGATGCTACTTTGACAGCAAAGAGGAGAGAACTAGAGAAATGACCTAAAAGCGTGCAATAAGAACAGAAATAGCAGGGGAGTCTGAAGGGTATCAATGTCAATCTCTAGCAAGATGGGAAAAAAGATTTTAAAATTTGATCATTAGGGGGAAAAGAAGAAAACAGAAGTAGATGTTAGTGCCTAACAATGAAGAAGAAAAGGGCAGATTGTGAGGAAGCTGTCTCTCAGCAGCCAAGTATTCGGGACAGAAGGTGACAGTTTTGGTCAAGGCAGACATTGTCTGTTCCTCTGGCCGTTCACACTCTGTTCTCACTGTCATTAGAAGTTTCTGAAGAGGGGAAGAATCCCGGTCAGTTCATAAACACAGCATAAAGGTACAGATTTAAAGGGAAAGAAAAAAAAAATTTAACTTGCTTTTAAGAACTAGAAGGAAACAGAAAATCTGAAGTGATTTGTATCCGTACTTCTCTCATTGTTATACAAGAGAAGACAAGCAAAACCAGCAGGGATTTCACAGCAGCATTCCATTTCTAAAAGTAGAATTACAGTGACTTTTATCTAATCCTTAACAACCACGGTAACCTGGGTTGTTACATCAGTATTCAAAGATTACCAAACTACCATTTGCTAAAATTGCAGCTGTCAGCTGTGTCAAGGTAGAAGTCCTAAACTCCTGCCACACTGACTGCAGCCACCCTGCCACAACCCCTTCACCTGGTTTGGCACCTGTATCCGTTTTCCCTGACAAAATGTTGATGTTTATACAGATCTTGTGTTTTTCACTGAAGCAGGAGGCAACCACCAAGACAATCTAAGATCACAGTGAAACAAAGCAAAATTTAAAAAAAAAATGGAGTAAAAACATCCCTTATTAGGTTATTTTAAAAAGCTTTTTATAACGATATGCACAACAGAAGCTATTACACATTACTGCTTTCCTATTCCTACAAGAAATGTATACTTGTGAGTACCAGTGGCTGGTGCTTTTTGCACTGCAGATGAAGTAGGTGTTAACACCTATTTTATTTATGACTGATATATAGTTTTCCTCATCAGATTTTCTGATATTTCTGTCTTTGACAGAAATATCTGAAAATCTTTCAGATTTTCTGTCTTTGACAAACTTTGCTTATTTTAAATGATGCATGCCATTAAGTTTGGCACAAGCCAAACATATATACATATATTGTCCTGGAATATATTATAAAAATATTATACAGATATTATAATTTAACCATTTGCAAGAATGAGGAGAAGGGACTATTTTTCCCCTCCGTTATAGAAAATCCTGTTGACCTCTTATTTGAGACACTCCTTTGGAACAGGAGACTGAAATCTGCCACAGTGTCAGAGATATATTTTCAGTCTGTGAAAATCAGCTAAATGTTTGAATAAATCATAAATCTTAAAAAAAATACATTCATAAATGTTTCCACAAACGAAACCCTGAGATATAGTTTATGATTATATCACTAAAAACTGGCCTTTATGATCAAAAGGATTAAGGTTCCATGCTCTGTCTAGCACTTGCTAAAAGTTCATCTTTTGGCATCATAATTTTAGTAATCTTTGAATGATGAGGGAGCAGTCTTTCTGTTCCAAAGCAATTAGAGAAATCATTTAAAATTCCCTATTTTAATATTTCACTGAGTGGAAAAGAGAGGCTTCCCTTCTGCTTTTCAAAGAGAGAAAACCAGAGCACAAGAGTGATTAGACTTAATGGGGCCAAACTGCCAGCACTGGGCACTAATTAGGAATTATATCTGTAAGCATATGCTGAACCCCATACACATGCATTTAATTCAATGAGGACCTACATGGCTATTACACTAAATTTTATCAGGCCAAGAAAAGGCATTTAAGGTGAAGCAATGGTCTGTTGTGCACAAAAACAACTGAATTGCCTCAACTTGTGTTCTTGCTCTCAGCCTTGTCAGGGAAGGACATTTTTGCCTTGGGAGCACAGCACAGTTCTTTCACTGTTCTTGTACTGAAAGGGTTTTTTCTGAGTAAAACTAAAATAATCTCAAGATTGTTTGATTTTATATTCATACATTTTTAGCTACTTCTGATGTGTGTGTAAATATTTTCTAAAGGGTCAGCCAGCAGCTGATTTTACCAGGTCTACTTCACCATTAATCTCATTTTGCAAAAGATCAAAGCCAAAAGGAAAAATTAAGATTTGTTAGTTCTGATTCTCTCCTCTTCAAGCATCCAAAGTGGGGCCTCTTAAGTGTGAGAGGAGAAGAAAGATGAGTTCAGCCACAGAAATGAGCTTTCCAAAGGCAGGCTGCCAGACTCCATTATTGCATAGTCCTTTTATTCTACATCTAATAAGAAAATGGTGATCCCTAACTCCCACAGAAAACTAACTAAAATAAACTTTTCCTTACAGTTTTTCATAGAAAAGGCACAAACACTAAAGCAATAAGATGCTTAGGCTACATTGCTTCTTTGGACTGGGAGTTTAAAAATAATTACAAATTACTAAAACGTTGCACTTCTATTTCTAGTCCCCTAAATCAAAAGCTATTCTTTCTTTTTCATCTATGTAATTCTACAGTCATATTATGTGAGTACCACAATGCAGTATTAAAGCCTTTGTAACCAAAATATATCTTCTATGTAGTAATCATATGAAAGACAGATGTTAGTCATTATTAACAATTCTTCATTAGTAATCATTACAAAATTATGTTTTAAATTACTAAAAAATCAATATTTTTTGTAAGTACCAAATATAAAACTTAAAGTATTCAATAGAGTATTTTCTTTAATTTTCCTTGGTATTTATATTGCAATGTGTACAACTGTCTTTTCCCATGATTCATTTTTGAGCACCTGCACCAAAAAAAAATTCCCAGTTGATTTGTAATGCAATTCAAATTTCATTTTATTTCCCTGAAGAACCTCTTGAAGATAAGAAAAAGGAGAAGAATAGAACCAGAATCCCTGTAAAAGGAAACCAGATTCCCTGTTTCACTAACACCCTTTATTTTCCTTTTTTTAAAATGTACAGAAGAACATAGCAACACGAAATAGCTACAGTAGAGTTTGTGGTGCCTCCTGGAGCTGCTGCCTCGTGGGGCTCTCCTGTGTGGCCCAGGTGTCCTTCCCAGGAGCCAGCCACACACGGCCCCACGGCAGGGGCTCACCTCATGCACCTCAGCCCCAGTCCTTCACCTCTCAGGGAAAGATCAGAACCGGCCTGAATCTTCCTGCCTGCTGTCTAAGGGCAGACAAAAAGATTACTTCCCAGTGAAAATTGCATCATTGCTTGTCCCTAGTGGGAGATTGGATTAGAAGGGAGTGCTGGGGAAAGTCACTGTTCTCCTTGCTGGTGCTGCTGGCGTCATGGGCTGCTCAGCGTGGGCATGACGACAGACACTGGCCTCAATAACAAAATTATCCAGACCTTTTTACATGCAAGCACCAGAGCTAGCACAATGTCCTGCAGCAGCAAGGAAGCCTGCCTGCCTTCTCCATGAAGAAATACTTCCTGTGCCTCCTCAAGTTTCCAATCTCTCATTACATTCCTGTGGTATTTGATGGAACCGGATGAGATAGATACAAGGGAACACTTCTATATAAAATTAGAAAAAAGTACTGATGCTGTGCTTCACATTTCCTGTTACAGGCTAATTGATGATCTTGAGGGAAAAATTACTTGTCCAGTAGTATTTTTAGAACAAGCTCTGTTCTCAGGTTGTATATATATATTCACATATATATTGATGACCAGTAATTTTAGAACAGAGTATATTAGATATCCACACATGCCGTGCACTCCTGGCCAGGCAGGAAGGAAGAAGGCAGGAGCTGGGGAGTGTGTGCAGAGTCATATTTCTGATCTGACCCACACTCTGCAATGGGACTCTGTTTCTTCAAACACTTCATTCTACTCTCTGCCTCATCTGTGTCTTTAAACACATTCCCACAACACAAGAATATAATGTTTATAACAGCAGCTGTATGTCCAGCATGGTACAAAGCTGAGCAGCAATACAGCATTTGTCTAAACAAAATACACAAAAGGGAAGTACAGTTTGCTGTTTGCTAAAGTCTTCCTTCATATTTTATGGAAGACTGATTCCTTCAGACTTGGTCAGCTTCAGGATACAAAATATGAACAACTGCTTGTTTCTGCCTGAGGCCCAGGGCCTGACAGCTGTTTCCAGTGGTTTTGTTCGGGGCATGGAGACCCCCTTTCCTCTTCCCACAGGGAGCAGGCTGCAGTGGAGCACAGCTGCCTCCATGATGGTGTTTGCATGGCTGTTTGCTGCCTTCTGGGCCGTCATGCCCTTACTGGGCTGGGGAGAGTACGACTACGAACCCCTGCGAACCTGCTGCACCCTGGACTACAGCAAAGGGGACAGGTGAGGGCCAGGGCAGCTCCCACGGGAGCAGAGGGCAGGCTGCCCTCCCCTAGGATGGCCTTGGTGGCACACAAACCCCCTCAGCTGTGCCCACCACTGCTCCTGGGGCAGATGTCCCTCCCCAGCAGCTGGCACGAGGCAGGCATCACCCAAGGCTCCTGGACTTGCCTGCTGGCACGGCTGGAGTCAGCTTCCTCTGTGGCAGAGGCTGGTGCTCAGCTTGCTGCCACTCCCTCACCCATCTACACGCTGCATCTTTTCTGGGTTTAGGGCGTGAAGCTCTTTCAGAATGCTTTTGGCTTTATGCAGGCCAGCACAGATGTCTGGTGTAGTAGGTGTAGTAGGTTTAGAATACAAACACCTGTTGTGATTTTCTACAGTGCTATCCATCCCACCCACAATAGCGTGGCACAGCTTAACTGGCCTTCAGCAAATGCTGCACCTGAAGGACGTTGATAAATGTGGTTTTTGCAATTTTAAAATTAGAATTGGGAAATACTTATAGCAAGTTTACAGAGGTGCACTGGAGTTAAAATAACACCCTCTTTTTTTCTTCCCTCCTCACCTTTTCCAGAAACTATGTCACATTCCTTTTTGCTCTGTCCACTTTCAATTTCATGATCCCAGGCTTCATCATGATGACAGCCTATCAGTCCATACACCAAAAGTTCAGGAAAACTGGGCACTTTAAGGTAAGAAAGCTCCCCGAAGCCCTGTAACCACCTTCACAAAATAGGGCTGCATTCAGTAGAGACAAAGTCCTTGAAAAAAAACCCAATTTCTTTCACAAAGACTTTGACTCAGCTGCTTCTGTCCTAACTCCCCAGTGCTACTTGAGTAGAAGGGTAGTGCACCACAGGATGGGGCCATTCAGAAAGTTCATGGAAACATCATCCTTGAAAATGTCAACATTTTATCAGACAGCCACATTTGCCCCAAGCTAGTGCTGTAAATGGTTCCCCATCAAAGAGTTGGACCAGTGATCCTGAAGATTTCCCTCCATCAACACTGGTCCAACTCTCCTCAAAAAATGAACACATTTAGAGTATACAGAATGTTTGCCAATAGCATATCAATATTTATCCAGAGAAATTTAGCTCAGGAAGGATTGTTATTTCCTGCTTTGCTACAGGCCTTTGGCTGATGGCTGAGGAAGTCAGAACTAACAGCTCTGCTAGGAAACATGCGGGCACTCCATGGGGGGAGAAGGGCCTTCCCATACACACTGTGTTAACACTTGGCTGAGGAAATTCAGGAATCTTTATGAGCTGGAAACAAAGGAACTGTTCCGGTGTGGCAGGTTTATGGGAATGTAATGTGGCCATTATAGGAGTTGTTTGCTGAGGTGCAGGCTGTACAGTCTGGGGCACTGTGCATGGCTGGTGGGCACAGCCCAACCCCTGCACTCAGTAAAGACAGTCAGATCTCAAGAGAAATGTTATACTGACAGAGACAGGCAGACTTGTTTGTAGCTGACTGGAATAAAAACATGTGCCCTCCATATATTTCTTGAACAAATCTCAGTGTTCATTATTATGTCTATTACTTTTTTCCAGTGGGTTTGTATGCACTAGCATGTGATTTCTTTCTTATGATACTCTGCAGCTGTGCAGACAAGTTACAATGCAGAAAATTTAAGGATGAAATTATCAATTCCTTACTCATTAATATTTATAAGATACTTGGGAATATTTATACTTTATAAATAAAATAATATTTATAAGATACTGCCATGAACACAATGGACAGGGCCCTAGCATAAAGGACAGAGAAATCCTCCTACCACAACATAGCTACTGCATCCATTTTCTGCAGCAGCATGGCAGTGGCTTCACACAGTTTGTCTGCAAGACCAACTAGGAAGTCAGAAAAATATCATTCCTTTTAATCTGCTTTTTAATTTCTACATTGCTCTCTCCCCCCAGCAGCAGTTACTCTCCATGGCTTCTATATCCAGCACACACTGATTTAGCTGATCCAGCATAAGGTGTTTTGTCCCCTGTGCCACTCCCCACCCACGCCCAGGATCAGGCTTTGGTGCAGCTGGGCTGTTCTGTCTCATATCCTGCTGGCTGATCCTCTCCTGCTACTGAACACAAACCACGGTCTCACAGGACCTCTCCCATCCACTTGTTGCAGTGTGTGACTGTGAAACACAAAGAAAACTCTCGCTCTTGTTTTTCAGTTTAATACTGGTTTACCACTGAAGACACTGGTCATCTGCTGGGGTCCCTATTGCCTCCTGTGCTCCTATGCAGCAGTGGAAAATGTGATGTTCATTCCACCAAAATACCGCATGGTACGTGGGTGCCACCTCAGAACCCAAACAGTGAAATTCTCCTCACTCTCCTCTCTCTGTCTCTATGGAACAATGCCTATTTACTCACTACTGGGTTTACTTGTAAAAATGTATACAAGAAGTCCTTTTCCTCAAAACATTCTGTTCATCTGCCATTTTATAGTGAAAACAGGTAAGCACAGTGATATAACAGGCACTGCATTACTGCTTTGATCAAGCAAAAATTTAGGAAGTCGGGGGTATTTTCAGCAGTTAGTTAGGAGTGTGTAACCTGTACTCTTCTGTGCCATGTAGGAGCTTTTTGTGTCCTTCCCACAGTGAGGTACCAGCTCAGAATTTTCAGTTTTAAAGAGACTGTCTGTCTCATTCATATTTCTAGCACTTTTCTTTCCTCAAGGAAGCTGTAATTGATCATTCCTAAGGTTCTGCTGCCTCCTTTTTCCCCTTTCTTCTATGAGTCTTGGCTCCAAAGCCACTTTTGGGACTCAGTAATATCACATCAAACCTTACATTCCATGCCCCAAAATCAGCCCAGCTTCAGGTCACCAAATGCATGACTGTATTCAGTATCCCACATTAAATGTGTTAGCAACATCAGCCTGTTTATCTATCTCCAGGTGTCCATGGCACACCTTTCACTCCTCCTCAGTGTTTGTATTCACTCTCAACTGAATTATCCTTGTCTGAGGCAATGCCAACCTAAATTCTTTCTCCTGGAAACTGTAATTTCCTCAGGAGGACTTCCCAGCAGTGAAATTGCTTTTACTTCTCCCCTGTCAGGGAGTGGGAAGCTAATGCCATTGGAGAGAGGCTTTTTTTGGTGAAGGGAAACTAAACTTAGGCTGAAATCAGCCCACTGGCTTCTCTGTTGTTTTCCTAGTAATAAATATTGTGTCTCATGACAGATTCCTGCCCTTATTGCCAAGACTGTGCCAACGGTGGATGCCTTTGTATATGCCCTGGGAAATGAGAACTACAGAGGAGGAATATGGCAGTTCCTCACGGGACAGAAGATTGAGAAAGCAGAGGTTGATAACAAAACTAAATAACCCATTATGGCATTACACAAAATTACTGCGGGTACATCACTGAAAGCAAAATTCAAGAGAAAACTGAGTGCATTCTCTGATGTGTGCAAAGGTGGTTCCACATTGGAAAGGCTGTGCATTGGCTACAAACAATGAAGTATGGAAAGAAAGCCCTCCAGATAACTGTCCAAACCATCAGGAGCTGCTTGTCAAACAAGCTGCCTTAAATCTGTGTCGATTGTCATCAGTCTCATTTTGTATGTCACTGCAAATAAACTATGTGCTGGAAAGCATTTTTTATCTCCTGATAAAAGCTAACAGAAAAGCTCAGCAAATTAGCTAAAGAAAGATATTCATTTATCCAGTGAGGCCTCATCAGATCAATCTGTGCAGGTTGTCCATATGGTAATGTCTGGATTATTAGAAGATTAAACCAGTATCCACTATTGACCACATGTCTGTATAAATAGCTTGTTCATCTGAACAACTCATTTTCAGTGCACCCAAAACAGGAGTTTCCAAATTTCCATCATGAATCTGACATCCTTGCTCCATAAAAACATTTTAGTGAGCATGTTTCCCCAGTAAGGAATATTAGCTTGGCTCCTAGTCAAATGAGTTACTGTGTGACATTCAGCTCTGTCACACACTAAACTGCATCAGATTTTGCAGCTGCTGCTTAGCAGGACAATCAAAAGCTTATAATCCATCATAAAAAACATTCATCTTTTTGTTGAACATTGAGCAAAAACTAAAGGGAGATATGAGTCAGATTCTGTTCAAAAATGCCATAAGAATAAAAATCAATTTCACATCTTCTGTTAAATCCTCCTATGTTCTACATAAGAGAGCAACTACTGAATCAGTGGTGATTAAAGAGTCTGAGCAATTTAAAAGTCACTTTCATTATTATCAGAATTCATATGTATTTTGAACTCTCAGAAAAGTCCATTTTAAATACTTGCATTTACTCATGTTGCTCCTATTGCCTAATGATGAAAAACTGTCAGTTGATATTGCCTGTTATTACAAGATGTGTCTCAGAATTGCCCATTTGTAAAAAAATATGTGCATGACAGAGATTAGAAGAGATTGTGTGTACAAAAAAAGCAAACCTAATTGATATTTACAGGGATCATATGGTTCATTTCCAAGCACTGACAGTGAAAGGGTCTTTGAAACTAGCCAAAGTAAAAGCTGATCCATACTTCTGATGCCTTCCAGCATATTAAAAGGGGAACCAGTTGTTTATGAGGTACAAAAGGGTAGATGGTACAATCCTGCAAGCTAAGCAATCAGTGGGTTGAAGGAACACTCCTCTCATGTCTAGAGATAGGGAATGAAAGTCATTTTGTCAGCAGTTAACCAACATGATCCCATTCAAAGATGTGCTTTGGGACTTCATGAGGTTTAATCTGGTCACAAACTACCTGACAGAGCACTGAATAATGCCATGACAAAATTATCCAGAATAATGACATCTAATGCTGACAGCTAAGACTTACATCTTAGATACACATAATATAAAGTGAGCAGATGACAAAATGTTTGCCCTGATAAGTGAAAATAATGTGTCTGGGCACAAAATTACCTTTAAATAAGTATCTACAGTGACAGGCTCTGAATATGCAATTATCTCTTTCTCAGGAAAGAGGCCTCGGTAGGTCCTGCAATCACCAGCTCCATTGTCAGTGGGGTCACAATGACAAATCTCAGCAGAATGCTAAAAAACACTAAAAAAGGAGTAGGCAGCAAAACAGGACACATGGTCACACCATTTGAAAACCATCTATTCAGACTTAGTGAATAGAACACATAGTTTGGGTCATTCCAGCTCAGAGAGGATAAACTACAGAGAAGATCAAACACAGGGAGAAGCTTGAGCACAGTAGGGAGGAAATGAAGGAGAGTGTTGGCTCAGAAGAGGTGGCTAGTGAGGAGAACAGAGACAGGCTTATTGAACCAGGGATACAGGGCATGAGAGATGGAAGGACTGTTTGCTGCTCCCAGTAGCAGAAGAATGATGGCACATACAGTAAAATTAGTTTGAGATGTGCATTTTCTGAAGGACATGGTTTGAGGAGTGTTTTCATGTCTGCCTACTGAAACACATTATGGATTACATAAAAAGATTGTCATAATCTAATAAATAACAGCTAAAGACATTTGGTTAGGAACTGAGTCCCTTTGGCTTAAAGGAAATACATCAGGAACTCATCTCAGACTTTGGATTAGTCCATTTGCTGATTGATTTTTGACTTGCTCTTAGTGCAAACTTTCTAATGTGGGAGTAGAAAGCAGCAGAGCTGTTTCTTCATTCTGTTGGACAGCTACAAATCTAAGCATGCCTCTGCTTAGTTTGCTGCATTCTTTTTCACATTGATTACTGAGAAGTAGTGGTGGGTAAAGCTGAATATCATGGCTTAGAGAACGTAACATTGGTAAAGGGTATTCAAGCCTTGAGACAAATGAGGCCTCTGTCCCAAGCAGCAACAAAATCTGTCTTCTTGAGCCCCACTGAAGAAACACAAGGTAACCAAGTCACTGAAGCCTTTCAGACCTAGAGACGGTGCAAAACTTACACATGGAGTGTGAAGAACCCAGGATGTGTTCATAGGGCCCAGAGTAGTGTTGTAAGCTTGGGACTAAGCAGAGGCAGTACAGTGCATGACAGTGAGATGAGAACAGCCTGTCCCACCCAAGGGGGAGAGAGGACTCACCTCAGATGGTTTCCTGTGCACTGCTCCCACTGGGTCAGAAATCTCACCTGGTTTCACTCTGCACCACTAAACCTAAAAATGTAGATAAAACATGAGTAATTTCTCCTGTCATTTATCTCCCCCCCTACATGTCTTCAACAAATGCTTCACAGCATGGCCCCATAGCTGTTCCAGCTCCAGGACTCCTTCATACAAGTTCCTTACTGAGGGAAGAGAGGCAAACAAAGCATTTGAACAAACAGTTCAAATTCTGGTTTATAGCCTTGGCTGCTGACTTCCTGCCAAAGAAGGGAGGAATTTGAGTTGCTCATGGCTCATTTATTGGATTATGAATACTTTCTCTCCACAAAAGAAAAAAAAAAAAAAAAAAAAAAAAAAAAAAAAAAAAAAAAAGAAACACGAGAGTTTCCAGGGACTGGTCACCAAGATTTAGCAGTACTTGCTAACTGGTCACTCTTCTGGCTATGACTAGTTCTCACCACTGGTTTATCCACATTAGGAAGTGGCTGATGACCACTAACAATGGCCTAAACAAGTGTCCTGTGCTTCAGGAAAGTGTCTGAAAGCAAACTGCAGGGCATCAAGACGCCCAACACATACTTTTACTTAATTGCACAGTTCATCCTTAGCACAGTCAGCCTTCACCAATGTGCTGGCTCAGCGCCCCATGGCACTGCTGGTTGTCCAGGTCTTACCAGTGGATATCTGTTACCATCCTAATAACACCTGTCACAACAAGGTGTTATCTTGAGTAGTTTAGGCTGAAGCATACAAAATCCCATCATGATTTTGTCCCAGATGGCTAGAAACAGGATTTACATTACCCTAACCAAAGTACAGGCCAGGGGGTTATACAGGGGATGCAAGACACTCCTACACATGTATTCCAACTATTCTCTAAACCAAACTGCATAAGAACAAAAAAATAGACACTCAGCTTAAGCCAGTATAGCCAATATGAACATCAGTGATTAATACCTGTCCTGTCACTACAGATGAGAGTGACTACAGCAACAGTGTGTCCACTGTTAAAAATAATTAAATAACACCTCAGGTTATGTCACATTAGCCACTGCAACCCAAACAAAACAGAAGTGGAAGGTGGGCCGCCCCTTAGGCTTCAATTACTTGATTCCAACCACTCTTAACACCCAGTGATCTGCAGTATTATATCCAATATCACTTAAACACCCTACCATCCCTCTTACAGTCAAACTAATTCTGCTCATTTGTGTCAGAGGGAGAATTTTGACACACTGATGAAAAACAGACTTTCAAAGAAAAAACAGAAGGCAATTTTTCTTCCTTATCTCTAAATACAAAGTGTAATTTCTTCGGGTTTTCTTTCATCAGACATAAGTGCCTCACACCTTGCATAGCATTTCATGCAGTTCTACTTTCAAGGTTATTAAACACCCACAACTCCAAATGAAGTTACTGTGTCCTCAAAAATGCTGCAAACCCAGATCTTGCTGACTCAGCTTTCATGCACTGCCCACACTTACAAACACCCTACAGTTCAATGAAAGGGACTCAGGCTTTTCTGCAGTGCACATTCCCCGTGTGCCTCACACACATTGTGGTGTGTTTTGCCCAGCACCCTCAGCACAGCCGGTGGGAGCATTACACAATCCAGCAGTAGGGTCAGAGGAGAAATCTGCACTGTTCCCAGTCTATCATCATGCCTCTTTGAACTGCATTACTGTAAAACACGGTAGTAAGCTGGTTTTGTCATCACAGAGAAAAAAAGGACTGCCAAAACCTTAAACATGGTCCCAAGTGCTAGTGATTGGTTTGGTTCAACAAGGTGGGATACAAAAACAAAAAGTGAAATATAAGATCCTTATAGCATGATGAATGGCAAGTGTTAGTCACAAATACTCATCCTTCCTGTTACGCCTCACTTAAATTTCTGTTCATGTTTCACCTGCAAGGATGACAAAGAAGAGGCTCACACCCCAGCCGATGATAGTGAGAGTTTGCATGTTGGAGTTAAACTGCAATATTTGGTACCATCTGTGTTTCTATACACATTCACACTCAAGATTGTTCATCACAGGATTACAGCCAATGGTCTGTATGAGCTACCCTGGCCAGGCTAACACAGTAAATACTCAGAAGGCTTTTTGTTATGAAAACAGGCATTCCACTCTCTGCAGAGAAGAAGGGAGGGTAGGTGTTGTTTGAAAGTTTACTAATGTAATCTTTTGTGCATGTCATTAAAAGACAAAACGGCCCAATAACAGCACTGGGAAACACAAAAATTCTTCTCAATGAGATGCAAGTCTGAATGATTTTTAATACAATTGAAATTGTAAATGCAAGATTTAAGAAATTTTTTTTTAACATTTTGAGACCCTTGGATCTCTGCAGATTGTAATTTCTTCCAGGGTTTGCCACATATGAAGTTTTCCAAAGCAGGTTTTGTTCGGAACAGAGCATCAGATCACAGAACAGTCAGAAGAGGAGAGCTAGTGCTGTGTAAGGAGGCTGTGCTGGGCCACAGGTTTTCCTTGTTTCAGGAGAAGCAGGAGACAAGCACAGGCTCACTGGTTAGGAATAACACCCTGAGCAGTGCCAGAGAGGTGAGGCAAAGGGAGCTGCAGAGAGCTGATACTTCCCTTGAACTCTGACCCACAGAAATGGTCAAGACAATTAAGACTTTGCACCTAAATGCTGATTTAATGTATTTCAGATGCAAATCCAATTACCTGTTTTAAAGGAATCTAATTTTAATTAACCCAGGTTTCAAATTAATGTAAACTAATTAAACATTGTTTAGAAAAATGTTTCAGAAGACAATACCTAGTTCAGTAGGTCTCTAATAGTAGAAAATGTGCTTTCTTTACCAACAATTTGTTCTTCAGAATTAGAAAAATAATTATGTAGCTATAAAGCAAGGCCTAATACTTTTTTACAGTGCTGTCAAAAGTCAAGTTTGAAAAATAATTCTTTCTAATTATTGTAGTACAAGATTATGACTCTAGGAAGACAAACATTTGTGTCCTACAAATATATATCTTATTTTTAAATGGTGAAAACAATAGTTCACTTACACGTAATAGTTCACTTTACATCCCCAGGTTGGATGGGGTTCTGAACAACCTGTTCTAATAAAATGTTTCATTGCTTAAGGCAGAGGGGTTGGAACTAGGTGATCTTTAAGATCCCTTCCAAACCAAATCAAGCCATTCTATGATTCTATTTTATAAAAACCAGCAAAGAATATTATATAAGTGGAAGCAGAGAGCAAACTTGCAAGTGCTCCAGCAAGAGTGCTAAAATTTTCAATGTGCTTTCGACCTTGACAATGAAAACAAACTGTATTTCGATTCAGGTGACAGTTGGAGGCTCTAATTGCTGCAGAAGCCACCCTTTTAATCTTCTTGGTGAACAGTGAAAAAACAGATCTTTTCATGGTGTTCATTGATTTGTGTCCACTGTCCCAAGATTTCTTCCACTGAACTACACCAAGAGGTGCTACAGCAACATTCTTGATTTCTCTATCAATAAGCTGACCCATCATTCAAAGACAAGCAGTTTTGCAAGGAAATTATATCACATCAGATGAGAAACCATTGTGCTGAAATCAACTGTAGAAGCAGCAGCTTAAGGATGCTATTAACTACAGATGGGGCAGGGAAAGTGCCATCAAACAAACAGAAGGAAGGCAAACCCAGTGCTTTGGTGGCAACGTTTGTCAGCTCTTTCATACTGAAACAGAGTCAGTTCAGACTTTGAAGCTGATCAGCACTCTGCAGTTATGCTTCTGTCTCAGCAGCTCATTGAGTGGCAGCATGTCCTACATGTCCTAAACATCACAGAATGGTGCCTCTGATGCATGGATTAAATGCTGCATTTCCCAGAGAACTCTGAAGCCTTTCCTTTACTAAGAAAGGAGTATCTAGTTCTTGAAATAGATAACAAACAAAAACCTTAATGGAGACAAGACAGTGGGCTGATTTAATGTTAGCTCCTTATCTAGAAGGAATTTACATATTGAGATACTTGGCATTGGCATGTGATACATCAGCTCCTGGAGAATGGTCCCCAAGCCTGAGTTTGGTACATAAACTCTCCTCAAAAGTGGAATCCACACAGAAAGTAAGGAAAAGCACCTTAAACAGACTATAAATCTGGAAAGAGGGGAGATTTCTGCTTCATGTCCTTTGGCTCCATTGAGCCACTTCATTGCAGCCTGTTTTCAGCAAGGATTCAAAACCTGGGACTAGGCAACTCAACATCATTGAATTATTTGAGCCAGAAAAGACCTTCCTAGAATCACATTCTTGAACCACCAATTAGGAATAATTATTTTTAATTAATGGTTGGACCTGGTTTTGCCAACTCAATGAGAACAAGTAATTTGAAATTGATTTGACTTGACTAGATGTGAAGAAATTCAGATCATGGTATTTTTTCCAGGACAAAATGCAAAGACTCATGTGTTCCTAGTGAAAATTTGAATTTCTCCAGGATACTTGTAAGCATAAGTAAAATACAGCCCATTACACCTTTTATGGATTTACCATGTAACATGTTCTCTGAACTGAATATTAGGCTACTGTCAGCTCTTAAAATACAGTTCATAGGTAGATACCACTGAATGGGGACATTTTAAAACCAGAGACTTTTTCTTGATTGACTCCTTGGTTTTGCTTCTCTATGCTATAGTTCCATCTTTAAGTGACATAAAACTGTGTGGAGTAGTAACTAAGAGATAGATGGGTAAATGAGCCATCAGGGTAAATAGTTGTAACCTGCAAAAATGTATTTTGGTAAGATCAAGTGTTTGAGATTCAAGAACGGCAGTTGATTGTATGCACATGATAGAAGACTTTGCTTTGAAAAACAGAGCTCAGAAAAAGGATTTAGGGGTCATTATAGATAATCGCCTCAATGTAAGCTGTCTGGGCAATGCTGTTGCAAAAAGGACTAATGAGATTCTTGAATATGGGTGGGGGACAATAATATGAAGCAGAAATAATGAAGGATTTCAGCATCATTTGGCAGCACTGCCAAGACCCTTACTAGGTTACTGAATGCTGTCCTAGTGTCTGCATTTTAAGAGGATTTGAAGACATTGGACAGAGTTCAAGTGAGTGTCACAAATGAATTCTCTGGCTTTAAAAAAAAGCCCATGCCTTCTGACGTGATGGGTAAGAAGCTCAGCATATTCACCTCACTGGAGAGAAAACATAGACACACCTTCGTCACACTGTGTGGGTAATTGCTCTTGGGGAAGACATACGGGAGGAGCTTTCCAGTCTGGCTGACAAAGATCCAACGAATAAAAGTTGAAGTCAGAAAAATTTAACCTTGAAATAAAGGGAAATTTTCCAGCAACAAGGTGATGAAAGACAGAAACAACTTATGAGGGGAACTAATGAAACCACCACCACTTGCAACCTTTTAGACAACAGATAGCACTGAAGATACACTTTTGGCCTAGCTTCAGACTAGATTATTATGGTTGTCCTTCCTGGCTCGGTAAGCTGTGACCCCTTAGTTCTCCTATGCACAGCTTTATTTCCTCAGCCCTTGGTGAAACAGAACTGCCTATACTGTAATCAATGTGCTTGCAATGTGCAGTCAGTGCTTCCATGATGGCTCAAATGATGCTACAGGGGCTGTGACTGGGAAGGATGAAGGGTTAGTGTTGTGGGGTCATGTTGGCCTCATGGGAGAAGGGGTAACCTTAAGTTCTATTCTGACACAGAGAGTCAGGTAAGGGTTTGATAGCAGGTGTTTAAGAGATCATAATCCATTCCTAAGGGTGCAAACCAAGTGTAAAATCGTCTTGGGTAGCAGTGGAGAGTGATCAACCCTTGTGAAGCTATGAACGCTTTCCTTTACATTAAGACCAAAGCTAGTTTGAAACATTCCCCTGATTTCTCCAAACTCATCCACAGAGCACTTGGAAAGTGGAGCACATCACAGATACGGTCAGATCTGATCCAAATGTGCTTGCTGAAGGGAGTCACACTAGCCAACTTCATTGGTCTAAAAATTTAGAAGGCACCAGGTGCTTATTCAGAGGCAGGATCCTCCAGGGGAAACTGTACACTGGAGAGCATTGCAGACAGACAGATACACCTGCTGTGGGATAGACAGGTGGGGAGAGCAGAGTATCAGCATGTCTGACACAACTGCCTAAAAATGGCATTTCAAATCAAATATATATAGCAGCCATTCTTATAAATAAGAAACAGCAATGAGTTTTGACCTGAAGCATCTGCGAAAAAACCATGGTTCTTGACTCCAGTGAAACCCCACTCAGCAGATGAAATTAGAAACATTAATCCCATGGCACAGCCCATAATTAAAGGCTCCATCTACCACCAAACAGCTGTGTGACTACTGCTGGCTGGACCTCAGTGCTTTGAAATAGGATTAGGAGGAAATTAAAAGAGAAGCAAGCATTGCAAGCATCAGTAAGACAAGCAATACCTTAGTGTCTTCTATTATACGGAAGAAATTATAAAATTGGTGTCCTGTTGCAGTTGCTCTTTCTCAGAATTCATTACCAGCAAAAAATTGGAGTATTACAAACAAAACTAAGGAATTCAGGACTAGAGGCACATCAGAATCCTATCACCCAATGGTCTTTGCTTACACTGAGAATTTATTAACTTCTTTCTGCTATAATATTTCAGAGGTCTGAGCTTGTCACTTGTCCTGGTTTTGGCTGGGTTGGAATTAATTTTCCTCATAGCAGCTGGTGTACAGCAATGTTTTGGTTTCAGTGTTTCTAATACCGGGGTGTTTTCCTGATGGCTGAGCAGCATTTACACAGAGCCTTTTCTGCTCCTCACCCTAGCAGTGAGGAGGATGGGGTGCACAAGGAGCCAGGAGAGGACACAACCAGGACAGCTGGCCCCAGCTGACCTAAGGGATATTCCAGACCGCATTACATCATGCTCAGGATATAAAGCTGGGAGAAGAAGGAAGAGGGGGACATTCAGAACGATGGCATTTTTCTTCCCAAGTAACTGTTACATGTGAGGAAGCTCGGTTTTCTTGGGGATGGCTGAACACTTGCCTGCCCATGGGATGTGCTGAATGAATTCCTTGTTTTGCTCTGCATATGGACGTGGCTTTTGTCTTACCTGTTAAACTGTCTTTATCTCCACCCACGAGTTTTCTCACTTTTACTCTTCCAATTCCTCCCCATCCCACTGCGGGGGGAGTGAGGGAGCAGCTGTGTGGGGCTTAGTCGCCAGCTGGGGTTAAACCAGGACACCACTGAATTCTACTCCATTGATTTACAACCACAAGAGTGCATAATGCCTCAGACAAATATTTACAAATAATTATCCAAGGCGATGGTGTTCTCTCCTTGGATGTCTCTAAATGGTGCCTGTTGTTTTTCTGACTGAAAACTATTTGAAGATATGGACAAATGACAGGATAACGACAAGAAAGTGTCATCCTGTGAGAAAGGTGCCATATGGTACACAAATCCCATTAAGAGGGTTTAATTGTTATTTAAAAGCCTACAGACAAGCAGGAATTAAAGGGAGCCCAGTTCAGACATTCTCTGGATGCCGATTTTGCTTCAGTTTCGGTTGCAGTCAGAATGCAAGATCCATCCCTCCTCCTGCTGGTAGCCATTAAATATGACTGGAAGAATGTGGAATAACCCCCAGGAAGCCGGGGCTGTGCATTCTATCTTACCAAGTCACCAGGCTCCTGCAGTGCCTCTGTGCCAGCAGCCAGTCCTTTCTCACTTGCACTGACAATTTAACTCAGACAAGCTGGTTCATCTGTAACGCAGGATGGGAATTCCATGGTTTAAAATCTTTTGTGTCTCTTTGCAGAAGTAGCCCACCCTCCTGCCAGAGCCATAAGGCCATGGCTGCAAACAACATTACTTGTCCTTAGTCTGTTTCTTTTTTCTTCTTTTTTATTTCTCTCCAGGTGATGGAAAAGAAATTACCTGGGAGGTGTTTCCAGGTGAGGTGTCTGTACTGTGACCAAGGGGCAGTACTGGAGCTGCAGAGCTGCCATCTGCACTGGTTCCTCGCATCCCAGGCTGGGCTTTCCTGTCATGGAGGAAGGAATACAGATGAGGAGCTGGCTAACTGCTGCCTCCAGCAATCAAAAATTATGGCACAGAGCTGGCTTGCCAAGTTTGAGGCAGTGGAAAAAACTGACCTCTGAAAATGTATCTTGGATATTCCATCAAGGATAAAACTGAAGTGTCCAGTTTGATTTTATTAAATTGGTGTATGGAAATAGTACATCATTTAGAATCATAGGCTTTGGTTAAAGCTGTAATTGCAAGGTTTTAAGCAGGTCAGGGGCCCAATTAATAAAATTAAGTCCAGAAAATTTAATCCCTCTCTACCTTTTTGCTTCAATGTGACTCTTGTTAACTCCCTAAAATTAGATTTTTAATCTCAGATTGGCACCCCATTCTCTGCCACTCAAGTAATACAAGCAGTGAGAGGATTATGGCCACTTATGTAGTATCTATTTTCCTATAATCCTTTTAGCACCATAAATGCTAAATATAGCATCCAGTTTAAATTAGCTTTAACCTCGAGTTGACTCCAGTTAACCATGCAAGAATAGGCAGGGGAAAAAAAAAAAAGAAAAAAAAAAGAAAATGAAAAACAAACCACATCCCAAAGAAGGCTAGAAAGAGGTAGCAATATTCCTACACTTTAAAAAAAATGTAGTAAGCTGTTCAGTCATCATATTAACAGCTGACTACAATAGTGGTGAATTGTCAACAACTTTTTGAAAATGTGGGACTTGTGAGCCCTTAGTCTGCCTCACATGAGTAAACTGGTCACAGAACTCACTCGTACAAACAGCCATCCCAAAAAGCTCAACAAGAAAAGGGGGTGCTCCTGCAGCTCTTTATTCCTGGCTATATTTACAAATCATTAACACTGAACATGGAGGCATTTCTATTAATCAAACTCCCACTAATTTTTCCAGGACAACCCTCTGTAGGCATCATGAGACCTTCATAAGGAAAACTGGTATATCCCCTAATTAGGAGAGGACCACCACTGTAAATTGGTAGTGAGAAGAGCTAAAACAGGCTCAAAACCTAGAACAGGAACGACTTCAGTAAAACAACTGCAGAGAACCCTGCCTTTTGCTTCGCAATTGTTTCAGGAAGAAAGAAATCCTCAGCACCAATGCAGAGGTTTCAGGAGGTCTCTCATTCTCAGAGAGGGTTACCCCTGAGGGGTCCCAGGGAGTGGGTGCAGCTCCTGCTGACCGCAGCCAGCTTTACAGCTGCCAAGGCCAGGTCACTCCATGCATTTTACCTTGGACATTGATAGGTTACATACTTACTCATTAGTCTTTATATTCTATTTCTGCCTCTGCAACAGCACTTCTGACCAGCTCTGGTTTTTCACCAGCCAGTTTGCTTAAGGCCCATAACAGCAAATTAATCCCAACAACCAAATCCTCCTGAAGTAAACAACCATACACCATTAAAGTTACAGGTTCATCTCAAAACTTAATACTAGAATTAATAAGGCCGCAAGTTTGTCCACTTCTTACTTTTGCCCTTTTCAAACACCACATGGAGACAAGGAAGCCCAACTGCAGCAAACCCGGCATTTTTGCATACTCCAGAGACAGAATGACTGCCAAACCCTACTCTGGCATGGGAAACGTCACAGGGATGCAAATTAAAATATATCTGATTGCATCTGCCTGTCCATTTTGCTTCAGCTTGTTAGGAACAATTAAACAGATGCCTAATGCTAAGCAGTAAAATGAGTACCCAGGAACTCTTCCCACAGTTTCCTCCTTCACTTGGAGGACTGCCACATACACAGATTGCGACATTCTCAAATGTTCATTATTGAGACACAGTCATCTGCTAAACACAGATTAGAAGGAGAGGATAGACAGAGCTGGTCAAAGGAGGAATAATGAATCAGGAAATGTTGATGTGTACTGTCCCAGCCACTACCAAAACATGTGGTAAGCTTCTGTTTAAAAAGCTATGAAATCTCAGCAAAATAAACAAACACATTGATGAAATGGAATTGGGGTTCTACGTCAAAAGCAGAATCAAACTGGCAGAGGCAGGAACTCCAGAGCCCACAGTACTTTCATGCTGTTCCCAGAATGTTTTTCCATAAGAAGCATCAATTTTTTTCTATTTTCTGGAAAGGTTGTACAGTAGAAAAGTAAACAAAACATTTTCATCTACACCTGGCTACAAAAACAAGGAGCAATAAGACAGCAACAAGTATAGGTCATATCTGGAGGGAATATAAACTCCAAGTATTTAGTTTGAGTCTCCTGAGGTTAGACTGAGCACCTCATGGACCACAGCCGGAGCATCACTGCATGAGGAGCACTCAGTCTCATTGAGACATGAGGGGAGCAGCAGCACCATAGAGAGCAGGGGGGATACAAAAGTGAAAGCCAAGGACACAGTGGTAGAATCCCATATTTGGAGGAGAAATTAATTCAGTTTTGCTATATTGCATTTGCAAACCTATTCAACTCTTGACTTCAGCAATCTCTTTCGCTCTGGACCAAATCCCCTACAGTAGGTGATGGACAAAGATCCCAAGTAGGTTGCACAGGAAGTTACCTGGTTCTTGGTAACTTAACATAAACTTGGCCCTTTGGAATAAAATCTTTCTGATTACTTTCATTTTGTAGAATTTTCAAAACTTGTCCACTGGTACTTTTAAAATGATTACCAAACTGAGCAATTATCTAAGCTATCATTTCCTCCTGAAATACAGGTCAGTTAAATCTTCTTAGGCTTTGCAATGGCTCTACAGCACACAGTTAACAAGTTACTCCACATAAAGGAGGCTGAAAAGGTTTTGCTCTCCTCTGTATTCTTAAAAACAAATAAAAACCAAGACCTCATCATAACATAAGAAAGCCCAGTCTTAGAAATTGGAAGAAAGAGATTAATGTCATTACGCTAGTGGGCCCTGTAATAGTGAAAAGACTGCATATCTTCTCTTCATATCTTCTCTTTATTCAGTCCTGTGTTACCATCACCAGAGTACACTGAAATGGAAAACTTCCACCAGTGGGGCAAAATCAGTGGCCCTATGCCAAGTCACCCCATCCTATGCCCACAGCCAGAAAAGATGCACATGTCCATGCTGCAGTTTGAGACCATCATCATTTCTTTGGTGCAACTGTCCAAGCAGCATTGGCCAAGAGTGCCAAGAGAAAAACACTTTTCTCTTACCAAGGCATCCTTGGAAGGGAAAGGCACTGGTAATTTGTACTGCTGTTTGTTTTCCAGGCTGTGTCTCACTCCAGAAGCACATGCATGTAGGGATGGGAGCCAAAGACAGGGAATTGTATCCACTCAGCTGTTCCCAATGCAAGAGTACCTCCATCCACTAGCAAGCACCAGCCTCCCCATCCTGGAGAGATATTAAATCTCTTAAGGACCTCTCTAACTACATATCTGGCATTACTTTCAAGTAATGACAAAATAATTTCTCCAATAAACTGTTTCCAGTAAATATAAAGTGTTGGAGAGAGAGAATAGTCCCTGCATCTCTTGCTGAGGGGACCTGGTGTCCTGAGTGCAGGCCAGTCCATTTAATCCAGTGACCTGTCTCCATTTACTGAATTGATTTGGCATATGAATGTTTACACTGCTGAGTGTATTTAAACTAATGGCTGCTAAAGCAGCTTATGTGACTTTTTAATCTAGCTTTTCCATAGAGTCATTTGGGGAATGACTGTTTGAAAGGGAAACAGAGAAGAAATTGGGGCAAAACTTACGCTGACAGACACTGAAAATGGGATGATGTGGCCACAGCAGTTACACAGGCAGATTTGTGGCTCATTCATTACCATCAGACTGCTTCCCACAGCTGAGCTTTTCTACAGGCCACCTGACCAGAGGCACAGCCCCCTCCCTGTGAGCTGACCTCAGGCAAGCCCTGGGCAGCCTGCACTTTACAAAATTAATTTCATCTTCTGAAGCAGAAAATACAAATTCCTCTTTCTCCCTGAGGAAAGAGGCTGGTGGGGAGTGTGACCAGTTAAGAGAGGCCCAGCTTGGTGGCTCATTCTCCTGTGCTCTCACGGGTTTTGACTAAATGATCTTAAAGATCTTTTCCAATCTAGTTGATTTTGTGATTAACACAGTTGTTTAAAGAATTCTGTGTGAATTACAGTGAACCTCAAAAGTTGCCACAGATAATTTGGTGTGACTATCATTAATCACTGAGGCTAAAGGACCACTGGTGACTGAAAGAGTTTCAAGGGCCTGCTGCAATGTACAGGGACTGGCTCTGATCACAGATCGCCTGATTTATTGAGCAGGTGTAATACTGTATTGCTGTGGTTGAAGTCTCTTTGTGCCATTTTCCCTTAGAGAACAAAATGCTCTTACAAAACACTGAGATCTGTTGATCTGTGGCAAATATATCTGTATCATACTATTTTCTTTTTCAAAGTCTTCCAAACCTTTTTTTGGTAATTAAGCATGCCACATCAAAAATCACATCTGTGCAAAATCATGCTGACCTCCCAACACGTCAGGCAACTCATGTTGTTTCAGCATATGATGGAAAAAGTGAATCAAGGGACAGCAAACAGTCTTTGCAAGAGTAATAATTAGATTTACTTCTCCTAATTCCTTGCACATGATCTTCTGATTTGCACTGCAAGCTTATCTACCCACCACACTGCAGCCCTGTAGACAGCACAGGACCAAGTCTAGGTATTCTATATAACCCACAACTTCTCCACAGGCCCTCTGGCCGACATTGCCACTGCTGTTTTACATATGACCAATAAATTGACTAAGTGTTCATTTTAAAAAAGAGCATTGTCTAAGCCTGCTTTCTGACGTGGATATATCCTTACCAACACTTGGTACAAACATTGCTTCAAAACTAGAGACAACAAAATCAAAAATCTCCTTCAAGAGGACTGGTGCCTGTCCCATCAAACATCTCTACCTGCAGGTGCCTCCACAGAGCCAGGGGCTGCTCTCACAATCCCAGATTCCTGGTGACTGTCCCACTGCTCTCACAACTCTGCTCAGAGCAGAGTGTTGGTGACCCAAGATATAGATATAGGAAAATGAGATGGGAGGTGATACGTAACACAATTATGGTTCCCATCTTTCGTTTCCTGAAGGAAACCCTATTCCATCAGGATGACTCCAAAGCTGAAGAGTCAGTTCCCATCACCTGTCACAGCAAGAAAAGAAGAAATCACCTTTGGGTAATCTCATCCTGGGGATAATCATGCTAGCTCAGCTCACAGCCACGGCAGGTCTGAGAAGCAGGAGGAGCAGATACAGCATGATGTGGCCAGCCCAGCTCTTTACGAAAGCCACCTTCGCTCCTGGGTGCTTGAAGCCATGCTCTGAGCAGGGCTCTCCACTTTTCTGAGTATCCCACCTCCCCACAGCAATGGCAGCACCTGACTTTTCCTGCAGCATCCAAAACTTTGGAAGGAAATGGCATGATGTTAAACTGCAAGATTCACCTGGCAGTGGATTTCTGAGTGATTATCACATACCTCATTTGTCCCCGGACTCCAGTCACCCAAGAATCGTGATAATCCCCAAAATACACGCCCTAGTGTGTCTTATCAGTGGCAGAAATTACAGCGATGCATAAACAATGAGTTGTGCTTTCCACAAGCGCTCGGATCTGGCATGAATTCCAGGAGCCAACTCATGCCCTCTGCCGGGTCAAGCGTGGAAATGGCCTCTCTCCTTTCCCCACTGCCAGCTCAAAGGCACGCCACAAGGTCATCTCCAAACACAGCACATCAGCTATTTGCTGACTAGGTACCTGCATTCGCAGCTGGGAAAGGGAAGGTCATTCAGCACTGTGCCTCCTCTCAAAAAATAATACTGCTCAGAAGAAAGCTGCTGAACGTAGATCGTCAGTCCCAGACTGACAGCACAAGGTGGCAGAAAGCCAAGCAATGAGAAAGGAGAGCCACAGGACCCTGTCATAATTATATCTTCAGTTGCAGAAATTGCTTTGATGTTCTCTCAGCAGGGGATAACTTCCATTTCCTTCAGTCTTTGCTGAAGCTTTAGTAGAAACATGGGCTGTTTCTGTTGGATTTTTAATTAGAGATGCACTATACGATTTCCTGCACAAACCAGGGTGTCCTCCCTCAGCATCCATTCAGACTGCATGGAAAGGGAGGCTGGATAAGTAAGATCAGAACCAAAGAGGTGCCTGAAAATACAGAAAATATTCCTTGGAAGACGGCGAAGACACAGAGGTGCACTCAGGCTGTAGTTACAAAATAGTGGAAACCTCTAAAAGCCTGGCTGGCTCCTGCATTCAGCACCTTGTCTAAGGAGCCTGGCCATGGCTCAGCTTGTGATTTACTTTGGATTTCCAGGAGAGAGCTGACTGTGACAAGCATGAGGAGTGTTCACTATCGGGTCTCCTCAGGCCGAGGGCCCCTGGCAGCACACACCTCCCTGCCGCCTAATCGGCTCTAGGCAGCCAGACAGCAGCTGCCACTTGCTTTGTGCTCTTGCATAAACACTGCGGGTTTTACGCTGAAATCTGGATTTGACAACCTGGAAACAAATAACAATGGCTGATGGCAATCCCCAGGCATCTGAGCAGGCTACTCTTAATGGAAAAGAACTCTGCCACAAAGAAATTTGTTTCTTATATTTTAAAGATTTATATTTTTGTTTGCTGCTCATCAAACAAATCATTTGTACAATATTAATCTCCTACATTGTAACCCATCTTCACTGACATAATCCTAATGCATTACTGGGGTTACAATAGACAGAAATAAGAAAAAACAAAAGACAATGTCATTAGTGAATTAATATTTGACCCACTGATCATAAACCACAGTGCACACATCCTTGGAGAGAGTTAGCTTTTATCAGGATCCTCATGAAGTGTTTAGAGAGTACAAAGCTAGGACTTCCTCCTGCAAAACATCTGTTGAAGCCAATAACCTTCAGGTAGCTCCTAAGGGAGGAAAAATTTGCTGAATGTTCTATCAAGAATGATATCAACAATGATACCAACATTTGTCAAGGAATGTTCTACTTTTTATGTCAAAAACACTGCCTTGTACTTCTCTATTCCTTTCAAATAGTTCTTCCACTACATAAATACCATTACCCTATACATAATCTAGCGAAAATATATGGCATTTATTAACAAATATTTTAAACATACAAAACTGCCATCAGAGTCTCAGAGATATCAAATCAGACAGCTGATGTTTGTGTGCAGAATTCAGTGTCAGCATATACCAGCCAAGAACAACACTTGCTAGAGCAGCAAATCAGGGTTTATAGTGGCAAGTAATAGAGAATGAAGTTTACATATCAAATCCTCTAAGAAACACATTAAATCAGTGCCCTCTGTCACCTCAAGGTGGAATTAATTTTTTGGTATGCCCCAATAACTAAGTTCCTTCTCACTTCAGAAAAACATTATTTTTTACATGCAAAAGGTGGCATCAGATCTTTGTAAAAGGAATGAAAAGGCAGAAGTCACTCCATAGCTCGAACATGAAACTAAAATAGTTTTTCTGAACACAAAAAAAAAAAAAAAAAAAAAAAAAAAAAAAAAAAAAAAAAAGAGACATGCAGGAATGCTGTGTTGTCAATAGCAATAAAAATTTTCTCTAGAAAATAGAAATTAGTTACAGTAAACAGAGGGAAACCCATTCCCTGCCAGGCTGCCTCTCCTGGCATACGTGCAAAGTGAAATTAGATTTTATCAAATAATGTTTCTCCATATGCTGACACTCTGCATCTTCTGTGTTCTCTTTTTCCTCTGTAGTTAAAAACTTCCCTAAAGGCTTGGCACTAGCTAGAGAGCTGTGGGGCTGAGCTGAAGAAGAAAAGGGCTTTTCCCCCCAAAAACACGCTACCTTTGCACCCCCTACTGGGGAAACAGCCACGAGCAAACAGCCTGCAGAGCCTGACCACGGAGATCTTCCCCTCATCACCCGAATGTAACCACAGGGGAGCAGTTTTCATCTTTAATAGGTCATCTCTTCTAACCCCGTCATATCAATTGGATTCTAGTCAGAATCTTTACTGACTTTAGTTGGAGCTAGTGAAGAGTTTACACATCAGACTAATGCACAGTAAGAGAAGCTCATGCAAATCCCTTATTTACCACAACCTTGTAAGATAACTCAAGTTTTTTGGTTGTTTGTTTTTTGGGTTTTTTGTGGGGCTTTTTTGGGGGTTTTTTTGGGTTTGTTTTGTTTTGTTTTGTTTTGTTTTGTTTTGTTTTTGTGGGTTTATTGGGGGGGTGCTGTTTGTTTGGTGGTTTGTTGCTGTTTGGGTTTTTCTGTAAGAAAGGAGTCCCCTTGTGCTGAACAGAAAGGCCATTTAAATACAAAAAAGCTCTAGTAGCAATATATCATTAAATAACATGTCCAGAGGACAAATAGTTGCTAGCTACTGAAAATCGGACCTTTGCTATTGATACAAAGAAATGGCTGTGGCAGATTTTCTGTAGTGAGGCTGGTGAGCCCTTTTCCAGAACCTTGACTCTCTAAGGTAAGCAGCAGATCCAATATAACATTTCTGTTCTTGTCTTCATTGTATTTTCTACTAATATAAACTGTAATCCAAGGGAAATTTTTCATGTTACTTGATAGAAAACTGTGTTAAAATAAGATTATCCAAGAAAGCCACCAAATAAGGTATTTGTTTTCCCAGTTATTCAGAGATAGCAATAAACCCTTTAAGAGCAGCTCCGCTGTTACATTTACAACCAGAAGGTGGCATTGAATGGCCACAGATCTGCTCCCAGTGTCCTTAACTGCTGCCTGCCAGAGCCCAGCAGGGAAGGGTCCTGGGCACTTCACACAGTGTAAATCTGAAATTTAGGCTACCACTCGCATCAACTCTCTGGAATTAGAGCGATGTAGTCAATAACTAATTTGTGTAATAGTAGCAAAAAAACCCACTTTATTTCCTCTCTCCTGTCTCTTCCACTTGTGCAACCAACCCATGGCAAATCTGCTCTGGTTTTTTTGAAGTCCGCCAAAACCATAGGATGCAGAAAGACCCCCCACACCCATATGTGCAGAGTATGTGCAATACTCCCATGTGGAACAGAGGAGCAGAATCTCAAAAGCTCGGGAGAATTTCAAAGGAAGGAGTTACCAAGATCCTTACCACTTATTCACATCATCTCCAATGTTGAAGGCCACACTAGAGAAACTGGGGGTGTGGCTGAATCCTCAGCTGGTTTCCAGCAATTCTGACAGCCACGCTGCCATCTTGCCTCTCCTACAGCGTTTGTGTATAACTTCAGGGATGCACTTCTATCAATCACCCAGGCAGCAGCTTGCAAGGATTCACTTTGGACAAAGTCCTCTGAGGAACTGGTGCACAGACAGGAGCCCTGCCCAAATGCAAGGGAAAGCTGCCCAGTGCAACTGAGTGCACATAGAAAGCATCTCTCACAGGGTTGTAGTCTTGGAGAAAAAAAAATCCACACATGCACACCTGCACACTGACACCAAAGAGAGCCTGAGAGCCCCGTGTTTCCTCCGTGCTGTGCAGCAGAGCAGGAGCTCCATTCCCTCCCGCACTGCTCCAGATCTGCACCGCTCCCCTCAGTCCCGGCTGGTGCGCACTCCGGGGCGGCGGCACACCCTGGGGCCGGCGCTGCTCTGGCTGCACCACGCCTGTGTGTCACGGCTGCAGGAGAGCTGTCCCGTGATGTGGGACAGTCGGGGTTCAGGGGATGCTGAGAATAGCCAGGAAATGTGCTGTTCCAGAGCAGCCCTCCCCGCCGCAGTGCATGCAGCGTGACCAGCGGGCCGAGGGAGCAGCACTGGGGACACACACGGCACAGGCCACCTGGCTCCAGGCTGCCCCTCGGCACAATGGCAGCACTTCCAAGAGGACTGCAGCGAGCAGCACAGCAGGGGACACAAGAGCAGGGCCCTGCTCCCCTTGCTCTGCCACATGCCCTCATCAAGTTGCAGTCCTGCTAACTCTTTGAAGGAAAGGGCTTTGCTGTCACAGGGCCAGCTGTCAATCAGTCATACTCACACCATGCCAACACACGGTGCTCTGCCAGGAACAGTTGCTGTCTCAACACAGGCTCTGGTATACTGATAGAAAAGAACTTAGAAACAACAACAAAAAAAATTAACCTTTTTATTTTTTTACTAAGACAGCTCAACACAACTGTTTAATTTACTCTTTTAAATGAGTTTATCGTTGCTCCTTTTCAGTGAAGCCTTGTCTTATTTACTCCAGTGTTGTCCCCATCCCATCAAAAAGAAGCCATTTGGGAGAAGAAAATGCCACTTACTAAAACAGTACAAGAGGGGAAAAAAAAAAAAAAAAAAAAAAAAAAAAAAAAAAAAAGAAGAAGAAGCAACAGGCATCCAAAATTGCAAAATGGAAGGATCAACAAGCAGCCCTCTTGTTAGAGAGTAGAAATGAGCCAAGTCACAGAGTTCTTGTTTAGCACAGCATGCAAAGGGCCCTGGTTTATTCCTCTTTACAGCTCAGCCATCCTGACTGCAACCATTCCCTGACTCTGGCTGCAGCAAGCTCCTGCTGCAGGTTTCCCTTGCAGCCTCTGACTGCAGGGATCAGTGTGCAGGGATCAGTGTGCAGGGATCAGTGACTGCAGGGATCAGTGTGCAGGGATCAGTGACTGCAGGGATCAGTGACTGCAGGGATCAGTGTGCAGTGACTGCAGGGATCAGTGTGCAGGGATCAGTGTGCAGGCTGTAACTGCAGGGATCAGTGACTGCAGGGATCAGTGACTGCAGGGATCAGTGTGCAGGCTGTGCCTGCAGGGATCAGTGTGCAGGCTGTGACTGCAGGGATCAGTGTGCAAGGATCAGTGACTGCAGGGATCAGTGTGCAGGCTGTGACTGCAGGGATCAGTGTGCAGGCTGTGACTGCAGGGATCAGTGTGCAAGGATCAGTGACTGCAGGGATCAGTGTGCAGGCTGTGACTGCAGGGATCAGTGTGCAGGCTGTGACTGCAGGGATCAGTGACTGCAGGGATCAGTGTGCAGGGATCAGTGACTGCAGGGATCAGTGTGCAGTGACTGCAGGGATCAGTGACTGCAGGGATCAGTGCAGGGATCAGTGTGCAGGCTGTGGCTGCAGCTCTTACCCAGCTAGACTGTGACTGCAGGCTCCAACAACAGGCTCTGATTGCACACCCAGACTGACCTCACAGCAGTGATCCTCTCACCTCAGAATCATCCTTCTTCATCATCCTCACATTCATGACACTCCATGATTCTCACCAGCTACCCCACTCCCTTTTGTCACACTTACTTTTACTGGATAGAGCTGTGACTCATCGGGGCAAGGCTGTATTGGGTAATTAACACAGCTTTTACTGATCAGGGATGAGGTTATCTGTATTCCCTTCTACAAATCAACTATTCAGGATATTTCAACTGTATTCCAGGATAAGGTGACATGGTGAATACTGGGATTTCCTTCTTTCTGTGATCATTTACGTGAAAATGTAAAAGGAGACTCTTGCAAGGAACAATCCAGTTGCTGGAACTACTCTGTATATACATAGAGTAAGCAGCAATTTTCTCAATGAGCTTTGACCTTATCTCAAACTTTATGTGTAGCTTTGCTTACGAAAAAAATAAAGATAAAAATAATATATATTTTATTCCTGTATTTCAGATAAATAATTCAGAAGTTTCTGAGTGTTTGGAAGTTTCTTTATTTTGAAGTGAAGGGGCTCCAATGATGGACCTTTAAAGAAGAGATCAGCTTTGTCAACCCTCATGGCAGCCCAGAAAAAATGAATATATGCATGCAGAGGGAAAGCAGAGAAATAAAATTCAGGGTTGGAAGAAACCTTGTCATTTGGGCTGCCAATCATCTGGATCAGCAGAGCCTCCTGACAGCCTACAAATCTGCATTTCCCTTTCCTGGGGCTTGGTAGCTGAAGGACAGAGAAGACAGGGTGAGATCAGCTCCCAGCATGACATGAGCTAGATATGGTCCTGAGTCACACCTGGACATACAACATAAACATGGTGTGTGTTCTGGGGGTGCTTAGGTGTGAGCCCTGTTACTGCTGCCTCAGAAAACATGAGGCAGGGAAAGGTTTGGAGTGAACAGGCAGTGGCAGGTCGATCCAATCTAAAGCACAGTGAAGCTCAGTTTGTAGCACATGAAACTGCTGAAAGATTGAGTGCTCAGAGAGACTGAGGGAAATGCAAACAGAGCCCCCGGAGGGGAACCATTTTTCAGCAGGTCATGAGCAAGCCAATAATGATTTCCACTTCATTTGTATGTGTGCTAAACATACTTGGCATTACTTCAGAGACTGGGGTCAAAAGTTCGCTGATTGCTGAAGGCATTGTGCTAGAAGATGTAGCTGGATAGCTTCTAGGGGAGGGTAAAAGCCAGGTTTGCACTAACCTTTACCCCTGCCCTGTCCTGGTGGGTTTTCCCAGCTGAGATCCATTATATATGCAACTGGCACACTGAAGAATGGCCACAAAGTTTATCTATCTACCTCACTGCCAGGATGCTTCAAAACAGCAAGCAGAAAGGACAGCAACTAGGGCCAGCACTCATTTTGCATCTCCCAATAGCCTTTCCATGCTGCTGGTCTCCTGGGCCAGCAAGAGCCTTTCTTTTCTCCTGACCCTCTTCAGCATGTCCACCAAAAGCTAAGCACAACACGCACAAAAATCGAGTCATACATACAGGAGGTGAGGGAGCAGCTCCCTCAAACACCCATTGCCACGGCCCTCTGGCAGTGGAGGACACTGCACCATTAGCTGCCACTGCTGGCTTTGCTGTAATGCAGCAGCAGCAGTGCCAGTCCCAGCACTACCTGATGTGCCCTGAGCCAAGAGACACACTTGGCAGGCAAAGGGTTGGACAGTCAGTAACTTAATTTCTTGGAGACACCCACCAGCATTTTAGCCTCTTCACAAGCTTTGGTGGACTCACAGTGTCAACATCACATGCTCTGAGATACATGGTGAAGTTTCCAGAGAACTCCTTGAACTCCATGACCTCCTTAGGCTGCCCCTTATGGTCCCAGTAACACTTCACTGTGCTACTTGGGCATAAGTGGAAAAGAAAACAATTTGCAAGCAGAATTTTCTCTGCCTGAAGATAATAACAAAGCTACAGGGAAAAAAAAAAAAAAAAAAAAAAAAAAAAAAAAAAAAAAAAAAAAAAAAAAAAGGAGGGTCAAGTACACAAACACAATGCTGCAAGTGTCCCTTTCCACCAGCTCTCGATTTCCTATTGACTCCTTGCCTTTCTCTGAAACATACTGGTGTGACAGAGACTCTCACAACTCCCTGAGTTTCAGCAGACAGTTTGACTTTCTTTGCACTGAACTGCAGGAAAGGAGGAGATTTACACTGGTCCCAGGTACATTACATTGGCTGTTTTCCAGGCACAAGTAGCCCCATGGAAAAGAAATCTTCCAGGGAAACAACAAGCAGACTCAAGGGAAATGGAGGAGCAGAGGCTTCCATTAACTCACACAGGGAGTGGTTGAACTGGATTCAGGTACTGAATATTGGCTGGGGAAGATAGAGGCTCATTTTTCACAGACCCCTGTGCAATTGTCTTGAACTTCAATAGGAGCTTGCAGTGCGTGCTCTAAGACTGTAAGCCTGATAGATATGCATTGTCAATTTGACTTTTCTCAAGATGGGGAGGAGTAAAGGAAACAACCCTGTATCTTTTTTTAGCAACTCTCCCCTGCCTTTTTCTTAATTAAATTCACCATAATGACCAGTGTACTAAATCTAATAAGAAGTCTGAGTTTCTGGTTTCCATTGGCAGCCATTTGCTCTGCGCAATTTAGGAACCTCACTAAAGCATAAGAACAGTATTGCAAGACAACCTTCTTGAGTCAGTAAGTAAGAAGAAAAGCTTACCTAGACAGTATTAAATCACTAAAATTGATTGCACCCTATTGCTTATGCTCTGATTCCACTGGCAGGAAGGCTCTGAGCTGGTTTATTTACACACACACTAGTGAACTCATTCACACACAGCTGCTTTCCATCTCAGAGCGATAAAAATTAATAATAAAAATAATTAAACCTTATCAGCCTTCAAGCATTTGGAAACCCCAGAGCCCCATTGCCAGATCCTCTGAAAATGCATCAGCCTTCCCATGAGAGAGACTGGGGCTCAATTCCTGCAGGGACTGAACTACCATGGCGCCTGGTCGTCACACTCCAGCAACAGATTATTCTGTGCTATCGACCCCCCTGCTCTGGGTTAATTCTTTTAATTGTCTCACCACATCTTTTCCCATTAGGTTGATGTAACTTGTTTAAGCATATACAGATTGATTTATGACAGCACTAGGGATGTTAATCTGATGCCTGCTCTCCAGTTAATGCACGCTCGGTGAGAGATGCAGGACAGCAGTCTCCCATATGGGAGCTCCAGCCTTTTGCCTTGAAATCAAAGGCAGCCTCCCAGCGAGAGCAGAATTATAGAGCTCCAAGAATAGTGGCTTCCACTGGCATTACGGGTCAGGGAAGATCACTGCATCCTGCTCTCAATTCTCAAGTGCCATCTTCTTTAAATATAGCAGCAATCAAGGAAATGGAAAATCTCTTTAAAAGTTCACTGTTAGGAAATTACTGGAGCCCATTGAATTCCTAAAATCTTGTCAGGAGGTAAAGAGCTCCCTTCAAATGCAATCTCATTTGTCTCCAATTAGAACCAGTTTCCTTCACAGTGGATGTTCAACATCCTTTAGCTCATTGCAGTATGCTCCCTGCATTTCCCTTTTAGTCAAGGGATGTGCACGTAGTACAGAAACCTGCACAGAGCAGCCATACACACAGTTTAGGTCATGAAATGCACAGAACACATAATGCTCATATTCTACTGAAAAACAGAGCTCTCAACAGTACCAATAAAAATTTGGAAAGCTTTGGGAAAAAAATAGGATACCCCACAGAACCAAAGTACTTTTCCATTCTGTTGCCATGTTCACAATTAAAACAATTGAGTGCATCAAAAAATAATTAAATTCAGCTGCAGGTGCCATAATCTAACTGAAAATCAAAGAAAACTTGCCCCATAATTTTGTGTTTCTGGGACAAAAAAACAAATCAAAACAAAACAAAAACTTGATCAAAAAAACTCTCACACATCCACTGTTCCAAACCACTTAAGAAAACTGAAATTCCGCTTCTAAATCTAACCTACATAACCAAGCATTCTTTGGGATTACAACTGGGACACCACCAGTCCCATCACATTTTGACAGCAAATCCCATGCATTTTCCCACCAGCAAGAGGGCTCAGAACAGGAGCTCTCTCAACTGTTTCTCCCTGCTATTCCTCCTTCTACCTTTACAGTTGGTCCTGCCTTGGCTAGTAGTAAATGGACTTCATCTCCTTGGATTTTTAAATCCTCCAGAGAGCATTCAGTACAATTTCTAAACACAAACTTACTAGATGTGCTGTCAAATCTCACTACTACTTATGCAGTTTATTCCACTTATGATCTACTCCTCTCAGTTTGGGGAGCATAGACATGGACAGGCTGAGACACTAATTCCATGTGCTTCCAGCCCAAGCAGGGAAGCCACAGGAGGTGCTCCACCCCTGACAGCCAGTCACTGCAGTCCAGATTTCTAATTTCTAATTTCTATTCTTGCAGCAATTTCTCTGAGAACAACCTTCATGCTAACAGCAATTTACAATATTTTCGAACAAGAGACAATTGTACAAGTACCTTCAGATGGTTCATGAACAGAAAGCAAAAAAAAAAAAAAGTCTAATGTATTATTAAGTACAGACTATTATTCAACTTTATTCAAATATACCAAAGGCTGTTTTGATAGATGTGAAAGCACCAGCAGCAGTCACTGCCCTTTGCACCTTGCAAAGAAGAGCCCCCAGCTGACAAAGGCCACATATGGACCATATACTGCTCTGAAGCTGCAGTGGCAACAGAGACTTCAGCAGATCCTCCCAGTGACAAAAAGCAGCACAAAATCACTAACTTCACTCTTCTGCCTCTACTGACAACCAGCTCCAAGCCTTCACTCCAACAGCAGCTTCACAGTGACCCCAGCTCATGCCATCCCAACACCAGCATCAGGCTAGCAGGCTGAGAATCACTCTTGTAACTTCCTGGGGTAGGAAGCATGATGCACCCCTGATTTCCCTTCCTAAATTAGTGTGAATACTAATCCCACACACCTGTAAGGACCCTCAAGTGGCTTCAGTCTCCACTGGCTTTATCTATTCTGTAGAAAGGAGCATTTTCTCTACTCCTTTACAGCAGTTTTCAATGTTTTCAAATGCCACAGCTACTCAAAATGTTAAGGCAGAGGACAAAAGCTACTGAAACATAACTTCTTATGAACTAAACAGTGCACTGGGAAGAGATGGGCAAGTCTGGTGGCAAATGCTGCCACAGCCAAACCTAACATAATACATGCACACAAGTAAATATCTAAGGTTTAGATATTTAGATGCTTTAGGTGTACATGAGTAATTATCTAGGTTTATCTTTTCTGATTTCCTTAGGTCACATGGAAAAGTAGGATCCACTACAAATTTATGTTGTTTGTGTCCAGACACCAATGCCTAGTTCATACCTAGAAATTTCTCCTTGGGAATGATTTTGTATTGCATTGAAAGGCATTACAAATTGCCAGATGCCTGAGCTTTTCCTGACAGTGAAATTTTACTTAAATAGTTAGAAGATACAAGCTGACTTGTATCCTGTCATTGGGATATGTCACTTACAATATGTCTTGCAAAGACATATTTAATTATTTGCCAAGATATTTGCCTCTCCATTTAAGTAAACCATTCATATTCAATTCATTCTGCTTTAGACAAATTAATGTCTTTGCAGATTACCAATCCAAAATATCTGGCAGTTTTTTGATATATCTTTCTTTTGTAGTCAGCATGAGGAGAATGTCCAGCATGATGGAAATGCACATTTGAACAGTCAGCAAACCAAATTGCCAATATAACACCACTTTTAAAGCCCCAGAAACTATTTGTGAGCATGGGGAAGATGTGTTTCCTGCTATCACAGTTCTGAAAGGTTGTTAAGCAATGAGGAATTTGATTTAGACTGCACCAAAGCCCCCAAAAGTGAGCAGAGATGAGTAGCTAGTGAAGAAGGATGCTAAGAATCAAGAGCATCCAAACATTCAGCTCCTGTTCTCTGCAAAACTGGATCAGAAATTCACCTGAGGAGTCTTGCAGCAAGGATAGATTCTGTATTTTTGCAACTGAAAAGATGAAAACCAGGATAACTTTGGGGAAAAACTAAACTTTTGTGGTTGATTGGAGAATATTTTGACAGGTTTCCACAAAAGAGCAGAGAAAAACATGACAGGACAAAAGTGGTGTTCAAAGACTAGGAAAAGAGAAGCAGCCATTGGGAGGAAGAGCATCTTCCCAGATTCTATAGCTGCTTCTTGCATCTCAAAGATGGACACCACTTGTTATTCTCGTGTAGTCTGGGACTAACTCAGCAAATGTTTGAATGATATAAAGATATAAAGATATAAAGATAAGATATAAAGATATGCCTGCCTGGCATGTCCCTGCCCAGTGCCACCTCATGGCACCACCAGCCACCGGCAGGACTCCCTCTTGCCTCTGCTCTACAAAGCTCCTCTGTGTGCTTCATGTGCTTCTGTCTGTACTGTGTGTCCATCTGCCTGCCCAACAGGAAGAGCAGGAACCTCAGCTACTACTGACATACAGGAGTATGTTAATGGATAATGCAAAATACCTGTTGTCTTCTCGATAATTACATTCACAACAATAATTTATTGATTGCCATTTGACAGCCTGACCATTTTCCGTACAAAAACGCGTTCGAAATTAAGTTGCTGAAAATGGATCTTACCTTGTATCTCTTCCCTTCTCCTCTACCACAATGGTAAAGATTGTAACATACTTCTCAAACTAGATGAGCCTCTCCCATTTGGCAGAATCAGATTAGCAGGTCTTTTAATCAAAAAAGAAACACATACACAGTTTAGACTTAAGTGCTAGAAGGTATTGCCATATCCTGAAGAGGGCAAGCTCTCTATTGCAGACATTAGGTATTCAGGCTATTAAGAGTATTGATATTTCGCAGACCTGTAGGACTCTTAACTCTCTGACTCATTGTGTTTGGACAGCTCATAGCAAAACTTTTTCTCCTGTGAAAGAAAGGCTCCTAAGGATGCACAATTAACTCAGTTCCATTCCTGACAGCAGAGTGCATCACAGCAATTGTTGCTTCTCTCCCTCTCTCTCTCTCTGTAAAATCACCCTGATACAGCATCAAAAAGAACTGTCATTTCAAAGCACAAGAACTATCAATTCAGTAGGTAGCAGGACAAGCAAGAGCAGACTGTACACAAGTAATTTTACCTGTTTAAATACTTATATATTTATTTTGATGTCTGGAGAGAAACCTCTCTCATTTTCCCAAAATTCCCAATGTAGGTAGGTCTTCCTTTTTAAACTGAGTGTTAGAAATGTGATCAACTGGTCATACTAAACCTCATTTTACCCTTATATTCAACTTGAACTGATACCATCATCAGACATGAAGGTTTGTATGCTCATACATGTTATGTATTTTCTAGGATTTTTTTTTCTGAAATCTTGACGATCCTAAGTATAATTTCTCTTTCTGGACCATGGGCTTTTTTGGCTTCAATAATAAATTCCTTTTTGTTGCCAAACAGTCATCCTGAGCTACTTTTCCTTCATCTACAGCCTCTAGAACAAAGAAAGTGGTAAAAGTCCTGGTGCAGTCATCTCTGTTCTTTACAGAGATCCAAGATCTTCTCTATGTCCTTGACATTAACAGTGTTTTTCCAAATCCGCATGTTCTGCACTGGAGGACAAACGAAGTACATCACCTCCTCTGCATTCCTCCTCTCAAACTAAATAATTGTCACATCTCTGGGCTTTGGGATAAAAGTACAACATTTTAAAAGTCATCTCATTTCACCTTAAAGTCCCCTCCCAAATATAATTATAAATTTCTAAGCCAACCACCAGGGAGACTTTTTTAAACTTTAATTTACTGTGGGTCCATCAACTTTGACCACACTTGAAGGTACATTTTCTCCCCATTAGTTCTGTCTAGTCAAAGAAGCTCACGTAGCGATGACGCATCTCTTGCAGATAAGGGTATCCGCTGATTTGATTTACTAAGGAAGCTAAATTTATTATGCAACATTTTACAAGTATAATTCTGCTTTCTCTTGATGGTAATAAATTCGATATCAATTCCCATGAGACAAGAGAACCAGTCCTTTTATTATCCAGACATGACCCCCAGAGCCAGATTCCATTTTAGAGACGGGAAATGACCATATGTCTGATTAAAAGGGAAACTTTAATCAAATAAAGTGCCTCATCAAGTGAGAGCCAAGATTCCAATACTCCTGACTGCAGCACAGCAATGATCCAAAGTCATATCTGCCCCCAACCCATTACTGCCTACTGCAAACGTGATATCCATCCCAAACAGGAGGTGCATCCTTCAGCCATTTCCTCATCATCTGGGTAGCTGCTCCTCCCATGCTCACAGTCCTGTGCAGAAACGCGTTCTCAAGAAGATACCCCAGGATCCGTTTGAGGAATCAGAGGAGGATGGACTTTGTGGTGTTTTGTTTGATTTTTTCCCCATCTAAACCAGTCTCACAGGTGACAAGTATCTTGACACTGTGCAGGCAAGTGCAGCAGCCTCGGCTTTTAGCTCAGTACCCTTCCAGTTAGACTCTTCTGTTCCTTCAGACACTTCCCTTCTACACCCTGAAATTCTTCTGAAGCATTTAGGATAATAGCTTATTTAGAGTCCCAGGTCAAAAGCTTTATCCCAATTGTCAGTGGTGCATTTCTGCAGTTTTACAGTAGATTTAGTAAATTAATAACTACGGTAACAATGACGATATGGATGTCTAGGGGTATTGTTATTTTAAATATGCTCTAAGGTTCTACTTCTGTATAAGTACAATCAGATCTGTATGCTACTCCATGCAGGGATCCATCCTAAAGTCTTTCTGGCCATCTAGAATGTTTTCTTGCAACAGAGCAAGATACAGCAACTGACAGATAAATCATCTGCCTTTCAGCTGTGGAAGCCCGGCTACGCAAGCAAATGAAGTCACCCGAACTCCACATCCACTCAGGAACCGCTCGGCTGAGAGATGGGATTATTTCATACAGCCTTCTGCAGAGATCCTCCTTGGATCAGCCCACATGTCATTTCTGCTACAGGAGTAATGATATGCTGCTTTGTGCTGAGGAGTACTTCTCAATACCAAAGCCTCTGCACCGAGTGAGGCACCTTGCTCCGCAGCTCTTGCAGCTGCCGCACTGGCCCGGCAAATGCGGGCAGTGTGGAACACAACCGCACTTGAGGATTATCTCCCTGGCGTTTGTCTGAGTGTTAGCAACACGCTCGCATGCAGGACGACAGTTACTGTCAGTGCTGCTCTCTGATTTCCAGTGAAGCTTCCATGGTCTCACGCCCCCCATGAGGTGGGGCAAGGCTCAGCCCAGCCCTGCCAGCCCCATTCCCGATTAACCCAGGTCCCCCCGAGCGCTTCCACACCCTGCCCTGGCCGGCTGCGCCGTCGCGGGCAGCCCCGAGCAGCTCTCGGCTTAGACGGCGGCAGCGCAGCGGCAGAGCCCGTACCCGCCGACCTCCGCAGGCGAGCCGGGCTCCGCTGAGGCAGCGGCGACGCGGGGCGGAGAGGACACGGGACCGCTGCCCGCAGCACCGGCGGGCGCACGTCCCCCGGCCCAGGGGGAAGCAACGGAGAGCTCCTGGAGGCTGCCGGGGAGCCGGGCTCGCTTCCAGCGCTGCACGGGCGTCCGCGGCCAGCCGCGCCGTCGGGCCGGCGAGAGTTGCCGTCGGGCCCCCGCCCCGGGGGCGGTGCCGAGTCCTCACCGCCCCCCCAGGCACACCTCCGGGGCGGGGAGCCCCGGCGGCACCCCCGCCCCGCAGCCCCCTTACCGCGGCGGGCAGGGCCGCCGTCCCCGGCGCGGTGCGGCGGGGCGGGGCACGGAGGGCGGGCGAGCGGCGGGGCCGGCGCGGCGGCGGGGGCGGGTGGGGTTTCCGTGCGCGGCGCTTATTAGTGTGGTGATGGAGGACCGGCCCCTCGGAGCCGCCTCGCAGCGGCGGCGCGGGCTGACGGCAGCCGCCCGGAGGTGAGCGGCGGCGGCTCGGGCGGCCGAGGCGGCGGGGCCGCCCCCGCCGTGCCCCATGCGGGCGGCGGGGCGGCGGCGGCGCTGAGGGCGATGTCGGAGGCGGGGGGCGCGGGCCGGGCGCGGGCCGCCGTGGAGCGGCTCTCGGAGGCGGTGGGCGAGCGGCGGCGGCAGCTGGGCACCGCCATGGGGGAGGCACGGCGGCAGCGGCGGCTGCTGCTGGTGGTGGTGTGCGTGGCGCTGCTGCTGGACAACATGCTCTACATGGTCATCGTGCCCATCATCCCCGACTACATCGCGGCCATGCGCGGCGGCGGGGGCACCGCCGGCCCGTCCGCGCCCGCGGGGGGCAACGGGAGCGGCGGCGGGAACCGGAGCCTTCTGCCTGCGCGGTACCCGCCGGCCTCGGGGGGCAACGAGGACGTGCAGATCGGAGTGCTGTTCGCCTCCAAAGCCATACTGCAGCTGCTGGTGAACCCCCTCAGCGGCACCCTCATCGACCGCGTGGGCTACGAGGCGCCGCTCCTGGCCGGGCTGGCCGTCATGTTCCTTTCCACCGCCACCTTCGCCTTCGCCGAGAACTACGCGACGCTGTTCGCGGCGCGCAGCCTGCAGGGGCTGGGCTCTGCCTTTGCCGACACCGCCGGCATCGCCCTCATCGCCGACCGCTACGCCGAGGAGCCGGCGCGGAGCCGCGCCCTGGGCACGGCGCTGGCCTGCATCTCCTTCGGTAGCCTGGCCGCCCCCCCCTTCGGCGGCGTCCTGTACGAGTTCGCGGGCAAGCGGGTGCCCTTCCTGGTGCTGGCCTGCGTCTGCGTCCTCGACGGGCTGCTGCTCTTCGTCCTGGCACCGCCCGGCGGCACCGGGGCACGGGCCAACATGCCGGTCGGCACCCCCATACACCGCCTCATGATTGACCCCTACATTGCCGTGGTGGCAGGGGCTCTGGCCACCTGCAACATCCCCCTGGCCTTCCTGGAGCCCACCATCGCCAACTGGATGAAGGATTCCATGGGGGCCAGCGAGTGGGAGGTGGGCCTCACCTGGCTGCCCGCCTTCTTCCCCCACGTGCTGGGCGTCTACGTCACCGTCCGACTGGCTGCTGCGTACCCACACCTGCAGTGGTTTTACGGGGCCCTGGGCATGGCCATCATCGGTGCCAGCTCCTGCTTGGTGCCAGCCTGCAGGAATTTCGGGCAGGTCATCATTCCCCTTTGTGGCATCTGCTTTGGCATCGCCCTGGTGGACACAGCCCTGCTGCCCACGCTGGCTTTCCTGGTGGACGTGCGCCACGTCTCTGTCTATGGCAGCGTCTACGCCATTGCAGACATCTCCTACTGTGTGGCGTATGCGCTGGGGCCCATCGTGGCTGGCCAGATTGTGCACACCATGGGCTTTGCGCAGCTCAACCTGGGCATGGGGCTTGCCAACGTGCTATATGCCCCTGTCCTTCTCTTTCTCAAAAACGTCTGCCAAATGAAACCCTCTCACTCAGAGAGGAACATCCTCCTTGAAGAGGGACCTAAGGGACTCTACGACACCATCAAAATGGAGGAGCGCAAAGGCATGGGCAAAAGCCTCCAGCCAGCGGGCGAGATGGATGAGAATGGCATGGGCTCTTACCACAGAGACCTGAAAGGGGTGTCAGAGGAGGACTCATCAGACTACGAGTACAGTTAGGTTCCCCCTCGTGGCCCAGACCCAGGAGCAAGGAGAGACATGTGGGAGAGAGACAAAGCGGGGCATGAAAATGTTACTGCATTATGTTTCTGTACTGACGTGCAATATTTACAGTTTAACCTTTGTCATGATGTAATGGCTTTCTTCTAGACTTACTTTTAATCCGTATTTCCCTCAGCATTCTGGCAAGGTGGAGGGGGTGGGAAATGGGAGACAATACTGAAAAAAAATATTGGAGTAATCATTAGCAGAAATCTGAGGGGATCTTTCAAAAAAAACACCAAAAAGAAAACAAAAAACCCATCAGCCTTGTAGCTGGGGTATAATTGTGCAGAGTGTTCTCAAACTGAAACTGTGTGTGACATATTGTATATCTCTGTAAAAATAACAAGAAAAGCAAAAAAGTATGCGTAAAATTTCAAACGGTGTATTCAGGGACTTAGTAAATCTTGTGTACATATACTCAGACTTTCAGTTGGTTTCATATATTTAAGAAGAGCAACAACTGTCTCATTTTATTCTTCCTTGGAAATAAACTGAAGTATTGTACCTTTTTTTTTTCTCTCTTGTGCTGCTCTCCGGTAAGTGCAATATGCTGTATTATGTTGAAGTCCAAGTTACAAGAATAATACGATCTGAATAAACAGAATTGAAGGGGATCGATTGTCTTTTGTTTTGTTTTGAGGGCTGCTTGGGGAAGGGAGCTGGCTGTGCTCAGTGTAACCCCTAAAGTAACAATTCCCCAGAGCACAATTCTCACTAGCTACCAAAATGGCACAGGATAAAACCCCAGTACAAAATGTTCTCATTCGTTCTTCTCAACATAATGGGTCTGAGCAAACATCGTACTGCAACTGTGCTTCTGCTTGCTTAAAAACAGCTCCTTGAATTCTAATGCAAATTCAGTTTTAATTCCCCACAATCATGAATTTCAATTTTCTAATATTTCAAAAATTACATCATCAGCAGTTAGAGATACAGTACTGGAAGGTGCCTTTCTCACTGCTAAACGCTGCCCCAATTAAAAGGCACCCACCTCAGTGACTCGACAGGGATTAAAGAAAAACAAAAGATGTGTGAAACGCTTCATTCAGACATTTGCAAACAGTGGAAACCTTCGATCCACTCACAAGAGAACCAGACTGCATAGTTTTCCCTGAAAATTTCTCTTAATATAAAACAAAATCGTTTCTTTTAATTCTTAATCCATTACGAAACAAAATTAATTATTTGTAATCGCAAGAGGGGGAAAAGACCTTTACAAGCCCCCTCAAGGGCTCCCACCCGTGCCCGGGGCTGTGGGCGCCGCGGAGCAGCGGCCGGTCGGTTCCGCGGAGCCCCGCGGGACGCGCGGCTCCGCAGCGCCCGCCGGGGCGGTCCAGCCGCTGCTCGGGAGGCGCAAAACTCATGAAGACAGGGGGATGGCACTTTGGCACGGATGCTCGGCGAAGGAGCGATGGCCGCCGCGGTGGGAGGTAAGACCCGCTTCCCTAAACCGCAGCCGCTTCTTTGTGGTAAGAGACAAAAGCGGAGCCTCCTCCAGGGCGCTGCCGACCCGGCCCATGGCAGCTCCTGCAGGGCCCGGGCACCTCCCGGGACCGCTGCCGTCCCGTGGCGACTTCCACCCCTCCCGGCCGTGGTGCCGGCAGCCACCGGCGGCGCCGCCCGCCCGTCCTGCCACCGAGCTTTCAGGAGCCGCAAATGCCTACGGCGACACTTCCCGACACTGGCGACAACCCCCGTGGCAACACGAGTCTGCGAGCACAGTAGCCACTTGGGGCTGCCCTTGTCGCTGCCGAGGCTGACCTCGACGGCCATGAGAGCGCCGGCGAGCCCGGCTGCCCCCGCCCGCCCTCAGGGGACACGGCCGGCACGGGGCGAGCCGGCGCCGCTGCCGGGCGCAGCAGCCGCACAGCGCAGCGGGCGGGAGCAGCGCGGGCAGCAGCGCCTGTTGCGCGCAGCGGGAGGGGCGGCGGGGCAGGGCAGGGCAGGGCCGGGCGGTACGGGGCGGGGAGGAGCCAGCGGCGGCGGAGTTGAGCCGCCCTCCGCACGCCCCCACCCAGAGGGGACCTGGCCGCGGAGGAGGCGGCGGTACCTTGGACAGAGCCGCTGCGACTCGCAGAGTCCGCCGGCAGCCGCCCCGGAGCTCCCCGACGAGCAGGTACGGACGGGCGGGGTGCGCGCCCCGCGCCTGCCGCTGCCCCGACGGCGCGGCTGCGGGAGAGCCTGGGGCGGGGAGAGGGGAGCGGGGGCGGCGGGTCCCGTAGAGCGGAGCGGAGCCGAGCGAGCTCCCTTTCGCCAAACTCGGCGGGTTAGGCGGAACCCGCAGGGCTGCCCGTTTTGCCGCCGCCCGAGTGTCCCGCCGCGATGGGCCGTTCGGGAGGGAAAGGGCTCCTTCGGGGCTGAGGCTTGGGAAGGGCTCGGGACGTGCCGGCAGCCTCCGGCGGAGCGTGAGCGCTCCCCGACGGGTCCGGCGCTCCCGTGGCCCGCAGGGAGCTCACGCCCGGCGACAGGGCGGCTCCCGGCTCCGCTCGCAATGCCCACGGCCACGGCAGTGCGCGCTTCACACGTGTATTCCTGACAACGCATACATTCCTCTTAACTTCAAGCGTGGATTCATGAGAACTTTAAGCTTATCCTCCTGATAACACTGAGAGTGAGGATGAATGGATGGGGACTGAACGTATTGTCCCAACATCATATACTGCAAGCTGCCTCCCAGGTCCACCCTGTCAGAACTCAAGTATAAGCACTTGGGCTTATTTTAGTCCTTCTCTGCTATCTGCTAGGAGAGATCAGTGCCTTTTGTTGTGGATTTGAGTTGCTGCTTTGAGCTGTGGGGAAGGCCACCCGGCTTCCCCAGCCTGCTGTGACTCGCAGCCACCGTGCTAAGCTGCTCACCCTGGCGCTCCAGCTAAGCCAGCTGTAAATAAAAACAGCTAGGATTATTTTTTTTCCTTTTTTTGCCTAATAACTTTGACAATGTACCCCACAGCTTTCTAGTGAGCAACTTTGAAGTCATCTTGAATTTCTGCAGGATTTTCTCCTGTGTCAGTTTTCTTGCCCTTTATTAAGCAAATACAGGATTGGGTGTGATGCTAAGCTGTCAGCACTTGAACCAGAGACAAAGCCTCCGTTCATCCCCGCAGCAGAGAAAAGCACAGTTCAGGCGACCACCTCCAAACTCTTTATCACACTGTTTTTGCAGATATGCAGGGCTGTTAGTAGTAGCACTTCACAGAGACACTGAGCCAATATAGACTTTTAGTCGGTGTGACACCGTACTGCAGTTTGACAAAACAAACAAACAAAACCCCAAACAAACAAACAAAAGCACCATAAGGAAAGAAAGAACAAAAGTCCCAGCAAAAAGAATGCCAGCAGGATTTTTCCTTTAAGGGAGTACAGTTTGAGGGGCTCTAAAGACAAAATGGTTGCTCTGTATTTGAATGCCAGTGGGGGCTGAGGCCAGCCCATAAACAATTGGCCAAGCCAGCAGTTTTCCAAGAGTTACAGGACGTGCATTATTTGCGGTCTGAACGTGTGCTTTAGGACTAGAGTGCATGGCTAAGTGATGAGCCCTGCAGCACACGAGAGGGAGCGGAGCAGTGCGGTGGGTTAATGTGTCCTTTCCATGAGGGAAATCATCTCTCACCTGGGTTGAAATTGTGAGCAGATGACAGATCAACACGAGTTTGCTGTGTGGCTCATTGCAGGGCCCCAGAGACATCTCTCAACCTTATACAACCTATTTCACAGCACATGGCCCTCACTGACAGCCAGTGCAGGACAGGGAGAGGACAGGATCAACACAAGGTGTCAGTGACCACATACACATTGCATGCTGAAGCTGCAAGGCTGGAATAGCCAAGCTAATTCCTCAGGAGAGGAATAATCCACAGCCATCTCTGCCTATTGCTAAACAAAACTCTTAAACTCACTTGCATACACTGTAGAGTTTAATCCAAATGGTTTTTAAAAACTGTTGTAGAAGTAATTCAAGTGCCCTGAATAAAATAATTCCAAAGATAACAGAAAAAAATTATTTTCTACATAGTCAACATTTTGCATACACACAGTGCAAAGTAATCAAAAGAAAACCAAAAAACCTCTAATCCATCAAGACCTGACTGAACACAAAAAATTCCCTCTGCTTCAGCTGTACTCATGTACTATCCTAATTGAAAGACAGTTGCTTGGTGTGGTCCCTAGTACATCAGAAGAAATATGTCAGCTTATTCCTGCACAGAAAAGGAGTTGAGAGACACCTTTAGAAGTGAAAACCAGGATAAGCACAATACCAGAGAGACACAAGTGGGAAGTATTTGCTCTGTCACAGATCACTTTTGTGACTTTTGGCAGGTTAAGATGTCTCCCTAGATAAGTATATGCAATTTGGAAAGACTGCTGTACGAAGCAGCTCAAACTCAGGGTACAGCACCCCTGCCAGTCCTCCCACAGCCTTCACAGGCAGGCTCACAGGGTCCCCCAGCCAGACCTATGCCCCCAAAGCACTGGTACCCTGTCAGATTCTAGGCTGCAGAGGGCAAAGGCACATCTCCATCAAGCTCCTTTTTACATCTTCTAGCACGGCACCTCACTGTGCCCCATGGAGCAGTGCCATGAAAAATACATTTAAAGGCTGTGGTGCTCTCATATAAAATGATAAGGGGAGGAAATATAAGATCCTAATATAGAAAACTGCAACGTTGCTATTACCTGTGTCAACATAAGTACATTCAAAGAAAAGTCCCCTCTTTCCTCCAGCTGACATATAACAGTAATACAAAGCACACAGATTATGCCACAATAAATTGCAAAGTAAATTACTGTGACAAACCATGCTGAGAAGGGACCTTTTATGAGCATCAGATAGTTCTGAATAAATAAATTTATAGCAAAATGAGACAAACAGAATGTCAGAGCAATCTCCACAGGGCTCAGTTCAGCTACTTTGAATGTTGTACTTCTATTTCTCTTCAGGTTTGCATTTTGAAGCTTCTGTGTGTGTTTGTGCAGGGAATACTCCCCTCATACATTTTGGTTATAAATAATGGGTACTGACTGGACTTTAAATCTTTTCTGTTTCCAGAACTGAGACATCAGGCTCCATAAGTGCCCCCAAGTGACTTCAATTTCTGTCCTCAACAAAAGATACCAAAAGAAATGCAGGAATGCCTGACCTAGAAAAAAACATGCAGAAGAACGAGAAAGATACATGCAGTAAAGATGAAAGAGTAAGTAACTCTTTCTGGGAAAACAAAAATGAAAAAAAACCCAAGATAACAACTTTTATTTCTGTAAATTAATATCATAACTGTAACCCAAGCTCTGTTCTAGAGCCTATTTCTTCATTTCAGGGAACACCAGTTAACCTGCAACAGTTTGTAGCCAGAAACTTTGATCTAATACTAGTGCTTCTCATATCCAAACAAACTTTTTCTCCCAACATCCTCTGAAGAACTACAGTAAATTAAATAGTATTATGCAACAAATTTTTTTATACTACAAAGTCAGAGATAGCATGAAATTATTCATTCTAGTACAGCGCTATCAAACTATCACATATGATTCATTTTCAAGCTGCTTTAGAAGGTGCTGGATGTATATGTCTGTCAATAGTCATCCTCCAGGGTTTTTTTCCTAAGCAGTCATGAACTGCACAGGAACCTTACCCAGAAAGATAAGGCCAAAGCCAGGTATCAAAAAGAAACACTAGTTAGCACTTCTGTTTCCAATGACCAAGAAATCAATGAGAGAAGAAATATGTCTTGACTAAACATAGCTTGAAACTGTAGAATTACCATTCTTTTATTTCTGAGTGTATTACAGGCTTAACTGGAGTTGCATTTCCATTAATAACAGGTAATCCTATGACACTTCTTGTGAGTATCTAAAATCTTTGGTTTCCAGATAGGAAACATAATGCAGCACTGACTTTTCTGTGGATGTCAAAAGGCAGAGCTGGCACTTGAGCTCAGAGGGCAGCCAGTCCCTGCCTACTGTTCATAGCACTTCCTCCACACCCTCCCTCGCTGCATGCACTGGGCTAACTCTGGGCAGCAGATGGGACAGGTAACTGCTAATCCTTTCTTCCACCCAAAATCACATTGGGGCCTGCAATCCTACTAAAATAAATGTCCATTACAGCAACAGCTAGCAAAAAAATCTGAATGTTGCCTACTTTAGGAGATGAGCAAAAAATCAAATTAGAAAAATAAAGCCTCCAAAAGTTTATGGCCTACACTAATCACTAATGGACAAGCACAGCTGCATTAGATGACCAATTCTCAACTAAGAGACACAGCTCCCTCCCTGAGGAACCACGCTTAGAGCAGCACAGCCTCCTGCAATTTCCCAGGCTTTCATGAATTACCTCTTTCCTTGATTTTCCCACTACCCCCATAATTGCTCTGGCTTTTAAATGACTAATTACACTTCACTTGGTTAATTCTACATTAAAAAACAAAGGAAACTTAATTGCATGGGCAGCATGGAACCCTTTTCTTCCCAGATACTATTGCTCCAAGGAGGGTAATGATAAAGGAAGTATGAACAGAAATGTTTTATCAAGCCTTCTGGGGGGGTTCCAGAGTGGCTGACAGCAGAGGTTTGGCAGGATAAAGCACAAGCTTGTTGAGGACTGTACGTAGTCAGTACTAATAAACTGGTAGACCTGCATGTTTTCTACTTCTATTATTTTATACCGATTCATACTACCAATCAGACAAGTATTAACCCATGGTTTTACTAATCACAAGCTAAATGCACTTCTTTACTAATGAAATACCTTAAGATATTCTTCTATTATTTTGTTTGCAGATTTCCTAGAGTTTAGCTCAGGGTATTTGCTTGCATCATGCCTCTTTGTCCCAGGATTTCTAGAATTTTTACCAATGAAGAGTGTCCTCGATAATTTTCCCTAGTCCACTGCTCTATCCATTTTAAAGCCTACAAACAGTTTATTTGTATTAATCAGGCCTCTCAACTGCTAAAACAGAATAAATTAATTTTTAAAAGGATGTAACATATTAATAAACAACAAAAGAAAAAATAAGAAAACAAAAGAGGTCAGACTGGAAACAATTAGAATTACTCACTAATATATATTTCTTTTTTTAATGACTAGGAAGTGCCAAAACTTCCAGTCCCACCACTGCAACAGACCTTACGCATGTACCTACAGAGCATGAAACACTTGGTGCCAGAGGAACAATTTAAAAAGACCAAGGCCATCGTGGAGAAATTTGGAATTCCAGGAGGCCTGGGGGAATCCTTGCAGCAAATGCTTGAGGAAAGAAGTGAAAAGACAACAAACTGGGTAAGAAAATGCAGTGGAAAAAATAATAGCTGTGTTGGATGATGCTTATTTACAAGTTCTTTCTGATGTTCTCCATGCAATCACTGTTTTCTTTTAGCAGGCCAATGCAAACGGATCATTTTGACACAGGAACATTCCAGACATAATAGGCTAGATTTTTAAAATTATGTCAAAATCCATGTCATTATGGTGTTTTCAGATCAACAGGTTATTGACATTAATAAGGACAGTCATTCAACTCAGGTTCATGCACAGAAGTGCCACAACACCTGTACAAAACACACCTTTTGGATGTAATTTCTACCTTTGCCTTAAAAAACAGGATTTACAATTCTTAGTAGAATGAAAAGTACTTTCTGATAGGGCTTTCAAAATGCCTTGCACAGCCATCTACCCAAAGTTCTAATCCACTCCAATTATTCTGGAATGGAATGCTTCATAATATGAATTAGTCTTTTAAAATTGAACTATTATTTGCCATTCATTGTCATGCTATCCTAGTGTAGTTACCCTGAAGTAGTTACTTTGCCAAATATGCACATACATGTATATACATCTATCACACAGACCATGCAGAGACCTCTGCCTTTATAAAAGTTCAGCTTTCTGCTTCCCAAGGCAGGCAAATTAGGTAAGCCATAGCTAAAGTAGATTTTACCATTCCACAAAGTCACAGTTCATCCTGCCCTCATTAACCATGTTAGAATATGGCAGGTGAAAATTAGAGTTTTATTGAAGTCCTTCCATTCCAACAAGGAAAATGATTTTATGGATTCAGTGAAATCCTGCAGGCTTGTTACTGATGTCAGTGAATTGTGGTTCTCCCTTTTGTGTGACACACAAAAAACCTTCATCGAATTCCTGCTACAGTCAGGGGCAAAAGGCTGCAGTGCTGTCAGTGCTTTCATTTTCAAAGCAGTGCTTAATTTCTGGACAAAATGCTGCCCAATGTTTTTATATTGTGATTCATGGTGGCTAAACTAACCAGCATTTAAACAGTGTTCCTGATAGGAAATAATATTCCAGAAGACAACTGCTCATCTGAACACTTATATAATGAAAATTACAGAGGAAGGATGCTTAAGCATTTTCTGAAGTTGTGACAGTTTTAAATTCTGGTTATTAAAATAAATACCCAATTCTTAAGGTAAATTAGAAATGGTTTTATTTGGAATTTAACTTGCCAGGACTATATCTCTAGCATGTTCCCCTGAAGACTCCAGAGACTGTGGAGGAAGCATCTGTTCTAACAGCAATGAAATATCTCGGAGGAAAACTTTTTCAACTGATGCATGCATTTGTAATTATTTTTTCATAATTTTGTTGTTGTTTATAGTTACCATATGCAAAGCCTGCCCTCTCAGAAAGACCATTTGATCTTTTTATGAAAGCCTCCGTTTTCCAAGTAATGATTCTTCAATCTCTGCTCAGACATAAAGGAATGCAGTTACTGTTCATCTGTGTTTTCAATAAAAATTGTTAGAAATGTAATTTGTGTCTGTCTGGGTCAAGAATCAGCAATCTGCATTTGTGTCAGTGGACACAAAGGGAATTCTCCAGGGGCCCTATCCACATGCCACTCTCTGCAGGACTGAACCATTAGGCTTGGGAAATTTTTCTCCCACTCTGTCTTGCTACAGGACAATAACTGATGGCTAGCAATGGAGCATCTTGGCATCACTGACAAATATTTGAAGCCCCTTGAGAAAAGGCATCACTAGTAAAACCCTGGCCCTCTCTTAAACATATTCTAATTGCTGTGTAAGTTAACATGTTGTATTCAAACATTTTCTGTTTCTAGAGAGAAGCAAACAACAAAATACCCAAAGCATCCCAGTCTGGAGCTTGTTTAGTTTTTAATGGAACGCACTGTAAATTGCCATTGACTGAGAAACAGGATTATGGAATTGCAGCTGATTTTGCTGAGCTGAGGTCGCAGAGCCCAGACTGAAAATGCCCAGCAGCTCCATTAATCAGAGCCTGTGGCTGACACCAGGACAGCAGGCACTGTCCCCTCACCTCCAGGCTGCTTTTCTGTGTGCTGCTGGCAGCTCTAAGATGTCGTGTCCCCTTCCCTCAGGTGTTTAACTACTGGCTGGAGGACATGTACCTCAACAACCGCCTGGCTCTCCCAATCAATTCCAGCCCCGCAATTATCTTTGCTCGTCAGCATTTCAAGGACGTAAATGACCAGCTGAGGTAATGTATCTCGACTTTGTGGCTTTTGCTAAATGAAAGGATATTTTAAATGTACGGCTTTTGCAAAAAGACAATCAACTTTCATTAAAAAATAAGGGCTGTGGCCACTAAAACGATTCCCTACGAGGCCTGCTGACTGAGGGCAGTGTTTCTGGGGTAACTCATACTGATATTCAGAAAGAAAGATGTCATTACTATTACATTTATTGTACAAAAAAAAGCCATGGGATTTATATTTTAAAGGAATATTTACAAAGCTTTTTACTGTACGTAATTCTAGTAAATCACTTTGTGATGAAAAAGAATAAATACTAATTTCTGACACACATTTTCAAGGAAAATAATCTTTAACATGGCTTCACTATGACTTGTAGCCACCCTGCAAACTGGAAAGGCCACGCTGGCATTAAATTCTCCCTCTCAGATGCACAAAAGGGCACCAGAAACACAGGGGATCTAAGAATAAGAATTCAGAAATCATTCTTCCCCAAGAATAGTGCTTCCTTCAGGCCCATCAGTCCCAGGCTGAACTGATCTTTCTGCTTTGAGTGTAGTGGGCTATTACTACCATTTAAAAAGTAAGGAGGTAAGCACATAGCCAACCACAGAATATACCTCTCCAGACACCCTTGAAACAGGATTACATTCTTCCTTTTAAAACAGTAAAAAAATCTACCTTCATAGAGTGTAATTTTCCTCTTTGCTTTTAGCACTCTCTAGCTGCTCATTACTGAAATAATTAACTGCATATGAATTTATATGCTATTATAAAACAGCCAGAACCTTGAAACCAATATGCATTATTTTAACATTTTGCATAGACAGCTAATGCATCTTTTTACTGTGTTTTAAACATAACTATAAATGCTCCCATTCATTACTGACTAAATTTATTGTGCACACAGCTTTCAAAAAAACCTCTCCTTGGCATTTTCTAATGCACGTGCTTTAACAAGGAAATGTTATTCTCAGTGCCTCCCATTCTGACACAGTGCAAACGGATAATGTCAGGAAAAAATACACCTGTCCCAAGCTCTGCAAAAAGAATATCTGCTTAGGACAGGAAGTACTCTAATACTGGACAGGTTATGAGCATTGATATTGAAACCCATGTGAGGAGTCTATTAAATATTCAGTCTTTGCTCCCATTCTCTAAATAAGCACTTTCAGGCTTCTTCCTGTGGTAGTCTGTTTAACCATTTGTAGGAATTGGTCTCTAGGATTTTGTATTTCTTTTGACATGAATTAATTTAGGTTTTGGGTGGGGGCAGGGAGCTCTTCTTGCCAAGACAGGAGATTTTCTCTCCTTATGCTGTGTCATCAATCATTCAGGCTTTCCTCTGTCTCCCAGAAACAGCCCAGTGTTGCCAAATGACAGAAGACTGATGTCACTTCTCTCTGCTACTTGCAGGTTTGCTGCCAATCTCATTTCAGGAGTGCAAGACTACAAAGCTTTACTGGACACGTAAGTAACTTGGAAGGAGAGCTTCAGTATCCACAGGGCTTCTGATTCCAGGCTGCTCTCAGTACAAAGCTGGGCTGTGTTGCACCTCTCCACCATGAGGAAGGGCTGGGGCTCCAGCATGCTGCAGGGCAAGTGCTTCAGCTTTTTTTTTATGCCCTTTCTGTTGTGTAACAGATTGAAGAAGGATCCTTTTTGATGGCTGGCAGTCATCACTCTGGCAGGCAAGGCGCAGCCCAAAAGGACACACACAATTTGCCTAACAGAGTTACCAAGAACACAAGAGGAAGCTCGTGCTCCCCACACCCAAAGGGCAGCAGCACTGTGGTTACACAGCCTGCACACCTTCCTGGCACTCTCCACTTACAACAACACTGTCCCACCTCTCTCCCCCCAGAGAAACAACACATCCCAGCAGGGGAGGGAAGTCGCACCACTAAAAGGCTGGCTCTGTATCTAATAAAAATAAGCCGCTTATGCTCTTGTTACTTTCTGAATAAAAACACAGGGGAAATACACGATTCTTCAAGTCATGTATGTATTATGCACCTGTACAAGGAAATAAGAGTTGGGACCTAAAGTGAATATCCCTGGTTTGAACTGCGACAGTTCTACAGACACGGTAACCCAGGATCAACTAGTATAAAACTTTACCCTCATAAGCTGTATAAGAATAAACCTCCTTGCCTGCCTCTTCACCCCTGCCCCATCAGACAAGTTGTAAGCTTAGTCCTCTTTTGTAGAAAGAAAATCTCTGCACTGTAAGATCTTCCTCCTCTGGTCTCTGCAGCCTCTCCTGACCAGCAACATCATTATTTCCTGCTGCAGTGTCAGTGGGGTATTTTACCATGCACAGCCATAATTGGCACTGTGATATTTCCTTTTTTTTTTTCCTGGCCACTGAAGAAGAGATCTTTTAAGAGATGCTGGTTTCACCTACCTTCCAATCAAAAAATGAGTAGGTTTTCAGCACATATTACTCCATAAGTCTAGGTAAAAATTAGCACAAGAGCAAGGACCTGTGCAAAACAGAAATTCCCACTGTATTGCCCAAGACATTCCTGTTTGTCAGGCAAGGCCTTCTCACACACTCACACCAGTCAGCACAGTACAGGGCTGCTGTGATTTGCAGGGAATTGCATCAGTTCCTTTCTTCGAGGTGCTGGTCTTTCCCAGCTGTTCTGCTGACTTCTGTCCTGCCAAGTTTCTAGATCCCACAGATGGGATCTAGATCCCACGGATGGGAACCCATCTAGGCCCTGCTTGTGACCTGCTATTTCCATTTCCACTAGATGATAATGCAATTGCTTAATGAATATGCATGAAGCTGCCAGAAATGATGTATTTAACTTTGGTATGGGAATTCATCTATTTCCCTTATACTGTAATCTCATTTTATTATTCAATTTGTGTTATACCTGATCTAATTGTAACAGAACAAAGGACAGATTAGATTTCTTTTCCTTTCTGTCTCTCTCCCCTCTTTTCCTCTGGCTTTGTTTTTCTCCTTCTCTGCAGCCATGCTTTACCTCCTGATTTTTCTCGTGGACAGCTGTCTGGCCATCCTCTCTGTATGAAGCAATACTATGGACTCTTTTCTTCCTATCGTCTTCCAGGACGTACCAAAGATACCCTCGTGGCCCAGAAAAGCAATGTAATGCCAGAACCAGAGCACATCATTGTTGCTTGTAACAATCAGGTAAATTAGTTTTCTTTTTTCATACCTTTCTATATTTCTTAATTTGCTTAAATTCACTCCAGAAGGGCCTAATCTAATCTCTGTTCAGAAATGCAATTAGTGTGCTACCTATGCGCTCACTCCTTACCAAGCGTTTGCAGTCGATATTTCCAAAAGATGCTTCTGCAGCATTTTTGTCCTTGGCCCACATTATGTTCCAAGTACAGTGATGCAGAAATGAAGAATGTAGCAGAATTCATTTGCTTTCTCTTTCAAACAAAAATGTTTAATAAACAGAGATGAAACCACGGAGAAAAAAGAATCCTATTAGAGTGCATTTGCTGGAAATGCTCTCCTCTTGACAGCCAAGTATTGCCACTCAGTTCATGGCAACTATACCACCATCACACCTATGCATGGCATAGACACCATGTAGGGGCCCTAAGCTATGCCTGAAGAAGTTAGCACAGGTGTAGACAGAAATCCTGAAGTGTTAGAGTGAATTTCCCCAACCAGGAATTACCAGGGTGCAGCAGAGTCTGTTTCCTTGGCATAGGACCCTATGGCCCAGCCTGACTATTTGCAGTACTGGAGGCAGGCCTGCAGGCACTCTTGGAATGAGGAGGAAGTGCTTTCTGCTTTTCCAGGAAGTGCAGGAAATTTTCTAGATTCTCTGGGTTATGTTTAAATAAATAATACCATGAAAATTACTTATATCCTGCCTGATTTTATCTCTCCAAGGTCTCTTTAAGCTTGTTCAAATAGCGTGTATTTTATTTGAGTCCAACACACAATGTAAGTCCCCTGTGGCAACTGGCATTACATTGCTGTTAAAACACAGGAGGGATGAGCCCCGGGCCATTCCCCAGAGGTTTTGTGTTCCATTGCATGCAGTCCTGGCTCTCCAGGCAGGACTTCAGCATCTCAGCACCTACCCAGGTGACAGCAAAATGTTGGACCACAAAGGGTCCAGCCCACCTCTGACTGATCTTCTGACTTCTGTCTTTTTTTTTTTTTGCAGTTTTTTGTTTTGGATGTTGTCATTAATTTCCGTCGCCTCAGTGAGGGAGATCTTTTCACTCAGTTACAAAAGATAGCAAAAATGGCAGAGAATGAAGAGGAAATGCTGCCTCCAATTGGCCTGCTGACAACAGATGGAAGAACAGAGTGGGCAGAGGCCAGGATGATCCTTATGAAAGGTTAGCAGCAGCACCCCAGCTTTCTCTTCATCATCTTCCTCCTCACATCACTGCCTTTCTTTGCTGAGAGCAAACATCACAGCAAACACAGGACTGAATGTGCAACCCCACTGCTCAATTTTTCCAGTAGGAAACTCAGTTCATGTAAGATGTGTGTTGCTAGGGGAGCAGCAGAAATGACTTGTCCCTTTGGCTCTGTATGTTTAAGTGTTATGACATGTAATAACTCTCACTCCATTCTTTGTTTTTCATCACATAAATTACATTACATCAAATTTTGTGATTTGTCTCTTTCTTCATATCCATTTAGTACCCATAGGAATGATGTATCCTCTTAGCTTTTGGCAACTATTTGATATCATTGATCTTATCCAGCAAAAGCATCTCCAAGTTAAATACCTAATGAATCTAGTTGTGTACTCTCTCTAGTCAATAGAGAAGGTACCAGGGCTGATTCAACCAATTCTTAAGTAAGTATCTAGCAAAGATGGCACCAGTTATTATCTGGGGACTGCTCTCTCTCTCTCCCAACAGGCAGCATTTGGCTGTCTCAGATTCTGGACTTGAATATCAAACTTGGAAACAGAAGAAAATAAAGGGTGGGGTTAGTGATCTCTATCACATCACACCTTATGTGTTCTACCCTGAGGCTAAGTGATATAAATGCCCTCTTTTTGCCATTTTACATGCCTGAAGTATTTACTTTTTCATCCTGAAGAAAACATTAACTCATATCTTTATATCCAGTTCAGCAATGCCACAGAAAATATTGCTGTTTTACTAATGCCCTGGAATATACAAGAGCTGCCAATAGTCTCAAATAAGTTTATCATCCTAAGGAAGATTGCCCTTCTCTTATTCAAGTTTATCTGTGCTTATAAAACCTTAGTACAGATATACACACAGAGTCCTGGCCATTATTTCAGCAATATTATATAGCATCAGTCTCATCTTTAAGCTTTCTCCTCCTCTTCTCTTCATTTCTTTTTGAAGGAGGAGACAAAAATTAATTTATTTTAATGAAAATTGAGGTGAACACCTAATCATTTGTTTTCATGCCATACTAAGTAAAACAGTCAATGCCTTGAAACTTACAGCAAAATTATCTTTGTTAACTTACATGATCCAAAAGAAAAAAAAAAAAGAAAAATCAACAAAAACTAGCAAACCCCTCTCCATAGAGTTTTTAGATTGCCTGGCATTTACCAAAACATTCATTTTAATCAGAAGGCAAACCAACTCAGTTATGCAGCTGAAAAAAACAGATTCTGCACTAGTAAATCTCATAGCACCATGATGTGAGCCTTTCTAGGCAAGAATCCCATCCCAGACCATTCATGTTAGCACAGCTCTTCTATATAGGTGAATACATTGCTGTTACACATGGATATATGATCATTAACAGCCCTTTTTCTTTCTTATCTGTAATGGTGAAGTGTTTATGGAACATTAAATAAGAGAGGAAGAGAGAACCTGGGAAGCAGTGTGGGTGAAAAGGTCACTCCACAGCTGGTCTGTGCTGGACAGGGCAGGAGAGAATGCTTCAGACCTGCGAGTAGAGCATAGGTCTGCTAGGTGAGAAAATGTCCAAGATATGATAATAAACCCATCCATCACTGATTTATAAACACACTCAGCATTGCAACCGCACAACCCTCTTGCTATTCCTAAGTGCAGACAGTGAATTCTCTATGAAGTGACTGGCTACAGTCCCATGCATACTACATCTGAATTTGATTCAAAACTGTCTTCTCATATTTTCCTTTCTAAAACTAAATTTAAAAAACCCCCAACTAATCAACAGTTGGCTGGCCAATTCAATGCAACTGTGCATTAGAAAGGAAGCCTTACAGGGCTTTAGGACTGGTCTTACTCTCCTCTGTTTTAGCTCTTCCTGCAGATACTTTCAATCCCAAGTCATGGTTCATGAGATCTTGTGTGATTTATTGCCTGCTTTACATGATAATTTTTCAGTGTTTGATCAGCCCTCTGGATATGTCTGTTTCTTTCTGTAAAGGCATCTTTCCCCTACTTCTCTGTTTCTGCCACAGCTTAATTTTATTCACTCTAATACCTAGACTCCAGATACCCTGAAGCCATATGTCAGAATAAGGGCTTCATATCTGTCAAAGATGTGTGGGTAGCAGCCACAATGAAATATATATAAAGCTATCAAACAGCGTAAAGCAGAATGCTGAGCAAGCTGTGAGCAGTTTGTAAATCACTATCCAAGCTGTTTTTCCTCAAAGATGCCTGTCTGCAAACATCAGAAGTGGATTCATACAGGGCAAGTTCCATTCACAAAGATCTTTTCAGCCTTTGCACCAACGCACACAGACCATCAATGAAAAAAATACCACTATTACAGTCAGCCCTGCAAGTGTGAGGAAAAGCTTTACAGCCAAGTGGACAGGGATGTGTCTTCTCTCTTATAAAGCTCTGAATGCTTTTGAAGACACTCCGAAGGGACGCTGGTGTTCGCATTTCCAGGGCAGCAACCTCTCTGCGCGCCCCATCAAACACAATCTCTAGGCTCCAGCCTCTGCAGGAGCTGGCAGGTGCTCCAGCTGCTTTCCCTAGGACTCCTCTTCTGTTGGCAAGGGGACACAGCACACTCTGCACTCCACCAGGTCCCCAGGGAGCCTGCAAGAAGTCAGGCTGACCATCTCTGTCCCTTGGGCTCCTGGCTGCTAACGCTGCCCTGCAGGACCCACCGAGCAGCAATAGGCAGTACCTTACCATAACCTGCAAGGCCGCACTGCCCCCTCTTCCTTCTCAGCCACTGCCATCATTTGCCTCTCCTTCTCTTGACATATTTTTAATTTCTTATATATTTGGTCTCTTTCTCACTACATAGCTTCTAGAGAAGGAACCTGGATGGTAACAAGTGTCTGGGTTTTTTCTAGCTCTTGACTAATCTGTGTTACTCCTTCTGGAAAGGTGCATTATTTCTTACTATGAAAAATGCTGTTCTTTCAGACAATCAAGCTATCTTACATACTTGCAAACCCTGAAAACAAGCACATATTGAAATTTCCCCATATTTCAAATGCAAATCAGAATTGTTTAATTTTAAATATTTTTTCATTCTTTGAGTTAAAATAATTTTCTGAATTAAGCACATATTTGTTGAACTTAGCCTAGACTGGAAAGTTTTGATCAGTCTGAATTCATATCTTTTGTTGAGAACATTCTGAAACAAATTTACATTTACACCAAAATCTATCAAAACCAGTGGATGAAAGCTGATCTGCTAAGAACAAAAGGAATTTTATATTGATGCTTAAAAGCTCTTTTTCCTGTGATCTCGTTAACAACCATACAGCAGCCATTAACAACGTTATATATTTTTAAATGCAACAAGTTCTTCTTATAGGTTCTATCTTTTCAATGAGGAACTGTAAAAAGTGCTAACAATTAAATATTTCCTATGCTTCAAAGTGGTCCTCAGATGCAAACAAGCCTTAACCTTTGTAATATTTCTGAGTTAGACAAAGAAACTGAGAAGCACATAAATACACCATAAATAAGGAGGGAAGCACTGAGGACAAGGTAAAAAGTAGTCCCCAGTAGTCCAACCACATAAGAAGAGTGTCAGGATAGGGAAAAAAACCAGGAGATCCAGAAAAGGTCATTTTATTCAGCAGTACAGTAGTGATATGAGAGCAGCATAATGTGGCAACCCATGGCTGTGGCAAAGCCATGTTCAAAAAGTAAACCTCAAAACCTCACCCACAGATGTTTCCTCATGTGATGTAGACAATATAAGCTAATGATCAGAGACAGGAGACACAAGAGGGTTTGAACACAATAAGACAAAACTAACATAGACCCTGCTGTTCCTTATTCTGAAAAGGGTTTTCATGGGAGAACAACACAAAAACACTCTAAGCTCTGCTGTTCCAGAGCAGAATACTGCAGCAATAGCGTGAGCTCTGAAATTTTCTATTTTCCACCTGTCCTTTGTAACTGTTATATATAAAATAAGTAAGCAATACTGGCTTTAAGAGTAAAATAGATCTATTTTGTAATATAATTATTTCAAGGAAATGAAAGGCAGAAAAAGACAGTGGTTATTATTGAATCATGTGACATATACATAGAGTCACAAAAGTTAACACAGGAATTAATGCCTTGGTATAATGTTCCCTTGCCCTGAGATGAGCTCCTGCTGAGAGCAGCTCTGCAGACACCAGCTCACTGCAGAGCCAGGGGCAGATCTCCAGTGCTCTCCAAGGCAGAGGGTTCCCCAGGCAGTGTTAGAGGTAAGAGGAGGTGAACATTTCCCTCTTTCTCCCCAGACTCCACCAACCGCGACTCTCTGGACATGATTGAGCGGTGCATATGCCTGGTGTGCCTGGACAGCCCCGGCGCGGTGGAACCCAACGACACCAACAGGGCACTGCAGATGCTGCACGGAGGAGGCTACCACAGAAACGGGGCCAACCGCTGGTACGACAAACCCATGCAGGTAAAAACCTGGCATTGCTTGAACATTGCTTTATGTGGAGACCACTTAGGGTCAGGTGGGTGAAACACGGGAAGGTGGTTTCAGCATCTCTCTGGGCAGGTTTGGTGTGAGCAAGGCTGTGGAAGCAGGGACACTTCCACCTTTTCCAAAGCTGCCCTTTGCTCTTGAGATAACACAGACACGCAGATGTATGAGTAGGTAGACATGGGATATAAAAAAATATGCATTTTTCTACACTGAGTCAAATGGGATGAAAATGCTGGCTTAGTACCCCAGAATAACAAAAAAAGCACAATATTTTTCTTTGTTTCCTCTTCTTATACATTTTCCTGACATCCTAAAAATGCTACTGCGTATAATTTGGCATGTGTTTAAGTCCTCACTTAATAGGCTGTTTACTCATTTAATGATATTCTTGTTGAGAGTTTCTTTAAGTATTGACTTCTCCAGCCTTTTTCCCCATCAGATTTTTGATTGTCATATTTTAAAGCGTTGCACTGTTATTTCCACACTTTGCAATAGACCCAGAGTGAAGTGATGTATTAATCTCCAACTGTCAACAATGTTGACACCTTATGAAAAATTGAAAAAACCCTGACTGATACATGGCTTGCATAATGCTTGTTGCTCTTGCCATATCTAAGAACAGCAACATGAAAAGAGAAATAAAAATAATTTCACTTGCACCAATTTACACAAGAGCAAATACATTTCAGTAATCATTCCTGATTAATGCCACTGCAAATGACATTATTAGAAGACTCCTTTGAAGAATAAACCATTTGTCTTTAGAACAGTTAGAACTCTGTTATTTGCAGGGTCAAGTGGTGAGATATTTCAAGCAGATGAGAATAAACAACATTTTCTTTTTGTCTATCATAAGGCAGCAGAAAGCAAATAAAATTGTGTACAGTGTGAGAGAGCTTAATCTGTCCAGATGTATTCAGGCCGAAGAAGTTCAAAGGTGAAGAGAAATTCTTAGGGAAATAAGATCCCATATTTGGCTTCCTACATAATGTGTGTTTGCATAAGAGTATTCTCACAGTAGAATTTGTTCACTCTCTCCAAAATCTTTCTCACCTTTGCAGTAAGGCTTCAGAAAATGTCCAGGTGAACTTTTTACAACAGGCCCACTCTCTGAAAACCTCATGGAAAACTGGGAGGCAGGATGTGTATGTGATACAAACGTGCAAGAGAGAGCTAAGTGGGTGAAGTCCAGCCAAATGCACTTCAAAATAAGTGTGGGGAAAAGCCCAGAAAAAGGACAGGAAAGCTACAGTAATGGTCTAGACATCTGCTTTTGCAGGAGATGCAGAAGTTCCAAATTGCATGGGTGTATCACACAACTGGAGTGCAGCAGGTTGTCACCAGTGGTGCCATGTGTACACAATGAAATTAAGAATGAGAACAAATAAGAGGGAAATGAAATGAAGAAAGCATCCAAAAATAAAAGACTCAAAATAAGCTATGAGAAAGCTAGCAAATAAGGATGAGCTTTGTAATAAAATGGGATCCTAAGGATTTTCCAGATACAGATGTTTTATTGTCCTCAAAAGTGGAAGGAAAACCCTGGCCTGTCTTTGTATTGATGGGGTTTTTGTACCCTAAAGCAGATGCTAAATCAAATTTTGCAATTCCATTGGGAATTTCTAAAGTTTACATTTTCACAGGATTGAGTCCAAAACCACAGGGAACGACAACACCTTTGTCAGGTTTCCATCATGGATAACTTACCCAGAACACAATTTATTCCCTGTATATGTTGCATCTATTCTTCTCCTTGTTTAGTTTGTGGTAGGAAGAGACGGAATCTGCGGGACCGTGTGCGAACATTCCCCTTTCGATGGCATTGTAATGGTGCAGTGCACGGAATACCTGCTCAGGCACATGTGAGTTCCCTTTCTGTACATTCTGTACCCATTCCAGCCCCTGGGAAGCCTCTGCCAGTGGCAAATTTCCCCTGATGCACAGGGGCACTAAGATACATAAAATGGTTGAACAGCAGTGATTCACCTTCTAAAAGAGCAGTGTTTAATAAATGGATTATTCCTGTGACCTTAATAACTTCTGTCTCACATACCAACAGGAAAGAAAGTTCCAAGAAATTAGTCCGAGCTGATTCAGTGAGCGAGCTTCCTGCTCCACGGAGACTAAGATGGAAGTGTTCCCCTGATATTCAGACACATTTGGCATCAGCAGCAGAAAAACTCCAAAGGTAGAACAGATGCCTCATTTTTCTCAGCCGTGACTGCAAGCTGGGAACTACCTAGCAATTGCACAGGCTCCCTCCTAGGGGACCTCCTGATTTCCTGCTCCTCCTCTGGATAGGACTCTTACAGGCTGGAGCTACTTGTCTGTATTCAGGAATTGCATTACCATTGTTTTCCTTTCATGTAAATATTAGGAACTCTAAAAACCACTGGAAAAACAGCTTCCCCATATTTGCACAGGATGCAAACAATGCAGGTCCTCTGTTTTTATGGATGTCTCTTATGGGTTGAGCTGTCTCAATCTGAAGCCAGGGCAATAGGGGTATGTATAGAGAACTGGTTTGAATAAATAATTTGAATTCAGGAACGTAATTTGTTTACATTCATATTGCTCCTACAAAGTCTAGTTTTTCTGACTCTGTTTCCAGGCTGTCAAAGATTTGCATGATCTTTGGGGGTGGGGGCAGCAATAAGAATTTTTTTTCAACATTCAAGCCTGTGATCTCTTTCTAGAGAACACATTGTCTGCATGATCAGCTGTAAGCATGTCCAGTGTGGTTGCATTAGATAAGACCTCAAAGTGCCTAGAAAGATACATAAGAGTGAGAACATTCAGGATGCAGAATTACTCCTTGGTGTTTTTAATTAAAGGTAGTAGTTCTCTAAACTGAATCTTGTGAGGAGCTTAAGGCCTTCATCAGATCCTAAATGCACCCAATTCTCACACCAGTAAATCTCTCAGAAATTTGTCAAGAACAAAGGAGACCCTTGCCTTACCTTCAGGGGTGGAAACAGTAAGGTTGAGGGGAGGCTGCTGAATTTTTGATTATTATTAAAAAAAAAAACCAAAAAACCAAGGTGTCTTACTCAAATGAACAGCCTTGAGTGACACAGTTGAGGCTGCAGATAACAAGCCTGGTGCAGAATCCGTATGAATAGAAGTTACTGACTAGGAACAAGTTACCAAAGGCCAGGACTGCCTGCAGAGCAGGAGAGCAGGAGGCCACTCACCCCTAAGAGGATACTGGCAGGAAAAGATCCCTGGGTTTTACTTGCAAACAGAAGTGGGACAGAACACGGTTTAGTGGTGAATAAGGGAGGGTAGGTTAATGGTTGGACTTGATGATCTAAGAGTTCTTTTCCAACTTTAACAATTCTGTGAGATTCTTACATCTATCCCCGCAGTAACTGCCTTCTGCTTGTTTTCCAGGGCAGTGGAAAATCTGGATTTTATTGCCTACAAGTTTGTGCACTATGGAAAGGAATTTGTTAAGAAACAAAAGATTAGCCCAGATGCCTACATTCAAGTAGCACTTCAGTTGGCATTCTACAGGTAAGGTTAGTTCAATTCATAGGAACAAGGTACACAAGGCAGTGGGGTTTTATACAGAGGGTCCATTTTTTCTCAACATTCAAACAAATGCCTCCTGCATGGAAATGAGTGATCTTGCCTAATGACTGTAGGGTGGACAAGATAGAAACTGATACCTGCTTCTTGGAGAGAGTACTCCTTTTGTTTGCTCCCTTTCTCTCCTCTTGCTCTGCCTTCCCATCCCTGTGTGCCACACATGCCATTCCCAGCGAGTACCCTCCTGACAGCTGTCCCTGTGCTTAGCACAGAGAGGGTGAGGGAATATGGCAGGGATGTCTGTAGTAGCAGACAGTAACTGGGGAGCTCAGGTGCCTGGGGCAGAAACACCACAGCCTTGCCTCATGGGCAGCTTGGGAGGAACCGTGGCAGTAACCACACCTGCAACTCTGGCACCACAGGCTGAAGAGCATCCACTACAGCACAGCATCTCAGACTAGAGTTCCTACACAGAACAGTAACTACTGCTGTTCCCTTCTTCACAGCCATCCCAAGATTTGATAAGATCCCCTAATTTCCATGGTCTTATGTTAAAAGCTCCTTTCTACATTGCCAGAACTCCAGGGTAGAGATAGGTTGTATGGTTTCCTGCAGATCAGCCTATTACAGAAATAATTCTTTATCACATCAGATTAAATCCCAGAGTGGTCTTTACCTGCAGAGATGCTTAACACATTTCACGTACTCCTTTAACATCTGTTGAACATCCGTTTTGCATATTCCATTAATAAAACTTCAGCAATGACTTAGGCCAAGATTTTCATCTGGATCCCAGCCATGATATAGATCCCATGTTTGCAATAAAAACCTTAGGGAACAGTTGTCTTCTGAGACCACCTGCTTCAACTGAAAGACACAGTATGTCTCCTGAGGCCAAGGAGTAGTATCTGAATACCTGGACCCAAATTAAACCACCATCTTTATAATCTGTTCTAATTGCTATGAGGGTTTTCATTTCAGCTCACAAATAAGACCCTACTCCCCTTTTAGTTTTCTTGTTTTCATTAGCACACTCAGTCCCTTTTCTCTTGTTTTAAATAAACCATATTTCAAGCCCAAAAGTAAATGATTAATTACACAATTATTTTATGATGCAGTGCAAATAAAACATTCCTTGAGATCTTTCAGTAAATTTTTGTTTTACTAGCTTTGTTTTTACACAACAAGTCATTTTTTACTAGCAATGCATAACTAAAACATATATAGCTGTATGCAGCGCTTCATATTAGAGAGGAGTGAGCATCCATCTTTTTTAAGTTTCTTACAGAATTCTATCAACATTAAGATGAATACTGTGCAAGAAATAAAAGTGTGGCTGTAGCAACAAAATGCACCAAGCCTATATTTCTCTCAGTCTTTATGACTCTTTGAAAATAATCACTCTTTGTTTTTCTTCCTTCACTCTCTCAGGTGTCACAGGAAGATTGTGCCAACCTATGAAAGTGCTTCCCTGCGCCGATTTGATGAGGGCCGGGTTGAGAATATTAGGGCTGCTACCTCAGAAGCATTTGCTTTTGTCAAAGCAATGGCAGGTGACAAGACAGCTGTGTCGGTAGGTTGGGCTGGGTCCCTCTGTCTTCTTTGCCAAAACACTAGCTAAATAATGCATCAGGGTCTCAAGCCTCTCACTTTTTAACTCTTAACTGAGAACTTATGTTCTTTATAGGCATAGGGCAGGGTAGCAAGCATTACAGGATTTTCCTTTCTGTACACACCAACCATTAAGCTAAATATAAATATTCCCTTGTTTTTATTTAAGCATCCAAAATATTCAGAGGTGCCTAAACGTGACATAATAAGAAAGATAATATCTAATTTTAGATTTAATACTGTCTTATGAGTGTTCTATCATCAGGTCCAAATTCAGCTCCCTGGAGAGATCTAGGCTGAACATGCAAAGTTCAGGATCATTAAGCTGCCACACCAGGGGAATTGCCTGGCAGGTCTCCTGCAGTGGTTAGTTCTGCTGCAGCCTGCAATATGTGATGTAATTCCCATGCTTTCATTTCTGGATATGTGGATATGTTCTGATCTTTTTTGTTTTAGAAAGATGTTTCTACCAAATAGACTAAATCTTATAGGATCCTCAAGGGAGCTGAGCCTTAATGAGGAAAAGCTTCATCAAGCTAATCAAACAACTCTCCAAACTGTCCTGATATCACACTGCAAAAAGAAAAATTAAAATTGCCGTTCTTTGAGACACCACCATCTGTTTGCCAGAAGCATGAGCACTGCACAGAGTAGATGGGGATGCAAAGAGGTACAGCTGAGAGCAGAGCTGCACAAACAGCCTGTGCACTGTCCTGCCCACCATCCCTGGAGAGCCTCCCTCAATGTCTCTGCGCCACTTCCACCCACTGCACTGCGCTGCTGTACAGGGAATTTCCAGGTGGCTGTTTAGATGCAAAATGCTGCCACAATACCGTCTATTTTTCACAATAAGCCCACTCCAGTGGCAACAGCCCACGTGGCTGTTCTTTAGAATTTAGTATAGCATGCTAGAAGCATTGCTTCTGGCAGTGCTGTAGATTAGGTGTAAATTAACGAAATATTATAAACCAAGATCCAACATCCCAGAGGATTATGAAAATTTCCCCAGGTAAGTTCTCTCTTCATCCACTGCTTCTTCAGTCTCCTCAAGGTTATCATGCCCAGAACTTAGCTTCTGATGAACAAAGCTCAAATAAGTCCCATGGTAAAATAACTCAAAAAACCTGAAGTAACTCCATCTGCTGGGTGGGTAATTCACGGTAGATTATGACCATATTCTTGTATATAATAGTAATTACCACACGGTAGGCTAGAAGAGGCTGTTTTTATTTGCTGTCAGTGTCCTGTCTGACAAGATGGTTCTCAATCACATTTCATTAGAAGTTCCTGTTTTCTGTGCACCTTCTCTCCACACCTGGGCACTCAGCATAGTCCCAGTCCATGCTGTGGCACACTGACTGCTCCTGGCAGGAGCCAGCGTGCTCCCACCACGTTGTTTCAACAGCTCTTTCTAGCTCCTTGCAATTATCTCTTCCTTCCTTCTTCCAACACTTACTGACTTCTGCAGCTCTCCCAGAGCTCCAGCTTTTCTCACCTTTTTCCCACCCAAATCTGAGATGGTGCTCCCCTTTCACAGCACCCCAAACTGCCCTGTTTCACACCAGCAAGCCGAAGAATGCCACGTGTGTCTAGACAGAGCTCAGTCTCAACCCCAGATCTTTCTACTGCATGCCTTGGTCGTACAGAATATTTGGGATAATGGTTTCACTTTCCCTGGAAAACCTGTAACCATAATGCATACCATCCCACTGATAATTTTCCTGGCCTCTTCTCCACCAAGAGATACAAAGGACATTCATTCCGGTCTGTGATTGTTCTTTCTAACAGACATTAATAAATCTTTGTTGTGATGTAAACATCTCCATCTTTCCATGCAAAACTACATATACATATCAGTATCACAGAAACATTAGAAAATTAATTTAATACAACTCTATTCCAAGGTGACTTCTTTAGACCTAAGCACTGCTCTGAATGTGAAGGGGTTAATTCTTTTTTCTGGATAAAGAGATGTACCACTTGGTGTAAGTAGCCTTGAACTCTCCAAAATATTGTTTGTTAATAGCTATTAATTCAAATCCAATTAAAAACCATTTTTCTTCTGACACAAATAAAAATTATCCTCAAACGATAGCTTGAACAGTCACCAAAGATTGATTGAGTCAGATTGATTCTTCAGCAGGAGAAATATCTCATGCATTTGACACTTGCTGTAAAAGCAGCAGCTACTGGCACTAGAGATTGCTTGAATAGCTGTAAATTAATCAGATTTAAAGACCGCATTCGGTAATTTAATCTGTACAAGGGAACTAAGGCCTAGCTCTAGCCTTGTGAAAAAATATCAGACTTTGTATTTTGAAGGTCCCTGATGGTGACCTTGACTTGCTTCTAAAATGAATTCCTTGTTCAAAAAAGATCATTCATCGTCCATAGGAGCTGAAGGTCCCTGTTCATCTGGAGACCCACTCATTTCTGGCGGTTTCAGGGTCTCCCAAAGCTGCAGTGTTGGACTTGATGTACAGCAAGGCAGCACTTCTTAAGATCACTCCCCTAATATAAAAGGCTGCCATTTGACAGGGGTTAAAATTTACTAGTTTGTTATCTGAAATGTGAGGCATCTGTGGAGGGTAAAGCAGCCTTGGAAAATTCTAGATGCCCTTTCACACATGGGAGTGATTTTTTGACTGGCTAGTAAAATATCAGTAATGGCTTTCATTAATATCCCTGTCATTGTCTACATAAACCATCCTGGAGAAGGTACACTGCCTATCTGTTTTGAAAATACAGAATTACACTAGGCAATTATTTCCCCTACTTCAAACATAGAGATTCTATTGGTAATAACCTACACCCCCAAGATCCATGGAAGGAACACACAAAAGGAAGTGCAAGCCTTTTCCTGACTTCAAACAAACACCACCAAGAGACCTGTTTGTTCACCCCTTGCACGACCAGGTGCTGGTGCTGATCAGGACATTGATCACAGTACTTACACGTGAGCCACAAGCAAAGGACATTTGAAGTTCTTGCTATTTGGCTCTCAGTTAGTTGATGGAAGATGCTATGTCTTTGAGAGTTGATTCAATAATCCATACATTCTGATTATCCCAACAGGATTCTGAGAAGATGCAGAAATTTAAGGATGCAATTGCAGCTCAGACTAATTACTCTGTTCTGGTGAGTAAAACACTGCCTGTCTCTATAAGAACTAGTCAGGTTTTTCAAGAAAAGTATGAAGATAGAGTCATTTGTTATTTAAATACTAGAAAAATGTAGGCATCTCCAAACAGGAAAGTATCTGCTATGTCACACTTAGGAACAATTCTAATGGCCCAAATAGCCATATTCAATTAACCTCAAATTAAAAAACCCCTAAGCCTAAAGCTAACTATGCATTTTCTTATATTTCTCTTCACTAGAGACTAGAGGTCCCTATGTGGAACCTAGATGGACTGGTATTCTGGAACATGTATTCTGGTATTCCAAATTGCCATTTTTAATAAAGGTCATGAACAATTAGGGAGTGATTACAGTAAGTTTTCTTTTAAAGACCTGAATGCCATGTCTAATAAAAGGGAGAGATGCCCTCCAGTGAAGAAATCAGTTTAATATCAAATACAACTCATTTTCTGTTGATTAAAAATGAGACAATTCAGTCTGGGTAATGCTCTATGTCCCACTGTGCCAAGACAAAGCACAGACTTGTTCTATAAACAACTTAGTCATACCACTCATGAAATTAATAAATATTAATAACCAGCTATGATAAGTGAATTTGCTGCCTATGGTTTTGCCTCAGACCATTGCCTATAAACTCATGTTGTTGATTACTCTTTGGATATTCATAATATTCAAGAAATCATTCACTTTGAGAGGTGGTTTTAAAGGTATAATCTGAGCACTGAAGAGGCAAAGTGTTGCTTTCAGGCAGGACTGTGAAACAAAAGCAGGGAAAAAACCAATTCTGTGTTTCAAGCCTCTGCTGAGAACCCACATCTTAGAAGCTGAGACTTCACCTGTTCTGTAAAGCAAAGTCAAATCTTTCTTCAGGGCAACTACCTCACCTGAACATCTCAGAGTAACCTCACAATAAACACAACACACTGTAGGTCTACTGGGTTACAACCAATGGAATTTATCTACGACAGCTCTTAAAAATAAAGAGAGAGAAAAAAAGAAAAATGCCCATTAATTCTGCCCTACAGGTTATTTCAGATCCAGAAAATGTTATAAAATTCAGCCTCCAGTGTAGCTCATGGGAAAATATTAGAACTGCCATTGGAAAAAATAACTTATCTTTATATTTAAAAAGCTCTCCAGGTATTTCTACCTACTAAGCTCCCCCTCCTTTCTCAGAATAGCAGAATGTAATCAATGGGGCTTTAAACTCTGGGTAAGACTTAGATAGTCTGACTAAATTGTGCATAACAGACTGAAATGTAATAGCTCCTAAGGAAAACAACAACAAAAAAATCTACTTCATAAAACAAAAAGCAATTTAATGATTTTATTTCCCCTTGTTAAGGCTTACTAGTAGCATTGCTATCTTAAAAGTGGAGCTCTAAAATTTAATTTAGCCCAGTTTTTTCCTATGCGTTGACTCACAGTTTATTTCGTTAGCCTGTCTCGGCCTCTCCTCAGACATGACATTGATCTATGTTGCAAAAATGTCATTGCTAACAGCCTTATAAATCTTGTGTGATAGCAAAATATTTCCTTTGATTATCAAGGCAGTTTCCCTGTATGGGAAAAAGAACATAAGCACAGGGCTGATGTATGCTACCTTTTTGCAAGCATCCTTCCTCTATCCAGGCTCATGAACAAATAGCTCCTTCACCAATGGGTGCCTAGTTCTTAATAAGCCAAAGCAGGCTATGCACTCCCAACCCCCTGCTTCAGGCACTAATCAGTGGTTAAAATTATTCTTCTCATAAGAGAAGAAGTAAACTTGCAGGGTTTTTTTGGTTTGATTTTTTTTGTTGTTGTTTTTTTTTGTTTTTTGGGGTTTTTTTTGGTTTTTTTGGGGTTTGTGTGTGTGTGTGTGTGTGTGTGGTTTTTGGGTTTGTTGTTTTTGGTTTTCTTTTTTGGTAATCCTTAAGAGGAAAACCAAGCTGATGCTTTTTTAAATCCTGCCTTCTCTCAGGCTGATTGTTACCCATGTTACAAGGGTCCTGTGCCCCAGAGATGTCAGCTCTGCTCTCAGGGCAGTACAGTGTCCCTAGTTCAGCATTGTCTTCCTACATGACTTCAGCCTGGGCCACGGAAGAGCTACAGCTCAGCCCACAAAATCAGTGCTTTCACCAGCAAGAGCAAGCCTGAACTGAAGGGTTTTGAACACATTCATCTTGGGCAATTCCTGCCTGGTTGGACCAAATTTTGGGTTGGTTTCCTAAAGAAAAAAAACTCTGTAACTATCCTGTCTGCCAAGCCCCCAGTGCTGACTTTTGATCCCATTAGCCATCTTCACTCACATTTACTAGTAGGGCAAAGCTCTCAAAGCTAATAAATGCCTTAAGTCTAGAGCATTTGGCAGCGGACAGAGCAGAGACCTGAGCATAGGCAGCTGATGGCAGGGACTTGCTGCAGGCTCAGCAGCAGCTCCTGAGAGCTGCCACTGCTGCTTTGTATCCTTAACCCCAGCTTTCTCAAGCGGTGTGGTTTGCTCATAGATCTGTGATAGATCACTGGCAAATCTATCCATTATTCTGTTCAGTCTGCTGCAGACACCTACCAGATCTTTGGATCTAAATTCTATGGAATAACATATGCTTTAACTGCCAGGGGGAGATGCATGCAGCAAGGAGAAGGAAGACTTGTTTCAATTTGGAGGTGTTTTGGAGCCTTCCACCTTGAAACATATCCACATGATGCACAGAAAATTCCAAAATATGCTTAGAAATTTCTGCTGTCCCCTAAGCTCCCCTCAGCATCTTTAGAAGCCCAGCCCACAATATTCAGCTCTGAGAGACAATGAAAACATAGATGACATCAGCACATAACAGACCTGTCACCTTCCTAATCTGTGAATATTTAGAGCCCCATATGAATTTCTAGTTACTGATCTTCAGCAAAGTACATACTCAGAGTAGTATCTGTACATTACAGGCTTTACATCACTCAAACCAAGCTCGTCAGCTCTGACCAGAGCACCAGATAGTAATAGTCAAAATGCCTCCAAACTCAGTTAAATGCTGTTGTCTTATCACATCTTATCACAGGCTGTTACTGGAATGGCAATAGACAATCACCTGCTAGGGCTCAGAGAGGTGGCACGGGAACACTTCAAGGAGCTGCCAGAGATATTTACAGATGAGACTTATCTGACAAGCAATCGATTCATCCTCTCAACCAGCCAGGTGAGTTTCTCCTGTTCACTGGTGTTGCCGAGCAAAGGATAATTCGTTTGTGTTCTGCCAGACCTTGTAGCTCACAGTGAGAACAACGTAACAAAGGCAAGCAAACAAAAGCAGTATCATCAAGAATCTACAAATTGCTTCATATTTTCAGTCCTGGTTTGGTTCATCAGCACAGTAAATACTGACAGCAATTATCACTTCATAGGTAACATTCCAAAGTCCTGCACAGAAATTCTGGAAATGCACACAAACAAAATCAGTAAAATTCACAAGGGTTCAGTTTCCTTCATTTCCAAACTACATATATTCCCATTCCCCTTCTTTTCCTCCTTCCCCTAAGATGACAGCTCCAGTGAGCAGCCTTTTCTCCAGTGACAGTGTAGCCACAAGCCAGAAGGGCTGCCACTCTGAGAAACAAAAAGCCAAAAGCCACAAGGAAATTTTACTCTTAAAAGTTGCTACATTTAAGATCTTTGAGAGCCTTCTGTTATTTGCTGTAAGACAGCAACCCATGCAATTATGCAACTCAGATTTACAGACATTTTAGGCAGGTACAGACATTTACAGATTTACAGTTATTTGAAAATACAAAGATACTCTACGAGTCAATACTTCCTACTTTTAATGTTCTGAATAAGGAAGCATCTTTATAGTATACAGCCTAAAAATTAAATGTTTCATTGCATGTAGTAGCAGTCCTAATGAAAAAAGAAATCTATGTAGGAATTCATTAGCTGAAACACTAACCCAACTGCAACAGATTGGGACTATGCAGCAAAAGAGACTTACAATATCATGCTACAGCATAAAACCTTAATAAGTAATTTGATCTTGTCATAATGTTTGTAGGCTTTCAGACATGAGTGAATGTAACCAACATGCTATTACATAAATTCTCCAAGAAACTATCCATGAGCAAAGAGTGCTTCTGAATAGCTTTATGGCCTTTGGCTGTTGCACAGCAAATTCATCTGACAATTCTATGGCTCTATTAGCAGGACTAATGGCCTGTTCTACACCATTAAGAAGGCAAATGTTGTTTGAGAAGGCCCATGTACACAAAGTCTGAAACATATAGATTTCTAACACCTTTTACTTTCTGCAGAAGAAAGTGTTTCACTGCCATATTATGCCATGATTAAACTGGGGTGTCATAGAGTGCCTAGTTGCATTATTTTTATACAGGATCACAATTATAAACTATTATTAGAAATGGACACTGCTAATTTCTCTAATTTTATGCAGCCTTCACATTAAAAATTTAACAGAACCTTAAGAAATTAAAACCTTTAGAGAAGATTCACATATCTATTTTATGTACAAGGATTACATCAAATTCCTATCTATCAATAACAAATCTTATAGCTTTCAAATACCTATATAAGTTGAGCAAAGAAATGCATTACAGCCACCTCAAATTCTACCAGTTTTTAAAGCATAGTGAACAAACAGAGCAACCAAATTCTAGACTGAGATCAGCTTTTGCCTTCCAAGGAAAATCATCTCCAGGACTTCTGAAGACAGTAATACTCCACAAGGCTGCATTCACCACATTACCAGCGTTTGTAGCATTTTTTTCCTCTTTTTCCTCATTCCTAAGCAGCTGGTTTTAGGTGCCCTGATTAATCAGAGATCACTCCTTCCCTTCTCCCTGCAACCAGGTTCCTACCACTATGGAAATGTTCTGCTGCTATGGGCCTGTGGTGCCCAATGGATACGGGGCGTGTTATAACCCTCAGCCAGATCATATATTATTCTGCATCTCAAGCTTTAAAGGGTGCAAGGAAACCTCCTCAGACATGTTTGCAAAAGCTGTGGAAGACAGTCTCCTAGCAATGAGAGACCTGTGCAACAAATGCAGTTCTCCTGCAGCAAAGCCACCTGCTAAACAAGATGCAGCCACTCAGCTGCCGAGTGACCACCACCGCTAAGAGGCTGTGGGAATTATTCTGAAATCACTCTATGAAGAGACGTGACATAGCTGTCCAAAGGCAAGATAGTACTAGTGATATCATAGTGTAGAACCAAAGTCATTTGTTTCTCATTGCTGCCAACATGTACAACTCTGTGTACTAAATCTACCATTTCTTGCTTACGAGTTAGCAAAAAAGGTTTGGTCTCAGTGGCTGAAATGAAGGAGGAAGTCATAAAAGTATGTGTTTACTACCATTTCTAACCATAATTAATTTGTGCCATTTTATCACCTAAAAATTGAGTAAGTTTGTATATGACATAAATTAAATACTAAGGCACACCAATTAATTAATATCCCCTGCAAGTAGTTCTAAAATAGTCACATCTATTACTACAAGATTTGCATGTAAAGAGAAAAAGAAATTTTCCCTATTGGGAATTTTGAGAGTAACATTGTAAATAATAGGCTGATGCAATTATATCTTGAACTTTTGCATGAAGAGTATTTAATACCACCAGTCTACTTACTATATAAGAAAAAATTATTATTTTTAAGAGTGGCCCCTGTGCATTTCCACAGAGTTTAGGAACACAACATGAGTGTTTGCATGTTTCCCCAATTTGAAAATGCTGCAGATTTAATTTATCTTTTATTCTGGTTTGCACTGGTCTCAAGCACAGTCCTGTTCTGAAAGCAGCATATTGGACACATGATCCATCACAGAGAACTGGGAGAATTTTGTCCCTAATGAATTGACTTAATTATTTCTTTCTATCAGTGAGCAAAATCCAGCCTGACAGAGCGGCAAAGCACAAAACATAAGTACTATTCAATCCTACTTAAGATCTTTTCTGTTTGCATTGGAATTAATTTAATCACTGTCACTGGTAGAAGAGTGAATGCAACCACACAAAATAAAGAGCAATAACTAGAATGAAGAGGTAAATTTGCAATATAAGGAAGTCTTCAAGCCAGTGTTACAAATACCAGTACTGGTACTCATATCAGCTTTGCATCATCCCACTTGGAGGGATTTATATTTTATATTTGTTAATAGCAGATGTAGGGTATCATATTCTGCAATATACAGTAAATTCAACGAGGAAGGTGGTAATACATAGTGTCTGGTAGTTCCCATTTTATGTGAGTGTTATCCTGAGGTTTTTCTCATTATCTCTTTCATTCCCTATAAATCCTTCCAGGCACTGATATTTTCAGTTACTTTCTCGTGAGGTGAAATATGCTGCCTTACTTAGAGGTGTTCAGTGTCATTGCTAGAACACAGCTTACTCATTGACTGAAGATACTTCATTCAAACTCCAGCGCAGATCCCGTGCTGCACAAGCTGGAACACACTCTCAGGCCTGGCCAGGGATTGCTTCCTTGCCTGTGGAGATGTTCTCTCTTCCTTTGTAGACTGAACAATCAAATGTTTAAGCACTCTGAAGCCTAAAAGCAGAATAAATTTATTGCAATAACCTAGAGATGCAGATATGTTTCTGTTTAAGAACTCTAGATACAATTCCAGGAGATTCAATATGTCCACGATTATTTTACTGCCTCTTTGGAGTTGCATACATGCAATTAAGCAGTCTGCTGGATAAAGGATATTCACAACCCCATACATGAAAGCACAGTGGCCCTGATAATCATTTAGAGCAATTAGCTATGTTAAAGTAAATCAACTCTGATGATTTAAAGACATTAAGAGCTGGGATCATTCTTTTTAAGTTATTGTATTTCACTGAAAACTATGTATGTTTTATTACTCCATGAGCTGTGGTTCAAATCGAAGATGAAGTCTGGTTTTAGATTACATAAATAGTATTATAGTGTAAAAGTTGCCCAAAGTTATCATAGAATGGTTTAGGTTGGAAGGAATCTTAAAGATCACCTTGTTCCCTGGGCAGGGACACCTTCCACTAGATCAGGCTTCTCCAAGCTCCATCCAACCTGGCCTTGAAAACTTCCAGGGATGGGGCATCCACAACTTCTCTGGGCAACCTGTTCCAGTGTCTCACCCTCACAGTAAAGAGCTTCTTCCTAACATCTAGCCTAATTTAAAAGTTAAGATGTAAAAATACATAAGCAAAACCCAAAAAACTGTTAGCCAGACCAAAAGTTTCCTTCAAGAATACACAATTCAAAAGAAATCTTTAAATTATTCCTATACTATAATTATGAATATTACTATGATATATTCCCAGTAATTTTGCTTTGTCTCATTTCAGTACAAAAGCATTATGCATTTCTAACATAAATGTAGCACGACATATTTTTTGCAGAATTATATGCTTAAAACTGCAGTCATATTTTAAGTGTATAAAAATACTGTGAATAGTTATTTGATAATTTATTCATTTTCTTCTAATTAAACATATCTTTTAATTCTGTAATCCTAGTTACATAAGTACCGATAGTTATTTGCAAATATTACCTGTTTCTCATTTTACTTTTTTGTCTGGAATCTTAGCAGTAGCTCAGACACTGCTCAACACAGTCACTGAGAACTCAGGATGCATCTACACCCACACCTGATATTTTATACCAATTTATCATTAAGAGCCCCTTAGTTGTCTACAGCTGCTGTAACAGGTGTTTTGCATTCTCCAGCTCTGGAAACTACAGGTGGTGGAAAATACTGACACTATATTTTTACTTTAGGACCAGTGACCATTCCTATTTATTTAGTTAACCATTCTGTCCTTGTATCTCAGTGATCTGGTTTTAGTGTTCAGCATGAATATCTGAAAGGAGCAGCTTTGATGAGCAGAGGAAGTCTTTTGTATACATGGCTTACCTTTGCCACTAAAGGCACTATCTGCAAGGTACCTGACTGTGCAGGGAGCTTCAGACCCAGTTTGGATCTGTTTAAATTGGAGGGTTCTGGTTAAATTAAAGATGGATAAAAATTCACAGGCATTACAAACTTCTCTGACAGCAGGAGCTTCACAAGGGACTGCACTGCTTCTCAGTTAACACAGTTCCCTACATCTATGTGGTGTGATCCCATGCTGTATCTATCAAGGATTTGGGTTCTTATTTGAAATTTTTTGTGTGATCCAGATGAAGTTACTTTATGAAGTTTAAAAATACACACTTTTATGCACTTATGGAAACCAAACATGAAGCTTTTAAAATGTTTCTAACCAGAATACTGTGGAATAGATTGTTCAGGATAAAAAGAGAGAAAATTCTGATTGACAAACTAAGTATAATTACATTAACAAGTGGCAATGATTTAATGAGCACTCTTGTTGGGACCCGGGACATAAAACCCCCTGCAAGAGAACTTCCAGAAGGAAATTGTTCTGCTCTCCCTGTGGGTGTACGCTATCATACACGTAGTGCTGGGGTGCAGAAATTAAAGAGCAAATTTTTAAATGAAATTCCATGTTAACAGTGACCAGAAATAAAAGACGTTCGACTTCAAAACAGGGATGTTCAAAGGGTCTGAGAGCCCGGCCTCGCTCCTTTGACAGGAGTGCTGCCAAAGCCCCTGTGCCACGGGTAATTTGGCAGGACGTGGCTGTGACAACACAGCGTGAATTGCAGAAGACAGAGAAATATTTTAGTGATACTTTTATTTTTATAAAAAAGTATATATTTATGACAAATGTAAATGTGTATTTATAGCACATGTTGTTCCTGTTATGTTTTGTCTTTGTTGAAATATATTTAACTGTCTATATCGATATATACCCTCAAGTGTACGCTGGTAACGCCCATTCAGCTCCTTCCCGGACGGAGCTCCGCACCGCAAATAAAAGCCATCACAAGCAAGACCTTGTCGCCTTTTTGTCCCCGGTCTCTGGAGCCCACCCGGGGGGCCGCCCGGAGGGGAGGGAGCCGCAGCGGGGCCGGCGCGGCCCGGGACTGCCGGGGCTGCCCCGCCTGCCCCGCGCTGCGCGGGCGGACTGCCCTGCCCTGCCGTGCCCCGGGGAGGAGGCGCGGGCGGATTGGGCGGGACCCTGCCCGCCAGGCTCCTGGGGATGCAATATGACAGGTCGGGAGGGAGTCCCAAGGATCCCGAGTCCTGGCCGTGCTCAGGGCCGTCCCAACCATCCCAGCTGGAGAGCGTTGTCCAAACGCTTGTTCAGCTCTGTCAGCCTGGTGCTGTGACCGCGGCTTTGGGGAGACTTCCAGTGCCCAGCCACCCTCCGGGTGAAGAACCTTTTCCTGATACCCAGTCTAAATCTCCCCTGAGGCAGGTTCAGGGCAGTCCCTCGGGTTTCTGCTCGGCTTCCCTGCGGCCGCAGCGCACCGGAGGCTCTCGGTGTTGCAAGGCCGGCAGGCTGCGAAGGGGGATGCAGCAGCTGTGCCGCGGGAGAGACAGGGGAAAGGGCTGCTCCTCAGACACGCCTCCGAAACCACAAACACCTCCGTCCTTTTCCAGTTACACAAACCTCATTAAAAACACAGCCTGAAATAAACACATAAACCAATAATGAAAACATTTAAACCCAGATGTAGGTGTAAAGTGAAGTACTTGGGAGTAGAGCTACACTGGCTGCTCACAGCTCAGTTATTATTTCCTGCCAACACCAGGTAGGCAGCAGGTGCCGCAGGGCAGGGGCAGCTGCGCCCCGCTTTGGAGCAGAGCTGCTGCGACCCCGCGCACCGCAGGGGAGGGACCGAGCCAGCTGCGCGGCTCGGGGCACTGCTGCAGGGTGTGGAACGGCTCCCGGCAGCTCTGACACAAGAGCAGTGCCTCGGGCCTTCACAGAGTTTGCAGGTGCTGCAGAACTTCGCTATCCGTAGCTAAAGTTGCAGTGATGTATTGCCCTCAGAGGAGGGTTGCAGCTATTTTTTTTCTCATTCATCTCATTAAGGACTGGTGTAGTCTATTTCCTGCTTATGAGGGAATGAGCAACACTTTTCCTCTGCTCGGATGCTCTCCAGCTGTAACAATAACTATTTCTGCCATCAAAATTCATCCAAGGTTGCAAGACAAATCAAATTATATGCATGTGATCTCAAGTATTCAGATAAGCACAATTTTGTGAATTTGAAGGCTTTGTTTTAGATAACATAGAGGCACCCCAAAAAATAAAAGAAGAAACCAAACTCGGTATCAGACAAATCCCTATTTGCTTGGCACTGAAAATTTGCAAAGTGCATGAATCAATGCAGTAAGTGGGCTACTGGCCACTCATTCCAATTTTTTTCACTGGGGGTGGTAGATCATTGCAATGTACCCGTCATGGCCCTAACCTGGGGAAATGAATCAGGTGGGCTTTTTAATTTAGAGCCCACAGAACAGAGATGTCATCTCTCTCACCCGTTTTATAAGTGTGAATTAATTGTCTGAGATTACCATCAAAGATTCCTAGAAAGCAGTGAGAGCTGTCTGATGAGAATGGTAAAACAGCAGCTGAAGCTGAAAGCATGCTGCTTTATGAAACAGACTGCTGCCTCAGCCACTTCTCCTACTTTTTCAGTAAGCTGAATTAAAATACTGCAAGCAGCTCTCACAGGTGGACAGTTAGGTTAAATGTTTGAGAAATGCTGACCCTTGCAAGTCATACAGCTAGAGTGGAACTGGGACAGAGAAAATACCTCCACCTGCCAGAGTAACTGAGGTGTCAGTGCAGCCTTAACACAGCTGATGGAGACCTGGGAAGGGGAGACCCTGAAGCTTTGACTATACAGGAATCTGCTTCTGCCTAGGAAAACAACTGAACAGAAAGAGATGAATTAAAACAAATTTAAATCTGGGCAGTGCCCAGGCAAGTACTTGGCGTTTCTGTGTTGCTGGAACTGCATTATCAGCCAGTTTTCTTATTTCCCCAGTTCTGATTAATTTGACATTATACAGTATAACATAATAAATCTGAAAAGCACCTAATGCATCTAAAAAAATATGTGGATCGAGAGATTATTTTGTTCATTCTGGTTTGATTCTCAGCTTCACAAAAATCTCAAGTCTTTAATGTTCTAAGAAATTACTCTTTCAGTAGAAGAAAGATGAATTATGCGTCAATGAACAATTGGGTTATCAAGGTTGTTCACTTAAGGTTCCAGCTGTTCTATAACACCAATTTAATGCTTATTGGAGAATTCTTTTGAATTTAGTCTTATTCTGTGGTACTTACAAATAAATGCATTGTGTTTTTTACAGCTGCTCTGCCAGTTAATAGCAAATACAAGTACAAAATTAATTTCTTGCATTTTACCCCTAGACCTAGCAATGACAGAGGGTGGAGGCTTCGTTCAAAGGAGATCCATTAATGTAATAATAGTGAAGATGGAGATTAAAGCTGATAGGCTTTGTGGGGAGTTTTATACAGCACTTAACTACATTAACACTGTGTTTTTCTCCTCTTCATAAGTGCTAAAACTTAGATATACTCAAATTCACTGGGAGGAACCAAGCAAATACAGTACTGGCCACTGCTTCTTTACCCTTTCTCAGCTGGCCTGAAGGCAGATGGACATCACTCTATTCTGGAAGTGGTCACAGCCTGGAATGCTGTAGACCTGGTGGCCGACAGGGAGATTGTATTTCATTGCAACATCTATGACCTGGATTTTGGTAATTCCTGAATTTTATTATTTGCATTTTCTCCAAAAGCACTTGCATTTTGAAATGAGCGCTTCCTAAGGCATAAACAGTTCAGGTTCTATCAACATTTACACTTTTAAGCTCTGTACTGCTTTATATTCAGGGCAGTTTGAAAGGCACAGTCTGGAACAGAGAATGACGTGGGAGTTAAGGCCATGCTTGGGAGAGCACTGTCTGGGGCCATCCCACATGCACCAGCACAGCCACAAGAAAACCTGCTAGGTTTTGGTCCACAGAGGTATTAGGGCTTCCCTCTGCTTTCAAAATAGCAGTTTTTATTTTTTGCTTGAGCTGAATCCATCTCAGATTACAGAATTAACCACAGCAGAGCCAAACTGGGTCCAAGTACTGTGAGAGCACCAAGCACTATAGGTGTTGGGGTAAGAAGTAGAAATGTAAAAGGTAAATACATTTACTTGCATATATTTTGTAAGTTGTAGTTTTCTCCTTTATGATGGCAAGTTAGATCCACCTTGTGAAGAAGCTAGAAAAGCAGTGTTAAATGCTTAACAATTTACAGGGACACTTTCCCTTTAATCTTGGGTTTATGTCAGACAGTTTATTTGCATTACAAAGATATTACCAATTGGTTCTTTACACTTCTAGGTCTCTTAATGAAAAGGGTAATCTTGTTACACCCTCATGCCAGACAAGTAAGAATAGAGTACCTTTTCCAAAACAACTTTTATGTTACTAACCTGAATATTGCAAATTTGAGTAGAACTGACTTGTATAGCTTTTTAATAATTTGAATTAAAAGAAGACTGAAACTCTGGATATCTTTCATTCTTTCAATTTTATAAACTTTCTTATGTCAAAGATACTTTCAAAGTCATTCATAGCTGATAATACTTATTTTTACAGTTACACCAGTTTACAGTTCAGCTCTTCTCTTGGCCACAAATATCTCAGAACATTTGTGCATCACTAGGGAGCCCAAAAGTAGAGAGAAAGAAGTTGGCATAGCCATAAGGACAGGATTAAAAGTGACTGGGTGTTATCACAGCTGACATTCCATGTACCACAGAAGTAACTAGACTACAAAGCTTCTTTTTTGCTCCTTTGTCAACATACATCCAACTTCAATTTTATTTTAAAAACAATTTACACTTTGGTGTAATTCGGCAGTTGGAGAATAATCATATGCCAGAATGCTGGTACCCTGAGCAATATTCAGTTGGTCTATAACTAGCTATGAAAGAAGGAAGTGGGTAATCTTTGCATACTAACAGAGGGGTTGAGCCAAGAGACACAAGGATTTGCTGAGGCTCAGAAAGAGCAAGCAGCAAAGCTGCAGTTTCCAGCAGGGCTGCAGGAGAGCAGGCTGCCCAGCACAGAGCTAAAACCCAAAGGAAACCTGTTATTCAGTATCTTCTACCAGCTGAAATCTGCAGGGACATAGCAAACCACATTTACAGTAACACTGATCCAACACAGAAGTGTGTCCAAATAATGCTGTCACTATGTCCAGATTCAGTCCCCTTCGGTAGAGGTGACAGAGGCATTAAACCAATATTCTTTAGTTAAGAAAGCAATACTCATAGTTAAAACTGAGCAAAGCAGAAATTTTATTGTCCCGTTAGAAGACTGAATCATTTTTGCTTTCTATCACTCTGCTGTAACAAGATTAGAAAGTGGGAACATTCAGCCTGAGCTGGATTGAGAAGATCAACACAATTAAGCCTGGCACAGCTGGCCAGGGACCCTTTTGCAGGAAGCATTCACACAGACAGCAAACTGGGTTTTCAGCAGCTGCCCTGGGCAGAGGGAGTTTGTCCACACCTCGCTGTCACCCTGACCCTCGCTGCCACCACTGAGCAGATTGTCCTGCCCATAAACCAGTTCCAGTGCAGCTCTCAGCAGAGGCAGGGCTTTCTCCAGCACACCTACTGCAGTCAGCACTGGGACACCAATAAATGGCTTTCTGCTCTGGCAGTAAATTTTTTATTGGCCTCTTAGGTAAGTGCAAATTAATTAGACTAAATTAGTTTAAATAATGCTAGTTCTGGGCAGGATTTACTCCTAAAAATAGCAGAATAAACTCCCCAGATCTCTTGAGTATAGAAAGCTGTGAACATCACTGGAAACACTGCAAGCAGATGAGCTCACTAGTGTGACTAGTCTTGGCCTAGACATTTTTTGGTTTGTTATTTTGTTTGTTGGGTGGGTTAATTTTGCTGTATTTGATGCCGTCTTTAACATCACTTTAGGGACACTTCTGACAGACCTTCAAGTCAGAATACAGCAGTTTTGTAGGGAGATATTAGGCCTCAATAAATCAACATGTTTAGCTGGAGTAAATACAAACAAGCTTTAAGGAACACAAAGCTGCAGGTTTGAGACAGCAAGCTTTTGAGACAAGCATGGGTTGAGGACAACTACTCTGACTTTGCCTTACAGTAATATTATGACCAAATTGTGAGAGTGAGACAAAAAAGATCAGCTGCACCTAAAAGAGATCTCATAGCTCCACACAGAGATCTCAGGCCCTGTTACTGTGTTTTTGTTACAGAAGGAAGAAAGAAACACAGATTTGCAGTAGCCCTTCCAGCCTGGTACCTGCCCCCAAACACTACCTGCAGTTCGTTGCCACAGCAGTAGCAGGCAGCTGGATATTGAAAGGCACTACAGAAGCCACGTGGACAAAGGCATGTAATTTTTCTATAATGAAATATCCACTTTTTTCCCCCTCACCTTTTTCTTCATTTTTAAGGGGATTATCTGCCCTGTGGATAATCATGGCCATTCAAAACTGGATTTAGCCACCAAGCCCTCTCTACAGCAACTTTCAGCCAGACCATTGTGATAAAGACAAATCAGGAGAGGAAAGCAGCCGCAGCAAATTATTCCAGTAGCAACACCAACTAAATTGCTATGCAGCTTTTATGGTTTGACTAATTGTCTCATTAAGGCACATTTCTGATCACTGAAATGGATCTCAAGTATTATTAATCACTGAAAAAACAGTACTGCTAAGAGCCTCTCTCCCTCCTATCCCTGGCACACTTTGCAAAGGAAAAGGCTCACAGACTCCTGTTGATTGGAGCCCCACTGCTGCACAGCTGGCAGTCAAACGGTGCTAATGGCACAATAACCCAATATAACTAAAATAGTTATGCCTTTCACAGTAACAATCTCTTATAACATGATTAAGCTCCATCATGTGAGTTTCCTTGTGTTTTGCGAATGGCTAAAAAAAATCTGACAATTTTTCCAGTAATTTCTTCAAAAGGAGAGGGGAAATACATATAAAATTCATTAGCTATCAAGAAACAAATTAAAAACATTTGATAAATTAAAAAAAAAAATTAAAACAACTGCAGCAAGCAGGGGCTGCACAGCAGCATGGCTGTGGGACACCCAGTCCACTCCCCCTTGCAGAACACACCTCCAGAGACAGCTTTGGCTCAGTTACTTCAGTGAGCCTTAGTTTAGGAGCTGGCTTGCCCTGGGCTGCCTCTGTAACTGATGGAGAGGCCCCTCCACAAAGCAGCTCAGATCTCTGTGAAGTACAGACTGTAGCATTTCCAGGCTCCTAATCCAGGTACTTTGTTGGTGTTTGGTTTGAAACAATTATATGAAAGATGAAGCTTCTTCCTCATGTAAGGAGCACATTTAAAAAGGAGCAAACTGGCATTGTGCAGGACACCACAGATGGGCTCTCTTCATTCTCAGCACACAGGAGGACTTTGCTTTTGGCCATCACTGCCAGTGGCTGCACAAGCCATACACTGCAACAGTTCCCTTTCCCAGGGCAGGCCTCTAGGTGATTATCCCATGTATTATCATAGTAAAGACAGCAGGCACTTAATTTCCAAGCAGCTGATTTTCAGAAGCCCAGTGCAAAAGTGGCACAGTTATTGCTGCAAGACATACAGACTTTCATGGTTACCAGTTTGATCAAGCAGAAAAAAAAAGACCTGCAAAGGTCTGAGAGCTCTTCTGTGGAGATGGAAGTGATGCATGGGAAGGAAATGACAATAGATGTCATCAGTATAGGCTCTTCCAGTGAGAGACAAGATGCATCACTAATTTAAAATTGATGTGAAATACAGCCATTGCTTGCTACAACTTTCAGTTCTGATCAGTTTAGCAAGGTTGTTTTAAGAAAAGACGGGGTTGTTCTGTACCAACACACAGGCACTTTTCAGGCACATAAATATTTTCTCGCATACAGGTGTATATGCAAATGTGGCCAGGAATGACCCACCGAGGCCGTACGAAGCATAGCCAGGAACATCACAAACAAAGGGTCTTGGCTGTAGGCTTTGGAATTAATTCTGGGGAACAGAACGGGGCCAGGGAGATCTCCTTCCCTTTGGGCTTTGTTAGAGACAGGTACCACACAGTTGAAATCTGCATAAATCTGTTGAGCTCCTGAGCTGTGCAATATTATGCTCACTATGATAAATATTATTTTATTGATGAGTCTAATGAGGGATTTCAGGGTTGTGATAAAGGCCTAATGAAATAAAAATAGAAGTAACAAAAATAATCACACTTCATGTAGCATGTCCCTAATTTTTTAACGTACATAAGTATCAGAACAGTAATGCTGAAAAGAAGGAAAAATACTAGTTTGTTTTTTTTTTTCCCTGGCAGTCCCTTCAGAAGCTATTTATGAGCAGTCATAAACTGACATGCACCCTCAGATATATTTTCCCAAAGCCTGTAGAGTTTTGTCTAAGCAAAAGCTTCAGAATATGTGTGTGTAAATAAATGAAAGACTGTCTGGTTTATAATGAGAAGGGTGTATTGTGGTATAAATATTGCAGAGCACATTAAATAAACATGGTCACATATGACCAGGTATCTATTAAATGAGCACATCACAGGAGAAGTTAATTATCTAAGAGTGTAACTAGGAACCGTTTAGATTCACTGGAGATTAAGTTGCTTTATTTCTGTTTATCTTTCCTTCTGAATAGGCAGTAGGTTGTTGCAATGAAGAGTCCCTAAGCAACACAGAGCTTCAGCTCTTCATCAGCTCTTAGATGACAGTTTTGTCAACACCAGTTTGTAGTCAGGATAAGCCAAAAATTTTACTCAGTGTAATTTTGTGAAAAATGAGTTGGCACAAAACAGTATTTTAAGATGTAAAAATGCAATATATTTACAGATACCTCATGCTGTTCAGGGGAAAGAGGAAAACTTGAAAGCTAAGTATATATTTGTCTCACATACTGCAGACTAAAAAGGCATATAAGGACTTCTTCAAAACAGATTTGTAGTGTCAGAGACTAGTATCTTGAGAGTAAAATACAACTTTACCACAGTAATAAGATATTTCTAGACTTCACAAGTTATTGTGTTTCAATCCACATGCAAAAACATCAGTGTTGATGGAATTTGATTTTGCTTGGGCCGTGAAACTCACAAAGAAAACTGTCCACTATTCATCCTATAGAAAATAACCACCATTGCAAACATGGACTAATTAAGGATACGTTTGGGCAAACTGCTGTAGCACAAAGAACAACTGATGAAGGAGGATTTAATCACATAAAATTATTGAAAGCAAGATGAAGTCAATCCCCTTAAATTACTTAAGTACTGCTTAAACCCTGTAATTAACATATAGTAATAAATATTTCATCTTTAACAAGCCTACTGGGAGCAGTTTGTTAAACATTTATTTCTAGTCATGGGAAATTATGTACGGTCATTTTGTCATGTTCTGTATTAGACAACTTTATTTTATCCTCTTTATTTTACCCCTAGCAGCAGGTACACTAATTTAATAGAATCTTTCCTCTAATGTGTATGAAACATACTCTTCCTTCATATGTCTTTTGGCTTTTACTAATTAGCTTTACCCTTGCAGTGCCTTGCCCAGCACACAGTGGCTGCTCACATCTATTTCCCAGCCTCTGCTGTGGAACTGACTCACTCCAGCCAGGGGAGCCTTAGTGGGAACTCCAGCACAGCTACCCAGGGCATCGCTGCAGACCTGACCTCACAGCCTGGGCAGGGTCACCTTGGGCCAGCAGAGAGAAGAACCAGGTCTCCTCTGTGGCATAGCCAAGCCCCAGACACAGCGTGCCAGGGCTGTTTTCAGGCAATTTCTGGCACTGATCTGCACTTTCTCCTTCAGCCCAGGTAGCATCACAGGTGCACAGGGAATTCTGTGAGAGCACTAAACACCACTGCCCTTCAAGCAAGTCCGTGTGCAGACAGCTGCTATTCCACTGCAGGGGGAATTCCAAGTGAAATGCAGTCCCTTAAACCAGTACTAAAACAAACCCAACATAGGGATACTCTAATACCCACCCAAGGAAAAGAATCGAGACCCAAGCTGAGCTTTTCACACAGAACCCCTCCTCTGGTGGCAGGCTGAATGCACGCTCTCCTGAAGTGGAGGAGAATTTCCCATTGACTGTGTATGACACAGGCAGAAAGTGTCTGTGTGCTCTTTTTATAAGAGTATCAGTGAATTTATGGGCTATTGAACAGGAAGTAGAGATTTCTGAAATTAAAATTCAGGGTTTCACAAAGCATCTTTAGTGATGACTATAACTGTTTTCCTTTCTAAACAAATTAGATTTCCATTTGCCATTAATGACTGAATCACTTAAGTATCACAAAGGAACTGCCTGGTGCGCTTATTAATAATTGAAAACTTTGAGGAAATCCATGAAACATTTTCAATCAAAGCTAATAATTCTCTAAAATATTATTTTTCCTGAATAATTACTCCTTTTGTTCTTTTATTCCTTTTGGATAATAGGCGACATTTTAAATAACGGCATTAAAAAAACCTGAAGTAACTGTTAAGAGGTATCTAAAACCAGAAGTGGTTTCAATGTTAAAAAGCACAAATTAGAAAAGAAAAAAAATATTCATCTGTTTCCTTCCAGCAAGTATGCTGAATTTCTATTTTAGACTGCATGCTGATCCTGTATAATTTACACCAAAAATTAAGAAAATGTACTCACCTAATCTCTGTCCTCGTTCTGTATAAACAGGAAGAAAAAATTTCAATAATCTTTTTAATCAGTAGAGTGTATGAAATCAAGACTCCTATTGCTACACAATTGGACTTTGCAGAACTACTCAACAGCCAAAAGGAACAAAGAAAAAAAAAACAAACCAACCACTTTTTATCAGATCTAACAGGAATCTTGAACACCATAATGTGGTTACTCTACCCAGTAGCATGTGCTACTGAAGAAAAAGGGCAGAACGATATATGCAAAATTACCCACATCTGCAAGAAATGTTTTATGCCTAAAATGATGTGTTTTCATCAGCACAGAAAGGTTGTCAGACAGGTACTGGCAAAACCTCCAAGACCTGCAGTTTTCTCCACAGGACATGGAAAGAGGGGGCAGAGGTTGAGTGTCTGTCCATGCCAGCAGGTCTCACCTGGGGATGATGGCTGCAGCCTGGAACAATCCAGGTTATTCTATACCTCTCCCTGGGAAAGGAGAATTAATTTTAAGTGTTCACTCTGTTGGGTTTTTTTTGTTAAAAGAACAAAATGCCTTTCTTTACCACTAGCAGGACCCCTTACTTTCCCCAAAGCAGCCTCACTGCACTCACACTGCAAGTGGCAGTATTTTACAGCCGGGCAGCTTTCGCCACCAGCTCACCTCACAAATGCACAGCCGCGCCGTGTACCTCGCTCTGGGGTGACAGTCCTCAGCAGCTGTGACAGTAACTCGAAGAACAGTGGCAGGGGCAGGACAAGATGTCCCACCCAGTTCTCAGTCTCTTACCTGCACACAAAGTCCAAGGATCTGGGAGCCAGAGGCCTCTTTTCCCTCCTGAGCCTTTCCCAGCAGCCATGGCGGCCTTGTTCCCTGCGCCGTAACTCCTTCCTACTGCGGCCATGGCAGCGGGGCCTCACAGGCCCTCACAGCCACAGCCCTCCGTTCTGGGAAAGCAGCGTGAAGTGCTTGAGGTGTTTAGGGGAGGAGAGCAAATCAGAGAGAGAGGGGCCAGCTGTGCCCAATTATCCCCACAGCCCGGGCTGGAACCCCACAGCACACGGGCCAGCCCTGTCAGCCATAGGTGATTATCCCACAGCCCTGGGCTGTAACCCCACAGCACACACACACACCCTATCAGCCATAGGTGATTATCCCCACAGCCTGGGCTGGAACCCCACAGCACACGGGCCAGCCCTGTCAGCCATAGGTGATTATCCCACAGCCCTGGGCTGTAACCCCACAGCACACACACACACCCTATCAGCCATAGGTGATTATCCCCACAGCCTGGGCTGGAACCCCACAGCACACGGGCCAGCCCTGTCAGCCATAGGTGATTATCCCCTCAGCCTGGGCTGTAACCCCACAGCGCACGGGCCAGCCCTGTCAGCCATAGGTGATTATCCCACAGCCCGGGCTGTAACCCCACAGCACACAGGCCAGCCCTATCAGCCATAGGTGATTATCCCCTCAGCCTCGGCTGTAACCCCACAGCACACGGGCCAGCCCTGTCAGCCATAGGTGATTATCCCCTGAGCCCGGGCTGGAACCCCACAGCACACAGGCCAGCCCTGTCAGCCATAGGTGATTATCCCCTCAGCCTCGGCTGCTCGTTAGCCCAGCAGGGGCCCTGACGCCCCTCATCACATGCCAGAGCCCAGCACCAACCCGAGGAGCTGCCTGGAAAATCAAAACATTTTGAATTCACTGAAACGATAGAAAAGACAACAGTGGACTCTTTCTTCCATCTTTGACCAGACTTGTTACCTTTACAAATCTCATGTACATATACAATTCTATCTGCTTTTATGGCCATTCTAGCTGTATGTGAGTATTGAGTGGGCCTTTGTTTCATGTTTTAAACAATGTTCAATATCATTTATGCCAACAGCAATTAAAAGAAGACACACACACACATACATACATATATATATTTATATGCATGTGTGAAAGCACAGAGTAGAGGTTCCCAAGCATTCATTTCATTGTTTTTAGCAGTGGGTATTCCCAGCTCTGTATCAGAGGCAGCACATCTGCTGGTTCTGTACCCAGGTAAGAGCTACCCAGAGCTCTTGGAACAGCAGCCAGAGTCTAGCAAGGGATATTTAAAACAAAACAAAGAAACAGACAACACCCCCCCAAGGCACACACTTTCATCTACTCAGTTCAAACAATGCACACACATTCCTGAGTCTTGTCTAGTCTCATACATTAATTTTTACCTCCTGGAACAACCAGAATGGTTTCTTTTCTGGAGAACAGGTTACTCCTCTGCTGTAGCACAGACTCTGACTGTACCATGGGCAGAGCAATAGTTTCCATTATGCACACTCCTGCTGTCTGTCAGGAATCAAGAACAGTGACAGAGCTGATTGTCATAGCAAGTCTTGCTGCTGCAGGCATGCACAGCATGATGTGTCCCCAAGTAGATGAAGTCAACTCACTCTCACATTCGCTGTTTCTTCCAAATTGCAAAGCTGTCATTTGAATTTCAGTGCCAACTTTTTTCACAAGAGGTCTATATAATACTTCAGTCCTTGTCAAACAAAGATGAGTCTTTTAATCATTTACCACCTCAAAGCTGATGATACAACATGTTTAGAGACATGATTTACAATGTTTAGAAATTAGAGATGTTAATTCCAGTCTAGTTCCAGTATTTTAAAATCTCCCTTTGAAATAAAAAATGCATTAATGTGTTCAAAAAAATGTTTCAAAAAAATAGCAAATAATAAAACAAAATGTTCTAATGTAACCTCAATGTTATTGTCAGTTTTGACTCAATGGTTTTGAATAATTATCTTTGGCTAGTCCAAATGCTGTCTACCTCAGTGCTTCTATATTTAAATAAACCACCATTGAGGAAACAAACAGAAAACAAAAATGAAATGTCCTAGCACTCTTACAAATGGGATGCTAATGTCCCCACTCAAAGGAGAAACTGTCAAAAAGAACAGCCATAACAGAATTTTCTCCTTATGTACTTTTATTTTATTGGGTTTTTTTACATCTTTGATGGAATTTTTATTCAAGTATTATGCCACAATCTATGATACACAATGAGAGTGAAAATCTGTCATTTGCCATTTACATTTCTATGTTAATTTTGTTTTCTACCTCTGCACATACTGTGGCAAAAGTGCATTTATCATATTTCATGCAGCACTGACTGCCTTATGCAAACTGAAAATACAATAAACAGAGCCAGGAATATTTAGCTGCACTCAATTCTTGCTACAGAAAGAAGCATTCATAAAAGCATTAAAATACTTTGGGTGATGGTCACTGTCTATCACCCTAATGTTTTGAGCTATAGAAAGGGATAGGAGACAATATTTGTGGCTGTCAGCTGCAGTACTTTCCAAGTTCATCAGGTTTTCAAAGACTGAATTAGTTTAAATGCTTCAGTGAGAGAAAAAGCCCAGGGCAACCAGCCTGATTTAAAAGGATGTTAGAGTTTCACAAACATTACACTAAGTTCAGTTCTGGATGCCATGGTAAGGACCTTACCACATCGATTCTGTGCTCTGACAGAAGGATTGCTTCTTCACCATCATGGTGTATCCAAGCCAAATAAAAGGACACTACAAGGCACACAAGCCTTTTTGGAAACCCTCCTGGGCATGTAGTACCTGATCATAGCTAAAGTTTTTAGTTGCAGCTTTTTCTTTGATGGTACAAGAAGCTTTCCAGCATCACCCAGCTCTTTGAATCAGACATAAACCACCATGCTTCATTATGTGCCAGTCCATACAGCAGCAGCAGGGCAAAACATACTCCAGAGCAAAGCATGTCCAAGGAGCATGCTCAGGACAGGGGAGATGGGGTGAAGCCTCCTCTCCGTGTTTTCCAGTCACTTGTTATGCTGTCTCCAGGGGGCTGCTCAGGACATCCAGCCTGACCCTCAGGGCACTGCTGGGCCACAGGGCCTTTGTGCAGCTGCTTCCAGCTCCCTGCCCCAGCACAGGCGTGGCCATCCCTCTGCACCCCTCTGACACTGCTCAGCTCACCATTCCCTCCACCAGCCAGCACAAAGAGGGCAAAACATCTCCTGCCACTGCACAGGTGAGTGCTGCAGAAACCTGCAGTCACCAGGTCCACTCAGAGCCAAATTCTCCTGGGGCAGGCAGAACAGGACTTGTGACAGTACTAGTCCTTGTGTCAAGAGGGGAGAGGAAAGCTGGGCTCATCTGCCTTCTAGCACTGTGGAGGAAGCACAAGCAATGGTTCTCAGGCCACCCTGCCATGCAGTGCCTCCCCAGAAGCCAAGCACTACTTCTCAGCAGGAGAAGCAGCCCCTGCTGCTCTCTCCCCTCCAGTACTTGCTGTACATCAGTCCCCTGACACAGAGCAGCTCTTGACATGGTTCACTTTTATGTCCATACTGAAAGTCCATGGCAATTCAGATCCTAATTGACAGATAAACGTAAGGGACCAAAAAAATCAATTACTACTTGTGCGAAACCACAGCATGTGCCTTTGGTAAATCAGCATCTGTTGCTTGCCCACCTTCCTCTCAAAAAAGAGTGAGTAAATCAGGAATAGCCACTTCAGAGCTGATTAGTATCAGCAAGGTGATGTGAGGTAGGGAATAGCACTGGGCAAAGGAGAAAACCTGCTGCTTGTTGCAAAAATAGATTTCTCATCCAAATACAATCTTGTAATGGTCAAAGAAAAGCAGATCTTAGTAGTGTGGTGAGGGAAAGACTGTTCATCCAAAACAAGGATGTTTATAGGACCCCACAGTTCCCTAATACCACACAGCATCAAAGCAGGCAGCCCAGGCAGCGGGAGCACCTCTTACTTTTGAAGTCATTTGATGCTGAATTCTCCTAGTGATCACCCACTGCTCTGTCAGCTGTGATCTCATGTACACTTCTTCCCTCTTCAAGTATCCCTAAACAATCTTTTCTTGGTCCTTTTTACTTCTGCCCTTCTTGACCCCATATCTAAGTGATTCACACTACTTGCTGTTATCCCCCAGCTGAACAACTCTGTTATGTGACTCCCTATTTCCAGCCTCCTCCTCACATTGCCAGGTTACCTCACCATCTCCTTCCAACAAACACAGCTGGCACATTTCTCTACCAGTCATCTACCAACTCTGCTTTTCAGCTTCATTACTCTTCTCTGATATAGAGACATTTCTTTTCCTTGTGGTAATGCCTCTTGTGTGCATAACTATGGTGCTGCCCATGCCTGCTCTGCTTACTTGCAGTACTTAGACAGTGCCCACAGACTGAGATATGTGCCTCACTGAGCCACACATTGCATCCTGGGATAGGAGAAGCTTCTTGTGTCAAAGAGGTCCCAATTTAAATAGATAAGTGACAAAAAATGGTGGAAGGTAAGCTGGAATAGTTTTTGCTTATGAACTGGGGAGCAAGATACAGAGTTATGAAGTCAGCTGCTGGATTCTTTTATTTAGTAGAGTAAAAATACATCATTTCCAGTATTGTCCCCACTTTCCTTTTGGATGCAGTGTTTTGAGAGACTACCAGTCAGAAACAGGTCAGGGCCCTGCAGTTAGAATGTCTTTCCTTCAAAGGCCTCCAGGTTGAAAGCTGTATCCAAGAACCTTCTGAGTGACACCAGATGCATGTTCTTGTTGCCTGTGGCAGCTGCAGCAGCAGGCTCTCGGCCAACATACCTTCATGACAAAAAGAATTGGGCAGACAAACGAGGTGAAAAGAGACACTACTTTGACAATAACAAGCATGAGAACATGCTGCTTAATGCATTCAAATCAGCTTGGTAGATATGGATATTTAGTCATCAACCTTTCTTAAATAAAAATCAATTTAAGTTGTACCAAGTTATACCTTCTGGTCAGCTTCCCTCTCTTTCCCCCCTCCCATCATTGTTAAGCTGTGTCTTCTCCCCATTCCTCTCATAATTAGATAACTTGCTTTTGGCAATGAAGACTCTCATTCCTTTAATAGCTGCACGGGCAGATCTGAGAGTCAATCATCTAAAACAAATGCAAAGGTGCATGGACTGAGCTCTTACAACAGCTGTTTCCTGCAGAAACCTAACATCTGGAATGAAATTCTTAAAATCACAGAATCTTAGACAAGAGAGCTAAGTGCTGTGCTAAGTAGCAATAAATACAGACCTAGTTGCTACTGATTTTCTTTCAGATCTACAAGGAGGAGCAATATGTGCATCTTGTATTTGAGAAACAGTAGTCTAGACTTTTCCCTCCTTCTCCCAAGAAGCCAGACTCAGAGGTTTTGATTTGTGAAGAACCCAACTTACCCATGAATACCTGAAAACAACCCCAACCAAATTTAAAATCAGCCCAGGAGACAGAGCAATTGTTTAAGGTTTCATACCAGATGGGTCGAGTGCGGTTCACAATCGTGCGGAAACGAGGTCTGACATAATCATAATATCCACTGTTTTTGTGCTCCTCCTGACACCAGACTAGATCAGCAGTTGGATACTTATCAAGTTCTTCTTTAAGCAAGTCAAAGGGGAATGGTGAGATCTGGAAAAAGAGGGTAATAATTGTCAAGGCTCTCTTATGTGATATTAGCCCATGGTGAGTCATTACTTTTCCATGGAGAATGACTCATGTTTCTCTAATTGATTTAAAGTTCAGAAATTAATACACAAGTATTTTATAGTTGTATTAGTATGAACAGGTCGTAGTCCAGATCACCTGCACTCCTACAGCTTTTTTAGTGTAGTAGCTGTACTATGTCCTTAATCAGTGAATGACAATACAGCTTCCAAGTGTACTATTCACAACATTTAAACCAGCAGACTGCATATACAAATTTAAAGTGCTATCATATTGTAATCTTCACTTTGTTATGTTGTTCCGAAAAAGTCATCAAGCTTTCCGGATCTCAGTGTCCAGTATGCTATTGATGTGTTCCTTCTCTGTATGGCCATGAAGGATTAGAATATGTCTTGTAAGATGCTAAGTGCTAGAAAAACGCTATCACCATCCATTTTAGGAGGGGTGTCTATTTAAAAGTGCAGGAACCCCCATGACCCTGTCTCCTGAAGATCAGGGAGCTCACCTGTTCAAGTCTGGTTATAGCTACTTGTTTCTCCAGGTCCTGGTTCTTTCTCTCCTTCACAAGGTCATAGTAGACTTTTCCTGTGCAGAAAATCACTCGCTTGACCTCATGCGGTGCCTGAGCTGCCGGTCCATTCTCAGGAATCACACGCTGGAAAGTGGTACCTAGGTGGAGCACAAATTAGAAAAAGTGCTCTCAGTGGAGCTGGCATTTCAATAAAGCAGCCCAAGAAACAGTCCTTTAGTCCTTTACTGAGCAAGCAGCAGGTTGCAGTGATCAAAGGGTCCTCCTGCCTCTCTGATCCTACTTTTCAGACTCGTACCTTGGCTAAAGTGACTTTCAGCACTTCCATTTGAAGAAGTTAGAAGATTGTCAATAATCCAGTCTTTTACCACACTTAATAGACAGAATCATATAAATACTAGACTGTTTTTCAGCTTTGTGTTGTGTATTACATCTTTACTTTTCATTTGATGGGATAGCTAACTCTGCTTCTAGCTTGGGGGTTTTTTTTCAGAGAATCACCTGAAATACTTTTTCCTCTTTCCAAGATTATCTCAACCAGGTAACATTAATAGAGCTTTACAAATTTCAGAATATTCTGTAAAAACAAAACACATATCTGTAATGCAACTGTATCTGGCAACTGCAGAAATATTTACCCAAGCACACACATTATTGCTGTATATTTGATTTAAACCTCTGTTTGAGAGCTAAAACAGCAATAGTCAAAAAGCAAGAATTAGCAGAGAGCTGAGCCATATGTATAAATGCTAATGTACAAGTACAATTTCAGATGCATATCTTCACTACTACCACCTCCCAGGACTGTAATTTCCTTTGGGATATATGAAACTGGAAGAGGGACTTGATGGTCTAACAGATCCTTTTCTTTGCTCTCATATATGATTGAGTGGAACTATTTCCACATTAAACAACTGCAGGGTAGCAGACAGCAGCTCGACCCCCTATTCTGAATCAGCACACCCACTTACACAAGAATAAGCTCCTGTTTGAACCATTTATCTTGGGGAAGAAAAGCAACAGCACAAACATATCAAAGAAGAACTGATTTATGTCAGAATTATCCTGTCCCACTGAACAGCAGAATTCATCATTAAAAAAGACTGAATCTGTGCTTCATTGGGTCAGCTGGAGTCAGTCCTTCTCTCTCAGCTTTCTGTTAAAAGCAGAGTAAAAAGGGTTAGCTGACAGTCAGAAACACTTTATTACCTGCTGTCCTCTTCAGCAGAAACATGAAGGAATGCCAAAATTCAACCCTAAGGATAACTCTAACCCTAACGGTGTAACCCCAATGAGGTAATCCCTACCCTGATGGTGTCACCCTGATGGTGTCACCTTGGGGTGCCGTTGGGGTTAGGGGAGGGGCTCGGGGTGGGTTTGGAGAAGGGGCCAGAGGCGGGGTTAGGGGCAGGGTTCAGGGAGGAGCATGGGGTGGGATTTGGGGATGGGGGAATGGCTGGGGGCAGGGTTTGGGGAGGAGCAGTAGGTGGGATTTGGGGATTGGGGTGGGGCTGGGGTTCAGGGAGGAGCAGGGGGTGCATACTGGGGAGCGGTGGGGGGCGGGATTTTGGAGTTTGGCCACTACTGAGATTCTCCTGAAGTAGATGGGACTCTGGAGGCATAGTGACATCACAAAGCCTACGGAATTTCTAATCTGACCCATTCTACAAAGCTTTTAAACAGTAACAAAAACAGCAAATGCCTTTGCTTCAGAAGCAGATTTTATACGCTTACAAAAATAAGATAATGCAATATTTAAGCACACTTACACAGTGTAAGTTGCTTTTTAAAAACTGAGCAGTTACTCTCTTCTGACAGCAGTCAAGACCCTCACTGGAACTGGAGATAGACCAGCACACCTCTGCCCACATTCTCACTCTGAACAGTGACTTTAATCCCTCACTCATTACATATCACTGCATTTCCTGATGCCACTCCAACATGGTGTGAGCAGTGCAGGGCAGGACAAAACCACTGCAGTGTTTGGTGTTCCCCTTGCAGTCACTGTGTTGGTGCTGATGGCATGCCAACAACAACCCTGAACTCACTGATCTCACTTTAGATCGCTGGTGTGACACAGCAGCCCCAAACCGAGCACTGTAACAAGAACTGGGCACATTATTCTCCCAAAAGGGCCCAGTGTCATTACAACCTATCCCACAGTCTTGGAGTCGGGAGGCATGGGCAGTACAAAGAACAACTAAATTTTTATATGTAGAGAAAAAGAGCAGAGGGACATAGAGGGGAAACTCCTTGCAGAGATGGGAATGCACTTTCCATTAAGATTAATGGCTGGTTGCAAGATAAACCTGTAAAAATTAAGAATCTACACATGAAGGCAAATTTATCAGCAGAAGTCCCTGCTAGATCTCACTATGACAGCTCCACAGAAATTATGCTGAAAGAGAAGACAAATTCTGCAGAGCAGATTCTGTTCTTCACAGTCTGACATGCAACTTGGTATAGCTAATTATTTCTCCACAATACTTTGAGGTGACCTACCAGACACCATTTCATCAAAACTGGATTTAGCTTCTGGATGCCTCAGCAGTGACTTGGGTGTCAAAACAATCAGCTGTAAGACAGAATTTTTTCCAACAGTTGGGAGCTGCTTTATCTCCATTACAAATGCAACATTTTTAACACTGTGCACACAAAGACCACAAACTGAATATGATATAGAATAAATTAATATGAATAGCAAACACAATAAGTTATTTTTTCCTGTTTTGAAAGCCACGAAATTTCAAAATTATTCAGAAGATTTAGGTAGCCTACTCCTTTTACAGGTTCTCAAAACCCACTGCTTATGCTTCTTTTTGACAACAAAATCAAATCACAGGCTATGAACCAGTAAAACATTCAATAGTTTCTAGGGTCTTCTAAATTCCAGCAATTAGACATGCAGATGACAGTTCTGCAACCTGTTACCTACATCACAAATACCTTGACAAGCTCATCTGAAGATCTGCACAGCCAGATGGAAGCAAAGCTGACAATCAAGTTTTAGAGCCATAGTAAATCAGAGCTGAGCTTCTTTCCATCAGACTGGCAACTTCAACCTGTGTTCAGGTGAGGTTTTTCACCAGCAATCCTTATTCTTTTCAGCAGTGTGTCAATGCAAAGGCCACTCCTGGTTTGAGGGCTATTTTACCTGGAATAATGACGTCCATTAAGGTAACCTTACCGGCTTTCTGAATGGCAGCAAGATCTGCCTTCGGAGGACATGGAAGTAATTGGCTGGAGTTGAACAATTCACCACAATCCAGTTACATTCATACAGCTGGGAAACTTCAAACTGCTCAGTGAATTCCTGAGAGAAACATTAAAGGCATTAGGAAAATGTCTACAAGATCAGGAAAAAAGCTTGAAAGCCATCCTTCTATTTCTCACTCTCAGCAACTCCCTTCCTCAAAAAATTTATCAGCTCTCAGCTGAGATCGTTTTATTAGCTAGGGAAGCATTCCTAGAAATCTTTTCTTTCTGTTTCTACTTCTTTCTAAAAATTTATGCAAATAAACACAAAAGGTGTCCATAATTGAGAAAAGATGGGAAGTCGAGGAAGACTGAGGAGGACTAGGACATCAGCAGATGGAAAGAACAAAATAGAACTGCTCTGAAAGAACATTAAACTATTTTAATTTTTGAGTGTACAGTTAGCTTTCATTCTCTCTCCCATCCTGTAGACGTATATACTTTATCTGTAGAAGTGAATTACCAAACTATGAAAGTCTTAGCCCAATCAAAATTAGAAGTTGCTTATTTTTGTGCTCCTAGCAGTACAATTTAGCCCCACTGCAAAGAGCCAGGGTAGTCTCACTTGACCTCCTTTAGAAATTGGCTAGAGACACCTATTTGCAGTACACACAGCAACATAAACAAGCAGGATCACTGGCCCTGAGGAATAGCCATTAAAAGATCATGCTGCCAGAGATTAATTGTATGTGACCTCAGTTTTGTAATGAGCAGCAAAGCTGCATACTTCCATTACTTTTACTGGGTTCAAGTTAATGTTACACCAAGACTTGAAGCTGAATCTTAACCCGCTATACCTAGCTAAAAGGATGCTACTAGCAAAAAATCTCTGGGATGTGAAAAACAAGAAAAGGACAAAACTACTTACTGGATAGGCATCAGAATCATCATTGCTCATCTGCAGAAACCTCTCAGGCCTGGCTGATGAATGCTCTGGACCCTGGTAAAGGTATCGTTTAAAACAATGTTAAAGAGCCAAATGAGCAATTAGACATCAGTCTACATCACTCACTGCATGAGCACATCCTGTCCCCTCTGCACCAGCTGCACATCTGCCCCCCTGCCAGACAAAGACATCAACAACAGCAGTGAGAGAGAGGACACACCACAGGACAGGAATTCTTCATCTTCTGTTTTCATAGGAGACTGGGTTTCACATGTATTTCCAATGTTTCTACTAGCTAGAAGTGGTTTCTACCCTCAGTCTAGCTGCACAATGAAGACCCGTGGAAAGGCAGTGTCCACGTGGGCACAACAATAACCTTGCTAATGCCCAGCAACCAGGAGCACGAGGAATGGCAGGAAGAGAAACACTGGTGCCCCAGAGTACAGCAGTGATTCACACTGCATGCATGCTGAACAGGAGCAAACACAAAGTTAACTGCTGACTGCTTTCGCTGTATTAGCAACAAATGCAGGCACAGGATCTCTCCTACTATTTTTCACTGCTCAGTACAGGACCAAATACCTAGATAAATGCTTTAGCTAAAATGGAACAAAATACACACACACATTATCTGCCAGAGTAACCTATGATTAATTTCTGCCTCCTCAGGAGATATTTTATGTTCTGTCATTACTGAACACTCCCATCCACTGTCTCACTAGCAGTACCCATGGCAATTACTTGAATTGCACAAATGCCTTTAGCTCCATTTTACATTAGCAAAACATGCATGCTGGCCACAGAAATTATCAGGAATAAGGAATGTAGCAGAATTTGTTATTTTTCCTTTTCATGTCCCTGTTTATAAAGGATCAGAGGAAACTGTGAGGAGTGTAAGAATGCAATGTGCTTTTCTATGTATTGCTATTGCTGACAGCCCTGGCTTGTTCAAGTGACAGGTACTCTTCGGAAGGACTTTCATTTCCCACACAGCTATAAAGTATTTTAACCCAAAGACAAACTATTACACCTCTCAACTCTCTGCATGTCTCTAAAGCTAACATAAAGAGATTTTTTCTTTATATGGCTATCTCTCATCGTAGCTGCATCTGTTGAAATCTTAACACATGATCTCCAAAATCAGTCATTATTCTGACAACTAGTAGTCCACCTTGATTGAATACATCATCTTTCTACTCCCAAGTGCAGATTCCAGATCCATAGGAGGGACACAAAGATGATCAGAGGACTGGAGCAGCTTTCCCATGAAGACAGGCTGAGAGAGTCAGGATGGTTCAGCCTGGGGAAGAGATGATTCCAGGGAAATATTTCACAGCACCTTCTAGTAGCTAAAGGGGACCTGCAAGAAAGCTGCAGGGTGACTTTTTAAAAGGTCAGGTAGCAATAGGACAAGGGGAAATGGCTTTAGGGTGCATGAGAGCAAGTATAGGTTTGATACAAGGAAGAAAATCTTTGCTGTGAGGGTGGTGAGGCACCGGCACAGGTTGCTCAGAGCAGTTGTAGATGCCCTGTCCCTGAAACTCCTGGATGGGAGCAGCCATCTCAAAACTCCTGCTTTGAGCAGCCCCTGGTCTAGTGAAAGGCTCCCTGCCATGGTGAGTGGGTTTGAACTAGCCGGTCTTTACAGTCCTTTTCAACAAAAAACATTCTATGAATCTGTGATTCAGTCTGCCTCGTGGACTAAGGGAATTCACTGGAAAAAAACACTCTGTTGGCAACAAAGGTGTAACAAAACAGCCTAGAACTGTGCCTTGTATCACTGCTCCTTTGAATTCTGCCTCCACTTTTGAGGTGCCAAACAATCTGGTCACTGACAGGTAAGGACTTGAGAGCAAGGAGCAAAGCTGCACAAAACTACAGTAGCTGCACAGTAGCAGCCCAGTTTATTGTAGCACCTCTGCTGTTCACATGTCTTTGCTGTAAATCAAATCCTGCTCTAAGCATGGCATACACAGCACAAACCCAGTGCTTCACAAGCACACTGCAGTCAGCACACTGGGAACAGAGATGTTACCAGCAAACAATTACAGGACAGGCAGGTGAGGCTTCCCCATCACTCACACACTGCCCCAGCAACAACCTCAGTCCAGAGCCTATTGAGGCTGTTCACATCCATCTTCGGTCTCTGTGCTGACACCACCAATCAGACTGCCAGCAACTGCTGCGTGGGATGGGGTAGGGCTTATTTCTACTGTGACCACCTCTCCAGTGAGACCTATACTGAATCCATTTGCTACTTTCCGATGAGTCCCCAAGGAGCCATTAGGTTGCAGTCTTTCAATCACAGCCAACTTGCCGCTGAATGCATGACCTAGAGGTGAAGGGATCCATATGCCATTAAGAATCCTTCCCCAAATCATCTTGTCCCCAGCACTGTAGTTAGAGAAAGACTAGTCCTCCTGTAATGAAAAGGTCCTCTGGGAAGATAAAAGATTTCAACAGTCTGGTGGGATTCTTAAATATTCCAAAAGCAGCTGACACTAGTAGCAAAATAAGCATGTTTCAGAAGACCTGTGCAAATCTTTGCTGCCAAGTGAAGGCTATGGGAAAAGAAAGATTAAAATTATTGTAACTGCAGAGAACCAGCCCCTTAAGCCAAGTGCTTCCCTGCAGAGGACCACACCTCCTGCTGAGGGTTCATTCAGGCTGTCCCCTCAGGATACAGTTAAAAAAATTAATTTATCAAAACCCTTGTGAACAGCATCAGACCCTTTATTTAAGCACAATGGATGTGGAAAGCCATTCATAAGATATGAATGCACCCCAGCGTATCAGGACAGGATCATAATTGAATGGAAATAAACTAAATTGTTTGTGAGAATAGAAATGACACGGTTTGTGGTGAAAAGGTCTAAGGCATTTATACAGAAGGAGATTGCCACTGTGGCACATACTATGCTTTTTTAAATAGAAAACTAGGAGCATACATGCAACAATTCATGAAGGTGAATGTATTTGAAAAGGAGAAAATTAACCTTGCCTGACATGATGTTCATGTAATCTTAAAAAGAATTTAAAATGTTTGAAGAACAATTCCACTGCTGATGTGAACTTCATGTAACTTTACACATAGGGTGTGCCCATGCCCTTTCCCTCTAAGACATTGTCTAGTTCCTCCTACTAGCAACGAAAGAAAAGATGGTCAACAGCTAGTAGAAACATTTTCCTTTCCAGAAAGAGGGAGATTTCTTATTATATCAAAAATCTTCAATGATTTTTGAAGAAGTTTTAAAGTTGTTTTATATCATTTCATGGCAATAGAATTTAGTGCAGAGTTACACAGACATACTTTATGCAAAATCAAACCAAACAAGCACTCAGACATGATTTCTTATTGTACACTGAGAATGCAGCTTTCTAGGGAAACAAGACAGGGTCTTGGGGAAAGATATCAAAAAAGAGAGGGGAAAAAAGGGAAAAAACTGTGGGGAAGTGGTACATGCCACTAAGAAGGACACAAAGCTAAGAGCTCAGACATATTTCTCAGAGTTTTTTTGTTTTCACTGATCTATGTACATTCTTCTCTCTAACACTGAGGCAGCCCCACACGTTTAACAAGTGCCTTCCTCCCCTGGGTTCCTGTCACCACTGGATCCCCAAACCCCTCTGTCTTTTCCAGCTGCAGAGAAGGCACTGCAGGCAGCACTCCCCTCCCACATTGGCAGCCAGCAGCGCTCACCATTCCTTCCATGCCGTGGGGCAGCAGCAGGACGATGCCGTTGTGCCGAACCCACTTGGTCTGCCCGGAGCTGATGAACTGGTCTATTATACACTGAGCCGTGTTGTGGAAGTCCCCAAACTGGGCTTCCCAGCACACCAGGGCGTTGGGACTCGCCATTGCAAAGCCAAGCTCAAAACCTGACAAGCGAACAAGCAGGAGAGTTAGAAAATAAACAGATTTCCTGAAAATTCTGTTCATTCCTTGTTAAAAGTTAAAAATAAAACAAACCCAAAATTAGAGCATGGACTGGATTTTTGGAGCCTTGTTGTAAGTCATGCAGTTTTTAATAATACCATTTCCAAGCCTCACCTCAATCCTTCAAACTTTTCCTCAAACACTTCAATATCATAGGAGTTTTTAAACAAACTAAATTCCCTCACTCTCTCCAACTTTAGTAAAATGTTTCTGTAAGAGCTCACTACTATCTTCTCCTGTAAAAATGGCCTTACAGCCCAGTAAAAGAGTTATTTATTCATTTTAATATTTCCACAGCCCTTCACAACATCATATTTCTTTCCTCCTCTCATACACAGATGATGATTACTGGTGACATCAATTTTCAGTCTACAGACATGATGCTAGTCTTCAGATCTTCCAAAAAACTTGAATATAACAGCTGCATGGCAAACATATCTGGGACTTGGATAAACAACCTTTCTCAGCCAGAGCTAAGGACCCTTTGGGTTTCTGCTTCAGTGTTAAAGTATTTGTTCATATTTTCCTTTGACTCTTTCATAAAGCAGAGCCTGAAATGCTGAATGAATACCTGTACTCAGATTCTCCACCTCTAGTTTGGAGTGATTATAGCCAAAAAGGTTAAAGCTGTCAGTAAAAAGCAGAGGTGTATAGCAGTGCTCAGAGGTTCTGGCTGATGTAAAACTGGTTCAATACACACAGAGAATAAATATTTAATTGATAGGTACATTTCATCTTGAATCTCTACACAGAGTATAATGATCTGGTTTCAAATACAGAACTTCAGTATGGGAATATTCTCATTGATGCTTACCCCAGCCGACCAATTAACCTTTGGGTCCTCATAGTCTACTCCTTGGTAATTCCAGCCCAGCTTTTCACTTACCATCCACCATGGCAAGAAATCTTTGAGTCACTTGGCTTTTGGACTACTGATCCCTGAACAGTCCATCCCTGACTCCAGCAGATGCTCATGGTCCCACCAAAAGACAGCTGATACATTAGAGGCCAAAAGAAGACTGTGAAGTCAGACAGGCAACCCTTCCTCTGTGAGCCCCAAGAGAGGTCATTACCAGAGAGGATGACTTTTGCTGGCCTTGCCTTTGCCCTGACTGCCTGAACAGCCTTTCCTTCAGCCTTTCCTCCATCTCTGGCCTCCTTGTTTGTGTAATTCCATTGTTCTCAACACAATGAAAACAGTGGAAAAATTTACACAACTCCTTCAATCATATTCCCAAAGGTATCTGAAAAATAGATTTCCCTAGATAGGCTTGAATCCCATTCTAATTTTACACAAGCATTAAGAGACCATTTCTGCTGATTGGGTGACATGGTTGAGAAAATATGCAATATGTTCAAGACTTATTTGTGCATATGCTGCTCTCTGTAAGGGTGGGGTGATCTAGCCTTTAGAGAAGCACAAACTGAGGTCTTGACCACTCACAGTTATCAATAATCAAACAGTGCTTTTTAAAGAGTATGGAGCTCAGTGCATACTTAGCATCTGGTCACAGCACACACATAATTCTGCTTCATATATGGAAGATCATCCCTAAAATTCATGTGGAAAAAAGAGTCTAATTTCTCATTTCCTATCTTGTTGACAGCGTCATGCTAATCTCTACAGGGTAACAATGCTCTAGGTGAAGCTGCATAGAAAAATGTGATCTTAACACAGATACCATTTGCAACCTTTCTGACAACTATATAAATGTCTGGGAAAATATATCCTAATGTCATTTATATATTCTGATTAGAATTTTGAGAATGATATTGCTGAGACTTCTAATTCATGGCACATGTGTCTGTGGTACACACCTTTGCTATACCAGAACTCAATTTTCTACCAGGGAAATGGCAGTGAGAGTTACTAAATTAAAACTATTCCAATTGTGATTATAGCAGTGGAATAGCTTTAACTCTTGACAGACTAAAAAGTCCATGAAGAATTACTACTACTACCTTCACGGGAGAAAATCGCTTAAAGATCAAGATCTGAACTGCTAAATAAAAAAACCCCAAAAACTCCTGGTGGAGAGAGATCCAGACAGACACAAGGTAAACAGCCCAGGAGAGGATGAGGTGTTCTCTTGAAAAAGGGAACTGTTGGTGCACCAGAGCCAAAATCAGGGAAGGTGACCTGAACTAGAAAGTCTCCACCGTTCTAGAGATGGGACATGAACTCCAGGGGAGCAGGTTCCTATCCAGGTCCCTCATGAGGGCTCAACCTCAGACCGGAAAAAATAATTTTAAAAAAAAGAAAAAAAAGAAAAAAGAAAAAGAAAAAGGAAAAAAAAAAAAAAGAAAGAAAAAGAAAAAAAAACCTACAGCAGAGACCTTGCAAACTTTATTGTTTGCATCTGCAGAAACAAGAACTGAACATTTTTTTAAATCCTGTGCAAATTTTGTGGATTTACAGGACTAACTCTTACACAGCTCGAAACAGAGAACAGGTTGAGGAAATCCAAGGCAACCAGGCAGCAAGACAACTTTCAAAGAACGTCAGGTAAGGAATCTGCACACCCAAAGGGTGTTGGAGAGCAACCAGCCAACTCCAAACAGCAGGCAGCTGCTCAGGGCTCAGAGCACACCAGGGCACAGGAACCAGGAGCCAGCACAGCAGTTTGGCAAACTGAGGAGACAGAGGGAAGAAAAGCACACAGCACTTGATTAAGGCTGCAAAACTAATGTTTCAAGTGCTGGAGTTCATTATGGTCCCTAGATGACAGACCTAGCAGAAATGCTTGTTTCCATTAGTCCAGTGCCTGCTGTGCTCCCTCACTGCTCTTCTGTCACTCTGGCACAGAAAGAAGTGTTGTCAAGCAAAGTGGCAGCTTACACAGCATACTGTGCTGTGGTTTTCCCCACAGCATTTTCATGATTGTCATAAGAGTAGCTGTTTTTCAATTAATGTACGTAAGGCTACAGCCATAACTTAATTCAATATGATTTTGAAGTGACTTAGGGCATGAATGTTAACTAATGCTTAAAAGGGCTTATCAGTACAAGGATCTTCTGTCAGAATGAAGAAAGGTTCAAAGACAGATTTTTGTTATCTTCAACAGAAATTCTAAGCACAGTGACTACAGAGGGATATGCATCCTTTCACAAACCCAAACACAGCTCAGGACAAAGTGAAGTTAATACTCATCTGGTGGCTGACTGATGCCTTCTCAAAACTCCATGCAGATGCAATTGATGACTACAGTCTGTCCTAGTTCCTAATACAGTTTCTGACAGGTATTTCTATTTGTTGCCCCCAACATGAAAAATATATTGTTCTGACTGAGCAGTAATTTCATTCCAGTATTTCATTCTAGGTGTGTATCGCAAGAAATAATTTTACATTAATACTCATCTTCTTCCTTTCATCTTTTGCTTTAAACTTGACTTTTCCCCTTGAAAAAACTACACTCCAAGTCTCATGGTTCAGGAACTTCCTGAACTGCATACTAGTTCCAAGTCTATCTTGCCTGATATTCCTTGAAAGCTCCCAGTAACTGAATCTGACAAAGACCCTCACCTCTTGGATAGAGACTCAACTCTACACCAGTCACTCTGAAGGCTGTAAAGGAAGTCAGGAAATCCTTTCAAGTATTTAAAAAACACTGAAGAGGCAGAATGGAGCATCTGTAAGTTACTTTGGTTTTTCTCTTCTATCCTAATCAGCAAATAAGTTCAGATAAACATCTTGTGCTTAAACAACTTCTCATGGGCATCACTTAAACTTCCAGATGCTTGGGTTCAGTACAAGGAAATTATAGCAAAGCAAGTGGATGCACAACTAAGTTATGATAATCTAGGTATAACTAAAAATAGCAGACATAAGATGTCAAACAAACTTATCAGAGGTTGTCAAATACTCTAAATTATCAGAGATTGTGAAGTACTCTGATTTAATGCCCAAGTTACACCCACTCCAGAGCTTCCTGTAGAAAAAACATAAGCAGTTGTCTGAACTACAATTGAATGAAACTGCCTTTGTTTTCTTTCTAAGTGAAATTAATCCTGCCAGAGCATCATTTTACTGGAGCAATGGTTCCCCAGGTGTTCCTGACTATCTGAACTATAACTTGGTGCAAAGCTCACAGCTCTGAACAGATACTAGCTCTTGTCTTATGCACCTGCCAAGGAAATCATCTGTAGTTATATCATGCTGGGCTGTTTAACCCACTTTTACTTAGTTCTCCCTCACAGAAACTAAGGGAATTCCCAAAATGCTTCTGAGATACTGCACGTTAACATGGTCATAAAATAAATTCCTAACACTTTCCCACCTTTTTTTTCCCCTTAACATTATCTCACAACTCTCCCTACAACCACCAAACACTTCAGTGTGCTCATTCTAAACTGTTTGTTTTAATAGAGATAGATAGTAGAAACAGCAGTTAGAGAAAATAAAGTGTTCAGGGGGTTTTGGTTCTCCTGAAGAACCAACTCCATGAACTGCAAGGCTTCACTTATTCTTCCATGTATTAAAAAGGAGACCCAGTGATGTTACCAGCCAAATACATATCAATTCTGATAGCTCTTCTTTGACTCAGAGCTTTAACTAGGAGAGACATGTTTACAAACTGCTGCTTATCCCAAAACTGTCTCTCTATGGGGGCAATACACAAGAGTAAACATGTTGGAAAAGGTCAATATATAAAAGCCAACAGGAAAGAGAAAACATTATAAAATCACTTCAACACAGAACATGGCATTTTTTGTTTAAAAAAACCCAACCCAACAAACACACAAAAAGCCACATCACTTATCAACTATTTGTATCAATTTAATCTCCTTTATTGTTAGAAAACATCTCAGACATAAGGGATTTAAAGTTCTTGAAAAGTAAAATTATCAATATTATTAGTTTTGAAGAACCTGTCATCCCATCTGCTGAAGCACAAGTGCACAGAAATGGTATTCTTGTTTTCAGCACACAAACAAAACCCTATTTTACCCTATTGCTTGTATTCAATGAATTTTATTAAATCAACTCTCATCTATCTTTTGCTGGGTAAGGTGGGAGGGCAATAGTGAGCAGGATGAGATCAAGAAAGAGAAAGAAAGAGACCCCACTCGGTTCGTATTTTAAAGAATGGAATTGTGACAGTTATAATTGCCTTCATGCCATATCAACACTAGGCCTCCTACTGGCCTGTTGTTTTTGAAGCAAAAGCAGGTTTCAACCATATCCAGATATTTTTCGCTTCTTTTGGAATGCAAAAAGCCAAAGTCAGAAACCTATGACTCACTTACGCACAAGTTTGGCAGCAACACTGTAAAAGGGCTCAAATTAAGATACCCCAGAACACACTGGGAGAAAGAACAGGAAATTGGAAACAATCACTCTATGAAATTAAATTCTTGACTTTTATCTATGCCAATTATTTTTCTCCTGTTTATACACATCTTTACTTGCACTCTCCTATTTAGAGTTTACCTTTATATGTTAGCGATACAAAAAACATGATTCTGTTCACACCAATTCTGGCACAGAGTTAACAAAAATACCTAAAAAATCTGGCTTTCAGCCCATTCTTCGACTGTACAATTTTATACCACTTTAATTTTAGTATTATGAGCAATAGGTAATACGTAGTATTGCAAAAATGACTAAGTAACCAAATATTTCTGGAACTTTGAAGCAAGCAGCTATCAACCACCACCTTTATCTAGTACTATGTTTCAAGTTTTTCCTTCACACAATATTTTATTATCCATAGAATCAGTAATGCTTTTGATAAATTATTAGATGTATTTGTTTCATGCTCCACATTCCTCTTGCCACCCTCATCATGTCAGAGTAAGGTTATCCATTCTCTGTGGCTGAAGGTAAAATAATTCACTATGATTAATGCTATCACTAAAAAGAATTTGTTTTCTTGAAATAGCTCATTCAGAACAGCAGTTCAGATAAGGCCAGGATGTATTTTTTACATCTCTATGACAAACTGTCTCTGGTTTTCTTGTCAGTTCTTCCCCTTTTAAGAAAGCATCAGGTGCCCATTCCAGCACTGCCAAGATCAACAATAGCAGATTTTAACTGAATCCCATAATTGTAAAATGTGGGGATGCCAGAACCGGAGAGGAAGAGCTTTGATACCTGTTTCATACATGACCATTTTACAGCTTTATTCTCCTTGCTGAGCTCTGCTGCTTGCCTAGCAGCCCCACCAAACCCTGGCAGATCAGACGTACCCAGGACCCCGTACTCGGAGAGGGAGCTGTTGCACACGGTGTAGGGCGCCTGCTGCTCCCAGAGGTGATTCATGGGAACACAGGTCCTCTTGTCAACTTCTTGATCATGGAGCACATGGTGACGATGGCTGCAAAGAGTTGTTGAAAGAGGTTTATTAGCCAAGAATCATTTTGGGCTTTAATAGAGCTATTTTCAAAGCTAAAGTATCAAAGTTGTGTTCTGGAAAGCAAGCAAGCACCATGGTTATCTCTGCTACACACAACACCCAGGTCTGGTTGAAACCATGAGAAATACAACCACATGTCTAAATACAACTGCTACCCTGTAATGACTTTCACTGACTTCTCAAGCATTCACAGAAACTGAAAATACCTCACTGCTAGTAGAACTGGGGAGAAAGAGAAAAGGATGGAGAAGTTGTTGCTATAAAATAGAATTATTAAAGTAAAGAAATTCAGCAGAACAAAATTGTTACTAAAAACATTTTGTTCTGCCTTCCTCACAAATTCTAGTATTTTCCTTGAAACAATTATTTGTCTTTAGTGGAAAAAAATGTAATCTAATCTGATTTCAGCACTGAAACCTGAAGGAGTTGTATCCTCTTTCCTGCTATTTCCACTCACATGCCCCATTTACAGTTCTCTAGAACACCATTAATCAGCATTAGAATGGGGCACCAAGGAATACTACCAAAACAGAGATGACTGAAGTAATTACTGCAATCCATTAACTGTCTGAGCAGACTGAGAGAATCACAGCAATATGTCCAGCTTTACAACTGCTAACATAAGGCCAGTTATTGTACTGGTAACAATACTGTGTGTTGTAGAGCTGCCAGCACTCAAGTCTGAATCTTTGTGCACTTCTCTTTGCTATAATGAACGCCAGCAGAAGAGCTCTGAAATTTATCTAGAACTCAACAATGTAAAGCCAGAAAAAGAGCCATCCTTTGAAGAGTAGCAGAGAGAGAAGTAGAGAGAAAGGGGGAAATTCACACACCAGACACCTGTTTGGCAGAACTCATTCTTGCCACTCTAATTTTGATTGTGTCATTAAGCCAAGACAGAAGACCTAGCTAAGTGTTAAGCTTCTTGAGTACCAATTTTTCTGTTTCTCTAGTAAAAGGTGATTAAGATGAGCATATATGGCCAGCCAGAAATATACAGACATATAATTTGCATGTGTGCAATTGTCAGATTTACTGACATCAAACCAGTACAGAACTAAGGCTGTTGATACCCTCTGTCCTCAAGAGTTTATCTCCAAGAGGAGAAGGGGGCTGGTGCTTCTGTCTGCAGTTTTATCCAGCTTATATCTATTGACAGTGTGGAGGACTGAAACAGGAAGAAAAGAAACCATCACATGGAATATTGAAAGAAATAATTATTTTCTACACATCACTTTAGAAGCTCCAAAATAGTGAAAGCACCCCATTGTGTTGTTTTATTATGGCAACATGGTATACTCAGTTCTTCCCAAATTCTAGCCAATACTGTACCAGAGAAGACAGGCAGCAAAATTTATTTCTTTTTTCTGCAAGCATTCACAATAGAGCACAGTGCAGCATCCACCCCAGGAATTGGCATCACATCAAAGGTTTCAGTTAAATACATCATTAACATTTTACTCCACAGAGAATCAGGTAAGGCAGCAAATTGTATCTGTTTTACCAAGTGATGAAATCCTGCCTTCATACATGCCCCATAGGCATTAAAAGTCTCAGTACAAAGGATCTTATTTGACTTTAAAAGCCTCACCAAATGGCAACATGTTTGTTCACAGGGTACACAAGCTCCAAGCAGCCACCACTGGCATGGTATTTAAAAGACTCAGGATCTCCTGCAGCAAGTATCCTCTCTTCTCAGTAATTAGATGGAATGCAACTGTATTTTTTGTTAGAAAGCAGGGGTAAGGATATCATTTCTCCTTTTCAGCAAGATAAGGTAGAAAGTGTCTAAAAACGGTTGTTCTGGCTTTAATATTATACTTTAAAATGCTGCTTACAGATACACAGGAAATTGGATTATTACTTTCTGCTAGAACTTGTAACATTTAGATTAATGCTGAAGAAACAGCCCCATCTTCCCCCTCCCTGCAGAAGACTGTATTTTTTTAAACAAATGCCAAGCTGTTTCTTTAAGGGTGGTGCTTGAACAGTTTTAACAACATTTAACAGTTATCTCAGTACTGACCTGAAGGTGCCTCTCTCCACATCCTGCCCACTCAGTCGGACATGGATCCCCTCTTTGAGAACAGAGCCAAAAGCCATGTATTCTGCTAAGGCCCAGTCAACAAACCTGTTCTTGGTCATTTCTGAGCGGGCTCTCAGAATCCGGGAGAGTCCTACATTGGAACAAAGATCAGAAATGAATGGATCTGTTTCAAAGAAATTCTCTGTACACGTTACATTCACCATTCTCCTTCCTCAGCGGCTAAGCTAAACACAGATATCAAACCAAGCCTACAAACTAGAACTTCTAGAACTGAACTGCTGGCAAAATAAACCAACTTGCTTCCCAAGCAAACAATATTCATACCTTGTTTTTGAAAAAGCAAGTAAGGCTGACTGTGTCAGAAACTACTGTGGACAATTAAAATGATCCATGGCAAAGTTCTTCTTCCTCAAGATTTATTTTCACATCTCTAGCACCAAGTACTGTTTCATAAGAGACTGAAAATAGCAATGTGGTTTCTGAATTTTTGTCTTCCTTTCTTTTCTCATTTTCTCTTGGCATTTGTCTTATTGCACTTCTGCAGATGTTATACAGTGAAAACAGGCTGCATTGATCAATACTATGAATACCATATAAATAGAAAAACTAGCAGCTGCCAAAGGACTTTCAGTTGGTAACCAGCAGCTGATTTTTCAGTGAAGATTTAAAAACCTGTGAGCCGAAACACAAGTTACAACACTGTAACTTTCAAAGGGAACAAAATTTCACAGCTGCACACAGGTGCTTTCCGCTTTGAGGCCACAGGTCTCGTGTAGTCACTGTCAACTGACAGCATCTTATTTTCACACCTGCACTGTTGATTTTGGTAAGCTGAGTCCCATAAAATAACATAAATCCATATGCTATTTTCCCATATTTCCCTTTCTTTACTTTCCACAATTTTACAGAAAAACACCCCATTTTCTTTCCACATAACACTGTCATTGAAATTACCTCATTTTAAATTAAAAAAAAAAATCTTGACAATTTTCCCTTTAGAATATAGTAAACATTTGATAAAAAAATCTTCCTGTTGTTTGTTGCAAGACTATATTATATTAAGCTATTTCATTCTAGTGAAAGGACAAAGTACTTCAAATTTCTATTTCTCTCCCCTTCTATTTTTCCACAAATTCTCTCTCACAGCCTTTTAAACTGCTTTAAAAAATCTAACATACCCTAATTGATTTGAACCATAAACCTGCCTTATATACTGGCAAGTGTTCCCTAGTGTCAATGGTTAATCAACTTACTAACAAGAGACCAATTTCCCTTCTTAATTAGAATGTGTAATACTACATTTTATTGGGCAACTATGATTTTTAATTTATCAGTGTCACAACAAAGTGCACAAATGTGTAGAATGTGTTAAATTTATCCATTAATTGTATCTGTTCAACAAGCCTGCAATTAGTAACTGGGAATGTCCTCCCATCATTACTTGTGCTTCATTTCCCAAGGGAACACAAACACATAGAATATTTACAGAAGACAAACTTTATTCCTTGATGGATGACTCTAGAGAGGATTAGCTTTCTCTCTTTAGAGATTTTAAAGAGGAAAAAAGCTCCTTATTCCTTATCCTTAGTATGTACCCTTAGTATGGACAAGAAAAAAGATCCCTAAACAGAGGGTCTCCATGTTTTCCCATGGAATGAGCAGCTTATTCCTCCCAATCGTTGCTAGATTTCAGCCTGCCCAGGAAATAAAACTGTCTCAGATCTCTGACACAGTGTTGGTGCTCCCCAGTGAGACAAGCACTTACTGTAATAGATGCCAAAGTGAGGACTGAATCTTTTCAGAACAAAAGATAAGACTTTTTGGAAAAAAAATGCAAGAATGAAAGGAGTTATTAACATAAGGCTGCAAAGAGACTTTTACCTCCCTCAGAGGAAAATCTATTTTAATGAGGTATGAAACAGGAGTGATGCGATGCTGAAAGAATATTACACTGAGAACAAGCAGGAGGAACTTAAATGTCACGTTGTCCTCACCCATAGAGTGGAAAAGTCAAAGTAAAAGAAGTCACAGGCATTTTCCTCTTTGAGAAATGGCCCAAGAATAACTTCTGTGCAGAAATAGAGAGATGGAGCAAGACACCAAGCTGGTAGGAGACACAAAGCCTTCAGCTGACCTGAGTGTATTTTGAAGTCTTCGACTGGCACTGAGCTAGCGACATTGCCGATGTGAGCCAGCATCTCCTCCGAAATGCCCGTCGGAGGACAAGACATGCTCTTGGGCTCTCCATCCCCGTTAAAGAAGCCTGGGAGGAGAGGATTTGGTGAGATGTTCAAGGACTGTTCAGGAGATATCTATATTACCTGCAATTTATTCAACAACTCAAGTGTCATTCTAAGCAGCAGACCAAGCCTAGTTCTTCCCCTTCTGCTTGGAAACAATACTTTTGATTGTCTCCATGACAACAGAAGCTGATCTTACAGGCACACAATGATCTATTTTGCTCCTGCTTCACTCCCTGTGAAGTCCAACTATGTGGGCAGAAGCAGCCAATAAAAGGCATATAGCACCTCAATCCCTCAAAAATAAATAAATGAATGAATGAATAACATGAGACATACTCCTTCTTTCTGACAGCCAACAGTATGGGAAAACCACTTCTCTGCTAAACTGTCTTTTTTCAAAGTCACAGCTTACTTTGCACATTTTTTAACAAAAGCATTTATTTCAAGTTGATCTGGCAGAATGCTATATTTACTATTAAGAGGGGCAAATCAAAGGTCACATATTCCATTTTAAAGGAATGCTGTCTGATAAAATCTATTTAAATCCTACATTTTGGACTCAAAAGCATGTTCAGGTAACACTAGGATGAGTGAAATGACACTCCTTACCAGGCCAAGGTGAATCCAGCCAGTGCTTGATATGAAGGATCTTCTTATCCTTAGATCTAGTATATGCTTCTTCACATATTCTGTCATACTTTGCAATTTCTTCCTGTAGAACAAAAAGGTTTTAAAATCGATAAACATAACACCCTCATGTCTTACAGATGACACCTCTCATTCAGCACGATAAAACCAACTGCTTAACTCCATGAGAAAAATTTAGTTACAATAATGCAAATAAAATAAAACAACATTAGTTTTATCTGAGATCAAACTGCTTTCTAGAAACATGCTTACACACATCACTAAATAAATCATTTCATTCATTGGACAGGTGTTACAGAGGAGTGCACCAAGAGCTGAAGATGCAAGCATTGCTCTAGAATGAGACAAAACTGAAATACCAAATATAATTTACAGTCATACTTCTAAGATCAAAAACATCCAGCTCTTATACTCAGGCTACGAAAGCCACTAAAGCCTGGAAAAGAAGTTTCCAAAAAGTTTGTCTGGGAGTGTCTAGGAAAGAATCTGCTGGCCACACCTCTCAATGGCAACAGATTGAATGCCGTATTCCGTAGCACCAGAATGCTTCTGCAGTATCTGTGTTTCAATCCAGAATTACACTCAAGTTATTGCGCTAGCTAATCTTGAAAGGAATTAACAGCAATGTTGAGCTCAGTCTGTACAGCCAAACATCCATCCAGGATCCTAGATCCAGTCACCAAATCCCATGGTCCCACTACTGGCACACTCTTTCAATAAATGATTCAGGAAAGCTACTTCTGCATGAGTTGCGATCCCTCTTACAGATAACAGAATGCACCTATCCAAACTTGATATTGTTTATTTCTTGATCTGCAGTATCATGTCACTACACCTTCTCAGAAGGTCCTTGAAGGTTTCAAGGCTCCTCAGAAGGTTTCATCAGCATTCTAAATACCCATTCTCAAAAAAATTAAGGTAAAGACCTCACCAGTTTAATACAGACACCAGACTCTACACTTCATCTTTCTGGAATACATCAAATGATCTCTGAACTTGGTTGAATTCTTGCAGGAAAACTAAAAGGTTAAATTGATTCTATTTCATCATTGCTGGACACAAACCTGCCAACTTTATCAATATGAAGCTATCAACAAGAGTGTTCAAATATTGTCTGGCTGCTGAATCAAGGTTCCAGAGATGAAGAACAGCTGACAAATGCATCTATTTTCCAATGTTCTCATTTAATCACCTTCTCCCTCAGAACTGGAGCAATTTTTATGTGCAATATATATTAATTACTTCAGAGCACTTCCAGTTGTTTTGTTACAACAATAGTATTTTACATGAAAATCCAAGCCAAGTGGAACCACAAACTGTCAAAGGGTAAAGACTTATCAGAGTTTTCAAGCAGGCAGCATACAGTGACAGTTGGGTCTTTCTCCTTACAACTCCCTAGATTCCCTCTCACTCTGCTGGTGTACCTCGAACTCCTGCAGTGTCACAGTCCCATCTGCAATCAGTTTGTCAGCGTATTTCTTCAGCACTGGCACCTGCTTGTGGATCTGCTTGTACATCAGAGGCTGGGTGAACATGGGCTCATCCATTTCATTGTGCCCTCTCCTGCGGTAACAAACCTACAAAGGGAAAGATTGCTTCTGTTGATAAGGAAAAATGTAAAATGAAATATTTCCATTTCAGAGTTTTACAGAGATTTTTAAGAGGTTGATTGTATAAAAGCATTCATGGCTTCTTGTGGGCCTGTTAGTTGCTTGGTTTTTTAAAATGAGGAAACTAAAGGCCTTTAAAATCAAATATGTTCCTTGACTGGACCTCCTAAGCCACAAAAAAATAAGAGTAGTATATAATGCACAGAATGAAAAGTTAAGAAAACCAAGACTCACCAAGTCAACGACCACATCCTTATTGAAAGTGTTTCTCCACTCTGCAGCTACGTTGCACACGTACATCACTGCTTCAGGGTCATCAGCATTCACGTGGAAAATGGGAGCGTTGACCACACGAGCAACATCCGTGGGATACGGAGACGAACGGGCCATACGCGGGTCTGTGGTGAAGCCAATCTAAAAATTACATTAAATTTATTAAAATAATTTGGGCACCTCCCTCTACTCTGATTTGAAGTTGGCATTTAAGCCATTCACACAGCAACAGCATCAGCTTTTCACTTTGGCTAGCTAGCTTCTTTTTGCTCCCTTAAAAACCAAAGCAAGCCTAATTCAGTTAAGTAATACAAATTGAATGGAATACACTTAGGTGATAAAATATTATCCACTCAAGAGTTGCTTGATACTAGCATCATCTTCAGAAACATCTCAACCATTCTAATAATCACAGGGGGCAAGGAACCCAGTTAATAACAAACAATAAAGAGACAGATGGGCAAATATTCAGCAGAGAAGTTGATTGGAAAAGTCTGTACTTGTTACCTGGTTGTTGACCACAACATGAATAGTGCCATTTGTGGTGTAGGATGGGAGGTCACTAAGATGAAACGTCTCATAAACCACTCCTTGTCCTGCAAAGGCAGCATCCCCATGTAATAATATGGACATAACCTAAGAGGGAGAATTGTACACACATATCCACACATATATTAGAAAGGAAAACTGCAATTTGAGCTTCTCAGCAGGATTTCATGGCTCCACATTTCTGTAGTGCTTATAAAATTAAACTGTAATTTTTTAATAAACCATAAATTTCTCAGCATTCTGCTGACTTTTTTCAGTTTGCAAAGGGAATAAAGCTTTAAGCCTACTTCCTGAAGTTACCCTTGAGGTCTCATGTCAGAAACCTTACCTAGTTCAACAGGTGAAATATCTCTTTTGTGAACAAGGAAAAGAGGAAGATTTTATGATATGAAATTACTGGCAAATGATTTTTATTGGAAATACCACAAAAAACTACCATCAAAAGTTACTATAATAAACAATCTTTACCTTTTTCCCTGCTGTATCCCCTCGATAAAACTGTTCAGCTTTTGTTTTGCCTTGCACAACAGGATCAACTGCTTCCAAGTGAGAAGGGTTAGCCATCAGGGACAGAGTGATTTTCTTGTTTGTTTTGCGGTTGATCCTCTCATGGTACATTCCCAGGTGGTATTTTACATCCCCAGATCCCTAACAAGAACAACATAATCACAATTCAGAAATGTCACTCAGACCTGCTCCATCTGATTCACTAGGTCCAAAATTTGTGCTTCAGCCTGAAAAATGCATCTGGTTACCTGAACATCAGTGTGCACTATGGGTTTGACACAGTAATTTCAGACTGGGACACTGTTCCTATTCTATTATCTTACTACTGTCATCAAATGTTACATACTTACAGCATATCAATACTCTGTTCATTCATATAAAAAAAAGAGATGCTTAGAGGTTATGAAGTCTGTCAGATGGAACTTATTTATCTACAGTCACTCCTGAGAGACCTTCTGCATGTTACAAGTATAATATAATTTTTAAATTTGTTAAGAAAATTCACCAAATCATGTTCCTCAAACTAGAAAAGACAGAGTTGCAGCTGATAATGCTGTTTTCATAGTAACCCTAACTAAAACAACTATCTTGAATGTTAACCTCTCTATACAGAGCTAAAGAAAAAGCATCTTACCTCATCAGCTGCTTCAAGTTTGGGATCAAACTGACAGAAGATCTGCTCCAGCTCTTTTCGGATTACATTAGCCAATACATTCAGCCGACCTCTAAGAAAATTCCAAACACAGTTATATCTCAAAAATAGTACTAACAGAGTCAACAGTATAAAACTTACAAAATCTACAAGCCACTGTCAGAAATTTGCAACTGTTCTCTTCTAACTTTTGACTCTGAAACTCTTTACTCAACCCTTCTTCCCATTACAAACTTCCTCCAATGCATTCACTCAGACATTTTTGAACACCTTGTTATCCAAGTGAATTTTGTAGCTATCTAGCAGTCTTTAAATAATCACATTACAAATCAGTTAAGGCACACTGCAAAAGTATGTTCAAAACTACCTCACCAAGCTTTCCCCGTTCTAGAGACTCTGCAATGGCAGAGACACCATGGCTGCTGCCACATTTGCTTGCAGCTTTGAAGTCCACTGAGGAGAGTTTCTCTACCATTTACTTTTGAAGCCTGTAGCCTCTTACTGACAGGCATTCACTGCAGTTCTGTGTTTCCATTACTTGTTATGACTGACTGTTCCTGCCTCAGCTTCTCTAATACCAACTTTCTAAATAAAATTCTAGAACCCAAAACTTGTCCCAACACAGTAAGCCCATTTGTTGAGGTGTTTCCATTGGCATTACCTATGAGGCATTCCCATTATAACGTATTCAATTCCCATTTCACTGGATTTATCAATAATGGTCTTAAGTGCTGGAATCATTACTTCACATCCTTCCAAACCAAATCTCTTTTCAGAAGACCACTTGCGAGCAAGGAAATCTTCAAATCTGTGCCAAAAAGAAACAAAAAAACCAAGAGAAATTATTTATACTAAGGTAATGTAGCAAATCTTTATTTTTTACCATCTTATAGCAAATAAAGTTACATTAAATGTTTTAAAACATCTGTAAATACAAGTTATACACCTCTGGAATTAAGTCACACATGGGGAGGGAAACACAGGAGAGAATTCAGTCTTCTTCCTCCCCCATCTGAAAACTATTTACTAGGACTTTGAAACAATTAAGAGGCCCCACCTCAGACGAAACTCACTTCCCAAGTTACACTCTGTTTTCATGTACATAAATCTGACCACTGGGAAGGCAGAGTGACAGCAAAGAAGTCTCTTCTGTGAATTGAGGAAAATATAACAACCTGTATTTTCTAATACTTGTAAAAAGCAGAGTAGAAAACACCAATTCCATAGGTCTCATTCAATAGCAGGGCTCCACAGACTGTGTGATGTAACACTTAGGAATGGGCCAAGAAGCAGGACACTGGCATCTCTGCCTCATCTCATTCAGCAGCAGAATGATGTCAATCCCTGACAGCTCTAAGTTCTTTCATTCTTTAATGCGTTTGGGCCAGAGGCAATGTGAGTGGTTAAAAAGCACCTTTTAACAAACATTGAAAGGATTATACATTGTCAAGCTTGCAGATAGGAAAGGCTAAGAAAATACATCTTCATGAAAGTAACTGTATTGGTTATATCATCTGTGCAGTCCTTGCTCATAACACTGCCATAATCCATTAATACTCAACTTAATCCTCACTTAGAATCCTGACATTTACCTCTTTAGACTGAAGTCCTGAAGGCAGTGATATGAATTGTTGCCAAAAGTCTCTCCTAGCTCACCCATCAATACCTTACAATCCAGCCATCTAAGCCATAAACCAGACCCTCAACTGAGCTATTCTTCCAGAATTCCTCAGGGAAGTCTGTGGGGCTATGCCAGTTTTTATATAAAGGGAAAGCAGTGTGCCATGAGAATAGCAGGTCCCACAGGGCGAAGGAAAGCAGTGCACAAGCTGATTTCCTCCTCTTTGCAGCAGCAAGTTAAGCCAATACTGGACAAGCAGCAAGTTCATTACTTGAGGCAAACTGCCACTAACTGTGCAGAGGTACAGGATTTCACAGTCACACCTTGCCAGTCCCCCACTGGCCACTGGGAGACACAGAGCCCCCGCCTCTGTCACTGCATGCATTCTGCACCTAGAGAGGAAAACATCTGGTGAAAGCTGGTTGCTCTCAGAAGGGATTGATGTGGAAATGCTTGACTCTGCCCAGGCTCCACATAGAGGTCTAACATGTTTACTAATGCATTACAAAGTAGCTCAGAAATATACAACGAGTATTTTACATAAGGAAGAATTTAAAATGACCCTTTGTTCAATAACCTATCAGTGAAAACCACAAGGGATGATAGACCCAACTTTAAAATTCAGTTTCAAGTACCTGAACTCTGTAGTTATTGGAATGAACATTTTTTAAACAGTCTTGAGAGAAACAATGAAAACCTGCTTTACAAAGCCACAAATCTCAAGAGGACAACCAATTGTCCACAAAACCAGACTTTTTTCCTAGGTTATTTCAAACAATAAAATAAAAAGCACTCTAAAGATAGCTGGATAGAAATTTTTGTAAAACTTTTTTCTTCCCCATTCAGCAGACAATTCATTTGGCAGAAGATGAATATTAGGCTCCTTCATGCCACTAGAAACCCCAGATCTTTCCACAGCTTAGGCAGGAATAAAGCACAAATTCTTGTCTTGGGATAAATGGAGATGCTTCATACTGAGGGCCTGTTAAACAAATTTACTCAAGTGTAATATTCACTTGACCATTAAGTGTCATTTTTTGTTTCTGTTTAAATGAAACTTTTAATGAGACATTATACCATTGGCAAACAAAACACCTGGCAAAAATATCTTTTGACATCTCCAATGAGCACTTCATTTTTAGGTCTTTGAACATAGAATCCTAACCAAAAAGTGTGGCTTTACAAATCTCTGACTCTTGTGTTTAACAAAGGACATAGACACTGTTTCAGATTGTAGGGACTGAAACCAATCTTGTGTCTGAGAAGCCTTGTTCCAGGGGTAAGAGGGTCATTCGATCTCTGCGATCACAGTATTTCCACACAGATAGCCACAATGGGAGCAGTCAATAAGCTATTTCCAAATGTGCTTTCTTTTATTGTAGATACTAAAACTGCTGCTGCTGGGTCATGCAACAGCACAACACATCTTGGCACATCTCGAAATGAAAAGGGCAGAACCAGGACTTGAAATCACACACCAACATTGTTCTGACACGTACTTTCTGAAACAGGCTACCAATCTTCAACACAAATGTGTATCACTAGTGTGCTGAAACAACTTTTTTCTGGTTTACTTCCTCAAGCCAATGAAAACACCCCCAGGCATGCCACTCAGGGCAGCGGGCACAGAGCAGTGGCCCAGCCCAGCCCAGCCCAGTGTACCTCATGGAGCGCACCAGCCTCGCCAGCAAAGTCCTTTTATCCTCGTTCGTGAACTTCATAATTCCCGGCGTCTCAAACTTCTGACGGATCCACTGGCACTGCTCCACATCGTTGATGAACATAAACTCCAGGCCAATGTGTTGGCAGTAGGTATGCTAGCAAGTGAAAACACAGAGAAGCTTGAGGAGCTAGTGGGCCACAAAGAAACTAATATAATTTTTAAATTATATTCTCTGTTACTCTCCTGAAAGCTATCTTGCCTTTCTCTTCCACAATATCTCTCCCAAAGTAAGTCTATAAATGAATAAATTGTTTTCCTGAATCTAGTTTTGTATCACAAAGCTTTCTCTACAATGTAACATTTCAAAATTTTTCAACTGGAAGATTCTCATCTGGTGCTACACTCAAGGTAGGCAACAAATCTGCCTTACACTGACTTGCATGTCACCTAACTCCGTGCTGTTCTTACAGGCATAGTACACTCCTCTTTTGATGCACCAGCAAAGATTTCAAGTAATTTATCAAAATTTGTGTCTTTTATCACATCTTTTTTAAATGTCATTTTAAACCAAGAAATAAAAACAGTGAGAAGATAGCTATGAAGTCTAATGCAAGTTATCAGATAACTGTCAAGTTTCAGAAACCTGGAAATGTAAAAAAAAGAAAATCCAAGCAGCTGAGAGCAAAGAAAGGACAGGGAGAAATGCCAAGACACAGCAGAAATTTTCTCTCCTGGTTCATTTTTAAATTTTCTTTTTCCTACCTTAAAAAGAGTATTTCATTAGAAAAAATATGTCCAAAACACAATTCAACAGAAGTAAGACCTGCTGAGAGTTTGAGACAAGACTACTCTCAACATAGTGTGTGCTCTCTACTGCCTTTACGGAGTTGAATGTTAACCTCTATTAAAAAAAAATCCAAAGTTCTAGAGAGAAGAGGAAAGCAGAGGGTTATCTTTCATTAACACAAATCAGTTCCTTAAGGCTTTTAGATTTTGCAATTGATTTTGTCCTTTTATTTGCAGATTATGATTTTAAAGATTATTGCTACACAGATAAGCTAGAAATGCAAAAACAAACAACCCCCCCAATCAAATATAGAGCTCAAATGCACAACAAAGATAATGTGGTTTAACAATTTACCATGCCTCAGCTAAGCCAGTGTAAAAGTCAAGCAACTGGGAATATCCAACAATGACTCACTCGGCAGTCTACAAATTCATTACCACTCCTACTTGCTGCTTTGTTATTTGGAGTTCACCTCTAATGATATTTGTTCCTTCAAATTGGTTTTTCTTTGAATTATTTTAGCTTTGATGACTTCCTGTGCCATAAACCATGTCACCTGTCAGATAATGAAACTCTAGGAAAAAGACTGGGGATGGAAAAGAAGGACCTAGACAGTCTACAAGCTGCAGCTGAGCTTTCATGAACAAGGGCTGGCATTAATATTCTACCCTATTCACCTCTTTTATACTCATCCTTAATTTACATATTTCCAATATCCAGCTAATTGCACCAGTGGTGCTTCTACCTCTAGAAATAGTACAAAGGTTATTTTTAATGTTGTTGGAATCCTTTACATGCTCTACTAATAACTGGCCAGTGATAAGGGGGTTTTGTGACTGACACCTGGAAAAAGTTCACTGTGGTCTGAATGGAAACACGTCCCACTGACCTCCAGGCGTTTGATGATCTCCCGCAGAGAAAGACTGTTCTCATTTCCTCCGATGAAGGTGGTTGTTGGCAGCTGGAAGACTTTGTCCAAATCTGATTCATGCAAACCATAAAACCCTGCAAAAGGTATGTTAGTGATTGGCAAAGTAGAACAGGACACAGAAAGGAAACCAGCATTGTTTTTCAAGCCATGGCAATTATATTTAATAATGCAGTATTAAGAAAGAAGATACCAGATTAAAAATTGAAAGTGTGACTATTTTGAAGGTATTCATTAATAAAATGGACTTTAAAAAGTGTTTGAATTAAACAGTCATTATTTGATTCTTTCTTAAATGCTCAGATGAAACAACTGAAATTAGAATCATCCAAGCCTTTTTTATATTTTACCATATTAAGACATGTCATCAATTTCCCACACTACTTTGTGCAGCTCACTGTTTAATAAAATACCCAACTCTACCATGAGCAACACACACAAAAAGAATCCCTTCTCACCAAAAGAACCAGTTGGTGGAAGCATTTTACATTAATAGATAGACGAAGAGAATGCACAACAGGTTCAATAAAAGGCTGTGCAAGCACTCTGGAGAACTTTCAAGGTATTTCTATTCATCCCCTTTCTCTTTTTAGGGAAATCGGTTTGAATAGCCATGTAATGACCTGTAAAGCTCTAGTTCCCAGGTAGTGACCCCTTACAAAATACACACAAATTTCCACACTTCAGTCTAAACTTTGTTTAACCACATTGACCTATCTTGATTTGGACATATCTAAACTTGTTCTGGCTGAGAATATTATTTAAGAAAATATTTAACCTAACTATTATGCAGTTTCAAAAGCCAAAGTACACAACAGACAAGACTGAAAGACTGGTATCAATGCAAGTTAAAGGCCTTGTATGAAACAAGTTTAACTGTTAAATGAAGAAAGGAAAAACAGTTTCTTATCATTTTAAGAAGCAAAGGTACAACACTTATAATGCACATTACCACAGTTACAGAACCTTATTTATACATTAAAACTACATATGTTCCTACACATGTAAAAATGTTTGAAAAATTAAAAATAGCTTTCTCCATTTTTAATTTTGAACTCTTTATCATGCTTCCAGATAAGCTATAGACACCCACTTTAACACCAATTTGACAGCGTGCACATAACTCTTGAATCAATAAGGTGCATAAATGTTAAGTGACATTTCTGAAAATAAAAGCAAAGCAGCAAATTAAGGATTAAATAATAAGAGCATTTAAGAGTTAAAGATAGGCCATAGGACTGCATTCCTACCACTTTTACTATACAGCACTGTCAGTAAATAACACATTTTTTGCTTTAAAAATAACACATGTTAAAATGTTAATTTTGGTTATAATAAAAATTTTAATAATATATTACATTTTCAAACCTGAAGTAGCCAAAAAAAGCATAGGTAACACTACTTCTTTTTGGTATCATAAGAGGTTTTCTCCCAGCAGGAGGGGAGAGTGACACGGGGGGTGACAGGGCCTTTAGTGTCGTTTGAAACAAAGCATTTACTTCTTCGATTTTGCTGACTTTCCCTCTGACTTCAAAGGCTCTTGATGTCCTCTCATGCATAAACCAGAACACGTACAGGAGTGATTTGGGCACACACAGAACATCTGTGCTTTGTACCATAGCACCACGTATTTACTGAAGCATCACCTCGTGTTTAAAGAGATACAACCTTACTGAAACCCTGAAAGCAATTCCATACTGTGCTTATGCAGTAGGTGCATCTGTAACTACCTGCAATTTTAGAAGCAACTCTCAGAAGAAATTTCCTACCACAAGGTTTCTCAAAAAGAAACCAGAAGATGGGATAAAGAAAATGCAGAGAAAAATCAAATATTAAAATATTTTCTGTCCTGCCCAAGACTTTTCATAAGTTTCCTGCCCGGAACATTCAAGGATAGGCATTTGAGATATTTCTTTATTTTTGCTGGGCCAAGACTGGGTTAGAAATTTTGTTTCTCCTCACAAAATGGAATCTCAAACACATCGCCCCCATCTCATTCAGAGGTCTGGCATATTTTTCCTATGAGCATGAGGCTTTCAGTGGATGCCTTCTGACCAGTCACAACACCCTGTACTAAATTATCTGTCAAGTCTAAAGAAATGTGTAGTGACGTGCTAGTAGTCACCCATGCTCCAAATTAATTATATTTGCTCAGTAAATGTCTCATATGTTTTCTAGTAGGTACTTTTCTTTAATTAAAGCTGACAAACTTCATAGAGAAGACACAATTTGTGTAAGCACCTCTCTCTTTAGTCTTAGGCATCTCTTGCTTTAAACAATCAGAACTGGTTCTTTCCTACACCAGAAATAGAAAGCAGAGCAGCAAAGAGGCAGCAGATATGCTTACAGTAAAATTAAGCAGAGAGTGTTTTATTTACTTCCTGCACTATGTGTCTGATCGAAACAGCTTCCCTACACATCAAAGGAAAATTGATCCAGTGTCTTCATCGAGTAGAAAACCACATTTTAAACCAACCAGGTAGATTGAAGAGCAGAGAAAAATCAATCAGGTGTTTTTTTATTCAAGTAGAGAGAGGCAAAGACATTGATCCATGCCAATTTCTCAGACACAAACCCTCCTAACAATGAGAACAACTTTTGCAAAAGCAGACCCTAGTGCACTACACTCTTTCAGCAGTAATCTGAAGTTTATAACAGAAGATATAATCACCACTGGATTAAATCACAGGTAGAGAATTCTATGCCTTCCATGTTTTCTTCTGACAGCTTCAAAGAGACTTTTTCAAGATACATACAAGGAATAAGTATCAGACATTAGATTCCAAATTTGGTATGAAATTTATCCTAAATTCCTCTGTCCAGTGCTTTCTTTATTGCTTGACTTCCTTATTGACTAGCCTTCAGATGTGCCCAGTTCAAACAAGTATGAATTGTAATGCTGTAAGAGTAATTTAGATTATCAGAATGTATTGATTAGTATTTATTTCTGGTGTGGTTCAAAATAAAATATTTAGGGGGTTTATAGAGTATAACAATCATTCATTAGAAGATAAATTCACAGGAGTCTCACCTGTGATCTAGGGCAGAAATTCCATTGTCCTGAAATTTTAGCCTCTTTACAGATGCTCAAAGGCTCTATATCATGATATCAGAAAGCAGAAAAGGTAGAAGCACCCCTGAAATGTGGCATCCCTGCCAATAGAGGGGAGTTGGAACTAGGTGATCTTTAAGGTCTCTTCCAACCCAAGCCTGTCTATGAATTTGTGCAATGTGTTATTACATCACCTCTGTCCAGTGAAACACAAATGAGCATTGCAAATAAGAAGGCACTCGGATTACACACCAAGTTTATCAATTGTGGTGATAAGGTCAGATGGAATAAACGAATCCAAATCTGCATCCAGAATTCCAAGGGGGTCCAGCTGAGCCACATGATGGCCACGGATCTGAAAAAGGAGGAAAGTAACAGCAAAATGAAATCCCACTAAAAGTCAGACAAAGGGAAAAAGTCAGTGATATCTCTCCATAGTTTGTATATCAGCCACTAAGCTGAACAAGCAAACACCACCAATGTGATGACAGGGTTACATATTCCCCAAGTTTTCCTATAAGAACAAAAAATAAGCATTATATCACTGATATATCACTGGTATAAGTATACCTCTATCAAAAATTACATATTACAACATAATCTTCATTATGTCTGACACACAATTTAACTGGGATAACACTGGAGTTTTAGTGAAGGCTACTAGAGAGAGTATACTCTCAGTCTCTGGGTAAAATTAAGAAAGTATGATGAGCCTGTAGATCTTACCATTTGCCAATTCATTCATTTTGTATTTTTGCCTGAACCCTCCTTTCTGCATCTCCCATATATTAAAATACAGAATTGCTGACTTAAAACAGATTGGTGCTGAAGTAGTTTATATTGACAGTGAAGGGATCACTCTTCCTGAGCTCTGCTCCACATCAGATAGCATCTGACAGCATTTATTTTCATACAGGAAATTTCAGAAATTTGATCTGATAGAACTGATATTCAAGACGCTGAGGAACACAAACTGAGTGAGGAATTTAGCCAGCTTTCAATGATCAGTGGGACTGGTGTTAATGCATGCCACAAGTTGCTATAAACTAGTGAATTCTTATATAACATTGCTACAGAAGAAATAACTAATTGATCCCAGAGAGTCACAAATATAAAACATTTTTAATATGCTTCTTATGCGTGACTCTCATATACAAAATTAACCCATTAAAATCTTTGTATAGACAAATATATTAACAATTTCTCCTTATAATTCTTCTTTTTAAGAACCAATTTTCATCCCTTGGTTGAATTTCATTTACATTACTAGTATCTTAATTGTCCCTGAAAAAAAAAATCAAAATTTATATATAAAGTGCAATTTTAACAGTGAAGTGCATCACACAGTAATAGAATATGATTACAGTCTGGTTCATCAAGAAGTGACCTGTAAAAACACTGTTCAGCTATTGTATATTTGTAGGAGAGTTTATAACAAAATGGTTTCCAGTCATAAGAAACTAGAAATACAGCATCTTTTTTGGAACTACCAGCCCTGTAAACTCAGCCTGACTTCTGTGATTCTTTGCATCTCATGAATCACCAGTAATGAAACTCTGACAGGCCAAATGATGCCCACAGCAACATCTGTGCCATCTGACTGTTTATAGCAGCTCTAAGTTTATCTGACTGGAACAAAGCAAACAATTCTGTCTCAAACATTATCAACAGGAAAGAATTCAGCTCCCTAAGTTACATCTGCTCTTCAGTATTAATAGGAAGAGGAAGAAGATCAGCAGGAATGCCAAAACCCAGAAAGATCAGTAAATGTTGTGCCATATTATTCCAGGAGCAGTTTGGTCTTTAACTAAAAACAGTGTTTTCCTCAATATCAAGGTATTTTTTAGTAAGTCCTACTACTTTCACTGAATACAGAAAATAGTGACATCTGCAAAAATCAGGGATCGACCTTGTGAAAATACATACATAGAAACTTTTCACATATATATTGACATGCTGTATGACTAAATGCACAGACTACCAGAAACTGGACCTTGATTTCTCTGGCCTCCTTTCCTTAAGCACACACATTCTACTGCAAATCCTTCTTTCAGTGTGCCCAGTGCTCTCTGTTAGAACAAGCAGTAGATTAACTGCCTTCTCAAAGTCCAGCTCAACAGAGCACAAGGCAGTTTACCACAAAAACCATAAAACACTGACAGGTTGGAGAAATGAAAACTCTGTATCCTTCTCCATTTCATTTCATTATCAGGCAAAGGAAGGTCACAAATTATCATACCCCTTCAACACTGAATTTAGAGGGTACTAAATAGCTTTTAAAAAGCAGACAGTTGCCTTAGGCAATCCTCTGTGACTGTTTGTTGCAGACACATGGGTGCCTGCCATTTCTACAGACATTTCTGTTCCATCACTTGACAAATACAGGGAGCAAAATGGCAATCCCTGAACTGTGTCAAAGCAGCCCAACATTCTCCAGTTTTCTCTAATATTTCACCAAATTTTTACTGCAAAATTGGTTATTTTCTATATCTAGTTCTAAGAAAATTTCACATATTCTTTATATTCTCAAACAATTCTACTCTTTTGCAACAAATCTCCAACTCAATGACAATGCAATGTGTACCAGAAAAGGCTTTTTAAGAAGTTCCTCTTTTATTCTTCTCACAACACCAAACAGGATTTAAAATACTTAGGGCAAGGAGGAACAGATTCCTCAAATCAAACTGTGGAAACTTCTTGGGAAGTTACTAATTTAAAAGATACTTATGGAATACTTTGTTAAAAACAGTTTTATGGGTTGGTTGTTTTGAGGGATTTTTTTTTTACATCATTTTAAGCCTTTTACTGAAACTAAGATACTAATACAAGTCTAAACAAAAATATTTTAACTTGTTTTTCATTTGGAAAACATCTAACAAAACCCACTGTCCTATTTTCAGTGGAAAAAATAATGAAATTAGACCTAATTTCTTAACGTAAGAAAAGGGTTAAAAATCCAACTGTGACACAAAATCAATTTTGATGAACAGCTCTCTAAAAGAATCCATCAAAGTTAACCCAAACTCAGTAACATCAGCCTCCCCAAATTCAGTTTCTGGTTAATTCATTATTTCTCCTCTCTTTTTACCTATAATCCTGCTCAAATCAGGAATGTTGAGATTCACCTTAGAGGTATGAGCAGGCAAGTACATTCCATCTTTCCTTAAAGAATGGCAGTAACACTTAGAACTGTAGTACAAACATTCTAAGAGGTGAAGGCAGACTTTAACAAACCACTATCTGCATAAAGTCCTTCCAGGCCAAATCAGATGATCAACACCAGGTCTGTGGGTAATCTGAATTATGAGTTTGCTAAACCAGAGGATCATCCCAGTCTGAATCCAGCACTTCCATGCTTAGACACTGAGCTGAAAGAAAAGCTGTCTGGTTCAAGGCATTTTGGATCAGAAGCAAGACAACAGTTCAGACCAGTATACAAATGAGAACATAAAAAGGAAGGAGGTTGTTTGCACAGAAGAGCCCCAAGATGCCCTTACCTGGTACGCTCTTATCAAGGACTGCACAGCAAGGTGGTCTTCAACAACCTTCTCAGCCTTCCCCGGTGGTGTTGGGGCCAGGCCGTGGCTCTGCAGGAATGAGCCCTTGCCTTCCACCTGAGCTGGCAGATGGGCTGCTTGGCCAGCGTTAGCGCTCCGGAAAAACACATCCCAGGACTGCACACGTGGGCACAGAAGAGAAATATTTATTATTTCAAACAAAAGTCTAACCCAAAGCAGCTCTTTCAAGCTGCAAATGGAAGCTCACTGCATTACAGTGTTAAACACCACTACAGACAACAAAAAAAAGAGCACTGACATGTCCCAGTCTCAGTAGCAACTGTGTGCTTTATTTACATAGAACACTTCTCTCATTTCTTACACCAAGCTTCCTCAGCACACAGGACTGTAGAGCATCTTCATATATTATCAATTCACACAGCTCTTTTGAATTGTGCTGTTTATTCAGGTAGCCAAGAATGCATACAATATCATGCTGCTGGTAAAGAGCTATCAAGCCTATAAAACAAAGAATCTTAATAAACTAAATGAATCCATTCCTTTAATGATACTTATAGAATTTATGGTACTTCAAGACACTCACTGATTATGTTAAATCAAAATCAGTTCTTAAGAGCTTTTCTTGAAGAAACTTGAAAAGCAATTAAAGCTTTTTCCATGAGACTTGTGTTCTAAGATCTTTTCCTCACCAGCTTAGATTACCTTACCATGAAAGAAATTATGGGCCTGGTTTCAGGTGCAAGTCATAATTTTAGAAACTGAATCACAACAAACAAAAGATCCTTTTATTCCTTCTGTTCTTTTACACAAGCTACTTCACTCACATATGCCCAAATCTTGTTTTCCTGAACTATTTTCATTCTGATGAGGTGGTCACTGTGCCAAGTGAGAATGGTATCAGATGTATGAACGCTAACAGAGAGCAGCAGAATGGGACAAAACGTGAGACACACCCAGCAAAGAAGGAGGTCTGTGTAAAACACTTCCCTCAGTCGACTAACTTCAGAAAACAAAAAGGAAGCCACTTAAAAATTTACATATCTTTGTGACTGGAATAGAAGAACTGCAAGGGAGAAATCAATGCAAGGATGCAAGCCTTGCAGATTTCCATTACATGTCAAAGAACTGAGTGCCAGAAAAAAGAAAAAGTAATCCAAAGCAATTCTTTTTAAAAGATTACTTAATATATGCATTACAGAACCCACAAAATAATTAAAATCATGTAATACAAGCATGGTGTGACAGAAAAGTATTTACAAAATCCTTTTTGTTTCCATTAACAAAAAGGCCTCATACTGAAATTTCTAAAGGCTCTAAGGTGTTCAGAAACACCATGAGAGGGGCAGCATAAAGGAGCTAAACAGAATCTGGGGGGATTCACTGAACCTGTGGGTAGGATTCTCATCACTAGCATGAGGCCACTGCCCCAGAAACACTGCTTTAATGCACCCCTCTTACTTCCTTAGTCATACAAAGCTGCATCGATACAAACACAGTAAACCTAATTTATCACCCTGCTCTTACACAGGCTTATCTAAACATAGCCTGACTTTTATATGGCCTGACAAATTAAGGCAGACAGATCATGTGTGGTGGCCAGTTCCAAACACACTGATGAAGAATTCATTCCTCCTCTCTTCTCTTGTTTATGCCCATTTCCTTTATTCTTCTTACCTTGACATCTTGGCAGCCACACTGAGATTAGAAGTCTGAATTTACATCCTATAAGTGGTCTACAAGTGCCTATTAGTGTGACTGTATTTCAGCTGGAAATCTCTCTATGCACCTTCTTGGTCTGTGTTAAGAGGAGAATTGTTATTCCATGCCTGCACAGCACCCAGTCTGAGAGTCTGGAGACCCCTGACTGTGAAAAACAATCATAATCCCTCTTTTACCTACCAAAGGTACTTAGACTGGAGAAATTATTTGGGCAATACACAGTTATAAATTTTCATTAAGCATTAAATTAAGAAATTCCAAACACACATTTGGATCCATGACATCTCTCACATTCTAAGTTTTAATAAAGAATTTGCTTTGCTTACGTTAAGGTTTTTTCCTTACTTTTTCTAATGCCATGATACACATATAATAATGATAATAATATAACTATTCCTTTGGTGAGTAAAACCCTTCATTTAAATGTAAAAGTTATCACAGCACAGTTCCACAAACAACTGAATGTGTTTTTAGATAAGTGCTCTGCTGAGAGAGTTGTTAACAAACTCCAAACAGACTTTCCCAACAGGTGATCTGGTTAAGGAGAGTCAGTATAGGGCTCTTCCTTCATGCAAACTCACAAATATAAAGAAAAGGTTTCCATCTGAAGATCCAGCCAGCTGAGACAGAATAGACCCAGGTTGTTTTTTCCTATCACATTTTTGAACTTATTGATTTGTTGGACAGGCTTGACATTTAATCAGAGGGGAGGGAAAATACATCATTTGGCTACAGAAAATTAGTTTTTACTAGATACACATCCATCAAAGCCTTTACAAATTTCTATAGTGTCTTTCAAGATTGATACCAGATCATAGTCTTCAAGTTCTGTGTATCAATGTCAGTCTTGGGCAACAGCATTTGCCACGTGACTGAACAGATACAGGACCAGCTTAATCCCATAGCAAACCTTCAGCTTCTCAACTAAATCAGTATAAAGTTCTTCAAGAAAATGGTAGAGGAGATTTATAATACAAAAATATATTCACCAAAAAAAAAAAAAAAAACACCACCGTAGTGATAGATGATACCTTTTCTTTCCTTCTGCCAGCAAATCTATATTGTAGTTAACCATTATTTTCTCAAGTAATATAACACAAATAAGTGATTCAGTGGCAACAATCACTGTTGCAATTATAATAACAAGTAACATATGCTTTATCTTAATAGTTTGGGGTTTTTTCCCAGTGCCATCACGATATTCATCAATTGCAGTGAGGACAGTGAAGCCTTAGAAGACACACACTGAGCACCTCTATATCATTAAAAAAAGAAAATTAATAAAATGAAGTCAAAGCAAAACACTCCCCCACATTTGTTTCCTAGTCCACAAACCAAGGAGGTGATTACACCCTCGCAGCAGAGCGGCTGCACACAGGATAACATGGCAGGCATTATGTACTCCACAGCCAACCATGTAGTTTTGTAATTAATCTTGTGATAGTAATAACTGAGCCTTGTCAAGCTTCTCTCTTATGATCTATGGCCCTGACACCAAGCTTCAAGGAGAAATAATGATGCCTTTTTCAGAGCCCACGTCATTTTATTCTGATTGTTGTTTTGGCTGCTCTATGACAGGAAATTCAAAAGGCGAGGAAAAGCAGGAAATCCTCCACAATGGATTTGTACAAAGGACAAAAGCTCTTGTATATATAAATATATATACACATGCATATTCCTTGATATGAAAGGAGAAATTCTTAGAAACACAACATATGCTCACTGGAATGTGACAGCCATATTTCAGACAGCTGTAAATAAGCATATGTGGGAAGACATGTCCAGTCAAATCTTCTGAGAGGGAAATCGGTTCAGGAGCCCTGATTAATTGGAGATTCTAAGTACAAGTGAATAGAGTATGACTTTTAAAGCCCAGGAAAAATCAAGCTTTTCCATCTAGTCAATGAGGAGGCACAACCCCTCTGAAAAAGGGTTATCTAAGAAACATGGGGAGAAATAGAGTATAAAAAGGAAAATGAGGAAAGAGAATGCAATGTGTACATGCACAAGCTGGTTCTCTAAACCATGCTGGACATACTGAATAGAACAATGAAAACGAGTGGCCTGCAGAGAGCCATTAACAAAACCATGATCAACACCATGTGGTATCTCTTGACATTATTTTCCAACAATTCTTCTCCTTTCCATACCTGAATGACAAATGCACAACTTTACAGTCAAAATCACAGCGCAATTTTTTTCTGTATTTTTAAGAAAACAGGGTGATTTCAACCCTTAACATTTTTTATTTGTTTTATGAAAGCTCAAATTGAATAAATTCTGCCAACAAAAATCTTGGGATGGTATTTGCAGCTTTCAGCCAATGAAATGAAATAGTTTTCAAGAAACCAAAAATTAATTTTGTTGATGAAACAAAGTAGAATTAATTGGCATTCTTCTCTCCCTCCAGTTTTTTCATAGGCTGTAAAAAAACCTAATAATTTAGGCAAGAATAGCTGTAATCCATTATTTCCATTCATCATATTCTTTAAAGCCTCATAAATCAGGGACACGGAGAATTTACTTCAGTTTGTTACTGTTGCAAATTTATTAAACACAGTTAACCCAGAAAAAAAATTCACACAGTTTTATAATCGTGCTGGTTTGTCTGGGGTAGTTAATTGCACAGCAGCTGGTTTGGATTTCAAAAGGTGGTTGGCAATACAGAGATGTTGTTGTTATTGCTGAGCAGAGCTTACACACTGTTAAGGCCTTTCTGCTCCTCACCCCATCAGTGAGCAGGCTGGGGGTGCACAAGGAGTTGGGAGGGACAGAGCCAGGACAGCTGAGCCCAGCTGACCAAAGGGACATTCCAAACCACATCATGCTCAGCGTGGGGAAAGCAGAAGGAAGGGGGGACATTCAGAGTGATAGCATTTGTCTTCCCAAGTCACCTTTAAATATGCTGGAGCCCTGCTGTCCTAGGGATGGCTGAACACCTGTCTGCCCATGGGAATTGGTGAATGAATTCCTTGTTTTGTTTCGCTTTGCTTGTGCATGCAGCTTTTGCTTTCCCTATTAAACTGCCTTTGTCTCCATCCACAAGTGTTCTCACTTCTACCCTGCTGATTCTTTCCCCCGTTCATGCATGTGCGTGAGAGAGAAAGCACAAGTGGCTGTGTGGTTGCCAGGTGGGGTTAAACCACGACAAAAATGCATCTTGAATCACCTGGGATCCACTCCCTAGGCCACACCCTACATTTCTCTGTCAACTCACTTGTGCCGATTTATTGCTTGCTGTTCAACCCACAGCCTGCATCACCTCAACAGGATGCATGACCAGACTGCGCCTGACGTGCCCGATGATCTGAATGGCCTTTGGGCAGGATTTTTAGCACTGCTGCCTGCCCGGAGCACCAGTCCGCAAGGCTCAGGAGTGCATCTCGCGGAGCCGTGGTTCAGCACCCTGGCCAGCTCCGGGCCCGCGCTGCCGCGGGCTCCGCACTCCCAGCCGCACCCAGGGGAACCTCGCACCCACAGACTCCCTGCAGCGCTTCCCGCTGCAAAAGGCACTCCGCTGCCAACGGGACAAATCAGCACTTCATTCCGCTAAAAGAAGTTAGCCAGAAGCCAATATAATGTAAATACAATGAAAAACAAGCTGTCACCTTGATGTCACCACACACTCCTTATGCATGAGTTCATCCCTTCAGCAACCCCAGTATAAAAGGGTTGATATCGATCTATATCGACACATCACGAGGACTTGGCAGAAATTCAGTGCACCCACATAATGTGCTACCCCACCCCACAGTGGTGGAGCTCAGCTGGCAGCTACAGGACATGGCTCAAAGTCAGATGAGCAAGAGCCACTCCTGGAGAAGGTTTCTCCATCCCAAGTTTAGGTGTAACATAGAAGAGCTAGGATCAATCTGCTGTGTGAATAACAGTCAGTCTTCAGAGCTGGCACTGCACATGTCACCTTTTAACAAGGCTAAGTTCATACACAACATCCAAAGAAAAAAATAAACAGCTACAAGACCACCCTTCTTGGTTTCCTTTTTTGTTTCTGCCCTCGGCATGCGTCACTTCCTCACGCTCTAGACAGATTATCAGACTTGGAACAACAACTTCTAAGTGACATTTTGATATACGTGCCTCGAGAAGAAGGGAACAGACAACCAATTTGGTAAACATTTTGGGCACAATTCACATTACTTCCTGGAAAATGACCTGTCTGACTGAGAATTGATCAGACTTCTCATCGGCTTCTTAAGTTACTATACATGTATCACCATAACAGAGCCCTCTTTGGCAGCAGAAAGCTTGTTAAAAAATAAGCCTATGTATTTTGTCCACAAGAAAGGATTTGGGTAATAGAGCTTTTAGAAAAGCAAACAAATGTCTATTGCCTGGACAGACAAGGAGAGACACAAAACAAAATACTTTTCAAGATACTTCAGAAGAATATTCTGACAATTTCAGATTCAGTTTTAAGGTTACAACTTCCACAGTTTAATCCAAAGGCAACTGAACATCCATCTTCTTCAGACAGTTTAGAAGCAGCAACTTCAACACATATTATTTAAATATAACATATTTAAATGTAACATATTCCCTGATAGTCTTACTATAAACCAAAAAATTAAATATACTTTATTTTTGAATCTTCTTCTAGATGTAATGAATTACTTAACTGACTGCTTGACCAGCATTTCCACAGAGGAATAAAGTTTCAGAGCAGCTTTCTATTTCTGGTCTGGACTTCTCATTCTTTCTGCTCTGCTCACCATGCCTGTGCCTCCTCTGTACTTTCATAGTTGCAATATCACATCTTACACCAATCAATAGGTGGGAAATTAATTTCACGTTTTTCATTTCACACAAGATCTTTTTCTGAAGTTTTTATTAAGAAGCAAGTGAAAAAGCAAAACCTATTCCACGCTTAACCCAGATTACAGTCAAGTTTTAGACTTACCTTATGTACGCTTTTAGGGTTTTCAAGCCACGCATAGTACATTTCCTCCACGTAATTGGAATTACTCCCACTCAGGAATGGCTCTGAGGTTCCTGATGAAACATAGCGTTGGCCATGTACAAATGCCCTTCTGGCTATATCCTGCTTTTCCAGAAGTTTAAAGCCATGCGTCTTCAGCACAGCTGCAAACAACTTCAGATGACTCATGTTTGTTTATTAGCCAGACGATCCAGGTCTATTAATAAAATAAAACCAAACTCAATCAGAAGAAGAGCCAATTAATTGCAGACACACTTCAGCCTCACTGCAAAAACTGAGGTTTCTGGCTACAGTGCTCCAGGACAAAGCTCAGGCCTAGGCTCCCTTAGAGTTGCAGCCACAGCAGTGGAGTGGCTGCTGCTGGCCATCCCCCATCAGGCAGCTCCTGCAATGGCAACCACCCTGCTCCCTGCAGCAATCACCACTTGTGCCGCCTGCCCCGGGCCCTGCAACAAATGGGGCTGCTAATCCCTGACCTCCCTGGAGCTCCTGGCAACCCCGGCTGCGCTCTGTGTGTTTGGAAAGGCCCGGCCTTTTACCCACTCACACTGAGGTGAGGTCAGCAAACAGTGTCAGCCACAGGTGCTGTGGAAAACAAAACGCTGCTGCCGCAAATCTGTGCCACTAACAGAGCTGACTAAATAATTACAAGTGTTAGCTAAGCGTTCATATTGACATTAGCCTTCAACCAAACAGTGAAACACTGAGAAAAGGCTCACTTTAATTTGTTTTCCTAACTGGCAACATTGATCTTGTGCTTCCAATGATCTCCTATGAGCTTTCTAACAAGGATAGCAGATTCCATAAAATTTAGAATTGAGAAATTCAATTTTCCAATTCAATTTCCCCCAATATGGGTTGAATCTTCTGAATGCTGAACATCAGCTCCAGTGCTAGCAAAGGGACTCAGAGCTCACCTTCAAAATAAAAAAGAACAAGTGCATCTTAGAATTAGTCCCTAAATAATATAATCTTAATGCTGAATTTGCTAAAACTGCACAGAAAGAGCAATAATGTCAAAAGAAATGATTCATTTTGTTTTCATTTAAAAAGTATTTAGAAAGCTAAAATAACATGAACAATACAGTATTAATTTAGAAGAATTATAATTCAGATTTAACTCCAAAGCGCCTCTCATTTGTTTAGCTGTCCATCTGGAGAAATAATTTATTTGGCCCAAGGTAAAACCCAAGGTCTTTTGTTGCTTGGTGTGACTGAACAATTGCTAACAACAAAAGTAAAAAGCACAAAAGTACAAAGTACAAAAGTACAAAGTACAAAAGTACTGAGTTACCAAATGAATGTTGAAGGTTTTTTTAAAAACGACACTTTTACTTTGAATCATAGAAAAAAAATTAATGTTACCTATTACATGTTAAGATTCCTTTCTCTCTAATTCAAAAATACCATTAAAAGATACCATTTAAAATTTCATAAACATTTTCTGTATATAAATCCCATTAAATTATTTTCTCACCATTTTTCCTCTTACAGTGTCCTTTCGAAAAACAAAATACATGGTTATAAAATGCCTAATTTTCTAAGGGATATGAATAGTTATATTTTTCATCACCCAATTTAAAAGTTAACACTGATCCTTAAAAAAAAGAAAGAAAAAGGGCTCCTACTAAATAAAACAGTGTTACTGCTTGATCTTCTCTGGCATCACATTTTTAGCTCAATATCTATTTTAAAACCTGATGACTAGATCCTTTTCTTCTTTTCTGAGTCACTACCTTTAACTGTATCATCCCAGCAGTGAACTGCCCTTGATGGTACCAGATCCCCTTGTCTACTCTTTCAAGACTTCTGCAGCCTTTTCATTCTCATCTACAGCAGACCTGAGCTGGAGCTCCTAAGGGCAGAGGCCATCATCCACTTGCTGGATGCTCTAAACAAGCATTTGTCCACATTCTCCAAGTGCCCAGACACGTGGAAAGTGTTCTTCCACGGCAGCATCACTGAAATTCGCACCCAGTCCTCATTTAAACCTGTGAGCTCCTCAAAACCACACACTCTTGTCTCTCCACCCAGCATTTGCAGTAAGTTGGCAGCAGTTGGGCTGCTGGTAAGCTGAACCCCTACTCATGGGTGTTATTTCCACCTGCTCATACTCCCTTGTCATTTCCCACTTCACAGATTCAAAGTTTATTAGAATGCCTGTGGCAACACCCATCTCTGACCAGGGCTCCCAGGCAGCTGGAGGAACATGAACACCATCAGCACCATTTTGGGAGCAGATTAAGTCCTGCAAGAGCTCAGTGACTCCAAGAGCATGACAGAGCTCATACACTGTCTACATACATAATTCTCTGTAAGATTTAACGGCAGGTATACATGATGTCATTCTGCAAAACTGGGTGAGACTTCAACATGTTAGAACAGTAAGAACAGAGAGGTCACCATGGCACAACTTTGTCTGTGCCCATTCTCACAGGAATCATTATTGCACCTACCTTACTGCATGCAAATCTCACCCTCTGCCACAAAACCTTTGCACACACACACTCATTCCTAAGGGATCACCTGCTCTCACTTAAAGTGCTTTGTAAAGACTTGAGAGAGAAGGGAAAGAGAGGAACGTTTTTCTCAGTTTATCGTACTGCAGCAGCAAGATTCTTAAGCACAGGTAATTTTACACTTTTTCTTCAAAATATGTCTGCCTGAAGAATGTGTAGCTCTTTCTTCTAGAAGTTAGTAAAGAACACATAACAGAATAAGAAAAAATTGGCAGGGAGATTGGAAAATGGGTGCAAATGATATAATATATAACAGAAACAAAGAGCTTTTAAGTGGTACCAGTCACTTCCCTGCAGTTCTATTTAAATTTCAAAATGGGGTCAGAGCCATACTTCAAGCAGTAACTACTGAATATGCAATCTATAAAAGCATATAGGAGCTATGCCATTCCAGCCAGATTCCAGTTACAGATTAATATGACTCAAAACCCGACTTCTTCCTAGTTTTTCCCTCTGCACACCTTGCTCTTCAGCACAGATGTCAGCTGTCAGCAGCTAAACAAACCAGAGACCACCAGCGTGATCACAGAGCATCCCAGCCCACTCAGCCTTGAGACTGTCAGTCACAAACCGGCACCCAAGACAGCAAACAGGAGTCAGGCAGAGTTAGAACTGTTTCACTTCAATATGCTTCCCAAACCAACCCTGAAATGGAAACAGTGATTGGAAAGGGATCAAGCTGAGCTAAGAGCAACCTAAGGAATGGCATTAATTAAATCTCCACCGGAGGTCAAAAATAAGAAAGAAGCAGTGAACCACAAGAACAACCTGATATTTAATGCACCACAGCACCCTCAAAATGGTGGAAGTAAATGAAAGCCCTAAGCAGATGAAAATTCCTGCAGCTGTTCTGTCTCAAACAACACCCTAGCTTTCACCTGGCCACTTCCACCTCTAGAAGTGCCCTAATGTCACAGGCAGTCTTGGGAATTATTCTACCCAGGTTTCTAGAGGGTCACAGAAGCATGTGGAAAACAGACAGCAGACACTTCTGACAGCAAAGTCTTTATGCAGCTCTTTTTAAGATCACTTTCAGTATAAACACACGGCATATATGAATCAATATCCTCCTGGAATTGCCAGTGACCTTATTGCGTTTCTTAACAGATATGAGGCCCTGCTGCCAATGTTCACAAATGTTCTTTATGCTCTGCAGAAGTGGTTAAAAAGTCTGGTCCATATTTCATAAAAATAGTTTTTCATCCACTATCATGGTAATTTCCCCCAATATTCGCACAGCTTACACTTAAAGTTCTTTTTAAGACTGAGTAATTCAAATAACACAAGGCTGACAGTGAAAAAAAAATGGATGAACATGATAAAGTTTCTCCAAAAGATTATCACAGATAATTTAAATTAGAGATATAGGGAATATCCTTATTAAATAAGGCTACTTCAGGGATACCTCCATGCACTAGATGTTTCTTTTCCCCCAGCACAGCTATGCCATGCTGTACAGAGAATCCTGATTCTCCTCACAGAAGTTGACCTACAGGAGGTTTCCCAGCGGCGCATTCACCTCAAGGTGCACAGTGCGAGTCCTGGGCAATGGAGGCGTCTCGGAGCAATAAAACCTAACGGGTTTACTGCCCTACCCTGGAAAAACCCACCTTCAGCGGGTACCAGAGGGAACCAGAGGGGTAACACCACCACAGACTCCAGCTACCAGCAGAGCAGAGGGAGGATGTGGGAGGGTCGGGTTTGTTCTCCGGCCCCTCCCCGTAACGCCAGGACGCGGTGTCCCGGTCACCCTGGCTACCGGGGGCCGGAGCCTGCCGGGCTGTCAGGGCTGAGGCATCACCGGAGCCCGGGCCGGGCCGCCCCGCTCTCCCCGCGCTCCGGGGCCCGGCCCGGCCTGCGGCGCGACCCCCCTGGGGCGCACGGCGAGAGGCCCCGCCGCGCCGGGGGCCTGCGCGGGGACGGGCCCTGCACCGCGGCCGGGCCCGGCCTGGCTCCGCCGCCCCCCGCCCCTCACCGGCGCGGACAGACCTGCGGGGGCGCGGAGGCTCCAGCGCATCCGCGGGGCGCGGCAGGGAGGGCGCGGAGGGAAGGGAGAGAGGCAAGGGAGGGAAGGGAGAGAGGCAAGGGAGGGAGCGCCGGGAGCGCCGGGGCGGGGGCCGCACCTGCATCACGTGAGGCGCGCGCGCTGAGGTCACGGCGGGGCGGGGCCGGGGCCGCTGCACCGGCATCACTGCCCGGGGACACGGGACACACCCGGGACACACCCGGCATCACCGCCCGGGGACACGGGACACACCCGGGACACACCCGGGACACACCCGGCATCACCGCCCGGGGACACGGGACACACCCGGGACACAGCCGGGACACACCCGGCATCACCGCCCGGGGACATGGGACACACCCGGGACACAGCCGGCATCACCGCCCGGGGCCACGGGACACACCCGGGACACACCCGGGACACACCCGGCATCACCGCCCGGGGACACGGGACACACCCGGGACACACCCGGCATCACCGCCCGGGGACACGGGACACACCCGGGACACACCCGGGACACACCCGGCATCACCGCCCGGGGACACGGGACACACCCGGGACACACCCGGCATCACCGCCCGGGGACATGAGACACACCCGGGACACACCCGGGACACACCCGGGACACACCCGGGACACACCCGGCATCACCGCCCGGGGACACGGGACACACCCTAGGACACACCCGGGACACAGGACACACCCGGGACACACCCCGGGACAGGTCCCCAGCCCTGGGGAACGCCCCCGCCCCTCGGGACACGCCCCGGGACATGCCCACGACCCCGGCCCCTCACAGCCCCGGCCCGGTGCCGTGGCGGGTGGGCAGCACTGCAGGCGTTTCGGTGCTGCCGCCCCTCAGCTCTCACCAATCGTGTAAATACAGGAGAGAGCACCTGCGACAGGGAACCCTAAGGAAGCCCATCCCATGGACAAGTTCCTAGCACAGCTCCTGTGCACGAGTTGGACGGGAAGAGGATGGGAATACAACTATGCTATTGGGCAAACACGTTTGCTCTCCAAAATTTGTGCATAGACTGCACATAGTAGACCTTAAAAAAATGTAGTATCTGACTTATATGACCAAATCTAAATTGCAAGACAATACAATTTCAAGTGTTCCTTTGCTGGTAGAATTCTTATTTACATCTTTTGTGTTTTCTCCTGGTTGCCTTCAAATTACATGTCTGTTCATTTTCTCTCCCAAATCAGAAATTAAATATTTTTTATTCACCTGCTCTCAATCAAGTTATAACCAAGATCAAATGGCTATATATATATATGGTAAAATTGGTATTTCAGATAACTATTGACACCATCACATACATTCCAATGCTTGGTAACTTTCTGGGTAAGTAATAAGATAAGATTGATGGGGGAAATGGACACACCTTAAAAGGGAAGAAGAGAGAAAGAACTATAATCTGCTTTGTGCTAAAGATATAGTGCAAAAAAGAGTTTATCAGAGTCAGGTGGGCAGAAATGGAAAAACCTTAGGAAGGAGCACAACAGGCTTCATCTGGGGTTTTGTCACCTAACGGCCACTCAGATTTTCTTGAGGCTTACTGGTTGATACAATTGTTGATTAGAGTAAAATTAATTCCTTCAAGATGAAAAACCCCTTAATCCTCACATAAATACATCAAACAACCTTATTATCATCTCAGCAGTTTTCCTAGCAGCTGTGCACCTTCAGGGGACTGCAGAGCCAGGGTGTGAATGATGTGTTCATGGTTTTGTGCTACAGTGTTCAGCACAGGGAACAGACGGAGCAGGGATGGGGCACAGGGAGCCCCCAGGACAGCCCATCCCTCGCTCAGTGCTCCCGGGGAGGGTGGCCCAGCACCCCTGCAAAGGGAAATGGGTGCTGAACTGGTACCTGCAGCTGGCCAGATGCTGCTTGAGCCTTCTGGCAAGTGGTGAAACATTGTTAGATGTTATAACTACTAATCGAGTCTTAACCTTATTACAGGCAGACAGAAGCCATCTTTAGAGCAATCGTGTTATGCTGACTGAACATAAATTCAATTAAAAATCATAGTGAAGACAAGCAGACCTCCCCTCCACTTTAGAGGGAAACCCACACGTCAAATCTGACTGTGAATACCATTGCAGTGAACAGGATAAATTAAATATCCTTGGATAGATACTAAGATATTACAGTATGTTTCAAGTGCTTATGGTGTTCCCAAAAGCCTTTGCCCAGTTTCACATTTGTGTTATATTTATTTTCTTTTTTTTCAATGCTTCACACAATGGGAATTTGTGTGCTCGAAACAGCAAGATTGTGGTTTATTGGGATTTGGAGCAGCTCCCAAATTCTCCAATATTTTTTGTGACTTGATTGTCCCACCAGGCTGCCCCAGCAGCTTTTGGTGTACTGAGCTATTGCCTTACTGCTGCTGGCTTCTGGTGTCACTTTGTCACCAGTCTGCACCCCTGAGCGGCACCTGCTCGCCACTCATCCATTTGCTCTCCAGTGAGCCCATGATGGACAATTTGCTCACAATTCCTGTTTCAATTCTTACAATTTCCAATAACAACTCACATTTACCTGCCCATTTATGTGTCCACTTGTGTACTTACCTCTCCCTCTGGCCAGCCAAAGGGAGATACACACACGGCTTTGCTTCCTGCGAAACCATCATACTTTGAAATTGGCTGGAATGGAAATCCATCAGCAGAATGGAAACTTGGAAAAAAACTGCAATTCCTAGCACACACAGAGTCAGGTGTGCCAGCTTGCTTCACATGGTTCTCGTGCCAGCTCCACAGTGAGGAAGCATTATGTGTTAGAAAAGTTTTGTACTGAATAAAATGTGCAGCACAGGATAGTCACAACAGCACCCCTGTGCTGTGAGAGGTGAAACTGCCTGCTGTGCTGAAAGGCACACTGCCTCACCATTATTTATTTTTATATTTATGTCCTGTAGCAGACCAGTGTGAATCTAAAAGGTTTGCTTACTTATTTCTGCCTCATCTCTGTCTTATCTCAGGCATGAGTTAACAAAACTAGATCCAATCTGTTTAAACAATCCAAAGCATTGTTTTAACAAAACTAGACCCCAGCTGGTTTTGGAAACTCAGTGTGCTGCCCACTGAGGGCACAATGTGCTTGTTCCAGGGTATGGTGCTGCACACCCCTTTAATGCTTTGCCCCAGTCTTTGCTTGGGTCTGGTACGAGGGCTTTCCTTGGCGGATCAGGAGCCACTTGCAATCAGCAGTGAGCTCCCGCGGTTAATTGCTCCACACAACTCTCTCTGCAACACAGCACGACGTCTCAGTGGGCTTGTTTTTTCAAAGGGTAATCTCATAGGAGGTGGTCTGGGTACAGGATTACTCATAGAGGACAATCTCATTAATAGCTTCCCCTCCTGAGATAGATACATTTATGTATTTTAGGCAACTCTTCATTGTTGGTAATGTAATTCCACTAGAGACAATGTTGACCTAAGTTCTCTTTAAGCCAAGGCAGAAACTCCATTTGCCTTTATTTCCCAATGTGTTTATTACACACACAGACTACAAACTAACAGAGGTTCAAATCTAAAGCACTATCTCTTCTCAAAGCAAGGCAATTTGGAAACTGTAAAACTAAAATCTGCTCCCACTTTGACCCTAACATGGATGTCACACAGGACTCTGGTCATTATGTGTGTCTAACATTTAAATTTGAGACCTAAAAACCTTAGATTCCAGACCAAACAGCTGCAACAAATGATTCAGTCAGGTTTCAAAGGAGTGGCTTTGCGGGTTTTCCTAGGTAGACATTTCAAATACATGCTAAAACCTTTTTTAAATCCCCTTTTTTTGTCAACAAATAATTTATCAAGCTTTTCTCCCTCTCCAGCCCTACATAAAAGAAGTATTTTAACTACATCTGACACCTCCTGCAGAAAAGTTCACATGAGGAATTTCACATGGGTTACTTCTGTTCCCTTTGCTTTCTGAAACCTTGGCTCTGTGTGCTATAAGCTTCTGTAATATCCCTGAATAAACTTCCCATGGTAAAGGAGATGTGCTGCTGGATGTCTGAGGGACTAAAGTCAGTCCCAGTTTCACAGGGCTCCTTGCTTTGGGCAGGTTAAATGTGAAGCAGCAGGGAGAGCCAGCAGCATGCTGGGCTGTGCAACTGAGGCACAGCCAGGAGCTGCAGGGAAGCAGTGACTGCCCTTTCCTCAGACACAGGGATAACCTGGGGGAGGGAGTTCAGCAGGAAGACAGAGCCAGCAAAGGCAGGCTCTTCACTGTCTGCACGGCAGGAGGATGAGAGGGTGAAATAGAAATGGTTCAAAACATTGTTCACTCAGAGGGTAAAAGACATCACAATGGGGATGGAGAAACATGATCCCATCTTTGGAGGCATCTGGACCCAGCCAAACAAAGCCCTGGACAGCCTGGTGTGACTCCACTGCTGATCCTGCTTTGAGCCCTGGATGACCTCCAAGCTTCCTCCCAACCTGACTGAAGCACCTATGATTTGTACCAATTTCACAACAAAAGTCATCTCAAGGGTAAGCAGGCCATCATTACTTAGTCAACAGATAAACTCATAATGATAGTTATCTGAATAACAGCTATCCTGGGTTTACTTATTCTCTGTTCTAAAATTTCAGGCTGTGATGCTCTGGAGAAAACAGGTACAAGTACAGAGTGTTTTATTGGAAGACCAGTAACAGCCAAGACTGTTCCTTGATTGACTCTGACCAATAGATCATTTTCAAGTGGCTTTATTCTCCAAACATATTTCTGGATAGAATCAAACTGCAGGAGCCCATTTGTCTGGCCACAGATCTGTTAGAGAGAGACAAGCTAGACAATAGAAATGGAAATTTCCTGATTGAAAATCAGGAAAACACAACTTCTACTTGGTGGTTTCCCAAGTCTTTCCTAACAAACCAGCCCATTACAGCTACAAGAACAAAACAACTGTTGCTGTAATTATTTCTTTGATACCTCACTGTATTTTCATTAAATTCTTAGGGTAAACAATTAACTACAGTACATACAAAGCAGCGAGTGAGTCAGTAAGATACGTAGGTTAAGGAGGAACTCTGGCATACAACATTTATTATAGCTGCCAAATAATGAATTCATGTGGAAATTAGCGAGAGCACTAAACTTAATTTGTCCCACTATTTTAATGGCAGGTTAGTACATTGGCAGGCAAAACAGCAAGAAGTCTTCCCACTAACTGTGGAAACAGATCACTACTGGCACTGCAAAAGAGCCTGCCAGCATTTGGCATGATGACAATGAACAAAGCACAGCCAACTGCCCTTTCCTTAACCAAAAAAGAATTGAAAACATCTTCTTCTATTTTACCAGTAGATTAGGAGAAAACTGCTAGAAAATGATTTTCAGTATTTGCAGGCGTTTCATTAGAGAATTCTAACAAAACTAGAAACAATTAATTATTTTTGATACCTTTCTTTTGGCTACATCTAAAATACACTGTATTTTGTTAGATTGTTGCTTTAGGTAACAATAGAATTTTAAGGTGCCCTGACTTCATCATACTCAACTGGAAAATGATCCTAATCTCTCTAGAACTATACCACTGGCTGTGTTTTCTTCAGGAAGATCTATTTTGATTTTTAATGCTATTTATCCAGATGAAGGAATATGTAATTATCTTTTATTTGGAAGAAAATAAATAAGGTGAGACAGTTTTCCATCAGCTAAAACTTCTGGGGTATCTGAGATTTACAGCTCTCACTAGGAGCAGGGTTTGCTAATGAAGCTTTTGAAGCCACAGTGGCAGTGTCTGATTGTAATTGCTGAAAGGTGACTCTTGAAGAGCTTTATTTGCACTAATCAACACCACGTTGTGCCTCAAAGTTAGAGTTCCCTTAGAAACACTGTCCCTACTGAGTTATTCTGCAATAACTAAACAGGCTTTTTTGTTTATTTCTGGTTTTTAGAAGCAAAAACTTACCTGTTTTTCAATGGGATCCTTTGGAGTTGCACTCCAAACCTGTTGTGCAGTTAAAATGTCATAATTTCTTTCTAACACTTTGCTCTGGCATTCCCAACTTTCTCTTCTGGTGCAAGAGCCAAAGGGACCATCTGCAAAAGTATTAATGTAAAATACCCAAGGGCTCAGGGGTGGCCTGGGAATGTCAAACCTGTTGGATATAGAGTCACAATCATTTCTTATCTTCCTTATGGTGGCCATTTGGAAACATTACATTCAGTGCTGAACTCAGCTGGACAGTACTGGAGAGTGATTCTGCTTCACAGCTGAAGCAGCTGCATGCTTCCTTTATATTTAGTTTCCAGCAAACTGTTCAATTGTTTTCCTGTAAAGAGGAAACACCCAAACTGAGTAGATGTGTGAGCATCTCAGTTACCAAGGTGAGCTTACTGTTCATGCTTCATGGGGACTCCTGATCCTCTAGCTGCCACCATATCACCAAATACATTTTCAGAAAAATAGTGTTGGTGCCATAGAAAAAATGCAACAACTCACCCCAAACTTATCCCCAGTATGTAGTTTTGGGTTTGTTTTATCATCTTGGAGTAAACTGTTCTAGCTTTGCTCTAAATTCCTTTCAGAACAGTTTGCTGTGCAGGCCATGCTGTCACATCACAGAGATCCCCCTATTTTTCAAAGTCCTCACCCATGGACACTGAGCTCACTGAATTGTTCTAATGCTTATTAACACGAGGCAGTTGTGGAGCTCAGCACTGTCATTGTGTCCAGCTCTCCAGTCTCTGCAGGCCAGTTACCAGTGGGTATCTATGCTTGTGCCATGTATGTGAACACAGTACCTACAGCTCCATTTGAAGGCATTTTGAGTGCATGAAATCCTGGTCTGATGAATCACAATATCACCTTCAATGCACAGAACACTACATGAAGAACAACATCATTAACTGAAAGGCAGGACCCACAGTGAGATGACTTTTGGCTGTAATGATGCTAGGTTTGGGGTTTTAGTGCTATTGCTGTGGCAGCCTAGGGCAATTACAGATGTTGCCTTAACAAACAGACCTTTCCTGCATAGACCCATTCCCTGGATGTGTATAGTACCTGTGGGAGGCTGCCACTGAAGCCAATTACAGAAAAATATTGACAAGTCTCTAAAGGTGTCTGGCAAGTGAGAAATAAATCCCACCTGTCATTTCTTCCTCAATCCCACTAGCAAACCATAATCCTCAGTCATCACCACCTCGGACCTTGTAGCACGGGAAGGATCCAGCTACGAAGAGCAAGGATTGCAGGCCACTTTGGGGACTGAGATGAGCCAAGCCTTAAGTAAATGAGTTTGGCTCTGTCAGTTCAGTCAATACTGTCAAGCCCCTGAGCTTGGCTGGCACACGCTGTCCCCGCCTGCGACAGCGGCTCAGCGCAGCGAGCGCCAGGCTGAGTTACGGCTCCTCCCGCAGACAGGGTGAAGCTCTCAGCCGAGGCTGAGCTCATCGGCCAGACGCAGAAAGCAAGCACTTCAGTAAACAAAGAGGCTTTTGCAAGAAATCAGCACCCTCTCAAGCGTGGGACAAAACACCCACGGGGCTCAGCCGGCAGGACCGCATTTCCAGCAGTGCGTTTGACCTCTGTAAGGCAAAGGTGCTGCCCGTGTCTGCTGGGCACTGCCCGAGCAAGGGGTAAGGGACACTCAGGGGGTGCCTCACCTCGCCCCGGCTGATTCTTCCCTTCGGAGAACTCCCCCGACCTGGGAGCTTCACCAATACTCGGTTTTGGAAAGGCTTTCAGACACAAACTACCAAATCCAACATTATGATACTTGCACTGCTAGTTGCTGCCTTGTGTTACATCTCTCAGCTCTGGAGAAATATTAAGGCAGCAGAGAGTACCTGGAGTTATTTGACCTGGAGATCAGAATTCAAAGTTAGATTTAACTCCCTTAAGACATAGTTCTGTCAGGTCATTGCCACATGAATTTTCAGAACAGCAAAGCTTTCCCCTGCTCATTTAAGTATACAAATGCCTTATTTTGGTCATAGATTAAGCATTTCTCCTGGGTACAATTTTACATTGGACTCAAACAAAAAACTATCTCAGAGGAATTTATTAACATTTTGAGACTCTTTGAAGGGCATATGTAATCAAGATTTGGGACAAATAGAAGGGGATGCTTGTCTAAAGCAAACAGAAATTTGGTTAGCTTTGAAATCCTTCAAACTACTGGGACCAAAGCTTTTCCTAGTGGGCAAAGGAGGTTCCTGATGTAAGTCCAGATGTAAACCCCTTCCAAAACGGACATGCAGAAGGTGCAGGTTCATCTGAGTGTTTCCAGGTCTCATGCTAATGATTGAAAACTATTTTAAGACTTCAAAAACTTGAGAACAAAACCAACCCCCAAAAAATTCAGTCAAAAGATTTAGAGCCACAGATGCTGAAGCCATATGACTTTAGGAGGTACTTAGTTGTCATTAGAAACATCTCATCCACATGATTGCTCACAATCAAGTGGTCCAATTTCAGATAAGAAAAAAAAAAAAGCTCCAAATCTGTTGCATTTTAAATTCAATCTACTGGGTTTGGCTGCTGGTTTTTGTGTATGTGGAATTGGCAGAATGAAGAAGGAGTGGACTCAATCAATCAGTAGGTCTTTTTTGTTCATCTGAATGCTCAGGGAATTGTCATTACCAACAGTAAAGTCTAAATGCCACTTAGCTGAGATTTATGTGGATGAATTAGGAACCTCCTTTTCTCAAAGTTGTGGTGTGTTCAATCCATGTCCAGAAGACATTGATTGTACTTTTTTTTCACCTTTCTCCTCAAAATGCAAAAAGTTTTCATTTTCCACAGAATGTAAAATCAAACATCCCTTTAATCCTGACCTACATTTGCTGCAGGTCATTTAATTATGAATGAAAATGCCACTTTGCTTATATGAGTTCAATTTATGACAGAGATTAAGTTATGAAATTTGTTCTCCTGGCATTTTATTAATACTGCTCTGCTGCAAAATTCCTCAGGCAACAGGCAAAATAATGACCTAAAACTGCAATGGGATAATTACCTAACAATGTAGGCATTTTGAGGACAGACATAACTCTGGATTTGAAAATACAATTTTTAGGACCTTATCCTTTATATAAAAGGGTGTGAAACACTTAGAATTACCCTAATTTATTTTCATGACATTTTGGTTTAGATCCAATCAATTCCTAGTACATTAAAGAAAATTTTGTCATTATTCAATAACAGGATTTAGCTATTCACAGCAATTTTCTTAACCTTTAATTTTGAAAAGGTAAGTCTTCAAATCTTGGCAAAATTAACTTTGTGCCATGATGAAACAGTTTGATCTACACAGTGCCTTTATTGCATCTAGTATGCCAAGATATTTTGATGAATGAAAAAAAATGAGCAAATTCAGCACTCCCCATCAACTTCCAGCTGAAGGCAGTTGCACATGTGCAGAAGAGCCAAGTCCTCACTGATGCAAGGCCATGGAAGAGGTTTCTTCTGAAGCATCTCTAAAGCAGATGTCATAAACTACCTCTAAATCTTAAGTGGACACAATTGATTAATTTATTTGATTCAGTTCCCTCCCCTTTCAAATGAAACTAAAGAGAACTTCCCTCTGCTTAGTGCTAGCTCACACAGTTCAGGATCTTGAACTTTCCTAAGCATCCCTTTACAGGCAACACCTGATGTAGAAATAGCACAAGAGATTAATCCACAAGAGTGAGTTAAACTCCTGGGAAAAGATCTTTAATATAGTGCTTTTTCCCCTGGTCAGTTCTGCAAGGCCAAGAGTGCCAGAGGGGACACCCTGCCTTCTCTACACGAGGATCCAGTTCCTCACTGGCCTGGTTATTCACTGTCCCAAAAGAGAACCCCATTGATATGGGAACATTGTTACTCAGGAAGAGGCACAAGCCCACAGAAACAGTTCACTGAAAACCTACTCTCTGGTGTTCCAGGTACACAGAGCAAAACAATTTGAACCAAACAGGCAGCCTAGAGAAAGTTTTCCATGTTTCTCTTATTCCAATTCTAAAGTTGCAAGATTCTAGACATGTAAGGTGCTTAACTTTGTCATTTCCCCACACAGCTCCAAAACAGACGTGACTTACTTGGACACTTATGGTCAGAGCTCACACTGTTGTTTTCAGAGAAACATCACCCTTGTGTTTTTTCTCCCCTGTAAGCAAATCAAGACTACTGTCAGGATCCAGTCAGGACAGTCTTTCAAGAATGAAAAACATCAATCAAACAGGCACCAAAGGAAGCCCAAACAAGTGTTTCTCCTTGGACACCAACACATGGGAGATGACAACCCAGCAAATGGGAACACAGAAATGTAAATCAATTGCCTCTTGAAAGTGTTTTCTGCCTTTTTTTGCCAAGACATGCAAACTTTGAAACTAAAGGCTAACAGGGAACACATCCCTGCCCCCCTTATAGCTGGTCTTCATGATAATTTCTGAGAGAATCTAAGCATCATATTTAAAGGGCATGACTACGGAGGATTACTGTAATAAATGTGAAAACATTGAAGTTTGCCCCTGATTCTGTCTTTGCTTTCCTGGTTTGTTTTATAAATAGATACTATTAGCAATTTCTGAGAATAAATGTAACAGTTACCCCACAATCAAAATAATTTTCTGTCTTCATCAAATGAGTGTAAAAGAAAGGTGAAAGCACTGTCTTTGAGCAAGAAGATTGCAGTTTTCCCCTGTAGCCTCCTAGCACACTCCATCACCCTGAAAAGATTTCAGATGCTCAAAAGCCATTACAGAGCACTCCAGATAGGATTTACAAGGGTTTAATTCCACATGCACTCCAGATGTTGTTCTGAGTGTAAATTACAGTTTATAAAAGCTAGCAAACATTGTCTTTCCAGGCAAAAATACCCATAATGCCCATAACACTTAGCTAAAGAAGTTAAAGAAGTGATGACATGGATATATTAAAACAAACATTTGTAATTTGTCATTACTGCCTTTCTACAAAAATAGCCTTGGAATGAAAGCTCAGCATTTGCATAGGGACAGTGATTAGATGCTAACACACATACAGATGTCTTGGATTCAAACTGGTAACATCTTGTGTGGTACTACATTCTTGTTCCTTGTTAACTCTAAACATGGACTTTTTAAAACAAAACTTGCCTCACTGGTCCTTTGTTCCCCTCCTATTTAGCAAATGCAGCCTTTATCTGTGCAGAATCTCACTTTGATAATATTAATTACAAAAGAAGGCAGCTGAAGTAGGTATAAAAATTCCAATCATTTACAGAAGGCATCTCTAAAAAGCAAACAAAAAAAGATGTTACTGAACCGGGCCTTCCAAGTGAAAACAACTGAGAGCAGAATAGACAAAGCCTCTGTGGAAGTTCTGTACAGAGAAAGGTTCTTACCTGCATGTTACATGAATTTTCCAAGAGGAAATTTACACAAAACAATGTTTATCACTTGGGCAGAAGGAGATGAGGCTTTTTGGTAACCTTTACCCAACCAGGCATACTTGTACTGTTTCACACCCAATGGAGAAACGCCTTCTTTGTACTCCATTTCTTTAAAAATTTGAACATCAAAGCTCTTAGCCATTAAACAATTAAAAATAGAGGCCAAAACCCCTCATATCTTTAATATCACCTGTTCACTTTATTATTAATTAACAAATTAAAATGACAGGAAAAAATCAGCACAAAATCTTGTCATTTTTAGGCACATCAGCTCTGCAGACAGTTTTCAGTACAATCCATCAGAGACAGAGGACAGCTGATACAAAAGGCTGAGGTGTGTGAACTGTGAGAGCCAGCAAGCACAGCCAGCTTGTAAAGACACTGCAATCTCTCTCTAGGTTCCTGTCCCCTGCTTCCCAGATTTACAGCTGATAAGCAACATTAGCAATGATCCCCAGTCCAGCAGCTTCTTCACTGTGTGTGCATACATCCACACACAGTCCCCAGTGTCACCAAGAGGACCTGGAACACTCCAGTGCCTCCTTTCCCTGTGACCGAGTGCCACTTAGCAGGACCACGCCATGAAAGCCTGGCTGACAGCTCAGCCCGGCAGAAATTGATAGCGTTGCTGTAATGGAGTTATCAGTGACAAATACCTCCTATGCAACTTCCAGGTCACACTCACTTAAGCAATGATAAATGAGCATGAAACACTGTTAGCACAAAACAAGATCATAAATACTCAATCCTGAGCTTAAAAAACCCGACCATTTCAGACAGCTGTTGCATCTTGCAGTCTCCATGATTTTATGGATGTTCTCACTCTTGTCAGAGGTGCCACAAAACAGCAAAAGATCACTTTATGCAGATATTAAAAAAAAAATTGAAAAAATAAAGAAAAAACCCAGCTCATCCATCCAGAGCAAACATTGCATCACCCTATACTAATTGACTAATATACAATTACCTCAGTGAACCTGACAGAGTTTGTAACAGCTTTTGGAGTCCCAAGGTCTGACATCCATCTGTCCATCCTTCTGTCATAAAAAGCTGCTCAGGATGAGAGGATGCAGACTGCGAATGTAAACATGAAAAGTTGTGAAATTCAGGTATCTGGGATTCCTCTGTCCAGACACTGATACAGGTGGGAGGAAATGGAGTAAACCAGGTAAAATCCTTGGTGAAGCAGCCTTTGGAATTGTGCTTTATCCCCAGGGTTATCCCCACAGGCTACGGTTGCTTTTAAGAATTAACAAAGTGTATTCCTGAGGGTGTTTGCTGATTACAGTGAGATCAGTGACAGCTTGGGACAGACTGGCAGCTGCTTCTGCACTGCAGCAGCACAATGGGAGCACCTTCTGCCTCCCCTGCACCTGGGATTTCCAAGGTACAACACAGAGAGTACAACCCTCCTCTCCCTTGCCAGCTGTCACACAACCAAAGCCCGCCACCCCTACTCATGCAGCACCCAGCCAAACACTGCTCAGGAAAATGGGATCCCTTTGGCCATTTCCATGAGCAGATTATCTGGGAGCTCCCTGCTCAGCCATGACCCACCTGCTCGTTCCTGCTCCCCCAGACGTGGCTGTTGGTCACCATCTTTGCTTCCACTGCTGCTGTTTGATGGATGAAATTCTTCAGTATCAACACTGCAAACTCCATAAGCACAGCTACATATAAAACCTTAGGAGCCATCAAATAATATTTTTATCCTAATTTCCTGTAATGCTAAAAAATTTAATTCCTTACTGGCTTAAAACAACATTTTGGAAAAAGTTCAAGATGGTTTTGTTTAGGAGGATCTCAGCCCCACTCTCACAAACCATAAAAACCCTTATACAACATGTTAATTATTCATATATTTTTGGGGGCTTATTTGCTTTTATTTAGTGACATTTCCTTCATGAAGTCCAATGAATAATCCAACATCTACTTGCTTATCAAAAGCTTGGGAACATCAGAATATCTGCATATGGCTATAGACACTCACACTGACACAATTCCAATTTACAGTAGCTAATTGTGTTTTACATTGCTATGCAGACAGAAGCAACCACCACAATACTGTACAGGGAGAATAAATTTCCCAGCTCTGTGTTATGTGTCAATTTACTGCTAGAACTATCTGCAGTATTATGCCCTGTGCATTCAAATGTGCTGGAATTCTTCTGTCTTGGGAAGTATAGTAAGTGACAAATAACACAACATGGCTTCAGTCAGATTTTTTTTAATTGTATTCCTACAAAATTATGTAAACATCAGCATACAGATTCAGAAAAATCAATACAATATAATGGTGCATAAACTGTAAGTTTAGAAGAATGTCAGGAACACTTCAACAGTTTATAAATTAATATATACAGTATTGGATACTCCTCATTGGATAAGGAAACCTCAAAACTGAGTAATTTAGGTGTAAGAGCTGCAGAACAACACAAGTGCTCAGACACCAAACTTGACTAAGAGGAACATTGCAATCGACATGACTGCCTGTTGTTGTTTGATATTAAGCACTCAATTTAGCTACTAAAAAGTATAAACCAAAAGTTTTGGTAGGAAGTTATTTTTTATTGGAAATCATAGCAAACGTCCCTAAAATAATAAAAAAAATCCCAAAGCCAGAATACTCCATCACCAGGTTTCTGCAAGAGTGAAACTGAAGCTTTCTAGGCTGCACAAGATCACTGGCATCTCCATTCCTCACTACTTCCCCTGGAGCACCGAAGGCATCGCCAGCTAAAGGAATCAGTTCATGGAGTTTGGAAATTGGGAGTGGTGGGTGGGGAGAAAATGAAAATGTAGAGCACATATTGGGCTGACATGCAGCAATGTGGGCAGTTCAGCTCTTTACTGAATTAGAACATCATGGGAATGTAACAGCACTCTTAACTAATTCTGGGTTATTTTGCTTTAAAAAAACCCAAAACAAACAACAACAACAAGAACAACAAAATAATCTTCAGCCTTCCCGTGATCAAAATTCTATTCAGAGCATTCTTACAATGTTGCCCTTTATGAGATCACACCATAGAATCCAGGATAAATCACAGACAACATGAAATGGAAAAAGAATTATTCTCCTTTGTTCCTGTCCATACAAGCATAATTCACAAGAGAAAAAAGTATGGTAAACATATCCTAATGAATGATCTCAAATGAAAGGCATTCTTCCCCATATTAGAAAATGCTCGGTATCACTGAAATGACAGTTTGCATAAAAAGACTCGGATTATCCTGGAAGCACTTGACACTGCAAGAACTCTTAACTGCATACCTATGATATGATCATCAGAGAATCTCTCCAAAGTTAAATTTTTCTGTTTCTAGAGTTGAAGTAGAATTTAATTCCATCATATTTTGGTACATTTTTCATACCTGACCAATCACTTCTCACAATGACAATATTGCACTAGTGAAGCAGTATTTATATATAATCAAGGGGAGGTCATTTCTAGCCATCTAAAGCTTTTTGTTGTTTTTTTTCCAGTTGTTTAGGAACAAATTCTGTTCATCTCTTCTATACAAGATCCTGAGTAGTAAGGTGAAAAAGGTTTGGCTGATAGCACCAGTTTTCCATCACTTGTCATAATTCACAGGGTTCATCTATCATCAGCAATGCATCTAGAAGCACTATCATACTTGAACCTAAATGTCCAAATAAGAGCTAATAAAGCAGTTGCTCCTGTTGCCAGAATCTGAGCCAACACTGAAACACTAAGAGCAGGAGAAAAGATTTCTGCTAAATCTGAGGACACAGGTTGCAAACACAGAAAAAAAAGCCTGAAATTCTAGCCAAAATCTTTTCCTCATAGTGGATGGGGGTGGAGAAAACCACAGCTGGTGGGAAGAACAGGAAGCAACTTCTGTGTCCATCACTTCCCCAGTAACACACCTGCAAGCTGCCCACTTGGAATTCATGCCAAGGTACAGCACCCTGAAGGTATTTATAAACCACCCAGACCCTTTCCTGTTGCTTCCCCCAGAGCAGATCAAGCAGTGAGTGATTTACTCTAAGCCAGACTGCCAACAGCTTCCAGCATTTAATTACCATGGTGTGTTTGAGGCTTGGAGAGTTTCATCTGACATAACTCAAAAGGATTCATTGATTAACAAACTTAGGTCACTACATTTCCTGCTGCAGTTTTTACCTGTATTGCTAACTCGTAATAGCAACTACAACAGACAAAAAAATCTAACATAGAAGAGGTTAAACTTAGGAATCTGGGTTGAAATTTAAACTGGGCATAGACTACGAATAGACAAAAGTCTCACTGGATTTGCCCTGTACATATACCTGAAAAAGTTTTATCACAGATGTATCTGCAGTTTTGTGTAAACTATTAAGGTACTACAGCAACACTAATTTGGTATTCACAAATAGTAGAAGCACAGGTTTTACACGCTTTGCCAACTGTTCACTGTTGTTCCCATGTCTAAAATGACACAGGCAGAAACTCCTAATAAGACCTCATGTTCTTATTTGTAGCCTGCAGACTTTCCTCCCACTGATATGTGATTTGTTCCCTCACTCACATATCCCATGGGGATCTTATACTCACATACATGCATACTGAGATAAGGGAAACTGATATGACAACAGAAACACAACTAGCAGACCTTAACTCAAATATTGCCAGCAGCACTGAACCTTGAGAAACTTCCAATAGGCTAATGTGTCTAAGACCTTGTTCAATGTGGTAACAGATAGCACCAAAAAAATGGTATTGAAGAGTTGCATGTGAAAATCTTTCCCTCTGCTTCCTGCTTTGGTCACATTTCTCATTTTCCCACTCTCGTTTTTTCTCTACTTCTTTATGCTAACTTTTATGTCTAATTTGGTAAAGACCACGCAGTTGTGAAATGCATTCTCAGCTCCCCCAGAACTTTTTAATTTTTAACCATTTCTTAAAAAACTAAATTAGACCCAGGACATTTTGCATTAAATGAATGAAAACTTTGGTAAGAACACTGATGGTACCTTGGCACTCTTAAGGATTATGACAATTTTCAGTAAGAACAATCATTAAAATGCTTCTCTCTAACACCATCCGAGGAGTTACATGGCTGTCTGTACTCCAGCTCTAAGCTTCCACAAGAAATCTACATAAGAGCTCTGAAAAATAAAAGCAAAAGACTACAGGAGAAATCTGAAGTTTTTCAGCAATCTTGAGTGAAATATACACGTGTGCCAAAATATTCTACTTAACGAGGTATAATGCAAACCAGACTTACCAAAGAATATTTTTCTGTACGCACATGAACAAGGTTTTCATGTATGAAACCATCAAACAAATAAATCTCGTCTCTCAAAGGTGTTTGTGGGGTTTTTTGTTTGGTTGTTACACATAACTACCAATGCAGTCGATATAAAGTAAACCAGCTCATTCATTATGTCCAGCAATTCACACAATATACCAGTGGGAGGAGATAAACATTATTCTGATCAAATACGTTTATTTTAATCTTCAAAACACAGCCCTTTTTCTTCATCCTCATCATCATCATCAGTGGAATCTGCATAGGACTCAATGGTGTTGTATATGAAAGAGTACAGCTTGACATCTGGTCCTGAAGTAGAACAGTTTCTGCATTGCTCATTGTAGTATCTCAGCAGCAGCCTATAAATGTCCCCTTCAAAAACCAAAAAGAAATCATTAAACACCATGTAAGAACACGCCATATGAACAATGTATGATTGCAAAGGAAGGCTAGAAATGCATATGCACACTGAGATAGTGGCTAGGAACATCTCTAAATGAGCACTGAGAGAGGAGGCAGATGACTGTAATGGCAATGTCTGCAGGTTGTTCAGAACATAGGATGGGCTCCCTCAACTTCCTGCACAAGCTATCCTAACATCAGGCTTGCATCCACATTACTTACTAATGTGTTGCCAATTACCCAGCTTTGTGCTTCTGGCTCAGAAATTAAAAGATGTAACAATTACAATAGGACAATGGACACACTGCTTTTCTTGTACTGCAACTCGATAACATCAGACCACATCCTGCAGGATCAAGACAGGACCGCGAGAAGAAATTTATATCGAGAATGCCTAATCAGCTTTTCCTTTTTCAAAGCATTACTGAGTTATATCAAAAGCTTTTGCAAATCTTCTACCTACCACATGTATCTGTATTTTTTAAATTCTAAAGCATAATCCCTAAGTGAATCAGAAAAGCATTTAGAGGTCTTCTAACTGATTAGCACTGTGCACTAGATCTTGAATCAGGAGAGCTCCCCATTCTGAAAACAAGTACAAATAAACTGAGACCCATTTGCTTGTGTTCAGGACTTAGTGGCAAGAATTTGTATTGGAAAATTTCTACTTATAGAGATGCTTATGTCTCTTTTGTGCACACAAAGATTTCTTTTTGCTCACCAACAGTTTGGCCCTTCTCACAGAGAAAAGTATGCATGCTGTAAATGTCTCGCATCAGCTCCACATCTCCAAAGGTAAAATAAACAATATCGCGTCCAGCCTCAGCAGCTGCCAATATCTGAATTAAGGCTGAAACAACAGAGAAAGATTACACAAGGACACAGGATAAAACAATCTGCTGAAGGAAAAAACACAGCTGAAGTTTACAGCAAGCAACCATAGCATCCATTTCCATCTGGATGCTGCAAAGCAGTACAAACAATGGGTAGGTAGGTATTACTTCCATTTCTTAAATAAAGTAAAGAATGCTGGGCACTGCAAGAGTGTTGAAGCATTCTGCTAGAGCTGCTAGTGACATCCACCCTTACTTCCAAAAAACAATGTGCTTAAAACTGAGAGGAGTCTATTTTGGTCTATGTCTGCCTCCAAGCAGCATACAGCCATTAATTAGCCAGTAAATGCCTGTGGCAGATTTACAGAAGGCAACAGAGCACACCTTCCATCCTGGTTGGAGCTGCCCATACAGCCACAGACAGTGGGGCAAAAATGCATCCATGAGCACTTGGCAATTTCCATTCTCTGCCACCTGTAAGAAGGAATGGAGCCAATCCTTTCACTAGGTAAGCTATGCAAAGTGAGAGTTGACCCAACTTTTAGCTCCAAGAGAAGAACCATGGTTCTGCAGCCTCTTCCTGCATAATTTAAGGTGTCCATCATACCTACAGTAGAAGTATGCAGCATGGAATATAATGGCTTATTCTGACCTGTGAGGAGTGATGTCAGCAATGCAATTCATGTTATTTAACTTCCAGCTTTCTGTCAAACTCATTGGCCCAAACTGCATCCCAAGCTCTGCCAACAGCTAATATTACAATACAGACAGACTTTATTCCTCTATATGCAAAAGAAAGAAAAATGTTTCCAATTTTGGAACCAGTTTTTTGAAGACACACCTGGAGAAATAATCTGGACTATTGATCGGTAGTGCTGCTGAGCCAAGCTAATAACCCACTGCAATTGAAGAAAGTAGCTCTGGTCCACTTCTCACCCGACTCCTGACTTTTCTGCAGCTCTCTGATGCTCATCACACATCATTGTGCCAATTCCGTTCATCAAATTGGCAGAAAAGTTACAGATGAAGAATAAAAGCTAATTGTTTTCTGCTAGGACAGTAGTTGAATTAGCAGAGTGAAGGGTTTGCTGAGAGCCAGAGCTGAGGCAAGGGAAGGCACCAGACCACAGAGCCAGGAACAACAAAGGGGGAGAAGAAAAGATGAGGGGGACAAGAAAACCAGGACACTTTTTAGGTAGTACCAAACTTAGAAGAGTGCAGCTTTTTCACCAGCCAGCTCTGCCAGGCTGGGGTGCCACAGAGGCATGCAATCAATCAGATTCATTTCAGGGAACTACAGCAGTCCAAACAATGGACCCCAGCAACTATTTCATCTGCTGCAGCCTGTCCTACCTCAGAGCCTGTTGGTGCAGCTCTGGTATTAATTCTTCCCTTTTCTACCCAGTAAGTGGAGTTAATTAAAATGTGATTAATATTGTCTTTGTAAGAATTAATTTAAAATAAAACAGTGTACATAGTGCATTACCACCTGCTAGTAGAAGCTAAATAGAAAGCTGTTCAGAGCTCAGCTCAAGAATCTTTCACATTTTTAAACACAGACCTATTAAAACACTATACTTAATCAATAAAAAACTCCTCTTGTAAACCCATAGCCAAAATTATAAATTACACGATTCACATGTGAAATTAATCTCAATCTGGGAATGATATTTTAATTAAACTACTGAACCAGCTGTAGATTTAGTAAAGCTTCAGTAATTCAGCTTTTAAAGAGTCTAATTAACTAGCTTGCATAGGGGAACAGAACCTAATGAATCTTATTATTCATTCCAAACAAACAATGCAGTTTCACTTGGAAGACATTAAAAATATCCTACTGTTTATTTTGAATTGCTATGGATCTTTCGAAACAAGGATCAACATTTCTGCCAAGAATCAGACTTCACAATCCTCTGGACATTAATGATACACAATCCCATAGGAAACTTCCATGCTACTGATACAGAAAGAAGCATCACAGGAAGAGCAGCAAAGTCTGTGGTAGTGGGGTCTGGAGGGATCTGAGCTCTCCTGCCCCTTGCACCCAGCTGATGTGATCCCACTTGACTTCTGGACTGCACCTGAAGCAATAGCTGTACTGACATCCCTCCTTCTACTTTAAAAAACAGTTCAGATCCAAGATCTTATGCAAATTGAAGTATTTATTGAACCTTCCTAACATAAATCAAGTATGCTCAGATCCTACAGTAAATACCAGTCCTGATATTGGTAAGATATGCATTTGGCAGCCTATTTTATCTAATGGAAGTCAAAAAATTCCTGGCTGCCAGGAACTTAATGAGCATTGAGAAAAAAAATAGGTGCTTTAGGAATTAAGCACATTAGCAAAGAAATGAAGCTGGTAGCCTGATGAGTGTCTCACTAGCTACCTAAAGCTGTTCTGAAAAGTAAATTTTAAATACTCTCCAAATGCTTGGAAACAACAAAAATATGTACATTTCTATTTAGGATTATGTGAACCAGGATATAAATTTATATGTCAGCATCCATCAGTTCTTGAATTGATGGAAAAAGTCTTAAATGAATGTAGGCATGTGATATCTGCTGCATTATAAATACTCTAATTAAATATAAAAGAACATGAGAAAAAGAGTGAAATATCAGGCAAGTCAGCAAAGAAAGCAGCATGACTGAGTGACTGGAAACCTCTCTGGCATACAGCAATATATTAAGGAGTAACACTAAATATTAACCATTGCCAGCCAATTTGTGAAGCCCTGCAAATTACCAGGTACTTTAGACAGCTTTGCAGAGATATGAATTTCAGGCAGAATCTAAAAAGCCTGCTCCAGAAAGGTCAACTGATTTATATGACTGACAACTGCAATGAATATGTTCTTCTGTGAGGTAGAGCTGCATGTTTGTGTTCTGGAAGGTTTCAGCGCTACAAGTCCTCGCAAATCATCACATGCTTACCCCAAACTTTAAACTGAAAAGAGCATAAAAGTGAAAAGCACAAAGAATAGAGCAGAATGCTCTTTTATTGTTTAAAGCCACATGATTCATGGCCTAAAGATCAGCACTAATGAACCAATTCTATAGAATGCATTTCTTGGCAAAAATGTATTAATTAGAACAAAGGCAAAAAATGTACTTGAACAAAAACATGAGGCCCAGGATGGAAGTGTAGGTTATTTGATGAATTTGAACATTAACTCATTGCTACTGTTACCTTTTAATCGGGAGTCCCCTCCAAAGGCACCACATCCCCAGTTTCCTGTGGCTATTGCAGAGAGGTGTTGAGGTGGAACGTTGGGTCGAGAGAAGCCACAGTAGGCCTGCATGCACACAAGAGTCAGAGATGGATGTGAGAGCCAGCCTGGTGCAAAACTTTCAAACAATAAAATGATAAAAAAACTCAGGATTGTCTTCTAGCAATACCAAATTCAAACTACTTCAATAAAACATCAGCCTTCCTTTAAATTCAACATCAATAACAAAAAAAAATAAGGCAGGAAGACTTTTGCCATATTTGGACCCATGTTAAAAATCAAGATACAGGTCCTGAGTCCCAGGCATTTCATCACAGCTACAGGAAACTTTTCAGGAGAGCCTCAACGGAAAATTAACTCAAGACTTAAAATTTTCTTTAAAAACCAATCTGTCCTCATAAAAAAAAATCAGTCAAACCAACACACCTTATAAATGTTGCAGTGATCTACCTTAATTTATTTTAAAAATCCAAACCAAATCAATACACTGAAAATCATAGGCAGATCATAAATTCACTGATGTAAGTAATTAGAATTTTGTATTGAGATATCAGTAAAGTTTACAAACTGTACTTAACTGTCTTTTTTCGGGCTAATTTCATTACCAACCATGAAGAAACAAGCTGATGAATGTTATTTTAGTCAAGATGCTGCAGTTTCACAACTAATTTAAATTAGTCCTTCAGCATTGTACATCATTTTAAGAGGGTGTATTCCCTTTCCAGCTGAGAATTAGGGCAGTGTGTTCCTATGCTTGAATTTATTTAAAACACATCCTATAATATTCTATACCCTCCTGTACTGCAGAAAGGGAGAGGCTTTAACAACATTAGTACTGTGCTCTTACACTCACACCCAAGCCAAAGCAGAGGCCCACTGCATCTGTAAATGCAGAATCACACTAAGGAGGCTCCTAAGCACATTTAGATCCCAAAAGCTGGCACACAGGCAGAGCATAACTGAATTAGCATGCTAGTATTCCACTGCCCAGTATAAACAGCACTGCCACTGCTACAACAGACACACATCTCTCACTACCTTACACTGGCATGCAAGGCACTAATTCAGGCTCATTAACCTTCTTACTAACTTAGGAGAACCTGCTTTGTGAACTGGAGACTGATTCCAGACACAGCACAGCAGCAGATAAAATTGTGCATGGGATAACAGCAAAGGTCTTGAAAACACTGGCACAGGCTGAAAGCTGAGTCTCATAACCATAAACAGTTCAGTGATGACAATTACTAGTCCCTGTAATAGTACAGCCTTAAAAACTGGGAAAAGACTGCTTTAGCTTCAACAAAAGAGCAGCAGCAAAACAACAAGAAAAACAAGTGACAGGAAAACCTCAGCTATGCAGATGATAAAGCACCTGCCACAGCTTGGGAAAGTAACCCAGTGTTCCCAAACACGATGCAGCATGTAATCCAGGGCAGAGACCAAGGACTGGGAAACATCTCTAATATCTTACTTAGGGACAAGATCCCAAATTAGGAATGGAAGAGAAGAGAAAAAAATTATGTCACCACAGTTCCAGCTTCCCCTGTCAAAGACCTCTTCAGCCTGGCAACTTTGATGTGTGACATTATCAAGGACCACAGTCACTGCAAAGTGCAGCTTTGTACATACACAGCTGACTTAGGGCAGCTTAGGTCAAGGACTGACAACTTTGAATACTTAATGATAATGATTAATAATGTGCAAGAATTATTAGTAGGAAGTGTGTTAGTTTTGAATGTCAGCCCAGAAGTTTTGTTTAAAGGATTAAAACTGGCCTGCATTGTCAGTCTTCTTGAAGACTGCAAGCTCTGACTGGCATGTATATGCACATGTAGTCATAGCAGCCCTTACAGCTATTGTGAAAATAAAGAACATTTATAAACAGCTGGATCTGATCTCAAGAAGACATGAATATGGGAAAAGGTAAACTCCCAGACAATACATCAATACCCCAAGAGCAAAGAAAGGTGGAAGAAAAGCAAGTGGCACCATATTCATGAACTGCCCCATGTTAAAACATGAGGCACCTCCTTTTCCACCTTGACTGCAAGGCTGAGTAGGATTCAACAGCACAAATCATAGGGAAAGAACTTAGACTCATCTTTTAGAATCATAGAATAGCTAGAGTTGGAAGGGACCTTAAAGATTACCTCATTCCAACCTGCCTGCCAAGGGCTAGCATGCCATTCACTAGCTCAGGTTGTTCAGGGCCCCATCCAACCTGGGACTGAACACTCCCAGGGATGGGGCATCCACAGCTTCCCTTGGCAACCTGTTCCACTGCCTCACCACTCTCACAGCAAGCAATTTCTTCCTAATACCTAACTTAAACCTGTCCTCTGTCAGTTTACAACCACTGCCCCTTGTACTGTCACTATCTGTCCATATTAGAAGTCCCTCTCACTCCTTTTTCTAAGCCCCTTAGGTACTGGATGGATAAAATAAGGTCTCCCTGAAGCCTTCTCCTCACCATGATGAGAAACCCCAACTCTCAGCCTGTCATTTGGAAGCAGAACAGGGAAGAGTTAACAAAATGTATATCCAAGTTTCATTTATATTTCCGAAAATTATGTAAAATACATCTTTGAATAGCACATCAAAGGACAAAAAATATATTTGACAATCTTTTGCTTTAACATTGGACAGCAAAACCTTGTCATGTGAGACACAACTAAGCAAGAACTTCCTTAGATGAAGACAATAACAAAAATATTTGAAAAGGCTCTATAAACATTAGACTGCAGGCTGTTGTTAAGAAGTTACTGGCCTTGTTGAGCTCTCTTCTAATCTTCTCTGGACCAAACTGATCAAGGAAACGTCTGAAGTGAAATGCATCTATAGCAACAATTTCAGTGTAGCGTCGTTGCCATTCATCCCTAAAATTGGAGGGGGGAGAGAAGCAGATGACATTAGTTGTGTAATGTCAGCCATATAACCCCGATTCAAAATGAGCAATTCCCTTCAGAGCTTCTCTGTTAGAAGCAGCTGAAAAGGTGAATTCATAACAGACAATGGAATACTTTTTCTTTGTGGGCTGGGAATAAAAGCAGCATCAGAAATGAGACAGGCCTCCCCATAAATTTAGAAATACTCTGGCTAGACTTTGGGCATGAACGTGAAACAAATCTAATTACACAGGACTATTCATCAAGTATGTAAGAACACTGCAAGGTCAGTGTTTCTCTGTCTTCCTCCAACATTTAAATGAGAGTACACTGTGTATGTTTCTATACCAAATGAGTAATTTTGGGTATATACTCTAATGACATTGCTGGAGAAATAAATTCAGGAGCTCAGAGCTTTCTACTCAGATTCATGGTATTGATTCTTATTTTGCCACACATCAGCTGCACTGTGGCATCTGAGGTATCAGTGTCAAACTTCTGTGACATTGCAAACCATAGTTCAGTCAGTATCTTAACAAAATTGTGCATTAAATAAATATATCTCTAAACTTAAAAGATGTTGGTCTGAGGACCAACGTAAGGGCAGGTATCACTTATTAGCATTAGGATGGCATTACCAGTATGACACAACTTTCTTAGCTCATTGGCTCTACTGAAAAGAACAACATCAAGCAAATATCATATTAAGGCAAATGCTAGGAAACACTTAAAAGTACCAAGTTTTCAGATTTCTAACATTTCATTCTTCCTGCACTTAAAATACTTAAGTGGAACTTTACCTAGGGGTCTTATCTTCGTGGCTCCTTGCCCAGCGGTAAGTCTCTGCATAGCCTGTGTACTCACTGTACTGCTCAGTACCTGAAACAAACGATTTTCCAGATCACATATAAAATACGTACATCTTTGTCTCACTTGGCAAATCTTTGCTAGGAATCACTGCTTTTCCAAATGAAGACACAGCTCCCAGAAGCAATAGGAAAAAGAGAATTTGTATTTGAATCATGAATAAAAGATTTTCTTGTAAAGCTCCCTTCCCACAGGTGATGAGCAGCACCCACCACAGAACATTACGAGAGCAGATCTATGTATGCTGCCCAGTATATAACCACAAGTGGTCAACACCAACAAACTACCTCTGTAAAAGACCCAAAAAACCAGTCTGGAACACACTTGGCTGCTCTTGAAAAAGTTGTCTTGGCAAGTATTAAAAGCTGTCAGAAAGCAGTTCCTTAAGGCCACCAGTAATTTTAGCTCCTGTGCTTTGCTATACCAACTCCTTTTCAAAGGTTTATTCCTAGACAAAGAAAGTGTGTATCTTAACTGAGAAGAAGGATCATAACCTTTCTAAAAGGCTACCTTTCATTTCATTTTATAGAGCTTCAGGACCTTGCTTCAAAACCTGGGCATAGCACAAATGCTTCAGAGAAATACCCCTGAAGTTATGCCCCAAAATCCCACTGTTTCCCCCTGTTCTGAGCTCACAACAGCTGAGTTTCAGAAACAACCACAGAATGGTCTGGGTTGGAAGGGACACCCAAGGATTGAGCCCAGCTCTTCAGTGAAATCATGACTTTGGCACTATTGCACTGTGCTGTGACCAGCTGAGCTGACTTGTTTGAAGGTTCATGCAGGTATAGCTTGGCACCATTATAAACAGTAAGAGTAAAAAGAGAACTATTAAGCAACCCCTTGATTTGTACCACCAGCTATGCCTATAAATAGAATGGGGAAAAATATGTTTTAAAGAAATGCAAACTGACAGCACAAAGCATCTCATTACTAAGACAAGAATACTGCCTAACTATTGCACAGACCAGCAATACCCTGAGAATACCAATGTTTATATTTAATTTAAGTTTTCCAATCCCTAAATAAAAATGCAATTAAACAATCAAGAACATAAAACTATTAACTTTAAACCTCACTGACAAGGAAATTTGAATGTTTATCTCCAGTAGTCTCAAGCATAGGAAACAAGCTATTAAATACTGTTCACAATGATGCATATATGTCAAGATATTTTTCCCATTTACCCATATTGATTTTAACTGACAAGACTTATCAATGCTCATTTAACTCATGTGCCCTGTTACCCACTCATTATTTATTTAGTCTAGAAGATTAATCATTCTGAGGGCACACAAATCTCACTCAAGGCTATTTTGAAAAGCTGCTATGCAAAATGAGTGGGATGGTAAGAGATTCCTCACTGAGTTCACTTCCTGATAAAAAAATTATCTGAAAAATGTGGGTAAGAAAATATGCCTATGAATTCACACACATCCATGCCTTCAGACAAAGGACAAAAAACCACAAACAGCTTCCATATTCAGAAATCAGTCCTCTAATTGAATTGCAGGCTATCAGCCTTCACTAAGACTCTTCCTGACATGAGTAAAATTCAGTTCTCCTGATATGCTTGGTAAAAATGTCTGCACAGAGCAAGAAAAGACAGATAAGGGAAGTATGCGACTCTTTTGAGAGCTCTCTTTAGAGGACAACTGAGCAGAATTCCAGCTTGAAAAAGGAAGCATTTCCTTTGGTGTCTAAGATGAGGAAAGAAAACTCTAGGCCACTGAGATATTGTACCAGGATAGGTTAAATGACAAAGTATTAGGCTGGCTTTTTCAAGGTTCATTGTTTTCAATAATTTTTATGGAAATGTAGTGTCTGACGACAAAAGCACCAGGAAACAAACAAACAAGCAAATACACACACATACACACATATAACTATAAAAAAAAATCAATACTGGAGAAACTCAAGGAAATCACACGGCCTTCAAAGTCATGTCCCAGAAACCTGAAGTTAATGAAAATCAATGAGTTTTCATAAGTGAAGCTCTGGAAATTTGTCAGATGAAAATGATTATTCGACTGGCAATACTTCTGCCTGTGAACTACTGAGATACAAACTTCTGTTGCTGGGAGAACAGAAGCAGTAAGTAACATATCCAGCATAAGCTGGATATGTTAAGGTTTCTGGTGAATCTTTCTTCTTCCCACTAAAAAATATAGAGGTGAAAAAAAGGCAAACCACAAAAAAAGTTCCAGCAGAACTTTAAAAACAAGCTACAAAACCTAGAAAAGCCTACCTAAGGTCAAAAGAATGTATATACAAGAACCATTCAAAAATCCATCCTTTGTGAGACTTGTAAAAGTTACAGCATCAGACAAAAAGTGAAATTGCCAACTGTTGGTGTTTATGGGACCTCACCAATTTAGACAGATTTGTAATTATTACTAAAAATAAACATATCTTTCTCAGACTCCATAGTCTAGCTTTACATTTGCCTATGATCTGTACAGCATCAGAACGTTTCCAGGGATAGGGAAAAATCCCACCATAGAGTTCCTCTAATATTTCTAATGAGCTAGAAATTACACCCCTGATGAGGCAGGACCACTAGCACTAAATAAAAAGTAGATGTGAAAATTGAATATAAGAGTTTAGTTTTGTAGTCACCAACATAAAGCACACATTTAGTGCTGTAAGTGAGAGGAAGGTCCTTTCCCTTTCAACCAGTTCTTCCCATCCTTATCTTGTACCATCATTTGTCTTAGGCTCTCCAAACACTGGCACAATTAGCCTGCTAAATCCAGCTGAAAACCAATTTTCCTCTCTGAGTAAATTTTCAGCCAAACCAATTACCTCATCCCATCTCATTTGCTGCCTGGCTAATGTGGTCAGAAGTCTCCTAAACTGCCCTGCTCAGATGCAGTCCTGACTGGCCATTGATAGATCTGTAGATTTAAAGCAAACAAGGAACACAGCTTCATCTGCTCTTAACACTGCCTGAGGATGTGTGAGTTTAAACAGGGGGGAAAAAGAAAGAAAATCTGAATGAAAACCACTCACACTTATTCACAGCTCTACCAGAAATGCAGCTGTGGGAATCTCTGGTGCTGCTGCTGGCATTTCTGTAGGTAGATGTCTGTGTTTAAGAACTCAGCTCTTTGCATGACCAGTTTCATAGCCATTACAGCAGTGATCTTAAGCAGATACTGTGAAATCACAACTAATTTAATTTCTCTCCCAATTTCTTGGGCTCCTCTGCAAATTTAAGCTATACAGTTATACCCATTAGGCCGCTGAGTCAAGATGCATCACAAAGAATGTAATTTATCAAGAGGATCGTGACACAGAGGAGACTTGGCTAAGAACCAGGGTGGAAAAGCTCCAGGGATTAAATAAAAATGATGGAATGGATATTTCCATTAGAGAAGAACTCCATATCCCAAATACTAATTGCAAAACACTGGAAGATAAAATATCAAGAAAGATAAAATGTTGCAATGAAAAAACACTCTCACCTTTACTTGTCCATGCCAAATCACTGTTTTTGTTTGCAGGGGAATGGAAAAAGGTCTTTCAACACACTAATTTTATTTAGTATTTCCTCCATATCAGTTATTCTCCAGACTGATAGCTGTGCTCTGTTTTTACCCTTCCCAAAAAGTCTCTCCCAGAGGACAGTGCTTAAAATATGTTAATATAGTATCATATCCAAAATACAGAACAGAAGCCTCTGATGGCCAAGAACTTTTTTTCTGACTCATTTTTTTAAATGTATCCACAAAAGCCAATTTATCAAAAAACTTTTCACAGAAAAGGCATCAATTCTGGCAGAGTGGAAAAATAAAATAAAACACTGTCTTAAAAGGATTACCAAGCCTAAGACTGAAAACAGAAGATGCTCTGCCCACTACAATCGATAAGTCAGGACAGAATATGACTTGCAAGATTTAAGCTCAAATTTCTACTGTGTATGCATGTGAGAGAAAGAAGTGCTATTGATGGATTTTTCCAAGGAATGTTCTAATACCTACAGAAACTCTTGACTTTTGAGACAGCTCAGGTAAGTAAACCAAACATTTTTGCTAAAGCAGACTGAAAAATATAAACATACTCTATTATAATATTTACCCAGAGAATCTCTCTGATCATGTATTTTTTCTTGATAGTTGCTCTTTAGTGTAAATAAAGTAGTATTACAGCATCATTTTATTTCTTCAGTCATAAAAAATGCTCATTCATGTATAGAACTGAGAATGCAGCATGACCTGGGCTGCTGCAGTTCTTAGCAGTGACATTTGGTTTTTCATGTTAACTGTTTTAATCCAATGGATAATGAAATAATCCAAGCTCTATGACTGAGTGGGAAGCAGAAGAAAAAACCCTTTCAGCTAAGCTCTGGACAGACAGGATGTCTCCACACACAACCATGCAGCAACACACCGAAGAAGCAGGTTGTTCTTGATGTAATTAGGAACCCATAACTAACTTACAAAGTAACACAAACTCATTTGTGGAATTTAGAAGACCAAACTCCTTCAGAGACAGTTCCTAGCTTTCTACCCTTTTCTAATGGATGCAGATTTTCTACTCTTCCCCTTTCTCCCCTTTCAGGTAATCAGAAGGCAGCTCCCTCTTGTTAAGAGTGTTCAATCCCACTGATCACATCAAATGTTACAAATTCAGGAGAGGAACAAATCCCCACATCCTTTAACATAAGAGAAGCAAGATCAGCTAATAGCTGGGAATTGTGGCTGTTACCTATATTGCCCAACAGCATTCTTTAGCTAGACACAAGTCCTCAAACACATTTACAGAGGATAAAATAAGTTCCTCTGCTTGCTGTCACTTCTTTTTTCTCCTTTCACAAAACATCTATGGAACAGTGTCCCTTGTGGTATTAGGTGGGATGAAATACGAGGCTCTTTGTCAAATGAGTATCAACTTTTATTTTTCCAATCCTTAGAGCATTTAAACATACTGAACTTCAACTTGAAATGTATTTTGTATATATAAAACAAATCTGCAAAGACTAACCTGTGATGATAAGACATTCATTGTGATCCAAGACTTCAGTGATGAGCCTTGATACAATCAGTTCTGGATTGATTAAAAACCGAATTTCTTCTTGTACTAGTCCTGCCCCAGTCACACCACCTCCAACAAAACGGTTTGCAAAATCAACCTACCAAAAATACATTCAGGAGGATTATGATAGAATAAGGGAAAAAAAAAAAAATCCCTTCATTACCAAAGTAAATAAAATCCTGCACAAATTTCCATTAGTCTGTTGAAATCTGCTGCTATCACTTAAAACTACAAGCAGAGAGACTGATTAACATGATCATGCCTCTCTTTTTTTCCATTCAGCTTCTCAGAAAACCTATGACAAATGAGACATTACACAGCAAAGGAAATTTTGCATCTCAAACACTTGAAATCCAAGTTGTGTGGGTTTCCCTTGAAGAGGCACGTATTTCAGAATAAAACACATTTCATAAATGTGAAAGATGAAAACAGCACTCTTTTTAGGGACACTGGAAACTCATTAGTTTGTCCTTTGGAAAGCATTCTGCTCCAACTGTCTCCACTGCTGGGCAGATTAGCACTGTCCCTGTAACAGTTCCACACCCAAAAACCCCTCTAGCGAATTCTTCTTGAAATGTATTAACAATCTCAAATGAATTGCCCTTGAAATGCACTTGAACAAGGCAAATAATTTTGACTCTAAAGGTTTCTGCTTGAAATAGAGAAGCTCTGGACTATTTTTTTCTGCAATAGTACACATTTTGCAAATTACATTTTCATACAGACAACGGTTTTAAAAGGAGTTTGTTCATTCAATAAAGTAATTACTATTCAGTCAAATTAACTGCCCATATAAATTTATAATTTCTAAAAGTTACTTCATCTTTCAAATGCTATTAGCCTCTCACTGGTTTTTCTCAGGTAGCTGATGAGAGCACAGGTACAGGAGGGGGACATATTGCTGGGGTAACATGAACCCCTGTGAGATTACAAACTGACCCAGGAGGCAGAGTGCAAAGCACACCAAGAGCCAGCCACTGCACCAGCGTGTGCTCCTTTAGTCTATCCTGGAAATACCAACACATTGCAGTTTTTAAAGGTTTGCTAAACTTGACTATGATAAAAAAAGTTATATGCAAACCACAGTGCAGTGTGCCAGGGTCCCAAAGCACTGTAACTGTGCTGAGCAGCCTCCCCTGGGGCCCCAGCCTTGTCCCACTCCAACACCCGCCCTGTCCTGGACCTCACGTGAGACACATCAGGGGTGGCCCGGCCCAGCCCTGTGCTCTGCTGATGCCCCCGTGCTCCCCAGACACCTCTCACTGTCCTTGGGGCCCTGACTCACCACCCTGCCTTTGTCTGATGCCACCAGCCAGTCAGCAGAACTGTGACTGTCACCACCCCTGCCACTGAGACTGGGGTCACTGTGGACTCCTGCACTGTCCTGTCTTGGTCATCCTGCTCCCTGCTCTTCATCTGAGCAGAGATATTTTGTTTGGTAAGACGTAAAATAGCCAAGGGAAAAAATACCACATCCTAGGCAGTACTGCCTTATGCAGCATGCAACACTAGAAAAATGGTCATTATCGAGCAATTGCTGAGTTCTTCATAATTTCAGCACACATTTGAGTGCTAAAATTTCATAAAGTTATAAGACATTTTAAAGTGTGAGTAAAACACACTGCAGAAAAAAATTCTCCTCATCTCCTTCCTCCTCTTCCAATGCAGTACTTGTCCCTGGCTAAAAAAGTTCTAATTTGTACTCCTTTTTCATTAAAAGAATTCTAGAAGGCAGACCATTAAAAAACAAAACAGAACAAAACAAAACAACAGAAAGCAAACAACTATTTGAAAACTCAAACATGTTTCTTCCTAAAGATATGGACACAACATTCTCCTCATGAATTTCTTTTGCTGACTGCCTCCCAGACTGAAACAGCGGTGCTGGCAGCAGCAAGAAAGTCTCCTGGAGCACTGACCTGGTCACTGTCTGGGGCACGAGAATAATGTTTTTAAAATAAACTGAAACCCTTGACAAGTCATCAAGATTGCAGCCTGAATCTTTTGTCTTGTCAATCTTTGATCCTGGCTTGAACCAGAAGACCTGAAGCTGTCCAGGACTTGTGATTTTCTGTCAGCCCTTCCTGTAACAGGTACATGTGCTACCTAGATGAGCTGGGGAACATTGAGAGTACTAAGACTGCCCATGGAATTAATTTTGATGAGTTTTATTACACTGCATAACATCTTGCCATTTAAGTCAATTGAGGATAAACAAGTAACTTTGCTAAGCTGGCAGACCATGAAAGTATGACAAAAGCATGAAAGCCACATGAACTGTTATATGCACTCACCTGCAGCATCCCTTGCCCATTGCTTTCGATGGTGCCTTCATGGGTGACATGCAATCTAGATAGCTTTTTCTGAGATCTACCATTGAGGAAAAATATTGTACAGAAAGGATCATTTCAGAACCCCCATAAAAAACTATTCATTTTAAACCAAAATTCACCCAAACCCAAACTGCTAACACACCTTAAACGTAAGGTGGTTAAAAAAAACCAATAACCCTGACAGATTAAAGAAAACATGTTTGCCTTGCAGAAACGATGTGGAAAAGTTTAACATGGCCATTTGTTCAATTTCTCCACCTTTTACTACAAAATCCCAAATCTGAAGTTCTAAGTTTTCTTGTTCCCCAGCAATGCAGCTGCAATACTTGTGCTCATGCTGGTCATTAACCATATCTCATTATATTTCCTGTCATTTCTTAAATCAAGCCATCCCTCTCTTATTTCCCCCCACTCAAGCAACAGCTCCAAAGATATGCTACTGTTTTGCTTGTTTGCTTTACAGACAAACATATGGGAAAACTCAGGACACAAACTACTTGTGGCAATTCACCCACTGCCCTCTGTATTTCTTTCTGCATAGCCAAGATTGTTTTCTGTAGTACTTCTAGACCTGAATCAATTCCAAATGAAGGACATTCAGTTATAGTGGACTTCAGGAATTCCTTACATTAACAGATGTTTGACTTACCTCTCCCAGTCTGGAAACTCCTGGAGACACTGCCTTGTAAACGTCACCAATCCCGTAGGTTCTACAGGCAAACCAACCCCAAAGGAAAATGTATTAAACGTGGGAGCTTAGCCCTTAGATTATCTTAACTAGCAAGCTTTGAGCACTACAAACATCATTCTTGGTAGATGCTCAAGAGTGACTCTGATTTCTCCCCTGACAGCCCATGCTCTAATTGAAGATAAGTAACATGAAAACCAAAATATTACTTCTTTTCTCACTTTGCAGTTTGAGTATTTTAGTTTTTCCTGATCTAAGAAAAATTATTTCTTAAGTGATTTTCACTTTAGCAACACTAAACACTACTAGAAAGACTCAGTAGTTGAAGTAAAATGTGCTGCTTTAGAGAAAAAGAGATTGTGAACCTTCAAAATCAACAACTGCTCAGTGTCAACAGACAATCCAGGGAGTATTCCACCTATGGAGGGAGGAAGCAGCAGCTCATATCTCCAAGAAAATCAAACAATGTCAATAAGCACGCAGTGTTAGCAGATTCCAAATCAAGCTGTTTTTAACCCTGCCAGGATGCAAGTGAAATTCAGTATTCTAAATGAGAAAAGACTCCTACCCTCGAGTCAAAAAGAGGAGCTTTTGCCCATTGCAGGAAGGATGCAGTATCATCTTTTCTCCTTATTTCACTCAAAAAAGTTCAGTTTTACAACAGAAAGGAAATATCAGCCTTTTATTAGGTGATATCATCTTAATAAAAACTTCAATTAAGATTATTTCTCTGCTATAGTAAGTCTACTGTGATTTGTGAAAACATTAAGGGCAGTATGTAAAGCACAAGTGCATCCTTCTAAGAAAGCCTTAAATGGTCCTAAGCTTTGCTTTAAAGTTTAGGTTAAAAAAGGTTACTTTCTCTGGAAAAAAGTGCACAGCTTTCAAGCATATTGAGTGCTCTTTCAAAGGGAATTCTGGTATCAGTTGTGGTAGTCTGCAAATCAAGCATTCACCTTTCGAGCACAAAGTCTTCAGTTTTCCACTGTGTTCTTTTACAGAGAATTCAATTATTATTTACAACAAAAAGAGTTACAAAATTATTACAGTAATTTATAGAACTAAGTTACTTTAGCCTTACTAATCCCTAGGACAAAAAAAAAAAGAAAAAAGGGGCTATTTTAAAGGTAAAATAGGAATTCTTAATTCAAGAAAAGAGCATTCAAGAAGCTCATTAAATATTATTTAAAGTTATAATGTTAGGAAGCCTGATATGGTCATTTCATAAAGCATGTTCCCATCAGATTTCACATGCCCAGGGGCTCAGGGACAGCTTAGGGTTTGGCTTGCACAAAAACATTATTACTCAAGTATTAAAAAAAGCTGGTACACTGTATCTCTTCTCAGTCTCACACATAGATCACAAGTTACATTTTATCTCAGAGATTTAGTTCTATTGATATTGAACTAAATATCAATAGATATTAGATGAAATAGGATACAGATGCATTTATTTTGTGATGAATTAAAATGATGAAGATGGTCTGAACCAAGTAAGGGGCTTTTATATTTAACAGTTTAAATCTTTCTTTTAAAACAAACCCTTCTGAGAAAGTATGAAGTTGATAGTAAAATGCTGCCATGCAAAGAAAATTTCTTTAAAAAAAGACTTTTGTATGTGTATTGCTGCAGATCTGATGTATGCTACTACGGTAAAATCTCTTTCCCCACAAAAATGCAATATATAAGCTATGGTAGTTATCACAAAAATAAAGCTGTTTCTGAAAGCTTATGCAAATATTCAAATCTGTGGTAATAACAGAAGATCTGACTATGCACTAAATTCTCCAAGAGCAGGAGATATGTCTTGCTATCATTTGTTTTATTTGAACTGGGCAAACTTAAAAACAGCTTTGCTTTGGAAGCATAGAAGGGAAAAACCTGAAATACCAACACAAGTAAGGGAAAATGCCTCAGAACTACAAACAATATAGTCAAAAGACTAAATATGCATTCTGCAGGAAAAGTGAAGCTTGACCCAAAATCTTTAAGCCTTTTATTTTAATGGCTGTAATGGTGCCAAGTTCCCTTTACTTTGATGTGGTGAGGCAAGTGGTTGCATATATTATTAGCATTATATATACACATGTATTTATATCTACACACGTACACAATTATACACACACTTTTAATATATATATATATACAGTGAGTTAAAATTATATTTTTGTATTTTACACACACCTCATATATCCACACCTATGTATTTATATATATTTATCTGAAAAAATAGAATAATTTTGGGCAATAATTTGTTTGCATGCATCATAGATATGGTAAGAAGTGCCATTAGTATGAATATCAGTGTACTTTGCAAGCTGTCTTTTGTTCTTCCATCATGGCTGTGTAGCCATTTCTAAATTGAATGGGGTTAAATTTTTCATCTATCTGCTTTGTAGCTCAAAAAAGAATAAAGGATATACTTTTTTCTGTGACTCTTCTAAAATAGCAGAAAAGGGTCTTAAGTTTCTCAGGCTTTCTTGGTGACCTCCCTTCAAACAACCTGAAATGCAGGAAATAAAAGCAAACAATTAGATTTCGGGGATGCAGTACAGAGCCATTAGTGCTACTTACTAATTGCAATTTGATTTTTTGTAACTATTATGCACACATTTAATTAGCCTTGCATTTAAGTACTGTACTGTACAAAGAACCCTCTACACAGCCCCTCTGTAATTCAAGAATTTAGGACTAATGAGTTTATTGACTTGCTATACTTCTGATGAAGACACCAAGTGAATGCTTCTCTCACTTGCACAAATTTTCTAATACCAAGAAATGTAATTTCAATATGAACCTTTTTGAAAGCTACTAGTTTTATTTGCAACAAATTGAAACATTTAACAGACCATTAAGTGACCAAGGGGTGAAAACACGTATTTTGAGTACTCCAAGATCCAAATGTCACCCTCCTTTCAGCTGAGCGAGTTGCTCAGAAGAATTAATGCAACCTTGCTGCTTTCAAGAGCTGCACTGCACCAGCAGCATTTCTAAAGAAAAGAACCTTCCCCCAACAGAAATGGCTCCATCCACTGGGCTGTCACAGCCATTCTAACACTCATTTGTAAAAAACCTAAGCATCAAAAGGAAGGAGCCTATTTTTAGCTATTAAGTGAATGTGTTCTTTTAAGGTTAGCTGAAATACTTTCACTGCATCATCTATCTTCCAGCAACTAGAACACGCATTACTTAATTTCACTTCCAGCAGAGTGACAAGGCATTGTTATTGGCAACACATAATGGAATTTATCTGGAAGGAAGAACAGCAGAGACTTCAGAAATAATACCCTTTGAATAGGAAGTTTACTAAAAGATGCCTGATCCACTGAAAGCCTTGAGGATATAAGATTCCCCCTCAATAAACAGTCTTAGTAAAGCAATGACACAACATTATTCATTTGTTTCTGTGTAGTGGAATGACAATCTGCCTTTAAAACCAGAATGCTGAGACTGAATTGAACTAGATTCAGCAAGGAAGTGAATTGGATTTTTTTCAGCATTTAAAAATCCTTATGATGTACACAGGCTGAGGAGGTCAATTGCATCCAAAATCTATATTAAGTCACAGAGGTTAATTTTATTAGCATGTTATTCTTTGAACAGTGAATCAGGACTTTAGGAAGGTAAACTCCAGAATTCTACAGTCTATTCTAAAATGAGCCTATATGCAAGTGCTATCAAGGCCTAGAGCATGCACAGGTAAGAAAGGGTTTATAAAAGGAGTTAATGTGTGCAGGTGTTGCCTAAATTACCCCAGCCCTTTATCTGGAAGTCTCATTTCGTATGAAACCTTTAAACTGGGTAATTTATCTGTCAGCTTGATCATGTCTTTACTAATTTTTCTGCCTCTTCACATCAAAGTGATATCTTGCTTACCTTTGCAAACTCTCAGGAGAGAGTTCTTCATGTCACAGAGGCAATATGTGATTCAGTATAATACCATCTGTATAATATGTGTATATTATGTATAGATATGTGATTCAGTATAGGGCAGGCTGGGCAGGAAAGGTGCAGAGCTATGCCTGAAGTAAGTCAGATCAAGCTAAAATCAGTCATATTTGTGAATGCAACAGGAAAAGCAAGTGATATTTACATGACTCAAAAATGGCCTGGTCCTACCCCATTATCTTAAACAAGGACATCACATGGCAAAGTTACAAACCTTTTAACTTTGAAACTTATTTCTGAAATAATCAATTAGACAAAATTATGAAAGTTTCATTTTTGAAGCAAATATTTTAAAGAATAAAGCCACATGAAGGGATCACTAAGATATTAAATAACACTATTCTTCAAGTGCTGAGACACAGATCCTACTAAAAATCCACCCAAAACTCTAAGTGGAAACCACATAATTTCCTGACAACCACCTAGGGCCAAAACCCATTAATTTCAATAAAAGAACTCATCCAAATGAAGTGCACTGTAAATCAAATGCACTGCAAGTCCACTTTCAGGTGAAGTAATTGAAATCTTACTGGCAACTGCATATGTAAGCTTTGTACAGGACGTTCCCACTGCCACGCAGTCACTTCAATTTATCAGCTACAGGAGCTGAGAAAGCCTCCAGGACTCATCACCAAATGCATCTCTGGCTCTCCAGCCAAGCCAGGGCAGTAGCTGTGTTAATCAAACAGAATACCTCCACAAAAATACATTGAAGTATTTGAGGCCAGAGATCTTAAAATGTAAGAAAGTAGATGTGTGAACTTTATGTTTATGACATTGCAGATTGTTAAAGTCATTGTGACTAAATGAAAAATCTTTCCTAGCAAATATACAGACATTTAATTGCTCTGAAGAGAAATCCAATACATGAGACATAAAATACTAAAAATAGTAAGACATTATATTGGGAAATATACAGTAAACATACAGTAAATTTACAAGGCAACAGTTCAACAATTATTACAAAAACATGCACACATCTTTGCATGAGCATTTTCCTAAAACTTTTGGGGTGGAAAAAGAAGCATTTAAAAAGTGCAATCAATGTTCTGGTTTTTGCAGTCTCTACTGTCAACTCAAAATTGTCAAATTTGCAACCAACATTTCCACCTTCTAAAGCTGGAGTCAAAAGCTCCAAAGAACCTATTCTCAATTCTTTCCAGTGCTGAGGCAAGTGGGCTTCAAACTTGCAAGGAACTTCAAAGGGTGAGTTGAAAATGACACAAGAGAAAAACTATTTAAGAACATTAAGAGCTTCAAAAAAGCAACCTTGGCTTGCATGGAGTTTACTGGGGAGAATTTGAACCAGCTTAAGTAAACAGTTCCCAAATACCTTGTTTCTGATTAAGGTAATATTAAAATACATTCTTTACCTTGGAAAATTGAATTTCCAAGGGGTTAAATTGCTCCCCTGATGTTACTCTAAGAACAGGTTCCAGCAGGAGCCATTAGAGTCATGTGATTTAATCTCCCAGTTCAATAATTTCATAACGATATTTCCATACCCATACTGGGCTTCCTTTGAATGTTTCTTTTCAAAGAGAATAATCATGTCTTTACATTGAAGTTGGAAGCTATTGTAGGACCCAGAAAGGTGTACACACTGTAACAATACACAGAAATTTGCAGTACGGATCATACTTCAAAGAGTAATTGCCATTCATAAATCCACAGCATTCCATGGGTACTCCTTGTGGAAGTGTGGATACACAATTTTGTACCTGTGATCCCTACAATTAACACGTGTACTGTTCCCCACAGAAATGGAAAGTACCTTTGTCCTTACTGCTGGACTTGAGGAAACTTGTGATGTTTCTCATATTTTAGTGTGATCTCACTAAAGACAACGGAACATCTGAACAAGTACACAACATTTTACTAAAACCTGATCTTCTCCTACAAATAAAAGTCAAAGAAGGATTTACATGGAAGTCATATGGACAGATGAATTTCACCCAGTAAAGGAACTGAGCAGGGGGAAGGAGGGAAAGTTAAGGCAGAAATTAAAATACTGGATAGACATTTCCTTCTACCTCAAGAACACAGCTAATCACTAAACAGTGTTAGTCTAAGGTACTGGATGACAAAAACTGGAAAATAGAATAAACCAAATATCTTGCTTTTTCTATCTTGCTGCATTTCAATCCTATGCTTACCTGATGTATATATACATGTAGGGGTGGAAATAATATGCTTAAGCATGTTACTGTCAAACTTGTATTGCCCTCCATACAATTGAAGGCTATTTTAAGAGGCTGAGCATCCTTAGCTCAGTGGGAACCATTGAAATTTCAGGCTGATACACAGCACCCTAAAGGAAAGACTAATATAGTGTTGAATGGTCCAATAACCTCATCATTTAGGACTCCATTAGTTGCTCCAGGGAGCACACAAGCAGTATCTCTTCCATCTCTCTCCTGCAATTCCCAACTTCTTGGAATAAAAACGTGGAGTTCCAGGAACAAATGAGAAATACAAAAACTCTCTTTTTCAAAACCAGTATCATATTTCTAATGAAGTTTTCCTTTGAGCTTTGACTTCAGTACTAAGCACATCTTATCAAAACAGTTTCAAACGGATTCTCTCTCAGCATGATTTGACATTTTTTATTCACTTGTGCTCAAGGCAACCTTAGTCACATGCACATTAAGGACTGCCTATAGACATTAGTGTATCGAGGGTAAGCCAGGCTGTGTGCATTAATGTGCCCAAAGAGAGAGGACCTCGCCATGTAAGATTCGGAATGTGTCTATAATTGTGTGTGCTTATCACACAACTGCATGGGACAGAAAAGAAATTCATTCTCTAAATATATGAAAGCAAACCTGTTTACCATATAGGAATAACTGGAATTGTATTCATTACCCATATCCCTTGCCTTAAGTGTTTTCTGAGAACGCTGTTTTGTTGAATATTTATTCGGTGGGCTCCCCCCATACAGAAACAGGTATCTGCCTTTTAAAATGGAGCTTTAAATCTCTAAAGCTTCACTCCAGTGAAAAAGGTAGGAGATAAGACCAGTCAAGGACTTTTCATGAAGAATGGAGCTGCAGCAAGTGTTTCATTGCTATAATTTATGCTTCCCTTCCCAAGGGAAACAAACTACACTATATTTTGTGAACAGCAATACCCCAGACCCACTCTACTTTCCAAAGTACCCCAGGGGCAAGACAATCCACTAGGCTGCAGGAAGAATATATTTTTGTCCACTCATTAAATTAAAAAAAAAATTTGAAGTATTGGTTATTTCATCTTTATCTCATCCTTTCTGAATTTTCTGCACGTTTTATAATGCAATATATTAGTCAAGTAGCATATGTATGTGACTCCTAAGTAAATAAATATGAATATATTGCAGGTCCATGCTCAAAAATGTTTTACTGATAGGTACATGTGATCAAAAAAGTTTGGAGACCACTTCCCTGGACAGCTTTAAACAAAAATACTTAAACATCAATTAGATAATGCAAGATGAAGAAATCTTGGCAAATTTCAAATGGGACATTCTTATATCCAATATAAAATATAAACCCTTACTAGAAAGTCCTGCAGTCACTGAAAATATTTTAAGTGAGAATTAGAAAGAAAACTATTCAGTATATTACAACTTTACTTTATGAAATTTGGATTTAATGGAAATCAAAAGCAGAATAATCTAAATGAGAAATACCTTCCAGGAGATGAAAGGCAAACAAATTGACTGTCCCTCTGACAAAACAAAAGGAAATGTCACAGTCCACATCTTGCATTTCCTGATAGAGAAGAAGAGCACAACCTCACACAAGTTGGTTCTGCTTTTCTGGTGCCTGGTGTGTGCCTCTTCCACTCAACATGAACTCTACCTTTCTGTATTAAAACTTCCTTCCTTCCCTCGGCTTATAAAGGACGTCATTTTAGAGTTTTCTAATTTCCTTCATATCAAGCAGGAGAAAATCAAAACATTCAGTATTTCAGTCTCATGGGCAATTTCTTATTTACTGTGATGTGTCATAGGTACAAGCTGTCATCATCTGAGAAGTTATTTAAGAACACTGCACTATTCAACAACCTCATGTTGAATTAGAATTTCATCTCTAGATTAAATAATGACTTTTAAGATGTGTGTAAACAAAAGAATGGTGCAATGTAATTTTGTTGGGAAATCTAGATGCAAAAACCTATCTTTCACCTCAGACACTCCCGTATACTCACATCTCTCTTCTCTGTGCTTTTTATTTTGTAGTTCTGTTTATTGTGGCAAGTAACTCAGCGCATTATAAATCTGTTTTAACAAAAGGTTTTAGTGATTTGTGAGTCTCAGAGTACATCAGGTTGATATCTGACCTTGATGAAATGATAAGATGCTAACTGCAACTACTCAACACCAGAGAATAGCGGGATAAAATGTTTTAGATCCCTGGGGATCTAAAACATACAACAACCAACAACTAAGTTCTGGACTACATTACTATATTTACTAAGCTAAAAGACACTCAGATTCAGGACTGGTTTAATCACTTCAGCAAAGTAATTATGCTAGATTCATAACAATAGCATCCTTTTGAAATTGTCTATTTAAAGAGTGTATCTACATCTACCAAACACACATTGATATAAATTTTTTTACAGAAAATTATACTCAAAGTAATCCATCCAAGGCTAATCACTTCACATGCTCAAAGTAGGTATAACAAAATGAGTTTTGTAGCATCAGTGTCCATTAACTCAGAAAATCCAGAACCACTTATCAGAAGAGCAATACATCTCAGTCCAAACCAAGTTCTCTCAAAGTCATTAGATAACTCATCCCCCAGAGAATATTCATTATTGTTGTGAAATTGATGTTGTTTATGGAGAGATAATTGCATTACTGGTAAATTAGATTCCAATTCTACTGCATAAATGTACCATACCGTTTTCCATTTCCTTTCATATATTATATAGTCCATAAAAGAAATATATCTTAACTAGTGTGTTTTTCTCCTCATTTCCAATCACTTGAAATTACTTTAAAGGTTTGTTTGATAAAGATGAAGAAATTCAGTCCCAGTGGAATACTGGTGGTTTCAGACCAGAGCATGCACTAACACATGAGCCAGAAGATCTGCCAGGCTCATGTTGTTAGACTTACTGCCTTCAGTTCTGAATTCAACTCCAGTGGCTTTAATGGGAGCCATCACATCTCCAGTTTAACTACGGAGTTTTTGAACAAGAAAAATGGAAGAGTTCTTCTAATTTGACACAACAGCTAAACAGATCTGTAGCAGGTCAAAGACAGCAGAAGCAGAACAGGTCCTTGACAAACCTTTCCAGAACACTGACTCAATATTGCAGATATTTTTCCTCACATCTTGCTTTCATATGTAACCAAACTAGACATATTCCTAAATTACCAAATTCTACAGCGTCTCTAGCGTAATTACGACCATCACCACAATCAACTATTTTAAACTCTGCAACCAACATCATGAATGCAGAGAGCCTGAACTGCATTGACACTCTACATTCATTCAACCACAATGCAACTTCCAAGAAAAATACTGCAATAGAAAAATAAAATGGCCAATTCAATTATTCCTTTCTTTTGTGATGGGTTATTTTGGAATAAAGCTGCCCAATCTATTGTCATCATATATATTATAGTAGTGTTTTTGAAAAAGAAAAATGGAACACTTTAAATTTAGCTTGATATTTTGAACAGAAGCAATATTTTGTGCTATTTAGTATGATCTAATGTTTAGCCACTGAATGGATGTCATTCTACCTACTCGAATTCATAAATATTAAAGCTCTTAAGCCATGAATTCCTTTTTATCAACTATATTTGGAATGAATTATGTTATTAATTACTTAAGGCTCACAATAGGCTCATCCCTGCCAAGCAAAAAAGGGAAGAATTCAACTAAATTACTGAGTATTTAATTATACGCAGGTGACTTTCAGTCTGTAGCAAGATAAGGAATCAAAATGGACAGTCAGTGTCACAACACATCATTAAACCAAGTGTCAAAAGAGGAATGGCCACATTGATTCTCCTCTCATTTGGCAAGGCTAACAGCAGGAGAGGAGAGGTAAAGCATTGATGATGTATGTTCATACACATCAACAGCCTTCCTCCCAATCAGCTGCACTTACGTCTCTATGAGTCTCACATTTTCAACTATCTTGCAGTGACTGTCTTGTTTTGTCAAACAGATTTGTACCTTTGGGGGAGTAGGGGTGGGACTTGCAATATGGTAGTTAACAGCACACAAACCTAAAGCAGGGAGAACACCAGGAGGAAAGAAGGAACATATCAGCATTTACGTGTAAAAACCCCAACTATTTTGTAGGATATAAAAAGGTACTAATATTTAAGTCTGCATCAAGTGACCTGATAAAAGACATCTGTGTAAAACCAGAAACACAAAAAAACTTACACAGTTGTGTTTCTAACTTAGAAATTGCACATTTCAGTTTCTTAGTCTCAGAGATTTGAGGGCAGGAGCAGGAGGCTTTTGTATGAATGTAGACAGGACATGGATAAAGGCATCGAGGAACACCACCTTGGCTAAAGAAAAACCCCTCAGATGTTAGCATCCATGCACTCAGTAATTTGGCTTTTTTAGGAACAAGAGCAGATTATTTTTGATACCTTAAGAACAAAGTCATTCATTCACAGTCATGTAGCAAATCAATTATGTTGAGGCAAGAACTAAGTCTGAAAAAAGCTACAGACCATAATACTATGGGGACAAAAGGTCGGTGTGTGAACAATCTGTTATGCCCATCCCTAAGCAGACAGAGCAGAGCAGCAGCCTCCAAAGCCTTTACATCAAAACATGTTTATGAGCAGGAAAAAAAGTCACAAATATTTTAACTTTAGTCATTGCCTACTGCCTTTGAGTACATCCAGCTTCCCAAAAAGCTTCTTTTAAAATGCTGAAAACACACACTGCAGTGAACCAAATCCTGTCACCTTTACAAGTCTAAAACAATAGCTGAAAACATGACAGTTTACTCTGTCCTTGCTACTAAGAAGTAACTTTGCAGGGCAGGAAAATACAGGGTTGACAGAGAGAAAAAAGATGTAAGATACTCTCTATCCTCCTTCTGTCCCCTCATTTTAGATTTTAACTAAGTCAGGTTACATACAGTAGCAGAAAATTCTGCAGTCTTGTAGTACTCTCTCCACAACTCTTCCTTTTGTTTTTATCCTACCGGTCCCACTCTCAATGTCACATTCTCTCAAATTTTATCCACTGCCTGCCACACCTTGTATTCTACTTCATTAATCTGCTTATTATCAAATTCAAAATACAGAGGGTGTAGGAGTGTGGATTTGGTGCAACAAATGGTTAAGTAAAAAAACGGAATGGAAAAGGAAACTACTTATCTAATAATGCATAAATTGGCAAATACTGAGGAAGAGCCACTTTTAATCCTCAATAACCAGAGGACATTACCTTCCCTTCTTTTCTGCAGCTTGGCAACAATATTGTTGTTCTTGCACAAATAAAAATGGCTTTCTAGCCTACTGACTTGAAGCTGAGCATTGCCTCATTCATAATGCAAAGGAAGGCCTGCAGGTTTGTCTGCTCTACTCCCCTTCTATGTAACACTGTGGGACCTCCCTATGATAGCACCAGGCAGCCAAGTCAGAAAACAATGTTGGACTGATTGGAACAGAGCAGAAAATTCTAAATGCTTAATACTTTATACTGGTCACTCTTTGAGTCCACAACAGGAAAATATTTACCTAATAATTTGCCAAGGTTTTTTATTTAGATGTAGTTTGCAATATTATGCCCTGAGTCAACCACAAGTGCTGCACTGTAATGCTATCACCTTACATTGCTCTGCAATGTTCATAGAGGAGCATATTAATCTACTCCAGTTATTTAACAGCATTTTATTCTGTAGTTGGTAAGAAATTATCCATCTTGCAAAATTTAACTGCTTGATTTATAAAATGTTTAAATTACAACAACAACCAGTAGCTTAAAGTCCTTTAAAAATACCACAAAATACACCTGGAAGTGTGCAGTCAAAGAGAATCCTTCCAGACCGTTCACTCTCTTCCTTCAATGCTCTGAACATCAGTATTTTTTGATGCACCTATGATACTTTTCATTTATTTGTTCTTAGGAACTACCACTGGAAAAACACCTTTAATTGTGTGGCATAATAATGTCTACCACACTTCTCCTTAACCCACTGCACTCTTGGGATAACCACCAGGACATGACCCTGGTCTCTGTTCTGAAATACACAATAAGGACAAACCTGTGATAGCCCTTAGAGGCAGCAGTCCCTAAAACCATCATTAGCACATTAGCATTTCTGCCAGTTTATTCTGGGAAGTCCTAGTCTCACACAGCTCTCATAACACACACCCAAGTGTGCTGGATCACAAGCAACACTGGTTTATATTTCATCTCAGCTGTCAGAGCACATACACTTCATCCATTAACAGTGAGGAATAAGAAAAACTCTAGATCAATAATCTATTCAAGCTTCAGCCTAATAAACTTAAGGTTGATCTACATTTGTATGGAAGTGCCAAAAAACTATGAATTCGTATCTCTAATCTACAAGTCCATGTGAATCATAATAATTTGCAGCAGAAAATGTCTCCATCTACTTCCCTCATTTAAAATTGAAATAAGCATATTTTAATTATAAAAAAGATGTGAAGAAAAATTTCTAATCAAATCTGTTAGTAAGTTTGCACTAAGAAAAAATGAATATGTTTGCTTAGACATTGGAGTATCTTTAAGTAAATTCTTATTGTGGCCTTCTTCAGCTAACTTGCAGCAAAAAGAAAAGGTTGATTATAACATGCAGCTCTACCACTGTCCTAAAATAATGGTATGGATGCTGAAGAATGAAGTCCTATTGATCTGACTCAATGTGCAGATCACCGCTGATGACACAGGAGACAACAGAAATGTGGCTGGGGAAACACCAACCTTTAATTTAAAAACACACAGAACACTTGAAGCACAACTAAAATATTCCATTTGCAGATGATTGGCTTATGAGGAGAAAGGGAATTGTGTCAATCTAATTATGCCAGAGCAAGAGTGTGTCTGTGCAAGCTCATGCACAAAAGCAAATTTAGAATATTAATCATATCCTTCTGTGCACCACATCCTTTCTTACATAGATGCACAGTTTGCTTGTCCCTTAGAGGTAATAGGAAAAAAAGACAAAAAGCAAACCAGTGAATTTAGTGACAGAAACATGAAACAAATTAGTTTCTCCCCTAAAGGACAATACTATTTCCATGGCAGGGTTATCAGGTTCATTTACTGCTGAGTGCCATACCTGTTGAAGTTAATGTCTGGATAACTGGAATACTCAGACTTCATCTTGGCATTGCGACGTGGAAAAGTACAGAAGAAAGCATTGGCCAGAAAACTGGCGATCTGCTCCTGTGACATTGTGATGGAGTGATTCATCTTTTGTTTCAGCAGAGGTATTGGCTACCAACAAAGAAATGAGGGGGAGGAAGGGGCAGGGGAGAAAGGAGGGAAGGAGGGAGAAGAATAATTAGCTTACCCTTTTTGAAAGAAAAAACAGAAGCACAAAATTACATTTGTTATATTAGAGCAAGAGTAATTTAAGCCATTGGTAAAGCCTTTAATCAGCAGCACCGTTAAAGTCAAGAACGGTTTATTCAAGACAATTCAGAAAGGGCTTGCCTGGCAAACTGCAGATTTTTAATCAATAATAAAAAGATCAGGAAAACACAACTTAACAAACAACCATCAGGGATGCAGAGGGGAAAAAAGAGATGGGATGTTGCAAATCCTGGGCAATGTTAAAAACTGAAATAAAAATCCACTTTCAATAGCTGTATAGTTAAGAACCCTCAGGGAATGCTTTCAGCTACAACAGCCATGCTTTGAACTTTACAAAGAACCAAGGAAGTCATGCCCCACATCATAATTCTATGACTTGCTTCAAAATTTTTTTTCCATCCTACTTGAAGAAATAACACTGATGGATGGTATTTGTAGAAAGTGTGTAATTATTCATTCTTTTATAATCAGGATGATCAAAAAGCTCAGCTTTACTCTGGTCTTCAGCTTCAAGATTTATTTTACTCTGGCTCAGGGTTTCTGTAATATAAAAACAAATAAAGGGGCACAGGGAAGAAAGAACTCCCCAGCTTGAAGAATCTTTCATTTTATCAGGCATTAGCCTTCTGATTTTGAGCTTTGCCTCGCAACATTCATGTTATTTTATGTTTTTAATGATGTGATAATATGGATGGTGGCAGGGGTACATCATTCTGACTGCTGAGTCCAGTAACTACTATGATAAACCCACTTGACATGAGAAAGAGAACACAGTTTTCACCTGCTTCCAAAATACAACCATCATCATTAGCCTAGCTCCAGTACAGCTACATTTTCATCCTTCTAGTTGTGAATCAACTGCTGTTGATTTACACTGTTGAATACACAGTTGTTTACTCCAGAAAACAAACATGTTTTCCTTCATTCTTATAACTACTACATTCACATTCATTGAATCTCGTTCTGTCTTCTGGCTATTTAATTAGCAAACTATATTATGATGTCTGAAATCACACAGCTAGAGGAGGAAAACAGTATGAGAAGTTCACTTTAATAAGTTCTACAAACCTATAAAAATAGAATATCTTGCATAGTGTTATATTGGAACAAATTTATCTTTATGCCTAACCAAAAAAATTAGTCTGACAGAGATCTGCACAATTTACAGTGTCTAGCAGTAAACTTGCCTTGCAAGTCTTGTGCTTGACTTGTGTTCAGAAACTTCATAGCACTTTCAAACAACTTCAGTCATTGAATTATCAGAAAAAAAAAAAAAGTAAGAAATATACATAGCTTGAAATTATGTCTCTACTTCAGGACCCTTGCAGCATAAAAATGTAGGGAAAGATTTTACCTGCTTATTCCCAACAGAATCAATTTTGAAAATGGTAACAAAGGAGTTCACAAATTGTTGTCACTCTATTAACATGTTACCTACCACACATCCTCACTTGATCAGCCCCACTCACTTTTATCAGCTTTACTCCTTACAGAACTAATACACATAAGCATTAATATAGAATTAGTTAAGGCTTGTATGTGTGCAAGTATTACATGCTCTAAACAGAATAAAGTATGTTCCTGAGTAAAGGAAAGCTTTATGAAAATACCACTTCTACGATTAAAAAAAATTCTAAAATAAAAAATTAGATCAGATTGAAATAAAAAAATTGGATCAGATTATTCAGTTGTTCCAGTTTCTCAATGTGATTTTACAACATGATTTGTTACATGGTCATTTCATTTAAGAAATGTAAGAAGTAAATTCAGCATATAGAAGGAAGATGCTATTGAAGTTCAGGCTAAAACTATGACAGTATTATTTACTTTTTTTTACATTCTACTACATAATTCCAGATATGTATTGTCCATTCTCCTTACGTCTCATCTGCCTTCTGCACAAAAATTACAGCTTTTCCTAAGAACATACCACGACCCTGATGTTTTGAGCCTAGCCATCAGCTGCAGTTTGCAGAGCAGTGCTCTGCCACAGAGCATTTGCTGGCTGTGTTTGCTTACCTGGGTGCAGATACTAGGGAGACAGAGTGCCAGCTTGACCATATCAGGAAGAATGGACTGGAACAGATGTTGAGCCTCTGCATCTTCTAGAACCTGTTAAAAAGAAAGAAGGAAAAAAAAGCTTTTTACCTCAGAAATAATGATTGAATTAAAAGTTTGTGAAAACAGGACCCATGCAAAAGAAATGAGAAAAAAGCAGGTCCTCTTAGCTTCATGCCGAATCTGTAACATTTTCACAGTTGTGCCTCACTGAATTTACCTTGCAATAATCCACTGACTGAGATACAGAAATAAGTCTCAAAAGTTGCAGTTGAGAAAACCGGTCACCAAACCCCTTTTAAAGGAAGCTTGAGTAAGTTGTCATTTTACTCTGAAAAATCACTACCTAACCACACAAGTACTGGAATGATCTCAAATTTCATACTCAGGTCATAGTCTAAGACAAGTACCTGTGACATCATCCTATTGAGGACAGATAAAATGCACTCCTGGCTCAGATCAGTGGGGCTCTGCAGCAGCAACAGGAAATCCTGTGCAAGTTGATGCAGTCCTGGGGATTTTCTTCCATCCATCCCTACCATGTTCCCTCAAGAATTACAGCCATTGTAACATGCAGGCCCCACATGCTGAAGTTGCAGTCTTTTCAGACTTTTCCTCTAGGACACCTGACACTGCGACTACTTCAGCTGCCTCACCCTCTCTTCTAACACACCTTCTTGAGAAGGGGAGACCAGAATTGACAACACTGAAAACAAATGGGCACACCAATGTTTCACAAGGCTTCTCAAAGCTTTTATACCCAAGAACAAGTCACATCAACTCTCTACTGTCCTATTCTCAGGCCCCCCTGACACTGTCTGGACCACTGTTGATGTGATCGGCTGCCAAAGCCTATCAAGCCAATATATTCAGAGCAAGTCCAGGATCTCCCTCCCAGTTGCAGCTGCCAGTTCTGAGCCCAACATCCACACCCAGGGTTTAGATGAACCCACCCACACGCCTATTCATGCATCACACATCTATTTTTCAAAGATGCAGAAGTTTCTTTAAGGTGGGTAATGCTCTTCTAAGAAAAGTTAGGATAGGAGGTTATAAAAAGAAATGCAACATAAAGTGGCACAGTTGCAACACGTGAAGCAGCACAGAAGCCTCAGAACTCTCACAGTCTGCTGAATGGACAGGCTGAAGGGACACTCCTATGCTGTGGAAGTTGTTCCCGCTGTTTGTGGATACAGGCATCAGATGTGAGTGGCTGTTAGATTTGCACGCTGCATTCAAGGCAAAAAGCAGAGAGAACACACAATTTGCCCTACAGCTAGGCAACAAAAGACAAAGGTCACAGCTCAGTTTTCTGCCTCCCTCCTTCCCCTGCATCCAGAGAATCTGTACTTGATTGAGACCACTATTTTCTACCGGTTTCTAGACTAGAATTAAAATCCTCAAAATTCTGAAATAGTGGCTTTAAAACTACACAATGTTATTTTTTCCAGTTAAACCTAAAAAATTGGTTTGTTACCAGTTTTGCACAGAACCAGCTGCAGACAGAATGGATGAATCAGCACAAAGGTATTAGTCTTTACAAAACTTTAGTCTCTACTCAAGATCCTCATAGACACTGAAAATACTGGTTGAAGACTCTCAACTTCTGCTCTTCCAGATCATTAAAATAACTATAGAAATATCTTGGCTCTGTTGTCTCCTTCTCCAAGTAAGGAGATAAGAGTACTCAGGAAGTTAAAAACCAAAACACAAACAAATGCTCAAAGTACAAACAACTTCTGTTTGGGAAAAGGGGGAAAATATAACAATGCCAAGACCTACACAATTACTTTCTACACATTACATATGCTGCTTGTGGAGGCATAAAAATGAGGGTTCAAAATAAGGTTTTAAAATGAAACAAGAACTTAAAAAGAACAGCAAGCCCAGGAAACAGGAAAATCATTTGATATGAGGATGGATCCAAGTAATAAACAAATTACTTCTGAAAGTAAATTTATTTTTAAGATGGGAAATGAGCAAGATGCATCTCTCTCTTCTCTTGCTGGCTGCATATGCACCTACATATTTACACAGCATAAGTCAAACCCTGAAAACTATGACCTAACCTCTAACATTATCTGCTCTAGCAGGAAACTTTGCTCTGTTCTTAGGCACAATATTTTTAAGTGCCATAAAGTAACCAAATGAGCATTTAAAGTCCGGAATTTCAGATCTCAACCCATAAAATGAATATGTACATCATAGCCATTCAAAAACTGACATTTAACCTCAGATGTCTACCAGGCTGTCAAATTGTGATATTCTCTTCCCTTCGGGTAACACTTCCTCTCTTTTAAAGCTGACATATAAATAGTGGCTGCTGTGCTTTGCTGACTGCCACAGACTATACAGTATCACTTATCTGGTGACACATTATGGCACCGGACTTTGTCACAGCTGTCAAGATTTCAACCTTTTCTTTATGTTTCTTTGAAAACAACATCATAATAGTGTGAGACAATTTCTTCCCAAAACAGAGGCAGGCCAGCAATTGCACAGCTCAGCTCTGATGCAGAATACTTAACTATAAAGGTCACTTCTTCTACTCTGAAATCCCACTTTTCCCTCTTATCTTCCCAATGATGTACCAGAGTATGCTTTCCTTTCTATAGCATTTCTATGCATGAGTTTTACTAGATCTCCACTAATGAAAAATGTCAAAATTTAGAGGTGTTACTGCCCAAGAGTGTTCTCACTGACTTCTGATTATTCTTACATGTGAATGAAGGGAATTTTTAAAAGGGTTTTGGGTGCCATGAGGACCCCACAACTTCAAATACATGACCATTGTGAGTTCACAGACCTTGTCAAGAAACCCCTAATGCAGCATTGTTCTCCAACAAATAGCCACATCCATTACCCTGTCTGCCCATACAGGCAGGTGTCTTCCTGTACAGGTAACATTCATTTGAGGTTTTCTATGAAAAACAACACCTGCAAATCCCTGGCTGCCTGGCCCTCACAGCCTCTTCTGACCACTCACCAGCACAGCACCACAGGTGCAGCTTTGCAGACCCACCACTGTCACTGCACATTGTCAGCTCTGCTGAGTGCAACACAGCCTGCTGCTACCTGTGACAGTCTTTTCTGGCTTTGAAAGCAGCAAAAAAGGAACACTCAGTCATGGAAAGTAAAAGAATTCCAGGACGTGGAGTGCTGACAGCACAGCTACATCTGACAGACATCCCACGATGCAAATGCCAACCTGGAGAACCCAGCACCAGCAGAGAGAACACCTGGTCACAGAACTGAGGGAAGGTTTATTTAGAAGGCAACTCTCTTCAGGAAGCAGTGACTTGTACTGATGTAAAATCCAGCATATTTAGAGTGACATTACACATTCTACATATTCGATGCCTCTGAAAGAGGGATGTGTTCATTCTATCCACTCAAACACACACACACACCTCCCCACAGACTACATTTTATCAATTCCCATGTCCACCTGACAATTTCCAGAGATCTTTCATCTCGCTGATTCTACAGAAAAATAACGTGGAGGTGGGGGTAGGCTGCCCATGCAGTAATAAGTCTAAGCAGCCTACCAAAAAGTCACACTTTATTAGATGTCTGCAGAGTGGGTGGTAAGTGAGAAAGAATTAGTCATGACCCTTGTCAACAGGCTACAAAGGCATATCCCAGTTGCAACTCTTCTCACTGAAAAAGCAGGAATGCACTAGTCAGAATGAAGTTGTTAAAATGAGCACCTCACTTGGAAGTAAATCCGCTAGTACAGGAATGTCTGTATGAATTCACTAATGTGCTTTCAATTGTGTACAACTTTTTCAAGGCTACAACTCTGTAAACATTAAGAGAAAGGACTGAGTTTCCATTTTCAAAGGAACTAACATTTGTTTTATAACTTAAGGAATTCTAAAATATGAAATGGTTGCCAACAAGTTTTCATAAAGGAAAATTCATTTAAGTACCATAGCAATTTTGGTTTTAAAGAATTGATCAGTTTCCCCTTTGCTTATTATGCACTATTGTCTTTCACAGCTTCCTTCAGTATTTGAAACAAAAACATAAATACAGTGTTGATTTTATTCAGTGCTGCAATCATGCAAAATACGTAAGAATTAAATACATGCAGAGATTACACCCTGAGGGAAAAGTATATGGAGTCAGAGTTGCAAAGCATGACTTGCTTTTTACGAAAGAAATAATTTGGCAATTCCATCACTATTTTCACTGGAGTGACTGGTTAAATGAACAAGACTTAGGGCTCCAATTCCTAAGATGCAAATGGCTCAGCGAGCCGTAGCAGAGGTACGAGCTCTTAGCCAAACATGCATTGCAATTTAGCCAAATGAACATTTATTCTGCAGCAAAGAGGCCTGACTAAACAGGGCTGTAAGTAATGGCCTCCTGACACTATAAACCAGTCCTCCAAAACGCAGCAGATGAACACGCCTGACAGGCCTAATAAGAAGGATCTGAGGTAGCATGGGGTGATAGTGATGGTAGAGAGTTTAAATCTACATCTGACAGCTCATCAAAGCAAACAAACTGCACATAGGGTACACAAATGTGGACAGCTCCATCTATCACCTGGGAAGGCACAGCCATCATGCCAACAGGCAGCCAGCATGCTAAGACAGCAATGGCTTAATGCTTCCAATTTGTTTGGTTTTATATCCCCATATTACCTTTTGTGGCAGGACAAGGACCATTTGAATCATGTTCTTAAGGATGAAGAGGAAAACCAGAGTGCTTCCTTCAGATTGTGTGTCTCTTATTTCCTAATTCTAATGGATTTTGACCTTCTTCTTCCTTCACAGCTACCATAATGCCTCATGCTGTCAGTGCTCTGAACCATCTACAGTTACTACACTGAACTTTCCAGTAACAAGTTTCCATTTTAATGTAAGATATCATATGGTTATATGATAATGCTGAACTAAATAACTGGACAAGTCAAATATCTGGTATGTACTCTATTTACAGTACGTTCATTCTCTGCATTTCGGGAATACGTTTTTTTCCTTTTTCCTTCTTCACTATCTTCAATTTTTCTCAGATAAGGTATCTCTTTATATTTTTATAGGGTATTTTGAGGCACATTAAATACTTCAAAGCTGAAAACACCATCCTTGGAAGTATTTTAAGAACATGTGGATGTGGTGCTTAGGGACATGGCTTAGTGGTGGACTTGGCAGTGCTGGGTTAATGTTGCATTCTGTGAACTTCAAGGTCCTTATCAAGCTAAATGGTTCCATGCTTTTGAGACACTCAAACACCTGAGTGTGCTCAAACAATGACAACATGTGGCTGCTCCTTTATTGCACTGTCCATTTTCTCTTCCTTCCAGAGAAACCTGTACTTATTTCCCTGTTCTCCTGTCCCATCCAGAAGCCCCACACTTTCTGCATACTGTTTAACATCTAAACACCGTGAAGTCTAAATCCATGACTAGAACTCTGCAGTGCCAATAAAACAATCAAGTTGCTGGTTATGACATTGAAGTCTTTTACCTGGAAGTAACCAACCTCAGACTGGCAATCTGTACTCCCTTTCCTCCTCTAATCTTTGTCATAGGTGCCCTTAAACCTTACAGAATAGTAACAGCAGACTTTTCAATCTGGTATTTGGAACAGCTGGGGGAAAATAACAAACAAACAAACACACAAGCAACAGAAAAGCCCACAAAGTTCTTATTTGAAGAATTTTATAAACTAATCTATTTAAATTAAATACCCCCCTAAATCTATTTAAATTAAATTACACCCCCAAAACAAGCCTCACTAAGTAGTACTCTCTTCAAAGCCTTTCTTTCTGAACAGAGAGGAGATCAATTCTACTTAAAAGCCATTGTGTGACAACTATCAGCATCTCATACCCAGAGACACCAGGCTGCAGCCCAGTAACTCATATGCCTCTGTAAAAGACTCATCATTATGTCAGATACTGTACATACTAACAAGACTAAACATAGAAGAAATGTGGGGTGGGGAGTGTGGTGTGTGTGCATTCTAATTCCCATTTAATCAAGTCAATGAACTTCCAAAACTGCAGGAAAAAATACTCTCATCTGCCTCTTCCAGTTCCCTTACAAAACTAATTCGGTAGGAAACACACACAGCTGTCAAATCCATCCCATTTATTGAGCACTTGTCTGATTAGAAACAAAAGGAAGGACATGGTAATCTTTGGAGGAAAGAAGAAAGAAATCCTAAAACTGGATTATGCAGAGAAATCTTATTTGAGAACAAGAATGCTTCTGACATTTATCAAAACCACAAACTGACACTTCAAAAGGAAAAAAGAAGACAGCTTACAAGGCAGAGGTTAATTTAGTTTTGTTTAATTTTTTTCCCCCCAAAGGCTCGTTCATGTCTTCTGCCAATCCAACCCTGGAATAACCTCTCAGGTGTATCATCCTTAACAACTGCTGCTTTGTTCTCAAAGACCATCCTGAGGGTACACACCCTGCCCACCTTTGTAAACCTGCTCTTTAGAGAATGCATGGTAGCAGTAACAAACTCTCCAAGGAAGCCATATAAGCAAATTCAGTTTTTTAGATGAAAAGGAAGGAGAAAAAAACCCAGGGATATAGTTACAGTCCACTTCATTTATAATTCACAGTCATCCTAAAAAATGGCAATGCCTCTTTATCGCTTCCGTATCTCCATGTACACCTTTGCAGTGAGCATTTCTCTTGAAAGCTTTGACCATCAGGGTTTGTTTCACGGGGCTTTTGTATTCTAACTGCTCAATACATAACAAAATAAAAAAAATCCTAAAGCACTAAGCAGCTGAGGAAAGCCCCTCCACAAGAAAAAGAAGCTTCTCTTAGTCATTTGGGATACATCGGTGAGCACAGATAAATGATGACTTACAAAGAATCCAGTGGAAGTAAAGAAATCTATTCAATAATCCTCTGACACCAAAACAAAACAAAGCAAGTATCCGAAGGCAGCCTGTAAACGCAGAATTTTATATTTACATGGGTTGTTTTCTTTTTCAAACAGGAATGTTCTCAATACAGTGAAAAACTATGAAAGAGATGCTCAGAATGTGTCTTTACACAGACCTTTATTAAAGCACTGAGTATCCACATGTACTTGGGACACAGCATAATTCTAACTCTGCACCTGCTATGTGCAGCTATCCCTTCCCTGATAATTCCATCTCCAGAGTCATTGCGACAGTGCTTACAAAACACCACTTAAAAAATACTCAACTGTTGTGCCAAGACAGTACACAAAACTAAGAATAAGCCTCTAATTCAATGCTCTTTCTCTTCAATGCTTAGTTTCTAGTGTTTTTGAATGTGTACAAGATGCACATTCCCCCCACTACAGAAAAGCTCACCTTTTGTTCAATACGGGAATAAATTCCTTTCTGCTGCTGCAAAAAGAAAACCCTTCATGGCGCACTCAAAAGACCTTTTCAGTTTAGATTTTAAAAAGGTAATGTGATGTAATGAAAATTGCTTGAAAACATCTGGACTAAAGTAAAATCCAATAAGAAGCAATGGATAGGCTATTTTCAGCCTCAGGACATTTTGTTTCTTGCTTAAAAGCCTACATTTGTAGTGCTGACATCTCTATACAATGTTCACTTCTGTTAGTACTGTCCAGACAAATATAAAAATGATTTATCAAAAACTCAGTCACCAGAATAATTTGGTACTTCAAAATTCCTCCTATTCCAGTTTCACTGATTACAGCAATCACTTTTTCAAGCAGGTCATTCAAACAACAAAACAAACAGGAAAGACTGTCATGGTTCCTAAGACCTACAAGGAGACAGGAGTAGGGTGAAGCCTTATCAGAACATATAGATTTCCCAAGACATGCACATACTTAACTGTAGCAGTGTTCTGTGTATGGTCTTTTTCAAATGAATGAAAATCTAGAACTCAACCATAATCCAGTTAAACTATACTGCATTTGCATCATCCTGAAAGTTTGAAAAAAAGGTTAAAAAAATTTGAACTATAATTTCCAAAATTACCCAGGTAATTTGAAAATTTTCTCAAATTAGTTTTGAGGTTATTAAAGGTAAGACTATACACCCACAAAGGCTGTGTGGTTCTGTGGCTGTCTGCAGTTCTGCAATTGAAGTAGAATATTTCATTTACAAGACAGTTCTTTTATTCAGATATCACAAATGTAACCAATTCTTCTTAGAGAAGCAGCAGACACACTGCCAATATTTGCATGTCTGATTGTTTTGCTCAGTTCTCTATCATTTAGTATGCTCTGTGTTAACTCAGTTACTTGTATCTGACATTTTCTGAAAGTAACAAGTTCAGGCCAAACATGACAGTATGCTAGGTAGTAGTATACACTTAAATGAGAAACTGGCCAAAAAATGCACTGAGCACATTCTGTAGATATTACCCCAGGTTTTACAGGTTTGCACCACAATCAGCAATACACATGTACTAGGTGTTCCAGTGAAATGCATTAGTGTTCTTCTATTTACTTTCATTATTCTTCAGTGCAAAGTATTGACTAACAAGACTCCAACACTCCTCACTTTCAGAATATTCTCCTATATTCTGCAATCTGCACACAACACCTGCAGTAGAAAAAGTGATATTTTAGAAAGTATGTCTGCACATATCCATATAAATACTGCTAGGCCAAAATTAAAATGGCAAGGATTTGTGCAAACAAAAAACAATTTCTAGTATAAGAAAAGGAAACCAGACTTTTGCAAGACTAAAACATACATAATATGGATGTGTGGTATTTGTGGAAAATAGAAGAAGTTGTATTTATAGATTAATTTATATACATGTTTATCTTATTACTTAGTTTATGTGTTTTTAAATTACATTTATGGAAAACTTTAAAAAGGCATTAAGGCATTAAGTGAAGTTCTAAAAACTTAAAAGCAGACAGTAACAAAGTCTCACATGCCATCTGTTCTGGACATCTAAAAGGATCCAGCTTGCAGTAGCACCCATCATGTAAGCTTCAGTGGAAAGAAGTGAGAAATGGAACTCCTTTTCTAATCTTGTATCAACACTAATTACTGCTGTAATTCTAAGACAACTATCTATAAAGGGTGTAGAAAAATAGCAATATATTCCTTCAGTTTGACAAGTGACTTCATTTTCTTGCTACATGGCTTTATATCAGATTTTAGAATAAGCTGAGAATTGTGCCACAAAAAACCTCCAACAGCTAACAGTCAGTTTTGAGGTTAAAACCAGTGAACTCATGCTTGACTGAAAAAGGAGAAAGAGGAGCACAGAGAAAGTAGTCTGGGAAATTCTTCCCTCATGCTGAAGTTCTTCTCTGTAATTAAGTATAAAGAAGGGAAGAGACTGGTCTTTTTAGACATCATTATCACTTTTCTTTCAATCTCATAGAAAAATCCAAAGGTAAAAGTTATACAGCTTCTTTTGTAATATAGAAGTATTTCCTGAATGCTGAATTTACATGGCAACCAACAACAAATTGCAATTACTGGCCATTAAATAGACTGACTGGCTTCAAACAGTTTTCCCAAAAGACAAAAAGACCACAAGGCATCCATACACAGGCACTGCAGACACAGACACGGTTTTCTCTATACCAGAAGCAATTCTAACAGCTGGAAACTGAGTATTACACAGTGGAGAGTGTCTTTGTAAAGATACTGATAGCATATCCCCTTTAAGTAGTCCTACTTGAGTCAAGTAGGCACCAAGGGTTTGAAGAGAGCCTGGAAAAGCAAATTTTGAAAGGCCTAAGTGCCCTAAGTGATTCAAGCATTTAAAATGTCAATGACCTTTAGTATTTTGTCCCTCAAAAATTCTACTGTATAGATGCCATACCTTTCTGTCAGCACCATCTCATATTGCACATATGCAACAACAGACCCTGCATGACAAGGCCACATCAATCCAGCTTCAATCCAGACAAGCCATAAGAATGTAAAAATGGACAAGAGTTCTATGTACAACAGAACAGTACAATGAAAGGAAAGGGTTCCTAGAAAAGTCTAACAGCAAGAAGCACAAGTAATCAGCAGCACTTCCTCATCTGCAGTAATCAGTATCAGAAATTCCAGAGCCCACCAAAATATCTCTATGGGTGTCAATGAGATCTTTCTAACAGCAATTTCTCCAAATTCCTTCAAAGCCTGATGTAAGGCCACAGCATCCTCTAGCTCCCCTGACAAGGGGTTCCACAGCCCTCTACTCAGTATCTCAGTAATTCCTTTTGTCTGGTGCTGAACCCCTTACCTGCTAAGAACACTCATCTGGTGTCCCTTCACTGCTGTTGCATACTTTTTCATCACTCCTGACTCCTCTCCCTGTTTCTCCATTTCCTAAACTTTCCACCAGTACAATCAAAGACTCCAGATAAACAAAATATAGTTATGGATTCACTGCACTGTGCCTGCAAGATGCACTGTGATCCTTTTTCAGACCACTTGCAGAAGCTCAGACACAATCACTGTCTTTGCCACACAAATTTACCTGAACTCAAGTCTTGGGCTATGCCATTTCCAGATTTAAATACTCCTCTGTTCCTGAAAGGGCAGCACAGATGCAAGCAGTAAAAGGAAGAGTTCCTTGACAAGAATTATGCTTAAGCTCCAAGAAACCTTAAAGCAATGTAACAAAAACAAAGCATCTCCAGGACAAGGAGGCCCAATCTAAAGCAGCAGACCACATGATTCACTAAAACGATAGAGCCCTACTTTTCCCTTCAGATAAAGTTGCTGTTGTCACAGATTAGTCTAGGGCATAAGCCCTGAATGACCTAACTAGACTTTTTATTTCATGCACTTGGGAAAAAAGAAAAATAACTTGGTTTTGCCTGGAAGTGGAATGGCAAATCTAGAAGAAATAAAAATAAAAACTACTACAGTACATAGCACTGCTGAGCAAAAGCATGTAATTAATACCCAGCCCCTCATCATTCCCAGAAATAAAGCTCATCTATAACACACTGTGGATTCCAATACAGCTCCATCCATAGTGGTTTCCTCACATTTCCTTTTCTGCTTGTTGCTTACTCTTTCCCAGCCTCTAGGTAAGTTCTGGGAAAACAGATATAAGGATGACTTCCAAGTGACAAAAATTTTGCACATACAAAGAAAAATATTAGCACTAATAACTTTCATCCACTAAGTAGTAACTTGAAGAAATCCTAAGCATGTATGCCAATATCAACAGACAGATGGCAAAACAAATTAATACAACACTGTGGAAATTCTGTAGAGAACAGCAAAACAGTCAGATGTCTGAAGTTAACAGCCACCAAGATCTTTACATGCATTGTTCTATGAACAAGTTCTGTGTTCTATGTACAAGTTGTATGAAATTGTCAAAAGAAATAGAAAAGAACCCAAATTTCCCAATTTACTTCACTGTACAAACAGGAATTATACTTCCATACTTTAACTGACATTCAAGAGAATCTTTTGAAAAGTGTGAGGGCTCCCTCTTCTGACAACTCTTTGACCAAACTGCAGAACTTGCAGGCTGTGATGTTACAGGAAAAAATCTTGGCTCACATATGTGATATTTATTTCCTAGTAGTTAAGAAAGCTGAGAGTGTTTTCATCCTAAGAGAAAATAAACCTAAGCCAAATAAACTGGTAATTATTATCATTATAAGAAAATTGACTTGAATCTTACAAAGTAGTGGTTAAAAATAATGCCTATTTTGATAGCATAACTTGCAAGGAACTACCTAAAATAGGAAGCCCAACGCAAGACTGATATGACAGCATTTAAGAGATTAATAGATGAGGTGAGCTGTGTCCATAATTAGAAGACAAAATAACAAATGACACTTCATAACCAAACACAGACCTATTCAAGTAATATCTGAATAATCCTCAAAACAGACACCAGTAGATTTACAGACAGAGCTCCCTTCTAAATCAGTCTCCAAAATCCTCGGTTAAGCAGGCACTGAAAATCAATAGTGCCCAATGATATAAATACACATCTGACAATCACAGACTCTGTTTTAACCTTTTTCTTTTAATATATATGTGTGACCACATCTCCTTCTGTTGAGCTGCTGCTAAATGAATCAGCCTTTGGGCTGATTACTCAGGCCAGTGTTCTTTTTAACCAAACTCCTCAACCTTGGCTGGGCAAACCTGAAACAGCTCCTCTGTACCCTCAAAATCATAGGATAAACAAGAAAATACACAGGCCAGTGGTAAGCCCTTAATCATTAACTCACAAGTACAACAAATTCAAAAGCACTACAGCTCACTACAGGCAATATATTTAGGTCATTTCCACAGAGGATGTCAACTTTCACACAAGAGCTGCTCACTTAGACCGCAAGCATCCTTTGAAAGCAGATGCCTTGTAAATTTACAAAATTTGCAAAGTTCACACATCCTTTTATAATACAAAAATTCAAGCATTTCTCTGCAAAATCTATCCCTTCCACATGTCCTGTTCACTAAACTCAATACATTCAACAAAGCAAGCCAGGGCTTGCTTTTGCTTCTGTGGTCTACAAGGGGCGACTGTCATAAGCTGTTCACAGTTTCTTATTTCAAATACTGCTGCACACTCTTTTAACTCAGTTGAAAATCTGTGTATGAAACAGATCTCCTCCCCTCATCTGTCAACCACACAAATAAACCACCATTTCCAGGATACAGAAATTTCCTTTTCATCCTCATGAAAGATGGATGCCCAATCCCCAGTTTATTTCCCTGTTGTTCCCTCTCCTCTGGAGACAGCTGATATTACTTTCGCTCTCTGGCTGATGATCTCTGAATCTCATCACACAGAGCTTCCAAAATCCCCAACGTACAGTGTGAACACATCAGGACAAGCTCAGTTGTGCTTGTAGCAACATGATGCAAATCTGGTATGTTCCTGAGTCAGATTTTGGACTGAACAGCACTCACACTTTAAAACATTCTAATTTAAGCATGTATACTTCAGAAACACAGGAGTGAACTGAACAGGCCAAGTTAATTTTGTTAGCAGGAGAGTCAGTAGGAGCAGAGACCGACTCTCCACAGCCTCAACCATGGAGCCATGGCAGCAACCCCAGAGATGAGTGGGGAGCACCAAATCTGCAAAATGGGTGAGCACAGCAGTTCTTGTGACTTGCAAATGTGATGTCACTGGGATTTTTATAAGTGCTTTTCATCAGTAGTAATAATACCATGCTGCATGCAAAAGAAAATTCATTGTGTGAAAGAGCAGTCCCCGCATGCAATGGAGACAGGCAACAGAGAGAACAGAACAGCTCCTCTGATCACATGGCCCACGCAGACATCTATTTACATACATAACAAACAAAACTCACTTCAAATCAAATTTAGTTTCCACTGAGTCTTAATAGAGCTTAGCAAGCCCCTCCCAAGAAAACAAGTACATGTGTTTTAGAAGTACTTCTGAACTGCTGAAGAAAAATACAATTTCTACTGCACCTTATTTAAGCTTTCATTATTCTTTAATTAACACAGTTTCTGATTGTCAACCAGGATGTACATTAATAATAGTCCAACTTGCATTTAAGACCTACTATTCATTTCTCTTTTCCATCTTCCCCATGAAAGAACTAATACCTAATATTTGAAGCTATAAAACCCACCCTAGTCTTTCAAAGGCTCTACAGCTTAAATTCACCACTCCAAACAGCAAAATTTTCCTGCTATACCAGTAAAGCACAGTCTATACAAACACCACTGCAACATAACATTAAAGTTTTACAAAAAATGAAAAAAAAGACCAACACTTTTAAAAACAAAAAAAACCATGACACTGCAAATATTAGTACAATTTCTTAATAAATCTGGCTGTCATAAAACAGGAACAGGGCGTTTCTCACCTTACCTTCAGGAAGCTTAGATATTACTGAAGAACCCAAATTACATGTATAAAATTTTTAATTAAGCCAGTTTATAAAGTATAATTGTTGCTTCAGCTGAAGTTACTAGCTAAATAGCTACTCACTTAGATGTCTGATAATTGGAAACATTTACTCTTGGAAATGGAAATAATGTCTAAAGCATTGAGACATATAGGCAAAATAGTCACTTTCATATTACTTTCTCCCTATTTTAAATCAACTTGTTTTACCTTCTCACAGAAGTCAGAAAGAGCTGTAAAGTCCCATTTCTTGGAATAAGCAACGTTGTATCTCAATATGGCCTCCTATGGAAGAAGCACAACAAAACAGAACTTAGAGATAATTATTAATGGGAGAAAAACCATAGTAGGAACTTTCCTTGTTGAAGGAACAGCACCATCTGCTGGCTAAAACCTGTCACAGACCCTACCAAAATCCGTAACACTTAATTTGCTCCACTGATGTAGAGCAAATCCTTGATACTGAACCCTCTCTTTTGGGTTTAGCAATGAATAAGCTTCAGTCTGTGAGATTTTTAATCCTAACACAAAACAAGACAAGGCATATCTCCCAAGAAACAACATAAATGTTCCCCATCCCACTCTTGCTCTTGTTAATAGTACCATTAAAAACTATTTAAGGTATAAAAGCAACAAAGCAGAAGTTTTACCAGTTTAGGAACTTAAAGAATCAGAACCACAGCAAAATTAAATAGACCCTTCACAATAACACCACCCTTAAAAATTCACAAGAAAAAGACACCAAATAAAATAACAAGAGAACTCTCCTCAGTCGCTGGGGAAGCTCTATTTGGTCATTTGAATTTTATCTACGGCTTTTGCCTCCTCCTCCTTCCCTGCCTTTCAGGTATAACCTAAATTACATTATTCTTCACCAAAAAGACATAATAGCAACTCTAAGCTGCTCCAAATCGATATTCATGTTACTGTAAGACTTTGTGCCAACGTAACTGTAAGAATTATCAAAAGAGCATTAGTCTCCAAAATCTACAGATTTTTGTCAGCAGCTTGAATTGTGATTTTAGTGGAGTGAACTGATGCGAAGAGTTACTATTTCCAACCCTCTCACCTGTGCATCCCAGACCATCTGGCTACACAAAACCCTCACTCTACATTTGCCACAGACTAGGATATACTGCTGCACAAACACAGTTTTGAGTAGACTTTAAAAGGGCAATTCACTTAAATAATCTGAATAAATTCACTGGTAAGACTCAGTACTCATTAAGAACCTTCATTCTTTAGGAACTCCCTTGAACAGCAGCAAGCTTTTCATAATTTATTCTTCTCAGTCGTTAAACAAATAGAACCAAGCCAGAAACAGTATCAGTATACAGACAACCTGAATGTGTTTAAATGCATACAGACTTGACTTCAAACTGACAGGCTTACCTTCAAATCATGTGAGCAGGTAAATTTGTTAAGTAAGGCAGTTTGGATTAGTTCCCACCGACTTCCAGCAGTTCTATCTCCATTCTTTGAAGTAAAAGTCCAAAACAAAGTCAAATTAAGTTATTCAAAACATAAAGACACATTTATTGTCATCTGTAAAGCTGGTAAGTGAAAAGACTGAGTATATTTAATAGAGGCTATAAGAATTCTTTGTTTCTGAGTCAAGTATCAATAACCATTGTGGAGTTTTTACACCAGGACACATTTGCTGATTCTATTCACCCTAGTCTGAAGTATTTCAGTGGATATGTTTAAGTCCCAAGCAGTGACAAGAAATATCAGACCAACAAAGCATGCAGGGCTGATTTCTGCAATTGTTCTAGCAGAACAACAGTCAGATACACCTCACTATCAGCAATACCTGACACAGTATTATAATCACACTGTGCTTACTAATTCATTCACATCTCTTGAAATTGCAAATTGCCACACACACAAAATATATAACATATAAATATGTAAGTAAATAATAATGTTTATAGGGAGTTCAAGTTTACATTCTATATATATACCATCAAATCATTGGTTAAGCAAAACAATTACCAGGACAAAAACCAGTCTTCTGCTCTGTCTGAAGCATCATGACCCAAAATCCAGTTTTTCAGACTTGATTTTCTAATTCCATAGTCAGTCATAGACAATTGAGCAAATGCAGTAAACCGAAAACTCATCTATGTGGAAACAAACTTATTTGATCACATAGCTGTAAATATTTTATCTTACCTCATCCTCTACAGGGTATAAATTTTGTTCTGAGCAGGGCATTTTAACGTGCTTGTTATCCCACAAATCTTTGTAGTGAGTTGGAAAAGGTTTAGGTACCTCTCCTTCCCTCAGAAGATCTACCTGTAACACAGAAGGACAGGGGAAAAAAAATCAGACTCTACTTTCAAGTTTTTAAATGGAAGAAATAAAAAGTAAGCAAAAATACAGTTTAAAAAGCTCTCATCTACAGTCATCCTTTCTGGAAAGCGGAAAGCTACAAACTGGCCACATGACAGCTCAGAAAAAGAAATCCATCTGTTAATCTTATAATATACTGTTGAAAAGAAGGCCACCTTAACACACTCAAATAAAGGTAATATATTCAATTACTATATATCCAACCACCAGCTAAAAATTTCCTCGTTTATCAATTTAGGTATCTGCATATTTTCATTCAAGTATATTCAAAATGTTGTCACAAAGGTAACCACAGTCATGTGCAGAAATAGTATTTTTAAACCAACACTGAAAGGGATGAGGAATCATTACAGATAGAGCAATATCTCAAGCTTACTCCACAGAACAATAGGAAAGTAAAAAAAAAAAAAAAGAACACCAAATTCTTAAAGACTTAATTTGCTATTCAGCCCTCTAGCAGCAATAAGTCTCTCAGAATATGTATTTGAACTCAATGTGCTTGGGATTTATCCATCGTCCCAGAGTTTTCTGGTCATGTTTTGTTCCAATAATAACTGGATTGCATACTACTCCAAAGGATTAAAGGAAAACGTATCAGATTTGATCTAAAATGCAGTAGTAAAATTGCAAGAAACTCTGCTTCATTCTTTGTCTTTTCCATATTTTGACTATCTTGAGCCTTTTGTATCTCTTGAACCCAAATCAGAATCACATTAAAATGAAAACATAGCATGCAAATGTTGGAAGTACCACTTTTACCCGTAGACATATTTAAATTCCCAAACTTTATAACTCAGTCAAGGAAGCATTCACAACACCCCACAAAACAAAAATACTTGCTCCTAACAAGATAGAGGCAGCAAAACCATTATTATGTTTCTTCTGGATCTTAATATCCTAATTCTATGCACCAGAATGTCGCTGTGAGCCTCGCTCAAAAAGAGACACGGACCAGGAATTTGGGAGAGCAGAGGCGCAGCAGCAGAGAATCTCCTGCTTTGTTTATCACTCCTATTATATACTTTTAGCTGGGTGCCCATGGATTGGAGAGCAGTATTCCCACCTCTCAACCACATTGGTCAAAGGGACTGTCACATAGTCATTCCTCTCCAAGGATAAGAATGTGAAAACACTGGTAATATTTATAAATATGATCTCCTTGTTTACATGAACGAGCGTGAGAAGGTGCACACTTCTACTTTAGTATGAACGCTCAGAAAACTAGGAGAATCTCATGGTGACACCAGAACAGCCAATTTTCAGGAAAATCAGCTGCCCCAGTCCACTTGCAAGGAATGGCAAGAAACAGTACAAGCAGGATGCCAGAATGTAAGACTGACACACGGCATTTCATCCTGCTGCACCCTCGAGGCAGAGCTCTGGCGGGGCAGTGCAGAGCGTTACTGTACCCTGACGGTGACGGTGTGGCTGCCTGAGGGCCGCAGGTGAGGCAGGCGCGCCGCGCACGCCGGCGTCCTTCTCATCTCCTCCATCGGCGTTCCAAACCACTTCTTGTTGGCTGGCAGAGGAGGTGGGGTATATCTAGCAACTTTCCTTCCTGGCCTCTGGGGTTTGAATTCACACTTTTCTTTCCTGCTGTGAAAATACAATGCATTGAAATATTTTATTTCCACTGAAGAAAACTGATGGGCAAGTACACAAACTTCCAGCCCAGGGTTACAATAATAGCAGCCAGTTTATTTGCCAGCCTTTGCTGCAGCCTAAGGCCAAAGCTTTATTTGGGGAGAACTCCCAGCATCACCAACCTTCCCCTCCCCAAGACACACAAGTACGTGTCTACCAAAACACTCCTCTCTACAGGCTGACAAAACCCTTCACGGAACTGCGGTGGGTTAGCAAAGCAGGGTATTCCTCTGCAGAGCTCCCTCCCAACAGAATCTGTTTATCCATGGACAATGACCCAGTAAAGATGTGCAGAACTACTTTCTTGCCCTACTTGAAGGACCTGAGTGAAGTCAAAGAATTGCATGTTATACCAAAATACAGACTCCCTTTGTTCCTGTTCCCCCGCTTAGATGCTTATTCACTTTCTCAGCTCCAGTGAAATCAAAGGTGTTCAGAGCAGAGATTATCCTTTTGTCCTTCCACAACACCTGGCATGCAGAGTCCTCTGTCATCCTCAGGGCTCCTGTTTCCATTGCTGCAGTGTAATCACCAGTCCTTCTCTCTCCCAATTTATGACTAGAGCCAAACAAAACAAACCAAAAAAACCCACCCAAACCCAGAAATATCAACAAAAAACCCCAAACATCTCTACAACTGCTCTCAAAAGTGAGCATGTCTATTTTTCCATGTCTATGTCAATTAAAGCATCAATAGCATTGATAGTTCAACAAAACAGATTCACTATTTTCAACAGATCAAACTAATAAGAATTTTAAGAATTGTACTGGACAAACATACCCTTCAAAAACCCCGCAAATAGCCCCCTTAAAAATAAGTTATTTCAATCTTAGGTCAGTTGTCTTTGTATCTTAAAATACATTTTGCAAAACTCTATACAATCCAGCCTGTGAAATTCTGTCACCAAAGAGGAAATTTCCAAGCATGAAAAAACCAGATGAAGAAGCAGACAGAAAGCTACCTTTTCTCCTCAACTTTAGGTATCCTCATGAAGTGAGAAGTGATTTTGGAGTCTCTCTTCACACTCTGTTTTGCACCTTTGCATTCTGATGATGGAGCAGGAGAGATCCCAGGTGCCTTTGTATGCAGACTGTCCTCTTTAACAGAATTATCCACTTCCTCAAAGCTTTCACAGCCCTTGGCAGAAAAACGTGATTTCCTTGACTCCAATTCAGCATCCCCATATTGAATTCTAAAAGATTTGTTTACAGGTTTTGACATATTGATCTCCTCTCGTTCATCCAGAAATGGACTTGTTTCTTCATCAGCCTCTGACCCATGGCAGCTATTTTTAGAATTATCCACATCCATCGGTGACTCTGGTTCACTTTCTTTCTCAAAAGCAGGCGAGTCCCCTGAACTGCTCTGACATTTGCTCAGCTTGCCAGGCCCTCCAAGATCAGATACACAGGCATCACAACCAGCATCTGACAGGGGACTTTCTGGAACTACATCCCCTTCCTCTTGCTCACCCATTAAACAGACAGAGTTGCAACTCTTCAGCTTCTGAGAATTGCATGAAGCCACTTGTGCATCTGTCTCGACATCTTTTGAAGGTTTTGAATTTCCTGCTTTTGAAGGCCGGCCTGCTGATAACTTCCTCTGAGTCCAAGTGGCACTGCTTTCTTCACAGCCTCTCTGCTTGCCAGCTTTGTGCATCTGATCAATGTTGGCATTTTTAAAGAGGTCTGCAGACTGAGGGTCCTTCACAGGATCTGTATCTAAGACTGCATCTTTGTCCTCAGCCTCCCAGTTACACATGCTGCCTGTCTGAGGCAAATTTCCATGCTTTGCACCAACTTCCACAGATATTTTTGCATAATTTTGCTGACCAGTATTCTCTAGCTTTTTCACATCATGCTCACAAAAGTTCTCTTTTTTAATGGAAGTCATCTTAGGATTTGCTTCAGTATTGTTATTAATTTTGCTGTGTAAGCTGTGGAAAAGAAGTAAGGGAATTCAGTGTCTTACTTTCAAATGGAATTTCTGTACATATTTTTTTAAGGAACAATGATAAACAACAGAAAGTACAGATTTTTATTCATTCTACTCTGTAAGTGAGCACTACCAGGAGCAACAGGTTTTATTGCACTGAGGACTGTAGCTCAGTAGCAACCTACTTCCATTTAAAGGCTCCAAAGGATGATCAACCAGCTGCTTACCTCAGGAATCTATTCCAGTCATTCATTATCCTTATCTTCAAATCTAAACCTTATGATGCTATTATTTAGCTATTTTCTCCAGATGGAAAAAAAAACCAGAAGGTGTGATAAAGTCCTCCATAACTCATTTTTATCCATTAAATACAGTGAGCAAGGAAATCACAGGTTTTATGGCCATTCCCTCAGAGCTACAAATTCATCAAAGAAGAGGACACAGCAGTCCATAGTCTCCTATTACTCCTTTACTTATAAACAGCTCATGACTTCAAAAAACCTCCATACAAAAGCTCAAGTCTAAAACACATTTCAAACAGATAATAAAAACTAAAAGACACATTGAATCAGGAAGTTTTTAAGAGATAAACAACCTGATTTGTCCTCATGTAAGGCAGGACAGGACAGAAGTATGTCCTGATGATTACACAGGGAAATGAAGTGAGTTTTGTATGACCAGATGTCAAAGTCATTTCACATTTACATCCTAATTTATGTGTCAGTGTGTTGATAAAGAACATTACTTAGAGGACATATGAATATTAAAAAAACCCCAGAGTAGGCTTGGTTAATACACCACTCTGAACAGCATCTTCTCCTGAATGTATTGTTACAACACTGTATACTCCCAATGAAAACTGAGCACATCAAACTCTGTATGTCTGTCACTGCCCAGTTTCCCATTTACACTAAATAAGAAAATACACATTTACCACACCATCCTAAATTCAGCCACATTTTAATAGACTACAGATTCCTGAAGGCATTAACTTTCTCCATGAATAGTAACAGATCCTCTTCTGAAAATACCGCTCAGCATAGGAAGAGATGATTGCTTGGAGCTTCATCCACAGGGTGACTATTTGATAACAAAAGGATTTTAAAGGGTTTTATTTCACAATAATTTAACTTCCCATGTATGCATTTATTCCTGCAAATTTTGATGAACAAAAATGAGTTACGATACTGCTGCCATCTCAATGACTCTTCGAAGTTACTGACAATATCTGCTGCCAACTTGAGAAATTAAAACTAACACAAATTTAAATTAAAATTGAGATGTTAACTGCAATAGAAAGGCACATGAAACGTTCACGCAACAAATCTGATTCTTAAAGCTGCCTAGGCTCTAATCTGTCAGCAGGGATGGAGAAGGGCATAGAAGAGCAATACTCTAAAGAGAATTTAAATAAAATGAAATAATTCATTCCCTCCTTAAGAATCCTCTTAACATCCTTGATTTAGTGGAACCTGTAAGCCTGTAATTAGCCCTGCATACTTCTGTATTAATCATTACCACAAATTCTCCCAGCTATTTTTGACACTTCTTGGACTTTAATTTGTATTTATTAGCAAACATCAAAGAAAAATGAACCAGCACATTTACAACTGCAACTACAGAAATATAATATCTGATATTCCTCTGCACCAGACAGTTAAATTCTTTGGAGTATAACTTTAAGGCAGCCTTGCAATCACTGCTCCTGACAGACCACATTAGCCAAAAATATCAAACTTTACCTAATACCATTCAGGAGATAAATTTGTAACATTTTTCATAAAAAAACCTCAATGCACATTTGAGCACCTGTAAATGTGGCTGTAATTAAATCAAGCTCCATATGTTTAAACTACAATTGCAGCCCAATGAGACAAACCAAAACAGATTTTTGTCTGTAAATTAACAAGTGAGTTGGTTGCAGGAGTATCAGTGCAAATCTGCACTGATTTAGTGCTCTACATCAAACAAAAGTGAAAGCAGAGCTTGACCACAGACATTGCCTGATATTACAACTAAACTGATCCAGCATTGGGCTGCCACTGGAAGCAACACTCCCACCTTGCCTTCCCTTGCTCCAGGTTCCCACCTTTTGCTGTACACGAACAGATGTATTTATTCACCTGAACAGTGACGTGCTTCAGGAACCTACGTCAGCAATAAGTGTGGGCTTGGGTGTTCAGAGAGGATGGCAGGGGGACCAGTTAGCTGTTAGTAGCGGAAGTATCAGTTACTCAAGAGGCTGTGCCAAGGTCAGGGAAGCAGCAGAAATGGGGCTGCCTCCATTTAGCCAGCTGTACTGGCAACCTGCACTTCCAGCTCCCACCAGGCCCTCACAGAACACAACTTCTGAACAGGCTTGTGTTGTGTTTTTTACCTTCTGGACTCCGTTGTCTTGGGTCCTTTATTCTCCAGCCAACTGGTAATTGTCCGCTGTTTACACACTGAAAAACCACAGTTCACCGTTATTACATGGAACGTGATAAAACTGCAACATCATTGCATATGAAAAAGATATCTTGTACTGGGTAAAGATAAAAACATCTTCAATTAGGCCCTCGTTAGCATGTCTACTATAGGGAGCATCCAGACACTAGCAGTATTAAAACTCCATGTGATGCAATATTTAATTTGCACCAGTCAGCAGATGAAGGTTTTGTAATACTCTTTATAAATTCCAGGCATGGTGAATGGTGGGATTTGTTTCATCCAACCTTTTCTTAAGAAACAGTTAAAAGGTTAAAAATATACAGTGAATGTGTAAAATTTAAAAAAAAAAAAAAAAAAAAAAGGCACTTGAACTTTCTAGCTCTCATCATGACCTTTAATCACCACCACAGTGAGCCCCAAAAGCTTCTGCTGAATTTTGGAATGAAGAGGCAATGTGACATAACTTAAAATCAAAAAAGAACAAACAACAAGGCATCTTTGAGGACCCATCCAAGAACTTTATTTGTATGTAGCACCCTGTGAAACATAAGGGTCAATATAAGCATACCACACAATAGAAGTGACAAGCACTCAGAAAAGGACTTTTCCCTTTCTCCTCCATCCATGAATAGTTTGAAAAGCTGTTCAGTGCTTACTCTCCTGAACAGCAACAAAATGAAGGACACAATTTCTTCAGATTTACTACCAACAACACAGCTCCAGTCTTATCTGTGTGTTGCTGCAGCTCAGACAAGCTTTCAATGGAACAGCAACACATGAACTAATTATGTAGAGACATGGGGGGGAAATGGGGAGAAAACTTCAAAGCAATTCTTTCAAAGTTGGAAAACAGTCTTTATTAGTATAAGGGGTGTTTAGTTTTCCTGTTGTTATTCAAAGATATTCTGGAAATCCGACAATTGGCTTTAAGTCCCTTTCTCTCCATTTGCCAAGAGAAAGCATCTCCCTGCCACTGGTGATTGCCCAAGGTGTTTGCTCACTGCTTTCAGCTGGGGAAGGCACTGTAACAACAGTTCTGCAGAACTTCAAAACTTCAAACTTCAAAGTAAATCAGATCTGGATCTTCTGAGTATGGGAAGTCTCAGCAGGGTTCTGCAAATGGAGGTTGTGTAACTTGTAACAAAGATGGCTTAGGCCATAGGTAACTGAGGAGACATTGTTTCATAAACACTTTCCCTAACATTCAAGGTCTTAAACACTTTTATACAGCTGCTTATCAAATAAGCTCATCAGAGGATGTCACGATTTTTAGAATGAGAAGTAATCTCCAGAAAATACTAAAATCATTTTCAGTTATTCTGTAATGGCACAAACAACAGTGCCAAACTGCAGGCATGTGACTGGTTTAGCAGAGAGCAGTGCCAAACTGGATGTAGGCTACAGGCACATTATACCTGTGCCATACCCATCCACTCAGCTTCACCCCACTCAGACACAAATAACAGACTGACAGATTTGGTGAACTAAAATATTTTTATTTCCAAAGATTCGCTAAATTTATCTGGTAGTCATTCTGATTAGCAAATTTCACCTTCTTCTAACAATTGAAGTGTTAACCCAAATTGCCTACAGGCAAGCAGCCAGAAAAAAAAAACCAAACACTAAAACCTGAAGAGACATGTTAAAACATGGGACAAATAAACCTCTTCAAAGGCAGCTGACTACCTTTTGAGGTGTAAGCCTGTGTTGAGGAAGAAATACTTATTTATTGGCACAATAAATAGAAATGATGGCAGCAGCACCAGAACAGAAAAAAATGGCTTCAGTTTGAACTTCAACACCTGAGCAGTCATGTAAGCCCTCCAACCAACATATCACACATTACTTTCATACTTCCAGCATGGCTTTTTGCTACAGATAAGGGGGTGAAAACAAGAGGCAACAAAAAGACAACACATGCTTCTTTTCAGTGTTAACAACAGAACAAGACTTTGCTGTCTTTTTTTTTTAATGGCATCTTTACTTCTACTCTAGAGTCCCCAAACTATTCCCATAAAACAAATCATCCCCTACAATCTACCTTTTGAGGAAAACACACAAATTTTCAGAAGATTCTCATTTACTCTGTAGGAGTGTACACCTCTAACTCCAAACTATCGTCAACTCACAGATGCCTCTTAGGGGTTAGTGAGGTTTAACTCATCAGCTGCAGATGACAGCAAATCTGATTGGGGTTTTTTTCCCCTTTCATGCATTCCTTTCTATTCCTAAAAGAAGTGTATTAAAATTTTATTTATTATCTTTAGCTCCAAATAGAAAACTAAACTAAGGAGGCCTCGCGGGAACTTCGTCTACACCTTTGTCAGGCGGCAGGAGGAGCAGCCACCCCACCCCACGGGGCCGGCAGCGCTCCAAGCTGGCATCCACGTGCTTCTGTCATTGCTCTTGGCTGTCCTGTGTGACAGTCAGGCAAACCCCGCTGAAAGCCTTTTTTCCTGCAGTATCTGTTCCCTCTCTTGCGGAACACGCTACCTTTAGCAGCTCACTCCTCTCTTCGATGATTTGCGCTATTAGTGCAAAGAAACTTGCAAAGAATCAGGCACAAAACCGGTTTAAAGGTGCTGCACCCAAAGCTGTCTCCAAGGGGAAGCAGCGCGCACTGACCACCCCACCGGGGACACGCTGCCACCGGGAAGAGAAGTTAGACACAATTCCAGCCCGGCGAGGAAGGGCAGCTCCGGGGAGCTCCGTGCACAGGCACATGCGGCCCCGCCGTTCAGCGCTGCCCAGGCCGACAGCAGCACGGCCGGGCTGCCCTGGGCGGCAGAGAGGGACGCGGGGCTCGGAGCCCCCGGCCCGCCGCCTCCTCCTGCCCCCGCCCGGCTCCAGGAGGTGGGGTGGCTGCTCCTCCTGCGGCCAGGCGCGGCCGCGGGCGGGCCGGGCTGGCGGGGCCGCCGAGCAGCGCTCCCGCTCGGGCCAGTTCAGCGCTGACCAGGCTCTGCGGGCACCGCCGGCCCGGGCCCGCACCCACAGCGAGCAGGCGGCCGGAGGAGGCGGGGGCGGCACGGACACCAGCGAGCCCCGCTCCGCGCCCGGCCGCTCCCGCCGCCCCGGGGCCGGTACAAACCTTTATTCCCCACGGCGGTGGCGGAGCTGCTGCCCCCGGGCCCCTCCTGCCGCTCTCCCTGGGAGCCGCCGCCGGGGCTGCCGGGGCCGGGCCGGGCTCTCTTCCGCGGGGGTTCCCGCCCGCAGCCCGCGCTCATCCTCGGCGGGGCCGCCCTGCCCGCCGGGGCCGGCCAGCACCCGCCCCCCGGGGACGGCGCGACGCTGCGGCAGCGGCTCCGCCCGTCCGCATCCTCCGTCCCGCACGCCGGGCCGTTCGCAAGGCGCGGGGGCCGCGGCGGGGCCGGAACGAGCGGCGTCCGGCGAGCGCGGCGCGGCACTCGCAGCAAGATGGCGCCCGGCGCGCCTCACCCCGTCGCCATGGCGACCCGCAAAGCAGCGGGCCCTGGCGGCGCTTTGCGGCCCTTTACGGCGGCGCTTTGCGGCAGCCGTTGGTGGCGGCGAGGGCGGCGGGCGCGGGGCCGCCATGGAGGGCGGCGGGAACTCCAAGGGCACCGGGCTCGGCGGCCTCTTCGGCGCCGGCGGGCTCGGGTACTCGCACGCCGACCTGGCCGGGGTGCCGCGTGAGTACTGGGGCTGCCGGCGGCGCCGGCCCGGGGGGGCAGTGTCCGCGCAGCGGCCGCTGCAGGGCCGGGCGGCCGGGACCGAGAGCGGCGGCGGTGCGGATGTCGGGAATCGCGCGGCCCCGGGGGCTCCGCCGCCCACCGGCCGCGGGAGGCCCGTCCCGAGCGCCGCCGCCGTCCGGGGCAGGGCCCGGGGGCCAGGCCGCGGCGGGGCCGCGTGTGGCGACGGGCGCTGGTCACAGGGACAGCGTGTTCGCCGCGGCCCTGCGGCTCCCGGTCCGCTTCCTGGAAAGGGGCGCTTGCCGGCCCGGGCCGCCTTTTGAGGAGCTGAGCAACTTCACGGCAGAATTTTCCTCGCTGCCACGCATGAGATCTGCCCCTTTTTGCCTCACAGGATGTGAATTGTCACAACGGAAGGTGGTGTTAAAGTGTTCTCTATTTTTTCCTTTTAGTAACTGGGATGAGCCCTTTGTCACCGTATTTAAACTTGGACCCCAAGTACCTAGTACAGGTGAGAGAGAAGGTGGCTTGTATTTATTGTGTTGAACTCGATTTCAGTGTTTGCATGATCGTACATGAACACCTCAAACCTCCTGTGGTGCTGGGCACTGTGCACTGAAGTCTTGAACTGAGGAACAGTGGAAAGAAACAATTTTTTCAGTATTGTCCCTAATAAATCTTGGAGTGCTGTGCCATCTGGAAGAAAATGAGCAGGGGATAGCAGGGCTGTTGTGCCAATACAAGCCTGCTGCTGTTGGAAAGAGATCTCCCTCCCTGCCTTGACACCACCTCACACAAGCTCTGGTACTGCTCACACCTCCACTGAGCCCCTTCACACAGTGAGAGCAGCCAGAATCTCTCCCCTCTTTTCATGGATGAGTTTTCTGAACTGTGACGAGTTTGATCAGTTATTGGGGTGTTCAGCCAAGCTCCAGACCTGAAACAGGCTTTGCCATCACAGCAACTGCAAATTTCATGTCACTGTCCTTATGTCATTACCCAGCTGAAGGGAGACCATGATGAAGTAAAACTTGCCATTTTACTTACTACAGAATAATGTAGCTGTCACACTTGCACATCTTAACATCAGTTAATATAAAATGAGGCCATCATAAGGAAAAAAAATTAAATAATATTTTCCTTTTTCATAAATATTAACTGTAGCTGAAAAGGTTTAAGTTAATCCAATTGGGATGCATGGCAGTGATTTTATTTAGTTAGTATTTTTCTACATGTATGGCTCCTATTATCTGAGAAGGTGAAGTTTTGTAGAATTAGCAGTTAAAGTTCACCAGTTGCACAATATCTTTGTACCTCTGTGCCTTGTTTCATGGGACACTGGGTCACTGTTTCCTTTGTAAGTGGCAGCTCTGCTGGCAGTTCTGGGGCCTAAAGCTGTTGTAGTCCAGATTACAATGTAACATTCCCAGAAGGATGGATAAACCACAGCTGTGCCTCTGGTGGAGGTGAGTTCAGTGCTGTGGCTGCTGGTGGTGAGTGGTCAGAAAGGAGCTGAGATTATTTAGGCTTTCTCCAAAAACACTCTCTAAAGCTGTTTTCTTTAGTTAGTCTGAGAACATGTTGGTATTATAAACAGTGCAGCAGGGATTTTGGGACAAAGTGTGTGTGTACTAAGAGATTTTAGAAACAAAAGAGAAGTTTGCTTTAAATGCAAAGATGTTTACATGAGTGTCATGACATAGTTCTAAAAATAGTTACTGATGTAACACTAGAGGCTGCAGTCTGTGCTCTAACACTTCACCACCCTTCATGTTTAGCACTAGTGCATTGAAATAAAAGGAAATTCCATTTTTTTTTACCTGAACAAGTTGTCCATACAAGCTGTGAGGTCTCCTTTCTTAGAGAATCACAAGACATGGTAATGGCTCTGAATGCCCAGCACTAACTAACCCTTCTTTTAACAGTGGGGTTGCACTAAACAATCTCCACAGGTTCCTAGGATTCTAAATACTGAAGGAAAAGACATAGCTAATATTTCAGAATATAAGAACTTAAATTATTAGCCTTTAAATTTGGGTTTCTGTGAAGGTGCATGTGGAGAGGTGAGGATCTCCTGATGTTTAAAGACATCTGTTGTTTTCAGAATGCAGCAGGAAAGTCAGCCTTGCTGTTGGGAATGTTACATTTCGGTTCAGCTCTTCCCACAATCACAGATGGTGCACTGGTACTCATTACTCTAAACCCCACGTTTTGGTGGGTCTGTGAGTGCAGGCACAGAACCAGATGCTTTCTGCAGTGCTGTGTTGCCTACAGCAGGTAACAAGTGTTATAAATTTGCATACCAGCCTGTTGCAGAAGCCTGGAGGATGAGCTTTTGAGCTTGTCTTTAGAAACTTAGATATTACGTAGACAAGGATTGCTTCATCGTGACTTTTGGGGCAGTAGTGAAAACTGCTAAAAACTACTAACTCATGTAAACACTGAATTTCTCCAGCTGTCTAGTTACAAGGAAGATAGAGACTATATTATAAGTTCATTTTATTGATAACACTAGTCACAATTTTAGGAGCTATTTTTTCTGTATTGCCATTCACATTCAGTGTCAAGTGTGGGCAGTAAAACCCCTTAGAATGCATTTCCTTGAGCCTGCAGCTGTGGGAGTCATGTATCAGTTAAGCAGGGGTGGATAATACTGTGGCTGGAAAGCACAGAAGCTTAAGAGAGATCTGCTGCTGCAGCACCTTATCAACAACAGACATCTTCAGTGTCTCCTGGAGAAGTGCCTTGGCACACCTTATCTACACATATGCCATTTTCTTTAAGCCACTTTTCTACCTTTTTAGACCACTGATTTGCAAGAACTCAAGCGTGTCCCTGTGGGAGAAATATGGACAAGTCAAAAAATGACCCAGCCTCACATCTTTCATGCCTGATCATCACTAGTTTTGAGTGTATTTCTTATGTTTTTCACATCCTTAAAATAGGTCACTTATTGCAGTGCAAGGAAATACCTCTTTTCATAAAAAGGCAGCTTTTATTTAGTATCAGAGTAGTGGCAAACTTAATTAATGCATTATTGTATCAGACTAGGTTGCTCAGTGAGGAAACAGTGCTATGTAATCAAACAACAGGAATGTTTTTGGAAGGCTTGTATTGCCTGCTGCAAGATGTAATTAATAATTAAGCAAATAGTCATTAAAAACAAAAACAACCAACAACCCACACAGTATGAGTTCCTTGGCTGACTGATGTAATTTATAAGAAGTTAACACAGCTAAGGGAAAAAAAAAACCACTCAGCCCCTTGAACTTGTTACAGTCCTTTTTCATGCTTAATACAGTATACACATAGTATATTCCATCTCTGTGCTATTGTAGGCAAGAATTTTCCAGAAATACTCATCCATCTTTAGTTTTTTGCATGGATTAAAGAAAAGTGTTACTATGGCTTACATTTTGAACTAGGAACTTTGAAAACACAAAAGCATTTGTTTTTGTTTTCCCCCAGGATACAGATGAATTTATCTTGCCCACAGGAGCCAACAAAACTCGAGGCAGATTTGAGCTGGCCTTTTTTACCATTGGAGGATGTTGTATGACAGGTAGGTGGTTGTGGTTTTCACTCTTCCCAGCTGTCCAGTGATTGATGAGACTGTACATGTCTTGTTCTGCAAGACATTGTCTGTTCTAGTCCTCAGTAGAGAGATATTTGATTTTAGTTTATACACAGAATTCTATTCTCAATATTTGCTTCTAGTACTGTTTATTCTTTTTCTTCTTAGAAAGTAATAACTGATATTATTCCAACTAGGGGCAGCATTTGGGGCACTGAATGGTTTGAGGCTTGGCTTGAAGGAGACACAGAATATGGCGTGGTCAAAACCTAGAAACGTACAGTAAGTGTTCCATCTAAAAAAATGTACTTCTTAGTGACAGAGGTGTTTCTTCCAGTTTATACAAGGTTAGATCTGAATATACTGCAAAAATAAATGTTTTGGGTTCTTTTTTGTTTAGTGGGGACAAATGGGAGTCAGTATTTGTCTTGATTAAGTTATTACATGTTTTTAATTATAGTAATGTTCAGTAGTAATGTTCAGTTCAACCTTTTTGCTTTTTATTTAGTCACAACTGGTGTGTCCTGTGACTTACTTTAAATATTTGAGAAATAATTACTGCTTTGATGTTTACTAAAATCTACTTCAAACTCAAAGCAGTGTTTTTATATATAGAAATATTCCCAGAAGCAACAGTGTTTGCTTTGAGCTCTTTTTTGCTGTAATTTATCTATCTGAGCACGAGTCTCTTTTCTTTCCCAAGCTTTTCCTAACCAGGAAAAGATTCAAATGCAGAGCTGGGCCTGCCTGGATTTGCATTGGGGATGACACTGGTGCATGCTGCTGAGCAGGCATTGCAGTGGGAGCTGTCCTGGGTTATGGCATCCATGAGCATGCCTGACATGGCCATGTTTTCACCTTACCTGATTGTTTGAAAGAACACAGCAAAGACAGGAACGTTTGTTTCAACAGGATGCCTCTTCTTAAAATAATGGTAGCTTAGACATAGCTACAGGAAAAGCTAAGTGAAAAAGACATTGGAGACCAGAGGAACAGAATAACTGGGGGAAAAACATGGGAAATTTTCACTCCCAGAAGACTTTAGAACAAGGGATTTTTAGGAGAGGAATTTAATATTTCCTGGTACAGTTTATATTGGCTCTGCTCCTTTTTAAATTGTTTCTATATTCATCCCCTTCTTTATCAGAATATTCACCACTATAATTATGACTCTTTCATGATGAACAGAATTGTGTTTCATGGTTTGGAATGAGCAGAGTTGGACAAAGCTATGATGTTAAGCACAAACTTTGGCAGGTCAAGCCCAGGAGGTGGCAGTCAGTGCACACTCTGCTCTTATCCTGGCTCTGCAAGGCAAAGGTCTGCTAAAGGTCATCACCTTCCAACAGTGCTTTAAGTTCTGTTTTTCTCTCTCGTGTGCAGAGAACAGACTTGCTTAGCAAGATTTCCTCCAAATTTATCCTTAATGTACACAGATTTCTTTCTTAGTGAATTTTAATTTTGGTGTTATTCACTTGCCATCAAATACCTCACAGTATGCCATGTTTGTTAGAATTACTGATTCTCTTATCAATTCAGAATGAATATAAAGTTAAAAGGTGCAGTTTGTAATTAAGGATTATTAGGTTATCAATACCCTAGCCTCCTAGGTTTTTTTTTTCTCTTGTTTCGAAATGAAATGTTCTGTTATTGTTTATTTCATTTCGTAACCATATTCAGTAATGACCTATGTCCTAATGAAAATGAAATTTATAAAAAAAGGAAAAAACAATAGAAATCTAAATCAGAAGGAACATAAAGCAATAAAAGTCAGACATTAAATGCTGAACTAAGTTCCAGTGGTAGTCAGCTGTCCAGAGCAATACTGTGCCTGGGATAGTGTTACACTGCTGGGAGATAAAGATCAGTCATTCCTTCTGGCTGCTGTTGTCTCCGTTCTGGAGACAGCTGGTGCCAGCAAGAAGTGGCACTGTGCTTCCTTGAGAGCGCACTGAAGGGGCTCTTTCCCTCTTCAGTGCTAGTCTGGAAGCCTACACACAGACCATCCCCACAGACCCTCCCCCCACACACACACAGACCCTCCCCACACACACACACAGACCCTCCCCACACACACACACAGCCCCTCCCCACACACAGACCCTCCCCACACACAGACCCCTCTTGGCCGTGTGCTGGGTGCTGAGTGCACAGATGGGATTGGGAGGGACTGTTTCTTTCATTCCTGGCTTGCTGCACTCCAGACTTGCTCTACTGCCCACACCATGTGCTCAGGCATCCCCACACTCCCTGACACATGGTCCTTGTGGAGGAGCCCTGAGGCTTCCTTGGAGACTTTTTACCCAGCTAAGTCTAAGTGTGTCAGTTATTCCAGGAGCTGGGTGTAGTCACCACGTAAGGACGGACAACTCGGGTTAGAAAGTCATTTGAAGGGAAGAGATTTGAGTCTTGGGGTGGGTCAAGTCTGCCTTGAGAAGAGAGAAAGGTTTTCTTAGGACTTGACAGAACTGAATTATTTGCTTTCAAAAGCTTTTAGTTCATCATTGCAGTTTTATTATCCACATATATAGTGTAAACACAACCCCTACTGTCATAAACACTGCCTTGATGTAAACACAGAGTGCTAAAGGTTTTCATACCTGTTTTACTCCTTTACAGAATTCTAAATATGGTGACAAGGCAAGGAGCGTTATGGGCTAACACTCTGGGATCACTGGGTAAGTAAAGTCATTCCTTCATAGGGAAAGCAATTTAAAGATGTAATTGTTGGCAAAGTGTACTTGTGTATTATCTGAATAGAAGTATTCTCTAAATTTTAAATCCATCAGGAAAAAGTGCAGGTTTTTTTCTCTGGAGGCTTGAGAGTATTTCAGTAGACATGAGAAAGGAAATTAAAGGCTAAAATAAGATTTGCAGTATAAGGAGCCAAAAGCCTTTAATTAAAACCCATTTTTTTACTATATTATAAACAAGCTTTAGCTATATCAGAAATAACTAGAAACTATAGATAATGTTTACTTGTTAATAAATTCCAGTTAAATTACTACTTAAGGCAAAAAATATAGTATTTCTGAAATAACTTTAATAACCTACATTGAGACTCTGTGGTCATGTGATCAACTGCCCAATGTTTGTTTCCTGTTGGAGTCAACAAAATGTCTATGTGAAGAAGAAATGTGATAGTCAGTACACAGATTTATCCGTTAAATGATGGTACATTAGCTAGAAAAATCACATGTGATACCACTGACTCTAAACCTAAGTGATGCTTATAACTAATGTGGGTTAGAAAAAAAGAGAAAAGAAAATTACCAATAGCTTGATGTATGAGAAAAACTTCTAAAACTGAGATTTGGGTGGGAGGGTGATGTGGAATGAATCCCATCAGTTGCCTCAGAAAAACAAAATTATTTCATAAAAGTCAGTGAAATAACTAATGCCCTAGAAATTACAGATTTTTTTTTACCTCCCCTCAGTCTTCTACAGTCTTAAAAAATGAAAACTGATGCAGTAACTTTAAAAGGAGAAATCCAAAATTGATTAAATTAGTTTGAAGAAGAATAATGGTGGAAATTGTTTTCCTACAAAGTTGTAGTAGAAGTTAGCAGTATTTCAGTCATAGACTACATCATGTTATAACCCAGTCTACATCTGTTTGACTTTTGAGAAATGCATCAAAGCACAGGCTAAGTTGCATCAATGACTTTTTATTTCAGTCTTATTTCTGAAGAGCAGATTAGCTGCTGTTAAATTTAGGTTTAATTTAGGCATTAGCTTTTGAGACATAGTATAGAGGGCATGGGTGGAGAGAGGATTCTGAGCTACAGCAAGAAAGGCACTTTTTCTATAAGAAATGCATGTTGCTTGCTGAGTTTTATTGGGCCATTTTCTGTTTGGATTTTTTTTTGTTCCAAATCTAACAAAAACATGTCTGAGAACTGAGATGCAGGCACACTGCGGTTCAAGGTTTCAGTTTAAGTGACACATTAACAGGTTTTTCCAGCTGTGTTTGAAGAAAGATTACTCAAGAAAATGTTTGTGCATTCCAGTAACTAATTGTTATTTTTCTTACAAAATATGGCCTCCAAAATCACAGAGTTAAGCAGAACTTTATATTTGGGATTCTGGTGGACATCTGTCTTGTCCTAGCTATCAGAGAAATTCCTTTCAAGGAGCTGAATTGTTCTTGCATCTTACTTCACCTTGTGCAGCCTTTCTGTACCTCAGGGATTCTTTTTGTCACTAGTGAGAATTTTTATCATTCTGTTCCTGGATAGAGCCAACAACTGCGTGGAACCATTTTAAAAAATTATGTTGAATTCAGCTATTCTTTCCCTCATTGTAATCTACTTGCTGCCAAGACAAGCTAAAATACCCTTGGCTGTGCTGAATGGAGATGCTGCTGTTACCTCATTGACATTATTATGGTTGCTTTTGAAGTATTTACTGCCTTTTAGCAGAAGGAAAGATTTCAGATTCTTGGAGGGCAAGGAACAAATTAAATGGCATTGACTTTATCACTTCAAAATGATGACATACTCTACTGTTCTTTGCCAGCATTAAATATATCATGAGGGGTGAAGACAGGGGGGGCTTTTCCTTTCATCAAAATGCAAAAATGATAAATGCATCCATGCTAAAAAGCCCATGCATTTCTCTTTCTAGTCCTTTCCAGGACAGTCCCTAAAGTTATCCCAAAGCAAAGGGCCCTTTGGGGATAAAGATTTCATGCACAAGCAGAGGTGAAACAGCTGTAAATGCCAAATCCCAAGCATTCTAATAGTCGTTTTTAAAAGAAACATAGCCCATTGTACTCCAGCTCTTGATAGCATGATCTGAATGCTGTACTTAACTCACATTTCATCACTGTCACACACAGACAGCAATTTTCTCTACCTAGAAAGTGCTGGGTTTAGTTTCATGTCATCCACAGAAGACAGTATGAAACTGCCAGTACAAATGTAAACCCTGAATTTTCAAACAAATTTGAACTAGCAAAATAGGCTTAAACTTCGGTCGCTGCTTTATAGCACATATTGGCATGAAGAATGCTACTTTATAACCAGATAGCTCAAGAAAGAAGAAATTGCTATACAGAAAGATATTTGAAAAAGAAACACCAAAAATGGGATTTTGCAGAGGATTCCCTTCAATTCCCTTCAGACAAGCAGAAAATCTATTCTTCAGAGGTGTAGTCTAAATAGCTACACCAAGCCTAGATTCTAAGCTTTGGGCCTCAGACCATGGAAGGTTTTTCTAATCTTTTTTTTTTCCCCCAGCTCTGCTTTACAGTGCATTTGGAGTTGTCATTGAAAAAACACGAGGTGCAGAAGATGACCTGAACACCATAGCTGCTGGAACCTTGACAGGAATGCTATACAAAAGCACTGGTAGAGTAGCAAAATATTTCTCCTTTTCCTTCTCTTGTCCTTATTCTAGTTATTAGGATTCTTATTACTTTTACTAAATACTGTCCTGCTCTGAAAGTTGACAGCATAAAAATCGTTATTAGCTCAATGTCCCCTAACCCACAACGGTTTTCATCCAACTAAGCTACTTAAGGAAAACTTGCACTAAAAACAAAATCCAGCTGAATTAAATTTCATTCTTTACAACTGCACAGGACTGACAGTGAGCATGAGAGCCAAATTATGACTGATGTACATATATACTGAAGAAACAGTCATTTATTTGCTCAGATATGTGGTGAGGTTGTAGAAAATACATACCCACCTTGTTCCTAGCCATGTTTTCATCAATAGCAGGAACAAAACTAATTGTTTCTCAAGTCCATGAGTGGATGCAGGCAAATGGGAATACTTTCCAAAGTGAATGGGGACAGGGAAGAAAAACAGAACACAAAGCTTGATTGCATGAAGATGAAACTTGTTACAAGTGATCCATGTGGTAGTAATTGACATGATAGTGTTTCCTGGAGCTGCAAAAACCTTACATGCAGAGAAACTGATGTATTTATGAAATTATTACTTAGGTGTTTGTAAAACTGTTGTCTTGTGGTAGGAGTCTAGTCTTTGCATAGTGGTCAAAACCAACAAACAAGCTTATTTGAGAACAGCCTGGATTTAAGGTGAGTTTGCTGATGCAAACTGAGTTGTTTGCAGGAGAAAGGGTCAGTAAAATGGCTGTCAGCACATGTTCCAAGCTTAGCAGTTGGAGGTATCATCTTTTTTAGAGGGTTGCTGGGTACCACAGATTGACATTAGCACATGGAAAAAGGCTGTATGTTTTAAGTAACTCAGTAAATGTTTGGCTGCATGACTCACCTGCATTTTATGGAGGAGATAATGCAAGAATTAACCTATGTACTTTGGCATATCTAACTGAGCCTCAGTGTCTTAACAGTGTTCCTGAAGGCCTGCTTTATATATGGACCAAAACAGTTTGGGTAACTCTATTTTCCTGATGGCTTAGACCACATAAAGCCAAAAATAATTGGGTGGAGCAGCCTTCATAAATATGAGACTCCTAACTTTGCAAGGGCACATAGCTCTCCTGTAATCCACTTTTTCCTTGGCATTTTATGAGTGACATGACAGATTATGAAGAGCAGCTGGAAAGAGTAGCTTATAGAAAACTAATATTTTCTGTAGGAGTTCATTAACAAGGAGAACTGTCATCTAATACTCCAGCAGAGGCATCCCCCTTACCTTTCAGAAGTACAGAGCTGGCATTATGTGTAATCATTTTTGGCACAGCACAACCACAGATAACTACTCCAGTCACATGCACAGTCATCTGACACCACACAGGTTTTTATTACCAGAGCACAGTGAGACGTTTGTTTTGTAACACAGATCTACAGAGCTAATGGCAGCCCTGCTAAAGGCTCATGGAGTCAGTAAATCTCTGTTCATTACAGTATTGCATTTCAAGTGTGTGTTGTGCATATGAACCATAGTGCAGAGAAACTGCTGCCTCTCCTGTCACTTTGTCAGAACACCCTTTCTTATTCTGTAGGGTAAAACTTACAAGTTCTGCCCTTACACTGCATCAGTGTATGTATTGACCTTAAAACCTTGAATATTTAAACCATATTTAAACCATGCAAAAGATCAGCACACATCTGACATATCAAGACTGTAATAATTACCTGTATTACATGGAATGCTGTGATGTGTTTGCATTAAGAAAAGGAAAATGTAAAAGCTGTCAAGGAGACTGAGTTATAAATCTCCATATTTTAGTGTCAGCTGGGAGCTCACACAAACATTCCATTGCCAATCAAGGCTGCTCTGTAGTCCACAAGGTGTGGATACAAAGCTGCAGGCAGTGCTGTTCTAACATTCAGATTTCCCACTTCCATCATTCCTGCTTCATAGAGAGATCAGGAACATACTTAAGAAGAAATGGGATAACGTGTGGCAGGTCTTTTGTTATAATTTCATGCTAAAATCACAGCTTAAAGCACACTAAACACTGATGGAGGAATCACATCAGCAGCCCTGCTGCCCTGCAAAACACTCCTGTGTATACTGCAAAACCTAGACTGAATATCTGAAACCAATGATTAAGCATCTGATGAGTGGACAGGAAAAAAAATATTGGGAAGACTTTGTGAAGGCTGAGATTCATTGCCCCAAACTGGTCCCAGTTTTCACAATTTGTCCTTGTAGAAGTGTTAATCATTACCAAAATGGCAGCAAACAGAATATGCACGTTCTAAAGCCATGGATGGGGAGCAGTTTTGTGTAAAGCTACTTGACACAGCTTGTGTGGGAGAAGATAAGTGAGGTTTGAAAACTCTGCAAGTGAGGACAGTGGCAGTTCAGTCCCCATTCGAAGCAGGTGGGTGATAGCTGGGCTCCATCTCAGCAGCACTGCATGGCCTAGGTAAAGATACCTATGGAGTGGGAATGGAAAACTGTGTGAGGAGTTCTGAAATAACTGCTGCTTGATTCATCTGACCAAAGTGATCTCCAGTTCCACATTTATTTAAAATTAAATTTAATGCCACAATAACTGACAAGATTTAAGCCCAAATGCAGCAGTAAGAGTACATATTAATTTGTTACACCAGTCTTAAAACTTCCTGGGAGCAATTTTCTGAGCTCACCACTTAACTCTTACCCAGAACATTCAGTTTGGGTAACAGTTAGAAGAAAACCCTTTGGGTTCCTCTGCCTGTGGCATATGCAATAGAAATGTTACAGCAATTCAGTCAATTCAAGTTTTGCTAGAAGGGGGTCGGATACCCTAAGTCCACAAAGAAGGCTTTTCCATTTAATAAGGTACTATTCTTTATTCTTCAATTTTAAGCAAAGGCAGAAATGCTGCCTTGTTTTTTCTGATAAATGTTACAAAGGACAAACGTATCTTAAAACCAGTGTTTAGCCTCTTTGCATGTGCTCTCAACCTCTTTTCTGAACTGACCATCTTTATTTGGTTTTCGTATAATTGTATTAGTCATGAAAGTAACAAAGCACCAAACAAAAATGATGATTGCTGTGCACTGTGCCACTGTTACACCCTCCCACCATGGAAATGCACGGTTCCAGCTGTCACAAAGGTGCAGCTGGCTCAGGCTCCTGCACTGCTCCTCAAGCATGCAGGATTGATCACTCAGGAAAAGATACTGAGCTAGGTGGGACTTTGGCCTGACCCAGTGTGACAGCAGTTAATTTCTCACTGGAATTCCTGACAGACTTCAGTAAGCAAAAAAGTTAACCAACCTTTACCTCTGCTCTGAGCCTTACACAGGTTGTACATGTTCTTTTTCTGGGATATTTTTTTTCCTCTCTTGAGGTCAGGGATAACAGCAACAAAAGTGAACTAATTCTTTGGACAAACTAAATTCCTTTGTTTACTTTTGTGCAGTAGGATCCTAGGTACAGAATCTCATGCCTTTGGAACAATAGACCTTACATAATTTGGTACAGAAAATGGTGTCTGAAAAGAAGGGAATGGCATGCTAGCAATAGCTGAAGGTAGTGGTTGTCATTTTAAGACCTTAGAACACGACCCTAAAAAGTTAATACATTATGGCTGAATGTTTTATTGCCAGCAGTAAAATCTGGCTGGAGCTAAAGATCAGTTTTGTGACATCCAGTGGGTATTTCAGGGCAGTTGTGTCAGCTGACAACTTCTTGAGCTGTAAAAAGCTTGTTCTCTGAGCCCAACCCATGTTTTCCTGTGGGCTAGACAGGGCTGCTTTCTTGTTTCTCTTGGCTGGGGAGGGGAAGGAAGAGCTTTTGGGGAACTGCTGCAGGTACAGGCCTGGGATATCTTACTTTTCTGCAGTATTTGGAAAAAAGTGAAGAACTTGCTTGTCATCATTTCAGTTTAGGACTGTCAGGCATTTTGGAAATTAATGAACCCCTTTAACACAACAAATCTATAGGATTATCAATCAAATGATGTTTAGAGAAAGGATGTTTTTAAAAATCTGAAATAAGGAAGAGATAAGAACAATGTACAAGCAGCACTACAGGTAACAGCTTGCTGAATCTTTCTTAGTTTCCTGAGGACTGATGTCTAGGACTGTGTGTGGCCACTGAGAGCAGTGCTGCCTTCAGTGCTGCCCAGCTGGGCAGGAGCAGTGAACTCAGAGCTGCAGGGATTTGCAGGGTCTGCAGCTGCCATCTACAGTAGCTGAAGTAGCCTCCTGTCAGTGAGGGCTGCTGCTTTCACTCAGTGAGAAGACAGCAAATTTTAATCATGTTTGCAAAGTAACTTCAACAGCTCTAGTACTTCCAAACCAGTAAATTAAATTGTTGATTTCCTACTGTTTTTTCTAATTTAGCCTTCATAGCACAGTAACTACAGGAAATGTTCCCTCTTTTAAGCTTTGTTGTTTCTGTATTCTGAGCACAATACTGCCTTAGCTGCAGCAATATGAAAATGCAAGATGCTTTTCTGGAATATATCTTGCTTCCAAATAGAAGTTTATCAGTTTCCTCAGTAACTTCTGTATCCACAGACTTTGCCCCCTACTTAGAGGATTTCATGAATTGAACCCCATGGAGCAGCAGGAAGAACCTTGATATTTTCTCATGACATCAGGCCACCCACAGATGTTCAAACAAATGACTGCTTGATGGTTCAGATGGTCTGGTTACTGAGCTTGAATTTGGAGCAAAACTGAGACTGCCTTGTGCACTTGAGTTGTGCCCTCTAAACCACTTTAAAGTATTTATTTCTGAAGGCCCTGGAGGAAGAGAAGCTGTTTTCATTCAGAGTATCCAAGAGAGATTGGAAGACAGAAAACTAATCACAATTTAAAGATTATTCTTCTTTTGTTTGGCATAAGTATGTGGGTCTGAGGTTTTGGTAAAGGTATTTGTAATGCTTGCTGTTAGATGGTTCTTGCTTTAAATGTTCCAGGAACTATCCCAGGACATTGGAGTAACAGTCTGAAAACAGAGACAGGAAGGCTCTCAATGGAAGGTTTTGCCCTCGTGGTTTTACCTATGGACAAGGCAGCTCAGTGTTAGGAGTGGCTCCTGCCATGCTGAGATGCAGAGCTGTGCTGTTGGAGTGCTGTGTGCCATGCACAGTGCACTGGAGGGCTGAGCTGTGCCATGCACAGGGCACTGGAGGGCTGAGCTGTGTGCCACGGCACGGGGCACTGGAGTGCTGAGCTGTGTGCCACGGCACAGGGCACTGGAGTGCTGAGCTGTGTGCCATGCACAGGGCACTGGAGTGCTGAGCTGTGTGTCACGGCACAGGGCACTGGAGTGCTGAGCTGTGTGTCACGGCACAGGGCACTGGAGTGCTGAGCTGTGTGTCACGGCACAGGGCACTGGAGTGCTGAGCTGTGTGCCATGCACAGGGCACTGGAGTGCTGAGCTGTGTGCCACGGCACGGGGCACTGGAGGGCTGAGCTGTGTGCCATGCACAGGGCACTGGAGTGCTGAGCTGTGTGCCACGGCACGGGGCACTGGAGTGCTGAGCTGTGTGCCATGCACAGGGCACTGGAGTGCTGAGCTGTGTGCCATGCACAGGGCACTGGAGTGCTGAGCTGTGTGCCATGCACAGGGCACTGGAGTGCTGAGCTGTGTGCCATGCACAGGGCACTGGAGTGCTGAGCTGTGTGCCATGCACAGGGCACTGGAGTGCTGAGCTGTGTGCCACGGCACAGGGCACTGGAGTGCTGAGCTGTGTGCCATGCACAGGGCACTGGAGGGCTGAGCTGTGTGCCACAGCACACTGTAAGCTGGAATTATTGCAATGCACATAGGATGGACAGTACTTGGTGGTGAAAGGGTGCAGCAGCTGAAACCACAGCACTAATTTCCCATTTAGAGAGCATCAGATCTATCTTTTGAAACACCCAGCAGTTCTCAACTCTTGTGCAAGGTGCCTGATCTCAGAATACCTGCTCGCAGAAGTGTCTGTCAGCTGGAACTTTTATCTTAGTGGGACATGCCAGATTAGGGGCTCATGGCCATGTTTCAGCAGGGCTTGTCAGGGCAGACCTGGTATCAAAGGCTTGCAGAGAGTGATTGCAGAGAAGGGGTGGGAACATTCTCTATCATGCAAACACAGCTGGGATGGGAGTGGAGAATTCATTTTTTATTTTTGTTAACAACTTAATTTTCTCAGAGGCCCTAAGATTTTCTGCCCAGCAACAGGGCTGCATTCTAAAGTGCATTACTGTTTGAAGTCTGCCACAGACCTGTTCATATTTACTCAAACACAGACCTGACCAGCTAGGGAAAGCAAAGTTTTCTTTGCCTTCTTTTTGTTTTTTTTAATAATGACTGTGGGTGGTTCAGAAACCAGGAGCAACTGTTACCAAAACAAAACCAAACCAAGCAAAAACACCTCCATCATTCTGTAGCAGAAGCATAGTATAGAAACTCTGGTAAAGAAACACTTCTTGCATGTTTTGTTGGGTATTTTCTCTCTCAGTCATGCACCTGTACCAACTGCATAAGTTTAGTACCCCGTTCATGAAACATCTCCAGCAATGTCCCTAAGTTGTCTGCAGGCCTACAGACGGCTTTAGGCCCTGTGGTTGACTTTTGTCAGTGGGTTCAGAGCTGCCATCATTACCTGGCTGCTCAGTACACAAGAATACCTGTATTTGTTATGGTAGGAGCAGCACTGAAGTCCTCATACATGGATGCTAGAAAACAGCTCAGCCATCCAAATTAAAGATGACACCTTTCTTGTACAACCCTGATTTCACAGCATCTGAAGTCAGGCTTGATCATTCTTCAACTACCTGTTCTTGAATAGCAAGAATAGGAGTTTAAGGGGAAAGGAGAGGAAATGAGCCTGGGGGTGAGCAAAGAGCCTGCAGGAATAGCCATAGTTCTGTAGTGCATTGCACTCTGTGGGGATGTTCCACATTTCCTCGTACACATGATGGTCACGAGCCCCCTTTGGGGGTTCCTGCTTTGATCTCTTGAATCCTGATATTAACAGCAGAAAATTAGGCTCTAATTTTGTATTCATTTACCTCAGCAGGAATGAGGAGTCAGTATTTTTACAGATTATCTCAAATACTTGTTTTGCACAAAGTGTCCTTTCAATTTCACCTGTGGCTTTTTGCCAGACACTGCTTGCACATGGTTAGTTTTGTGTACCCAGCTGCAAGCCCTTCATATGAAAAGCTTTTTGTGCAACAAATTCAGGATCAATTAGCAAACACGGACATCTACATTTGCTTTCCTAAATGCTGATTTAGGCACATAGATCATATTCAGTATGGCTTTTCTTAGAGCTGTTGAATTCTCTACAGTTACAGCAGTGAACTCAGCCTTATACCCTAAAAAACTCTTAATTTTCACAGCTGGTCTGGCAGTGAAATTTCTAGAAACTATGGCTAGACATGGCTTCTAATACCAAGTCCCACTTCTACAGCTTCTTGGTTTCATTGCATGCCTGGGCAGTACAGGGAGGTTTAACAGCTCCAGTGGAAACCCATTTACCCTCACAGCACAGGTAACACACTATCAGTCTAGTTGATGCCAGCAGCTTCTTGCCTCACTAAAAGCCTAAAGGCAATTCCGTGAGACAACTTAATGACCCATAATGGAAAGAAGAAAAAACCAAGCACAATCTCTGTGATTACTGAGATACGTTTGTTTGTGGAACCTGAACTGCACTGCCAGTTTCTCCAACAAAGCAGACAGGGTTTTTTATCTTGCTGTCAGCAGAAACTGGCCTTGTTCTATACACTGTACACATTATCTGCTTGGTTCAGCTGCAATGATAAACATTGCAGAATCAAACTCACTGAAGTTTTCCTAGCATTGAGGGTCATACTCCCAGGTGTTCTGTGCATTTATAGTGCATTCTGGGAGCTCTGCCAAGGCACAGAAGTGTTTTGCTGTTTAGTAAAAGCCACAGAAGTCTCTGCTTGTGCCCTGGTACACCCCAGTCCTCACATGGATGGAGTGCAGGTAGGATGCTCCAGCCAGGTGCACTTCCTGCAGGCCACAGCCAAACTTGCCCTGTATTTCTGCCTTACACTAAAGTCCTCACCAGCACCTTAAGACTTTAATCACCTGTGTGACCTAATATTTACCATTGCAAGGTGATAATTCTGATTCTTAATAAAAGAATAAAGAAAGCTGTACACCATCGCAAATCCCTGCCAGTTAATCCCTTTCATCTACTTCCTATTTTTGTAGTTGAAAAGTTTTAAAATTCCAAAGAAACAAGAGCAATGATAGGTTTTGCCCTAATCTGTCCCTGGAGCTGAGTGTCATGTCCATATCAGCTGCTGTTTTGTTCACTTATTTCCCTTCTGCCCTTTCTCCTTCTGCCCAGAGCTAATTATCATAATTGAAAGCCTGGAGGAGATTTTGTCACAGGAGGAGAGCATGTCTAACTGTACAAGCAGATGTAATAAGGACAGATCAAATAGATAAAGTAGAACTTGGGAAAAGCCATCTTGGCTTCCAGTGCTCCGTAGTGGTTCCCTGAAGCAGTAGTGCTAACACAGTTTGAGAGGAAGTCATTCCAGCAGAATTAGTGTCAGGATCAGGAATGGGTGACTGTGAGCCTGGCAGCAGGTTTGAGAGGAAGACAGGAAAAGCACAGGGACTCTTTCTGGAGATTTACTCAAGAAAGGACTGTTCATTAAGATGCCTCTGGTTTTAAACAGCTTGTTGGAAGTTGCTGTTCACTGAGCATTTCCTGAAAGTAACACTAATGAGCTGCACCGTTTTGTTTCTCGCAGGTGGAGTGCGCGGGATAGCACGAGGTGGGATCGCGGGTCTGACGCTGACTGGCCTCTACGCCCTGTACAACAACTGGGAGCACATGAAGGGCTCCCTAGCCCGGCAGTCCCTGTGAGCAGGGCACAGGACACGCTTGCTTAGTCACCAATCAAATCAGTTGTGAGATCTATCTGGTGCCCCTTGCTATTTTATGTACAATTAGTGAGAAACCGATGGAAGCTGTGCTGGGAGGAACCGCTTGACACCGTGTAGCTGACTGGCCCTTCCTGCCAGCCAGTTGCTGCAGAGGCAACACTATCTGTTGGACCTGCAAGTGAAGGGAGTGGCTGCCGAGACAGAGTGTCCCTGCCCTGCTCCCCAGGCAGCCCTGGCCCCAGGGCTGCTCCTGCTCGCTGCCAGGCTCAGGGGTGCCTGCACGGTGTGTCCACAGAGCGTTCCCTGCAGCCCCAGCAGCCTTGGCAGCCCTTGCTATTCCGACAGCACAAGGCAAGCTAGCAAAAGGGACATCACCAGAATAAAAAGGGTGGTACCTACTCAATACCATTTCTATCCTTTGCTCTTCCTGCTGCAAGAGTGCTGCACCCACTGACCTACCCATGGATTCATTTGAAAGGACCAATGTGATGGAGTTCTGGGGGCATTGGCGGGTGAGGGGAAGTGGACAAGCAGGCTGGGATCTCCCAAGGGGTGGTTATGGTAAGGCACAGCAGGGCTTGACTTCACTCCCTTATTTGCTCTAACAAACAAGGACCTGCTTGTGTATGGATGAAATAAGAGTTGCTGTTGCAGAACAGCTGCCAATGGATTATCAAAACATTTGGGTGGTCCAGTATCTCAGAACTCATTTAGCCAACAATGAAAACCAAACAATATAAAGACTGCACTCATTACCTATTACAGGACTTTTAATTAGCAAGAAAGTTTTTGCCTGAAGTACCATTCAAAGGTTATTGACGGAACAAAGACTGATGGACCTACACATTCTCCAGTGTTAAAATTAAACCATGTACCAAGCATCATTTGCAGATAAATGAAACAATAAGTTGAGAATTAGTTCAGTAATTAGACTTACTGTAAAACAGCTCATCCCTTCCACATTTAAATAATTAAACAGGTGAATTATTAAAGAGGTCTGAAGACAGGGAAGGCAGAGTAAGTGAAAAAGCAAGAAACTTACTGGTCAGCACACAACTTAATGCAAACCAAGTTCACATTTGAGTTTTCACTACCAAAACAGCTCTTAATAATTACATTTTATACACCAAAATAAAAACAACAAAAAGCAGCAAAGGGAAGGTGGTAGCTCTTACCTTCTCCCAGGACGAAACACCACTTTGCTTCAAAGCCTCATTAGCAGCAAACAACCACTGAGCCCAGCTTTTTATAGAGCAAGTGCTGCAGCTGAGGAGCTCTCCCATGTGAACTCAGTTAGCTTTGCCTGCATACCAGGTCAAATGAGATGCTTTATGCCAGCACTTCAAGTAGCACGAAGGAAGCAGGCATTGTGTCACCCCCTGTGTCAATGCTGGGTTTTGTTAAGCCTTATGTTGCACAGTTCCATAGTGCTCTGCATGTTCCTGCTGTGGTGTAAGCACTGGACTTCCTTCCTAGCATGCATTTTTGAGGGCTGTACCACCAAAGAAACTGTCCCTCACTTGCAGGCTGCAGAGGGGTGACCTGGGCTTCGTCTGCACAGTGCTGTCACATGGGACACCAGGAAAACACAGGCACTTTCTTCTGAGCTTTTTCTCTCCCCACTGGCATCAGTGAGTTCCTCCCTGTATGTTTCCTGGTCACCATTGGCTGGACTTGAGTTCCTGCACTCTTGACCTCCCTGGATGAAGGATTGAGAACTGCTTTGGGGGTTGATGGGGAGTAGGGGTGGCTTTTTAAATATCAGGAACTCTGCAATGTATCTTAGGTTTTCTAAAGACTTTTCAGGAGTAGAATGTGACCCAGGAACTGTCTGCCCTAATTGAAGTGGGTAAACCGTGAAGCTTAACAAATGTATTTCCTTCTTCAGGTACACTGGAGATAATATAGAAACAAACCTTTTGAAGTTCATAGTTAGCACAACCTTAAGGGTAGGCTGACTCTTGAACAACTTAGCATGTTATCTGGTCTGCAGTGTGCTCAGATTTCCTGGAACTGCTCGCTTTAAGGGCAGAGCTGAGAGCATTTTTCTGAAATAGCTGTGTTACAGCTGTTAAAAGTTTTGGTTCATAATCTGTTTGTATGTGGAGTAATCTGTAGCTTGAGCTATTAAACAGAGGCAGCAGTGAGGGAGGTGAATAATACAATACAGTAGAGAGAATGTGTTTACAATATTCTGTGTCATGGACACACTGTGTTCTTGGTTTACTGGCAATCAGTATAAAGTTGCTACTGTAAATTGTGTCCAAAAATATATCCAAGTTCACTAGGAATAAAAGGATGTAAAATCAAGTTGAGAACAGGATTTGGCTCTAGTTAGAGCCCTCCCATGCAGTGTTACATAAATGTGAGCATGGGAGACCTTGACTGTCTTGGAAGAGCAGGGGTTTGGTGCCAGTTGGGTTATCTGTGCTGATAGATCCAAGGCAGCTTTCCATGCTGTGGCACCAAGTGAGGGAGCTGAGGCAGCAGCTGTAATGGAAGGGGTTTGAGTCTTGTGAAGCTGGTTGTGCTTAGTCTTTGGAACAGAAAGGCAAATCTGCTTACACCGTGCCCTGTCAGCAGGTGACTTCTCTCACAGTTGGAGGAATTTGTTGAAAAATCACTACTTAGGGTGGAAATCTCTGGGCACCCTGAAGCAGAAGCAGCTTCTGAAAACAGGAGGCAAATGTATGTTAGGGCAGAAAATGATCCTGTGTTCATCATCTGTTTCCTGTGATCTGATCTGGGACTTCAAAAGGAGGGGGGAAATCCTTTTGTATGCTTTAACAGAAGGTTACCCCTATGCTTAATAAATTCTAGACAGGAAACTGGTGTGTTTTCAGTGGAGCTTTGTGCACTCTGTGAGCATTGGTCTGTGCTGTTCAATGCCAGCCAGTGCAGGGACACCAGAGGGTACCCCAACCCTTTTGGGTACTTTCCCAGCATGAGTAATACCTGCTCTGTTCCCCACAGGTATCTCCCCCTCTCTCCCTGCCCTGGGAACAGCTGCCCCACTCGCTCCACAGCTGCTCAGAGGACAAGGAGCTGAAGGGGCTGGTGCCCCAGGAGCCTGTGGCCACCCTGCTCCGGGGAGGTGTGGGAGGGAAGGAAGCATTCCTCAGCACAGGGCATCAAGCTCAGAGCTCAGCTTGTTCAAAGAGAGTTCTCCAGCCATTTGAGGAACCATGAATAACATTCTCTCCCTGCTCCTGTGTCCTCCTTGTCTTGGGATCATTTTGAAGTATTTTCCCTGTCTTTGAAAGCTAAGCATTCAGGATACACATTCAGGAGTTCTGCATGTGACTACTTCTAATGAAGAACTTCCAGTCTATTTTTAAAGAAATGTGTGTGCACACCCCCACGTGAAATTTAAGGTGTCATGGTTGAAAGGCTGCCAGGCCCAGCTGTAAATGTTCTCCTAATGAACAATGAAGGCTGCAGTTTAAATACTGAAAGATACTCACTGGAGGAACCAGTCATGCAGGGATGCTGATCCTCAAACACCAGGGAGAAAGAGAGGAACTCACTTCCAATTGCACAGCCAGAGCACAGATGTTCTTCAGCCATGGGGAAGAGGAACAAATGCTACTAAAATCCACGAGTCCTCCTCATTAAGTATTCAAGAGTGGTAAGAAGCAAATGGGTCATTTTGTCCAAGTCTATTTTCTTCCAACAGCTGAGCAAAGCCCAGGTGACAGAGACACAGCAGCTGCATGTCCAGGGGGTTACACTGCAAGGCAGGACCTAGCAGGAGTTTCCTACTCAGTGTGTAGGAGTGTGCCAGAGCCCCGAGTTTCCCTGCTCTGGAGCTCAGTGCAGCTCCAGGAAGTGGTGAAGTGAACTAAAGCACATGAATCCCATGTGAATGGAAGCACAACTGCAGCAGCTCCCAGCCTGGCACACTGGACACGTGCCACAGCAGTTTGTGTTGACCATCTTGTAAATTTATGAGACATAACACAAAGTTAGGTTGCAATTATTTTTTAATGGAAAAGACTAATCAATGTTTTACATAAATATCAATTAGTGACAACAAGTCAGTTGAGTAAAGGAATACATACCCCAAGTTTTAAAGGCTCATAATGAACTGACAAAGTAGCACACAACTACACGGAATTAATTGGAAGAGGTGGGCTGCACGTCAATCACCCTCATTAAGTTCAACTGCTAATCACATCAGGCTGTGACTGAAATTAGTCACAGTGCAGTCTTCTCATGCAGCAACAAGGACACATGAAGGGGAAAGTGAACTCCTAAAACACCTCTCTGCCTCCAGCAGAAAGCCCTGGATATAAAAGTACAAAAGCCTCAAGTGTTTTGCTGATGTTAAGCCCTTTCAGGGTCTGGTTTCAGATGTGCAGTCTCCCCTTCTCAGACTAAAAACTTAAATGAATGCACAGGATCGATCAGACAGGAATGTGTTCACACTGCCAAGTGACACCATGGTCGGATCTTAATAATAATTTCTTTCCTACAGGGTTGTGAAGAACTCAAATCATTTCTCTTCCCAGGCAGGCTGCAGGGATGGGGAGAAGGGGGGGCTGTTTCCATAGTTATTAAGAGCAATTTGTCAAGTGAGTAGAGGCTGCACCAGAAACTATGGAACTTCACAGTTTTTCCATGGAACCTGGCAGGCATGATCCACGTTTCCATCTAATGTCTCTGCACTCAGGCTCAACAGGCTAAATATCAGAAGAGGTATTGCTCATGTTACGTCCACAGCTTCAGAAGATCCCAGTTACTGGACCCCACTTTCACATACATAATCACATGGAAAACACAGATTAAAGACTTTTAAACTGCATTAGTGGGAGCCACAGTTTGCCAAGTTAGTGTTTCCCAATTAAACAGCACGACATCAATCTGCTGAAGGCGTCTAATTCCCCAAATATTACCTTTAAATAATAAGAGGCTAAGATGCCTGCTTTCCAGTGGTTCAGTTGATAAGAATTCATTATGAATTATCTAGAACTAACAGCAACACACATTTCATTTTACAGCTTTTTCAGTGACATTCAAAGTTTGTAAATGCTGGGGACACAGTAGGGTCTGATCTACTGGTGCATGAAAATTAACACCCTACCCTGTTCTCTGAAAGGCTCAAAATCCACAAGAAACGTTTTGATTTAAAAGTATGTTACCAATTCTCCTGTCATGTGTTAGGTCCCATAAATCCACGTATTTTTCAAAGTCTGGATTTCACGTATTTAGCTGGGAAATGCACCAACACAAGATGCAAATGAAACCTCTGAGGTGAGCAACTGCTTCATAAAACAAATTGCTTGCAAGTACAGCCCAAGTAAGCTGGAACCCAACTCATGACAAAGCTGTAGCAGCTGAAAGGAACAGCAGCACTTCTGAAGTCACTGTCAAAGGTGGACATTGCACAGCACCAGGAAGATTCTGCTTTATACCTGCACTGGCTTCACCATACTTGAAGAGACAACCCATTAAAGATCCTTGTATTCCCATAACAGATACAAATTTGCTAACACCTCTAAAGCATCAGATCGCTTATGGTCAGTGGGTTTACATTTCAGAATTAATGACAACGAAAAGGGATCTTCGGCACCATAACTCTGTTAGATAAGGAATCTGTTTGTTACAATTTCAGAAGAGAAAGCAGACAGCCAAACACAAAACACAAGCACTCAGCTGGCTGCAGTCACTCAGCATGATGTGCAACTGATAGCAGGAAGGGGATGATTTCAACACTTCCAGTTCTTCACATCTAAACAAATTTGAAATAGGGTTATTCTCTCTGATAAACAGCAACACTTTGGAAAAAAAAACCTGTAAGATACCCTTGAAAAGAAGTGATATTAACATTCCTCCTAGAACTGAGTAGATTGCCTTTTAGGGTTTGAAGTACTCCAACTAAGGACCATTTTCATTCATTTCAAAAACAACAACAAAGAGTTCTCATCAGAAAGGAAAAACAAGATGTCAGCTGTAAATACATTACTAAAGTAAGAAAGAAACTGGAGATTGACACACTCATTCCATATCTTAGTTACTATCAGAGTTACCAAGTGTCAACCAGTTGAGAGATTTACACAAGAACAGAAGTAATTCCCTCCCTGGCCTGTAATCAAAAGAAGAGGAATAATAACAAAGGAGAACGGTCCAAGCTGTTAAAAAGGTCTATGGGGAGGAAATTACTAGGCTTTTAAACATAAAGGATTGAAGAACTGTTAATTGTTAAAGAACTGGAGATGACCATTAGCTGCCGGTGTGTGTGTTCTGCACTCCCAAGCTATGTTAGGCTCAGCTGCTCTAACACATTCTGTATCCTACCTGTAAAGGAGATCGATACAGCCACTTCTCATTATCTCCACTGAGCTTCATACAGGCAAAAAGGTCGCAAACTGTGGGAAGGCCAAAGTCCTGAAAGAGAAGTCACCTTAATTACCAACCCCAAATACAAATACCAAAACATAAATACATTCTGATGTATATTCAAATTCTGTAAAGCGTTCAAAACCAAAACTGATTTTTGAGTCCGAGATTAATGCTTTCTTCATTTAGTGCAATATATTAATTTGTTTAGTGCTAAGTAACTAATAATTATGAAAACATTAAAAAAGCCAAGAAACTTAAAGCTTTCAGTCAGTATCATCCAGAAGAGCTACGACTTTGGAAGAGAATGAAGTCATTACATTCAGTAAAGCAATAAACCTGGCACATAAGACACAAAAGTATCAAAAACTTCTGCTCACTTGTGCTTTCTTGCGCAGAAGCCACTTATCTTCCACTGGAGGCGGGTTTGCATTTTCTAGGTCATTTGAAGTCAACACCCAACTGTTTACATTTAAGGGGAGGTGGAATGGAGCCAAGAAGTCTAGGAAAGGACTCTTGAAACTCTTGTCTGCTTTTTCCCGACTCTCCTTTTCCTCTGTGCTTTCTGCTTTGTGCTCAGCCTTGGCCAGCCAGCTTGTCAGAGGCCTCTCAAGCAATGCTTTCCAGGGTTCTGCAATTTCTGCTGAATAATCTGCTTTCTCTGCACTCACGGGTTCCCCTGGGAGCTGCTGTGCAGGGCTAAGCCAGGAACTGGCAGCAAACTTGGTCTTCTCAAGCTCAGGGTCTGGTAGATCTCTCTGGCTAACTGGAACTCCGTTTTTGTCCTTCCCATCTTTCTTCAGAAGCCATTTGCAAAGAGCCTCTTTTCCACAGTTTTCATCACACACACATTCTGAAAAGCTGGCACACAGATCATTAGCTTTGCACACATCTTCCACTTTAAAGGGGGCCTGAGGATGCTGAAGAAGCCAAGCATTTACAGCAGATGAAGTGGGTGATTTCTTTCCATCAAGATGCTCATTCAGGCACTTCAGGTTTCCCAGGTTCTCAATTTCCACATTTCTGCTCTGGCTGCCACGACAACTGGTACATGCTTCAGCTTTGAGAAGCCAATCATTCAAATTGCATTCTTCCCTAAAAGGTTTAAATTCATTCTTCCATTTCTCATCTGAAGCAATACTTCCATTCTCCGTGTCAGGAGTAAGCAGCCAGTCAGAAAGGTCCATCTCTTCTTCTCCAAGGGATTCTAATTCCTCCACCTTTTCAATAGTGGAAAAGGATGAGTTGAGAGTAGAGGTGGAGTCCTTGCGACCAGGGGAATCTGTCTTCCCAGCAACATCACGCTGCTGATTGTGCAGGAGCCAGTTCTCCAGATCCTTCAGATTTCCCCAGGCTTGCTCAAAATAGCAGACTTTGGAAGAATTCAAATCCTAGTAAAGACACATTGAAATACATCTATCAAAACTAAAAGGCAATTCAGTTCAGTAACTGTTTGCATAGCTAGAGCTCATTCAGCTAGTAAGTGCCAAAGCATCAGCTGAGCATGAGGCAGAATGAAGGTTTAATTCAGAAGGTTTAATTCCCCATATTCTGCTCACAATCAGATACCGTGTTCTCCCCTCTGTTCAAACCCAGGTTAGAGCACAGAAGGTTTACCTGGCTGGGCTCTGGCACACATTTCTGGGTAAGCCACTCCTCCAGGTTGGTGCTGGGAACGTAGGGAGCGCGGCGCCCGCCCACAGGCCTGCTCCCGAGTAACCAGTCAGCCAGCGAGGCACTCACTGCCCCACACAGCGCCTGCTGCGGGAGAGAACGCCCCAGTCAGGAGACAGGCTGAGCCACTGGGGTGAACAGCAGCACAGCCAGGCAGCAGGCAGCACAGTTCTGCACCAAAAGGAAAAACAGCCCCCTCGAATTACGAAAAACCCAGAGGAACTGGATAGTTCCAACATCACAGGCCATTCATTAAAAAATCCTGTCAGTCACTCCAGGTACACTTTTATACTTTGTTCTTGCCTGTCTGTTCCTGAAGCAGATACAGTATCAGATCACTCTGCTCACCACGCCACTGTTACTGGCCACTCAAGCACCTTGACAAACAAACACCAGCCATTACTCGAGCTCACATAACGTGCTTGAGGTCTCCTCTTCCCTCTAATGCAATTAACCACTCACACAGGTCAATCTTACCTGCTCACAGTTCATCAGGGCACAGCTCTGCGCTGGGAACCAGGGAGAAGCATTCTCTCTCTCTGAGGTTTGCTGAAAGGAAAGTGAAAATTAATTTAAATCTACAAATGCTCAGTGCTTTATGGCTAACAATGTCCTCAACATTTACAAACAGAATGGAGAAAGATTGACCATGAAAACACTACCTTAAGTCTGCTTCCTTTAACAGAATTGTCTCCAATAATACAGGAAATATGCCGCTTACATAAGAATCCCAAAGTACTTTTATCACAGAAAGCATCTACAATGTTTTAACTATTGCTACCTAAAGAGAACAGTAACAAATTTTCTGGGATAGAGTAGTAATGCAGTAGCCATTCCCTCAGCCTCTGCCAAAACACATTAGATTACATGTACATAACTAAACTCAATGAAAACTACATGCAATACTTAATAACCCACTGTGTATTTATTATGCAGCTAAAATTATATGACTCGTGCACAGGATCCATTCAAGCTGTCACTAAAAGCAAAAATATTACCTGGAATATATTGGACTACTGAAAAAAAAGTCTTTGAGGCAAGTATTCCACAACCCAGGGAAGTCCTGCTGCTTACCATTGTTTTAATGGAACCAAATGAGGTAATAGCTTGGCGAAGGTAAGACGTGTCAGCCTCAAAATTCAGGATGGAAGACTCTTCAGGTTTAAGTGTAAGACTTTCCAGTCTGAAAGAGTAAGGTGATAGTTACAGAAAGGAAAAGAAATTACAGTCTTCTTCATCCAGCCTGTTTTGGAAGTCAGTCCACTATTTCAAAAGGCTTTCAAGCTACTTGGCAGTAATTAGGTAACAAAGACGACTTTTGATACGTCATACAAGAAAGGAATGGCTATCTACAAACCAAGACCAGAATAAATGGCCAGCAAAACACAAGTTTCACCTTCTTACTTCAACCGTGATCAGCAACTAATATTTGAAATAATCTGCATAAATGAGTACCTCTCCTGCTCATTACAGTCTCAGTTTATCACCTCAGACTGCTTTAAAGTTCTTATTTCTGGGAACTATTAAAAGTGTAGGAACAGTGAGATCTGTTATTAGTTCTACTAGAATAAAAAATCAGATTAAATTAACAAGTTAAACTAAACCCAAGTGTGTTAATTTGCATTATAACATATATTTACCTCTCCAGGCAAACTGAAATCTGGTTTGCCAGTTCGTTACTGTAGGAGCGTTCCAGCTGATGAATAAGGCAATTGAACTGTCCCAAGTACTGCATTAAAGACAAAACACACGTTACTGTTTTGGCTTCCAGCATTAAAACTGAGGCAGTACTTCCAAGGACAACACTTGCTTGAAAATGCCAGCGCAGCAAGGGACAGGCAGGCCTTACCCAGTAGAGCTGCTGCGCCTGCTGCTGCAGGGCCTCCTCCTTGAGCTGCTGGATGAGATCCACCTGCTCGAAGAGCCACACCTCGCGGCTGCGCAGGCACTCCAGCTGCCGGCTGATGTGGCTGTGGATCTTGGCCTTCACCTGCCAGGGACACACACCGTTCCTGCATCTGCCAAGCACAGTGCACACACACGCGCTGCACTCGTCACAAACTACTGTTTGGAGTGACTTAGTTCTCAAAAATTCATCAGTCACCCACAGCACCACGTGCCTCAGGTCAGTAACAGTCCCAAGGCTACCTTTAAAGAGGCATCAAAGAATAATATTCTTTGTAATATCTCTCTACTCTGATGTTTCAATCAACAGCTTTTGGAAATTCTGCATGTCTGAGCTAATAATACAGGATTACCTTTATCAAGAGCATGGCCATATGACACAGCAATGTGTTTGCAAATTGCTAGGAAAATTTCAGACTACTGTGATAATAGTAAATATTCAGGAATAATAAAAACTTTATTGAAGTCGTGTTAGTCGTTAAAAAAATCTTTAGGAAGTAATTTAAAATTACCTCTCTCCAGTTTTCCTTTATCTGCTGCTCAGCTTTGACAATTCCAGATATTGCTGTTTCCAAGTCCTTCTTTGCTTGAAGGCACTTTGCCAGAGTCTCACTGCTGCAGGAATTTCTATTTCTGTCTTGTGCTGGACTCATTCTTGAAGAGTTCCTAAAACACAATGGAAAAAACAATTTCTTAATAGTTTCTATTCCTCTTTAACAGAAGAGGAAGGGCATCATATGAAGAACCATCTGCTCTATTTCACTAGAAAAGGTGAACAAAAAAAGCCCCTAAGACCCTACACAGATGCAAGTTTTCTAAACATAGATAAAGCTCTCCTCCAGGAGCAACAACGGTCTCAAACACCTCAGCCCACGGAATTTGCACAATCGCAGGAAAACCAACAGATATTTGACAACAGCTTCAGCCACAGGAGTTTAGGCAATCCTCCCCTGCCAGCCACCTTCCTCCAGCTTTTATGCCTAGCCAGCAAACTCCAGAGCTGAGGGGCTGATTCAGGGAAGGTTCAACAGCAGTGCTGGGCCTGTGGGAGAATGGCCTGGCCAGGGGCAGGACACATTTCAGCCACCCTTCTTCCCTCTGCAGGCAAATGAGAAAATTCCAATACAGTTTCATCAACTGAAAACCCACATGCTGCTACAAAGATCACTCTTTACTAAGTTGCAAAGGCCAGAACTTTAACAGCTACCCATTTTGCCCTGGTCACAGCTGTGGTAACTTAGCTTCAGCACTCGAGCAATCTCGAGTAGAAAGGGCTCAAATACAAAGTTTCTACAGGAGTTATACTGGTAAGGATTCTGCAAGTAAGGAGGAAAAGTATGGATTTTTAGTAAAAATGGGAAGGCTTGGTGTAAACACTTTTCCTAAACAGTGGGTTATTTTGTTACAGAAGAGTTTGAATTCTCCCCTCAGTTTCATGGGATTCCTGAAGCACTAAACATCCATAGTATTTGTTCTATTTAAAACAAGTCCTCAGCAATGACAGCTATGGAAATTCCCAGCAGATTTGAAGCACACACGTGTGCCATTCTAAAATGTCACAGATTTTACCACTGCTCTGGGGAGAACTGAAAGTAGTTTTGAATAGAAGACAACCATGAGCTTGTGTTACTGAGCAGCTATTTAGTCTGCAATTTCCAAGCCCCAGGATGACATAAACTTCAACAAAAGTCCTTCTACAGCCAAGAGCTACCAGACAGATACAAAAGCGTGTGTTTCACACAGGAGAGGGCTATGAGTGGCTTGCAAGAGGAAAATGACAGGAAAAGCAAAGTTCTCCGTGGGGCAGGAGCAGAGGCTACACCTGCCTTAGTTCCCTCAGCATCAGGGGTTTCCTGTCTCTCCAGTGCCTCCAGACACAAGGCACAGAGTAGGCACAGAGGCCACCCCAAGACCCTGCACACAACTCAGTCCTCACCACAACAGCTCATCTGCTAGGAACTGCAGAGCACAAATACAGGAGAACTCAAATGTAATCTTTAGGCTTATGTGATTTTTCACCAAATCAGACAGTGCAGAAGTCCAAAATACCTAATTCTCCACTGAGTTTGCTGTGCTCTGAACGCCAGTTTCATCCTGGTATTTGCACACCCTAGCTTGTTCACAGGTTCTGTAAGGTTTCATGATCTTCACCATGCTGGCAATGCTCAATAAAAGGTAATCTAAGCTTCTTCTCACAACACTCCCTAGACTTCATGCTGCTTTTCAACTCTCATGTACAACCTACAGGAGGTAGGAGCCAACAGTGTAAATGCAAGCCCTCATTCTCAGATGAAATCTAACGAGTAGATTACAACAATACATCCAGCCAAGAAAACAAGGGCATTAGATACCTTAAAAACTATCAGATACTCAAAAGTAAATTAAAAAATTCATATTGGTTATCATTTCATTTTTTTATATTCTTACATAATAGCCAAAGTCTGAAAGGCTAAATAAAACTACCAAATTTGCTCACACAATAGATAATGTACTGAACAACTCTTGTGAAAATTATGTTAAACTACTTTATCACACTCTGTATTAGCAATTTTGTAAGGGCACAATTGAATTTAAGAAGCTTACACACACTTCTCTAATGAGCTGTTTGTTGTTTTTCATTTTTTCAATGATTACAAGAGACTCACTCCAGAATGTATGAAGAGAATGAGTGCTGCCTTCCTCCAGCCAGCCAGCTCCTGTTAAAATGGCTGTTCTTAGGCTTTGTCGGAAATAAGCCAGTAAAACTCACATGTTGACCATGAGGGCCAATCCACCCTTATTTTCAATTTCCACACGCCTCTAACAAAACTAAGTGGGGGCAAGCACCTATTTCCTTGCTTCCCAGTTACTCCCAAATAGCACCGAGAATTTAAGACGTTTTCAGGTCACATGCTCTGAAACACCCGCGATCACACACTTCGGCTCAACAGTAACAAAATACAATTACTTCTGCAAGGAGACACACGGCTGCAACACACCGCCCCCCGGCCCGCCATTTCCGTGCCATCACACTCTTTCCAAGCACACGGGGGTCCCCATCAGTCCCCGCTGTGTGCGTCACGGGAGGCACACCCCGAACAGAGCAGCTCGCACTTACTTTCCGCGCTCAGGAAGCAATCCCGCAATGTCCTGTTTATAACGCGGCTTCCATTCCCAGGCACGGCCTCCGGAATGCTCCCGACCCTGCAAATTCCGCTTCAAGCCCTGGCTCGCGGGAGCGGCCCCGCGCCTTATCGGGGCGGCCCAGCCCGCGCCCCGCCCCGCCCCGCGCCGCGCCCGGCCGAGCCGCACGTCGGCAGCGGGGGCGGGCCCGCGGCGGGCCGCGACCACCGGCCCTGCTCCGGCCTGGCCCTGCTCCGGCCTGGCCCCGCTCCGGCCTGGCCCCGCTCAGCCCAAACACCGAGTGCCTCCCAACACCCAACAGCAGTTCAAACCGCGAAACCTCAGCGTTTTGCAACAAAACCGCTATTTCTTGCAACTTCAGAAGTGTGGCAATGTGCCCTCTTCGTGCAACAACAAAGCAGACCCGACCGCTGAGGCATCCAGCGGGGATGCAGCACAAAAGATAAAGCTGCGGGCCGAGCCAGCTGCCGAGCTCAGCCTTTCGTCCTGGCCATGCACAGCCCAGCAGCGAGGCTCCCCATCCACACTGAACCTGCGACGTGCCAGAAACGCCGACACAGAGCTGCCCGCATGCAAGTTAGCTCCTGGAAGGACCAAAACGACACACACAACACAGCTCCTGTCACATCTACTCTTGCTCCCACAATTTCACACACACACACGGCTGAGGAAAGCGCACAGAATGGCCTCGCTTGGAAAGGACCTTGAGGATCACTCGTTCTAAAGTCTCTGCCGTGGGCAGGGACACCTCTCACCAGACCAGGGTGCCCAGCGCCCTGTCCAGCCTGGCCTTGAATCCTCGCACGGATGAGCCACGGACGTGTCCTCACCTGCACGTTATCAGTAAACATGTTATAGCCATGAAGCCAAAAGAACTGCCTGTATGATGAGGAAGATGATATTATTGTTCCTAACAGTAAAATAATTACCAGTTTTTACAGGAAGACTTTTGGCTCACTTGAGAGGTGTCACCAGGAGATCCTGCAGCTACAACTCCTGGTCACAGGTGCTCTGTGCAGCCTCCCGGCTGCCTACACTCCACCCCTGAGATGTTAATTCCCACAGGTCAGAAACTGCTGGACAAACATCATTTTAAGCTTTTAATTAAGTATCTGGTGGCTGGGCAGCAGAGGAGGAGGAGACAACCCTGCCTCTTCTGCACAGTCTGCAAATAGGCCAGCAGGAAACTGGTTCTACCAGCTTTTCACTCTCAGCACAACCATCCAAGCTGCCCTTGGGAAGAGCATTGTTTTTCATTTCATATGGGTGTGGAAAAATCATCTCAAAACCAGGGCTGTGCAGTGCCTTTGTTGGCGAAAAGCTTCTGAAGGGAATGAAGCCTCCCACTGAACAGGCTCTATTTATAAATGTGGAATGATTTCTTCCATTTGGCAAGACAAGGCTGCTCCAAAGGCCTCTCTGACCTGTCTTTATGTGGCTTTAAACCAGCTGGCTTGTTTGAACTGAAATCCCCATGGATTTCCATCTAACCCCACCAAAAAACAGTAGTTCCTCTTAAGAAGCTCTCCCAAATTAGGTACGTGAGACTTGTGGTCAGGGAGTGAAGTACTCTAAGTACACGAGCTGAATCTGAGAACTTCCCATTTACATCCAAGCATAACAAGCACTTTGTACAGTGCAGCATCAGCATTACGTGCCAGTATCCATATGGAGCTCCTGCTGGGGAAACTCTTTTACTCCAAAACAAGTATATAACACCCTATTTTTTAAGTCACAAGCCACGTGAAGAAAAAAAAATAACCTTTAAGAGTTTCAAGTAAGAGAAAAAGTGAAACAAACACCTTAAGAAATAACAACAAAAGTTTCAGGTATCACATTTCCTAAAATTCAGGTAGTTTTCAGCTGTCTGCACAGTGTATGGGCTGTGCCACAGACAGAACACGTGTGACTGGACTACCTCTTCTGCCTGTTTTAGCCCCAAAGCAGCCTGGCCAGTGCACAGAGCACTTGTACTGAGACACCCTCCCAAGAGCTGCCCTCTGAAGAGTCACAGGTCACTAAGGCAGCTGTGAAGGAGTCTGATTGCCATTTTATTCCATCTATCATAAATATATATTTTATGCACAAGAAGCATATAACTGAAATCACAAAGTATCTGAATATGCAGACCTGAAATCTCTATGCTATAATTACTGACAATACCAAAGAAGATACCCCAGAGTGGGGAAGATACACACTTATCTCAACACAGATTGCACATTACAACACATCTTCCAGTCTATTGCACTTGAAAACCCTTTGGAAAACAAGTGACAAACCCCTGGTTCTGCCTGAAGCATATGGCCCCAAAGATACCACTGCCATTCTCCCTGCACATCCATCTATCCTATGTTATGCACTTGCAGCGTGATGAACAGTGGTTTTTACATGGCTGCCAGCTTTTTGCTGGTGCCGTGACTCCATACCTTATCTTAAGTCTCAGAGGAAGCCAAACTTGTTCCTTTGTCAGCTTTTCTCTTGAATCCCAGCCATAAACACCGAGTTGAAAGCTGTCAGAATGCTTAGCCAAGCCCCGGAAGCTCCGGCTCATACCCCTTACCAGCATCGAACAACACAGGTCTGACAAACTTTCAAGAAACACGATGCAGCACAACCCCGACCATTCATAACCCAGACATTTACTGCTTATATAACCTCTGAGAAGCGCAGCTGCTAACAAAAGACCCTGCCTTTGCAATTAGGAACGTGGCTTTCGGAGCGCTCGCGGCACAACCTGTCCGGGACACGGAGAGCGCGATCGGTACAAAACCCCGTCCCCGTGTCCCGTGTGAGCCCTGCGCCGCGGAGCCTCCATTTCCCGACCGACCCGGGCCGGGTGCCTGGCCACGTCCTGCACCGCGGCCCGGGGTGCCTACGGGAAGCCTTACGGATTCCTCACGGGATTCCTCACGGGATGCCTTACGGGATTCCTCACGGGGTTGCTCTCGGATCCCCCCGGGTGTCTCTCCCGCTCCGCCGGCCCCGCCGCCCCCGCAGGCTCCGCGCGCCGCTCCCTCAGCCCCGCGCCGTGCGCCCGGCCCCGCGCGCTCTCGCGAGACCGCCGGCCCACGCGCCCCCTGCCGGCGCGGCGGAGCGGCTGCGGCGGCGCTGAGGGAGCGCGGAGGGGCGCGGAGGGGCGCTGAGGGAGCGCGGAGGGGCGCTGAGGGGCGGTGAGGGGGCGCTGAGGGAGCGCTGAGGGAGCGGTGAGGGGGTGCTGAGGGAGCGCTGAGGGAGCGTTGAGGGGGCGCTGAGGGAGCGCTGAGGGAGCGCTGAGGGGGCGCTGAGGGGCGGTGCAGCTGCTGCTGCTGCTGCTCCCGGCAGCCAAAATCTGGGAATCCCGGCTCACCCGGCACGGCTAATCCTCGGAGCACAGAACGTGTATTACGGGGCGAGCCACTGGTTTGGGTCTTTTTCGTGTCCACCGGAAATTTCCCAGAGTACCTGGCTCGGTTTGACTTTCCACAGTCCAGGTTTTCGGTTTTCCTTTCCGCAAGTGTGAAGCACGGCAGAACACCTCCCAGTACGGCCATCCCTCTTTCCAGCTGGAAAAGGATCCAGTTACTGCTCCTTGCCCGCGCTTAGCTGGCCAGGGGCGGGGAGATGAGCTCAGCTCGCCGGAGCGTGGTGCCGATAACGCTGAGGATGGGGGTCTGATCCCTCTGGGGGCCGTTCGGGAGGCGGACTCCATGATCCTGGTGGGTGCTTTCCAGCACAGACTGTTCTGTGATTTTGTGAGATTCCAGCCTTTCTGTGACCACCCGACCAGCACATTTGTGAAGAGCTGCCTTTTGTAGGTGTGTGCACAGCATTAAAGCTTAACAGAGAATGTATGGGGACTCCAAGCAGAAAGGACTTCAAATGGAAATCTAAGTAGCCGAGTACATGTGGTTGCTGAGTCAGAATTTCCTACATATTTCCTCCTCTGGGCACAGACCAAGGAGCCGTTCTTCTGAGCAGGACCTTGCTCGCGGTTACAAGTTCAAATTATTCAGTGCTGACATAAGAGAAAGTAGAAGTCAGCCACCTAATCCCAGATGTGCTGTTACCCTAGGAACAAGCATTTCAGGTATTTGGCTTCCTTGTCTAAACACATAGGGGACACAGGCTGTGTTATATAATCCTCCTGTGTGTACTTGGATTTGAGAGGAAAAATAATACCAACCCTGCCTGACCTTGGAAAACCAGGAGTGCTCATGTGTCTGCTGTGTCTCCCCATGCAGTTACCCGGCAGGACTCTCCCAGGGAAAGAAAGCTGCCTCTCCTGGGCAAGCAGGCACTGTGGACAATGACAGGTTTCTGTCACGTCTTCCACGGCCTTGACCAAGGCAGTATCACAATCCAAATGGTCTGAGAGTGTTTTTGTTGGTAGAGTTGCTTCACACAGTACACTTTCTGTGTGGATTCATACTGGTTAAGGTCATGCCCTCCTAAGAGGATTTTCTCTTTGGATACATCTTCCATCTAACCCCTAAAGGAATATCAAGGGTGAGGAGCCACATGCATCTTTTAATGGTCTCCTTTCTCCCACCCCTATGGCAGTACACACTGCTCCTCCCTCAGCCATACCCTTTGCAGTGTCAGATGTGCCTTTTTACACAAACCTGCATAGCAGATCAGAAAAAGGAATTTAAAATCACATCAGCTTAAGCAAAAGGCAGATTGATGATCTATCAAAATAGAGGCAAACGGTAGGGTAGAGATGCAGTTTTATGGGAAAATAAACAGGATAATCTGTTCATGTTAAAACAGCAGCAAACATGGAGACGAAGAGGGCAGTTCCTCAGTAATGGATAAAACTGTGTATCAGTGTTCACAATAAGCCTCCAACCAGAGTATGAAGAAAAGCATTTTGGATGTGTAAAAGGGATCTAAATAGACATCAGAAATAGTTAATGAGGATAGAAGCCTGCAGCTTTTCCTTTCAGAAGTGTGGGACACCACATAATGCATGCCTATACCTAAGACTCAGTGCTATTTCTTGCTGAATGGGAATCCCACTTACAGTACTGCAGCAAAAAGCCCATCTTTCCTTGATTTGGCAAAAGTGTGTAATGACTCCCTTGTCACACTCCAAGACATTCTTCCTTGCTCATCTGCAGTGTGGGAATGAAGACCAGGGAGAGATTTGTCCCTTCCCATCCCCTGGAAACCATGAGTTTTGATAGAGAACTGGAAGATTTGCTGTGTTTCTTAGGTGTGGGCCTGCAAAACTGTACTACTGGGCACCACTCAAACCACAAAGAACTTACAGAATATTCTCTGGTGCAATGGCTTTAGAGCAAATGTTATGGGGTTTAAAGAATGTTTCTGTTTTCTGTTCCTCTTTCAGCAACTGCAATAATGTAGTTGAAGGACATCAGCCGTGTTAACTTCTTTGTTAAATGCCCCAGAACGTGATTTCCCTGTTCTGCAATGCTGCCACACAGTTGAGCAGTGCATCCCTGCCTCGTAAGGGGGGAATAAGGAAGCGCAGCAAGCCCGGCACAGCTGCGAGTGCAGCTGGACGCCAAGGCACACCAAGCTGCCGGCTGCTCTCGGCAGAGGCAGCAGTCCCACGGCGGAGCATGAAATTCTAGAAGAGTCGTCACTGTAGCCGTCAGGAAACCTCACGCAGCTCCCGCGGGAATCGTTTCCTCCAGCCCTGCCGCTGGAAAGAGACTGTTTTCCCTTGGTCCCTGCCAGCGCGGGTGCATGACCCTCCCTCGCACGAATCCTCTCTGACGTGTGTCCTTGGTCCCCTTCCAGGCGGGCCGTGACCTGGCGCTCGGTCCCACAGCTGTGCGCCAGATCCGACCCAGCCTTCCCGCGGGGCCGGCCCGCCCGTGCCCTCTGGGTGACCGCAGCCGCCACTTGTGCTCAAGTCCAAAGGCTTCACTGCCACGAAGGGCACTTTCAAAGCTCCCTGCACTGTATTTACTCACCTTGAATCTCTGCTGTTTGTGTCGAGCTACCTCAGTGCCAGAGAGGAACGAAATGTTTTTGAACTCCCACACAAACAGTTTCATATATAGACTGTAAACAGATGTTTTTATAGCCTTTTCCTGCACACCACACAGAGCCTTTTCCCTTTCTCTAATTTAGGGATTTCTCATTTCTGCAAACTTTTTCATTACTGTCTATTCTTCTATCCCACTTCACACTGAACAGAAGTACCAAGTACACCTAACCCCACACTCATCTTTCCTTTAAAGGGGTTCTCAGGAAGGTCTTCTGTAGCTTCTCCAGACAGCCTAACCAAAAGCAGAACGGGAAGCAGTGGTTGCTTTTGTGAATTAGGGTCCCACCACAGATGTGAACAAATCTCTTAATTGCTGTGGCCCAAACCTATCAATGCAAAAAATAACAGGCACAGCACCAAAGGACTCACACTAGAGGGAGGCGGGCATGTAAACAATATATAAACAATTTTAACTAAACTAAAACTGTTTTTACAAAGCTTCAGCCTAAAAGCTGTTCTATCACAAACACAGACCGAGCCTGTAGCAAAACAGCAGTGTGATTTTGGTCACTAATCACTTTGCAGCTCCCCCGGTATATATACACACAAACATTCCAGTCAAAATTGGAGCAAGAAAGGACTCAGAGTGCAGACTTGGAACACAAGGGCTGCTCCAGGGTTTGCTCTCATTGGAGTGGGGGAGCAGGCTGTTGAACAACATGCATCACACAATTGAAGCAGGTCTCTTCTGCTTTCTCAGAAACACTTGTCTTATCTTTTCCCAAGATCCTTTTTAAGAAAGCAGTTTTGGCAGCATGACAGTAAATTAATGCCTCATTCTACTGTTAGAGTGAGGTTGCTGCTAAAAAAAAGCATGAAATTTAGAAAACACATCACTATGTGAACAAGGAAGAAATTACAACATAACAAATTATAACATCACATTGTGAATTTAAATCAGTGTAAAAGCTTTTCTAAAACTGGATTCTCTGAGGCAGTGGCATTTGTAGGATTTTCAAGACAATGTGAACACAAGACAGCATTCAAATAACCTGCACAAAGGAATTTCTCCCCAGCTCCAATCTGGAGTGCATCAGTTTGCACTAAACCAGCACCAGAGGCACTGTAAGCAAATTACCTACAAGGCTGCAAAAAGCCATCAGAGGAGGGGAAAGGCCTGGCTCTTCCTGCGTGTGTCATCACTGAAGGTGTTGTGTCTGTGTCGGGGGAAGGACCAGACACTCCAGCTCCCAGTGGAGTTGCTTTAAGGGCAGTACAGCACAGGTCAGGTGCTGGCACTCAGGCCTGAACAGTTCCGTGTGCTTCCTGCACCACAAAAAGCTGTCCGTCAGCAGGGCTGCTGGAAAGCACAAACAAAAGGGTGTTTGGGCAGGATTCACTGCACCCCACGCTGTGAGCCCCACCTCTGCTTTACAGTAAAAACTGTCAGAGGTGAGCAGGGACAGAAGATGCCGGAGAGGAAAAGCGGGTCTGTCCTGCAGAGCATCAGGTGGAGCTCAGAGATGTAATCCTGGCCAGCAGGAGTGCACGGGAGCGCCTGACCCACATTCCTTAAGTCCTTCTACCTTTAACACCTCAGGGGACAAAATTCCCCTTCATCACGCCTGTGACACCATTGTTACTGGAGTTGTCTTTAGCAGACCAGCAGGAGGTGGCTGGAACTCTGCAGCGTCATTTCCTATCCTGTGTCTCTCCCCTTTGTTTTCTAAGCTTCCTTCACATGCCATCTGAGTGGCATGGCCTGTAGTATACTGAAAGCCTGATAATAAGACAGATGACATCTGTTTAGGTCGCATATTTGAAAGGATTAATGCTCCCAAAGACTTACAAGCTACAGCTTAGTACTCTGCTATCTGAACACTTTGGCCCTGGTACATGTGATGGCTGTCAGCTCAAGGCTCAGCATTCTAGAGCTCGAGAAAGATGGAAGCAGGGCATCCAAGTGACCATGGCAAAGGATATGCACCATTCCTTCACAGATGCAGTAAAAGCCACAAGCAACTGTGTGCCAGCTCTGGTGAAACAGTTCCAGGAGAAAGAAACAACTTCATGGCACTGGTTTTGCCTCTGGCAGGGTGCTGCCCCACAGAAAATGGACCCGCTCATTCTAGCTGGCAGAGGTGAAAAGGGAGCACAACCATTTTTATACAAGGCAGAACTGCTGTCCGCAAGTTGCTTTCTGAGCAAGAAAAGGAAGAAAATTCTCACTAATCCACATCACCCACAAAGCTCACCCATTTCTTTCCCTTTAAAACCACACGGCTCTGTATAATTGCTCTACAATTCTAAACTGTAGAGGGGCAGGGGAGTGGGATGACCTAGACTATACCATCAACAGAAAACACCACAGCTCCCTTCCTCAGCAGGCCTGAGGGACTTGCAGGACACACAGGACTTGTGGACAGGCAGTACTTGCAGACACGAGCAGCTCAGGGCTCTGCACACAGGCTCACAGGCATTAGATTCCCTTTTTGACAAGGGTCAGCTGGATCTTGTGGCCTGTGTAATAACAATGCTTTGGGAGGAAACTGAATAGAACATTGTATTCTTCATTTCAGACCCATAGTTCTGAATGGTGGGAAAAGAAATAAAATTTAGAAATCAATCCTAGACCCTAAAGTCCCTTTAAGGGGAAAGACTCAGAGACTGATGCAGCAAGTTCCACTAGGTTATTTAACTGGTAACATGAGAGTTGATTAGAATTATTTATTTCCAAGTCATAAACCCAAGTCATAAACATGCTGCCTCTCCCTCTTGCCAATTAACAGTATTACTTAGCACTAATAAACTGCTTTCATTTTCAAGAGGCTTAAGAAAACAAATTAATCACCTCAACATGTCTGAAAGGAACAGATGGCGATGAAGTATTAACATTGCAATTTCTCAGTTGGAAAAGCTCCTAGGAGAGGGGGCAGTAGCAGTGTCTGGAGGACGCCTAGCCCTGTTCCCTCTGTGGAGCTGGGGCCCCTCGATCTCACCTCTACTCTCAGCTTCTGCTTTAACCTAATCTCACCACACATTATTTTTCCTACAGCAAAGCTACATTTTTCCTTTTTCATTCTTTAATAGTGAGTTACATTTTTCTAGAAGGCCTCTTACCTTAGCACATCTCCAGACAAGTCATTACTGCTTTGGATTTAAAAGACTAAATGTCTATCCAATAATGCAATTAGTCCAGCCTGTCATTATTCTTACTGGCTATTAGCAGAGTAAGCTTTGCTCTGTCCGTACAGTGGAGGTGCTATTTTCCCTGGAACATCTTGGTTACATTTCAGTACGAAACAGCTGACTGCCTTTTCCTCTTCTCACTCTCTTCTCAGCCCCTGTCTGAGGATTGTGCAAAAGTGGGGCCTTTGTTGTTGCTCTGTGGGGCCTTTCGGCTCAGCTGTACAACACGAACTTTTTAAAGCTCCATCTGGAAGGAAGATAGGCTTCCTGTGGAACAGGGGTTCCTAAAGCAAAACATACTCAGGTGAGGACCAACAAAATAAATACAATGATTTTAATAGTAACTGATGTGACAATGACTAAGCAAAGGTTTAGTGTGTTGGTTTGGCTTTTTTAAAAGAACTGATTTAACTATGGAAGGGTTTTCATTAAAGCATCGAGATAACACACTATTTCAGTACTTAACTCCAGTCACAGACTATCTCAAATTGAAACTCCAATGATAACAGTGTCAAATGTCTGACAGGTTTTGGCTTCTCCTCTAGGAATGGTAAATACTAATTCAGAATGAAATTAATTATTCTAACAGCTTTTCAGACCTATTTCAACAGCATACTGATATTAGTATCAATTGCCTTCAATCTCTGCTGAGCCACTGAGCTAAGCATCTCAGCCCATTATCAATCTCAGCCATCATGTATCAATGTACAATGTACAATGAAATCCTTCTACAGACATCAGTTAGTGTCTAGGGACAACAGAACATATCCAAAATACTGCATTAACTGAGACTATTCCCATATGCGAAAGTAAAAAAAGGCACACTGAGACAAAAGGGCAAGCACCCAGTGTGCAAGTGTACTCCTACCTGAGAATTCCTGGGAAAGGCAGCCCCCATCCACTCACCTGGAACTGGTACCTGGGCATTCGGGCTGGGGAGCAGAGGCAGCATGATGAAATGCAAACTGGTTTCCAAATGGGCTTCAGAAAATAATACATCCTCATTTCACCCTAAAGCATCTGTGTTCAGCATTGACCCACTCAGTTATAAATCTAGTGTGAGTTTTCCTGCTACTTTATTTATATTTAAGAGTAGAATATAATGGATTTGGATTTTCCTAAGTTAGAAAACATTAAAAAAACAGAGTTCTCACATTTACAAGAGTAACATTTCAACAGAGAATACTTAATATACAAAATGGCTGCATTTGATTTTTTAAAAAAAAATTGAACCCAAATGCAAAATGAATCAAAATAGCCCTTTTTCTAAGACTTTGATTGTACAAGTAAAACAATTTGTTTTATCCCTGTAGCTAATATTCAAATGAATGCTTGGTATTGGGTTTTTTCTCAGATTTCCATTATATTCTTGGACTTTAAACCTTTCCAAAAGTGTAGGAAGTCCTCAAACATAAACAGTATTTTTTGTAAATAACAGCAACTCTGATTATTAATAAGATCAGAATGCCCGTCATGAGTGAGCATCTCTTTTTCTGAACTTGCAAATCAGTGGTATCCTTTGCCTTTACTTATAATTTATTTTTCTTACCCAGGAATGATAATCAGTGTATAGGAGTGTAGTAGCAAGTCACACCAATGCATAAACCATAAGTAATTGACACCAGAACTGTGTGAAATACAAGAATGGTTCCAGGTTTTATAGCACAACAGCCAAAGAATTTAGGGACTTTGCCCTATTATTCCAGTTCCTTCTGCAAACTCTCTCTTTCTGATCAGTTTGATACTGGTCTTATTATATCATCTTCCTACAGCTGGGGGCTTTATTTTGGAGAGGTGCTCGGAATGGCAGAGGTGGGAAGGAGAATACAGATTTTCCACATGTCAAATAAAGTATGGATTACAATGGCTGTGGGAGGAAGGTGCTCTTGCTATTTTAAAGCTTTAGGTTGACTCCTTAAATCTTTAATTCTTCTGCACACCCAAGGACAAGCTAATAGACAGCACAAGGCTTTAGACCAATACAGTGCTTAAAATTCTCAAAGTGTAATGTTTGAAGAAAGGAAAAAATCAATGTTCAGTATTCTGGACCATAAAATAAGCTCACATAGAAACTGCTTAAAGAGTTAGCTAAACTCTAAATAACAGCAGAGTGACTTTATTTAGTTACTCATTACTTCCTTACTCCTATTAAAGCTTCAATAAAAGGAATTTTAACATCCAGAATCATTACCAGAACTTAGATGCTCACAGCCATAGAGGCATCCTGAGTAAGGCATTATATTCCAGTGGTTTCACGCTTGGTTTGTATAAAACTCATTTGAGCTCAGACTTCTTCGAGGCCAAAGTCCCAGGGTCTGCATGAAGCCTCCTGAACGCAAAGTGAATTTCACAGGAGTCAGCTCTGTTAAATCCCACTTTGCCCAGCAATGGAAATCTGATATTGAACTACTCTACATCATTAAATTAATGCATCACAGGACATTCCAGGAGGAGGTCCTCCATTTAAGGATTTTCTAGATGAAAGTTTAAAGCTGTCCTAATCACCTCTTGATATGCAAATGTCAGGTGAACATTATGGAGACAGTCTGCTAACTTACTGGAACTGAAACCAAACCAACAAAGCACAAGCACACACATTTAAAGTAAGAGTGAGTAATTCCACAGCAGTAAGTTCTCAGAAACTGCAGGTTCTCCTTTGAGACAGAAATGAATGTTTCTCTTCTCTCTCACAAAAAAAAAAAAATTGCACATCTTGTTTCCCCAAGAATCTTAGGCATTCACCAAAGGCACACATGACACTGGAAACAGTATTCTCAGCTTCCTTGACCAACCTTTCACTTCAAACAGGCCCTGCACCACGGCTGCCTTACACTATCATAACAGGTTTCTCACTGAAAACTTGTTTGCAAAGTTGTTTTTAGAAGAAAATAAATCTTTAAGCTGCCCAAATGACCAAGGCACTCAGAATAACCTTAGGACTGTCCTTTGGGGGGGACACAAGGTCTCACTTTCAGCAGATGCCTGACGTCAGACTAGAGAGGGAACACAAGACAGGCAAAGGTTACGGGCAAGCTGTCCCCTATGGCTTATGCAAGAGCCAAATGACCACTGCTCAGGACAGATGCACATTAAAAAAACTCACTGGAAATGACTTTTAATATAAGCAAACCAAACCTGCTCGTGAGTTGTAGGGTATGGTGGTGCCACAGGCTAATTTGAACAGCTGCCGTTTCAGGTCTCTAAAACAAGCATCAGTAAGTAATTCACATGACACCAGTCATCTTTGGTAATACTGTACATTTGTAAATCACCTGGTAAACATGAGCTCGGGATATTTAGAGGGTAATTCATCATAACTACAGACTAACTGGAAAGTTGATAGCATGTCCTTCAACTGTACATGAGCTTGCTAAGGGAATAGTTCAGACTAGCAACACTGACATTACTTCACAGTTATGTAGCAAAAAGTTACAATTCTTTATCATAGAACAGTACACTAGTTTGTTATTTTGTCTACAGTTAAAGTGGACTTCTAGTTAGAATTACAAAATTAACAGCAGAACAGCTGCCAAAACAATTTAAGGGAATGTGATTGAAAGCTAAGAACTTTAATTAAAGCATAACTTTAAATTTTGTTTTCTAATCCTAAATTATTAAAATACAGAAAAAAAGTCATCATTATTTCAAAAAGATGTATCATTAAAAAAGAAGTTCCATTCCTTACAATACAGTTTAAAACTAACATAGAAGAAAACAGTGCTACATTAAATACAGTCAAGAGCAATGGCATTCTTTAAGTATAATCTTATGCTCTCTGTTATATGGCCCAGCCATGGACTTTTCCTTGCTTTAATGTATATTTGAGGATCACTGAACTTTTCCCACTCATCCTGATGAGGGCTGTCCCCATACACTGTGTCAACACTTAGGAGTCAGCATTTATGTACAATTCAAAAACAGCACAGCTATCCTACACCCTGGAGCTGTGCTCACTCCACTGCAGTGCTGGAGCGAGCACAACAGCTTGGATATCTCAGGGAATGCATCATTGTTCTGAAAGGCCTTTTTTTCCCAGTTTTTCCAGGGGGTGGCTCCTCGTTACTTTTCTCAGCTGCCTCAGCAGGCTCTGTCTGGAACTGTTCTATTTGAAACTCGAGATGTTTTTGAATGGCTACCCCGAGGACTTCTGGATCCACAGATGCCCCATACACTTCCCACGTCATTCCTTCATCATCCCATCTCACTTCACGAACTGGAGATTTGGGGGCCTCCAAGCCTTGCTCCAGGTTCACCTCTGGGAACACATGTGAGTGACCTTCAGCTGCCACTGCTGGGCTTGTCGCCACCGATTTGCATTCCATGGTTGGAAGAGTTTGTACCTCAGCATCTCTACGCTCCAGAGCTGGTTTCAGGCCTTTGGTTATGTCATTCATAGAGGTCATAGTCCACATATCCTTAGTTGTCACTACCATGTCTGCACCTTGCTGGCTGCTCAGGGCAACACGAGCAGCCTTGGCTTCCGGAGGAGCTCTCTCCTGCTGAGCAGATTGCAGTTGTTCTCCAGGAACGTTACAGCACTTCAGGATTTTCTTGGCATCCAGGCCTGATTCACTTACTGAAGACACCAGCTTAGGATATGTCAGAATGTCTGAAGCAGAAAGGGAGTGGAAGTAGCCAGGTGCTGCCTGCTCCTTCTCTGTCTCACTGACGGAGCACGCCAACCGCGGGAGCAGCTGGATGGACGGGATGGGCAAGGAGTGGCAATAGGCCGGGATGGTGGCATCTGCCTTCAAGGCATCCTGCCGGAGACTGCAGGGCCCTGCAGAGTTGTTGTGAACCGTCATCACCACGGGGGAGTACGCAGAGTTGGGAATGTTACTGTAAGTTAGACCACCATGAATAATCCCAGGGGCTTGGCTGAACATTGTCCTGTTTGGGAAACCATTTCCGGGCATACGGGGTCCTAGAACAGCAGCGTGAAATGTGCCAGGGTCTGTGTAAACAGTAGTGTTATGTGGAATACTGCCACTGTCAAAGGTGTTTGTGGGTACTTGTTGGTCTCTAGGAAGATGAGTCACAAGGTTTTGATAGTGAGATGTATTTTCATTTGTTTCTGATCCATATCTCTGCGTTTGGAAAGGCATCTTAGCGACTGGACCATGCCTGCAATCAGAAGAGCTTAGGCTGCAGTGAGTAGCACTGGTTTCTACGTGAGTGACATAAGTCTGCTGTTTGCAGCTGCAGGTTAGGTCTGAGTGGCTTCTCTGAAGGGCAGCTCCTGATTCTTCCATTTTATACACGCCTTGCTGGTGAACAAAGCAGGCTGAAGAAACATTCTCAACAGTGCAGCTCTTCACACACATCTTGGTGTCCCCCACTCCCCAGGATGCTGATGACTGTTCAGTGACAAGAACATGGTTTGTATTCTTAGTTCTGCCCTTTGAATGGTCGTTGGCTGACTGGTCATTTATGGTTTGGACCTCTGACCCCAGTCCCATCATCCCAGGCTGTGAGGAGGACCATCCAGAACTCTGCACGCTCCTTGCATCACTCCTGTTTTCCAGGATATGGCAGATGGTGCTACTGTGGCTTTTCTTCAGCTCCTGTTTGTTCTGCCTTTCCTCTAAACTCCTCGAGTGCCCAATACAGGCCAGATTTGAGGAGCTCTTGGATAGGGGGTGACAGTTGACATTCAAGAGACTGTGACAAGAGTCCTGGTAGGAATGGGTGTGGAGCTGGTGGCTGTCAGATGACATGGCAAAAAAGAGATCTGCAAGAAATGGTGGAAAAGAAAGAGAAGCAATTTAAGTAGGAAATAAATGTACTGGAAACTATAATCTCTTCTGACCTGCTTGGCCTTCTTGCCTTTCACAGTTCACAAGTACTTTTTAAAAAGCACAGTACTCTAGTCTAGGTGTACTCGGACCAGTCAGTTTCCATTTTCACTTTCCCCAAAGAGTTTTCCCTAAATTAGAGCCAGGATTTCTTAAAATTCTGGTGGGTTTTTTCCAATTCATAAAACAAATAAGGAAAAAATCCTCCTTGGTTTTACATTTTAACAATACATTTTAACAATACATTTTAACAATACATTTTAACAATATTTTTATGTTTTAACAATAACTATCCCAGCATTACTATGTATAATGTCCCCAAATTCACTGAAGTCATTTTTGGGCCATCTGTAGATGTCATGTAACTTAAGCAAAGACAGAAATATTTTCAAACTAGATAGCTTTTCACCACAGTGGTCATTAAGCCAATGATATTATTGGCAGTACAATTATGTATTATCAAAACAAAAAAATACATTTCATTTCAAGTCTCTTGACATTGTCATTTCAGAAGTTATCCAGTCACTGATGGAGCTTTAAACTTTAAAGCCACAACAACTGAACAAGTTCTCCCTTTTCCCCATACCTTTCCTAACAAGCTTCTTGATATTTCATGTCACAACAAGATCACTGTTTTAGTCCACTGTTTTCCCTGAGCCCACACGAGTGTACAGTGGGTATGGACAAAGCTGGTTTGACCCCCTGTGACAGAGATGACACAAAACCCAAGGAAGTGACCTCTGCCAGGCCAGTGCGGGGTCACTGCCAGTGTTCCCACAACAAATAACGTTGGGCAGCGCTCCAGCTTGTGCTCACCTCTGACACCACTGGAGGTGGCTGCAAAGACAGATCCAGTGAAAGGCTGGAGGTGAAATTCCCCTCTCTCTGTAAGGAGAACCTGCACCTCAGCACTGCCTCTGTTAAGGGTGGTGCTCTGGGCTCTTGGGCCACTCACCTTTGCAAATCCACAAGTTCATGCTGGCACCAGAGGCCGGGTGAAAATGAAACAAGAAAATCTTTAGCCAAAGTCTTGCAGTTCTTTCGGCCTTTTCTTTAGTGGACTCAGTCATTTATATTTTTAGCAAACTCTTGTTTCTACCAGTTGGTGCAGTAGCCTATACATTATTAACATTTCTGTTAGCAGTTTCACATCTAAGGGAAGTTGTGATTGAAGATTTTGAATCTCACCAGATTTAGCAATCCAGTTATTCCACTGACTGCTGATACATTGCCTTGGTGTCACAGAGGTGTTGCAACATTTGTACAACTAAAGTTATTTTAATACACTCATTTATCTATATCTACCCACACAAACACATATGTGTCTTTTCTACAAGAACTCACTGTGTTGAACAGAAAGATCCAGGCTATTTGTGCATTGCCTCCAGACCAAGTACTACTGGATATTTTGTTGTGCAGATGTAGAGGGTGAAAGCCAGCATTTCTCATTTTGGACAACCTTCTCTCAGATACACTCCATGCACTCTGCCTCCTTAGCAGGTCTCTGACAGAAACCTGCACAATTTCTTGCGCACTGTATCACTAAAATAAAAATTAATGTGTGGAACAGGAAAGGTTCATACACACTGTGAACAAAAGCACTCTGCAAATGGAACAGGGAAGCTCACTCTTATCATCAAGGACACAGAGGCTGCAAGGGCTCACATTCAACCCTCTCAGTGAGAAGCTTCTCATATGTGATCCTTTTAATGTGATATTTACAGGCTTCAAGAGTCATGCACCAACATAGCTGATAAGAACATGCCTTTCGCTCCCTCTGCCAACCAAGAGCTCTGCAGCTGATCCAGGCAGCTATCAGTGCTTGTAATTCCATTTCCATTGTTAACCTCGGCAGGCTAACAGGTTTCAATTTTCCCATCACCTGAAATCCACTTGTGTTGGCTGTCTTCCACAGTGAAATTGAATCGAGCATGACAACATTAAAAAAATAATAATATTTGCAATCACATTCTTACAAAAATTCTCATTGTGGGTTGTGTAGCAGGGACTTGTGACCAGCAGCAATATCCTCTAGTGTAGGGCTTGCTCCAATTTGGACTGTATGCAGAAAAAAGGTGATTTCCCATCCTCCGTACATATTACCTCTCCTGCAGCCACTTCCACACACGAGTATAGTCTGCCACACAGGGTTCAAAGGAGTCAAGAGGATTAAACACCAGAGCAATTGCTGCCCACAAGGTGCAAATCTTACACTTAATCTCTTTAAAACATAACACCTGCAAAGGCTCTCACACACACCTGGACAAAACAACACCTGCTAATGGAAATCCTCAGACACAAATATTGAGACTCGGGTGAAAGGAAGCTTCAAACATATCCTGTTACAAATGATACAAGTCTGTGGGACGTTTGAAGGGCTCTCTTACAAAGTTTACAGCATTCAGATATGTGCAGGTACACAGAAATCAAGGCCTCTATTTGCTTCTTTTGTGTAGCAAAGGACATTGCTGCAGAAGCCTCTGTAACTGCAAGAAGATGCATTTGAAACTGATTTGTCACCTCACACACAACACATTCAGACGGATGAACCAGACCAAATATAGTGGCATCACTGAAAGCAACAATCCAGGGTGATGCTGGCAGGAAAACCTCCAAAGAAAATGCTGAAGAAATTAATTTTTGCCCCACTGCAGGTGAAATCATGACCAAACATGGGCCAATGTGACATACATTACACGTGTACATGTAGAATGTTCTGACCAGCTACTCCCAACAGCAGCTGAACATTGTTGCTCAGACAGACCAGTGTTCCACACCAGCGTAACTGTAACAATTCTCCTATGGCCTTGGGCCTCCCCAAACTCTGCATTTCACATGTGCACTGCTGGCACTGATCGCTCAGGGTGCACAAAAACCCCTCGAGAAGAGTTCCAGGTGCCAGAGGAGCCAGAGCTCCCGCTGAGCCCGGTGTGCAGCCAGGGCTCCTGGGAAAGGCAGGGGAGCAGGAGGGTCTGGATGGTCCTTCTGACACCCCTGCTGTGAGGGACTGGGTCACCTATGGGACACTGAGGTGCCAAACTTGAAAAAATCCAGCCCCAAACCATGGAACCTCTTCAATGTCACAGCCATGCAACACCCTTGTGTTCTGTGAATCAGTTGATCAGGAATGGATTACTCACAAGAAACAGGATAGAAACACACTGATTTTGTGTGCACATAGGCACCCAACTTTCTTTGTGCATGCTGTTCATGGCTTAACTTCCATTTTTAAAATGTAAAAATATGGTTTATAGGAAAGGAATTTTACTTGAAAATATCTACTTTAAGTTCTGAATCTGTCTGAAAGATTTTGATTTGAAATTTCAAAGGAAATTCACACCTGAATACACAAATAAGAAAGTATGAATTTTTGATGCACATACTCTGCTACGACTATATAGAAAATTGTTAGACAAGCAGAGAAAGGATTAGGATAGAAATGGAATTAACATCCACTATTTTTGGCTTAGCTTCAGATAGCTTATGAGGGGATCTAGGCTGCTTTCACTAATTCCACTGAACTACTTTAAAGCAACAAATGTGTATTTTGCTATGACTTATGATTAAAGTTTTGACCTATTTAATGCACCAGTAAATTTACTCTCAAAATATTAAATATAATGTATGTTACCAATTGAAAGGCATTCACTGTAAATTAACTATGATTCTAAAATCCTTCGGTATTTTTTTATTCCACACATGTACTTTAATTGAAATTTTGACAACACTCTCATCTTTTAGTTTGAAACTGTTCCCCCTTGTCCTATTTACCCGCATAAAAAGTCCTCTTCCCTCTCTTTTAAGAACCCCCATTTAGTACTTTGTTACTATAGTAAGTTAAGTGAGAATCACCTGACACTCACATTGAAGAACACAAGCGAGTTGCAGAATTTTGGAAGAGTCCGAGAAATTTAATACTATTTACTAGAAACATGCATGCAATGCCAGAAACTTCTCTAAATCTCCCACAGTTATTTTTTCTCTGATGGTCAACCCACAAGTCAACAAGATTTGTAATAGTGACTGCAGCTGTTTCATCCATCTTCACTTGGCTGATCATACAATAAATTTTTTGCTGAATTTTATGCTTTCAAAACCAGCATCTGCAAAATAAGTTATAAAATCAAAGCCAGTTTCAGAGGTGAGAGCACTAATAGGCATAGGTGGAATTCAGAAAAGCTGAGCAATCTGATCCATACCAACATTTTTGGATGCTGACTGTTATTTTTGGATGCTGGCCAGGACCCTCCATGGCAGCACTAGCCCTTTCAGAGAAGACACTTTCTGAGAAGTGTTAGGGGATTGCAAGGTCTTTGTCCTGAATTTGCTCCTCCATTTGCATCATTCTGGCCCTGCTGTGCAATAATCAGCTCCACAAGGCAAACACAGAATTTCTGCAACAACACCGAACTCCAATTCATACACAATTATATTTTATACAAGAAGAATAGTGTCATTTTAATTAACTTAAGAAATTTACTTGAAGAGAAGGCTGCTAGATAGACATTCTTAACTTTATTTAATCTTATTACAAACCCCATGGTTATAAATTTGAAAGTTAAGAGCAGTTTGTGGCTAAAATGATGGGACTTTAATTACATCCTCAGAGGCAGCAGTCAGCCATAAACACTGCTGACCCTGCCTGGGGCACAAGACAGCACAGAGAGGAAATCCTGCATTTCTGCCCCAACAGCCAAGCACCCTCAGGTACCAGAAGAAATTCAGTATATTCACACTGGGTTCTCTTCAGACCTGGTATTTAATATGCAATGGAGCTTCCTTACTGCAATCCATCACTAAAGTTCTAAGATACATGTTTAATCTGGTAAAATGATGTAAAAAGAACATCATCTGATATGACGTTCATTTCTTTTAGAGCTGTACTAATTTTAAAGAATCTTATACCATCAAAATAATAATAAAAAAGAGTGTGCTTATGTCTAAAAGTTGTCCTTGCTTGTCCAGATGGAGAACTACTTGTATGAGTTAAGAAAGATCTGTTTTGCTTTAGACAAAGATTGGCATGATAGCATTATGAGATCTGATGGCCTCTCCCTAACCACTAGTGCTGAAGGAAACAGTTCATTAACAGTAATCACTAACATTTAAATTGTGTGGGGTCAGGGGCAGAGGGGGAGTCAAACCACTTGAAAGGCATTGGCAAAACAGGATTAGCCATAGTAAAAAGCTTAGAGATTCAAGTGTCTGGGATTAGGAGTTTTGTTGTTGCTGTTTTTAATTGTTATTTTATTTTGGGGAGCTGTAAGTGAAAGGGAGAAACAAAGGAGTTACAGTAGGGGAAAAGGTATCACTTGCCAGGGTACATAAAAAAATTCTCTAAATTCTGTCAATAAAAAAATAATTTCTCTAAATTCTGTCAACTAGATTAATAAAGACTCAGGTTGAGACCCCAATCACTTAACCTTTAATCCATCATCTTTCTGTAGGCTTTCCATTTTGGAATAGCATTATAAACAAACTATGCCTTGTTCAGTTTAAGCTGCTAATGCCCTTTTGTAAATATTTTTTATCATCCTAAGTATTTCCAAGTATCAGCCAAATCTACAGGACAGACTGGTTTGGGCATCTGGAGGCACGAACAGACAGACACAACAGACAAGTGCACACTCTGTAGGCAAAGGCCTGGGGTTGTTTTCCAGCTCTGCACTGCAAGAAGCACTGGGGACAGTGGGGCCATGTCACTGGGACTACAATTCACGGGAGGGAGGGGGAGTGACAGGCAGGAAAGCACGAGAGACCTGTGACCCTCAGTGCTCAGCCCTGCCACAGCAGAGGCCTTGTGTCTGATGCCCTTACAGGTCACAGCCTCGTTAGCTTCTGCCAATTACCGTTTTGGCAGCCAGGCTTTCCCAAAAGACTTTGGTGTTTCCCCATCCTGTGCTGAGCACAGGGCAGGTCTCTGCAGTGACTGGTGACAAGACTGAGAGTGAAGAGTCCCCTTTACCCTGAGTGTTGATGAACCTTGGCTCTCCCCTTCCTGAGGGCCACAGCAGAGACCTCATCCCCCAAACACTGAGGGTGCCACAGTCCCTGGTTACCAGTGGCCTCAGCAGGAGACAACGGATGAGTCACCACATCAGAAAATGAACAGATTCCAACACTGGCCAATGCATTCACCTCAGTGTGGAATGACAAGGCCACTGGCCACAGTTATGCCAACAGCTCAGAAGAGCCATGCCAGGAAGGTTGTCACCATGAGATGTAGGGTCTTCTTTGCCACCTTTTTAATTTAATCATCTCTCCCAGAAAAACTTCAAAAATCTCTTGGACTTCATCTTTCTTTAGAAGAATTTTATGAGCAAAACATTACGCCCACTATATTTCCACGTGGAGCTCTCCTGCAGCATACAAACTATCCTACAATATATGCAAAAGACATAAAATACGAGATATTGTATAGTCATATCTGATGCTCACTATTACTGTTTGACAACTCATTTTTTCAAGCTCACCTCTTCAGTCAGAAGACTTAAAACTTTAATTACAAATTAAATACGATGACATGGTCATGTAATCAGCTGTTTTCACCAGCTGGGGTTTAAAAAAAATCAAATATAATGGCAGCAGGCAACATTGACCTAGAATCATGCTTACACTGAATAGTGCGTGCCTAAAGAAGTGGTATATTAATATAATTGTCTTTCTGGCTTAAGCAGAACAGAATTAAACAAAATGAAACTGTTAATTCAGATGCCAGGATTATGCTGCTAAGAACTGATGGCTACTGATATCCACTGGTATATTGCAGAAGTCCTGGGACAAAAATATTTGATAGTTTCTTTAGGAATTCATCTTTAATGCAGAAAATACGCAGTGGCCTCTCCACATTTAAATTTATTTCAGAGAGACAGACACTAGTCTGCCTTTTCCTCTTCATAGCAGGGGATCAAATCCTATTCCTTCACACGTTCCAGCTTGGAGGAGACAGAATTGGTCTGGCGTTGAACAACTCCTGTTCCTCAGAGCTCCACTTTTGTACCCACTCTTCAGTCCTGAGCAGACCAGCTCCAAAGCAACCCCACTGATCTGGAACTCTGGGAAAACACATGGCCATGGCTTTGCTGTGTAAGCCTCTGCCTGTCAGAGGCTGTGTGAATCACAGCTGCCTGGGCAGCAGCACAAACTTAAAAATCGTACAGAAAACCAGAAGCTTGCTTCCAGTCTCCTTTCAGTCTCAAGGTACAGCTGGATATCAGTGCAACCTGCACAAGAGGCCAGCAGTTTGCACATCCAACAAACTCCACCCAAACTGGCTGATTAGAATATCTACTTGAAAATTCATGTATTTTAGTAGAAAATATTCAAATAATTTTTGCTGTTTGCTTGAAAGCTTAACAATGACAGTTAGAGGGAAGGTATGAACTTGGCTTATCCTCCCTGCCCTATGGACATCCCAGCTTTAATGGTCCTGCACTTGTGAGTGAGAGGGCAGTGGGATGCCCCTCCCTGCCTGGTGAAGGCCGCTGTGACAGCCAAAGCTGTGTCACAGCCTCTGTGAGTGGATGCACAGCCTGTGTGTGAGCTCTGTGCTGGCTGCAAGGAGGCAGAAAAGCACAGAGCTGAGCCTAACATGCCCAGCCTCCCATAAAACTCACTCCCTTGCTTCAGTGTTGTGCCAACAGAGATAAAAGCTTTCTAAGCAGCTGCAGTGGCAGACAAAGGAAGCTCAAATCTGCCTTAAAAACACTGAATAGATACAGCCATAAGTACAGCAGCTTTTCCTGCTCACATATCATCCTTAATTGAAGGATGGCAATTCCTACAGCAGCATCAAACAGCAATAATGGTGATATAAACAACAGTAATAGCAATCTGAAGGTCTCCAAACATCTCCATTAAAGTAAAGACAATATTTTAGATTGAAGGATGCATCACCAAAACAATTAAAGATGGCTCATTATTCTTCAACATGTAATGGTTGACTCTCTTTCCTACCTAGAAAAACCTGGCAACTTATCTAGAAAACCTAGAAATTTACCTTCACTGCTTGTTCCCTTGTTTTCCCCTGTGACTGAATACTACACAAGGGCCACAAAATCCCCTTCAATTCTTTATTTAAATAAGGGCATTTTTGAGCTGTATGCAAAACCTTGGAGAAAAGAAGAATTCAAAATCACAATCCGTCTACCTCTAGAAGCTGCTGTCAGTGGTGGCAGAGAAAAGACTGACTTCAACATTGTGGACTGACAGAAAACTGACTCCCAGAACTTAAAAAAAACAATTGCTCAGTAATTAGAAAGAGAAAACAATTGCTTTCTAAATCTGTCTGTGCTCACTGACATAGTGTATGACCTTGAGCAAGTCATTCCCTTTGTGACTCAGTTTACTCATCTGTGACTCACAGATTAGATGCAGAAGCCCCCGATGTAGATATTTAAAGGCTTAACTCATGATTGCAGAGCACTCTCAAATCCTAGAATAAAAAATATTAAATATAAGATGCAGAAGATAATGTATTCTGGCCATTCTTTTCTAATATTTGGACTGGAACAAATAAATAGAGCATCTGCACAAGAAGATCTCATTGCACTTGCAGAAAACTCACCTTACCAGTAAAGTTCAGACACTATCTGTGCTTCAGAGGCAAATGTTTGAAGCACCCCCTGCAACTTTCCAGAGTCGTGAGCATAAGTAATCTCAAGATTTCAAACACTCAAACCCAGCAGAGTTTCTCACATTAGGTGTTGTATGTATACACTCCCTATACAATATGCATGCTGACAACATGTACATTGTATATGCATGGTAAATTAGGTAGCAATGATTCATTATTATAAGCAGCTTCATTAAACTTTCTAAGCAGAGTTGTCACAACTGCAGACCACGGTGTCCTACAGTGCTGCATGTACTCATAGGGTTTTATTTACTATGGTTTTACTCATTAAAAAAAAGAGATTCTGTGACTCATTTAAGCCTTCTGCTCACACTGCAAGCTCTTCTATATATACTCAGGCTGGAAAAGAGCTGGCAACCTCTACCCAAGGGGCTAAGTGAATATTGAAAAGAACTAGAAAGGGGACTAGCTAATGGTGTTTCATTGCATTAGAAGTTGCCATTGTAGTATGAGGTAGATTTGAACCTATTTAAACAAGGAATATGGGAAGAGGAAGTTTTCATTTCAGACTTGGTATTTTGTCATTTTTTAATGACATTATGTCAAAGTGCAGTGTCTGTCTCTCAGGAAAGCAACTGTCCCAGTCCATGTGTAGTCGAATCAGACCTGTGTGGGGAACTATTATCTATAGTTTTCAGAGAACATCTGGAGGGGATGAAAGGGAGCATTTCCCTACTCTCTCAGGACTGAGAGAAGAAAAACAATTGAGCTTGGCTAGAGGAGAGCCCCTGCCTCCTAAGGCTTGACACCAGAGACCGTGGGGAGAAAAAACACAAGACACAGTAAAGTAACAGTCCAAAGCAGCAGACTAAGGTTTGCAAATATTTTGTCAAATTCAAGCATGTGAAGGACTTCCTCTAGAATTAATGTTTACACCCTACTCTATGTACAGAAACAAATTTCCCCTCCTCTTGGTTAATTGCAACCATAACCCAAGCTGCAGAAGTCTCCACTTTCTTATTAACTCTTAATAATGTCAGAATCACAGAGTTTTGAGGTATAAGTTTGGAACAACTCAAGAGCTGTAAGACAATCCAGTTCCTGCCATCATTCAGATGGAGAAAAAGCCCACCTGTGTGACATGGACAACTAGAGAATGACTCTTCAGGCATCTGCTGTTAACTGCTAGCAACAAGATAGTGATTATAAAGAATAAAGGCTCTGCTACGGGAATTCTTTATTATTCAAACATTGTTTTGACCATATTGAAGACACATGCAGACAGAACCCTATGAAATCTGATCTGACCTCACAGCTGTCTCTGCTTTGAGCAGGAGATTGGAATAGATGAATGCACAAAGTCCCTCCAAAAATGACTTTTTAAAAATTCTTTTCATAAATATGTGCTTTTATCTGTCAGTGACAATGAATGTCATGTACCTTCTCAACCTGAGAAGCTGAAATGTGCAGCCGTTTTGCAATACTGAACCACTTTTAATTGATTAGTGAAACCTGTATGTTTTACTGAAACCTTATTACCTTTTACTGAGACAGGAATGACTTTGGGAAGGAAGCAAAGGTGATCCCCATATTCTACATGAAAGGTGATCTACAGAAGGAGGCAGTGACTCTGAAAGTTTCTTTCCAATCCATTAACATCTCTCTTGTTACTAAATCAACAGAATCACCCCACCCCCTTCACAGTTTAGAAGCCATTAAGAACCAAATAAAACTGCTATAACAAGATGTATGCTTTTCCTTCATGTTTCAAGAAGTATTGATCTACCCTGCTCAGTCATAAACACTGAACTTTCCAAGCAGATTCTCTGCAGAAAGCAATAATTTTAAAAGTCTTAAAAAAACCCAAAACCCACAAAAAACCCCAGCCCAGTTTAGGAGAGCTAGGGTGGCTTTGTGCATCTCTTCCATTTCCACATGAGGTTTGCTTAGCTTGAGCTGAAAAGGAGTTGGATCTTTTACTTCAGCTCAGATGACCTGGGTTCTGTCAGCCTTCTGTGCTGTTGACTGGAGTAAAGCTCTGCAAGTCAAATGAAGGTCTTACAACTGCTCAATCCCATTAACCTTCATTTGCACGCTGAAGGGTGCCCTGGCTAAAGCTTAATTAGCAAATATTCTGCAGATGGAGAAAGATTCCTGTTCCTTTCTCTGCTTTGTATTAAATCCACACTGTGCACAAGTCAAGCTGTCATTTTGCAAGAACTTCCCCACACAGGGACAGGCCAGTTTAAAGGTGATCTTTCTTACAAAGCTTTTTTTGGTGCAGAATGATGCTTGGCTATAACTCACACACCAAACTAGGAAAGACCTGGCTGATGTCAACTTCATTTAGTTGGCCTGACCCAATTGCCATGCTCTGAGTCCATTTACCTACGCAGCCCCAAAGTGATTTTTTTTTGTGGTTCCTGTTGCTAAAGATAATTTGCCAGAGTGGAACTTTATTCTGAAGAACTTGAACAGCTTTTCTAAATGGAAGATGCCATATTCCTCCCAACAATCCCCTAAGCAATCACAGAATACTCCTAAAGCAGAGTTCTTAACATACAGATGAACTACCACCTGCACAGCTATAAATTAACTCAATTGTTATAAGGCATGCATAGGAAACATTGCATAAAGTTATCTTAACCAGAGAAAAGCTCAGCAGTATTTTTCAGTTCACTGCTTTCTCATTGTATCCCTTGTGCAGATATTCCTGACCACTGTACTCCAACATTTATTTTCATTCTCCCCCTCATTTTGCTTTTACAAAAAAAAAAAAAAACAAAAAAAAACCCCAAAAAAAAAAACCCAAAAAACCCCCCAAAAAACCCTCGCTCACCACTGAAACGCTGCCCCAACACCACCCAGAAACAACAAAAAAAAGGGCTACCCAAAGTTTGGATAATTCACATCTTCCAGGATCTTAATATCCTAGAGAGATTGTGTATGCACACAGCTTTACTGTCTACACCAGTTAAAAACCTTTTATTTCTGTACAATGAAGCTGCATGGATAAACTAAAAGGCCAGTCCCTGCAGTCCCTATGGTGTGGCTCATGGCCATGGGAAATGATTCAAAAAAAGAGTTCAAGACTGACAAGGAAAGAAAAGTGCAACATGATTTGCAGCCTGTGATTCCCAACGTACTGTTGTTCATGGGCAAAAATGGTTTGAGACTAGAAGGAATGAAATATCACACATATCTGCCAAAGATACTTGCTGCAAGAAATATATTGATATGATAACAAAAATAAGATTTTTTCCTCATTAACTGGAAATAACACTTGCAGAGCAAATGCCATTAACAGGTCTCTTTCAAGTCTGTAGCCCTGGAAAGCATCATTCCTAGGCTGCATTCTCCTGCAAACTGTGTAACAGCTTGTAATAGCCAAATAAAGGGACCAGTGAAATACACTCCATCCTCATTTAAAAACATGAACTCCAGGGCAAAGGAATGAACAATTCAGTCTCTCTAAGCTCCAGAAGAGTTCACTGGAGAAGAAACAGGATTTTGTTGCTGCTCTACTCAGAAATAACCTGCCTGCAGTCAGGTGTAACAGTATCTCTAGTACCAGCAAATAGCTTTGCTCATCTGCAGTGGTTAAAAGCTACCTCCAATTTACCTTTTGTCACTGCCCTAACAGGCAAGAAAGAAAATCAAACTTCAGAAGTCTAATGATCATCAATTATAATTTTCCTCTGTTTTACCCTCCTTCATACATTTTTATTTTTCAAGTGCAGTTTCAATATGCACGGTTTACTATGGAAGGAAAAATGTGGATTTGGCACAGCTATCTGACAGAAATTTATCACATTTCGTATTATAAACCAACTCTGACACCACAAGGCCATACACAGTTTACTGCTCTTGTTTATGCAGCCCTAAATAACTGTCAGCTAAACTAAATTGCAATTCCAGCTTTCCCTGGAATACAGGTAAGATAAAATGTCCGGACAATAAAAATCAACAAAACCCGGTAAGTGGAGAAGTGTTTATGGAGTAATCAAGACACGGCGTGAAAACATAAAGCCCTCATCTAATCCACCCTCCTAAATGAAAACTTCTCAAAACCTAATTGTTTTACACAAAGACTCCATGCAGAGGTCCCCAAAGTCAGCTCTTGCTACAATTGGTGTCCTGGAAACACTCAGACTTACACTAAAACATGCAAACAACCATCTGCGAGCTTTCATCAACGTCTTGGTGCAAGAAAACCACTGCTATTTTTATATTTTTGTATGAGATTGTTACTTTGAAGCATGAATCAATGAAAGAGAGGTAGATTTTGATCTATATAAGGGCCACCTCATTTATGTATGAGAACAACATCTTGCTGAATATATTATGACCACCTTTCCCATCACCTTTCATGCTTAGAATTCTTTAAATGGAAATAATTGCCTGCTCATGCTCCTTTTTCCCTCTTCCCCTAAAATCCAGGAGTGCATCAGCACAGACTCGTGCTTTTAATCATACCATATACACAAAATAGTCTTCTGCTAAGGATTCTGATATAAAATATTTAGCCTAGTGACAATAGAAAGCCAAACCAAATCAAGTTTGTGAGTTTGGAAAAAACATGTTTTGGTTTAAGAGAAAAATTTTATTTGCCATTTTAAATAGCAATTGACTATTTATCTAGGAAGAAAAAGTGTAAAACAAAGCTGATATGCAGAAAGCACTGGAATATTCCTCTGATTTTTCTAGTGTTGGATATTCTTAGGAATTTAAAAAACACGTGGTACCCATGGTGGAAAACAGTAAGGTAAACAATTCTCTGGCACATTAGTACTAAAAGGTAGAAATTTAAAGCAACAAAATTTACTCTTTTCTCTTCTTTTTACTATCCAAACTCTAACATACACACAAGAGATAATCAAAAAGCATCTTCATAAACTCAAAGATGTGCAGAAGAATAAGATAAACAAGCTTATGGGGCTTTTTCTCCCCCAAAGAAACAGTGACATGTATATTCTGGAAATATTTACTAAAAGACAAACACATACACACGTAAGTGAAAGACAACAGCACAAAATACCACCTTCTACAGAACCACATTAAATTCAATTAAAGATCAGAGTCCTGTCATTTCAGAAAAAGAGAAAGCTACCATTTCCTGGGATTTTCAGTCCAGCTATCCAGCCCCTGCTGCCAACACAGCACTTACGGAAGCCTGGCTCTGTCTCTGTGCAGCTCCTCTCCCTTCCCTTCCCCTCATCTGCTTTGTTACTCTCCTGGCAGAACGGAGAGGGCTCGTTGTCCTTACAGGAGAGAACGGGCAATCCATGACTTCCGTGCTCCTTACCTTCCCCCCCTCAGAGATTGCACATCCAGCTCCCCTGCACAAGTTACTTGGAGGGTATTTAAATGATGCTCAGAAATCTGAGGAGAACAAAAGCCCAGAGAGTTCAGATTTCCTCTCCTTGATCCGCCTGATGCTGTTGACACTAAGGTGAGCGTATGATAAGGGGAAGGAGGTGGGATTGTTAGAGAGCATCAAAGGCAGGAGATTGGGAGATGGGGTTCCCTCTGCCTCGACGCCCCTTCCTGGCTCCCCCCTTGGCTGGAGAGAAAATAAAATGGAGCCTAGGAGGGAGGGAGGGAGAGAGATAATCCTGCAGCTTCATCTGATTAGAGAAACTGGGCCTGTGCAGAGCTGGCAATGCCGCCAGGGAAGCACAGGGAGGGGAGGCAAACAGGGGCAGGAAGAGGAGGAGCAGAGGGGGAGGAATGAAATGCTAAGGGTTAAAGGAAAATTATAAAAGGTATACAAAGGAACTGGCTGCTGGGCAAAGGCATCCTGGTATGTGTTCAATATCCACCCTCATATAAAGGTAAAATCACCAGTAGGAAACACCCATTGCTTCTGGTAATGTGGAACAACCAGAAAGAAAACAAATCAAACCCCAAGGCCAGAATGCATCGGTCCTGTAGGCACGGACTGGGAACAAGGATGTATCCATGGACTGCAAAGAGTGGGATTGTTTGTGCTGAGCAGGGAGAAATGGAAAAAGCAGTGTGCTACAGATAATTATCCAGTCTGTGCCAAACAGGACACCATTTAGAACACCTTTTCTATTGCAAGTCATTCTACAGAACCTGCTTCCAGTTACTTTAACACATCTTGGTTGAGCCAAAGTGACTTCCAGGGAGTTTGTGTCAGCACACACATCAGGGTGCTCGCAGTTGAGGCTGCCCTCCTGCAAGGCTCCCATTTGTGCCATCCCTCTCTCCCACACCTGGCTCAGGTATTTCTGGGCTCACAGTTGCCCACGGACTGTGGCCATCCCCACCCTGTGGTACTGCAGCCCTCAGGGGATCCCAGCCTGCCCTCTCTGCCCTCCAATGTGGAGGCAGCGCTGTGTCCTCACCCCCAGCCTGTCACAGGGGCTCACCCAGGCACGGCGGGGTCCTGAGGGTGCTGTTATTGAGTATCCCCACCCCATCCCTGCCCAACAGGAATATCCTGTTTTGAGGAGATGGACACGCAGGTCCTCCAAGCTGCCAGGGGTGACCTGTGGTGCATCAGGGGACACCAAGGACAGATGTGACCAGAGGAGTCTCATCCTCATCCACAGTGGCCCATTTTTGTAAAGAATCTCCTCTTTCGCTCACCTTTATGAGGGGCTACACTCAGTCCTTTCCCAAGGATCACTCCAAGCTTCCACATTGTGAGCTGCTTTTATTCCTTTCTGGCCTATTCCTTCCATTTAGAACTTCACAGAAGGGAGGGTGGTTGGATCTCTAGTGGGGCAAGGATAAGGATACCAAAACCTCAGAAAAGAGCCCTTTCAAGTCCTCCTTTCTGTTCAGGAAGCAGTAAATAATTATTGTAATCCACTTACAGCAGTTCTCAGTTTGTTCCTAAGCCTTCACCAACACCCTCCCATCAGGCCTAGCTCAGCTGAGAGAGGGGGATCAACACCCCTCCCAAATGCTTTTAGGAATGTACAGTTGCTCCCTGAGTCTTCAGAATGGGCTGCAAAAACAGTAATTTCCTATGTGCTTCCGGGCTTTGTTCTAAGATGCACACCCCCACAGACCCACTGAGCAATCACACCCTCGGGCTGCAGGTCAGGAAGCATTTCAGGGGCTAAGAGCCATGCACGGGTCAGCAGCAGCTTTCTGGCTGCATTATTTTACCTGCCATGTACCACAGCAGTGAAGCAGAGTAGGCACTTGCACTCAGCTCTTTGTGCTGACCTTGACATCCTTCCTGCCGGGCTGGAAACAGAAGTTCCTTGAACCTGTCCCTTCCAGCACATGCTTATCAGCCTTCCTGCTGGCCCAGGGTCATGCCCAGGTGACTCTTCCCTGCCCACGGTACAGGACTGCAGTGGTGCTGCAGGGACAGGGCATCTCTCCATTTCCTTTCTTATTCCAGCAAAACACTTTGGCTGACGTGGTGAGACACACCCTGGCACCTGCAGCTGCTCCAACACTGCTGCAGTGTCAGTGGTCAGCCACGGCCACTCGGTACCACCCTCCCACTCCAATGCATCTTCCAAATGAGTCCCAGCTGGCCCAAATTACACCCCAAGAACATATAAAAGATAAAATGAGAGAGGACAATGCTACACTTAGCTTTTCCCCAAAACCCTTTACAGAACCAAGTTGCAGGGCTTTCTTGTCCCAGATTTTCTATGTCCAGCAAGGTTAAATACTTTCATTGAAAGCATCAAAATGTGCTTACTGGAAGATACTAGTGACCAACTTTTACATCAGTTAGTCACGAATCTGGGCATCCATAACGATGCAATTGGCATACAACTTTCTCATTCTACATTTGATGAGAAAAGGTGTAAAACTGCCTCAAATTCACACTTGGGGAATTTATTCTCGTATCTTTCTTTAAGAAAGTTGATAGTTAAAAGAAGCTGAGAAATCAGTAGCCCTCAGATCCATTAGGCCACATCCAGGCAATGCTGATGAATTTCTTTTGAGAAGAAGTCAGCAGTATTTTTCAAGAGAACGATTTCAGAACAGTTCTACCACTGTGGCTCAGCCTGACCAGCATTCAAGTTTTCCTGAGAACTCCACCCAGGCCTTAGACATGTGAGAATGCGTTTAATTTCATCAAATTTAACTCCTATGCCCAGCCATGAAAGAAAGTTTTCAAAATTACCGTTTACTGGTTTGGGTGCTTGAGGGTCATATGAGAGCAAGCCACCAGCCCCCTGACTTTGAGTCACCTCGTGTGAGGAGAGGCGTCAGCTCTGCTTGCCTGCTGAACAAGGGCACCACACAGGCAGAGCTGTCAGACCTGCAGGCCAGCTTTTGTCAGTGTCCATCCAGGCAACCAGGGCTTCCACATTCAGGACAGGAGACCTCCAGTCCTAACCCAAAACCCCTTTATCTAACCTAAAATTCACTGGCACACTTCGGCCATCTACTCCTCCTCAGAAGAGGAAATGGGGTAGGAAAACCATCCTGATGTCCTAAAACCATGTGCTGAAGCCCTTCTCTCACCCCTTCCCATTTATATCCCCACAGTATTTTCTTGCACTTCCTGGTCTGCTGTCATCTAGAGCAAATTTCTCTGCCAGGTGGGTGACCCAGACCTGCCCAGACTGTGCCTTCTGAACTCCTCCATCAGCCCTGGGCCTGCTGAGCTCTGCTGCTCTTTGGGGGGCAGGCTTGAGTACCCACAAACACGGCTTGAATTTGTGTGCATCTCTGTCTGGAGGCTCTGCATGCAAACCCTGGAAGGCTGATATTTGTTGTCTGTTGATTCAAAGCCACTTAAGCCAGTGAAACTGCGCCTTCCACCAGGCAGGTTTTATCTTAATGCATTTCTGGGATACATTCTAGGCTTCCACAATAAGGCAGCCCTCCAGGAACAATTCACTGTCCTGTGGGTAACACTGCTCATTTGCCTGAATGTCATCTGCCACAGCCAATTTGGATCAGGTTTTGGATATCTCCATTGTAAAGTATTTTCGAGTGTTTCTGAAGAATAACAGCCCCTTAGCACAGTCTGAGAGAGCCTTTAAGATAATAACTAGTGCACCATGGGCAAATTTAACTTTTTCTGGCTTACAACCAGCCAGAAGCTCTCCGCTCCAGATGCTACTTGTCCCTTATCGAAATTGGCATTCTGTATACAGTGCCAGTTTTTGGGTTTTGGGTATACTGACACACCCAAAACAATTCCAGTCAATCAGGTGTAGGAGCTAGCACAGCGAGGGTTCACACACATACTGGAGGCAACTGAAATGCACCTGAGACTGTTTAAAAACATGAAACTAACCATCACCTTCCATTTGACATAAACAGCAGGGTTAGTTCTAACAGAGTTCTCTAAAGAAAGCAATTCTGTCAGGTAAGTGCTATCACATTAACTTCAAACTTTCCAATACATCCCAATTTATCACTACAAATATTGTTCCATTAGGCTATGTCTAAACACATCTGTCAACCTGATTTGTCTGTAAATACTCTATATAGAGTTTTGGGAATAAACATAAACACTACATAGAGTGTTTCTATCCAACAAGCATCATGACAAGTTCTGCTTCTTGTGGCCGGGAGAAGACAAGTGCTGGTTAGACATCCCAATTATAGCAGGCATGGTCTCTGAATAAGCCTCTATTCTGCAATTTTATTTTTCCGTGGAAAGGAAGATGATTTGTGTGGGTTTGTCTCATAAAAGTCTCCGTGAAATCTGCCAGGTCACCTACATTTATCTTCATTGGGAATAATGCCATAACACTACTGACATGACTTTTTTCAAGGAGCAACATAGATGCAGTTTTCTTCTTTGCAGAATTAATCTTTCTGAAAGCTGTCAGAATTTTTAGACCTGTGAAAACTGGTGGTTTTGAGCTCTGTCATCTCCTTTCTTTTTCATTTTGGATGTAAGAGCAGCTTTCTCAACAAAGCAGACCAGTTCTTTTGCCTTTATTTTACCTTGGCAGTGAGCAAGGCAGCCCACTGACACAAACAATCTCATGTATTTCAAAGCCTAAGCAAATCTCCACAAAGCACTATTTTTAGTTTGGTTATCAAACAAATAGAACAGTAGCTTATGGAGAATGAAAACAAGCTCCCTTTTTTAAGCATGTTTTGCAATAAGCCAAAGATGATATTGCACAAAACCTTACATCTCCTCTTAGATCAAGGGACTGTCATGTGGACACTCAGCTCTACTTCTCCCAGATGCCATTTCCTCCCATGCACAACCACCAGCATGTCTTCTCTACCCTTCCCTAATATCCATTAGTAAAAAGCAATAAATAATTGCACAAAAAAAACCCCAACCCTTCAAGCCAGTTTTGGGGTAGCTTTAAGCTGCCTTTCATGCAGTAAGGGCTTTGGCTTTTTGATAATTTAATCACATATTTAGCTTTGCCCTGCATTTGATTGCTAGTCTTCCAGTTGTTCTGTACTCAACTGAAAAGGAGGCAAGCCAGGACCACAGAAGCAGGCAGGGCTCCCAGGGCCTGCTCCCATAAAAACCCCACTGCAGAACACCACACTTTGAGAAGTCACCACTAATTCTGTCCTTATGCCACTTGCCCACCAGGACACTCTTGCAAGCTTGGATCTGTTTTTTCAAACCTACATTCATGCAGATACTGAACCTCCTTGGTTTACTTTTGCAAATGGTGTCATTAAAAAAAAAGTTACTTGGTCTTTGAACAAAGTATCAGAGTCTGTTCTAGATGTTAACTGCTGCCCAGGGCTGAGGACTGTGAACAAAGCCTGCTGTAGAGACAGTTTGCTTTACTTAATGGGAGTTAAGCATCTAAATAAAGACTTGAACTTTGATGCCTCAATTCCCACGTGTAAAATGATAAAATGGGATCAGCAAGATGCTGGGGAAAGCTCAAAGGAGAACACTACACAAGAGAAAAGTACTGCAGCCTGGGAGCGTAATTTGCCCTCATGCACTTTTGAAAAAACACAGCTCTGCTGCCCAAGAAAGGCTTTGCTTTCCCATGTGACCTGCAACATTCCCAAACAACTCAGACCACAGTCATCATAATGTCTCATGGCCTGTGGATCAGCTCCAGTCCACTCAAAATTCCTAATCCAGACCCCTTTCCCCAGGCAACAGACCTGGGTAACATATCCATCCTCATTTCTGCCCCATGCAGCAGGAGCTGCTTGTACTGGTCTCCCTGACTTTATCCAGGATGTTCTGGGGAGAGAGTATGAGGGAGGAGGAGGGATAGAGGCTTCAGGAAGGCTGGGGGGAAATTTGAAGAGGATCTGGTCCCTGTGGTTGCCTATGGTGGCAGGGTGATCCTTGGTTAAATGAAAGACAGAATTATTGTGCAACCAAAATACCAGAGTGACATCCCAAATTAGACAGGAGCTGAGAGCAACAGCACTGTATATCAAACAAGGCTTGCAGCACTAAGCCCTAGATTTCAGAGGAGCCCCCAGCAAGAGAACAATGCTATTTCAAACCTATCCAGTGTCACAGGCAGTCCAGCAAGATGGACTGTAAGCCCCAGGCTAGCTCTGCCTGCAATAATCTGCAGGCTTGACTCTGTGACAGATTGAAATGCAGTAACAGTGTTTATGCAACTAAATCTTGTTCTAATCTATTAGTTTATGTAACCTTTGCTCATGGACATACTGACTCATAGGTCTCAGGAATCTAAAGAAAATCTCCTTTAACTCTCTCCCATTCTTCAACGCCTGGTTGCCCAAAAACAGGTTGTCAGAGATCTTGTTCATTGTCTTTGAGGAAAAATTATGTTGGCAATGGGAAAAAAGGTATCAATTAAATTTCTCAAAACCAGTGTACCTCTCCATGCATACAACTGAAGTTATATAACAAGCTTACCCAGGGTGTGCAGGTGTCCTTCAGGTTAGCATTTCCAACCACAGCACGTACCATTTGAGCCCCAGGCTGGGAAAGGCACAGGAACTGTTTGCTTAGCTCCTACAGAGAAAAAATACTGCATTCTAGCATTTAGACTTTTTTCTTATTTCTGAGTAAAGCAACAATATCTGTGTCAGCGACATTTATTCTTCCGAGCTTGACAGATTTACTTTCATCCTTCTCATATTTCTTGTATTCTCTAGAACATTCTCACATCTATTTTAAGTGAAGAGCTAACCACAGGAACAGTGTGCAGCATTCTTACTGCGGCAGTCACAACTCTAGTGATTACCACACAAAACGTGCCCACATCAGCTTATTTTATTCCTTCCTGGCTAGGCTCTAATCTAGATTTTTGAAAGGATTCGAGTTAGATCAACCCTTTTTGAGTTTTTTTTTTGTTTGTGGCTTTTTTTGTTATTTTCTTCGGTTTGGGGTTTTGTTTGTTTTGGTTTGGGGAGTTGTTTGTTGGTTTGGTTTTTGTTTGTTTTTGTTGTTGTTGTTGTTCTGGTTAGGGTTTTGGGGTTGTTTTGGTTTTTTGCTGCCACTGGAATAGTTCACACAGCTACTGCACTGCTGCCCCCATGACACTGGTTAAGTACCCTATACTGAATTTAATTTCCAACCCTTTGTACTGAGGATTCCTCCACAGGCCAAACCTGATTGATATCAACTGGAATCAAAAGCATTTGGAGCCAAACCCGATGGTATTGAGTGTATTTAGCAGAGATAATTTAGGAGACATATTTGATGCATGCTGGACACTATCAGTACTAGATAAACACTCTTTAAGTGGGTCAGGCATGCCTTATTACTTGTTGCAGAAGCAGTGTAGGAACGGGCAGGATGCCTCTCTCTTTCCAGTTCCTTTGCAGGTGGGATGGTGCCCAGGGGATTCCTGGTCATGGTGAACCCTTTACTCTGGCAGAGCCAGAAGCTGGGTGAGCTGAGCTTGGGCACGTTCCAGCACTGCCCTGTGGGGCCCCTTACCAAGGAAATCCAGCAGGGACAGCCCCAGGATGGTCCCCACTGGCCACCTCCTGGCCACTGGGCAGAGACAAAGGTATCACTTACCCACATCAAATAACGACTTAATTATATGAAATGTTTACTCTTATTTCCTACACTCAACATTTTAATTATTTTTTTCTTACATCTTTGACCCTCAAGATCTCCCTACAGTCTTTCCCAGGCTTTTGAGCAACCTTTATTTATTTTTAAACACAAAAATGTATGGGATGACACCTATAAATTTGTTGCTGCTATACAGAGAGTGGTTTTAGGTGCATGTGCTTGCAGAAACACCTTTAAATTAGAAGAAACAGACCTGCAGCTTTCAGTATCTGATTCCAGATGTAAATGCTTCCAAAAAGAATCATCACCTTTTGCTCTCAGTTAAAAGTTTGCACCCCATAAGGCTGTACCAGTTGGGGCTCTATTACACAGGGTGTCATTGCTATGCTGCATGTATGATTTTGTGCTTCCCTGCAAATCTTAGGATGGATTAGTTCTCTAGGAATTCACCTGCCTGCTCAGCAATCCCTCCCCATTTGTCTAATTCACATTATGTCTGGCCTAAATTCATTACCCCTCACTCAGAGCAGGTGAGGCTTAGGAAAAACTGTCTAAAATAAACACCAGTCTTGCCTTAGAGCAACTTCTGTTCACTACAGCTATGTGAACAGTTAATTTTTCATGTGTACACACATAATCTTGCAAGGCCCTGCCAAAGTTATGGAGTTCAGATTACTCTTATCAAGGCTGGGAAGTGTACGAAATTAGAACAAAAAAGCCAGATATTGCCCCCAACAAGCTTTAAAACCACACAAGCCAGAGCTTCACAAGTAGCTTTTTCTGCAGAAGTCTCTACTTGTGCATATTATCTTTGAACTTGGAGTTTATTAATAAAGCCATTTAAAAAGGAATATTTTGAACTCTTATTTTCTTAAAACATTCACAGCCAGCTACTAACTTTAATTCAATTTGCATTAGTAAAAAACCCTTGCAACCATAAGAACACATTCTAGTAAAAGCAAACCTGAAATTCCTATTATAAAACACAAAAAGGAAAAGTCGTTTGAAAGGAATAAAAGTTCACATTTTTCCATTTTGCTTCATACATTAAAAAAAGGTCACCTTTAAGAGAACTTTTAGCTTTGCTCTATTATTTACACCAAAGCCCAGCTTTGGACAGGAGGTGGTGCTATAGCCCGTGTAAATTTTGTTGTTAGGCAACAGCAACAGCTAAAGCTTACTAAAAGCAAAAGGAAAAGGAAGAGAAACATTCTGAATCCTGTAGAAGTGCTGGCATGTAGACTTTACCTACAGATGCTTTCCTATCAGTAGGTATTCTGTAACAGTGCTAGAAAGATTTGTAAGAAGGCATTAAAGTGTTTGTGTCTGCCAGGGATTTCAAATACCTAGCAAAAGATGACAGTCAAAGCACAGGAAGATCTGTCTTGCACAGCTCTGTGCAAGCTGTAAGTGTTTGTATGTGGCCCAGGCTCTGCTGAGCAGCTCAATGCCATGAGGACACTGATGGAACAGCGGAAGGTTTCTGCAGGGCCAGAGAGAGCATTCTGCCTGCCTCGCCCTAAGAATGTCCAGGCTGGCTGCAGGGTCAGTCTTACTGGGCTAAGATGAAATGCCAAAGTAGGAATCCAAACCCCATGGTTAGGTTAATGCTATTTCCCCCTCCTCCTTTCCTCTTTTGCTGTCTTTCTCCTCATGCCCATCTAGAGGCACCAAACATGGCATCTGCTGAAGATTTCTTTTCCTGTTGTGCATGTTGCCCTGTCTCTATCCCCATTTCACCCCTGCAGTTTTACTGGGAGAGCTGTTCTGGGTTGCAGTCTCCTTGACAGTGACTACCATCAGCAGCCAGGCTGAGAGAAAACAATTGTGGAAGACTCGTTCCCTTCTGGATACACTTCCTCTCCCTTTCTCATCTTTTCTGAGGAAAGGAAACTAACAAATGACTCCCAGAATGGATCCAAGGGGTATTTTGTATGAGAGTAGGTCTTTCTTTCACATATTCTTTCCTGAAACTGTCAATTATCTACAGACTGCTAAAGCCACGAACCAGGTGTCAGACCAATGCCAACAGTAGATTGTGGGAGAAATTCTTATCTCAGTTACACAAGTGTGGATCTTGATGAACTCCAGTTATTAAACAATCTATAAAATAAGGACAACAATAAGTATTATTTCAAAAAGGTTTGTGATGGTTAACTACCAGTAATTAATGCTGGTATAGAAATCAGGAAATGATTGCCTGGAAATGAAAGGCACTATAGAAACTCCAAGTACTCATTATTTCTGCCATTTGCAATTCTACTTTTCAATGTAATCTATTTGTTGTAGTCAGGGTGCCCATCACTGCTCCCTGCAGACCCTAATCTATTGTTCCTGAATAATTCACTGGTCTCAATAACATTAGTTCACATTTAATTGAAAAAAAAAAAAAGAAGTTTACCTCCTTCTAGATGCCATTAGAGATGAAGGTACCACCAAAATGAAAGTCAGAATTCACAAACACGAGGGAGTGGGTGTGAAGGCAGAATCACTTGAACGTATTTCACTTGAAATGGATGGACTTGAAGATCATTCTATGGCTGCAAAATGGGATTCAAAAAATGGGATCCATTGAAACTTTAAGATTATTAATAAATTATAATAGGAGTTAGACCTCAGTGTAAAATGATGCTATAATTACTTACCTTCCTAAGGACCTACTGATGCTTGTGATCCTACAGCTATATCTTCTTTAAATACTTTTCCATCCTTTATCAAGGGATGGTCCTATAAACAGCTTTAAGTAATTACATGCAATCAAATTAATTGTAAATCAGAACTGGATAAAAGGGTTTATATGTCAAGCAAATATTCACAGATTTTTCCAAGACACTGAATTCAAAAAAATACATATGTTGAATTTTAGTTAGTCTAGTGGGAATCACATGAAAATATAATAAATTATTTGCTGTTACTTAGATAGATATCAAATGAGCAATGTGACATCACTGTTTTTAAGGTAACACACTTTGGAAAATTGGTTTGTGACAGAATTTTTAAGTGGTCTTTCAAGGCTCAAGGTTTGACTGTAAGATGTCCCTGGATAGGGACACCAAAAAAGTGTATGTTACAAAATATGCACTAGAAACATAGAATATTTATAGTACAATATCTATCCACAAAACATTAAACTCTCAGCTGTTTCAGGGATTTAGGCTGAGAAGGAAGGTAGCAATCAGAGATAAAGGAGAGTATAGTTGCATTTCATGTCCTGTATTTATTCTGATTTCCAGCTGCTGCAAGAACTCAGCACAGAAAGACTGGAAACAGGAACTTCACAGTGGAGCAGCGAATCAAAACTAAAGCTCCCTGCTCACCAGCTTTGCCATTAACTCCTTCCACAGGAACTTGGGGAGGGTGAGATCTGCCCCTGCAGGTCTCCCTGTCCCAGCTATGGGCTCACTGAAACAGGAGCTGGATCAGCAGATGGTTCCTGGGTGTTGCTTCAGATGTGCAACTTCCCATGGCAGCATGGCTCGCATGGGAGACAGCGCATCTGGCACGGTCACTTCACTGTTCAGCAGCGTTCTGGAAAGCAATCAGGTGTGTAAAGCAACTGCAGCACTCCTCACACAGCCATACAAGTGAGCTCAAGCAAGAACACTGCAAGAGAAAGCAAACAGTTGTTGTCTTGCCACACAACTCAAAATTTTTGGTTGCCTCAGACATGCTTATAGACATTACCCTGACAAGTGCAAAACTGCGGAGCAAAAAACCTCTACTTCAGTGTTTGCACTAATTCAGTGGAGAACTAAGAGTAGCAAAAGCACTGACTGTGTAATATTTATTTAATGATTAACTATCTTACAAGCATAAAACTAAAATATATGAAGCTTTTTCTTTTTGGGGTAAAAATTCTCTAAATACTTTCTTTCAACCCAAGGACTCAAAAATTTATAGAAAAAGCTTAACCATGCTACATTTACAGCAGAACATTTTAAATGCAATGAAAAGAATTCTAAGATTCCAAAGAAACAGAGGATATTTCATTAGGATCCTACTGGGTTTCATTCCTTTGCATTTCTTTGGCTTTTAGATTAAACTACACTATGCACTATACATGCAACAATTGTGAAGAGAACACGTAATACAAACAGCTGTTAAATTTAAGGTATAGGTTCTTGTCATACTGGCTGTGAAAGAAGCATTAGCAGACAAGTAGCGACAGCAATTATTTGTTTCTGAACTATGCATGAGTAATTTCGTTGGTTAAGATCTGGTTAGTTTATTTATTACACACTCAGGGATTGAAGACCATTACTCTCATAAATACAAATACGAAAAGTTGTAATTGCAGTTGTCTAAGGAGACACGTGTATCTTTGTGCTTGCATATTTTGTTAAAGATATAAAAGAAACAGATGCTCCTTTCTTGCCCACAGGAAGATTCAGAATTAAGCTACTAATATCGAAGAATTTTCCCGAGCGTAACTGCAGTTTTCAGGGTTCTCTGACACAGTGAGTGCCGCACAGGTGCCTTTTCAGGGCTCACAGAAGGTTTGTGCAGCACAAGCGCTGCCCCATTCCAGCCGTCCCTCCCCAGCAGATCGGCAGTGTCTGTCCCTCGCTGGCCGGGCTCCGGGAGCCTGGCACGCCGCGGAATCTTTCCCGAGCGGGTCCCTTTGCTTTCTCCCGACAGACGCCAGGGATGGCTCTCTTTGAACTCCCGTTCCCTGGCGGGGGCGGGCCGGGGAGGGGCTGCCGCGCTCGGACACCGCGGCGGCGGCGGCGGGCACTCGGCCCGGGCCCGCAGGAGCAGCGGCACCCATGCCCGGTAAGAGCCGGGGGCGCGCAGGGAGGGAGGGAGGCAGGCAGGGAGGGGGTGCCCGGCTCCTCCCGCAGCCCGGCCGGGCCCTGCCGCAGCCCCACTGGCGCTGGGGAAGGCTCGCTGAGGCACCAGCTCCATCCAGCCTGTCCCTGCGCACCTGCCCGGCCTCCCTCCAGAGCCGGCCAGGGCAGAGGCAGCCTGGAGCCGCAGCTCTGGCACCGCCCGGAGCGCCCGACGGGGGAGAGCTCGGCTCTGGAGACAGGCACAGCAACTGCGGAGTCTTGCCTCAACCTCCCCCAGTTACTTCTTTTATACTGTACATGTGCTTGGACCGTCTTTATATGGGGATTAAAACTTAATGGTGAACGGGCTGCTTGTAACTCCAAAAGTTACTTCCTGCAAAGTTTAAGTAAAGCTTAGTTAAAGCAGATAATCAGACAATAAGCAAAAAGGGATGCAAGCACAGAGGAGAGAGGATGCTGCTCTATGCTGGGATGAACCTGGTGCCTCAGCAGGAGACAGGTCCCCGGCTCAGGTGGGGGGAGGTGAAGTGCTCCAACAGGCCTCTTCCATCTCCTGCTGCCCTGATCCTGTACCACAGCAAGATACAATCCATCCATTTCTCATGATGTCAGATATTTTAAAAGACACATATTTTGTCCCTGCACACAATGGATGCAACCTAGCTCAGTGGTCGATTTTGTGACGAGTGCTACATTGTGCCCTAAGCCACTGGTTCTGTTGCTGATCCAATCAGATAAAATGGTCTAAAAGCAAGATAAATTCTCCTTACTCTCATTAAATTACAGGTAACTACTGAAATGAGTAGAACTTTACCTTATATCTACAGCTGTATAAAGTTAAAACCCAGAATTTGAGTCAACAGCTATGGGTGTGTCATAAATACTTAACATCATTCTGCAGTGAACAAATTCAGTACATACAAACTCATTAACTAAGAGACTGGGAACTCATTCTCTTACTCCCAAATCAATGCACACCTCATCTCACTGTCTTTAATGGTAAATGGGGACAAACTGGCTATAGAGGAACACAGGACAGCTGCTGGGAGCAAATACTTGTGAATGAAGAGTACAAGTTAAACAAAGACCTGTACAGCTTGCTTGAAATGTTTACCTTTAGATACTTATGTCAGCCAGTGAAACTACCAGCCATATAGATATTTGTGTTATTTATAGTGCACCTACATGAAGGAAATCATTAATTTCTATTATGCTCATGGGCACTAAACTGAAGCACTTTTTCTGCATCTGGCCTTCTGAGATGGAATAAAATGTGACTGAAGACATACTTGAGCATGCCCCGCAAAACTAAAAGGAACAAACACACAAAATTCCCATGCTCATGCGCATTTCCTCATACTGTGCATTCTTATCAAGGAAAACCAATGTACCCACATGGCACAATCAGACTTGTCTCTATTAATGTTGTCTTACTATTAAGCCACACCAAGTAGGTGCTTGTTTCCCATTCCTCAGAATAAGGACTGTACAAGCAGCGTGGCTGAATGCTGGGCCCTGCTGGGTTCACTGCCAGCTGCAGGGACAGCCAAGCGCTGCTGCTGTGGTGCAGCGTGAGCAGCGCGGCTGCCCCGTGCTGCTGCTGGAGACAGGAGTGCTGGTGTGACTCAGGGAAGCAGACAGACAACTCCTGCACAGGCCTGAGGCAACACGCCTGGAGGGGAGCTGCAGAACCAGCTGGGCTCCAGTGACTCTACCAAACGCAGGAAAATGAGTCAGGATCACATTGAGGCCTTTGAGGCGCTATGGCCAGGTTAATTTTATAGCACAAGGTAATTACTTAAGTGTTCTGTAGCTGAAGGACATTTCATGTCACTTATTGCAACAGGGCAACACTGAAAAATATCAGCAATATATGTATTTGCAACTCACCTCCCTTACCCTTTATAAGGGTAATTACTCTTTATTACCCTTAAGCTTTAATAAATAAACTAAATTAAATGAAATTAGTTTTGAATTATTCAAACCTATCACTAGTGTTGACTGATTATTTTTTGCTTGTCTTTATTTTACTTGTACCATTGTACTGCAAGGTACCTACCAAGCACAGACAGATAAAATGAAAAAGGAATAAAGCATAACCACAGTTATCTCTACCTAAAAGCAGAGAAGAGGAAAAAATTCAATACCAATAGAGAGAAATGCGAGGTCACTTCACTGCTTCAGTTTCAGGGGAGACCTTGAGAACTGTCAGCACCCAGTGCTCAGCTGCTCCTGAGCTGCCTCCCAGGGCTGCAGAGTGGAAGATAATTTTGGAGTTTAGGTACAGAGCAAAATAATCTTTGCAGCTTATCACTCAAGCATTCTCGGCAAACATGTGAAGGCAATGAACTGAGCCCACTGTCAATTGTCTACCCTTGGTCTAACAAGGAATTCTCACAACAGAATTTCTCATATTCATATTAAATACGTTTATTAAGTTTTATTTGGGTTTTGGTTTGTTCACAGTAATTACACAAGATTTTGTTGTACGTTAAGTATTCATGATTCGGGAAACTGTTTTTAATGGGTGTTTAACTTTGACTTCACAGATCAGGAAGCACATGCATCCTTAGAAAGAAAACAACCCACAGCTTTACTTTGTTCTTTGTGCCAGGGTCTAGATTCAGTCCAACACAGATGAATAGTTGGAAGAACAAACCAAACCAAAATAACAGTACCTTTCAAATCAGGTGCTCCTGGGTTCTCTTTTTCTTCCATTATGGAAGCTCTAGCACTTCTGCCACACTAAGGTAAATGCTAATGCAAAACAAGAGCCTGAACAATTCTTTGGCATTTGTTTTTTTTTATGTCTGTAGTCTCCGTGCCAGTGCTTCTGAACACTGTGATCTGTCACTGCTATTGTCAGGTGTCTTCAGGTGCTGCACCATGCTATAACCAAACAGAAATGTGCATGTGAGCTGAACACTTCATTTAAAAATAAGTTTGGAATGGTTTTTGTTAGCTTTAATATTCCTGTCTACACCCCAAATATATTTAACTTTGCTCTTCCTCTGATGTTTTATGTGCTTTTATGTTTGAACAGAACAAGCAGTTGCTGCAGCTGGAGGTATAATAGGAGGGATCCTTTTATTTGTTCTCCTTGGAATAACTGCGTATCTCCTCTGGAAAAAATTTTGCCACTTCTTTTCTTATGAAAAGCTCATCAATCCTGTCAAAACAACAAATGCAAATGCCTTTTTCCAGGATCAGGCAAATGCTGAAACTCAACGAAAAAGCACAAGGTACATATTTCCATTTTGTTTTTAAAGCATATGCTATGTAATTTATTTCAACTTGTCAAATCTCAAATAGCAGGTGATCCAAATATATGCATGGAGAGAAATAAAGGAGATCCCTAAATTACATGAAAGCATCAGTCATGTTCTGTTTTATTCCTTTATGAAAAGGACAATCTAGCTATGAAAGTGAAGATTATTTCTGATTTATTTAAAAGAGAGAATATATTCAATGTAATTGGTGCATCAATAGCTTTACCTGTTACTTTGACAAACCCAGCCTAAGTTTCAGAGTAATTTCCAGTCAAATAACAAAAACAACAGGACTTCAGGAAGGAGACTCTCTTAGAGAATCAATCATTGCAGGGCTTTTGGGCTCTAAAACAAGTAGCTGCAGTTAACTCTTCCCTTCATTTGAAAGATAAATTCTAAAGGGAAGGAAAGGGGGAAAGAGAAGAATCTGTCACAAGAATTAAGACCTAATGTGCCTCACTGGATTTTTATGCATTAAGCAACTGATTTTATTTGCTTTTGATTTTATTTTTACCTTTGCATGTCTGTAGAACTTTTACATTGTGACATAAGAACAATAAACTTACTACTCTTACCAAGCTTGGTTTCCACATTTAAAGCAGAAGAGTCAACAGGTGCTGTTGTCTTGAGCAGATCCAGAAGTGTTCCATTTATCATTCCACCAACACTGCATGGGCGAGACTGGATCCACCTGACGAATGAAGAACAGGTTCAGGAAGACAGCGACCCCTGCATGAGCCCGCAGTGTGGGCCACGGTCATCCTTTCATTCTTTGGGTATGGCATTGCAGAAATGGGGCTGTTTTAAAGGGCAGGGTGGCTTCATTATTATGAAGCAGGTATCTTAGGGGCACACCAGAGATAGCATTACACAGCACAAGCCCTAAAGACTATGCATTTATATATTTTATAGATAAGAATTGGGCAAGAATACAGTCATCTTGGTCCCAGTGCTGCGATACCTTACACATTTGGCAGATAAAGCAATCTCTCCTCCCGTATTTTGGAAAGGCCAGGAAGCGTCTGTTGTCTCCAGAAACAGCAGAGTCACCAGTTGCAGACTGCAACAACGAATAGATAGAACTACCAAGGTACAATAAGAGAAAGAAAAGTGATGCAGCCTACAATTACTCCCCCAAATTTGAGGAAGGAGATAAAATAGGAAATTCTTACAAAAAATCAATTGTTAATAAAGAGGGTAATCTGATTTACCCAAATACAGCAGGGGTTATAAAAATGCATGCAAAGGTTCTTGAGGCTAATCTAAGGGTGCTTGTCTTTTCTTGAAGCTGGAGCTTATGTTGTCGGGACCATTAACCCAGACCTGTACAAATTTCCTGAAGACAAAAGCGAAACAGATTTTCCTGATGGCAACATTGGCCGCCTCTGGTTCTCCATAGAATACGAGCAGGAGTCAGAAAGGCTCCTGGTCTCCTTGATCAAAGTCAGAAAGCTGCAGCCTCCTGCTGATTCCTGCAGTCCATTTGTGAAAATCTACCTGCTGCCTGATGAAAGAAGCTACCTGCAGTCCAAAACAAAACGTAAAACTCTCAACCCCCAGTTTGATGAAAACTTTGTTTTCCAGGTACTTTTTCTTTTGATGAGGCAGATTTATGTTTGCAAATACTAACCTGTCAAACTGCAGTACATGTTTGTATGTCTGCAATGCGTCTACCAGGACAGGAGTTGTTTCCAGAGACAGGAATTTTTTACTGGGGCTTCTGGAGATCCTGGGCTATGGAAGTGTGTGGCTCCAGAACTGATCTTACTTCTGGTCTGTACCAAAGTTAAGGATCCCAGAACTTGCCCTGGGAATAATAAAAACTCCAGTTTGAACTACAGCTGAGCAGTTGAGCCCAGCAGTTCTGGAAGTGCAGAAGGAGGCAATACTGATAGGATGTTTTCACAGCCTTCAGTTTCTTTGCTGTGGAAGTAGGTTAGACAGCAGAAGCTGGGAGGTGTGTCTGGGCTGCTATCTGTACAGTGCTCTACAGCTTGGCTTCCCATGCTAAGAAGTTTTCAGTACACGTCACAAGACAAAAGCTTTAAAACCAAAAAAAGTTTGTGTTTCAGACAACTGGAAAAATGTTTACAGATTCTAAACATTTGTGTCTGAAAGTGAATGCAGCACACAGCACAGCACATAGCTTTCAAGTGAATTCGTATTTTAGCTTGGGTCTTGACTTCTGCATAGCTTAAACTTTAGGCAAATTTTAAAAGTAGACTTCAAATAATTAAAGGAAATCTCCACCTACACTTAACACACTTTGAAAAATATTTCCTTTGAAGTCATGCTAGAGTAAAAAAGTGTCAGATGTTTTATAATTATTAATATTCTTCCTTTTCCTGTACAGGTTTCCAGTAAAATGTTGCTCCAAAGGACACTTAAGTTTTTGGTTTATCATGTTGATAAACAGAAGAAGCATCATCTCCTAGGCCAAGTTATCTTCCCACTAAAAAATGAAACATTAACTGAAGACAACAAACTAGTCATATGGAGAGATCTGGAGAAAGAAAACTTGGAGGTATGTGATACCAGGCTGCTTGGCACTGTGGAACTTCTGTTATCTTACAGGCATTAAGGATAGAGCTGAAGTAGAACTACGTTCTACCAAGTACCTCAGAAGCAGAAGTACTTCATAAACATTTGGAATAGAAATTCCCATCTTACCAACCTGCAGAGCCATAGCTGTTGTAAAGGGATTACCCAGATACTTAGAAAAAGTCACATGAATTAGGAGGTAGTTACATAAGAACTTTTGTTACTTGCTTCTCTTTTCAATTAGTAAGAGCAGAAAAGAGCAGGAGAGGCAAGGAAATAGATCCCCTGGAGAAGAGTAATTCCAAGGGTTAGGAAGGCTGATTAACTTGTTCCATCAAATGTTACAACAGCATAAATAAAGCCTGTATAATTCACTGACACGCCTTAGTGTGACAGAAATCATTAGTATGAAAAAGGAACTTTCTTTCCATTTGACCACATGATGAGTTTTTCAGACATATTTGACAGGTGTTGTTCTGCTTCCAAAGCCTCCTTCAGAGCATGGTGATATCCAGTTCTCCCTGAGCTACAATGACTACCTGGGCCGTCTCACCGTGGTGGTTCTGAGAGCACGGGGATTAAAGCTCCAGGAGGAGAGCCCTGCTGCTGGTAAGTGGAATTTCCTCCCTGCTATCAGCTCCACAATTCCTGTTTTAATTTGCTCCTTCCTCATCTATCCACCCAGGCTTGTGCTGTGGGACTCTGACAGGAACAAATATACACCCTGGTGATTTGAGTGGAAAAAAAAGCCGTATTTTGACCTGAGGCAATTTGATTTTAATAGCTTAGTTCTGCTATATTTGGGATTTGTTTCATAATAAATGGTTTGTCCTGTGGCAATTGGTGGTAACTTTTTTCTCCTGTTTAGTACAGTCAGACACATCCTTTTGCTGCTCTCCAGGCCAGAGAAGGCTGCATTTCAGGGGATATTGACACTAACAGTTGCCTCAAGTCAAATTCCCAGAGGTAACAGCTGCAGAACAACTGCTTGTGCTGAACAGCTGTCCTGGGAGGAACTGAGTTAGGACAAAAAAACCCGGTTTAGGACAGCCTGGCTATTGTTCAAAGGAACATGGCATGGAGTCACAATTTTCTCCCTTAGTGCAGAGGGCCTTTTCTGGTACATCATACTCATGTGTCCCTGGTCTCAGGGATTACCTCAAAATGCTGTTTAAAATTCCAACACTCAAAGCAAAAACAGATGAAGAACCAAACTTGTATTTCAGTCTGTAGTGATTTCTTGCAGGGCTTTGAAGCTAAACAATATAAATGCAAAATATACCTACCATTTAAAAAGAAAGGAGGTTTAGTTCTCTACATACACACATCAACTATGAAGTTTTTTTGACTGAACAAATTAAGCCTTCAAACAAGTCTCCATCAGATGAAGGGAAGGCACAGAAACATAAGATCAAGGATGCAGGGTAAGAATATGACTGCTTATTTTAACAGCACTTAAATTGGAAAGTGCACTACAAAACTGCACCCTCAGTACAGGTACCCTGCTTTATGTCATGCTGTGATGTGTGTTCCATGAGTCTTTCACAATCTGATGTTACACTTGATATTGATAATTTTCCTCCCAAAAGGAAGAAATTCCTTAAGTTGTGTCGCAAACTGCTTCCTGAAGATGTCTTTTAGTCTTGAATTTCTTTTTCTCCAAGGTGTGTATGTCAAAGTCTCACTAATGAACCACAATAAATTCATCAAAAGTAAAAAGACAGCAGCTCTTCTGGGAACTCCCAATCCTGTGTACAATGAAACCTTCAGTTTCAAGGCAGATCAGACAGAGCTGGATACAGCAAGCCTGAGTCTATCTGTGCTCCAGAGTATCAAAGGAGAAAGTAAGTTACACAAATTATTACAGTCATGTAAATTGACAGTCAAGGTGTCAAATCTCTTACATATTTGAGACATGTTTAAACCTGAGAGGAAGTAATTCCTTTTCAGCAATAATCATAAAACATGTAAGAGTTTTGGGGTATTTCAAAGGCTGTCTCTTTAAAAGCAAAACAACTTATTTGTAGTTAAGCATATGTCTCTCTTTCAGAGGTTAAATTTCATGGAAGACATGAATAAAATCACTGTAGACTAGTCAATGCCAGTACAAGGTGCTGTGCCTTTGTTTCATTCTGGTATCCTATTCAAACAAGCTGTTTGAATAGTTGAATGTTTGAATAGTTTGAATGTGAATAGTTGTGTGTATGACACACAATCTCCAAAATTTTGTGGCCATTCACTCTTTCTAAGCAAATCTGAAAGAGGAATAGGAGTTTTAATTCTCTCAGCAGTGAGAAAGAAGAGAGATTAGCAAACATCTCCATTCCCTGGCAGAAAACCTGATGCTTGAGGCGACCTCTTACTAACTGTTAGAGAATCCATTAAGGAGTTCTGCTTACAGAAGCAAATCAGAATTCAGTATTTCCACTACTCACAAGGAAAACATCTTCCATGCAGTACAAATATGATCTCAGTAATTTCCCCATTCATGCTGAAAAGTCCAGCCATGAATAAACAATCTGCTCCTTGGCAGTGGCAACACACACATTACAGCTCCCAGCTGTCTCAGTAACTGCATTTACTTTTTGTGAAACCAGATCTTACTGAGGCTGCTGATGCCCAAAATTAGGGCACACTTCCACAGTAAACCTGAGGTAAAGGGGCAGGACAGACACAGATATTTGTGGCTTGAAGATGTTCTAGTTTAACTGCAGGCAAAAGGACAGGCCTGCATTGACTAAACACCCACTTACTCCTGTACCTTATAATGCTGAACCTCAGCAGGCAAAACCTGAAGTCCAGAGTTATTTCCTTGAGGAATATTTTGGTTTAAAAATACCTTTCAGAACAGACATTTCTTGGAGAAATTACAGGTTGATATTCTGATTTAGGCAAGGATTTCAGAGAAGCATCACAGGTGTTCATCACTAACTGCTTTCTTTTTTCCCCAGAAACACTCCTGCTGGGACGAGTAGTAGTTGGGCCTTTCATGTACACACGTGGCAAAGAACTGGAACACTGGAATGAGATGATCAGCAAGCCCAAGGAGCTGGTTAAACGATGGCACGCTCTCTGCCACAGCACATGAACAGCACTGAGAAAAAAACAACATTAACGTGGAAAAGCTAAAAGCTCTTACTATCTTTCTCGTCTAAAGGGTACAAAAATCTTTGCTAAGATTTTGTATCTGAAGTAGAAAAGAATAAAATAATTTCCTTGACCAAACACAAAATAAAAGTTTTGGTCCCTGGTAGGCTGGGAATCTCTCTTTCCTCTCTTCAAAATATATGTTAAATTTAATTACCATGCAGCTGAGCAAACAAAACAGCCAAACATGATCTCTCAGTATTAATTATTTTGATTAGTACATTCCACTTCTTGGTCATGAGTTCTGGGCACAGATGATCACACATCATGTAGATAGAGCCCAAAATGACCCAAAAATTGCCAGTGATGACACCAGGCCTATCTGCCCACAGCTCCACATCACCACAGTGGCTTCACCAAAGGGGAGAGAAACCCAGTGAACACGCCAAAACAAAAACAAAGCCTAAAAGATACTGACTAACACATGTAGAACAAAGTTAAAATAGCAGCATTATATTTAGAACCTCTTTTGAACAGGAAGGGTGAAGGCACTGCTTACTGGTCACACACCTAGAAGCATCTGCACATCCCTGAGCACGGTGTATTTCCTGCAGTAACCCAGTTCAGTGTTTTCAGCTGACCCCAACTACAGCACTTGGTGCTGACACTAAGGGACAAGCAGAGAAGTTACAGAGTCACAAGTGACTGGAGGCTATTCCAGACTGGAGTACTGCAACACTCTGAGACAGTAAGATGAAGACCTGTCCTGTCCTTTTATATTTCTCTCTAAGCACATCTCTGCTGGAGACAGAGCATTGATTACAAGAGCCTTGGGTTTGACCTCGTATGACCATTCTTACACTGCCAATCCAATCAGCTTAAGCCCCCTGGGCATGTGTCTGCTTTAGTAGTAGTCTTCTGCATTAAGAAAATTACTTCTCTGTAAAGTAATTCAAAGCAATTATTCCTAATCAAAATAAAATAGGACATTCTTCTCTTCTTGATTGTTCACTGGGGACCTGAGCTCTGTGCCTTTCTCACTGTACAGTCATAAACCAGACACACAGACTACTGCAGCAAAACATTTTGCACAATCCTGTTCCATAACCTCTGCAGCTGAAATCAAACCAACTTCCTTTCAAACAGGATACAGTATTAATTAATTCAAAATCTTTAAAGAATTAGGCTTCTCTGGGGAGATGACACCACTTTCCATTTTGATAATATTGTTATTACCTAAAGGAAACATTATGAATGAGAAGATACCACAGAGGAATTGTAAGATAAACTTCCCTCATCCACCATCTGATTTGTTACACGGTACCCTCAGTCTGTCTTACTAATTACACCACTGGATACAAGATAAGCCTAAACTCATTACATTAAACTGAATTTGAAAGGTGTTCAACCCTCATTATATCTTTGCTAAAGGAGTAATACCAGCAACTCAACCCCAAGGAGCAGTATTCAAATTTCAGCCCCACAAAAGTGCTGCAAACCAATCTGATAAACAAAGTTGTCATGTTTGTTCTGGGAAGAAAAGCTACACAATTATCATCCAGTTTAAATATTACTAAAATAAAATGATTTTACTAAATAAATTTTGTCTTTTATTATTTCAATCATACCAATAAAGATCTTAAAAGTAAGCTGTTAGTAGTGTTTCAGACAGTTTTTTATGAGCCTGTGCAGGAAGATGTATGCAATGCAGTGTCTTAACAAACACCGCCAAGGTGGGAAGTCACACGTCTGACCTGATGTACAGTGTGGTCCTCTCTTCTTACACATTAAAGTAACAAAATTTCCAGCTTGTGTGTTCAGTAATTTCAGCTAAATTGGGAAGAAACAAATTCTAATGCACTTACCAATGTACTTGTACTCATGGTCATCCAAGTGATGCAAATGAGAAAGGCCTTTTTTGACTCTTCCTGAACAAGAGCTGTTTCATAGTGAGAAACATCATAAAGTAAGGAGCTCTAATACAGTGTTTTTAACTGTCACATAATGGGCAATTTTTTTAACCTACTGCTTTTTGTATAACATCCATATGATCTTGTGCTTGAGACTTACCTGGAGCTGAAGAAGGTGGAATGATTACAAGACAGTTCTGTTTGACAAGAGAAACGAGCAGCAGCAAAATTGCTGAGTGTAAATGGCAAAAATTCTGCTGTTAAATTACAACAGCAAAACAAAGCCACCAAACTACAGATAGCATTTGAAATCAGACAAACAAAAATTGTATAACTAAAATATTACTGAATTCTGTCTGTCTTCCTCTAATATGCCAGGTCAAAGGAAAATTTGGTCTCTCAATAGTAGTAAACTTTTCTGAGGAGAAAAAGGAAAACAGATACTGAAGAAATTGTTGGTGTTTATTAACATAATTATTAACATAAAAATACATGTATAAAAATATACTTTATGAAAATTCATCAGTATTACTCCAGCAGTATATATTAGCAGATATTCCATACCAGTCCTTTTGATGGTTTCGTTTTTTCTGCAAGTTAAAACCAAAATCCTTCATTATAATTTTTTAAGAGATTTGCTTTCTTCAGCTAAGTAATTTCTCTTCTGCTTCCCATCTGTGTCCTTATGATCTCTGTTACTCAGCTGGTGCAGAGGTCAAAGATCAGGATGAAAATTTAGCAGATAGAAATCCTTTTGCAGAGGATAGCTGTTCTCATCTAGCACAAAGTGGCTTCTGATTTCCAACAAATAGGATGCCTCTGTATCTGCCAGCAGCGAATGACACAGGTCTGCCACTATTGTGCTGTAGGTTATATCTGAGGAGGGCACTGCAAAACACAAAACAATTCCATTTACACTGGATTTTCACGATAGCATCTAACATTCCAGTTCTACCTCCATGAAGCTCCATTGAATTATTGGAAGTTAGGTTCAACATCTGAATAGAAAGTTATCTTTTATTTTTAATTACTTTTTAAAGACAATGAGCTGAGCCTGTTCCTTATTAAACTATTAACACAATCACATAAAACACCTCTCAAGTCAAAAAGGATGTATCAAGTGAAGCTTGTCTGAAACACAGCTCAGTGTTTCACATCATGAAAACATGCCAGCTACTTCTAAAAGCTCCTGAGAGATTCTATTTTGCACAGAAGGAATCCATTTAGTTATTGAATATTTAGGTATATAACTACAACTATTTAGTTACATATTAGGTTCACACCATCTCACCTCCTGTTGTTGCAGCTTCTCCTCTGAAATTGAGTTTGTCAGACAGCCACTGAGATACTCTTTGATGTTGGATGTTTAGGGGTTTTTTTAAACTGTCAATGATTAAAAAATTTTGCTTCCGTTGTAAACTTTGCTGCCTGTTTCTATCACAAGTAATTAATGAATCAGTACCTACTAATCTCTTCAGCCAGTCTGCAGGAATATTGAGGAAGATTTTTTCCACCAACTCAGACACCACATGAACACAAATTTCACATCCTTCATCTTCTACTGTCATCAAAGCAGGTCTAGAGCAGAAAACAAAGTTTTATGGAAGTTAGCTGTAATGGTTTGTTTTTTATTGAGGCAAAATTTTAGACAGTGCTACAATTTAATCTTACTCTCCAACATAATACAAAGAAATGGAAAAATCAGAAAATCTCTATATTCTCATCTGTCAAATCTGTTGCCCTGGAATCAGTTTGAGGGTTATATGAGGAAATGGCCTTAAACTGACACAGGAGACTCAGACTGGACATTAGAAGGAAATTTTTCCCTGTTAGAATGGTCAGGATTGCCCACAGAGGTGGTGGAAATGTAACAAATACCAAACCACTGAACAAATAAAAATCCCTCCTTGGAAATACTCCCAAGGTGATGCATTCTTACTAAACTGATCAGAAGAAAATCTCTGTGCAAAAAAATGGACATTTTAATTCTACATCTAGATGTGTTTCCATGCTGAGAATACAAACAATGGAAATCCTTATTTTTCTATCTGCACCTTTTGTGCAGGAGCAAACTGAGGTCCTTCATGCCCACTGAGATTTTATAGTCTTATGAAAGAGTGGCAGAACCTTTTTAGTTAAGAAAAAAACCTCTTTGCACATAATCCTCCCTCATAGGAAAACAAATAGCAATAAAGATGCAAGACTATTTTGCTTAGAGGAAAAATACTAAGTCACTACCTGGTTAGATAAATAGGATATTTAAGTCATAGTCTTAAATACAGTAATAGTAATATTAAGTAATCAAGTAATAGTATTTAAGTTGATGATTCACTAAGCTCATTATTAAAGCACAATGCAATACATTATGAAAGGATTTAGAAAGAATTTGAAAAAAATAGATAGAAAATGTACATATTCTAGGATTCTAATACATCCACGGTTTTCTCAATAAACAGTCTCTAGCTACATGTCTTTCTAGTCACTATGATAATTACATTTCCAAAGTCCAAGATAAATGTGAGAATTGAACAATCAGTTAATAAAGATGTACCTACATCAACTGGGTCCACTTAGTTTATTTTCTCTAAGTGTGAATATGTGTGTCTCACAGTGCCATCTGGTGATAACTCACTATCTCTGCTCTCCAAGAACGTTTGAAAAGATCTGTCAATATTATTTCTGCACAGCTGACACTGACTAATCAGTTTAAAAACATGGTTCTGCATTGACATGATTTCAGATTTAGGCTGGAACAAGATTCTCGAAGAGTTTTCCTTTGGTCCTCAAGCTTCTACTCCATCTTAGCTTTATCTGACATAGTACTGGGTAAACATCATTCCTGCATGATATAGTATTCAAAGAAATGAAAAAGTTAGATTTCAACTAAGAATATAATGCATAAATAATGACAATATAATACAGCAATTCAAGAACAACAACTTGAAAATATATTAGAGAGGCAGGGATTGCTAACCACACCTTAAATTAAGTATTTTAGATATGGCGGGAATCAAAATGGAGACAGTTTACCTCCCTAATAGTACACAGTACTTTAGCTCTGTTTTGTTTACCTGTAGAATGTTTTTACTTGGCTGTATGGCAAACATCTAATACATTGCTTGTAGATCATGTTCTCGTCTGCCTGTAGCTCCAAACCACATTTGGCACAACCTGAATACGTCAGCATAGGCAGAGAAGCCAAAACACATTCCAGGGAAGTGTCAGCAGAGAAGATGAGCTGCTGGTACTGACCAGTGGAAATGGTAAACTTCAGTTCCAAGATATGGGCTCTCACTTGAATCACTCCTACAAAAACAATTCAAATCTGAATTAAGTTTTATTTAGAACTGAAAGCAAAATCAATGGCTACAGCTGATTCAAAACCAAAATTGCTATCAAAACTTTCTCAGTTTTTTCCCCTTTGCTAAGACATGCTCAAGTTTTTAGAGATATTTTATTCAGTGAAAAATCCTGGTGGTTTAATATTATTTTAAAATGTACAAAAGTACTACATTTTCAGGTACTGTATCAGTAGATGCCACTATAGAAGGTGCCTGAATAAGAGATCAAAAATGTGTAAAGAATTTCCAAGTGCTTTTCTTCCCACTGTTTCAAAGACACTGAAAAGCATAGCTTAAACAACTTAGCTTTTCACTGCTTATATGTAAACTAGACTTAAATGCTGCAAGAACAACTTTAATCACTTGCTAGAATTTAACACCAACCATAGCAATCTTCCAGGTTTATCTGGGAGAGTATGACTATATAAAATGTCTTCTTTGTCCTTTTGTAAGAAGTTTTCAACAGCAGTAGCTATTTTGCTTTAGAGAGTTCCAGTTTTTGAAAAACATTTATAAACTTTCAGTGATTAGTCACATAATGACTGGACTGGTTGGTGTGGACTACCAAAGTCAGCATTTCCCTCTGTGTTCCCAAGCTGTCTTTGCATCACCACACACCACACCTCTCTCCCCCCTGGGCTCATGGGATGAAGGCTGCACTCAGTTTGGCCAAGTACAGAGCAACAACCTCCAGAATAAATTCAGAACCAGGCTACCTTAAAAAAAGAATCTTATTCATCAACAGAGCATCTATTTTGTCTACTTATGCAGGGCACAGCAGACATTACAGAGCTATGGAGAACATTCACCTGAGCATTTTTCTTCCAGGTGTGCCGAGAGCTTTGTCAGTTCCATGAGGGACGTTTGACTTCTCTGAAACTTTTCTTTAAATTCTACTGCCCTTTTGTCATCATCAAACAAGCACTCACAGGATGACCACGGAGTTGTGTGCAGTTCCAAGTCACCTGAGACAGAACTACGCTGGACCAACAGGTATTTGAAGTCCCATATGTGGTCTACAGAACAAAAAAGCAAACAGATGAGTTTACTTTCTATACCATGGTTAATTTACAGGAAGCCAAGGTACTTACAAGGTTGAGAAACAATCAACTTACATTTTTTTAATACATCCCTGGTTTTTAATCTTCTATCTCCACAATTATCAATTAAACAAACTTAGTTTAACTTATCTTAAAAGAACAAGACTAGGAATAAATCAAAATTTGGTAGTAGTCACTGCTGAAACAGTGTATGTCATTCTTGCAAGAGATGTTTTTATTTAGTTACAGCAGGACTTGATCTGAAGACAATCAGGATATAAAGCCTGACACGAGTAAGGTGGAAAGCAGAAAATGAAAAAAGTAGAAAAAACCCAGCAATTCATGCTAAACCAGGCAATGATAAGGAAGACCCAGCAAAACTGGTAACACAGTTAACACTCATGGATTTTTACAGTTACATAAACAGGCACTATGCAAATAAGTGCATCTTGTATATAGATTCTAGTTTTTAAATGCCTTCTCAGTCTTTTAAAGTGCATTCAAATTCTGCTGCTGATGGCACTGCTTCTAAACAGAGGAGGCATGTTAGAATTAGCATAAAATGTGTTATCCCCCCAAGGGAAGTATGTAAAGGTTGAATGAGGAATGTTACCAGCTGAACGTTTAAAAGGCACTAACAGCATCACAAAAATCCTTTTACACCAATAGGTACAAGGACCTTACCTTTTTTCCTCTGAAGCTGGGGGCACCAGGCAGCCCCTGCTCCCCACAGAACCATCCTATAGTGTTGGTCTCTGTTCTGTTCTACTGTTAGAATAATTTTCCTTTGGTTGCCACCTCTGTAGCTGTACACAGATTCTGAAAAGAACTGAAATTACATTACTTCTACAGTAAAAAGCATATAAGCACACAATGTGTGTATAAGCACCCCATGCGCCTCAGTATGATGGTGAAATCATGGTGTTATCACATTTTATACTACAATTAAAAGCAAATAAGAATACACCTACAATTTCTTCTGGACAGAAAATAATCGGATTTCTTCTGCAACAGGAATCTAGTTCGAGGGCATGCATAAAGCATATTAATTTACTTTTATCCATCTAAGTACTCAGTAACTGGACAACTCCCTTTGAAGCATATCCTCCCTATCTGAGCATCTTTCAGCTTCTGAAATCTTGACTTGCATTCAGTAGAAAGAAATTGTACTCAATATCTCAGCAATTGTTGTAATTGGAACTTTCCATAACTTCTGTAGAATACAGTGGAAGAAACATTTCTCTGGAAGTTTTCACATAAAAGAAAACTACAGTCATGTACAAGGCACACTAAAACTATTAGTAACAGTACACAGAAATTGCAACAATTAACACCTCTACACCACTCTTATCCAGGACACTGAATGTTTGCTTCAGTTCCACACTAAAACTACAGCATTTTTCATAAATAACTTTTGAACGGGAACACTTGGATGAAATATCTAACTAGTATCTAGTTCCAAGATTTACATACTAAAACAAATTATGAATATTTTTATCTTCAGAATTCTGCATTTAAAACTAATAAACATGATATTGACAATGTGGGTAGAAATTTGTATCTTACTAATTCAAGATGATGGTGCAACTTGGTTAAAATTTTGTGCAAAGCTTGAAGTCAAGCAGTGAGAAACATTTTGCCTAGCAAAATTACTATTTAAGTTCCACCTATTGCAGAAGTTGAAGTCCAGTGCATGAACTCACCTGTTAACACAGAAATATTGATGATTTTCAGGATTGAGTGCACCAAAGTATTTGGCTGGAGCTGATCTAGCTGCACATACTGAACATCATCCAGTGTCTGAACTTGTCTCTGTGGAATGTCTCTGAAGTGTGGAAATTCTGATGATATGTATGCCAATAAGCCATGGAGAGCACCACCATCCACCAGAGGATAAGCTTACATGGAAAAAAGGCAAAGGCACATACTGGTTTTTATGCTTACAAATCTAAAACTTATGACCTGGAAAATGTTCACACTGACAAAATCAAAACAGTTTAAGAATAATTTTAAGGTAAGAAATTCCTGAGATATATAACACTTGATCTGAAATTAATCTGTACTTCAGGGTACTACCAAGAGGAGGCAGATCAAGTGAAGCTAAGTGCAATACTTTAAAATACACCAAAAAAATCTTGTATCATAGCTTGGTAAGAAGAAAGCTTTCTTGATGATTGACCTCAAAGTCTGCCTTAAAGAGCTGGCATCACAACAGTGGACCTCACAAAGACACGAAGAACTACAGTGATACTTCCACAGTATTTTCCCCTCAGTCTCCAACCCTCCATGGCCTGCAATTAATCTCTTTCCCTGAATGGATCTACTTACTCCATTTTGCAAAAAATTTAATCCTCATGAAATCTCAGACATCATACAGCCAGGTCCTGGGATAACTGCTCTTTCCTAAACTATTTTTTTAGAGTTCAGAGTGGTAGCCACCACAGACAGGCACTCCACATGCCTGTCTGATGTCATGTCCCCACCTTGTGCTCAGGTGTTCCTGTCATACTTTTCCATTGTGTTTTGTACCTCTCAGTTGCACACATTTCCATTTTATCCCAGGTGTGAGGCACTGCCAACAAAATGGAGTACTTGAAATAGCTCTTTTACTGTGATTTTCACGGCAATTTATGCACAACAATCTTACATTCTTCATGACTGAGAGCTGAGCAGCTCCCCAGATTCAGTAACTGACTGGTAAATGTAGACTGAAGCATGACCTCTCCACACCAGTGATTCTCATACATTATTATATCTGCAAGAAAAAAGCAACCTTATCAACTCATGCACCGACAATACTGAAGTATATCATCTTTTTCTTGACTATATAACTATCTTACATACAGAGGTGTAAGGCACAGGCTTTGAAAGAGATCACTTGGAAACACAGTGATTATTTTCTTTAATCTACCAACACCATTCACAATGAGTTAATAAAATTTTCTCATTAGCTGGATGTAATTCTTAAGTTCATTAGCCTCCTGGCAGACACTGCTTAGGTCTGGTTTATAGCAGCACTTGTACTTTTCAGGAACAACTATTTTAAAACTCTGACACTTTACAGAATAGCCCTGACTCTCCATGGCTGTGTCTGAGGGCAAACTTCCAGGGAATAGCCAATGTTCCACCGGCAGGATGACTGAGAATTCAAATGATCTAAGTGATGTATGAAAGCAATTCAAAAATGCTGAGCCACAGTTCCAAATTACTTGTTACATTCTCCTACTTTAACGGGCATTTTAAATATCCTTATTTTAAAGAAGCAAATAAAAGATCTCTCACCTGTAAGCAGTATGATATCCCCAGGAAACACAGTGAGGGACCAAAATGCAGCACCACGCCACAGCACCACCTTTCTCTCAATTTCTGACTGGTCAGTAACAACAATTGTTGCTACAGGAACTTTACATGAAGATTTTGGTTTAGTCTTCATCTGTATTTCTTTGATATGACAAGGATGTACAACTGTGACCAAAATATTGTACTTCTGATTTTTGCTGCAGCAATTCTTGAGTAGTGATAGATTCTTCTGGAGTTTCTTGAACTCTGTCATCCTGTCTGGATCCACCCTCACCTCAGAACCAGGTGGAGAAGAATTCAGTTTCGCTCTCTTGGTTTTTAGATGTCTTTTAACTGCTGAGTGAAAAAGATGAAAGGAGTCTTCGTACCTGCGGGGTCTTTTAGAAGAGTTCTTGTGAGAACAGTTCCCTTGAGAGCACAGTATTCCAGAGTTCAAAGGCTCAATATGGATCTCATTTACAAATTGCTCAGCAGGAACATTAAGTTCTTGAAACTTTTCTGCATTTTCCTGAGCACTTTCTTCCTGTTTTGTAGCTTTAATCCAAACATTTTCCCCATCATCCTCAGAACTGAAAAGTTCAAGAGAACTTGTATGCTCCTCCTTATATTCATTTTCAGTCACATTAGTAGTACACGTTCCAACACCAGAATCACATTGGAAGTGATCATACTGCAGTTCTTCAGCTTTTTTGCCTGCTTCTATTTCTGACAGCTTTACAGCTCTTTCCTGCACCTCATTCTGTGCAGAAACAGCCACCTGACTTGAAGTCACTACAATACGAAATTCAGTGTCTGCTGACACTGCAAAGTCTGCACAGTCCCTTGGTTCTTTTGGTTTGGACTCCAGGCTTTTCTGGAAAACCATATCCATGTATTGACTGAGATGTTGGTGATGCTCACTTCTGTGAGCTGCCTGAAGCCCCACAGACCGCAGGTGGATGCTGACCTGCTCAGTGCTGGCTGCCAGAGCAGAAATGTCAGCGCTGTTCACTTCTGAAGGACTGGCTTTTCTCTCAGCAAGGTCTGGGCAGCAGGCACATGGTGCTTTCTCTTGTGCAGCTGATTCTGCACAGCTCTGGGGCAGGAGTTGATCTGCAGCCTGATTTACATCTGCAGGGGTGTCTCTATCTTTGGATACTCGACAATCAGAGCAAGCTGAACCTGTGCTCTTTTCAGATCTGCTGGTACAAGTTAGTGCCACAGGGGCAGGAGATGTCCCATCTTTTCCTTCTTTTGCCATGAAGCTGCCCTGCTGAGCGCTGTCCCCACCCGTAGGGACACTCACTCCTGTGAGTGTGGAGCTTTCTGCCTGGGGCCCTGAGGGGGCAGCAGCAGCAGGGACCTTCCCAGAAACAAACCCGTGTGCGTCACACCAACAGCGCAGCTCTCTCCACTTCGCAGCAGCAGCGCCTGAACCACGCGGCTCTGACCCCTCCACTGGCCTTGGAATACTGGGTGCTCCCACAAAAATATGGATTTGAGGTCTTTTGGGCATTTTTGACTGCTGTGTAAGTTTGATTTGAAATAACGTGGTTTATGCAATAAGCACAATAATAAATACTAGCAGATGCAAAAGAAAAGATTTTACTTTTTCGTTACAATTTTAAAACCACTTGAAATTCATGGGAGTATTTCATAGTTTAACTGGGAAAAACATTACTTGACTACTTAAACCCTATAAAAATAGACATAAAAAGTCTAAAAAGGGGAATTTCCTTTAGAAACATTTAACATTTATTTGTGTCAAACTTGCATAGAAAAATAAATTTACAGCAACACTTAGATTCTGATTCTGGCACATGGAAACACATTATAGTGAAGTTAAATTAATTATTGATCCATTTGTCTTCATTTATTTTTGCTAGTTAAACAGTCAAATGTGATTTCACTATTCAGTACTTGATTTTAACTCATCTGAAACAAATGTAAGAAATCTTCACAGCATGGTTAGGAGATCGTTTCATCTCTCCGAAAATTACAGTTTCAACTAAATGAATAAAACACTAGAGCTATTTAAAATTAAAGTTAGCTAGAAATGCAATATCTTAGATGCTGTTTTAGCCTGAAACTACTGTTTCAGGTTACTACTGATAAATAAATTACGATTATTTAATAACCATTAAGAGGGCAGTAAAGCTTGAGCAGGCAATTTTATTTACTTTAATTCATTTATGTAGTATCAAACTACTCAAGAAATTACTAGCTTTTCTAGCTAATTAAAAGCAAGCCCACTTACACAGCACACAAAAAGAAGACCTTTTGTTTTTTAAAATTTCTTCTGTATAATTATAGTTTTTAAATGTGCAAAAACAGTTATAACTGTTCATTAAAATACTGATTACAGCCTCTTGTTTTGGGAGTGCTGTTCCTAATAGAAATTGCTTTAATAGGCAATTCTGCAGATGTAGAAAAAATCAGAGAGGTAATCCAGCTGTAAATAGAAGGAAAAGAACATTAAAACAAATGAAGCATTGAAAAATATGCAAAATTTTCATTTAGCATTAATTAAATTAGCAATCATTTTCCTAACAACCCCGCTAGGGGTCGATAAATCTGCACATTCCTAAGGCTCGCTGTAACACGGAAAAGCCATAAACATCCCGGAATAGTGATCTGTGGTATATCATTGCTGTCACTGGAAAAGGAATATACCATCACTAATATTAGATAAGGCAAAATACAAAGAAGCTACAACACCCAGTGCCTGGTATTGCTCACTTTTATGCTCATAACAAAATAAATACCGCTTAAAACACTGGAGTGTCCAAACTTCTGCAGCTGTACATTTAAATTTAGTCACAGGAAATGTAACATTTAAAGGACAAAACCCAAAGCTGTGAAAGCTTTGAGTTATATAAGGAATGGTAATATACAAATAACCAGAAGAACAGAATTTACAGTCAACACTAAAGTAGTGGATCAGGTAAGGGAAAGACAAAGCAAAGTGATAGAGAGGCTGAATCCCTAAAGAAGTGATGCTAATAAGTGTTGTAGATAAAAGGCTACCTAACATACATGATGTAAAAAGCTCAGTAACAGATCTGTGACAAATAGAAAATGTTACTATCAGTTCAAATGAACTTGGTAAATGTCCAGTTTTATAGTAATTTATCAGCCCCTCATTTTAAGTATCACGTCTCTTTTGCTTTTTGATATGCTTAAATGTTTATAAGTTACACAAAAATTCAGAAAGTTTTCCTTAACTTTCCAGTTCTGTCACTTCTCTAAACTCAGGATTTGCTTTCCTGATTCACATTTTGCAGGGCCAGTCCATTCAAACCCAGGCTGGATGGGGCCCTGAACAACCTGGTCTAGTGAAATGTGCCCCTGGCAGGGGGTTTGGAACTTGATGATTTTTAAGAACCTTTCCAACCTGAGCTGTTCTATGATTCCATGATCACACCAAAGGAATTGAATCTTTATGTTATTTAATGAATGTTTGCAATGTATGCAATGTATGCAAGACTGTTTAAAGAACCTTTGCTTTGCTGCTTTAGAACAGAATTATTATTCATTTCATGAGTTTTGTTAGTGAAGTTCTGCACCTTATTATAAATAGAAGTCCGAAAGAACAATTCACTACAGATTTTAAAAGGTGAGTAAAAAAAACTATTAATCATTTTAGTCAATTTTTACTGCCACAAAAAAAAAAAATCCATATTATACTGTAGTTAAATTATCTGTGGGCAGACAGTGGGTTAACCAACTACACCAAAGATAACAGGAGCTAAAACTCATAAAGATACAACTGAAACCTGAATGCACATATCCATTATACCTGTTAATTATTACACCATTTCCTAATTTGTGGAAAGCTGCTCTTTTCCTAACAGCCAATGAAAGCCAAGCTTTTTATCTCTGAAATGGTCAGAGTCTGATTGACGGGTCAATGATCTATTAAAAAACAGTAACTGCATCAGCAAGTTTTACATTTGCAAGACACTGCAACTGAAGTTTAATATACAGAAATATATTATGCTACATAGTGTATTTCTTCTAATCTAAACAGTAAGACAGGAATTCTAAATTTAAAGGTTTTTAAAAGGAACTGTCATTAACAGGTATCAATTGATTTGCTGCACATAGAACAAAATTCAAAATAGCTTTAAAAATCCTCTTCCCATAGTTACTCTAGAAATGTTCTGATGAACATTCCTGACCTTAAAGTACCCTAAAATACCCTAGAGATACTCATTAATTTTATTGCATATTTTTCTACTCATTAACAGCATTCAGTCACCATGATAATCATTAAGCATTATGCCAAGGTAATTCAAGAGGGTGATACAGCTTCAGCCCCTATCATCCCTGAATATTCACAGTAGCCACATGCCTAAATCTCTGTTTTGAGAAGTTACATCCACACAGTCTCATCAAGTCTTTACTTGAGCCCTGTACACTGAAAGTGAACCACACTAATTCAACCTCCACGTGAGAGTTTCTTCATGTCTGTTACACACGACAAAGTTTCAAGCTACAAATAAAATTACAGAAATAAAAGACAGCAATGCATCAGAAAACAAAGGACTGTGGCAACATAATGCAAAAGTGTTTTTTCCCCTCTAGAAACACTATGGTTTTAGGAGATAAACAGTGTCTTCTTTCAACTTCCTGCTTTGATTTGCTGCAGCTTGACCATGAATATCCTAAATGCTAAGTGGTTAATGACTTGATCCCTAAAATATGCAAGAAAACATTATATTGTTTTTTACCTGCTGAAAAGCTGGCCCAGTTAAGTAATAAATACATAAAGTAGGATATTCCTTAAATTCCAAATTTTAACTTACAATGTGAACTTGACTCTCCCTTCTTTGCATACTTGATTTTACAGTCCTCGTACATCTAGTATGAAAAATTAAAGGATTGATTCATCTACCTTACAACAGAGGAAACTGAATTATTCATAGCCATCTTCAGAGTATTTAGTTTCAGTTCAATTCAAGCTGTAGGATTGTTTGGCTGGGCTTTTCTGTTTCTGACAACTCAACCCATGTGTTTGTGTAATAGAAAATCTACTTAGACAGTTGCCAATGAAAGGAAAACCAGAAAAACTTCTTGATGCAGAATTCTGATTACATCACAGGAAACTCTTCTGGCACTTTCACCACGCTGCTCAAACCTCCCTCCAAAATTCACCAGGATCTCTTTAAAAAGCCAGGTACTGCAGCTGGACAGTAACTTTGAAAGAAGAAACAGCAAACAGTGTAGTAACAGTTTCATACTCTTAGAAACTGAAACAGCTCTGAGATGAAGTGATGAACACACTACAGGTTTGCCTGTAACTTGTGCAAGAAAAAGAAGGGTGATCCTTCTGCCAACAACTCCTGCTGGCACTGCAAGTTAATCAATACACCAGCAACAGCACCTATCTACTAAATCAATAAGCTTGGTCCAAACACATATTAAGAGGAACACAAAGGAAAATAAAAACTGACAGAAGAAATCAAAGTAAGAAACTTGCAGCTGAAGCAAACTTACTCTACATAAGGATGAGGGATGTATCATGTGGGGTTAAAAGAAGATTATACGTGTACATGAACGGCAGCTCAAGGAAATGTACGTGGATTGCATTAGCCAAGGTTGGTGGGAAGCAGCGAGAAGTCGAGGGCACACAGATGTGGGAGAACATTCAGGTACACATGGGCAACTGGGGAATGAACAGGATAGCTCTTATTTCTCTCATCCATTGTTTGGTGACTGGTACAAACACCAAGCCCCTTTTATCTGAATTTTAATACAAAGCTTCAGGCAAAGGCTGTATTCCTGTCCATAACTGACCTGTTTATACAAACACAAATGCAGGATGGTTATTTGGCTCACACAGTAACACCCTGTTAGCACATGGAATACTGAGCACAGAGGCTGCTGTCAACCAGACCTGTGGTGTAGCAAGAACCCTGCTAGTTGACATCAAAACTAATGAAAATCACAAGCCTGCACTTCCCTACAGCAGTATCTGTAACTAGTATAAAGTTATTTCTAAATGAGGTACTCAGGTTATTATTGACCATAAAATAATTCCTATTAGTACTTAATATTGAAGTTAAGTAGCAGCAATACTAATCCATTCAGTATTTAGTTCTTCTCACTGGCTGTCACCAGAGGACTACAATACCATTTGGACTCAAGACAGGTACAGCTGGTTTACAAGTAAATAAAAAGTAAATAAAACCTGTATTCAGCAATACATAGCCATAAAACAAGGTATCCATTTTTTTCCTTATTTGGAGCACTTTCAGTAATGAGATGATTTTTAGAACAGAACACCCATGGTTTAGGTATCACAATAGAAACCTTCCTAAATACTCCTGCAGCAGCAGGGAAGTAATTTAAACCAGAAATCAGTGTTCTAAGCAGTTCCATAGCCTGACACTGTAAAAAATGTTAAATCAAAATACTGAGTAAGAAGAGGCAAGTTGTTCTTCATAACGATTACTGAACTATTAATACACTAGTAGAAGGCAAGCCAGGTTTCTAAAGCTGTGCTCTAGAATGAAAATATTTCCCTGGATCTCAAACAAAAACATTTATTCCGTAAATACAAGCTTGGATCATATCAAGGCATCTACAGTTGCATCAGCCATTTTATTTTACCATTATTATTTTTTGGAACCAAATGATGCAAAAGTCTGAAACCCTGATAATAAACTTTCAATTTAGCCACTGAGATAGTCTTCATTGTGTTTGAAAATTGGAGTAAAGGTAGGAGGCTTTTGTGATTAACTTGATAATTCTTTCCTCACTGTGCCTTTTGAGATGGCCCCTTAAGTAAATGCTATTCATTGATTTTTGTTTTGCAATATACATAAACATATAATTAAGGAGATATGAGCATCCAGTGGCTGCTACAAACAAAAGAAGTTAAAAGTTCTAGAGAACACTGACCTTTTGAGTAGCAAAGAAAGATAAAGGTAAAAGGTCAAAGATACACAAACGTGCCATGCACGTTTTGTTGAAGAACATTCATTGCCCAAACCCTTCTTTTTGAGAACTATTCAAACAACTAAACTGCTATACCCTCTGTCAAGAAAGATATCATTCCATGTATTTCAGCATATTAAAATACCTCACAACATTAGAATGGCATCATTGTGGGGTTTTTTTAGAAAAGCTATTTAGTTTGCACAAAATCTTCCACAAATATCATTACCAACCAAAATCTATGTTGGGACTGAAACCTGATAAACAGAGGTGGATAAAACAGGACCTAAGATGAAAGCAAATTAACTGGTCAAAGAAACATCACAATAGACTGATTTCCATTACATTAACTGCTGGTAGATTTGACTTATTAGGACCAGAAAACAAACAAACAAATAAATAAAATAATAAATAAATAAATTCTAAAAAGTAATCTTTAAAATACAAAGCCACCAATATTATTTTCTCATCTTTACAAAAACCTTACTCAAAACGATGAGGTTTTATAATGAAAACCTGGACACTGGCTGCACATTCGTAGTCAAAAATGGGATATTGTCACTGTTTTGGACAACAGCCACAGACTGTCCTTTTGCTTTTGTATAGTGGGAGACAGGGTGTTGAAAAGGTGTAATTTTTAAGTTTACCATGTAATCTATTTTATTACAATATAAGTAATCTACTAGTGACAGGAAAATGTCTTTCACCCTCCACCACAAGTGGTTATGTTAGCAACAGACCCTAACAGAAGCTGCACTTCCTCTTGCCTTTGGGACAAGTGGGATACTTCTCATTTCTCATGTCACAATCATTAAACAATTCAAGTTTACTGTCTGTCAACTGAAAAAAATCACTCACTCACTCCAAGAAGTCCCACTGGAGCACACAAATCAGCACTAGATCAAATCACGTTCCAAAGCTGTTCAAAACTGCAAGCTACAAAAGGAGCTCCAAGAAGGCAGGTGGCACACAAGACACCTTTAGAGCAACAGCTCAATCATGACTTCATTTACTTCATCTCTGTTTGAGACAGAATCCCTCCAAAAGAGCAAACATTTAACCTTCCTGCAAACACAAATGGCATCAAGTACTTTTTGTCAGGACTGAACCTATGGTGCCAGACCTATCTATTCCCTCCCCACCACAAGCCACACTGTGCACCTCTCATCTGTTCCTCTAGTGTGCAGCCACATCCTTTAAGTGGGATCATTAGTGCATTTCTGTGATGTTCAAAGGAGCTGCCAATCCAATCCAATCAATAGCTGATCTCCTCAGCACTTTCACATCTCAGGAAGATGAAAGCTGGCTTTACACATTTCCATAGATCCAGTGTCTCAAAAGAAAAGTTCAAACACATGCTTTGGATGTGAGCATTGTCATTTAGACAAAACCCTTGAGAGATGTTAACCACATGACAGTACTGACTTTTATATCCAAATCTACAATTTCAGTTCTTAGAAAGGCAAAGGATTTTCAAGACTATTTTAATATTTCCCTTCTGCACACACTCCAAAAATACACTTCAGCTGTTAAGTGAAAAGAATTTGGTCTACTAGCTGTAAGTCAAGAGGTTTAAGATGTTTTAAGAGATAAAGCTCCCTTAAGGAAACATAACCTTCAGACTTGGGCCAGACTGGCTCTGTCCACTGGTGAACAGCACTACAGAGAGCACTGATGGTTCACTGCCCACACTTGCTCCTTGTTGTGGCCACACAAGGAACACACCTACCAACTGCTCTGCAGAACTGCACCAATGTCAAACACTCTTCCACAGCTATTCCAGCTAAGTAGTAAAGTTGTTAATTTACTAGGGCGCTGCAGGAAACCAAGACAAAAAATTCAGATTCGTTTATAAGTGAGTAAGAACTAGAGTGAAGCTTCTGGAAACAGAAACAAAGTTTTCAAGAATTTTGGCATTTAGCTAGAAAAAAATTAGGATGCGATAAATAAAGAAAATTAGCATTAGCTTTTTAATATATAAGCCTTTACATTTCAATGGTTTAGATGGATGTTAGTTCAGCAAAGTGGTTAAGCTTTAACAGGGAACAGGTGACACTGAGTAACTATCAACATAGCTGAGCCAAAGGTGCCTTTTAGATGCAAATTTCCTTATTTCAAAGAGGTAGCTTTTCTCTCAGACTTTAGGGCAGCAATGCGCTTTGAATATTTATTAAAAATATTTTGACTGATTTGATTATACTTCAAAAAATTGTAGATCACAATTTCTATCCTGCTGTGCCCCCAAAAAGTTCAAAGAAATCATCACAATTGAACAAAATGTGAATGAATTGTGTTAATTAAATGCCAGAAACATTGCTTTGGCCTGTAGCCCTTCCCATGGTAATTCAGCTGTCTGAAAACACCTCAAGCAAAATCAAAAAACTCAAGGTATGGTGTAACAAGTCATCCTGGGTCTCCCTCTACTGTTGCTAGTCACAGTGTGTACAGCAGGGCACAGCAGCATAACCACTGATAAAAACCTTCTTGTACCTTTGTTCTCAGTCAAAGCACATCATTTTCTTCCCTGTTTTTGTTCTCAGTTATTATCTGTACTGTGCTATTATTGATGTGCACCTTCACTCAGCTGCCTTTGATTCAGTAACTTTTATAAATGTTTTTATTACTTGCAGTACTACAAAGTCCTACCCCTGAAATTTTAAGATAACTTCGAAAGCTCCTGAAGTATGAAGAGTTAAGGATGAAAACTAAAGAGATTTATCTATTTATTCGTCTTCATGCAGAAACTGCTCCAATCTGAAGTAAAACTACACATTTCTTCTTTCTGCAATATAATGCAGACAGAGTAGAGATTAAAGAAATGGTCACCTCATAGTTTAACACCTTGTGTTTTGAAACTGTAATCCTGTTTGCAAATGCAAATTTTTTTCTGTCTGCCAGGTGGTGCCAGTTCTATACCTGATTTTCACTAGAATAGAAAAATAGGATTGATGTACACAAGACCAATATTGGCTCCTAGCATATTAGCATATTCTTTATCCAGAAAACCTTGAGAGCTGCTTACAAAGTTAAAATCACAATAGTTTTCAAAGCATATTTTAAAAAACACTAGCAGGAAGTTTTCACATAGAGCAGAAGTGGAAGTGGCAATGTTATAAATCTATCTTTTTAATAAGAGTTCTGTTTAATGGCCCAACACACAAATGAGTCTGGACCTAAAGTAGCTCTGAGACTGTTTTGAAACCCACCCTTATTCCATGTCAAGGGATATCATTTACAGAAAGACAGGTACTGCTCTGTGTGACTCGTGGTGCTTTAGTGCTACATCCCCCCCCGAATTTTACATCTGTAAAAACATGAAAGAGGAAAATTAGAGGTGAAGAAACACAAGGAATTTGCAATCCATTCGATATCTAAGTACTCTATGTATCCAGCTCATGATTTGAGTAATTCCAGGTTTAACCTGCTTGTGTGAGGGAGCACATGGAATATAAATAAAAGCTCCTGCAGTATTAAGCATATGACAGGAAATAAGTAAATACATATTAATTTCCCTTCCAATAAATTTCACATTGAAATCTGTTTACATGAGCTTACTTTAAAAGATTTTAAAATTAGCAGATAAAGCAGAAAACTCAAAAAGCTATTACACTAACATGTGATCCATTATCTTTCTCCAGAGATTAGTAACCTTTACAACAGAGCAGAGATACAGGAATTCAAAAAGCAGCACAGTTTGTTCTGTCTTGGCTAATGTTCTGAGTTACCTGACATTGCACTCCAAGAACTGTACCTATGTTAACATTACATTTTATATAAAAACTTTATCTTGTAAATAAAACTAACATAGCATCCAAATGAGTGTCAGTTTAGGAGCCATATGCTCATAAAAAACATTAAGTGAGGTATGGCAGCATCTCATGTTAAACGTTATGAAACACTGGAGCAAAAGAAAAATTAGAGATAAATAAAAGACATAAAACTAAACCACTAAGACATCATATTTGTCAGCACAAATCTAAAAAGCAGCAAATGGAGATTTAGTTTATATGATGGAAACAAGATTAAAAAATAATGGAAGGCATCTTTTCAAAAACAAAGACAGTATTCATTCAGTAACTACAAGGTATTCAGAGACAAGTGAGAATCAAAATAGTAACACATTTCTCTAAACAGGAACCTTTTGATACTACAATTTATAAACAATATATTACAAACTTCAGCTGCCAACAGAAAAACCATGTAGAACCCTGAACTGTCTGATCACAGTGAGAGAAAAATTATTAGGTGATGGGTATGGATGGAAAGTTTCACAAAGTGAGCAAATGCAATAATGTCATTTGATGAAGTTGAAAAGAAAAACATCCAAAACAACGTTCACTTAAATTGCATGCCTCACTAAGAAAGGCAAATATTGAAGAGGGAAGAGATAACATAGTAAGAATTAAGAATAGTGCAATCATACTGTGTAGTTTTCAATTCCTTCATACATTATGATGTTACTTGTTGCTTCTTTCTCCATATGGCAACAAGTAAGTTTTACTTTACCAGCTCTCAAGGAAGTTAAAATTCCAATCCCAAATGGGAACCAGCTGTCCCTTTACCTATGCTTATCCCTTTAACTTGGGAAACACCGTGTTTATAAACCAAGCACTTACATTTTAAATCCAGGTAAGTTCAATGGATAAAGTTCTGATCCTGGAAGCTATTCTGTGCAGTTCCCCCCCCAGGCAGCTCTGAAGTGACAAACTGTTTAGTGGGCATCTCAGCTTTCCTTGGAGCGTGCAAACATGGAGCAGGAAGCTGTCCATAGCAGCATTCTCCACTGCTGAGCACTGCAAAGCCACTAACACTGCACTGCTGCATAAAACAGTGGTGTTAAGCGAAGAGTTTCCTCTCCAAACAGAGCCCAGCTTCTTAAGACTATAAATATTGAAAAAATGAAAGCCCCTTAAAAAATGTCTTGACTCACATTTACCTTTCAAAAAAGAAAATGTCACTCTTGAAGCCAACATTAGTGTTTTAGAAAGATGAGGGGAACCTTCACCCAAAGAGGTCAAACCCCATTCTTTCGAATTCTCAATAACTCATCTTATATAAATCAAAATACAGTTTAGTGGGGACTGAAGCTGTTCAATGTAAGAGTTATCTAGGCTTTTCCACATTACATTTGCTTTCCAGTCTAGTTCCAGGCTCCATGACAGAAATTTGCTACCACACTTCACATTAATAAGAATACTCATGATACTTCAAGAGAAGCTCTCTTCCATTATTTTAAAAATTCAATAGTGACTTCTCAGCTCAGGAACTAGATGTCAAGAGCAGAACTATTGGCAGAAAGCTGGCCACTGATCTTTGGGGTCAGTACTGGTGTACAAGCACTGATGCAATGAGGGGGTTGAGCTCCCTGCAGGAATGAGTCTCACGCCTGAGAAGTCAGGGCTCTGCCTGCTGGGGCTCCACTGCTGGAACAGCCCAACTGCAGAGTCTGCATCCCCAAGAGATTCCCACTAGAACTGGCAACCCACGAAGTCACAGAGCTAATAAAGTCACCTTCCTCCATCTCATCTCAATTTCATGCTCTTTTATGACCTAGGGTGGGAAAACAGAAAAAAACAAGTCTAAGTTCAAGAAACTACACTACCTTAAACAAGTTGATTTGACCTTCTCAGCAAAAAAGCACAATCATATCTACACTGGCACATTCCCAAAGAACTTGTGCCAACCCCAGCATTTATTTTCTTGGCTTGTTGAGTAATTCCACCTTAGTTGGCATTTCAGAAAATTTTCTAACCAAATATAGCCACAGGTCAAATTATATTACCTATTCTTCACCTGCCATCATGCAATTTGCTGCATGAAGACTTACTCAGAGACTGACTTAATTTCAGACATATTAAGCATACAGTATGAAAATAATTGAAATAAAATCTGCTGACAAAATATAAATATAATATATTTGACAACCATTCCTTTTATCCAAACTGACCCACTAAAGTAGTTTATGGATGAAACCATGGATAGTATTTGTTATTCCAAGAAAACTTCTGCCCATTCCTCTATCCCTAATTTCTATGGATTCTTTAATCCAACAGAACCTGCAAACGCCTACTTAACTTCTATTTTTCATCATCTTCAACATAAAATTAATGAACTGCAGTTCTACTAGACCTTACTATTTCTGTTCTTAGGAATGAGTAAATTGAATATGCTCTGAGAGAGGATAAACATTCAAGACAAGAAGTATTTACTTATCACTTGAGAAAATAATCCAAAACTTTCCTATATTTCTCGAAGAAAATCAGGTCTGATAGGAGAGAAACTGTATGAGTTTATTAGCAAAGCAAATTCCAGGAGTTTCTCCTTAAGAATACATACTGCCCACGCTCCATAATTTCTGGCCTATATTCATTCAGATATAAGGACCTTAGAAGTTTGTAAAATCGGCTCAGTTCCAAGCAATACTTCATGTATTTGTCCTCCTTCTATTTTTAAGAAGTTGGGAATAAATTATCATGCAGATTTTTTATGGGAAGTGAGGCAATGAAAGGTTAAGGAACTTACTTTTGCTTGCACAGTACATTGAACCAAGTGTAGAACTCACTGAGTGAATCTCACATGCTCACACCTTAAACATTGCACTGCCATTCCCCAGTGCATAATCCTTCACCTTTTTGATAAGATACACAACTACCCTTTTCACCTCAGCCTTCCACCCCACCTCCTGAGATTTGAACAGTCTGGTTATATGATTTCTATATCTGCAATTCTCTCTTCCTGCAATATAAGATCTATTGTCCTCCTCTGCCTTTATTCCTTACTTGTGTAAGGAAGGTGGGTCTTGAGGTCTCAGGTGCTGCTTTACAAGCACAGAATAATCAAATTATTCAATGTCAGGATTAACACAGGGCAACTCTTTTTTTTTTTTGGTTTAGTTCCTGAACCTCATACACTACTTGAAGGAAGTTCTCTCTTACCTTAAATTGTGCAGAACACATCCACACATTTAAAATGTTAAGAATTACTTTAATTCCTCAGGCAGTGCCTTATATTCTGTTGTGACTTTAGGACTCACTCTGGGAGTAAAAAGATGAATGTTTTGTCACATAACAGACCTTTTTTTTTTTTCTTTTAGTTAACAGGCCCATTAACTTCTTTAACTTACATAACCTTCACTGAATTAGCCATCTAATAAACAAGAATAAACTGCACCTAAAACTGAGTAACATTAATGGACTTGCACTACAAACATGAGTTCAGTGTAGGTGAGGGGTGAAGCATTCAGGGAGAACAGAACAGCGAAGGAGAGAGGCTTCTAATTCCATTCCTCACCTATTCATCTGTTACTTTGAGGGCTTTGGTCACATGAGGAAGAAGCTCCATTTCTGCTTAGGTGTGTTATATTGATGTAAATGCCACAGTGATAATGTAGCCTTAAAACCTGAGGTGAACACAGAGCATCCTCTGTTCCACAAAGCTCATCTCTAATGATAACTGAACCATCTGAAAGCATACATTATTCAGATTGCCATTCAGTGTTCCTTTACTAATCTAAAGAAAAACACCAGGCTTATGTGAAAACTGATAAGATGGAAGAAATCCGAATAAGCTTTCACAAATTTTATGGTGATTTTAACTCATTTAGTCACAAGACCACAATATAGTAGTCCTTATGAAACCAGAAAATCTCTTACTAACGATATGCAGGGACCTTATCTTTCCAGTACTTCAAAATAAGCTTAATTTCAACCTACTGGCCTTCTAAAGGAAAAAAATAGAAGAGATTAAGTAGAACAGGTAAGTTAGACATTATCTTGCCAACGTTGACAAGATTAGACAATAAATAATAATCAAGAAAAACTTGATACAGTGTTTTCAAAATTTGTTCAAGTGTGCTCGACAATTTAATTAAAACAGCAATATTTCCTTTTCTGTTCTATTTTCTCATTCTGAGATTCCAGTGGGATGAGCTATAAAACAGTGATTTTGTGCTGGATCTCTACATCCAGTGGGCACCACGAACAATCCTGAGGTCTGCCAAAGATGACCAAGAAAAGATATCACATATACATTTTTACATCCAGCATAACCAGCTATTTTTTCCTACCCCAGGAAATCCATAGTATGTTGAAAAATACCAGCCAATGTACTCCTGGAGTTTTCTGGTAACACCAATTCCAATTACACCAACAAACTTAAATGGCAATTCTTAATGCTTTGTATCTGGGCTTCACCCTCCAACATATTTCACTGAAGATTTAAGCATTCAAATATATTTTAACAACCCTGACTTCCATAACGACTCTTCCAAAGTGAAAGAGGCTAAAGTTTATTTTTTAATAGCAATGCAAACAAAAGCACTACAGAAGACTAGTATTCTCTAGTTCATAAGAGCTTTCATGTTTGTTATTTAAACAATACTACATTTATGTCAATAACTTCTGATTGTCAATTGAGTATTAAACCAAGAAAAAACTGGTTTGCAGCCTCTGTTTGCATGCTGGAAAGATCTTGGGTATAATTTTCAGCCAGAGCCAAGGACACCAAGAGTTGCAAAAAAGACCCATTTCAATTGTAAATGTTACTTTCAAACAAGTCTTATTTCACTCCTGGCAAACCACTTTCTACTATCTGTTATTTGCTATGTTCACTGAAGTAGACAGGAATTTTCTAAAAAACATAATTTCCAGGAAATAAACTGACTAAAGTACTTTCTTTTCCTCCTAACCTTATTTAACAGAACAAAGCTGGCATGCTCACAGTCCATCTGTGGAAGATTTATGTCTGTATATCTATCAGCTTTCCCATTATTACCTTTTTCATCAGCTAATTTCAAACACACTTAAGAGCAAGATGAGAATCACAAATATTTCAGGATTGGGTAACTACATCATGCCCTTTTTGTCTTTTAAACTAGAAATGAGGAGATACCACTCAAGATTATGCCACAGTGACACAAACCAGCTGCTCACTCAGATTCTCACTGATACAGCAATTTAGAAAGGAGAAGCCTTTACCCTGACCCACAGAAGCCTCTGCCATGAATGGCCACGTTGATGGAAAGGTCACTAAAATCAGATTAATTTGTTACTGACTTCAGCAAGCTTTGGGTCACACCTACGGCCTCCAGAGAGGGTTACTTTTTGTCCTACCCATCTGAAAGCCAGAAGTGGTGTTACAGGGAGAAGTGTCATTAAAAAGCATATTTAATATTTATCATTTAAATTATCTGGCAATACTCATTATCAATATAGTGATAGTACCAGTACCAAAACACGGCAGTGAGAATTTCTGTGTATCTCTAGACTGCCTGACCAAGAGATGAGGCCAGCAGCTCCTGTATACATGAAGAGCTTTTTATATCTGCTCTGTCACAGAGCTGAAGGAACCAGTTGGCAACATCAGTCATCATGCACAGCAACTATATAAACACATGGAGACTGAAGGGCTTTAAAGCTAATAAACATAAGCACAACCACTTTTCATGGCAATTAAAACTATTCACTCATTAAGTAGCTAGCAGAATTTATTCAACATTTTAATTTCTGCAGCGGAATTATTAATAAGTTAAAACCTCAGAAAACTGCTCTGAACCACTTATGAGGGCTTTCCCAAGTACCTTTCACTTATGAAGTAGGAACTTGTCAAAATTTGATGTGAACTGTCAAATTCACATCCTAAATAATGGGCTAATAGATCTATTGCCTCAATTTTGAAACAAGAATGATTATCTTATTTCACATCTATCTTTTATATCTGCAGAAGTTCCACAGAAGTAAATAAAAAGAAATCTTATGTTTGATTAAATAATAAACTAAATATTATTTTGCTTAGCTACAGATTCTTTTTGTAGCAATGCCTCAAGTAAAAAACAACATTCACTTTAGCCTAGTCTCTACTAGGCTGAACCTAGAACTTCCTACTTTACTTGCACAATTATGAGTTTCACTCCCTACTTTTACAGTGCTACAGACAAGCAAAAACATTACTATTTACAGATGAAGAAAATGATAGTAACTTATTATTTAAATCCAGTAGTCACGAAAAACTTCAATTTAATGCAAAGTAATACATAGAAACATTAAATAATCAGACCACAGGCACCTAAGCATCTCATTAATAAGACAAAGTATTGAAAGGTTTAAAGCCTTTATCTCAACAGGAAATAATCTGAATACTTCTCCAATTTTACAACATTGCAGAAAGCACATCTCAAATTTGCAGGATGTGCAAATTAACTTCTGCAGCCTGCCTGGAAATTCAGGTTCCTTTTTATGAAGGCAAAAGGAGTAAGAGAAGAAAACCTACAAGTCTGCTCTTGAGATCTGTTATGGCTCAGCTGAAGTTACTGACAGAGGAAAGGCTCTAAACCAATAGATCCCAGTATTGATACCTGATGCTATCAGTAAAAAGGCTTTGGTCTCTGACTGGTTGTAAACAGATGACTGAAGACTTCTAGTCAAGTGTTCATTTGGTAAAAGTGCTCATATAGCCAGTCACAAATTAAGGGAATCTTCTGGGATTCACCTAATCCATAATCCATGCTGCCTGTAAAAGCATTTTACAGGGACAGCCCTCCAGCAACACTGAGGCCAGGCAACTGTTCCACACATCCTGGTTCATTCCTGTTACATCCTTGGCAAAAAAAGGGAAGAGTGCAATCAAGAAATATGGGATCTGGAGTACAACAATTTATTCACAAATTTGGAATTAAAATGAGGATCAGATTACATTAATTATTTCTTAGACTCTTTAATCTGTAGTCTATTTGTTTCATTTAAAAATACATATTTGAAAGAACAAATGCTGTACCAGCATTACCTCTCATCACTTGAAGACTGAATGCTGGTACATTTTCCTGCAGATAAAGAAACTGCCATCTCCATTTTCACATCCTATGCCAAAACCAATTCAACATGAAGTTTGTACTTTAAAACATTGGGAAGGCAGAAAATAAAACCCATGAATTTGAGAGCATCTCAAGCTAAAGATCTGGAAAATAATTAGATTTCCATTGGATACTCTTTGAGTACATTTTCCCACAATCTGCAGGCAGCTCCCAGGCAGGAGGACTTCTGTGAAGTCCTCTGCACTTGCTGCTCACTTGCACTGTCTCCATTTGACACAAACACACAGGATTTTAGCCAGGAGGTGTGTGAACAGGACTACACTTAACATTCCTGTCAGATTCATATCCTCCCATTCACTCACAAACTATTATGCAACTGTCCAGAGATCTGTTGACTCAGAGGCTCAACAGCTTCTGCAGCAATTTGGGGTAAGAAAATAACCCCAGCTCTCATCTGTTTAGTTAAACCTACAAGGTCTGCATAAAGCAGTACAGCATAACATTTAGGACCAAGAAAAAGAGGCTTTTGTTGCAATTTCTGGTGAAATGAGGAATGGAAACATAAATGCTCATACAGGCAATTCAAAGGCAAGGAGCTTGGTTCAATTTTTATTTGGAATTTATCTCAATCAATTCTTTAAGCAAAAGGTAAGAACTGTCAAGTGCCTCATGTGGTATGGCTCACAACTTAAAATGAAACTTTCTGAACCAACTGTAATTCCATTTTGCAGTTTGTTTCAAAAGCAAATTGTCTTCCCAGAAGACAGCTTACCACAGAAAGGAAGTGCTCCTCTGTACAGACCAACTTTCCTCTTGAGTGGGTTGTCTAATGGAGGCTCAAACTCTGCACTGGAGGCACTCCAGGGTTACCCTGGATTGGAAGGGCTGGGGCAGACAAGGGCAGAGCTATCCAGAGCCCTGGGAGGATCCCTGATTTGCAGCTTCCCTGCTCCTTCTCTCTGCTCTGCACAGCTGGTAAGGAGACTGGGATGTAAGCTGGGGACAGTTTCTGAGGGAATCCAGCACCTGCATCTCCTGGGAATGTTTTAGCCCCAACTTTTAGCTAGTACTTCAAACAATATAATGGATTAAAGCAGGAAGTACTGGATTCTTATCTTAGATCCCTTTTCTCAATTTTAAAATCTGACACATAGAAAATTACTCCACCTGCTATGAAATTGCTAATACACACCTTAAAACAGTCAATTGCTTTAGGAAGGCACAACACAGTGTTTATTATTACTCTTATCTGTAATAAAAATAAACTGTTAAAATTTATTTATGTTTTAGAAGCAGCTTAGAAGAAATTAAATCAAGTTGTTTATCTCCCTGAGTTATACTTCACAGATTTTAAATAGATATTGATACCTGTCATGGACACACGGTTGAAAATGACCTTGGTGTGCAGTCCATTAATCATACTGACAGCTCCTACCACACAGTTATTGAGGTTTTTTCTACTTCTCTCTCTCTTCAGATGCAGTCCTAAGACAAAAACCTCCTATGAAATTAATGAAGTTAGTGAAACTTCTGGTTGTGAAGACAAAAAGTTATCTTTTAAACCACCCCAGAGATTTTTTTTTCAACTGATGCTACTCAAATGCGAATCTTCTGATAGCACCCCACATGCTATATGAGAGTAAAGAAGATACAGTTTCTCTTTTATTATTGCAAGTACCACTTTCATGCCTGCTAGAACTCATCCTGAAGCATGCCATTTTTAATTTCCTCTGGCAAACTAACTGTGATCAACTGCTCACCGATGAGCACATAAGAACACTGGAATGGAGGACACAGATAGTGTCATAACTCTTGCCTCCAGAAAGGATTTGAATCAAACAGAAATGTGGTACAGACCTGCTGAGTTTGACAAAGTGCCTGTAAACTGTACACGATTTCAGTCATAAAATCGTGCAAAATAAAACTCCCTCGTCATCTTATATCTTAAATATTTAAAGACTAAGAAATTTAACATGCTGATTTAGTTATTCTCTGCATTCAACGCACACCTTGTTAAGTATCTTGCCAAAATCCAGTCTGGTTTAGAAAGGAGGGTAGGTATGGTACTGCCATTGCCTCAAATACCACAGTGTGACTGAGCCCCTGCAGAGATCCACGTGGTTCTCACACTGTCATGTCCCATGCTCAGCTTCAAATTCATCCACAAGTGTGCCACAAACAGCCTGATACTGCAAGCAGCTGACAATTGAGTGTGCCTGTAAATCAGAGGGAACACAGCTGAGAGCAGGAGAGGAGCTGAGCACATTCACCTTAAGATCTAAACCTACACGCTTGAGCAAACTGGCTAATCACATTCTTCATTTAACCTCTGTGTTTGTGCAATGATATCCCAACCTACAGAGTAAGGTGGAAATAATTACCTGATAAGGCCTAATAGCCACAATACCTCTCACCATCTTCCTGCCTATGCATTTACAAAATTTAAGAAGCTCTACAGAAATTGAGCTCTAGCTAATGAGAAAATGCAGATGACTGAAATCAAATAGTAGCTCAAAGCTGACACAACCACTGAGAATACTGCAGTTCTGTGAACTGAAAATTAACACCAAAATAGAGGTTTTCCATAAACCACCTATGCTATGGACAGAAAACCAAATCAGCAGGCTTGTTTCTGAATCCATGTGTGAACAGCCAAAGAACAAACTGGCCTAAGAATCAGCTCTCTTCTTGCTTTTTTTTTGCCCCCATATCACTATCAAGGATCTTTGCTCTCTAGACTACAATTATAAACCATCCTCATTACAGATAAAACCCAGCCTTATTAGTGGTCCCTAAGAGAACCTCTTCAGATTCTTAGGACAGAGAGCAACGTTAAATCAAGATAAAAACTGAGCACCAGTTGCCTGAAGAGTTTACGTGAGTTAAAGAATCTGTGACTAATCCCTCTGCTGACAAATACAAGTTATATTACTTTCCCACTAACCTTGTAGCACAGCCCATAGTGGTTAGAGAGATTCCCACAGCGATAAAGCAACTTCCTGGTTATTCCTGGCTTAGGGGCATTGGCCTCCCACAAGTCTAAAAAGAAAAAAAAAAAAAACCCAGTGTTTTCCATTAGCAGCCCAAACCGATAGAAAATAAAAAAGCCATTTAATTCTTCTAAAATGAACCTAGTTCAACAGTACAGCACACTCTCTATCCTGCTCTGAAAGCAGATCTCACAAAATTTAAAGCAATATTCGGAAGAGATGTTGCCTGAGCTATATTAAAAGGATGGACTTGAATGGACCAAGATACAGCAAAATCAAAAGCAGTCGAGCAAAGTAGATACATCTCAAGGTGTTTTCCAACCTCAGTGATTTCACGGCTCTATGAAAGCAGACACGTTCACAGCTTTACTCCGAGCCTCTGTCCGCTCTCGGCAGGGCAGTCACTCAAACACAGGTGGGAAAGCTGGGTTCTCCCCACAGGCTCCTTTCCCCGTGAGTGCCGAACACTGTGTGTGAGCACGCCCTCACGGCACTGTACTTGCGCTAAGAGAGGCCTCGTTTTTCACGCGGCTGAAGGGCGGCACGTGAAGGCTGCTTGCCCCGGGCTCTTCACGGCCCGCGGCGCACGCAGCCGGCGCAGGGCCGGGCGCTGTGGCACCGGGCCGGGCACTGGGGCGGCGGCCGCGCTCCCGGCGGGGCGGGCCACGGACCCCGCCTCACGGACGGGAAAGGGAAGGGGAAGGGGCGGAGCGCCGGGCGCGCACTGCGCAGACGCGGCCCGGCCCCGCCCCGCCAGCCGCGCCCCCTCCCCTCCGCGAATCCCGCCGGGGGCGGCGCGGCGCGCGGGGCGCAGGCGCGCGGGAGGCGCGGAGAGCTCCCGCCCCCCGCGCCCCGCGGGCGCGCCGCCCCCCCCGCAGCCCGCGTTTAAAGGCGACGGCGGCGGCGCCCGGCGCCTCCTGTGACAGCGGCAGCGCCGCTCCGATCCTTGTTTGTGGCGGCCGCCGCCATGTACCGCTACTTGGGGGAGCAGCTGGCGTCCCGCCTAGCCGCCGGCTCGGTGCTGGCGGGCGCGGAGCCGAGCGGGCCGGCGGCGGCGGCGGCCGGAGGGGCGGTGGTGGCGGCGGCATGGGGCGGGGGCCGGTGTCCGCGGCGGCACTACTGCGAGGCGGCCAAGAAGGAGGACGACCCCAACTTCTTCAAGATGGTGGAGGGGTTCTTCGATCGCGGTGCCAGCATCGTGGAGGACAAGCTGGTGGAGGGGCTGCGCACCCGCGAGAGCATGGAGGAGCGGCGCCACCGCGTCCGCGGCATCCTCCGCATCATCAAGCCCTGCAACCATGTGCTCAGCGTCACCTTCCCCATCAAGCGCGACAACGGCGAGTGGGAGGTGATCGAGGGCTACCGGGCGCAGCACAGCCAGCACCGCACGCCCTGCAAGGGAGGTGAGACCCGCCGCCTCCCCGGGCCGCGGAGGGCCGGGCCGCCGTGCCCCCGGCCAGCCCCCCCGTCCCGCCGCGCCTGCTGGCCGGTGAGGGCAGGCGGCTGCCGCCCGCGGTATCCGACACCCGAGGGAGGCAGGAGCAGGGCGGTTCCTCCGCAGCCATTCAGCGCTCCGCCGTCCCGGCCCCGCGGGTGACCCCCGGGCCAGCCCCGGTGTCGGGTGTCGCGGCTGCCGGTCGGGCCCTCGCCGCACCCACCGCCGCGCTGGCCCGAAGCGTGGCGAGGATCCCCCGCTTAATTTTAACGCGAAACGAAAAGAGCTCGATAGTGTTTGTAGGGAAGCGTGGGAGCACCATGCTAGAAGTGCCTGCTCGAGTCAGCTGGAGGAGCCACTGTCCCTTTGCACTCCGCCTGCGGTGTTTGCGAAAACCTAGCGTTTACACAGAACCGTAGAGAAAAATAGCAAGCTCTAATAACAAGTTAACCGTGTTTCCAGTTACCGGCTGGATACATAGTTAGACAAAAGTGATTTTTCTGGAAGTAGCTAGCCCGAGGTAGGTGAGACCTACGACATGCCGAGGGACCGAGAGGGTGAATCCCTCTGGAGCTGAGCAGAGCCGGGCTCTCTTGGGATCGGCCGTGGTCTCAGAGGAATCAGACTCCCTTTTAGTCTGGAATAGATGGCATTTCCTTGAAAAACAAATACAGATGTCCTTCAGCATAACTTGCTCAAGAGCTCTGATCTTTGTGGATATTTGAGTATTGGAAACCATTTCAGGTCTGTGACTCAAATCAGAGCTTCTGTAAACACCTTTTTTTTTTTTTCAGTGTACATCAGCTTTATGGTAAATCATAACGCTTACAGAAAGCGATTTCTTAGACATGAGGTCCTCTGACTTCAAGACTAGTTTAGGAAGGGTGTTCTTAGGTAAATGTGTTTGTGAGAATCAGTTCAGCTGGTGTATATATATGACACGACGATTTCTTTCTGCAGCACAAATAGTGTGTCCTGTTAATGTGATTCCTAACATTCCAAAATCAAATATCCAGTGAGTGTCCTGTGACATGCTAAATTCTTACCCAGAAGAGGCTAACTCAACTTTTGGTTGTTTACTTGAAGCAAGAATCAGACTTCGTTGTAGCTGAAGTTGGGCGTGGCCGAAGTTTACTTTGTGTGAATCTACTGTTCCATGCCATTGCTATAATTTCTTTTAAAATACTGATGGATATCACACTGCTGTTGTATCACTGCTTCAGTTAAGTAACTCTTTGCTGCTGCTTACAACAAGTCATTTGCTGTACAGCCTGTGTTACTCTTAAAAATCTGCATGCATAACAAAATGCAGTCCAGTGGCAAATGAAGTAATAACATAATATTAATATATGATAGCTTCTAATATTTCACATTAGTATTGCTCATAAGTGAAGGAACTAATGTTTACACAACAAATAATTATAAAATGCACTGTACATGAACAAACCCCACCAACTGGGTGATTGGACACTCTCTGTTCTGACAGCTACATTTCTAAATTTTCACCAGAATTTCTTTATTTTCCATGACATTTGTTATGCCTGTCTGCACTCACACTGAACCGAACGCTGGAGCACTTATAGGCAATTGAAAATGACAGCTAAAGAAAACAGAAGTCTGGTTGTCCTTTTCTTCCTGTGTTGCTCCCCACCCCCTCCAAATTTAGGGAAGGAATTGCAAATGATACTTCTTTTCCATTCTTAAACACAAAGATCATTAATGGATTTCACCTTCTACCGCTCTCTAGGAATTTGCTCACTATCAGGTGACAGATCTGAATTTGTAGTAAATTTGTATGGGATACATGATAAGCATGGATCAATTGCTTGAAACCTGCTATGAAAAAGGTATGAGGAAGTAGAACATTTCTACTTTAATGGCAAAGGAGTGGTGAAGATATTTCTGCATTTATAGTGCATTTGATCCACCTCAAATGCACCAACTTGAGCTTTTGTTCAAAAGGGATTTTTGAACTTAAATCTTAGTAGAGTCCACAGGGATAAAAGCACAAAGTTCAATGAAGTACAGCTCCATGTAACAGTGTGAAATAGGGAAACGTGCTGAAGTGAGTGTTCCACACACTGTGGACCCCAGTGTCCAATGCAAGTGATTCACAACATCAAGAAACAGCAAGGGACATAAGAGCCCTCTTTAAAAGAAGAGGTGAGGTTGACAAATGAAAGGCTTGCAAAGAAATTAGGAGGAGCACAGTTTCCACATCTTTTCACGTGCAGAATTGTGACCTTTAACTTTGCGCTTCCTGAAAAGTAAGATTTGGTAAAACAAAGTTACCCGTTCTGCCTTTTCTTTTTTGAGTGTGTGTGTATTTGGTACTAAGAAAGAAATGGTATTTAGTTACTGCCAGGTGACTGCTAGCAAGTGGGGATGCTCTGTCATGTCTGTTGTTCTTTCAAGGATCTTTGTGCTTTAAAAGCTCATCTCTTCTATTTCTTGAGGTTTACGTAAACTGAAGGATAAGAGGTGCTGGTTAGAGAATATTAAATACTGTTCTGTATGCAGATTAGACAAATGATCAAAGAGCACTTTAGGATTCAAGTAGGAAATGTAGGAGTAAAAAAGTTTTTAGGTCTTGTAAAGGCTGTCCTCCTTTAATCGTTCCTAAGTTTTTCAGTACATTCATACCAAAATACTTCATTAGCAGTTGTATGTTACTTCTCTATGCCTTTGTTTATAAGGATACTTCCAGATTTAACCATGAATTAATGAAGAATTTATACTGTAAATCAAAATTTAAAATCTTGATTTAAATGCCCTAAACTTGGAGACAGCTGAATTACTCAAAGAAAGAGTCTAAATAAACATTTTAATTATATGCACTTTAGCAGCACTTCCTTATTTCTACTAAACGTTTGTAGTTAACAGTATAACATTTAGATAATGTTCGTTCTGTCAGAGATATCTTCAATTTCTTTGCCTGCTCATTCTCTTCTGGAGCGAAACCTCAATCCCTGTTTAGTGGTCCAGCCCAAATGTGAAAATTGCTAGGCTCTAAATGCAAGGTTTATCTTTATAAATCTCACATGTGCATGCAAATGATACCTGCTGGTACAAACCAGCAGTTCCTTGACTACTAGTGCTTTCATACCTCCTCTGTGCTGGCTTCTCTTTTGCCTGCAAAGCAGAAATACCACAGAGGAGTGAATGCCATGAGAGGACTGAAAATACCAGTCCTGAGTGGATGGATGACTGTGGCCTGATACAGCTGCATCAGGGCAAATCCAAGATCAGTCTTACATTTTTTTATAGGCAAACTCCTACACCTTGGTGAGAAACTTGACTGTCGTAGTTCTAGTCAAGGAGTACAATGATCTTAATACCCTAATTCTAACAATCAAAAGGATTTTTAATAAAAATAAGTTATTTAAAGACTTATCCTGCTTTCTTCTCTCCCCCCAAAGCACATGTAAGAACATAAGTCAGCTTAGTTGTGTTGGGCGTAGCTGTCACTGCACAGCAGTGCAGGTGATTCTTCACTGGGTAAAGAAGTTTTTCTGGAAAAGAAGTGTGAGGTACTGAAACGTGCTTTCTTTCCAGTTTACAACTTTTGGTCGTTTTCCACCTTATTGAGAGAACCCAGAAATAACGCTTCTTGTTGAATCTTGTGGTGCTTACCTATTTAAATGTTGTAGAAGTTAATCCTTAACTCTGCTTTGGGGGTTGCAAACTCTTGCAAGTTAAGAAGGTGGTGATTCTTTTTCTTAGCAGTGCTTCTCTGTTGTACTTCAGGAATCTTTACACAACAGTCATAAATAACCCCATTTAAATGCAGTCTTGCAGTATGTCCAGCATGCAAATCCAGGTTTTAAGGACTCCATCTTCTGTAATGTAACTGTTTGCTAGAAAGGAAAAATCAGTGAAATGCCTCCTCATCACACTGATAATATGGAATAAGCAGGTTTCTTGTGTGTTGGAGCTCAGGTTGCTTATGCTCCAAATGCAGTATTTATACAACTGGGCTGATGCTGCCTGCTAGCTGAAGTAATGCTGTGGGTCACATCACTCTTTCCTTTGGTGATGTGGTGACTTGCATGCCAGTGGCCAGTACTAACAGGAAACCACAGCTGCTCTCGTTCACTGCACTGACAGCTGCCTAAAGAAGTAAAACAAACCAAATAGGGTACAGGAAATGAGATGTCTGAATACAGATGACTTTGTTGGAAAGTACTCTGGCAGTTGCTACTTAATAAATTCTTCTAAATAATTTCATTAGGTTCTATGGGATGTGTTGAACTGGTTAAAGTATCTTTTATGAGGTTGCTGATGGCTATCATTAAATGGTCGTTAAATTTATCATTAAATTTATCATTTAATTAGATTTCTATTCATTAAATGGAAAACAAACTTACTGAATTTTTACCTGTTTAGTAGTATGGAAGTGATTCTATGTTTGTTAGGCAGCATTTGCTATGGGAATAATGCTGTTAAATGGTTTTAAACCTTTTTCAAGACTTTCCATTTTAACCAACTGTCCAACAGGTCTGTTATAAATGAAACCAAATGAATCAGACCCAGAAACAGCCTAACTTTTGTTTGTGCTCACTCAAATTGCTGTAACCGAGTCTCAGCTGCTTCCTCGGTTCAGAAAGGCTTTAAAACCATCTTTAGTTCTGGACTCGATTTAGTACAACTTTCATTTACAGAGGAATTTTGAAAAGCTCTGTCAAACAATACTTCAGAGTTCACTCTTTTGTGTGAAGACAAATGAGTCTTACTTCGTTTGTTCAATTGACTTGGAGGTGGATGAATTTGATTTCCTGTGTGGTGCTGCCTTGGCTGGTCAGTGGAAGGAGCTATTCTGCACTCCAAAACTTTCCTGTTGTCTGGTCTTGGCCGCTTTTATTCTGCCTGTCAGGATTTATCCTCTTGCTTGGCTCATGAGTTCGTATTAGTGAGTTTCTTACTGCATAAGGTGACTTCTGTTCATGCCACCCTTGCTGCAGTTGCAGAGGTCCAAGGCTGGCACCGATCTCAGTGCCCAGTCACAAAATACCCTCTGCTGCAGACATTATAGTGTTTAAAACAGTGTACATACCTGATGATGGAAACCTTACTTGCAAAAGAAAAACCTGTACATGCAGGACTTGGGCCAGTACAACCCCATGTGCTGTCTCAGCATTATTTATTCCTTTTCTAGGAGGATAAGGAGTAGTGCAGTAAGGTATTTTGGAATCAGCAGAGCTGTTTATCTTGGGGTTGAGTTAGTAGTTTTGCTTTTTTTAAATCATGCATGAGTGCAAGTTAAGAGCTTGTGCCTTTGGCCTAGGGTCTTTCCAGTAAGACATGGAAATGTACCCCATGGACCATGCAACAGATGGAACTGTAACATGGACTGTCTGTAACCTGAAATAAACCTTGGACACTGATCTAACTCCAAAGGAGTGTGAGAGGGTTTTTTGGGGGGAAAAAAGGTAATTAGCCTAATTGTGATAACACTTGCCACACTAAAGCTTATACAAGTGCCTTACTTTTGTAGAATCATTAAAACTGGGAGAGACCTCTGACCAATTTTTGTAGGTTTCTATTCTCTTATTGTAGCTTATCTAACTTCTCATTTAGTGCAACAGTGGATATACATTTAAATTGCAAATTAAAAACAAGGAAAGGAATGTGTCTCTTGTCTTTTACTGTCTTTTAATATGCTAGTTGTAATGTGAACCATATCAGATTTTTGTTTTTACCTTTGATTTCTTGTAAGAGGCTATGCCTAGCTCTTTTGGCTGTGAATCTTTTTAGTCTCAGCTTTTTCATATAGTCAGCTCATACCATTGCTGCGGTAGCCAGCTTTGTCCTTGATCTTAAATAGTTGTTTCTCCTTGCTACTGTTGGCTCTTTGTCTATTTATAGAGAGATCATACCTCTCTCAGCATTGGGCTTTCTGCATAAACACGTGTTGGGGAGAGGAATCTCCTGTGTGATAGTCTCCCTCCTGTTCTCTGGGTGATCCTAGCAAGCACTTTTTTGATGCATGAATTGCAACAATCTTGTTAGGAGTTAGACTCTTAGAAGGAGCACAGAGTTTGCCTGCCTCATGTCAGCACTGTGGTGGCTTCTTGTTTTGTGGCTCCTATGGCATTTGGACCAGCCAGGGCCAACTTGTTATTTCCGCCCTCTGCACACACCCCCCTGCACATGGTAATAATAATATCTGTGTTGAAGCAGTTTACTGTATCTCCCTGTTTCTGTCCTTGTTACTGCTGTGCTGAGTGCACTTTAATGAGTGACCTAATCCTTTACATGGGGCTGAGGTACTTCTGTGGGTGAGAGACTTTACTTCATAGCCACATCCTAAGTGCATAAATTCATGTCCTATCTGCTTGCCTGGTAGTGTACTAAATTTGCTGTATCCACATTTAAAACACCAAGTCTTATCAATGCACCAGAGGTCATTTTTGAATAGAGAAAATTGTTGGCTTTTCTCATCATGGACTGAAATATATGTATATGTTTAAGCATATTTCAAGTGCAGCTTATTAAAGCATACAATAAGTGGTATACTGAAGTATTCTGTGTGGCTGAGTACCTTATGGTCATTTTATATATACTGGTGCTTAAAGGAAAGCAATGGAGTGTTTCTATAAGGGAAAGTCTGTCCTGCCCCAGCTTTATAGCTGGCTAGTGCTGTGTAGGAAGAGATAAATATTTTATCTCCTCTCTTGGCAGTTAGTGAATTGAATTGAGGAATTAGTGGTTCTTGTTGCTGATTGGTGTACAGTGTTCTTGTTTTCCAGTACTGAATTACTCATCTTGCTTTGTTACGTTTTTCTGGAATTTCTTTGTCTTCAATAATTACAAATTGGTCACTGTGCTGTTTACCACACTTTCCAAATGGTTAAATAAGGCTCAGCAGTTTCATTCTTGGGAAGGCTGGATTGTTTTTCTGAGTCTAGAAAAATGTGTGTGTTCTGAAAGGGCTTAAGAATTGCTTGGACAATATGTCCCTACTGAGTTAGGTGTCAGTGAATACTTAGTTTGATGGTAGTAAAATGACAATTGCACTTGCTTACTTATCAAACATGAAAATACTATACATAATCCAGAGTCAAAACATTAAGGATCTAAGGCACTGCAGTAAGTGCTGGGGCTGATTTGTGGATTTTGTGGAATCCATAGGTGAGCTTCTATACTGAAGCTCCTTCAGACTGTGGATTTGGACTCCAGCCTGTGGACAGGGTCAGGCAAGCTGCTAACCCACAGAGCTGCTGCAGACTCCAGTGCTGCTGACTGGGGGATGAACCTGCCTGCAGTCAGTCCTAGAAGAGGAGATCATGACATCTGTGCTGCTGTATGGGTAGGGTAGGATAGCTGCTGCTCTGGAAGGCTTCTTTTGATGAGCAAACACTTTGCAGTTAGAGGTGAGCAGAACAAATGCACTATATTAACAGGAATTGTCATCTGTAAAGGAACCAAATTAGTTCCAAAGTTCAGAAGAACATGACAACCAGACAAAAACACTGAAGTCAAAGCAGGACAAAACCCTTGGTTAGATATTAATAATTTAGGCTGAGATGCAAATGTGTTCGATGTTCTGGGGAACTTGAGAGACTTACTAAGATTTGCAAGATATTTAGTGCAGGAGGAGTAGGTTTCCAAGTGTTTTGCTTTGAACTGTTGCTATGGCAATTGTTTCGGGTTTTTTGAGACTTTGAGTACCTCGTGCTGGTTAGTAGTGAGGGCACATGTAGGTAGTGCCATTTAGGATCACTCCACAAGCAGCTCAGAAAATAGTGACACGAGCTGCCCTAAATAGATTTGTAGGCGTAATAGAAAGGCAGTAGTCATCCGTGAAAAGCTGCTGGTTCTGTACACCACATTTTCTAAGGCAGCATAATAAACACACTTAACATCACAGAACATACTGAAATCTGTACAGTGTAAAATCTAGTAGGATGTATAATCCAGTTTTCTTGGAAATCAAGGTCTTTGTTATGGGTATGATAGTACACCCCTTATTACAAAATGATAAAATCATTAAAATGGTAACTGACTGCTATTACTGTAGAATCCAAAGTAGCCTTGCTGATAAAGACTACTTTGATATGAAGAGGTATCTGAGTGAAGTATAATATCTCCATAATACAGATTGTAAAAAAGCAGTTTTAAAAGCTTAGACACTGCAGTGCAGTAATAAAGCCTTCTCTATATACTGACCAATACTAAAAAATTAAATGAAAACATTTCCTCATGTACAAGCCTTTGTGCATAGAAAAACAAAGTCACTCTTAGCATACTGTTTGACTTCGTAGGGTGTGGTAAGGAAAGAGAATTCTCAACGAGAACAAGAATTCATATGTTTTCCAATGAAAAGTATTTTCCATGGCCATGAGTCATACTGTAACTTGAGGCTTTCTTTAAACTATTTTTTGTAGTTAGTTTGCTGTAAAAGGCACAAGTTTCCAGAGACTTACTGCGTGGGATATGCCAGAGTTTTAAAAAATCGTAATCTTGCTACCTAACAGTGACTTTGTTTGCTTTTATGTAGTGAGAACCTTAAAAAAAAAGCCAAAAAACCAATCCCAGTATTTTATCTGTGCATATGGTCCATTTTTAGACTCAGGCTATTGAATGCGTAGTAACTCTGCCAAAAGAGTCACACAAATGTGTGGCAGTACTCCTGCCAAATTAGGAAGCTGTCAAACTAAATTTCAATGATGTCCAAATAGAATAGAAATTAAATAAGTCTTTTATCTTTGTGCATCTGCTTGCAGATGGAATGTACAGCATTCTCAGATGCCTGCTTCTCATCAGTCTTAACAGCTTAGCACAAATAACTTCCCTTTCAAGAGGTGGCCCTCCTGTAGAGTAATTACAATTCCTGGGAAACACTGACTGGCTGAATTGTGAAAAGGAATGAAATGTTAGTGCATCTTAAATGTTATGTGCCCCTGCCAGGGAAGGGAAAAATCCATCACACCTGTCAGAGAACCGAGGTTCACACCCTGAACTTCACCTCATGAAAGATCTTACCACATAAACTAGAGAAGAGTGACCAGTAAAGTCAGCACAATTCTCAGAATTGACTATGCTTCCACTTACGAAGATAAAGCCAGCAGTCAAGCCATTTTAATGACAACTGTTTAAAGGCCTGGAAAAGGAGTTAAACCTTATTCAGAAATACAAAGTTGTACAGAAGAGAAAAGTTTTGATCTCAAGCCCAAAAGTTTTCTATGTTCTGGTATGTGTACATGGCTGACAGATAGGCAGCTCAGTTGAAATACTATCAGTATTTTGTTAGTTTTGGAGCTTTTTTCCCTATTTACCTTGATATGAAAACTTAACATTTATTACATCAAAGTTTGTGGTAATCCTTGACTGTAATACAAGGAACCAGAGGTCTAGCTGGTTTAAATGCACTGGAGTGAATACCTGCAGTAGCACTTCTAGTTAAGGTGCTGCCTGTTTACCTCTTCAGATCTTATCTTCTGTATAATTTGCAGAACAGGCTTCCCTCTCTTTTTGTATTTTGCTTCTCTCTTTAAACTCTACAAGATAACTATCCCAAAGTATTTAGTCTCCTTGCTGCTTTTCACATATCAATAAACAACCTTTTGTGTGCCTGCAGGACTGCATTTATAGCAAAACTGCTTTTTATACACAGCTTGGAAGTTTAAATAAGTATATGGGTTGAATAAATACACAGTGATCTAGTTCAGCTGGAGGTGGAGGGGCAGAGTTCACTTCTGGCCAGCGTAGGCTGTGACTCCAAACTTGGCTGGCTTGAGCAATACTCAGATGAGACCTGTCCCCGAGTACCTGCTCGACCAAGGGGGAATGATTTCCCCAGACAGCACAGCCAGTGCCATAGGTAGTGCTCATTCTTGCTCAGAGCTTGACAGAAGGATAACTGCTCCTCTGAAGGATCAGAGTAAGACATACTAAAAAAGCCCCAACACAGTTCTAACTTTGACTGGTCTTTTGGGCTCTGATATGTTCTACTTAAGTTTTGAATATTACTTCCCCTAGGGAGGTTATTGAAAGCTCAGCCATTAACTCTTTGCATCTATCTAAGTCAGAAACTACTTAGTTTGCTTTTGGAGACCACCCTTCCCCCATACACACAATAAATTTAAATTCTGTTCTGCAGAGGCACGGTACTTTCTTTTACTGATTGAACTCACATAAGAAAGCAGCACTTGGCCCTCGGCTTTATTTGAGCAGCACTTAGTTCCTTTGAAACTGGGATTGTTTCCAGAGCATTCAGGAATGGCTTTCATAGCAGCACAGTGCTTTAGTTTAGATAATGTATGCTGGCCTTTTTTCACTCCTGAGAACCTGAATATGGTCTTCTCTTTACATAATAGGAAATTTGTGGTGCCATGTTCTGGCATCTAAAGGACACTCTGTGCCTACTACAAACCACTGAGCAACTTGGCAGAACCTACAGCCAAAGATTTGGGGAGTAGAGTGGGAATAATTAATTATTCATGGCTCTGCTAATAGTTAAGTAGGAGAAGCTTGGACAGAAGCAAACATGCAGCCGTAGGCCCCTTTTGGTTGTGGCCACGTGACTTTGGGCACATGTTGATCTCAAACGTCATGTGCAAGCTTCTCTAGTTCTCTATATCTGCCCTGTCAGTTTGGTTAAATATTTCCTACTCTCCAGCTACCTTAGATACATGAATCTTAACTTTGGGTTCAATCTATTTATTGGGGTTTTTCCATTTTTCAGAAGACTGGTAAGAGTCAGGCAGGTGAAAGGTCTCCTTACCTTTGTGTAGCCACTTTTTTACTCAGCTTTGAACTGCCTTCAATGCTGGGTTCACCTATTTTGCATCTGAGTGCTGCCAGCACACAAACAAATTGAATTTGCATTTGTACCACGTGTCAGCACACACTTGCAGCCTTGCTGAGTGACTTGGAGCAGGGAATGCAGATGTGGGCTGGCTCCCATGTGGATGTGGGATGGGTGGCCTGTCTCACAAGATTGTTGGGATAGCACTATTCCCTCAAAATGCCTTGAAAAAATGGAACTAGCAGAGTGGTTTGTTGCTTTTTGTTTTGTGGCTGTGCCAAGCAGCCAGGGCCTTGAAGCCAAGGCCTAGAACTTAACAGGAGCTTGTACTACTCTATCAAAAAGACCTTGATTATAACCTGTACTGATAAGTTATGCTCAGGAACCAAGTTAATCTTGTAACTACAATGAATGAAGTCCAAAGCTAAAGATCTTGTGCAATGCTGAAGAGCTTTATCACCCTTTGAAAACTCTGTTCTTAGCTACCTGTCAGCTTTATTCATCACAAGGAATATTCACTTTTTTCCCTAAGGCTGAGTGCTGCCATTAAGTACTTCCTAGAAAATTACTGAAGTAGTGAATTTCTGCTAGATAAAAGATAGATATTTAAGTAGGAGCGCAGGGTCTTGTTCTTTACCTCTTAGAGTAAATAAGTGAATAAACGACCTACTTGCATGTTAAAGATTGTTGGTGTAGAATTACCTTCCCAATTTATAAATACTTACGAAGTTGTTTAGTGAATTCCTATTTTTTCTCGTGTGTCTTCTGCAGGTATTCGTTATAGTATGGACGTTAGTGTGGATGAAGTGAAAGCCTTAGCATCCCTCATGACATACAAATGTGCAGTCGTTGGTAAGTGCTCATTCTGCAAGCAAGATTTCAATCTTCAGTTTCAATCAGTACTGATGTAATTACATTAAAAACAAACATGGGAAGGATTAAAATTAATTTCAGATACTAATCTCAAATCTGTAGCAAGGTGGGAAAAATCTATAGTGACCAAAATAATAATACATATTCCCTCTGCTGTTAAAGAAAATACTTCAATAAGGTTGCATTTTCATTTGAAAATTCCAAATTCTGCTACCTACCCTCTCCTATAGAAAGTACTGCATCTTGAACTCAAATTCAAGTAAGACAAACTTGAATTAGTAGGGACTCATTTTTTAGGGGGAACAGATGGAGGCTATAAAGGATTCAGGCAGGGGAGCTGTGGAGAGAGAAGGATAAAATTCCTTTATGGGTTATAAAGAAGTATAATTTTTACATAGCTACTAAATTGTAGAGGAGTATAAGAGAGAATCTGCATATTATAGTAGGAAAAGAAAATACTTTCCTAATGTATATAGATGTCCTTAGGCCTTCCAAAGTAAAATTTTTGAGCTAAACCAGTAAAATATAAAAGGTAAAACTTACTATTTCTACATGTGTCAAGGACAAGAGATACTTAAGCATAGAAAATGTAAATAATGAGCTTTCGACTTTTAAAGATCATTTTCTGAAATGCCTTGAAAGATCTCCCATTTTTATCAGAGTACCTAGATCAGATTATAACTTACAGTTCCAGAAGCCATAAACATGGCAAAACCAAAATCACTGCTACAATCAAAGATATAATTACACATCTTTCTCATGTGTTCTGCCTTTATTGTTGAAAAAGTAAAATGATTTTCCTTTGCATTCTTGTAGATGTGCCATTTGGTGGGGCAAAGGCTGGTGTCAAGATCAATCCCAAGAACTACACAGTAAGCCTAATCATAGATAAAGATTTGGTTATCTGCAATACTGAAGCCAGCCAGTTAAAAAAGCTCTTCTAAGGGCATTATTGACCACTTAAAACCTCCTGCCACTTCTGCCTCTGTAAAGGCTGAATGCAGCCTGTGCATGCAATAGGTAGGAAAAGAATTTTTAAAACGTCTGTGTTTCAGAGGTGGAATACTTCAATTATTTATTTTTTTTTCTGAAAATCAGGAGACTACGAATAATTTGGAACCTGGATTTTTTTTAAGTTGATACTGTTAATAAAAGCTTAAATCAAGTTACTCTTCGAAAAAAAAAGTTAATGTTTTTGTTTATTTTGACTAATAGTTTTATGCTCCATTAAACCATTCTATGCAGTGTTCCAGTGTGAATAATAACTAACTTGGCTTATAAAAGGTTTACTGCAGGCTTGCCTTCTTGCCCTAATTAAAACAACTTGTACAGAAAGGAATACTAGAATACATAACAGATATTCTAAGCTCAGAGGTCCCGTAAGGATTTGTGTCAAGTACACAGCTGGCAGGGCCAGCTCCTGCTCTTGCTGGTTGTAAATCGCTCACACGGGATATCAGATTTGTTTGCTGGAAATCTCTGCTGTGGGCACAGGTGGTTCTTCCTGTGCCATGCTCCTGTCATGGATCAGAATGTACAGAAAGAAAGCCCAATGTTTCTTGTGCTGCCTGAATACCAGCGGTCTGCTAGGAGTGGCATATAAATTACATAAATTATGAATCATGCTTCCTACTAAAAGAAGAGGGCGTTCGCTTATGCTTGGGCTAAGTTTGAGCAAATACTCATAAGCACTAATGATTTCCTCTGATATTTATTGCATTTTCTCTATAGGACAATGAATTGGAAAAGATCACAAGAAGGTTTACCATGGAGCTGGCAAAAAAGGGCTTTATTGGTACGTTGGGCAGCTTTGCTTTTCCAATTTAGGAATCTGATTTATTGTGCATTGGCAGTGTCTGTTAGATAATCTCCTTAAATAACAGTATTTCTGAGAACTGTAAACGGTTTGGGTACAGAACTTTTAGCAAGAACCACAAAGAATTGAGTCATTGCATCCTAGTGCATTTTAAAAGGAACTATGTCAACTTTTTCTGGTGGCTGTTCTGCTATGAGAAGCCACAAAAGCTGAGGTCTTGGAATCTGAAATGAATCACATTTTTCTCAGAGTTAGATCATAAAATGGTGACCACATTTGTTGCAGTTTTAATCTCTAATAGCAAACTCTTCACTGTTACTGCTCCCTGTAGTCTCAGTTGAGGCTTTTGGCAAGTATCTGAGGAAAGAGAGGAAGGAAGTAGAAGATCCACCCCAGCAAAAGTTGATGGCTTCACCCATGGCAACCAGAGGCTGCAAGGGAAGCGTAGGCAAGAAGCACAGGAGCCTGTTGTAACAGAGCCTCAGCCTCTGTAGTGGCAGTGGGGACTTCATTCACTCAGCCCTGAGCTGTTCTGCTGGCTTTGCTGTCTGGACACCTCCTTTGCAAAAACCTGAATATTACCAGCTCAACTTTTAATCAAAGGGAGCAGCTTTACCCAGAGAAGGTTCTCACTCAGATGAATAATGAGGCATGTAACTAGTTAAAGGTCTGTCATGTATTCCTGCTATCTAACTGCCTTGGGAATGTCTATCCTGTTATCTGCATTTTCTTACTCTTCAGCCAGAGTGTTTGTCATCTGCTCTTCCAGACAGAGTATTTATCATCTAAATTAAGCTCCTTTGTAAACACACTTACTGATGTTACACGTGACTATGGTTGTACTATACACAGTGCAAGCTATAATGATCATTAGTTCACTGACAATTAAAAGGGTTTGATAAAATTGTTTTCTATTTTGGCTCTCTGGTTGGTGCTACATGACTTCCACAAACCTTTTAAAAATACTTGGAAAAAATTCTTGGGGCAGAGTTGCATATAATATTCTGATCAGCAAGTTTCTATAATCTTAAATAGTCTGGGGAAAACTGTTTTTAGCCATCTACAAAAACAAGTGGTTTTTTTTTATTTCTACAGATGTGTGAGACTTCTTTTAAAGGTTTATTTCATCAAGAAAAGGAAACCTTTCTTGAAATAAGCAATAAAATCAAATGCATATGCTACAGTGCAATGACTAGGAACAGCCTACCTTCAATTTAAGCTCACGCAGAAACAGAAAGGAAATGCTTATGCAAAAGAATCCAATCAACATCACAGCATATAGAAATCATACCTAGATAGCACTCTCCCTGTAAAAGAACCAAACCACTTTTGATGCACTATCTTGCTCTGACTTTTCATTGACAAATTGGCCTTCACTGTTTTATCAAATGGCTTATGAAAAGGTGAGGGGTTTTGATAATATTGTAAAAAGGTGTGACACAGCATCTACAACTGCATTGAATCCAGAAGACTATGTTGTTTGTATAATAAACTGAGGAATAAACAGGAAAACAGTTCTTCTCTGCCAAGGCCTGCACAGTTCCCAAGGGAATAATGATTGAAAAGAACTGTTTGTGTTTGATCCTTACGAGCTGTTTTTCTGTTGCCCACAGGACCCGGTGTGGATGTGCCTGCTCCTGATATGAGCACGGGGGAGAGGGAGATGTCCTGGATTGCTGACACCTATGCCAGTACCATAGGACACTATGTAAGTCTTGAGCTGAGGCTTTCAAGCAGAAAAGCTGCCTAATCATAGCAATTTGTTTACTTACTGGATCTAAAAATATTCTTGCAAACTGTGACAGCCTTAGTGGTGTGAGGATTTTAGGGTAGAGCAAAGGAAAAATAGCTTTAGGGATAATATTCTTATTCTAGCCTGAAAAGAAGCTTCTCTGATACAACACTGATTGCAACTGTTCAACAAAAAGAAAATACACTGTTTTTAAAGGTGTATATAGTCTAAAATTGGTTTCTATTTCTATAATTTCCTCTGTTTTTTATTGGTACTGTAATTACTAATTTAAAGTTGTTAACTGATAACTGAATTTATAAATTTTATTAAATATATTCTCGTGGTTTTGTTCATTCAAGAGACCATGCAAATTAAGTTCACACTATTGGTACAACTTGTAAAAGTTTTAAGATTCTCTGCAGTCTTCTAGAAGTAACAAGTTTCGTTGTGGACTTCAGCAAATTCTTCAAAGTGTAAAGCAAAAAGATAGTGACAATTTATAGCCTAGGAAGCAATAAAAAACCTAAAGTTTTTAAAAATTACTTTTTAATGCTAGCCCTTGGTTTGGCCTTTGTCCTTGTGTCAGTGGGGTTACTTGTACCTGTTAACCAAACACTTTTGTTGTATACTTTCATGGGTCAGAGCAAAGAAAAAATGCATTTGGGACAACTTATTTTGCTCCAGATGTGCCCGGCTGTCCTCAGGCAGGCTCCTGGCACGAGCCTTGTCTGAGGCCGTGGCAGGTGGAGTGGCACTGTTATCCTAAGTCTGAAATACAGGCTGGGGTATCTTATGGAAGGGAAAAAGGAATGCTTGAGGAATCAGCCGTGCCATGCTGATTACTTGAGTTAAATCACTTCTACACAGAGCTCTCTGTTAGGGATATCACCGTGAAACATCATTTGCTTTTTGCTATTCACATAGGTAAATATTTTAATTAAAACTTGATATCTGACAAAAAGCCAAAGTTATGACTTCAGAAGGACTTCAACATGCAGGGCAACTCATTCCCTCAGTCAGAACTTAAAATTCCAACTTAAAGCAAAACTACTGCCTCAAAGCATTGAATTTTAACATTTAACTTACTGCACTAAAATGTGTATTTCATTGTGATACAACAGCACTGTATTATTAAGACTGACAAGAAGGATCACAGCAAGTGACCTGCTTTAAGATTTGAAGAGTTGTCATGGAGTTTTATACAACAGCTCCATTTTTTAAAAAAATTAAACTAAGACCTGATAGAGAAGTTTTCAAATGGATGAATTTCTTATTCTTTCTACTTTATAATCTCACGTTATTGCGTAGTCCTACGCATTCTTATGATTCAATGACAACAGAAAAGAAAATAATTACTGAGGATTAAAATTGGAATTATGCTACAACAGCTTCTTTTTAGGCTCCTTCTGTATGGCAGTTTTATTGAGAAATAAAAAAACTTGAGAGGATTCAGGAACACTTATCTGCAAAGTTAATTAAATAATGGAAAGGGGTGGGGAGGAATGTTAGTTCACTTTTTTGGGGGGGGGGTTGCATATTTGTACACTCAAGAGAAAGTAGTAGCTACAGTGGAACTCCAGAGCTCTTGTGGAGAATGACCAGGTAGTGGAGAAGGAAAGTGGGAATTCTGACAAGGCTGCAAAAAAGGGAATAATCCACCAAAGCCAGTTTCTAGAGGAAGATGTTTCAGATAACTATCTGATTGGGACACCAGGAGCAAAATTAAGGAATACTAAAAAGATCAAAGTGACCATGGGGGAAAAGAGAAGGGAACTAAGAGCAGAAGATGAGCAACGAACAAAAGTGAAACAAGCTGTAATTCCAAACACAGATGGAAGCTGTGCAAGAGACTGCATTCAGTGGAGTGGAAAGATAACTCTGGTGAGAGGGATCTGCCTGAGATACAGACCTGATGGCTCTGTGCTTGCACACTGCACACAGCTGTGGTCAGGAAGGTTCAAGTGGGAAGGATAAATCAAATAACAGATATAAACAGATAAGGGAAGTTTGCTCAAAATCTTCCATACAGAGCCAGGAAGCTGGAGAGACAAGGAGAACATCATTGCAGAGGGGAAAGGGGTTAAGAAAGGAGCAAAACTTAGTGCCTGAACATCACCAACTAAGTTCATAAGCTACCAGTGCTGATACAGAAGTCTTTGATGCTAGCTGTAAGCCATTTTTCAAGGTTCTCATTAAAAGTCATGCTCTTTGGTTTTCACCCAAGATGTGTTAAAAGTTTTTGTTTATTGACTTGAAACGAAAGATTTTAGGACTTTGACATCAGTTTTTATATGTGACTTTAGGAAGACCTGGATCTGCCCCCACTTCATGCTCTGTTTTCTTGCTAAACCATGCAAGTTGTTAATAACTACCATGTTAACTGTTCCAGAAAATCCATCTGAAGTTGCTGGATCACTGAATTATATATGGCTGAAGTTTTTTATTAAATTAATCCTTTCCGCTCCTCTGTACTTCCTGACACCATCAACTGACTTTTGGTACACAGGAAAGGACTTTGATAAATACATTCTTATATCTGGTGGGAAGCTGCATTTCTTCACATATTTATAAAATATATTTCCTCTTTAGTGAATGCACAAAGCCCAAAGCATAGTTTAAGACCATATAACAGAATAAAAGCCTGAAAGTCCATCCAAACATCAGGCCAGGTCGTTCCAAGGAAACAGCCCTGCCAGTCTTTGTTACAGTTGATGTGCCACAAGAGGGAGCATACAGCTTATGGAGAGCAGCGAGCTGTATTTTGGGAGGCTTAATTAGGAATTCTGTGGCAAGCCCAGCCCATATTGTTCTTAAAGAGGGTTGTATGTTAACTCATTATCGTTTTCAAACAGTAAATAGTTTTAGTCTTCATTATGGCTCTAGTCTCCCCCAGCCATTCTGCCTGCACTCACTTTTGTGTGCTCCTTCCTCTCACCAAGCACGGTGCAGCACAGGCATGCAAATGCCTTTGGCAGAGGGATGGGCAGAGGGAGCCTCCCCCAGTGACTGTGCCTGGTGGGATGGAAACCCATCCGGCTGCTGGCACACTCACTTCAGTGGATTCTCTTTCATCCCCACTCCTCACTGGTGCTGGGAGCCAAGGCACCGCGTGACTGTGCTCCCAGGGTGTGGGAGCATGGGAACCGCTGCTCGCAGAGGAGGGATGTCCAGTGGCTGCTTTGGAAGAATTGCTTTCAAGTTATTCATTCCAATTAGAAAAATCAGCTATGGTTTTAAATAGCTATTTTATCTTGGCTGACTATCTGGCATATGGAAAACTTAATTTTATTGCCACCCAATTAAGAATAGGGGCTTGATTGTAAATGCTGCTTTTCTGAATAAAAGTAATAAATACCCAGCTTTTCCCACATGACCTTCAAACTGCAGATTTCCTCTGAGACCATCCCTGTATTCTGACTGCAGACTTCATACCTCATTTTGTACTTGCAAAATAACTGAATTTGTTATAAAGGAACACTAAACACTGTTTAAAGATGGTTAAAAGCCAGTTCAAGGATATGCCTGAGCCCTTAAAAAAACTAAGACATCAAAAGTAATGGTGTAAAGAAATTGTGGCTGTAAACAGGAGGTGACTTTGAGAAACATTCCTGAAAGCTTTTTGATTTGTCTGCTTGGGGATGTCACCATGATACACAGACTGAAGTTAACACACACACTTAGAGGCAATAAAAATAACAGATCATATCCACTACTGCATTTTACAACTTTCCTGACAGAATATTCTGGGGTGTTCACACAAAGTGAGGAAGGAAGTCATCTTTACAAACGAAAGGCATTTAAGCTATATCATGTTCTGACTCTTAAAATTTGTGTTTCCCGTTATGTCTGAGGTGTATAAAACTTCTTGTTCCAGCTGTTTTTTGACTGATAAATTCCAAGTCTCATGAGTCCTTTGCTGTTTTACAGGATATTAATGCACATGCGTGTGTAACTGGTAAACCCATCAGCCAGGGTGGCATCCATGGGCGTGTATCTGCAACTGGTCGTGGTGTCTTCCATGGAATTGAAAATTTCATCAATGAAGCCTCATACATGAGCTTATTAGGAATGACTCCAGGATTTGGAGATAAAACATTTGCTGTGCAGGTAATTATTTTCCTTGGATTGTTGGAAAAGAAGTAGTACACAGACTTTAGGTAGAGCTGTTTTTAAAACAGTCTGTAGCCCCTAAAAACTGAGCGAGCTTTAAAACTTCCAAGTTAACCTTTACTCTCAAACTTTAGAAACACTTCTCAAGCAACATCAGTGTCCTTTATTTTGGACTGGTTTTTATAAACTTAACTGTCATTTGCACTCCACAGGCATAAAGCCAAATCTCTATAGTCTTTATGATCTTGTAAGCTGCAAACACCAAAATGAAACACTGTTACAGGAGTTCTTTAAACTAAAGCATAGCACATTTTTCAGTGAGCTGTGACACTGGTCTTACCCACACAAAATTTGTTGCAATGTTTTACAATAAAAAATTTAAGGAGAGGAGGAATTGAGGGGTTATGTTCTTGTTCCATTACGGAATAAGCAGTTGGAAAAACAGAAACTAAGATTTTTATCCTAAAGTTGTAGGGTTGAATATATGTTTTTGGTGTTCCTAAAACTTGGGGATGTATGTAGTTGAATTTTGAAAGTAGTATGCATTGTCGTTGTTAAAATTTCAAAGAAAGGAAACTCGTTCAACTTTAAACAGTACTTTAAATGGAGGGTTTGATGAACTGATTTGTTTTGTTGTTTTCAAAAAGTGCTTGTTAGAAATAGCAGGGTAATTGTAACCTCCAAGTTGTCCTCTGGTTAACCTGTGGGCTGGAACAAACATCTCTGCCCTGCACAGGCCCAGCTGCACACTCCTCTCCCTGCACTTTGGCATTTTCATGCCTGGCAGAGGAATAACCTACAGGCACTTAAGCAAAACTTAGACTGAAAACATGGCCATAAGAAAAGCAGAAAATTCTCATAGGAAAATGAGCCTAGAGCATTTCAAAGAGACCTAATGCATGACAGACTCTTCTATTAAAGTTTGCTTCTAATACATAAGCAAAAATACCAAGTATAATTGAAGCTGTGTTATACAGGAATTTATTATTCAGCTTTTTTTCAGCACAGAATTGTACAACAAACTTTCAACACTGATCATATAACTTTTATGTGTGTTCCTTTACTTCCAGAATGTTGATGTTCTGGAAGTAAAGGAACTTAATGGCCTGGAATTAAGTCACTAGTCATACAAAAATCCACTAATCCCTTTAAGAGGGTGCCAGTCATAAAGTAGATACATAGAATGTTGCCAGGTTGATAAACATCATAGTTTTGTCACTTTGGTAGGAGCATTACCTCTTCCTTTCTATATTTGCAGGATAAAACAGTTATCACAGCTGTACATTGCTGGCTACAGTGCATAATATCTGCAATGGTATTCAGACAAGAATAGAATGTATGTGCATTTCTTCTGTCTTGCCTATACGCATCATCTAATGCCACAATGTGCCAATAACTGAAAAACTATTCAAAACTATATAAGCCTTAGCAGTAATCATAATTTCAGCTGGAGGGTTAACTACTTTTCCCTTTCTCTTTCCACCTTCAGGGCTTTGGCAACGTGGGCTTGCATTCTATGAGATACTTGCATCGCTTTGGCGCAAAATGCGTCGCTGTCGGAGAGTTTAATGGTTCCATCTGGAATCCTGATGGGATTGACCCAAAGGAGCTAGAAGATTTCAAATTGGTATGAAACTTAGCTAAGCAGAAAGAGTTTCATTTTTGTCAGCTTTGCAAGTATGTAGAATGACTGATGACTGTACACTGGTGTTGTGATATTTAAAGCATGCTGTGAACAGTCCTTACAAAATGCCTTAGAAATGTTGATTCTTCTGACTCTCCTTCTTATCCCCAACAAGAATGCAAATGCAGGGGGTACCTTTTGTACCCTTTGACCTGACTCTCAAAAAAATGTCTGTATGTGTGCAGGCCAATTAGTTTGTTTTCAGAATTGGATTATTTATTTATTTAAGACATACAAAGTGTACTTTTGCTGTTTTTTACCTGTTGGATGTCTTTGAAAGAATGAAAGCCTGCCTGGCAGTGTGACTTGAATGTGTAGTTTATAATGAAAGCGGGATGTGGTCTTTTTATTTCAGTTTCCAAGTGAAGCAGACTTGAGGGGACAGTTCACTGGCACCACAATACAATCTTCTATTTAAAGTTTCTTAGGGGCTTATTTGATGTATCTTCTTTTATATAGGGAATATTTGAATTTCTTTATCGCCCTCTTTCTCAAAAGAATGAAAATTCTCCCACTAAACAAAGGCTACTGTTGTAGTACTGAATTTTAAAAACCATTTGGATCTTATGTGATGCAACTTACCCTGGGTGTAGCAGACTAATGAGACATTTCAGTTGTTTGAAAACTATTTTAAGAGCTGAGAGGGACCTTTTTCTAATCTATAAATATTCCAGAGCCCAAATGGTTATCAGTGTCTTTATACAGACTGCAGTTGTGCTTCAGTCGTGGGAACATTGTTCCTGAAGCTTTGTAGCTTGCTTTTTATGTCTAAATAAGGATAGGAATTATGTTATGTGCTGTCTCTCTAAGACTGTTGCTTCTCCTTTTTCTCTCTCTGCTAGTCAGAAGGGAAGAAATCCGTATGAGTGCACAACACGCTAAAACCGCTGTGGTTTGTTTTCTTCACACAGCAACACGGGACAATCATGGGCTTCCCCAAAGCAAAGCCACTTGAGGGCAGCATTCTGGAAACAGACTGTGACATTCTCATCCCTGCTGCCAGCGAGAAGCAGTTGACCAAGGCCAACGCACACAAGGTTAAAGCAAAGGTAAGTCAAGGAGTTCAAATGGAAATGAAAAACAGAGATGGTCTGGTTAAATACTAATGTTCTAAATACTAATAATCAGCATGAACAAACTCAAATCTCTACCTCTGAGTTACTCTGTGCTGTGATTTCTTTCAGATTATTGCTGAAGGTGCCAATGGGCCTACAACTCCTGAAGCTGACAAAATCTTCTTGGAGCGGAATATCATGGTTATCCCTGTAAGGTTCTATCATGACCTTAGATTTTCATTACAAAAGGGGCACTTTTGTGAAGAGTACCAAGATGTTAGTTGTTGAAGGCTTTTATTAATAGCCATTCATTCTCTACGAGTGGTTTTTAATAACTGATGTCTAGGAAATGGGTGTCACTGTTGCTGAAGAATAATAATATTATTAAAGACCTCACTACAACTGTAAATGACCAAAGATAATGATTATTAGCTGACATTTGCTCAGTCAAAAAATGCACAAAACACAGGAAGAAGGAAGAGTAAATATTTTGGCCAGTTGGTAGACATGGTGTGTCTAGGTAATGCTCTGACAGAACTATGTACTGCAGAGTGTATAGAGTATGTGTGGTGATAATTTGAAATTAAACAATTAAAGCTATAATGAAGGGTGTCCTGATCAAGTGATCTTGCTAGATAGAGTAGCTGATCTTCAGCCTTTACTCACTGAGATGGCCTAAGAAGGCTCTAATTTTCTTAAACACTTGTGCTAAAGTAGAAGTAAGTAGTCAGTCAAGCACACCTGAGCCTGATTTGTTCTGAAGTCAAGTTCTATTTTAAATCAGTAGAAATAATCCCTGAACTGAAGGAGTGTTGTCCTGTAAGAGTAAGAACTGGATTGTCTTTGTACTGCAGTTTAAAGTGGTGCCTTGTACATAATACTGCTCACTTTTGCAGGATATGATAGCCCTGTTCTTGTCACACGGTCACAATTCAAAATATTTCTTCTTTCTGTGCAGGATCTTTACCTGAATGCTGGTGGTGTAACAGTGTCCTACTTTGAATGGCTGAAAAACTTGAACCACGTCAGTTACGGCCGTTTGACTTTCAAATATGAGAGAGATTCAAACTACCACTTGCTCAGTAAGTGCTCACTTCGGCTTCCACACACGGCTTAATTAATAGACTGACTAGCAAACACCAAATGTGGGAGAAACAGAACTCTTAAATTCACCACATTTTCCCCAGAAATCTGTAATTGCTGCTTACTAAAGAATAGAAAAGGATTCACAGGTTAACTGACCTGCAATTCCAATGACTTAAGTAAAATGCATACTTTTTTTGGTTATCTTTTAATCCTTTCCTCAGTTTTGTAAAATAGTAAAGTCAAGCCACTTAATATATTACTTCTTAATAAATGTCTTTCAGCCATACACTTGGTATTTAGAAGCATTCAAAGTTCAAGTGGTTGCCATTTCTGCACAGACAACAATAAAGGATTTCTGTAAAGGCCAATAATATAATAGAGACAGGCACTGGGAAAATGTGCAAAAGGCTCACAGCTCCACTTATGGTCATTCTGGGAAACAATAATTACATAAAGAGGGGAAGCTCAGTGGAGAAGAACTGGAGGATGTTGCTCCATTTTAAACAGTACTCTGTAGAAAATATGAGAATCTTGAGACACTGGACTTAACAAAACATACACCTGCATAGTTTTTAAATATAAGCCTGTCTCATAAATCATACACTGCGAGGTGTTTCTAAAGTAGTGGAGTGTTATGGCAATTCTCATTTAAATCCCTTTAACTTCGAGATTGTGTCATCTCAAATGCTCTTTGTTGCTGTTTAGGAATTTCAGAATTTCAAGGACTTAGATGAAATACATATCAATGAAAATACCAACGCACTGCTCATGTCCTAAGGAAAAAAAAAAAAACCTTAAAATGTCACATTTGTCAGTTACCTTGCATCTATTTTTTTTTCTTTTCTAGTGTCTGTTCAGGAAAGCTTGGAAAGAAAATTTGGGAAACATGGGGGAACTATTCCAGTTGTGCCTACAGCAGAATTTCAAGATAGGATATCGGTAAGTAGTTGCTGCTGGCTTTTTTTACTGTTAGGGGAGCTGTACTCTGATACTATAACTGAAATCTAAATTTTACCATTACCATTTACCATTGTAGCTATCATGGAGCACTTTTCCCCAAGTAAAGCATTAGTACATAATTAGCCTGATGGCCAAACAAAGAAAGCAACCAAGTGACCTGAACTGCTTTGGAATATGGCTTCTACTTCAGCCGATGCAAAATACCTCCAACACAGTAAAAAAGCTACAGTTTTAATACAGATGCTTTTTGTGTTTTGGAGCTCTTGTTGATATAGTTTGCCTGGTTTTCCAAAAATCTTTAAAGAAGATATCACACCACAGATAGTTTGATGTTTCTGTAGCTCCAGAATAACAGCTGGGTGAAAAACTGTAGCTCATTCCTTTAAGACTAAATCAATGGGCAAAGAAATGTCAGGTAAAATTCATCGCTATCTGTTGTGTAGCAATACATGGTGGGGAAATTTCCACATGAAGTGATGGGTTCTGAGCTCATCCATTTGTGTTTGAAAGGAAATTTTGGAGGTGATGACAAAATACAAGCCTAGAAATCCATGGCAATCAATAAGCAAATCCAGCATTAGAAATTGTTCTGAAGGGAAAAGACTAATGATGCCACCATATGAATTCAGAGTGTGCTGCCTTCTGAATACTGTGTGTAGGTTAGGTCTCTGCATCTTCAAACACTGGAAGTGTGGAAAAAGTTCAGAGCAAGATCACAAGGATAGATAAAAGTACAGGAGCTCCTCCAACATGCAGCAATGAACTAACTTAGGTCCTACTAGCCTGAAGGAGGCCTGAGGTGGACAGTGATCTGTAGAGTGAGGGATATGGAATGAGGTGGGTAAGGATAGATGTTCCCTGCAGGGAGTGGTGGAAGAGAGTGAGATGTGTCCCAACAAAAGCAGCACAGTGAGGTCAGAATGAAGAATAAGGGGGCGGTTCCCAGCAGAGCAGACAGTTCAGGTGTGCAATACTCTGCCAAGGGATACAGGGAAACTAAAAGCATCCGTTGGTTTGGGTTTTAAGCTCTAATTCAGGAGGAGATGGCACAAATGAGGAGAGGAAAAAAGTCCAGCAAGTTGTGAAAAATATGAAACCATGCTTCCTCAGGGAGAAATCAGGGGAAGTGCATATGATAGCATATACAGCCAGATGATAGCAAGACTTCAGCCTGATCCAGAATGGTGCATTTTATACATGTTAGGCTATATGAGTGCCATGTGTGACGGGTTCTGTAGCTTAAAGCAAATGCTGGATCTCTTAAGCACAAACCATAGAAACTGACCTAGTACTTTCTACTGCCAGCCCAAATTGGTATTTGAGGGAAAGCAAGTATTTTGTGGAGCTAGTTGTCAAATTATTAGTAAATTACAGCAATCAGGATGATGGAACATTGAACCTGTAATGAGTCATCCTAATTCTCCAACTGCTTATTGTTCTGTGTATTTAAATTTTAATGGGAATAAAGTTGCTAACGGATGATATAATGTGGAGTATATGAATTTGGGATCTATGCCCTTCATAAAACCTGTCTTCAAAACAATTGTTTGGTTGTTGACTCTTGGAAATGTTTTTGTTGACTATTTACTGTGTGGTCTGAAGGCTGAAAACAGTAATTGCTACATCAGTAGATAATGGTAGTATCATGCATCTAGAAGCTGGGCCCATAAAAGTATTCAGTGCTTACATCTGAGGTTTTAGATTTGAGTAGCTAACTCTTCAAGTAATACAGTAAAGGCTATTTAGATTCTTCACTCATTATTAGAAGAGAATGAGTGAGAAAGCTTCAGTAATTATAGGAATCCAACATGTCATTGTCCCCAGCACACAATTTCTTTGTGTCTTAGATTAAACCTTGATTTTGTTCTCTGTTGTTGCAGGGTGCATCTGAGAAAGACATTGTGCACTCTGGCTTGGCTTACACGATGGAACGTTCTGCCCGGGTAAATATTGCATAACTAGACAGACTTACTAGAAAGAAAAATCACAGAATCACTGGTTTGAAGGAGACCTCCAAGATCATCAAGTCCAGCCCAGCCCTAACACCTCAACCAAACCATGCCACTGAGTGCTACATCCAGTCATTCTTTAAACACACCCAGGGATGGTGACTCCACCACCTCCCCTGGCAGACCATTCCAGTATTTTATCACTCTTTCCATTAAAAACTTTCTCCTAATATCCACCCTGTATTTACCTTGGCACAGTTTGGCTTTGGGACAGTTTTTGAATAGGTTGTACAGAATTTCTTTGCAATTAAAGAAGTAGATAAATAGTACATGATTAATGGAAATCAGAGTATGAAGAATGTCTGCTCTGTGCCATCATGGCCAACTTTAACTAGGTATAATAAACATTAGAGCTTATTCTGGTAGAAGCTGTAGTAAGTAGAACCCTTTTAGTTGTCCTCTTGTACCTAGCTAGTCTGGGACATGAACATAAGAGCGCTTTACTTCACCATTAGCAGTTTTCGATTAATTCCTCTATGCTGTATGTTTAATTAATGGGAAAAAGGCTACTTGAAACATCTCATCTCTCCCTGTCAGTGGAGATGAAAAGGGGTAATATAGTGACCTGAGAAAGATGTTCTTCCCTTTCAGTTCTCAGTTGTAAGAGGAATCGAGAAATTTCAGAATTGATCCACCAAGGATCAGAGCTCTGATACCAATCTAGCAACTACTTTTACTCATTACTTGGACCCTAAAGCAAAATTGTTGAGCTCCTATGGAGAAACTTGCAAAAATTACATGTAACCTTTTCTGTTTCAGCAAATCATGCGCACTGCCATGACATACAACCTGGGTCTGGACCTGAGAACAGCTGCCTATGTCAATGCAATTGAGAAAGTCTTCAAAGTGTACAATGAGGCTGGTTTGACCTTTACATAAACAGGCCACGACCGCTCCTTGTTGTATCCCACCCCTCGCTGTTAATGTACCCTCTTCTCGAGAAAGCTTATCACAAGTTTACATGTAACCACAAAATTTTCTTTTCTTCTGACATTATAGTGGATTCTATTCTCAATTAGTTTCAGTTCCAAACTAGTCTTTTTTACAATAAAAATCCATGGATTAGGAAATTGTATACAAGTATGTATCTGAAGATAACAGTTCATCTGCACTTGTGGGGGCCATTCTGGGTGTTTCACCTACAAAACAAAATGGTACATTTTATGTGTGGAAGAGTGGTCTTGCCACCTGAGCCACTTCTCAGACTTCAGATCAGATACTGTACTATATGAGCACTTAGCTCATTATTACTTCATGCACTTTTGTTTAATGACATAATTTTGGCTTCAGCACTTTCAGTAAGGCCTTGTATGATCAATGCTGTGGCATTGTCAAAGGAAGAATGGGCCTCCAGCAGGGAATAACTTTGATAGGAGTCTAGTTTTTATTTGTAGTAAAGCTTCAGGCCTGATTCTCTTAAGGCAATATTTTTTCTTTAACTGTGCTACTGTTACAAGACTGCCTTTCCTCGCTTGTTCAAGCTAGTTTGACTATCATCATGACATTTGTAGCTCTGACAGACTAATATTTTTATAAGCTGAAACTATTGAGTACTCTAGTTATGTTTTTAATCAAGTATCTACATAACTATTCTGACTATAGGTTGTTTCCTTTTTTTTAAGAAAGGGATATTCTGAAATTGGTAAACAATCATACTTAGGTTTTTTGGAATTCTTTTTCAGTCTTTTCCTTTCAGAGGCTTTCTGAAAATTAGATACTGCCTCAGTGAACAACTAGAGTGAAACTGAACCCAGAAATCATTGGCCAAACCACAGAGGAGCTAGAATGCTGCTATAAACTTAAATCACTGTCTTAACACACACAGCCTTTTTTTTTTTTTTTTTTTTGTCATTGGGAGGTCCTGAAACTTTTGAACATAAAGTACAACAAAATGGACCTCAACAAAATATTGGATCAAGCACAGTTTTTGAGGTGTAAGGCTTTTGTCCCTTGGAGTCCCCTTGAAGTGCCAGATGTTATTTATGTAATGAATATAAATGTTTTTTTTAAAAAGACAATTAGTCCCTCCCAGAAACTCATGCTTTTTCCTAACTACTTTGTAACTGCATGACATAACCTGGAGAGAGAGCAGTTATTAAAAAAAAGTTGACCTTTCCAAACCTACTATTCTGGTGTATTACTGTTTTCTATTTCATGCAATAGCTTCCTGTAGCTACAATCTGCAGCTCTTCACACGTGTCTGTTCATTGCCTGGCCACTACTAAGATACTGTCCCTGGATTATCTTAAGGGGCTCACTAATACAGATCTTTGTCTCTTGAACTTCCCATCACCAAGATTTTGAAGTTGCATATATTTAGTAAATCATTTCAGGTCTTTTTAGCTTTTCCTCTACAATTTGTGTGAAGAACTATTTAGTAGTTAGCATGGAGCAATAAACCTGTGTGAGGCATTTAATTAGTGGCTTACTCCATCATATATGCTGGCATCTAGGGTTGTAAAAATACTACAGGTCAAATAAGTGCAACATATGCATATACACACTGATACTATTTAAAAAAACATGAACCCTTAGAGCTTGAGAATTCTTCTGATCAAGGTATGAATCTCTAAACACAAGATCTGTATACTGGATCGTATTCCTCACTGCCCCTTTCACATAAACCATTATAAAGTAAAACAAAATTATGATTTTAACAGTTCAGTTCTGATAAATTATAACCAAAACTTGGAGACTAAAAGCTCACAAATAAAAAAAAAAAATAGAAATAATCTTAAAAGCAGTGTTGCATTATCTGGGAGCAAATTAATTTAAAGCAAAATTCTTACTGCTGTTCTCCCTCCCGTTTAATTTCCTCCACAGCTAATAAATTAGCCCTAGTTTGGCTGGGCAAACTTGAGAAATGGGACCCTTTCAGTGCTGGAGCATACAGAAGGCTGGCATAGATAGCTAACTGGGATATCTTCTGTATCCTAACAACTTGGAAGGGAAAAAAGCCAACACCTGCACCTGCCTGTATTCCCCAGTTCATTAACATCCTCTGTTCTTGTGTACACACACATTAACACTTCTTTTCTGGGGATATCTGAAAAGAAAGCAGACCTACCACCTGGCATGATTTTACTAAACCTAGAGATGAACCCTTCAGGTTCACAGGATCTCTCCTCAGCATCTTGACTGCTGTAGTTACAGACCTCTTGTTAAACAGGGTCAGTGTTGGAGAGGGAATCCAAGCATAACCAAGGGCGGGTGTAACAACAGCTTAAGGTACTTTCAATCAAAGAGTTGAGATTCTTGAGGAGACAAATGCCTGGAGGCTGACTTAAGAGCACATCAGCTCTTTGATTTGCCCTTTGTAGCTGAACACAAGAACCAAATCCTTATCAGTGATCCCAGACTTCTTGTCATAGCCTGTGTGAAATAGTCTCACACCAATTCTGAGGGCATTGTTGACCTCACTCCTAACATGGTGAGACATTTAAGAAAAAATTTAAAATAGAGTCGCATGCTCCTTGTCACATTTTACGCACCTACCTCCCAACACCCAGCAACAACAACAGAGAGAAGAAAGTAGCAAAATTTTGGACAGTTTCTATGAGTTAATGTGATTTTAGAGGTTTGAGTACAAAGCAGCTCTAGCCTTTTCCCAGCCCAAGCCATAGGTTGAAGAAAGCAGTAACTCTGGGGTGCATATTATAAATACTGGGTTTTTTTAGTGAAACCATAACTTCAGTTAGGTGTTGGACCCTCCTTACATACAATGTACACACACAAGTCGTATCTGCCAGCTAATAACTCGTCACTGCTCGTATTCACCTATATGCCACTAGACACTTACTAAGAAACTCACTGTACTGCTTGGCAGGGAGCCAGTCAGGACCTGGAGTTAGATCGGGGCACAGATTTGTAACTGCTCTGAACCACACCTACTACACAGAGCAAAGCACATCCTTCCCGGGTGTTTGTAAGCTCTCATTCAGCTCTTCACACTGCTTAGGTAGCTAATTAACGTTCATTAGCAGCTCAACAAGTACCTTAAAGCTGCAAGTGAATCCCACAAGGAGGACAACCACAGTGTTCAGGGGTCACATGCCACCTGCAAACTACTAAAAGCAAAATGTTTCTGTTGTACAGAAGAGCAAGCAGAATAACTTTTATCCCAGCAAAGAACTCAGTACTACACTTCGTTTTCGTTGACTGCAACTGTCACCATCAGGAAGAAGAGTGAAAGCAATGGAAATTCTTGCTGTGATTTTAAGATGCAAGGTAAGTAACCTCTAAATTATTCTGTTACTAATTGAGAAGTCTGTAGTATCAGATTCTAAGATCTCATTCTAAGTTCATATGCACACAGAGCATTCCTGGCTTTTGAGGATTTTTTCTGATTGTCGATGAGTTATTCAGAATTCCCTGGTTCTGATTCTTTCAGCTGCTGTCCCTGTGTGTGTTTAGCAGGAGCCCTGCAGATGGGTCAGTGCCTCCTCTGTGGCACAGTGTGCCTGTGCTGTGCAGAGCTGCTGGAGTGGCCCCAGTGACCCAGCTCAGCTCTGAGCAGGTACTGCAGCCAAGGGCTCTGCTGGCAGCAGTGCAGCCTCCTGCTGCTGGCAGTCAGTGAGTGTCCCAGTGCTGCTGTACAGGGGGCATGTACACCTCAAACACACCTGAGCCTGCCTCAACACAGAAACTAACTGGGATTGTACCAAAAAGGTCAGAGGAACAAACACAGAGAGGCACAGAGGTTCTTACCTTGTCTGGACAGGGCTCACCTTGTGAGCAACCAACACACACAATCAGGATTGTGTGATAAAATAGGAGACCAGCTCTCAAGTGCTTCACATGCTGCCCAGTTTAAGCCAGCCCTTACCGCACCAAAAAAAAAACCCAAACACATCTTTGCATTAGTAGCATGGCACAGCTCTAGCTGCCTGCTCTGTGCCATAATCCAGCTTTTCTAGACCAGTGATTATAAATGCATTTTTATATGTGTAACCCAAGGAATACATGTAAGCCAGGCAGAGTGTAAGTATTGTCTTTATTTAGGAGTACATGCAGTGGAAACTTGTTTACAAAAATTTCAGTGGTGATACATTTTGATCTTCATTGTCCAAAGCTTTTGCCCCAGGAAGTAGCTTGGTTTGCTACATTTTTTACAGCCTTTTCACCAGTTTCAGCAACTTTGTAGACTTCATCAAGTGCTTTAAAAGAGAAAAAACAAAGGTAACTGTAGCATCATTGCAATTGTTTCCCCTTTCCCACTAGGTGTGGGACAAGGAGCAAGGCAGGGTAGGGGCCCTGTCTGGGATTTCACTGTCCTGACATTCTGAAATGAGCATGAACATTACCGTACCTTTCTGACCAGCATTCTTAGCCTGTTCTGCTGCTTGCTGCACAGTCTGGTTCACCGTGTCAACTGTAGTTGGGAGGAAAAAAAAGTCAATTAAGCAGTCTTTACTCTTCCCCTAATTTCAACAGTCACATTTTCAAAGGATTCCCTAGATGTTTCAGGGCTAGAAGATGAGTAATTATTCCATAAGGATGGGTATCCTGATCTGGTGGTAGAGGTGCTATTAGGAGTCTGGTTGCAGTTCCCCCAGTATCTGTATATCTTGGTACAGATGAATATTATGGATGTTAGTGAGGGGCACCTAGACTGTCAAGAAACAATCCCTAGTAGAGAACTGGGTGCAATGAAACCTTCCTTTTACTTAGCCTGGCTAGGATCTGCTGAGAGCAGTTTGATGGGTAAAGATTCTTTTACCAGCTGCATAAACTGTGCTCACTCTAAACTGGCATGCTGTATGAGCAGCACATCAAAAATGTAGTGATTAGTCTAATACTTCCTTTTGTACCTAAAGAAAATGTATTCTCTAAGAGAACAGAGTGGTTTTAAAGGCATGGAAAAGTTCAGTAGAAGAGACATACTGAAAAATAAAGAGCAAGAGGAGGATTGTCTTAAAGGCCTGCAGCCTAGAAGAGAGTGGTAAATATTCAGATGATCAGCTTCCAACAGCTGTGATCTGGGAAGTCATGCTACAAGAGTCAGAAGTTTGGGGGAAATGGCCCTGTATTTGACCTTTCTTTTATTACCCCTGGCTCCAAGTACTACTTTTTAAAAAACACCATGGATGTATTCTGCACAACAGATACTGAGGGGATGACTGGCTGGGCAAGACATTCCTCATGGAAGTGGCAGGAGGGAGAAATCCTGAGGTGAGGAAAGACATTTAAGTGGACTGGGAGTGTCTAAAACTTCAAAGGTTTCCAGGCTTCCACTGAATGTCTCTCAACATGTTTTCTTTTTAAGTGTCTTGTAAAACCCAGTGGCCTATTTCACCTTGAGCTTGTGGGACATTTTTTACTGCTTAGAAGACATGCTAATTATCATTACACACCATCTTTTGCTGCAGCTTCCCAATGTGAATAATGTTCACTGCTCGTAAGGTGCAGCTAAGGAAAAAGCTTCCCATAGCAGTCTTGGGTCACAGCCAAGTTTGTGACTCCTTTCAGGACCCATGGGATAGGTGCTAATTTTAGATACTTGCAAAGCCCAGTTGTGCCACTCTGTACTTGGCAATGGCTCGTGGGACTGTGCCTTTGGGGCACGTGCAGGCACAACAGAAGTAGTTCAGAAACAAGGTAATTAATAGTTGCAAAACGACCAGTTAGGCAGTGGTTTTTTTACTTGAACTCTGGCATTAAACCCTCTTTATTTTCATTTAAATGTGAGTTTAGAGGGTACCTCCAGAATCCTTCCAGTCAGTGCAGTGCTAACAGTGGTGTGATGAGTTCAGCATCGTGTGCTGTGTATTTACTGCCTGACATCAAGGTATGTGCAGGTTGCACAGAAGTGGCCAAAGCCAGACCAGTCCCTGGGACCCCCTCTGTTGTTCCAGAAGCCAGCTCCAGCTGGAAGAGCCATGCTGCAGTGCAGGATTTGCTGGGAAGATGTAGGCAGAGTTCAGGCAAAGGGCAAAGGGCTGATGATACCCACAGAGCTGGTTCAGCTTCAATTGCTTGGGACAGACATGGACGGACTGCAGCTATTTATAAACTTTGCTCTTAGAGTTTGTTGACTCCTAAACACTTAGTTCCATCAGCTGATTGAGATTAGTACTCAGCTCCTCTGAAGATCATAAATGTCCCTTCTAAAACATCCATATTGTCTTCCAGCATAAGAAACAGTAGATGTTTCCCCAGCATTAAAGAAGTTAGGAACACCAAAAAGCTGCCACAAAAGACACATTTCTAGGACTACTCTATGGCAAAATCAAAGAAATCTTCATTTGAAAAGTTGATGATTCCCTTCCAATTGATCACATCCTGGTGTTTTTGTTTCATACTTCGGCATAAAAATAGCTGAATTAAGAATAAATCCAAATTCTTTGGAAAAGAAGGTGGCTGTGGGATTGTTCATCCTTCATCTTCCTTGCAAAACGAACCAAGTCATGGTAAATAGGTAGCAGGCTTCCCCCTTGCTTCGTTGGGCACACAGCCCACAAGTAATATTTCTGCAGCACTTGAAGTCACAGGCAAAATAACTAGCTTCAAGAGTTTACCTAAATGTCATGTAAAAAAATAGGAAACAGTTTCCAGTGCTCACATATCAAGCACAAACACTTCAGGAATCTCAGCAGCACAGGTCTCCATGTTAAAGCTCCACTAACAATGGTTATTTAACTCTGGGACCAGTTCAGCAAAACTCTCTGCAGGAGTGAACTTGGCTGGTGCCCCGAGCCCCTGCAGCTGCACTTGTGCTCTTGGTGAGGTGCGTGACTGCAGTGCTGGCAGGGCTGGAGCTCTGACATCGGGGCACTGTGCCTCTCTGGGCAGCACCGAGCGGGTCAGAGCCCTCAGAGCTGATGCACTGCACTGCTGTGAACTCCTGTTTGTCATGGCTGGTCAGATTAGGAAGCAAAGCCCTAAATTAGCAGCACTGCCTCCGCTCTCAGCGTTCAGCTGTCCTGTCATCAGTGCATCATCTAGGCACCCACGCACTACGAGCCAGAACTGGAAAAGTTGTTGGAAACGCAGTAGTTAATATCAGACCTTCACTTACTATAGTGTTAGAGGGCTTGGAGATTGTGGATGTGACCCCACCCTTGAGGGCAGCACAGAGTTCATGCCCCAGGGGCAGATTTGCTCCCAGCAGCAGGGGCAAGAGCAGGGCAATACTTTAACACCCAAGACACAGGAGGAGGGAAAGCAGCAATTTGTATTTACCTGCCACCTGAGCAGCACTTTCAGCCTGTTGCACAGCTTCCTCAGCAAGCTTCTTCCCAATCCCGAACATGGCTGCGCTCCGTCCTCTCTCCCGGGATGCGACGGGTGAGTGAGTCCCTAAGTTCGGTTCTGTTACACTGTTTGGCAAAGTGCAGCTTTTTATAGATAAAGCAGGACTCCTCCCAGTAGTTAGAGGGCAAATGCAAACTAGAACAGGGAAAAGTCATGAGCCCTTGTTGGGTGATTAATATACCAGGCATAAAAGGGTGAAGAGACTCGAATGTTTGTTATGTTTTCCTCCCCGGAGAGAGGGCGTGGATTCACCAGTAGAAGTTTTCCATAGCCCAGGAATGAGGGCTTTGTTTTTCCATATCGGGGAGTTGGTAAACAGTGTGCATGCCACAGCTGTCCCGACCAAAGGCTCCAGTGCCACAGGGGATACACAGGCTGGCACAGCCCGTCGTGAACCGGGCAGAAGAGCATTGCCTTACGAAACACTGCTGAAGAATTGCTTAAATCAACTCTGTCATTTCAAAACCTTACATAGAAAAGTATCCAGTTTCAGATGAGTCTTGCCCACATTCTTTTGATCCCCAGTGGGACTTAAAATTCACGGTTATAAAAAGAAATGGGAGGCACTAACCCTGCTTTCTAAAGTGTCTGATGAAATCTTTGTGTTAGAGAAGGCTCATAATTCTGTGGTGTGTCATAATTAATATTTTAACCTCTCATTTCCAAGGTCTGGCTCAGGACAGCAGGTTTGTGTCCTCCCCCCACAGCAAACACTTTGCAGGACCCAGCACAGCCTCTGGAGTCTCAGGCATCAGCAACAGCTGGTGGGGTTCAGGCAGGCTCACTCCGGCTGCCAAAGAGCTGAGCTGCCCAGCCTTGTCCCCCAGCTGGAGCCATTAGGATGGGATGTGCAGGATGCAGGCTGCTAAGCTTGTGGCCCCACAGCACCCTGGCTCCTCTCACAGGGCACCTTTACCTTATCCAGCCACCACAGGAGCTCATGTCACCCCAAAACACTAAGCTTACATTTTTCTGGGATCACCAGCTCTCCAGCATAACTACTGTTGTGCCCTTTCACACAGAACAGAGGGTTTCACTCTGTTGATCAAATAATTATTGCTGAAAACAGGGTGAAGATGCATAATCTACCTCAGAACAAGGGTTTATTTATCAAACTGTTCTTTATCCTACAGCTGCCACCACAGCAGGCTGTAGGAATGTCATGTGGAGTGCCAGGCATGGCACTTCATGAACAACAGTTCCTCTGCAGTGTCCCTTTTCCAGCATTACAGTAAAAGCTCTGTTTTCTTCCCACCACTGCAGTTTTTCTACAGACCACAAAGTCCCACTTAACGTCAATTAAATAGGACAGAGTTATTGAGGGTATTGGGGGGGTTCCTTTCCTGATTTTATCATCTGCCAGCAGGGAAAGGATTATTCACCATATCTGAAAGCAAATGCTACCAGAACATGCTCACAGAAAACCAGAAGGAAAGTAACAATATTGGTTTTAAACTGCCGTCAAGTCAAGGGTTGTTGACAAAGTTCAAAACAGACTTGCAATGCAGGAAAAAAAAACCAAAACAAACCCAGAAATATTTCAGATAACTCAGACCAGCATCTGACCAGTAGAAATTCTTTGCACAGCAGCCAAGCAGTAAAACGTACACATTGTTCCCTGTGACATCCTCAACTATCCACAGCCAGCCCTGTTCACAGGAAATTGCAATTTCCTAGTCCTGTTCTGCTGCTGCTCCTGTTACTGACAGCAGAGAGATGTGAAGAGAGCAGGGCTCAGAGTCAGCAGCAGGTTTGTGTATTTGCCAAGGTGTGTTTACATTATCACTGGAAATACCCCTCCTCATCCTATTCTAACTCCAAATGGTTCCCACTCTCACCCACTCCAGTACCTCAAATACAGATTTTTTTTTTTTTTGAAAGCCACAGTAGCTCATGATCTATGAGTGTGGACTGGTACAACACCAGCACTGGCTTTCCAGTGAACATCACTGCAGAAATAAAATTATAGAACCAACCCTAATTACATTACACTGACGCACTGCAGGTACATATCGAATTGTAACACAGGAGAGAGTACATGCCATCACAACACTCCTTACACACAGGAAAAGGTGATGTTTGCCTCACAGAGTGAAAACACACAGCATTAAAATACATCCCACTTTTCAAATGCAAAAAGGACCCATTTTCTCTCACTACGTACAGACCAAAGGCATGGAAAGCCCATGAGGAGGTGCAGTTCCCTGCAGGCACCAGGCCTGTGATCACGTATGCATTTAGGCTGACATTAGGTTGCACTCAGTGTCACGGTTCCCGCCATCACAGCAACACAAAGTCTCGGTAGCTGCATTCCACAGCTCCTGCACCACAGCCCTACCTCTGCTCTGCTGCTCCACTCATCCTCCCCGGCACAGGACACGACCCGAGGAGCTCCGCTCGTTCGTCCCTGTGAGGGGCTGCCCAGAGCGGCCTGGGCTGCAGCCCCCTCACGGCTCGTCCTGCGGGCGGCCGGGGCCGGCAGCGCCGGGGGCCCGCAACCAACTCCAGGGACAACGCCAGGGGCTGACAACGGCCGAACGCGGGGGCCGGAGCTGCCGAGGCACAAACACAAACGCTGCCTGAGCTGACCACCAGCCGGCACGGGCAGACACACCGAGCTGCAGAGCAGAGACAAAGCCTGGCACCTCCGCCGCAGGACCCTCATCCCCGGCTCCATCCCAGCACCCACACCGACACTCACCCGCCGTCCCAGCGCAGCGCCGCCTCCATGCCCGGGTCCCTCCTGCCCACCGTATCTGCAGCCAGAGCTCCCCTGGGGAGCCTCTCACAGCCCCTTTAAAGCCTCCGCAGCCTACACCCAGCACAGCTGGGCAGCCCCAGCCCAGGTGCAGCAGGTTTTGGGGAAAGGCCCTGATTTGCCAGACCTTGTGGTGTTTTGAGTGAAGGGCCCATCTGTGTGATTGGTGGGAAATAGACTTCAAGTGTGAAAAGAATGTGAAAGTCAACATCCTATGGGCAAGAAACCCCAATGCTGCCATGGGCCCTGGGGGCAGACAGTGCTGACAGCCCCAAAAGGGAGCTGGACAACATTATTCACAACCAGAGTGGCTGGGATATCCTCTCCAATATGGCTAATCCAGCAATCATGGTTATCTGGGAGGAGGTGCCAAGGGGGGCCCAGTTTGCCACGTGTCCTGTTGCTGCCTGCTGCTGCTGCTCCTCTCTGGAGAGGTGAGAGGCTCAGTGGGGCCACCTGGCATTGTTTGAGGCCTGGTGAAATGGCACAACCCAGGCAGAGCATGCAGCCTGCACAGCAGCTCCAGCTCTGGGACATCCCAGTGGTACACGGGCAAGAGTGTCCAACACACCTACAGATGTCTATTCATCTCCAGGTCTCTTGATCTTACTTTGCCAAGTGACAGGAAACTCCAGTTGCAAAGACAGGATTCAGAGAGCTTGGATTCTTGATAACCTTTAGACCATTAATCACAGTATTCACCCGTGAGGAGGATAAAAATCCAGTAAAATCTGTGCCCCCCCCATGCCCCTGGCCTGTTGAGCTGTGAAGGGGAGATGGGGAGGGCTGTTTGCCACCCTGGGAAGGTCTCTGAGGCATTAGAGTGGGGCATGGAGCAGAGGTGCTTGGGCTGGGCAGCCCAGCCAGGCTGAAACACGAATCCCCTTTGCTCAGCATTTCAGAGCTCAGGCAGCTGCAGGCACACCCAGCACCAAATCGACAGAAGTTTGAGAACTCCAGTGTTAAATAACATCACGTACCCGGGGCTGATGGCACAGGAGCTGCTAAGAGCTCTAGGGATGTCTGCTTTACTTTTACAGAACATCTGGAGGCTTCAGTTGGGATGGGAAGATGCAGTTCTGGGTTGGGTCATGGGTCCCTGTGTGATGCACAAGTCAGAGAGAGTCCCAAATACTTGCAGACCAAAGAGCACTGTGACTAAGGTACCTTACTTGTGGAGCAAAGTGCTTAAGTTTAGACCTGGAAACCCATGCCAGCAAGTGACTCAGACACACGGGTACCCATGGCACAGCGTCCACCCTTGGGACAAAAGAGATGTGAAATACTCCGATCAGGCTCCTGAAGCAACAAGGGCATCCCTGCTCTGGGGACCAGGAGTCAGGAACTGCCCTTGGGTGCTCCCTGGCTGGATGGATAAAATGATTTCTGCTCTCTCAGCTCAGTGGGCAACCTCCTGGTGACAGCCAGGCTCTCCAGTCCCTACCCTGCCAGTGCCGCTGCGAACACTGGGCCAGAGCAGTGGGAATGGACAACTGGGTAGTTACACTGAAGGTAACTGGAATAAAGGGAAATAAAAGTGCACATCAGGAGTCAGGACTGCCTTCCCCATGAACAATGCAGGAGGAATAGCATCTGCAGGGATTACAAGTTTTACTGGGAAAATACCTGCAAGTGTACAAATCTTTTGATAATATTAAAGTGATTTGCAAGCAAAAAAACGTGCAATGGAGAGTGGTGTATGGGTCACAGTCACACACAAACATGGCAGTGTTGTGTCTGAACTGCTGAGCCTGAAGAGCTCGGTCTCCAAAGATTTCACCATCAGGGAGGTAACCATTAAAAGTACTAAATAATAAAGTACTGTTGGGGGTTGCCCAGTAACTGGGAGTGCCATAGTCTAATGCTTTTTCGGTGAGCTTGTACTTGGGTAAATATTTAGGCTTTTAAAGCTTTAAATGAGGAGCCATTGCATAGGGACACTGTGCAAAGCCCTGGACTATGTTTACTCACAGATGGTCTATTACTTATAAGGTCCTGTGAAGGCTTTTCTGTACGTGCAGTCCTTGTGCAGACTGCAGACAAGAGTGGTCTTTGGGTTCAGCAATGAGCCAGTCTCTCCTTGGACCAAATTCACAAAGATTGGTTTCCAAAAAGCCCTGGACAACCACAGCTCCTGGTCAAAAGGTGTGAGACGCTAATACCTCCAACAGGCCTGGACTGCCCTATTTCATTGCAGCCAGGCAGTTTTGGTCAAGCTTTGGTTTTCTTTTGTAAGACACAAATTAGATTCTTACTGAAACAGGCTGGTAAGGCTTCAAAGCAAGAGAGAGAAAGAAAAAAAAAAAAAAAGAGAGAAAGGAAGTATTGCCTAGCAATGAGAAACACCCAGAGGGCGAGGTAAGAGCACTTACTGTGAATGAGTGGGTATTCGTGCCTTCTGTTGACAGAGGCAGCACTAAGAGGGCATCCTGTCTGGCTGCACAGCCTCTGATTGCCCAGCACGCAGCAATCTCAAATAAATATTTCCATCTCCTAGGCAGGAAGATTGCCCCCTCGCCTGTGCGGCACCAGCTCCCTGCACCGGCCGTGGCTGGCGGGGCTGCCCCGGAGCGCCCTCACAAACCGCGCCCAGAGCGCGGCCCAGGCGCGGCTGCGGCGGGAGCGGAGCCCCCTCAGGGATCCCCGCGCCTTCAGCAGCAGCGCCCCAAGCCAGCGCTGGGGAAAGGCCCCTGGGTTTGTCCCAGGAATTTAACAGCAGAAGTGTTGTGGGTAGGGAACAGACCAGATAGGGAACAGACTGGAGGAGAAGGAAGGGGGCGGACACCACAGCCCCGGTCCCTCACAGACACCTCAGGGCTCCCCTGCAGTGCGGGTGCTGGTTTCCAGTCTGCCAGGCTGCAGAAGGGCTCAGAACTGCCCTCCGTACAGTGACCGCACAGGGCTTGCAATCAGAGAGCAAAGGAGATTAGCAAGACACTGTGCGATCCTTCACTGAGAGCCCCAGCAAAATAATGAGATTAAATAACAAGATGACCTGAGTAGTGGAAATTTTACAGTACCTTTATTTATCTTAATCTAAAAATGCAGAGGATGGGAACAAACAAAACAACTGACAAGAAATACAACCCCAGCCTAATTTTTCTGGATTATTGGAAGAAGACTCAGTTTCATCACATGACTGTTCTGGTGTCCTAATTAGGAACAGTTTCACTGGCTTTGTAAACACACTCAGCAAATGTGGCAATAATCACTGAGCTGTTGTAAGAGCAGGGCAACAGCGTTGCTGAAACCTTTTGAGCCACGTTGATGATTGTGAGCAGACGTGTTAAAAGATGTATTTTTTCCATGTGAAGGATGAAGGAGACCTTCTGCCTTAAAAATTTGTATTTGAAGAGAATAAAATTATCCAGATATCAAACAGCTTTCATTTTTCTACACAAAGAAGTAGGTAATAGCAGACCAAAGAGAGATTTATACAAGCAGTACTGTTGACTTGAATTAGCATCATTTTTTAAATCCACATTTTTTCCCAAAGCCGGACATTGCTTCTGCAGCCTGTCCGGCCACTTTTTCTACTCCATCTTGTGCTGTCTTGGAAGCCTTGTCAAAAGCTGCAAGAGAGGGAAAAAGATAAACAGAAAGTTGGAAAAATGCAACATGGTTTAATACTTATGAAGAGAGGTGTGAAAATTATTAGATTACAAAAACGGAGTGATATATCTGCAAAAAAGATCTTGGACATCTTGCTGCCTCCCCATCCAACATCAACAGCTGCCCAAGCCTGCCCTTCTTGTCACATCCCTGCAGCTGTGGAAGGTGTCAGCTCTAAGGGGATACTGCCAGTGCATTTTGGCTTTTATGAAATATTTTAGGCCCCAAAATTGCTAATTTGCCCCTCATACTTAGAATATCATTAAATTATTACAAAAAAACTCCTCAGCAGTCTAGTTTTTAGTTAAATTGTTCCCAATCCCCAGCTGCAAGATGCCAACACTTTGTAGACAGCACCTTTTCATCTGCAGGATCAGTAATGTCCGACCCCAGCTGCTGCCCCAGCAGGTGCTGGGATCCAGTGTAGGGCTGGACCTGGACAGGCCCCTGCCCTCAGGGGTGAGGGGAGCAAGATGTAACACAGGGTTACTTAATCCTCGAGAAAGAAGAGCTGTCCCCACAAGTTTTCTAATTAGGAAGCCAATGTCTGAATGCTGTGCGTGAGATTCAGTGGCCAGGGAGCGTCAGCTACAATCTGCCAGTACATGTGCAGAGCTACTAAGGAACAGATCCTGAAATCCTTTTGTGAGATTTATAAAGGTAGTTATAAAAACGTGGAACTTGTTATAAAATGTTAAAGGTTATATAAAGTGGTCACTGAAAAGAAGGACTTTCAGGCTGAGAACACCTGTGGGACAGAGGAGAATGAGCACTGGCCGCTTCTGGCTTGTGTTGAGCTGCTCCATCTTGATTTGAGCGTCATTGCTCCTACCTTTCTGGCTTGCATCTGTAATCTGGTTGACTGCATCCTGAGTGGCCTGTCCCAATGTGTTTGCTGTAATGAAGGCAAAACAAAATCAAAATCCTTTCTGGCTGTTGGTGTTTCTGGTTACAGGAATCCCGTACGTCAGTCAGCTCTCTGCACGCCCGCAGCAGGCTGTGCCCTGGCACGGAGCAGGCTGGGGCTGTGCCCTTCACAGGGCACCGTGTGCTGCCACAGCAGCTTGCCCTGAGATTAGCACTCACCTGGCACCTCCGGTCAGCTGAGCAAATCAATGGCAGATAAGCAGGAGATAAGAAAAGATTAGCAGTGAGTCGGAATGATGACATTTAGCTGCAAGCCGCTTATTTAACACTACACTTGCTTTTATTGATTTTTCTACCTTATTATGTTTGGGGTAGGTTGGCCACCTAATGTGCATTTTCCCAATGGGCTGTCTGGGAGTAGGGCTTGTTCTAAAATGGAAGCAAGTGCATTAAACAGAGCTGGACAGGAGCAAGGAGATTTTTACAAACAATATATCAATAGCAAAGAGGAGCAGAAACTAGAAACAGAAAAGATCAACTCCAGAATATTAAACACGAAAAAAGTGAGATGCCGTGTGATTGTAAGTTAGCTGATAGTTTATGAAACAGCAAAATGGCCCCTCAGTGGCAGAAATATATTCAGAATGCAGCAAAGACTATTTTGTTTTTCAGAAAAGGGTTCTGTCATGTTTGTAGGGCTACTACACATTTGTCCCCAGGTGTAGGGAAACCTTCTGTAACTTATGTAATATAATCAATGATGTTACTCATGTATTCCAGCCATACAAGGACGTGTTTGCAGGATCAGAATCCAGAACCATATCAGATCAAATGATCCGCTACCGGGAAAGTGCTGCAGGCAAACACAGTAGGGAATACACTATAAAAAACTACTATAAGCTATATATATTTTACAATTTTTCATTTGAAGGAAAAGCTCTTTTGCTTTGCATTGAAAAGTTGGTTTCCAATGCCCAGTGCTAATGGCAAGAGTGCTCAGCCTTACACTGTGGGCATTGCTATGACAGAAATGTGCATACAGGGTTTTTTAACCCTGCAGTGTGGTGATTACTGCTGAGGAACACAACAGAAACATGTCCTATACACGACAAACTATCCATGCAATCAATGTAGTTACATTACAGAAGGCACTGACAGGCCAAGTGGCAAATGTTAATCAAAGCTTAATTCCAATTTACTAAGGGAGAGCTGATTAAAAACCACCACAGAGCATGAGAAAAGACCACCCTGAGCAATTCAAATGCTAAATACAGAAGGTTGTTTTCACCAAAAAAAGGCTTCACTGCTCTAAAAAGATTAACATTCTGGAGAGTGATAGGAGTTGGACATTGCTCAGGAACCACAGAGGGAGAAGTGGATGAATGGGTTGAGGCAGCTTTGAGAGCCATGCCTGACCTGTGGTCTTCTCCAGGTGATGGCCAAAATTTGCAAAGTGAAGAAAAAAGAGGAAGCTGTGTCCTGCTAGCGCCAATGCAGTTACAGGTATTTAGCAACTAAGCCCCCCTCCAAATATACAACAATATTTAATCTTTCTTACCAGCATCTTTTGCTGCACCTTCAGCTTGTTCCTTCAGTCCCTGGAAGCCTTTACCTGACATTGTGGCTTCTGACACTTGTTAAAAGTCCTCTCCTTTGATAAAACCAAGCGCCTGGTGATGTATAGCACACTATGTGATAGTGTCCTGACTTGTCCTGGTTTTATACATCTGCCAGGAGACCTGCTGATCCTTTTGGGGGTGACTGGTACAATGGGTGGAGTTTGAATGTGAAGAATGAGAGCTGAAAATAGAGAAAAGCTGTTTATTTACCCTCCCTGATGAGAGGGTGTGCCCAGATTGAGATTTTTGCTCCATCACACTGTCTTTGTTTGTTAATTTGTGCGGTTTGTTTTTTTTTTAACCAAAACTGCAAAAAAACCTGTTCCACCATCACAGGCAGAGGAAGCCACTGAACTGATCTTTACAGACCTCTGGAAAACTACTGAAGTGCTGTGTGTGGGCATGGTCTATCTTGTCCCCACCGGCTGACTTCCTTCCTCTTCCTTCAGTCCCAGAGCAGACCCTCATGAACGGAAACCAGCCCAAACTTGTTTGTGTTCTATAATTTTAATCACAACTCCCTTTTCTTGTCAGGTGGGTTAGATGGTGAGAGTTGTGATTTATGTATATTTTTACAAGAAACTGCTAATCTGGTCATCTTGCCAGCTGCTCGCTCAAGGCGGATTACAAATCTCATTGTCACAGAAGGCCTTGCCTGGGTAAGGCAGGCAAGCAGTGCCAGCACTAGCAGCTCTCAGGGGAAGGGAAAAAAAAAGAAGCCAAACTAGCAAACCCACATTTTCCTACAGTGGCTTTGTGGTAAGATTCTTTTAGTTCAGAAATTATGTTTAAAATCACTTCCTTTCCTAGCATCACCACATTAATAAAAGTTTCTGGCTTTAACCTCTGGCATTTCCCAGGTTTCCACTAGCCTTTGGAGTTTATATTTCCTGCCATCAATCCTCAGTAAAAAGGTACTTTGTACAAGTAAACTTTTGGCAGACTCAGGAGCCAAATGGTTCTCCGGTTTTGTGGGGTTTGGGTTCCTCACTGCCATTTTCTGGGGTACAAAGTGTCTCTGTTCAGATGGCCACACTCATACACATATTTTTCTTCCTGAATAAAGATTTGTGTTGGTAAATGGGCATGAGAACAAGATGCCACAGATGAACTAGGGTGGGCACTGACAATTCTCATAAGTTTAGGACTTCATTAGTACCCAAGTGAGGAAGAGTCACAGACAACAAGGTTCTGAGCATTCCTCTGCCTCTCCTATTCTGCCTGTCATTTCAGAGAGCTCTTGTCAACTTTTGCACCACTCCTTTGTTATTTCAAACAGCAATCCTCTTTCCTTCTCAATGGGTCAATTAGACTTTTAATTATATATTCACATCAGGTATCTTTTTCAATTCCTTGCTGATTTCTTTCCTGGAATGATTTTCTTACTTGAATTTGCAAAACCTCAGATAAAAAGACACCCATTATTGTGGGGTTCTGGCACTTTTTGAACCAAATCACTAATAGAAACCTATTTATTTTTCTTGTCCCAACCCGAGAACACAGCCACAGTAAAGCCACACCAAATACATGGATTTCAGCTGTTCTCAGCCCATTAGTCAGGTAGATTAACTTGTGTGTGGAGTGTTAGTGAAAGGAAGGAAGAAGCTCTCTGGAATCCACCACGCAGCTTGTCACAGCTCAAGAGAAGATGTGCCCAGGCTTCAGCAACAAATACCTTCCAGATGCCCTCCCAGCTTGTTTTCACTGCTGAGTTTTCAGGGCAAGGGCCCTACAGGTGCCGAACTGCTGGGACAGTCTGCCTGGAAGGGACACCAGGAGTTTGGGAGAGCATTTAAAGCTGAAGCATGCTTACATCAAACATTAAACATGCACCACATTGGAGCAATATTTTATAGACTCCTAATCAGTTCAGATAAATATTGTTCTCTAATTCTGCTCTAATACCTACCTAGATTCCCCCAGTTGTAACTATTATTCTTCAAGTAGAAATTGCTATTCAGCATTTTGGACTCAATATTGGTGTCTGATCTGAGGCACTGCTTGCTTTACCTCCTGCTCAAAGCATTGAATTCCTGAGTAAAACCCACACTGCTGACAGCATGGCAGCCTGACACCTTATCTAATGTAATTTTGTCCTTAGCATTCATATCATTATCCTGATTACATACTGAAAATAGGAAAAGTGAGCAAATTACTCCTGCCCAAATTGGCATGGCATGATCACTATAATGCAGCCCAGAGCAGAGGGAAGAGGGACATTTGCATAGTATTAATTCCATATGATGGGACCAACAATCTGTGCATCAGGCTGACTGAGTTACAAAAGCACAACAGAAAATTAATGGAATATTTTGCATAACATTTATCCACTCTGTGAGTTAACATTACTTTTTAGAAGACAATAATAGGCCCTTTGAACTGATGTTAGATATTAATTAGAGTGCTTAGAAATAAGGATTTGAAAGGGTGGAAGGTTAGTTTGGACATTCAGCTCTCGGCATCTGCTGAGACTGCAGGTACAAACCCTGGTTAATGCCAGCTGGGGCAGGTACCACAGTGCAGGCAGAGCCACACGCCAAGGTGCGCCTGGAATTTCAGGCTATTCCAAAAGTTGCTCCACCTGCTAATGCCAGGATGCATCACTGACATTGGCCAGGAGCAGAAGTTCAGAAGTGTCATCACCCCAGCAGCACTGTCTGCTCACCTCTGACACCTCTGACACGTAACCTGTCTGACACCTCTCTCTGTGTCTGAGACCTCGGGCTTTTTCTCCACATTCGGCACCTTCAGTCTGCTGCTTGTGATGAGCAGTTGTTTGTGTTTGGGCAAAGGAAACCCAAAACTGATTCCTTAAGTGCTAGGAGTGCTCCAGAACCCATGGCCCTGGAAATAGTTGGCAACTCCAAATAAGCAGCCCAAACAGCTGTAAGTTAAATCCAAAGCACCACAGGGAAATTAGAAATTGCTCTGGCTTCTTTCCTGTCACACACCTTCTGTGGCATCTTTGAGCACCCTCTCATATATCAGTGACATGAACCCTTCTGCTCTATTATCTGGTGAAGGTCAGAAGTAATTAATCAGAGCTAGAGCTTATGTTTTATACATGAAAACGGGCAAGTGGTTAGTTATGAAATATTGACATTTATTTGAGTTTTCTTTAATTTTACCTGGGTTAGGATTTATAGATAGGTGTGGTGTCCATCAGCAAGGCAAATGCAATGGTGTGTCAGGGCTAAAAGCTCTACACAGATCACTGCAGAAGTTTACAGCGTGTGCAGTGTTCAGCATCCATGGCTGCCAAAGGAGACTGACAGTAGTGTGGAAGGGATGTGATGTTTGTCATGAAACAGAACTCTTTTAAGAAATGCAATGGTTTGCTCATAGATATTGTCATAGGTTAGTCATTTAGGAGATCAAGCTAAAGTTCTTCTAATTAGCTAAGTTTGTTGTTCAGTTCAAATACTTCTATACAGTTCTGGGAGAAAAGCAGATTTAACTGATTCTTCCTTTACAGAGGTGGTGACACCCTCCAGGAATCATCAGTCAGCTCTGCTTCAAAGCATGAGATCAACGTAAGGCCAGTGCAAATAGAGTTCTTTACCTTCTACTTTCTCAATCTTGAGGTAACATCCAAGTGAAGTGTCATGTTTGTACTGCTGTCTGGAGCACCTGAAACCATCCTTGGATACTGAGACTGCTGTGGAATCTCACAATATCCTGCAGTTTCAGGACTAGAAAAGACAGAAAAAAAAAGTCTGGTCTTTAACTTCAAAAGGCTGGAAAGATGAGAAAGTCTTGACTCTCACCTTAAAATCTGGCATGGGACTGGGGCAATAAATAACTGGTCCTATCCCAGGAGTGACTGGCTAGGAAAGCTGAGGGTGTGAGCTGGATGTAAAGTCTATAGGAGAGCTGTGTGTATTTTCTAGGCACACTGAGAGGAAGGAGTGCTGTGGCTGTGCCCTGCTGGCACACAGCTGTGCTGCCCTTCCTGTGTGGGCTTAGTGAGAGGGAAAGGTGGAGAAGCAGAGCTGCCTCTCATGCTGGGATCCACACAAAAAAGCAGTGCCAAAGCTTGACAGAGAAACTCTGTGGTGCTTCAAACTCGTGTGGGCAGGGGTTTGTCTGATATTCAGAAAGTGCAGGTTTAATTTGAGCTTTTTCTGCTATGCTATTAACACTATGGAGTATCCTCTTGTGGTTTGGTAGGGTTTCAATGAATTTACGAAACAGTTAAGCTGAGTTTCAATGTGTCAAAGAAATGAGAATGTGATTTTATAGAGAACAGTATTAAAAAACATCCCTTCAGTTTTTAATTGGGTACTCTGTGAATTCAGTTTTAGGACATGCATTATGCAGAGACAAAAATAGGACTTTCAAATGAAGTGGGATTTTAAGTGTATTATTACCTGATTTGCATTTAAATTAGCAGAATGCTGTCTGGGATATTCTGCAGAGAGCCACTGCTTCCTCTCCTCCATCACAGACAAACATCTTTGAAAAATCAGGCCCTGCATGCCCTTCAGCCCTTGGCTGGGACGTAGCTGGGGGGAGCTCCCAAAGGCTGTGAGCTTCATCAGAACAAATCACTCAATAAAGCTTAACTGTAGTTTTACATGGTAAGGAAGTTTTGCTGTCACAAGGGGAAAAAAAGTGGTTTTCAGCACTTTGTTGGTCACTTTTATGGCGAGGTTGATGCAACACTTGGCAGCAGCTGTTCCTGGCCCATTGGATCCCCTCAGAGGTCAGAGTGCAAGTCCCCAGTCACTGGGGACAGACAGTGGCCACACTGTACCTGGCACTGGGTGCTGTTTTATCACAGTGGGATTAAATTAACAGCTTGTGTGACAGTGGTATCACATGTACAAAGTCCACTTAAATAATTCACAGGGTGAGATAAGTAAAAGAAATTCTTGATTGCCCAGACCGTGACCTGTCAGCAAAAAAGGATTCTGCTAGCGTTTGCTTCCCTCAGCACTTACCTGGGGCAGGGGGTGCCAGCACTTCCATAGTGAAAGTATCTTCTCCTGTGGGGTGGTTCTGACACATCTCCTCCATCATTCCACTTTTCACTTTCTTTCCATCACTTCATTACTCTTGTCTGAATACTCATTGAAAGCACAGACTTCAACAAACCAAACAGATGTACAACAAAGTTAAGCTGAGTAATTAACAGACAAAAATTTGCCTTTTTAATGAAAGACCCTTCTACTTCAAAAGAAGCAACTCTTCAGTTTTCTTACCTCTGACAAATGTGGCTCAGACCTCTGGCTTCTGCTGCCCGCAGCTGGGTGACAGCCAGTCTGAGGAAGGGACAGAGAGGAAACAGAGGCTCACTGAGCCATTGCATGGGCACAGCACTACCCTGTTCCCACTCACTGACACAGGGCACTCATGTGCAAGGAAGCTGCATGTCCTGGTGTCTGTTTCCAAGACTTGTGACTGCCTGTGCAAGATGCATAAACACTGTCTGGGCTCTGACTGCCGCGGGACGAGACCAGACCTGTGCAGGGACTGAACCCGCCTGGGCCCAGAGCAGTGCTCTCCCACGTCAGAGGCAGATCTTTAGGAAACATTTGGACACTTTTGGTGCCCAAATGCTGGGCCATAGTCAAGCAGTGTTTTCAGTCTCACAGTTCTAGATACAGGTGTGTAAATACTGGTAAAACATTTTCCCTCCCACAGGGAAGGAAACACAGAGAGCTGCATGCTGCCCTCCCAAGCAGCCACGTAGCTCAGTGTGGCAGAGATGTGGCCGGGCATTCTCAGCTCAGGAAGTGCCATTCTCTCCTGGTTTAAGCCCCTGGAACCAGGGGCAAAGCCTGTTTAAGAGATGGGCAGCATCCTGGGGAGCAGCTTACTCCTCCTTTGAGTTGCAGCCCGCTCCTGCCTCCCACGCATGCCCTACATAGTGAAAGCATTCACCTCCTTTTTTTTTTTGCAAACACTTTTTTGGCAAAACACTTTTGTTCGTATCCCCATAAAGCAAAGCTTTTGAGCAAAAGGTTTTTCTTTCTCTCTCTAGCGAGCACTGAGAATAGACTCCAGCCTCCTGCTGCTGGGCATGAGTATCTCTTTATGTCCTCTTACCTTGGCCTCAATTTTAGTTACTCTGTTTAATTGGCAGATACTTGCAGGACATCATAAAAAAGTATGCACATATAAGATACATCTTCCATTGAGGGGCCTTGTTACCTCTGCTAGGGCTCTTTTGTTCCCTTTCTGTGTTGAGATCAAAGACCCACTGGGATGGAAATCCTGTGGTCTCTGAAGGCAATGCTTTACACATACTGTTATGCCTGACAGAGGCTGCCAGCACACTTGTTAGATGCTTCCATGCCACAGCAACTCTCTTCTGTAACACCTTCCATAGTCGTCATAATTTAGCAGCTGAATTTGAAGCATTTGTTCTGATTTTGGAGCAGTTTAAATCTCAACAGTTTACACTGCCTTCTCCTGGCTTCATGGGCACTCTTCCTGCAGGTAAATAAAAGAACCCATTTTTATACCCATATTTACTAATGTGCTTTAAACTTAGCCCACGATTTACAGCAATGAGCAACATTTTCCTGCCCTCTACCCTGGTGAATGTGGAGGGTCTCTGCTGCTCTCCCTCAGCAGCTGGTCTGTATCAGCCTGACCAGGACCAGCTCTGTGTGTGTGGTGCACCAGGAGATTCTCCCTTGGCACCTGCCCTCACACTCCTGCGTTTCACAGCAGCCCTGCCCGCCCCTGCCAGCAGCACTGCAGTTCTGTCAGGTCAGCTGGTGCCCATCACATTTCTTTAATTACCTCCTGCTGCTTGTTACATCCTGATGTCAGGACAGCTTTTGGTGGAAACAGAATAAACTGAGTTCCACAGCACTTTCATGTTCCTTTAAAAAGCCTCCTTCCATCCAATATCACCCCCACATTCTCTCTTAAAAGATGGCAAGTATTAAAAAGTGAAATATTTGTGTTTCAGCCCTGAGAGACAGAAAGCCAGCCTACCTACAGTACTGTCTGCAGAAATACAATTTTTCATGAGTCTTCATCTCTTGCAATGATTTAAGGCCCTTACAGTTTTAAGTACTCTAATACTTCACTTTTACAGGAAGAATGCATCCATTTGGAAGGATCCACATCTAAAATGTGCAAACAAAACTGACAAGGCAAAAAACTTGTTCAAACACTTTTTATTAGTTAAAAAAAAAATCCACAATGCCTAGAGATCCCAAGTGCCAGTGCATATGGATGCAAGACACAGATTTGTGAGTCCAACCAAAATATACAAAGCAACTGGGAGGCCAGGAGGGAGGCTGGGAAGGACACACAGCCCAGTACACACCTGCACGTTACTTACAGTTAAAGGAGTCTGGCTTACATATATTGTACGACTGGCTTAGGAGGCAAGTGCAAGGCTACAGAGCTGAATGTAGTCTATGGACAGTGGAATTTTCCTGTTATGGTGTCAGCTAAAACTTCCATGTATGCTCTTGGAATGGTCTCTTTTGAGCAGGAACTCCCTAACTTGATGGAGCACCTTCAATTTCACCCTGTGAGAGAAGACAGGTAAGAAAACAGGTAAATATTTCCAGTGGAAAACATATATCTATAAATTCAGGAGAAAAATCAATGCTGACAGTCACCACACAAAACCCCACAAACAGCTAGAAAACAATGAGGGCAATAGGTGATGCAAAAAATTAAATGAATTATCCATTCCTTCTGGAAACCAGACACACTTCTGCTGTAACTCAGGTCTCTGGGAAAATGAGAGTGTGAATTCACACATGGTGGAAGTCAAGCTGAGGAGGGGCCAGGTTGCACTGGCAGGAGTGTCCTGGTTTGTGCTCCTGGGTCTGCTGTTTCCCTGCCTGAACCAGCCTGAGATCAGCACTGGTGCAGCCACAGAGCCAGAGGGATTACGGGCTCCATTTCTGGGACTGGCAGTGGGGGGTGATGGCTGAAGAAGGGTGGTAGATGCAAGCTGATATTTTGGGGGCTTTGGGGACCATGAAAACAGCCCGAGCTTCAGAAAGGCTGAAAACTAGGGGGGTTTGGGTGCATGCAGTACTTGTGGAAAGGGCAGACAAAGGCCTTAACACTGAAATTGTAAAGGAACTACCACATCAGAAGCATTTGCTTCTGTTGTCCATGTTGGACAAAAAAATCATCCTTTTTCAAGAGCTGAAATCGGCCCAGAGACTAATGTTTGACCCAGAGCTTCAAAAGAACATTGCAGGTAGAACAGTTAAACAATTAAATGAACTAAATGAATTAATTTAAATACAGAAAAATCTATAGACAAACTTGTTACCTAAATCTCTTGTAAAGCATGCTGCAAACAGGAAAAAGCTATTCCATGTGATGACAGAACCATAGGACAGCATTAACTTTTACATGTGCATTTACACCCCAAAATCAGGCAGTACTTTGCAATCTGTCCATCTGTCGCTTGTGGAAATTTCCCAAGATAAGGAAGCAGCAAAAACGGGAACAGATGCGCTCAGGTTTTTGTGCAATGACTCAGGAAAGTGGGAAGAGTGACGGGCTCCCTGCACGGCAGTTCTAGCACCGCAGGAGGCACGGGGGACATTGTGCAGTGACCCAGGAAGAGCCCCGGGGTGTCGCAGCGGGGCCGGGGCAGCGGGGCCGGGGCAGCACTCACCTCTCCGCCGGCGCCTGCCGGGGCCCCCTCGCCCTCCACCCGCGGCTGCTCGGGCGGCTGCGGCGCTGCCAGGTCCTCCTGCCAAGTCACAAGCAAGAAGTTTGTCCCTGCTGCCACACACACGATGCAGAGTCATGGCCCTAATCCTAGACAGACTGGGCGAGGTGGGGTTGAGCATTACACACGCGGGCAGAACTGCAGCTCTGATAGACGGCAGACACTGCTTGAAATCCCTTTGTGTTGTGCAGCTGGTCAGAGCAGATATCTATGAAAAAGCCAACTCAATTTCTTACAGCCTGGTTTAGGGTCTTTTTCATACAGAAAATCACTTCTTTTTCTGTCATTGAGACCAGAGTTTTGACACCTTCAGTGTGAAAAAATTTTGGAGGAACAAATAAATTTACATATAGGGAGGCTATAACCAGCCCTTCTCCATATTGTCTTACTCTAAGCACCCATTGCATAGACTAAAACTAATCAAAGATAGAGCAGTACTGTGGTGGTGTTAATGTCATACTTCAGATAAAATATCTCTACAAAGGACAAGCTTTTCTTTTTGTTTGAGTCCAAGCATTCACTTAAATATTTTGGGCTCTTCTAGCTATTTGCCTATCTCTTTCAGCTTCCTATTCACAGAAGAAGAGAAAGGGTTGCATTACCAGGTAATTATGTTAAACACAATTTGGCTGCATGGGAGGAGAAGACAAAATCCTGACCATACTGGATGTGCACAAAGGATGGACAGAAAGCAGAAATGCACCTGGGTGGAATCAGTCAGTGAGAGCAGGGGGAAGCAGAAATAGCAAGACCTCTGTAATTTTAGTTGAGTTCACCAGAGAACGCAAATAAAATAGCAAAGCTTCTCTGTTCCCTTCGAGCACACATGCCCAGCAGCTCCCCTGAATGACTCTCTTCCCACATGAAGCCAGGGCCACCACAGAGGAAACCAGAGATACATATTTTATGGAAAGGGAAAGTCAATTTTGCATGGAAGGCAAAGTAATGCATTTCAACATTTTGGAAACACAAGGCCACCACTTTGCTTGGTACTGCTGCTGTTGCAATGCAAATCAATACCCCTGCCAAAGCTACTGTAAACAGAACTTTATGCTTCATGAGTTTAGGGCACTCTACTTTTCACACATGTCCTTACTTTCCTGTCCAGTCACAACTGTTCTCATCAGTAGGAGAACATCCCTGCCATCCCTGCTGCTTTTTGGACTGAATTTGGGAAAAAAGGTGATGTGACGTAAAATGGAAAAAGTAGATGGAGTTAACATGGATACAAGGTAGAGCCCATGAAAATTTAATCTGGAAATTGAACTTCAGATCCATTTGTGGCAGCAAGGGGAGCCAGGAGGTGGAAGCACTGCAACCTGCTTGCCCTTCCTCTGGGCTTCCTGCTGTCCTTGCAAGCTATTGTAAGATCAATCCATGGAGACAAAAAATAGCCAAAATATGAGCTGCAGCCCTGTACTGATGTCTGTCACAGATGCAGGCATTCCCTCATCTCCCTGCTGAGACCAGAGCTGGTTAGTCTGTTTATGGAGAGCACCATGTGCTGCTGGTGTCTCCAGAGGAGAAGCACAGTCTGACCACCTTTTCCTAAGGAACGTGCCCCTAACTTGCATGGCATTGTTGGCTGAAATGATTCTTGCTGGTCCCAGCCTGAGCTGTGTTAAGCAAGCCCAGGTAACCAAATGACATCAAACTGCACATCATGGGAGCCAGCTTCTCCTGCAGGGAGACGTGCAGCTCCTCAGGAGAGGCCACTGCTCTGATGCAGCCACTTGGTCACAGTCTTTCTGAAATGAGTCAGCTCTCCTGCTGCCAGCAAACAGCTCACTAGTCTGAATTTATGGACGCTTGTCCAGCCTCAGGATCCAGCCTGTGGTTTAAAGCACTTCACATTTGCATTTACATTGCACTTTGCATATCTACACCTTATAACTCAACAGCGTGCATTAAGCCAAAGCAAGTAAATAGCCTCAAATTGTATTTTGAAGCTTTACAACCAGATTTGTCCTGTTAGGCGGAAAGGAAAGAAACCTCCAATGCAAGCCACTGACAACAGCAACAGCAGATGCTTCTTTCATAATGTTTTGCAGGTGGAGTTAGCAGCTGATGTGTGAAGTCGTGAAGGTCAATCAAAGGCAACTGCCTAAGGTGCTGGGGAACAGCTCACAGGAACACAAGGACCAGTGCAGTGCACTCCATCTTTCTACAGGGTATGACACCTCTTGTTCCTGTGGGCAGGGAGCTCAGCTCTGGTAGATGTGGAAAGAGTCCTGGGAGAGGGACACCCTTCTCAGGACCACCCTTAGGACACTGTATCCAAGAGCAATGGGCGGGCAGGAGAATCCCTGTTCAGCTATTGTGTTGCTTGTTAGATCCCTTAGATCGTGCTCTCTGCCAAGACTGCTCCAGAAGGCTAAAAACCAACCATCTATTTTTAGAAAGGGAAGCAATGGAGTTTCTGCAGGGTGTTTCTACACTCTGTTGGAGGAACCAGCACAATAGCAGGATGAAGAGCTGTCAGACCGTGTTAGAGATGTCGCCTCACAGCCTTTTCTCACGCGCTCCCACCCTGCCCGGAACAGGGAGCAGGAGATGAGGAAGGGCTGCATTCCTCAGCTGGGTGGGGATTTCAGGGGCTGCTCAGGAGGACAATATACAGGGGAGGACCATGTGGTGCAGGGGTCTTCACTTTGGACAGCCAGAAATTCCTGGGCACCAGCTCCAGCTATGACACCGATTCACAGAACGATGCTGGGACAGAAAGAAGGGGTGAAAATCCATCTTCCTTAGGGGCAGCAAGAGTTTTGCCATTCCTGTCAGTGCTCATCGCCTCATTAAAAGGGGTAACATTTTCTAAGCAAAAGGCATGTTGAAACCATGAAGCAATTAGTAATGGTCCTCCTGCTCTTAAAGGGCAAGTCCAATATTTCCCCTCAGAAATTACATACTTTCTGAGAAAAAAGTATCTTAAATGACAAAAAATCAAATATTTTGTTTGTTACGGGCTATTTTCTTCTATTTTGGATGGGCAGTTGCTTTTTTACTAGTGAAGAAAGAAAAGTGAAGTACTTGAACATAGTAGTTAAGTGAAACACAAGATCTCAGAATACCTTCCAAGAATAGTACACAAGTTTTTAAATATTTTGTGTGTTTAAAAATATTTTTTTATGTAGAATATATACACCACAGGAGATCTACATAAATAAAATACTTTGCTCAGGTTATGAAACAGAGGTACATGTTCAACTATCACTAATTAAAAACTCAACAAATTAAGACCTGCCATTTATAAAAATATTCCTGTGCAATGCCAAGAGATCTTAAACAGACTGTACTAGAGGCTTCTGGGTTCAGATATTTTAATAAGTTTTATTAAAAAACTGATTTTAAATGCCCAGAAATACTGGAAGAAATTAATTACAATTTAATTCCTCAGAGTTTTCATTTTCACAGGTTCTATGAAAGTCCCTTTTTCAGCTCTTCAGCAATTGACCTGTCCACTGTCTGAGTTCATATATGAAGTGGAATTTATATTTTTTGTCTGTATTACCTTATAGGCCAGTGGGAGTTTTGTTGCTGTCCCCAAATATTTGGACATAAACAATCTTACTAAAATTATCTCCATTATATAACAGAGAAAGCAGTCCAAATATTGGATGCTGGAATATACTCATCAAATCTCAACAAATTCAGTGGCAAGCAAGATATTATTATTATTATCATTATTATCATTACCATCATCATTATTATTGTTATTATTGTTATTATTATTATTTTGAGGCTGTAAAGCCAGAGAGGTTCACTGGCAGCCTAATCTGCTACAAAGTCAGGAGCCCTCAACAGGACATCAATTGCATAAGGTGGAGAGGTTCAGCCTCCTGCAGTGCTCTTGACCTTTGGTGCTGGAGCAAACACGAGCTGCCTGGCAGCAGCCCCAAGCCTCTCCCCAGGAAAGCCTCAGGCAGCCTGGCAGGTCCTGGACGAGCTGTCCTGGATGAGTTTCAGGCTGAGTGTGCTCGGAGTGATGCCAGCAGCTCTGACTAAGGGGCCAAGCCTTGATTGAAGTGAGTGGACCCACCAACAGGACAGACAGATGGGCATGCAGGATTCCTGTCCTACCCTACAAATCCAGGTAGACTTTTGGGTGGCTTTGTTTTCATCCAGCTCACAGCCAGACTCCCTGAGAGTCTCCTGGGACTGCTTATACAAATGATACATATTTAGCACGTATCCTATGGGATTACTGGGGTACAGCCTTGAGCCATGAAGCACATACATGGTCTTGTAGGCTTCAAGGTGCCACCAGTGCCACTAACTCAGCTATTTTGCATGGGAAAATGTCTGCCTGCATGCACTAATGAGACTGAGAGGGAAGCACAGAAAAAGTGCCTGTAGGCAGAGTGGCCCCCTCCACGGCACTTTTGAAAGAACATCCTGTGTTCCATGAGATGTGGAAGGATACCACTGGAATGCATCACTGCATCAACTAAGTGTGGGGAAGCTTAACTACAAAGGGGAACAAGTTGCAACTAATTATTCTACTTAATTAGTGGGTAGTTTTGCTGTTGATTTCCCTGCTCCTCCTGCTTAGCAGCTCTGCCCTTGGTGGCTTCTCAGATGCCCTTGGCTGCTCTCTCCTAGTGCCAATCTCACTTGAGCAGGAAGGTCACTCAGTTTCTGCCTCCTTCTGTGAGACAGACTGTCTCTGCATGGGAGGCATGGCAGGGTGCAAGTGAAGGGAATTAAGGCCATGGCCAGCAGCCTTTCACATTCAAGATGTGCAGCTGTTGTGAAAGAGATGAGCCGTGGCGTGGGCGCGGCCCTCGTGCGCCACATCGGGTGCACACAAACGCTGAGATCCAGCGAACGCACCCAGCGGTTGCACATAACTGACAAATGCTCATTTAATTAATAGGGTGAAGTAAAAAAAAGATCAGACCCAATGCAAAGTGACAGAGTCATGAACTGACAACTAAACCATAAAATCTGACAGGACAAATAACTCTAAAGGGAAGATTTAGGTGGAGGGTGGAGGCAAGCACCAGTTACTGGGGAAATCGTTCCAAACCCTGAGGGACATTTTGAGAGCGTGTGTATGTACATGGGCTTGTTCCCAGGCACGTGGTGTCTGCATTGCAGCAGGCTCTGTGCTGTGTCATACAGACGAAGAACCAATCCTCTTCTAAGACAGGGATATCTAGTGGATGGTTATCTCACTGGAATCTCTCAATGTCCACCCCAGGGATGGGGATGGGTGCAAAGCCACAGACAGAACACACTACTGACTGGTTTCATTCATTTTTGTATCAGAAAAATTGCAGAGGGTTTATAATATCTTAATTTACAGATTTTTTTAGTTGATACTTAAAACCTCCCCTAAATGAGTCAATACTTCCTTGTACTCAGCAGTGGCCAGGTCAGTGCCAAAGCCCTAACAGGCAGTGCCAGAACTACTCAAGGTTGTTCTCGTCTGGTGCTTGGCACCCCTCCATGGGTGTAGGGTTACTTCAGCCCCGTTTCCTTCTGCGTGGCTCTGAGTGCTTCCCCACAAGGGCAGTAAGGAACAGCAGGCTGCCAGGGTGTCCACACTTCAGTGCCTGCCATGATGCAACAAAGGGCTGAATTCTCTCCCATGGCCAAAGTCACCATCTGATACACCTGCACCCCATGGCTATCCTGAGCAAAACTTCACCCAAACCCCTCAGAGTCCCTCTCTCTGTCCTAATGTGTACCTGCCACTGATCCCAGCTGTCAAATGCACAGATTAAATGTCAACAAGCTCTCCATAATTGATATTAATACTGGGAATGGTCAGCTGGGGACAGCCTTCTAGGCCACTCGAGTCCCTAGCCCTGAGTCACCCCGAGCACTGCTCAGTGCCATGAATCCACAGATCCCTGGCACTTTGAACAGCCCTTCTGCAGCAGGGAACAACACTGGAGATAGCTGAAAACCCAAATAAGATGTTGGCAAGTGCTCTGTGCAATTAGAAAGAAGGAGGATGGTATGGAGCACAAACAAATCTCAGGACTGGATCCTCTCTCAAATTTCTGGGGCTGAAATGCTTGTGATGATTCCAGGGCTGCAGGATTATAACAGTGGGTATTCACTGTTTAAACATTTAAAACTATACATTATCTCTCTTAGTGCATCTCCAGTGGGTCTCCCACATGCATTACAGTGCCTGGTGCTGCTATTGGCAAACTCTGGATGCATTTCCATTAGCAAATTGTGTAACATGATAGGAGCAGTTCTGGAGCTAAAACAGCGGGTGCTGAGAGCCCAGCACAATCCTTACACTCCTTTCAGGGCCCTCCCTCTGGAGCAGCTTTGGCTCCATGGCAATTACCCATTAGCAGTGGGGATGCACTCGATGTGCATGTGGAGCTCAATCTTCTGAGTCCAGCTGGATCTAAAAGCTGGATCTAGATACAGGCCAAAGTATGGTGAGTATGAATAAAAGATTTGCACTCCTAAGCTGAACTAAACCAGCAGAACAGATGAAACCTCTTTCACAGAAACAAATGTTTTTCCTGAATTTTTTTCTCCTGTGATTTGTCTTGTTTTTCTCCTCCAGTTTTCAGTCTGCTGCCCACCTCTGCTGTTTGACATGACATCATGGTGCTGTATCCAAAGCAGTTTCCTGGCTCCATTAAGTCTGCCCTTTAGCCATGTGACACATCCTATTATTTTTATTTCTTAATCAATCTCCATATTAAGTCTAAGCAATCGGACATCAATAGAAGACACCAGAATAACAGTTCAGATGCTCTCTGGAAAATCTGCACTGGTTTAAGATCTGAAATTAGCTGTAAACTGTAGCTGTCAGTCTTTGAGGTGGGGTTCTCACTTAGGAGGAAAGGAGAAGAGGATTTCTGCTGCTCAGTCCTTGCTGGAGGGGAGGCAGTTCACTATCTGCAGCAGGGATTCCTACCATCAGCAAATTCCTCACCCTCCTGGATCAGTCATCCCATGGTCAGTCAAAAGGTAGGAAGGGGTATTCTGGCCCCATGGAATTGGGAATTGCTGTTTGCACTCCTGCAGCCTAACTGCTGTTCCCTGTGGGAACAGAGATTAAACTTATCCCAAGAGCTTAGCAGAACTCCTGTATCTGCCCTTTTCACATGCTTTCAGGAGGACATTTTGCGTCACTTGTAGCTGCTGTTCTCCTCTTTTGTTAGGCTATTCTCTCAGGATTTATATGCTGTGTAGAAGTTTTGTTTCACATCACAATGTGTTTATGTGCAGGTCAGGAAATTAATCAGCCGACTATCTGAACAATTAAAACAATTTTGGCCAGCCTGGCTTCGCTTTGATTCTGGGTTTGAGTTTGTTGTGACTCATAAAGCTCATGTGGCCATCAGCAGCACCCACCACACTCTCTGAAGCAGGGAAAGGGACAGGCTTACCAAAGAGCTGCTGAGTACTGGCCTCGTGCTGTACAAATGGGTGCTGTTTATTACCGAAGCATCTTCTCTAATGATCAACACTGCCCTCATCCAAGCAGCTGTTCTGCTCCTTCACATGCCCCTTAATCCCCTCACTTGAAGAGGCCCCATTCGTCGAATTAGGCTGGAGGACAGAAGATGCCTTGTCTGAATCTGCCTTAATCCATCCACAATTCGGGTCACACGGCCTTTGATCAATAAGCGCTTGGTTGTTGTCAAAACAGCACGAAGCAGAGCAGCAGGGTCAGGCTTTCTGCTGGAACCAGGCTGTGCCTGACTTGCTGCTGCCCTCTGCTGCCTCCGGAGCCGCCGTGGCCAGGGCAAGCCTGTGCACCCCACCAGCACGGCACAGGGGTGAAGGCAAAGCTCCCACCAGCTCGGCACAGGGGTGAGGGCAAAGCTCCCACCAGCTCGGCACAGGGGTGAGGGCAAAGCTGGCTCCCGTGCCCTCCCACCCTGCACATCCCTGAGCTCTGTCTCACTCCAGATGCTCACTGCAACCCAGACACATTTCTGCTCGAGTCCCTGGGAAAAATCTACATTCTACATTCGTACGAACATGGAGAGCCAGACTCTTGCCAGCAGTGCCCACTGATGGGACAAGAGACAACAGGCACCAAGGGATTCATGTGTCCACCTGAACAGAAGAAAACAATTCTCTTTTTTCCTGTGAGGGTGGTCAAACACTGGCACAGGTTGCCCAGGGATATTGTGGAGTCTCCTTCCATGGAGATACTCAAAACCCAGTGGGACAGTCCCCTCTCACTGGCTCTTGGGAAGTTGGACTAGATGGCCTCAAGGGGTCCCTTTCACACTAAATGATTCTGTGACTGTATTAGGCATTATATGATAACATGAAGTATTATACAAAAGCAGATATTGCTGAAAACTTTTCATGAAATAAGTAAAACCATCAACTGGAAATGTTTGCAGGCAGTTTAAGTGTAATCCAAAGGCTCTTCTGTCCTGCCCCTCACAGAATAAACAAACACACCTTTTTTACAACTCCTGTAGTGGCCGCGATGGTCTCTGCTCCTTCTACAGTCTTGTTTGCCACTGTGTTCACGCTGGCTACTACAGCTTCTCCCACCACGTTGGCCTGCTCCTTGGTCTTCTCAGCAACTGCAGTTTCAACAAAAGCAGAAAAGTCAGCCAACTAGACACTGCCAGAAGGCTGCCAAATTCCCTGGGATAATAAAATGATTGCATTGATGTAAAAGAAGAAATTAGCCCTGGTGCAGTCCTTGTTTCGATTTTTTAGATGAGATCACGTCTGAGTTTAGATCATGTACGTGAAGATTTTGTCTGGCACAAAATGCTGCTTAGAGAGCAGCATTGCAGCCTGTCAGTCTTTGTGGGCAACCAAAGAATGAAAAATTCACTGTCAGATACTAAGAGACAACAGTGTAAATAAGATATTTTGCATTGCAGACTGTCCATGACCTCTTCCAGGTTACCTTTGATTTAATACCCCTTGGCAGAAAAAAAAAGCAATAGTTAGGAAATTCTTCAGGGAAAGGATCCATCCATCTTCCCTCAGGACAGTCTGTATGGCTGCTCTGCCTTGGAGCTGGGGATACCCCAGAAGATGTCCTTTGGGTCCCTGACTCTGCAAATGCCTGACAGGACTCTCCCAAAGACCACAGTTTTGGCCAGACAGGATCTGATGCAAGTAAATCCTCTCTGCGTGCTGGGCTGTGCACCTGACATTGTGAAACGTCTAAATTGCTGTGAATCATCCCAGTCTGCCAAGTAACCTTTGTTAGATTTTTTCTGACCTACTCTACTGATTAAATATTTTCTCCCATCCGTGTCCACTGCAAATGCCAGACCCTGAAGCATCGCTCCTGGCAAGCAGCCCCCATTCATCAGAGGGAAGGTCAGGCAGATCAGTGTGTCCCACAGAGCCCTCCCACTTGGCAGGGGTGATGGCCTTCCCAAGAGGTCTAACAATCACAGATTTCCACATCTTACTCGGGCTGTGCCCTTACCTGAGGTCACACTTTGCACTACTCCCTCCTTGGTCTTGGTGCCTGTGAAAGGAAACACAATCCATCAGTGCTGCCTGGAAATTACACTTTGATTTCTGGACACAGATGGCTTCCTGCCCCGAGGAAGTGCAGTGGGGAGCAGAGGTACCGAGCTGCTGGTACCTCCTGCTCAGACACAAACCATTTGTAGAGTCAGAAAAGAGATCAGCTTCCCTCCCCAGTAAAGCCAATGAGTACCTTTGTGTTGAGAGTAGGAGAGCTCCAACAGAAAATTCTCTGGAGATGTCTAGACCTGAAAAATCTTGATTATGAAAAATTGTCCCTGCAATATTTCCAGAATGGGCAGTTGAGTGATGGTAAATCAACTTTAAACTAGTTTTAAAAATTACTGTAAATAAAATCACCTGGTAGCATCTCATCTACTTCACTCTTGCAAGACAAGAAGTCACATCCATGACTCTCCCCTGCCTTTCAGCAGGATACTTGGCTGCAGTGGTCATTTAAAATCTCATTCTATACCACTAATAAAGACTCTGGAGAAACCTGAGACTGAATTTACAGAACCACCACCCAGCTACTACATACCTACTTACTAGATTCCCAGTTTGGTGCCTCAGCCTAGGCTGTAAGTGCCTGCTCACAGAATGCAGATGGTTTTATCTCAAATTATGAAAATACACCATATGTATGCATACATTGTAATTTATCTTGCTGTTCTCAATGTAGAAAAGCTAACAGGATGTGAAGGCATTCAGATTGTAACACAAATAGCCCTAAGGAATAATTAATCTCTGTGATTTTCCTCCACGCTTGAAGTGACAAGCTATATATCCCTTCTACTTGATACTGCTGCAGGTAACTTAAATCATATGGTAGATTGGCAGCCCCCACGGTTACTAGGTGCTTTACACATTAAAAAAAAAAAAGAAAGAGAGAGATCAAATTTATCTCTCCTGAAAGTTAAATAAAACACAAGCCAAAATATTCCACTGGTCCCCCTTTACTGTATATTGCAAATCATCTGCACCTATACAGGTCCTCTTCAGTTTTCCCATACTGATACAATGAAAGGATTTCTATGGCCAACTATCCAAATGATAATAATGGACAACAACCAGGCAGATTTTTGTCTCCATGATAGTGGGGCATCCATGGGTGTGGTGGGAGAAACCAGCTACAAACCACAGCTCATTCTCATTAATAGCCTGAGAAGCAAAACAGGTGCAGTGCCCTGATAACAACAGGTCCAGCCCAGCTCTGCTCTGCCTGATACATGTTACGTATTATTGAATGTAATTCTCAGTTGTTGATTTATTTTGGTGGTTGCAATGTTTGCCTGGGGCAGAACAGAACTGTTCTACTACAATATGTCCTCAACATTTCATTCCACCCTCCCAAACTGTTTTAGAAGTCAAGAGATGGAATCTTTGTACCCTTAACTCGTTAGTGCTGTAAGCTGCAGTTTCCAGTGATGCCCATGATACATGTGCACTGCTGTGAACTGGATTTAATAATGGTGCCCACGATACACAAACGTGTGCAGAAGCACAGCACTGAGCAGAGCAGGTGCAAGTCTCAAGCCACGAATGTGAGCCCCCGAATGGACCAAACACACAAAGTTCAATTCAGACACCACCCTGCTTCCTTTCCCCTCCCAGTGCCATTCCAAGGAAAAACTGCCATGATATTGATTTGACATACAAGGTTGTCTCATATCAGACTCAGATGCTCAGGCTTAGCCCTGTGCTGGTTTTTGGTCAAACAGCAGTTGATAGGTAAGCAGAGTACATGATTTGCTGTACCAGCCTTTCGTGCCTTTGCACTTTTGCAGTAAACATGCTTACTGAGACAAGAGCTGCACTTTTGTATGTTTTTTTTTTTTTTGCCAGACTTTTAAGGTGACAATCTGGGCTCAATTCTTTTACAGGGAGGGGAATGGACAGGTGCTATATTTGCGGATGGAAAATAATTCCAGAAAGGAGGGATGCAGATAGAAGAAAAACATCCAAATCCATTTCACGACAGAAGCAATGTCATTGGGAAGAGTCACTGCTGCAGCCTGGGGAGAGCTGGCCGGATCCTCCCAGCCCAGCCACACCCGATGACTCAGGCTCCATCCATTATGCACCGCATGAAACCCGACCTTCCGGCGCACACTGCTGCCAGCAACCCGCATCTGTTGAATCAGAAAGCAATCACCTGATGCTCAATCTCATTTCACTCATTAGTCCTTGCCTGCAGCTTCTCTACCCAGAATTAAAAGTTCATGCATCCTGTCTCAGATTCTGAGTGCTGTGAGTCATCTGCAAGAGCTTGGGGACTGCCAGGGAGGGACCGGGCTGGTGGAGCGCTGTGCCCTGGGAGGACTAGAGTAGAAAAGGATATTTTCATGTGCATTAAGTCCTGCAGGAATCACTCAGTTTAAACACAGCTTGGTGTGTTGGGCCTTTCTGCAACACACATGGTCAAAAACCATTCTGGTAAACTTGGAGTGCACTCTGTGTTGAGGCCTCCTGAACTACAGCACTGAACAGTACTAATGACTCAATCCCCTGATGCAGCTTTGCATTAAATTCATTCATTAATTTCAGCCTCATTTACACCCCTACTCAAACCTTATTAAAAAAGCCTACTGAACCTGTGCTGGATCCACCCTAACCATGCAGGGATCTCCTGACACTCCAGCACACTCAGAGGCTGTTAGGATGTGGAGAGCAGACACTGGTTTCACCAAGGGCAGAGGTGACCCATGATACAGGATTTCCCCCTCTCTTTTTGTGCACTCTCTTCTCTACCCCAGCAGTTCAGAAGGCTGGAGGCTGGGCAGGAGCACTGCACTGCAGGCTTAGCATGGCAGGGAGGCATCTCCTGCTCTGGCATGGGCTGTGGGAGCTGATCCTGTACGGATCAGAGCGGGGACGAGGGGCCGCAGCGTCCCAGTGACGCTGCTCACTCCAGACAGAAGCCTCTGAGTGAGCATTGCTTTCTTCTCCTGGGCAGCAGCAGACATGGTGGTTGTGCCCAGACATTTGGAATCCTCCTCAGAGGGTCAGCAATGAGTTACCACAAACATGAATAAAAGGCAGGGATCCACTTCATCCATCCTAGGCCCTGGGGATTTTGCTCTCTTTCCTGATGTTCTCAAAGGCCCTTGAGGTTCAATACAGTATTATTCTCTCCTAGCATCCAAAAATTCAAGTCTCATCACCCAATGCTCTAGATGAAGCTGCTGGGATAGGGCTCTGCAAGGGAAGAAGCAAGGAAGAACTGTTCAGGTCTCTCATTTACTCTTTATGTGGCACAGAGTGACAAAAGGCAGCATGAACAATCATTCCAGTTTTAACCAATACACCACACCACCTTCTCTGGCTATTAAAACAAAACCCCCACTTTCTGACCTAATCAGCATCTGGCCTTTACTTTTCCTGCCTGTAAAAGACTGAATTTTCCCTAAAGGGCTGAGCTTCCCAACAGGAACTGAATCAGGCCAAGGCAAAGCTCTGTCCAGTGCATGACAGGGCAGGAACCAGCAGTATACCAACAGACCAAACCAATAAAAGGAGAAAGCACTTAATCCTCACCTTGACCTTTATTTGATCCTCATTCAGAGATTAAGGTTTCAAGGCTTTTAGTTTTAGGCCCATAGAAAACTTTACTGAAAAGATCAGAATCTCCTGAAGAGATGTCCTGGCTGTGCAATGACGAAAACCAGGTCACAGTATGAGCTGTACAACGTGGCTGAACGGAGATGTGAGAAATTACGAATAAAAACTCTGAATAACCCCGACAGAACTCAGATCTGGAAGCAGGTGGAACAGTAATGATGCCACAGTGTGATACCCACATGTGACATTTCTTAGACTGGTGTTTCACTTACTGTAGTTAGTTAGTTGTTTACAGGGATGCTGCTTACCTTTTTTCTTGTGGGTCAGCTTCAAATTGAAATGTGAACTGTTATATCCATTCATTTCCAGCATGTCAATATTAAAGTACTTAAAATTCCAAGATAAAGACTTCACCTGCTGCATACAAATTTTGTATTTAATTTGTAAAGTACAAATATATATCTGTAGCTACTGGCAATAGAACAGTTTTAAATATAGTAACTAAGTACAGCTGTGGATGTTGCAGTATGATAGCAGGAAGAGCCTTCATGTAAACTTTCCTGCAAAAAGAAACACTCCCACATCCACAAAAATAAAGAGCTGTGTGAAATGCAGTAATCAGCAGTGAGATAATCAGTCTTGGGAACCTACGACTCTTTAGTTTGTATTATATGGAATATCTGACCATCCAGCCATATAATTGCATGTGCTAGATAAGTGAAGATAGTGGGTTTCGAGGGTGACCTTGAGAGGGGAGGTTTCAGCCCATTAACTGTGCAAGAGGTCTCTAGGCAGGGCATCAGGCACGCTGCTTTCCAGATCCTACTCTCTGGGCAAAAGGAATTTGGGCGTCTCTTGTAAAGCAAGATTAATGGGTGCATGGGCAACGAAAGAGGTCGGTGAACAGGAGAAGGATTTCAGGACAAACCCATGTGTTTGTGGGGAAACAGATGCATCCTGTAATCCCTTCTTACTAGCACTGTTGGCTCCTCTCAGGGACCTCCTCAGTGAGCCCCTCCCAGAGTGGAGGTGAGGCAGAGACCAGCAGTGCTCACTTGTCTGGGGAGTTCCTGACTCACCCTGCAAACAATCAGCGAATAATCAAACAAACCTTACACCTGACCATCTGCTCCTTAACTTCGTTCTGCCTTCCCTCAGCAGTGGTTTCTATATCTAACTTGGGGAAACTGAGGCACAGGGAGGCTGTGGTACCGCCAGTTTACACAGCAACTCTGCAGAGCTCAGGATCTTATCCAGACTAGCCTGCTAGTCACTCCCAAGCTGCAGCCACAGTATCACTTCCCCAGACTTTCTCAGAGACAATCTATGCAGCTGTTCATGCTCAAAAGTAGATCAAAACTAGTTCTCTCTTACCTACATACATTACCCCTTCTTTGGTCTTCTCTGCAGCCTCTGTCACTCCCTGCTTGGTCTTTTCTGCAGCAGCCACCACACCTTCTTTAGCAATGGAGAAACCCTTCTTGAAGACATCCATTCTTGTTGCTTGTTCGAGTATTGTCTGGGGTGATCTGAACGAGGGAGCAAAAGCAGCAAAAAGCACCTCTAGGCTGGGGCTGCGAGGTGCAGCCTTACCCTCGGCAGATCCTCTGCTTGTCTGGCAGGCTCTGTCTCTGCTCGTCCTCCTGTGCTGGATGAAGGCAGAGTGGCAAAGCTCACAGCCCTCGCTGCCTCTTATTGATGAAGTGTGCTGCAGTGTAGCCAATGCCCGTGTACAGCTGATACTGAAATATTAATGACACGGATCTGCTTGGGAAGCTTTAGGAAGGGAGGGGGAGAGGAGGACGACGACAGCAGTAGGTAAGGAGCTGTCTGGAGAATTTCCAGACAGAAAGAGCTTTTAAAATACGCTGAAACGCTTTCAGTGAAGGATGGAGACTTCAGCAGAAGAGCTGAGTTCCTGAAAGGGCATCTTCCTGAGGCTGCAGCAGGGGCCAAGCACCAGCTCTCCTGGGCCCCAGAGGGTGGAGAGCACGCAATGCTGAGTGTTTGCAGCAAACAAACAGGGTCAAGGTTTCTTGGTCTGGCAGTTACCAGAAGCTACCCTGCACAAAATGGTAACAAGAACATTATTTCTAGTAAATCCTGAGAAAAAGGGAGCCAGCTTGTTGCTCAGGTGAAGTGAGCTTGAGGTCCCACCTGCTATGTTAGTCAAGTGTGAAGTCATTCTGTATAAATTGTGGGGTTTGCTCAGCTGTACATCCCATCACAACGGTTCATTTCTGAAAAATCAGACGCCTGTTGGGGGAAATCCTGTTTCCTATTTGTTTCTCTGAGTTGCTGTATACAGAGCCCTGCTCAGCCGCCGCAGAGCGAGACAACATCTCACACCAAACACCATCCCTCACGTCAGAGCTGGTGCTGCAGAGCGCAGCAGGGCGAGAACAGCCAGCACAGAATGGACTGGGGAAATCTTCCAGAGATCCATCCAGCCTCAAGGCCTGGCTAGGAAAAAATACCAAAACGTGATCATTAATCACAGCTGGATATCCTAATGCAGTTAAAGTCAAAGTGTTTTCTGAAGTAGATCCAGTTTCTGAAGTGTCCCAAATCAGCTATTGCCCCACCAGCAAAATGAAGTTCAGTGCTAGCTGTGAAAGCAACTGCTGGTGCAGCAAGGTGATTTTTAATTTACTTTTTTTAGTAGTGCCAGATGTGAAACTATGCACATTGCATCAGCCTTTGAGCCTGAAGCATGACCTGCTTTGGCTGTTTTTCCTCACCAGGTAAACAGAATATGAAATTCAGAGGCTGAGCTGTATTTTAGAAAGATAGCACACCAGCACCTCATGAAGTGCAGTGGTCTGCAAGCTACTGCTGCCACAAGTTGTCAGCCTGGAAGTGTCAGATGGGGAATGACTATGCAGAAAAAAAGTCTGAACAAAAAATGTTGTATCTGTACATAAATGCAGACATGTACACAAATATAGTTCTTACTGTGGAACTAAGAATCATTCTTCAGCTTTTGGAAGTCGATTTTTTACCCCATACTGAAATTATTGAAAAGCTGTTGATCTGGGAAATAACATATACAGTTCTTAATCCTTTTCTCACAAATAAGTCTCCTTACTTATAAATGAAGAACAAATTTCCACCCAAATATAAAGGAGCCAAATCTCTGTCAGACTAATGAATTTATCAATTGTTAATTTAAAAAAATGCAGGAGTCAGAGGAAGGCCAGCACAGCATACAAATTATTATAGGAGCTCACACAGTTCCAGAATGTTGCAGCAAGAAGCGGAAAAGGTTTTTGTGACCATCTGTCAAAATTCCCCTGGGTAGTTGTTGCTACGGCTGGTGCTCCTTCCTGCTCCCAAGGTGCTCTCAGATTGAAGGTATCTGCACCTTACTGTGCCAAACAAGAGTGGTTTAACCTGCTGCTCCTGCAGCCACTCACAAAACTGCCACTGATTTCACCAGGCACACGCAGGAGTCTTGTTCTAACTACATTTGTTAAAAAAATGAATGTACCATCTTTGGGAATTGCTCCAGGGCCTATTTACTTTTTCACCAAGCTTTCAAAGACTAGTAAACAGAGCACTGACATTCCCAGGGTTATGAGGTTTACTGGTACTTTCAGAAGAACACCAAGGCTGATAAGGTTGAGTGAGAAGCGTATCTTGATTTCGTTCACCTATTGTTCTGTCATTGTGATTTGTACAATTCAGTTTTATGTATTTTGCATTGCTGTAAAAGGTAACAAATGCATGAACTATCAAGGCATCCTGGGATGTGAAACATGAATCACCAGCAGATTGAATTAGCTGGTACTCAAGTGGGATACTCCTTTCCTGCCCTCTCCTGTCCCGATGACCTTGAGAAAGGGCTCACAGGACACATTTCAATGCTCTTGGATCCCTCCCAGGCAGCAGGGAGTTTGCACAGGCATTGTTTTACCTTGGAACCTTTTTAGGAAGGCTCTGGACTCAAGACAACATCGTAGGCGATCTATACAGGGCAAGCATCCATAATGGCTCCTCAGGGTTTGCCACCTCCAGGCGACTGCAGGATCCTTTCACTCAAAGCAGAGGACTCAGTCTCAGTTTCTTGCCAATCATACTTCAGACAAAACTAAAAACAGTTAATACAAGCTACCTTGGCTTTAAGATTTTGCTAGAGACTTAACTTTCTGCCAGGTAAGGTTTCCCCCTTTGCATCAGGTAAGATAATCAGCAGCTAAGGAGAAAGGCCTCCAGCAGGCGATTCAGAGACCCCAAGTTCCTATCTCACCTGGCAGCAACCTCTTTTTCTCTGTTTTCTGCCTTGCAGCACTAAGAGAAGCCAGTTCAGCTACATCACTGTAAACAAATCTGTATCTCAAAGACATTTGGCTGATCTGCATAATACCAAAAGAAAGCCTTGTCCTGATTTGTGCAATGACAAACCATCCACTGCTGCTCATTTAAAGTTTGATTCTGGCTGCTCAGACTTGGCCATTGAGCCTCTTGCTGAATAACAGCAGAGTTTCTTGAACCTTCCCCTGGAAGGAGCAGCTGCCCACCTCTCCCGTGCCTGCTCCTGTCCCTGGGTGTTGGTGGCTGACACCTGGAAGCAACTTTGGAATAAGGGCAAGAGAATTCTAACTCGAGTCTACTTATTCCCAAAGCACTGATGCAAGGCAAAGAAAAGCATGTAAAGCAGAAATCAACATTCCCTGTCCTCTACTGTCTTCTCCTTTGTGCCTGCAACAGATTAAACAGGGTTTTACTTCATTTGGGTCTCTTCCTTCTTGAATTTTCCCAGCTGCAAGCTACTCTGCCCACAAAGCCTTAACCTCGTCCTTTAACAATGAACTTATGCTGGAGACTAACAGCTGACAAAGTCTTTTTACTGGATGAAAGGAGTGTGGTTTGGTCATACTCTACTGAAGTATTTAAATTGTATATGATGTCATTTGAAAGACAGGTAAGGAAAGGAAAGACAGACCACTTTTGTGGCTGGTAAATATCCTTTGTTCAGGAAGTTTTTTTTAAGAAAAATATTATTAACATTAACAGGATTGAACCTTGCTATATATAAACAGCAATCCTTCCTCTCTCTCTCCGTTTATGAAAACTTCAAAATGCAGAAAGGAGAACTATCACAGATCTGTCATTTCCATGCTCTAATGAAAACAAGCAGTTGTCTGACATCCTTTGGCAAACCATTTAGGACTTGAATCCCTGCATGTACGTTTGCATAAGTAATGAGCTAATTTCCTTAGCCAGGGAATGAATAACCCAGGGATGAGCCATTTTTCAGGAACACACACAGGGATGAGCCACATGCAGTGCACAGAGTGCTGCCAGTACAGCGATCTTCTGTGACTGATTTCTGCTGTCAAATACCACTGATAGCTTTTGAGCAAACCATTAAAAATACAGGCAACAAGAATTCATCTTCTCCCTCTGATGGACAGAGCAGAGAAAGGAATTGCTCTCTAGCCCTGCAGGCTCCTCCTGACACTCTTCCCCCCGTATTCTGTTCCCTCGGAGCAGCTGCACACGCATGAGCACGCATCGGCAGCGGGCAAGGGATGAGACAGCATTTTCCAGATCTAAATCCCAGTGCCTAATGAGAAGTTATCCCCTTGCTGTGCAGCTATCAACAAAACTGTCTTCCCAGACGTAAAATCCTTTCAGCTATTCAGTCTGCTCCAGAGGTTTGGAACTGGGGTATACAAATCTAAAGCAACACCTGCTTTCCATCTTTTCTCGTTTTTTTAAACATTTTTTCAAGGTTTTTTTCTTCCCTTTTAAATACACAGATTGGAAATTTAAGTCCATAATTAAGAGCATTACAGAGTAGGGAGTGAATCTGGAAAGACAGAAGAGAAACAAACAAGTTCACCAGATTCTATTAAGAGAAAACTGAATTTCTAAGGGCTGTTTCTCCAGAGACATGCTGACTGGAACAGCCGGAGCATTTGCTTCCCAAGTACAGCCAGGCCATTTATGGGACAAGCCATTGATCAAACTCATTGTTTGGCACTGTCCCCTCTGAGGCTGCCCACCTCCTACCCAGCTGTAGCTGCAGGGCTCTGACCCTGAATGAAAGGAAAGGAGCCAGGATGAGATTTTGCACAGTTAGCAGATTACCCAGGAGACGGTGCTGGCATTTGATGACTTGGTTATGGAGTTGCAAACAGGACATGGAATTCTTAGGGCAGGCAGCGTCAGAGGGGGTTAAGAGCTGTGTTTAATGGAAGTGGTTAGAACTACCAGACAAAGCAAGAACAAAGCAAAGTCCTGACACTGGCAAGATCCTAGGGCATAAGCGATCGACCCAGTGAAACTGGCAGTATCAACTCTTTAAAGACTAGCTGGAAGTCTGAAGAGTACTTCGAGGAAGCCCTTCCCAGAAATACTTGGAGGAAAAGTATTTTCATCAATAAGAGCACAGAGGGAAAAAAAAGTCACTAGTGACTGGGGATGAAGAGTGGAGGAACAATGTATTTTAGTTAGCTGTTCTTAGAACCACTAAAACTTGTGAGAACCACCAGGGCATCTCCAAACATCCCCACACCACTATTAGTATAACATCACTTACTGAATGGGTTTCAAGTATATTTTCAGAGTAACACTTCACTACAAGACTTCACAATAACACTTTCCAAATAATTTTCCAAAGTATATTTTAAATTGATTCATTTTTTCACTGGAGCAGTGGTACCCAGCTCTGTAAGGTACACCAACACTAAACTAGGCAACTGAAGAGTGTCTAAATATCTACTGATGTTGGTGCATTGCTCATGCTCATCAATGTTATCTTGCTCATCTAGAAAGCCCCTCCTAGAAGACACCAACCTCAGAAAGCAATGAGCAGGATGTTACAGCAAATATATGTCTGTTTTCCCTGGTTCCATGCTGCAGCAACAGCTCACAAAAGCAAAAAAAAAGCAAGCAAAGTTGTGGTGTATCTTGTTCCTGAGTAGGTACACTCCTCGTACCTGTTTCTCTACAGATATAAAAGAAAACTCACAGCTCGTTCTGCCAGCAAATCTGATGTTTTGAACCAACAGTATAACCTGAACGTGTTTTCAGATATCACAAATTAAAACAGCCGCTAGACAAAAATCTCAACTACTGCTCAGTATGGAAGTTCCTTGGAATAATGAATGCCTTTCATGTGTTCATGGCAGCTTCCCATGCTATGCCTACCACAAGGAAAGGGACGTCAGCCCTTGCCCTGCTTCACATTTAGCATCTTTTGTAAGTGCCACCAAAATTCCGTTGTGCTAAATTATTAACCTGCAAACCTGTGCCTGCTGCACCCACAGGGCAGCACCATCACAAAGGTACAGAAAAACAGGTCCTTGCACCTGGAGGAGCAGCAGATGTTCTGAGCCAGGAGGATGGCAGAGAAACTCTGCCCCATCACTTGGGAGGGATCACACCCACGAAGAATAACTTCAGTACCTGCAGCACAGAGTCACTCCTCTGCAAGCCAGGATCTCACTGCAGGTCAGGCTACAAGCCTGCTGCTTGTTTTGTCTCATGTTTGCTTCAGTTCCTTCCTGATAATGGTCTTAGTACGTAAACAAATAGAATGCTTAGGTCACATCCAGTTACTTGTGAGAAATGCACATTTCTATGTGAAACACGGCACATGAAATATTCACACATTGACATGTGTTACAGCAGGATGCACACAATTCTGAAATAAAAGCAGCAGGAAGGAACAGAGGGAAGTTGCTAATTTTTTTCAGTCTTCAGTCCAGACCTTGTGATTTCATCTCCCTGGAGAAGTGACTGCTACAGCAAGAACAGGTTTTCCCTTACAATTAGCAAAACCTCTCTCTGGCTGGCCCCATATGCTGCTGTCACTGCTCTTGGGCAGCAGTGTCTACCACAGGTCAGGAAGGGCTATTCTGTGTTTCTCTATATTCTCCCATTAACCATAAAATAGGGGCATCAGCAGAGGGGTGCAAGTCCAGACAGTGATAAGGAGATGCAAATCCATAGCCTTTAATAACAAGGCTTTCTAAAATCCTGGAGAGATTTTATCCTCTATTTTCAGCTGGTGCTGGAACAAATCCATAAAGCTTTACATTTAATGTTCTGCAGGACATACTGAACTTTGGGCTGCTCATCTCATCATTCACACTGCAAGATGATCTAGCAGTCCTGGATTCCCACTTGTTTTGTCAGTGGAGCATCATTCTCCTTCACTTTATTTATTAAAATGCCAGAGCACATCACCCTGCAAGACAGTGGAAGAAGAAACACAGTTAATGAAGGCAATAAAGCTAAAAGCAGCACCATTAGCAAAGCAAAACCAGTAAGAAAACTACATGCAACCTCCACAGCCTTTTTTAAAAAAAATATTATCAGAATGTGGTGACAGAGGTAGCTCTTGACAGCAGCTCTTGCCTAGTGGTTTTTCTTTTAATGCTAATTTAAAAAATATATTAAAAAATTAGGCCTGACACCAAGAGATGACAACCCAAACACAAATTCTTAAAAATGCTCAATTATCCTGTCCTCTCTGAAGGACAGCTTCATGAAAGCCTTCCATTTTGATGGGAACAGACTATGAATCACAGATCTACTTTGCAAAGGCCACACAAGAATGGATGTTTGTAGGCTCTTTTTTACTGTACATTTGCTCAGAGTCCCTCAATGCCTGCAATTTGTTCTACATACCACAAATACTCTGCTGCTAAAGCCAAGGTATTTCAGCCTTTAAAATATAGAGAAAACCTCCATGTGCAGCGCTGGACCAGGCAAGTCTGTGGCATTTTCTGCCAGCGTAATGAGAGTCTGTTAGAGCACTCAGTATTTTCTTTCCTTTCTTTTCTCTTCTCTTCCTTTAAGCTAACATCCTTTTCCTGTGCCTGAGGGAGAAGGCAGTTGATAAAAGCCGAGTTCCTGTTCACAGATAAGTTTAGAAGGCAGGCAAGCTCAGAAGTTCCTTGAATAAGCTGTATTCCTACCACCTTTTTTTCCCCCTGTCAGAGACGTCTGAGCCCCACACAGGAACCAGGCTCACATTGTTCCATAGCCACGGACGTTTCCACAGTAGCAGGGAGGGCCGAAAGCTCTTTCCGCTCTTTGTTACATTTTTTTTTTATTATTTTTCCTTCCTTCTTCCAACTTTCCAGTTAAAGAATATTGCTGGGGCATTTCTGCAGTAATTCAGGCTGAGCTTCAGAGAAAAGAACAAGAGCCAGGTGTCGCTGGGGGGAAGCAGCCCAGGATGCTCGTGAAGCTCTTGCTGGTCTGCAGTACAGTAGGACTGGCTAAGCTGGAACACGCAGCCCATCGCAGACACCGTGATGGTTCCGTGCACAGCTTAGAGCCACCAGCTCATGGGACCTCTGCACACCCCCAGAGAACTCCTCTGCCACGCCAAGAAGGCTACTGGGAGCCAGAGGGGCTCAGGGAGGATACTCAAGATTACCCTTCAAGTGTGATCTTCTCACATCACGAAGAGAGAGGGGATTTTGAAGGCGCGAGCCCACAGCCCCAAAATGGGTAAGTACCCCACACACAACGAGAGGGCAACCCTCTCTGTTATATTCTGTTGATACAGGACCGTTTTCATCAGGAGTTTCTCATAGAATACATTAGATTTTAGGGACCAATCTATATCCAAACAGGAGTGGTTTAAATGCTTTAACCACACAAACAGAAAGCTGAATTGCCTGTGGAGGATGAAACCACAGATGGGACCAGCTCTTGGCTTGATCTGAGACAGCAGAGTGGGGTTGGGGTGTGCACACACCCGGCAGAGGTGAAGCCTCCCAGTTCTGCCATAAAACAAAACTCTGCCTCTGGCAAAGCAGAACTAGAGGAAGTTACTTTACTGACTGTTTCTTATCATAAACCAATGTTGATTAATTCTGCTGAGCATGGCAAACTTTGCCCATTAGCTGAATGTGCCTGCCTGCAGACTTGGGCCTTGGAAATGGAGAGGGAAAGGGAATGGCAGGATGTTAGCAAAATAAAAATAGTGAGGAGTAAATATAACACAGTAAGGAATAATGAATAAGCATGAAAATTACTACTAATTTCACACCCCCACCCCCTTCCGAAGGTTGTCATGCCAGCAAAATGCTTTTCATGGTGATCTGTAGCAGAAAAGTAGCCACTGTGAGAGCAAAAGACATGTACTTCACTAGAAATACTCCCAGAACCTATGATTTGTGTAAGTTTTACAGGGCATGTAAGTAGGTCTCTAAATGTTTAAAATAGATGAAAACCAAGCAGGACAGTGAATGAATCTTTTATAGCCTTGATGGATGGGTACAGCAGAGCCCCGTTCAGGAGAGCTGAAACAGCAGCACTCTGAGTGCTGTTCACAGCTCAGTGCTTTAGGATGCCCTGGTACTTTTCCCTTTAAATGCTCTTGAGGAAAGGAAAAAAAGTGAGATGGAAAGAGATTATAAAACCTTGCTCATGTCATGCTTCCCTTTCATGCAAACTGAAGCATGCAATCTTGCTTCTAATCTCATCTACATGTAAAATTAAGGCCTCCCTTCTGCATGTAACACGGTGAGTATATGAAAACCTTACTGTCTTTCATACTACATCTTCCCACAAATCTGTACCTCCCCCTAACAGCCCTGAGACACTTCCTAAAGCCTGCAAGGCTTCCTGACGGGTAGTGTTCGATAATGTTGTGCTCTGTTAATTCACCAAGTCCTGGTTAATGCAGCTCAGACACTGTCAAAGGAAGGAAACAAGGCCCAAGGGGTACTCTGGCCTTCCAAGTTACACTGCAAGGTGGTAATAATTTGAGTGCTAGTTGAAATGCTGAAAACATTCTGAAAACTCCCAGTAGTAGGAAAATTCTATGCTGTAAAAAGGTCAGCACTACAGGTCAGCAAGACGCTGTAATATACTGTCCTCATCAGGATTTCTTCCTTGGCTCTGTAGCTCTGTTCAGCACCAGCTTCTCTAATTCAGTTCAATACCAGATATGACTCATCCTAATTTCCTCCCAAGGAAAGAAATACTTCCTTTTTATGGAGATAGTTGCATAATGAGTCAAATCATAACATTCTTCCCTATTACAAAGCTATGTGGATGACTACAGACAAATCTAGCCTGGCAGTGGCTTTAAGCTATTTGTTGTTTTGCAGAGCTGTCACACAGCACACACAAGGCCAGGCAGCTGCTAGGTCTTAGGAAAGAAATTCAAGACTTTGAGAGCAATTATATCTGAAAGTAAAGGGAGAAAGGGTGAATAAGAAGGGCCAACACAATTCTTCTTGTAATCAGACTCCAAATTCTAAAATGGTTGAAGCAACACACCTTCAGAGCATGAAGTCCTCATGTGCCTTTCAGCTGCTGTGGCTGCAGTATCCTGCTATGCACAGACAAGATGTTGTCATGGATCTGGTATTTCCTCCCTACAAGTGTGACACATTCCCTGGAAAAGACCATCAAGAAACGGGGCTTATATCTCTCAAGGGGAGGACAAGAAGAAAAGCAGCAGGAGTTAAATAGGAATTGAGAGATAAAGGGAGAGAAAGACATGCCATAAAAAGGTGTGACAGACACACCAAAAAAGGCCCAGGATGGTGGAGAATAGTTTGCTACCAAAATGATGTCTTACATCTAGTTTGCTTTTGGAATAAGAAAATACTTCCTTTGCAGAACTAGGAAACAAACAAAGCCTATGGTAACTTGGTCTTTGTGACAATATTTTGACTCTCATTATTTAAAAAAAATAAAAGTGAGATGTGTTTTGTTCAATCATTTCTTATTTTCCCTTTTATTAGGAATAGTGGTAGTTACAAAATATTCTTGTATTTTTAAAAAATGTAGGGTATAATTTTTCATATTACATTTATTTGAATAATTAAGACCATCATGACTAAGTAGTGCAAGGTATTTGTGAGAATCCTCTGGTTTCAACATGTGAGATGAAATGACTCATTAGATCCCAGTCAAATGCTGGGAAAATGCCATTTTGCTAATTTCTCTAAGAATAAGACTTTTCATGTAAGAATTTTAAAATATAAATCAGTAAGAAGTCACTGGCCTTTAGAGGAAGAACTAGGTAACAGTTTAGTATCTCAGCTGTTGCTTGTATCTGAACTAATAGGAGAGGCTCTGCATGTTCAAGTGGACAAATGTCTGTGTACAAAATCAAAACTATCAAAAGCAGCCAACTTTCCAAAGGAAATCAACTTTTATACTGCTTTTCTCCCCAGCAGCTGTGTCTCATATGAGCTGACTGGTTTGACTTCAGCTATTTTATTCTACTCCTGAGGTAAATGGATTCACACGTACCCAAAACTTCCAGCAGAATTAAAAAGGGAAATAAGGAGACCTGTACATCAGGAACAGTCAGGCTCACTACTCAGATTTCATGCACTTAGTGCTGTACTTCATTAAAGAAACCAAGACAAATGAAGCATGTAAAAGGCACACGCAGCTCCGAGAGCAAAGCCCAAAGCTGCCTGTACCCTCAGTTAGCCTGACCTGGCTGTCAAGTAACACTGTAAACCAGATCACTTATGCATTCCAGGCTAAAAATACTCCTAGGAAAACGCAGAGGTTATTTTTAGCCTTCCCCCTCAGGAGCCACACTGACTGAGCCAGCCCCAGGTGGATGGCTCACCCTGCAAGGGACAAGTGGATGGTGGTGCTGGCACGGGAAGGAGCACAGCAGCTACAGCTGGCTTCCCACCTACCCAAAGTCCCACAGAACTGCTGCTTCCACAAGTTTAATCACTGCCAAGTGGCCCCTGTTCTGGTTTTGCCCTGCAGCTGGGTAGGTGCTTCATTTTTCCTTCTTTCTTTTTAATCCACAAACACACAGTGTCAGCTCCTGGGATTTTTTTTTACAACATACCTGCAAAAAATGGGAAAGAAAAGAAAAAAAAATCCCAAAACTCTGCCACTTGATCTATTAAATAGGAAAGACAGAAATCTTCAGCTTAAGTAAATCCTTAATCTTGCTAATATGAGTTCTGGATACACAATTCTGTGAAGTCACCCTTGATCAGACGAAGGTTTCCTGATGCCAGCCAGGTGTGCTGTTATCTCTGAAAAACTCACCTTTTCCTCTCATTCCACATCAGGGAGCCACAAAGAATCAGGCTCGTTCTCACGACTACCCAGTGTATCAAAACATGCAACTATCCTCCCAAGAGTACACAAGCAGAGAAAACCCAAATCACTTATTCTAAGGAAAGTCAATGTTCACTCTTAATAGCTTATTATTTTTTGTCTGCTGTTACAAGAAGAATTCATTAATTTAATTAAGACCAGTTTCACACTGACTCACCTATTTCTTCAAAACAAGGCAGGGACTTTTGTAGGAAGCTTATGGGATACTGAAATTTCCCACCAAAGAAGTACAGAACATATGCTTAAAATAAAACAGTTTGGATGAAGTGCAGCTAAAAGTGATCTTCAGCCCCTGACATCCTGCAAAGCAGGGGGACAGCCTTGAGTGCTCAACAATAGCTTTTGCAGTGCCAAGTGCATCAACAGAAGCAATAGTTTCCTATCAAAGTCAGGCACTTGGCTCCTTTCAGGACTTCAGGAAATTCTCTGATATTTGGCTGTCGTTGAACAGCTCAGCTGCAGGTGGAATAGCTCCCCAAGAGCCTGCTTGATGCAAATGACACAGCTCCATTGCACACAGTGAGGGGTTACTGAACCCTCTGTGCCCACGGGATTGATTTGTTTCACAGCTCATTACTGCGAGCTGCAGCAATTAATTTCTTCAGCAGATAGCAGGGAGCTCCTGTTTCAGCACAGTCACAGAAACACTATCAGCCTATCACCACCTGGACCCAGCACCTTCCTGCTTGTGCGGGTCAGTGCCCCTTGGAAAAGGGATCAGGGGCAGCCCTGAACAAAATACATTAGCAGTTCTGACTCCCTGGTACAGCACAGCTGTGCCAAAGGGTGGCCACTGCTGCAACTCCTGCTCCCAGACGAGGTCAGACAAAGGATGAGCAGGCTGTACCAGGGGTGAACCTAAGTCTGCAGGAATCAAAGGATGAAATCCAAGTGTAAGCTGCCCTCTCAATGGGCTGTAGAGCTTCCATTGGAGGGGGGACGATAGAAATGAGGCAATGGCTGTGGATGCTCTTGAAGAGGAAAAACCTCTTGCATTTACTTCTCTGAAACAGTTTGTACAACAGTTGAATTTGGCTCAGAACCAGCTCCCAGTCAAGCCTGCTGTTCCTGGAACTCTTGCTCCCAGTTCAGGACTGCATTTTCTCTGAAAGTCTTCACTGCAGTATGGTTTTGGGACATCCTGCAGGACAGGACTATCCCAATTGATAGCAGCCTACCTGTTGGAGTACACACTGCATTCAGCCTGGGTTACTCTGGAAGATTTCCAGCACTGCATGGAAATCCACGTTTGAAACTAACACTCTTCAGTCCAGTTTGTTAAGGTGAACTGCAAATCAATCTGCTCTCACCCCAGTGAAAACAAGGGTGAAACATGGGAAGATCCCAGACCCTGCCTGAGGAGTTCTGCTCTCTTTGGGAGGTTTCCTGAGGGAAAGATGGAGAAATACGTCTGTCTCAATACTGACATGCACAGTCTTAGCTTAAATTAATTTAAATGAGGTACTTTATTTCTATTTTATTGAGGCTGCTTTTTCTTGTCAGTGAGAAATTTGCTCTGAGGGAAAAACCAACCACAGCTAAAGCCTCATTTTTATGTTCTTCAACTGGTATAAATCAGAAGTCATTCTGTACAAGTTAGTGGAAAATCACTTGTTTAAACTGAAATAACAGTCTTCTAACACCCTCCTCTAGCACACCAAGCAGGAATTACTGCTTATCTGGGGCCTTTTGTGCTGCACAGGAAAATGTTATGGTCCTGAGAAGTTTTGCACACAGTGAGTAGCAGACACAGGTATGGCTAGGCAGGAGTTTTCAAAGTAATTATAGACATGGGCTCCCTTGAGAAACCTGAGGAAACTGATGGTGAAGGACAACTCAGTTGGACTGGTACAGCCAAAAGAATAACAAAACTTATGAAAAACATCCCAACATCCTGAATTCCTGAAGCTTTTGTTCAGGCAAAAATTCCACTGACCTAGGAAACATCCAAAGTGATGCACTGCAGGCAGCAAAGAGAACGAAAGCATGCCAGTCCCTTGCTGAGTGGGGAGCATTACTCACACGCTGTAATTGTCTGTGTGAAGGAAAGACACTACCCCATATTCATCTGAGCAAAGTCAATTACTGCAGAGCAGCCATCTAACCTTTTCTCCTGGTTCTGTGGGGTTTATTTTGTTTCCTATGAATTAAAGTGGCCCATTCAAATCTTAGAATCAGAGAAAGTACTGCCTCCATTTTGCTATGTTTCAGTAAAAGCAGAATTAGATCCAATGTAAGAAAAAAATCATTTTAGTATCAGTTTCTAAAAACTTTCTAAACCTGAAAGTTTCAAATAAAAGGAGCTTAAGCTAACCTACATTTGCTGAATCTTATTTAAATACAGAATGCTTTGTCATCAGATATATTTAACCTCAGAGAAAAGAACACAGTTGCCTCAGAATTAGGCAGAAGTGAATAGATGCATGTGAACACTCCACTTAATAAGATCAATTCATAATTAGAATGAAGTCTAGGAAAAAAAAAACCCTCACAGTCCAGGAAAGAAAGTTATTTAAACACTTTTTTTCCTGGTTTAAAAAAAAAAGGAATTAAATTCTTTGCTATGTGAACCAGGAAAAGTCACTGAACAAATGGAACATCTGTAGCCCTGAGTTTCTGAGGGTCCCCTCAAGTGTTGCTCTAACTTTCAGCTTTGTGATAACCATTCACCACATTACAGGGAAAGCTTTTCTGCTCTCCTCACATGAGCAGCTTCTCTCTGTCCCTCTCTGTCCCTGGCAGCAGAAGCTTGCACCAAAAGGAAACTGTATTAAAGAGAATAAAAGCAGAGGGTGTTAAGTTGGTTACATATTCAGTGAATGAAGCGACATAGTTACAAAGAGAAGGAAAAACGCAGCAGCAGAACACAGAGCTGCTGTTGTGAAGAAACCAGAAACCAGCTCAAGAAAGAAAGTGCTATTTGTGAAGGAGCAGCCCTTTGAAATTTCACAGCCTGATTCAGAGCCTTTGGTGCCAGAGAAGTCCTGCTTGCCTCACTGAACTTTAGACCAAGCCCTTCTGAGTCTTTTACATTGTTGCACTTAACATTAAAGAATGACATATTTTCCCTCAAGGTCAATCCTGTTAAGGAGTATTTTTAGTTACAGATAGCAAAGTTTCCCTAAATGAAGCATTTGACAAGTTGTAAAAAAAATACTGCAATAGAAGTTTCATCTTTGGGCACATGTATCTATTTGGCAGCTCATTATAGGCCTTATCTACTTATTTGAGGAAAGAATAAACCTTGATAAGTTTTATGGAACTCAAAACCTCTGAAAGTTTCCGTGATTAAAACAAAACTGTGGTATTACATAGCCCTTCATCTCCACAAATCAACCTTTAAGATCAAGTGAGAGACAATCAGTGAATATATGGTAAAGAAAACTGGCCATAAAAACTGAGCAGCATTAAAGGAAGTTTTGATTGACAGTCCATCACAGCCCCCTTTTCCCCCTCATGCTATTCATTCTGCAGAATGCCACTAACTGTCCAAAGCAGGCATCAAGTTGGGATCAACCACTGATCCAATTTCTGATACAACATCACCCCTTTTCTACAAGTGGGAAGCCCCCCAGGTACCTCACATTAACATGTTTCAAAACATGTTTTGAAAAGGAATCCTTGTGCTTCCTGCTCCACGTGTGTGCACATCCACCTGTGCAGTGCAGCAAAAGCACCCATGGTCCCACGGTGCCTCATGCTTGCTCACACAGGTTGATGCATGTGCACATTTGGCTCTGCTCTATGTAGCTGACATGACTCCAAGGACTTCCTAGGAAGGACTTGCATGTGGTGGGAAAATAAAAAAAACAGCCCAGGTGATGATTCACTGGGTGTGGATTGTTTTCATTAGGAAAGAACAAAACCCTGAAGCCAAAGAATGCTGTTTTAAAAGGAGGTTTCCACACTGAATGCAGATTCCTGCCTGGATCTGGCAGGCATCCTGCTGGCAGGGGCAGGGATCCTGCACCTAGCAACGATCCCAGCCAGCTCCACCAACAGTGCCTGGGCACTTCATCTCCCCAGGAAAAAGTAGAGAGGACTTGAAGGGGGAAAGCCTCTCCCAGCTATGCCTTGCCAAGCACACGAGAGAGGACAGCCCAAACCCAAGCAGAAACCAGGTCCCTGTTTTAGAGTTATTGAACTGACACCAAATACCAGAAAAGTGCCACAGCTTTCAAAGCTTGGCAGTCTAAGGCACACCTCAGAGGCAGATGTCACCAGACCAGCACCAGCTGGTCTGCTGGATTTTACTGAGTGGTTTTACACTCTGACACAAGCAGAGTGTTTGACTCTGGAAGAGTAATACTTCAACAAGAATTTGAGGATTTGGCTTCTAGTTCAGTCCCATAAGAATCAAGACTCCCATTGATCACAGGCCCAAAATTTCCCCCAGTCACTTGCAAAGGCCTCAACGCTACAACTCAAACAAGTTGTTTTGGCTGGAAATCCCAACAAAGGCAGCAGCCTCCTTTCCTGTCGTGCTTTCCCAGCACTGCAGGCTTTGCCAGATTCCTGCCCTTGCTTCTAACAGATGAAGAGCTTTGCTTGCATGAGTGCTTGCTGAAATCTCAATCACATTTTCTTAAGAAACAGGGGAGCAATGCAGGCTATGGCCCAGCAGGCCTGGTGAACTGTTCCCAGCTAGCCCAGGCTGTCTGCCCTTCCATCCCGATGTCTCCAGCTTCCTTGCAGCTTCCTCCCCTTCTCCTGGCTGCTGCAGTGCCAGCTTCTGCTTTTGTGCAGGACTCGGTTCCCCATTGTTTCACCAAGCCCCTGAGAGGGGCAAACTTTTCCCATATATGCTGATAGCTGGAGATTTGGTTCCTGTATTCCCATTTAAAAATATACTGCCTGAAGTTCAGCTGTTTCCATTAGAGTTACCACTTGTCGCTTCCTGCCCCTTCTGGTCTTGGATTTAACCATCAGACTTCAGCCAAGTCTTGACTTTAAAGGAAGAGGCTCACCTGCACTCACATTAATAGCTGCCTATGTAATTCTGGCTTGGAAAATTATTCACACTATCAAAACTCACTTGTCCTTGCTAGAAGCATAAAACTAAAACAACCATTTCCCTCCCGGTACTATTTTCCTGCAGGTGATGAGAGAGATTATTTTGAAGTTAGCCTATTTAATAAAATCCAATCACTTACTATATTATCTTGAAGAAGTAATACTTAGGAAGATATTATTAATGGAGTTACTGTCAGATTAAGTTTTCAGCAGCAGTCTGCCTCAACCTGATGAGTCAGTCATTAGGCATCTGAAATGGCAACATGCCTGGAAAGGCAATTTGACATTTAAAGTGACATTAACCCACAAGTTATCATGGGTTGGAAATTTCTCCTGCAAAATGAAAGGACTGGAAATGGAACTAATGCATCAAAGTTCAGACAATCAGCCCTTTTGTAACAAATTCAGATAAACATCTCAAATGAAAACAAATGAATTGGGAGTGGAGGGAGAAGGTAGAAAGCATTTTCCACCTTCCTCATCATACAGCTGGGAAAAAATACAAAAGTAAAAATAAAGGTCCTTCTGCATTTCACTTTTTCTTGGCACTGTTACAGCCAGAGACTTAGAGACCTACTTCAGACTCCTTTCCCACGTTTTTTTTTCCACTAGGAACTGGTGTTCCTTCACGCAGTCCCGGCTGGTCACATACATAGAAGCCTGCATGAAGGAGAAGTACATTGTCAACTCCCAACAGCCCTGCCCAAATGGAGGCCCAGAGTGCCAGAAGATCATGTAAGTGTCCTAAATAAAACCAGTGAAGAAAACAGAATTTTCCTTGAAGTCTCTAAAGGAATGTTTTCAACAGTACTGAAACCTCATCATTATTTCCAGGGGACTTTTAAACAAACTTCTATCTCTCTTGGTATCCGTGACATTTTGGAATAATATGTTTAATAATAAAACTCTCTCTATACCTCATCAGAATACTACAGAAGTTCAGGATCAGTCCAAACTTGATGACAAAGGACTGTATTACAATAAATCTAATGCCCAGACCCTTCCTCCCCAGGTACAGGACAGCTCTGAAGCCAGTCTACCAAGTGAAACAGAAGGTTTTGAAGTCTTTGCAGTGGAAATGCTGCCCTGGATTTATTGGCAAGGACTGTGAACAGCGTGGTAAGCAAAGCTGGAGAACAAGTATAGGAGTGAATGATTAAATGCCAGGCACAATGGCAAGAAATGAATTTGCCTAATTTTTCTCTTTTTTTCAGAATTGATGCCTTGTTTTTTCACTCTGTTATGTCCCAAATCACTGATACTTTGAGACAAGAGCTCATGTAATTAGCTGCAATTAATAGTTAAACAGCATTAGCTACCTATTCTTCTGTTAATAGCACCTTTGTAATCTTTACACATGGAGAAAGGTATTCATTTGCTGGAAAGCCTGTTAGATGTGCATCTAGGAATGTCCATCTAAGAATGCCTAATTCCAGGTAGGAACTGGTGACATCAAAAGCAACACTAGTACGTGAAAAGCCCCAGTGGTCAGTTCACAGGCTGAAATCATGTGGCAGGGAGATCTGAAGGTGTCCAGGCTCAGAGGAGAGGGCAGCCCTCACTCTGCAGCCTGCACTGCTCCCCCTCTCTGCTCACCCTGGCTGCAAAGGCGCTGAACAGGGAGCAGCTCTCCAGCACAGGCAGGAGCAGTGCCCACACTGCAGCCTCCATAAAGCTGCAGGAAGAGCCTTTAGAGTGAACCACTGTAATCCACTGCCCTGCTGAATAAAGCAGTGGGGGAGCAGGTTGAGGGAGAGGATTCTGCCCCTCTACTCTGTCCTCCTGAGTCCTGCACCCAGCTCTGGGGCCCCACCTGAAGAACATGGGCCTGTTTGAGTGAGTCCAGGAGCACCTCTGCTGTGGAGGCTGCTGAGAGAGCTGGGGCTGCTCAGCCTGGGGAACAAAAGGCTCCAAGGAGACCTCAGAGCTCCCTTCAGGACCTAATGGAGCTACAAGAGACATGGAGAGGGACTTTTCACAAGGGCATGTAGTGGTAAGAGCAGGGGAAATGGCTTCAAGCTGAAACAGGGCAGGTTTAGATTAGGAATTAGGAAGAAACACTTCACTGTGAGGGTGCTGAGGCACTGGAACAGGACTCCCAGAGAAGCTGTGGGTGCCCCATCTTTGGAAGTGTTCAAGGCAAAGTTGGATGGGAGTCTGAGCAGCCTGGTCTAGTGGGAGGTTCCCCGCCATGGTGAGGGGGTGGGAATTAGATGGCTTTTAAGGCCTCTTCCAACCCAAACCGTTCTATGACCCATGCAGCTGCTAATAAAGGGAGAGGGGAGACAGTGTGGTTTAAAAACTGAATGGTGGTTTAAAAACGGCACTGGCAGGATTTAGCAAATAATACTCAAAAAGCAGAATTTAAACAGATTTAAGAATTTAAATGGACTTAAGGGAAACTAGGTGGCTAAAGAGTAATTCCCTCTAGCAATTAAGGTAACAATAACAAAAAAGGCAATCATATATCTGAAATTTTTTCCACAATCTATGTCTAACTCACCTACAGACCCCACAGATAAAAATCTCTGTAGGTTTAGCTTTTCTTCACAGATAGCTTTCATTTGTGGGTTGATCTCTAAGAGGTGAACTTCACTCATAATGGTGGAAAGGCATTACCAAATGCAGTGCATAATTTTAGTCTATTGTTATACTCATCGACCACAACCAGCTCCTCCATCATTATCTCCTCATTTGTACAGCATCATTCACTGTTGCTGCCACCAGAATGTCCAGGTAACTGTGGAACAAGGAAGAGGAATTTGCAGATGGGACCCCCAGAAAAGAAAAAAGCCCCATTTATTTGCAATAGACTAATTTCTTATGAGCAATAACTTGGCATGAGTTTAAAATCCCCATGCTATATTGCACAGCACTGCCATGTATGCAATGTTGTCTGCCAGTGCAAGGAAAATCAGCTCTCCAGAGAAGGTGTTCTTTCCCCAGGAAGCCTCACCAGTTACACAACACATGAAATTCCTGGGTGGCCTTGCTAAACTGTAGTAGTTTCTGCATCTAAAACATTTTCACAGCTGTATCATATCTCAATTGCAGATCCTAATTTTATTCTGGTGCCAGGATCTGAAACTGAAGGACAAGAAGAGTTCTCAAACCACAGTAAGTGCTTGAAGTTATTTTGCTTGTCAGCCTTTTACCTTTCAGTCACTGATAAGGGGGGCTGGGGGGAAATATTTGAAGCTGTAATTTTAAAGTGATAAGCTATGGGCAATCTCTCTAGTGAAAGCCTTCTCTGGGAAAGCTTTGAAACAATACATTTATTGACACAAATGAGGGCTTTTGCTGTAACACTCTGTGAATGCTCACAACAAAGCATCCCGAAGTTTCAAAGCTGTCTGGCAGTCAGTGAATGCCAGCTGGGGCAGAGCCTTACCCCGTTCAGCGGCATGGATGTTAACCCCTTGCTCTGCAAAGTGAGTTCACAGGACAGCACACCACGCTCACAGATCTACCAGAAAAACAATCCACTGAAAATGCTATTTTAGAACAGCCCCCCAGCAGCTCTGAGATTACATTACAAGGTACTGTAGATTTGTACCTCAGGCACTCCACCCTACCAGTGTAAGTACCAAGGACCTTCCCTTACCACCTGGGAAATGGTGTGGCTTGCAGTGCTTTTAAGTGCCTTTCAGCAACTAGCTTCAGGGAAGTCCTGCACACTTTGAAATCTACAGCTCGAATTTGCAAGTATTTATTTAGAAAAACATCAGTTAAAGGGCTCCTCTGTGAGTCAGCTCTGACACACTCTGTGCTCCTGACTCCTCAGTGGAATGTCTCAATTGCTCTTACATCCCCTCCTTTTATTCTAGGTTGCTAAACCTTGCCATCCTTACAGTCAATGGCTTGAAAAGAGTTAGTATTCCAAAACATTTTTATGGCATGGGGAGATTTCTAATTAAGAGCATTTTATTGCCATCATGGCTGTTGTAGCTGAGGCTCTCTGTAAATATGTGAATGTATTAAGTTTCCACCAATGCTGAAAAAAAAATCCTTGCAGATAAACTGCAATTTAAGGTGACAGAAATCAACAGACCCCCTAAATGTCAGTGCAAAATTTTCAGAGTGAAAACCAGACAGGTGTTCTCAGAGGTCTTGCATGAATACCTGTCACCTGGTCGCTGCACCCTGTTGCATGACTTTGTTTTTCTAATCTTGTGACTAGTGTCAACATCAGTGGATTCAAGAGAAATGCTCGAAGTCATTCAAAATCATGAGGCTTTACTGGATGATCTTCAAAGTGATATTCATCAAGCAGCCAGCACCTTAGGTGACTTACAGAGGCTATTTGAAAACAACGGTACAAGCATGGTGTTAGAAGTGAACCAGAGCAATTCAGGTGAGAGGTCTGATGCAGCATTAGCAGCCCATGGCAGCTGGTGAAAACACAGAGATCAGAAAGAAAACGTGAAAGCAAAAATACCCTGATATTCCTTGGTCTGCTGGTTGCTTCTAGAGAGAGAAAAAATGGGTGCAATCCCAGTGCAAATGAATGAACCAAAGAGTAACTCGAAATGGGACATAAGAGGAAAGGCAGAGTTCAGAATATGCCTTAATCACAGAACAAAGAGGTTGTTTATATTTAAAATGTGTTAGCCTTACTATTCTGCTTCTATGGCTTCCTCTCTTCTGTGGGGGTGCAGAGTTTAGATCTGTTCTTTTTCCATACTCATGCTATATACTCTGAGGTGAGGAATAGCACTCTGGTGTTACATGAAAAAATGGAACATTTGACCCATCTCTGGAACTGTTCCTGCCATACACAGGAATGGGAAAAGGAAAGAGCTGCTGAATTTAACCTACCATAGTGAGCCACTGGCCTGCAGAAACATTTGCTAAGGATACAGACTATGGTACTCAGTGAGCTTCAGGGTACTCAGGTTTTAACTTTAAAGTTAGGAACTGAGCCTTATTATAATTCCCATATAGTCCAGATACTTCAGAGATTTTTTGAGTTATTTACTCCTGACCTACAATATTCAGCTGTCAAGATGCTGTATATCTTTGTGGAGTTGAAAGCATGAGAAGAAGAGCATTATGACACAACCAAAAAAGGAAGGGTTCACCAACTAAGAACTGTTGGGAAAACAGACAGTTATGGCCACTGGCAAATCCACCTGTCCAGGGGTTTCAAAAAGCATTGTTTTTAAGACATAAATGGAAAAGTCAACACATATCAAAGTTGTTTTCTGTGCACTCATAGACACCATATTCTTTACAGTAACAGATTTAACATGAGGCTATTTTTGCAATAGTTGAAATTTATCATGAGGTCAGATTCTGGGGAGTAAGATGGCAACTACTATAGAAAAATGCAAACTTGGGTTATCCTGGCTAGATAAAAGAATTTAAATTTAACTATTTTTCTTTTTCAACTGTATTAACAGATCCTCAGGAAAGGCTTCTGCAGCAAGTTCTGTTTCCTCATGTGGAGAATTTTCTTAGGAGACATTTTAACCCAATGTGGGCAAGCTTCAACAGAAGCTTACAGAACCTCTCCAACATAGTAAGAAACCTGTCCCATGATGTGGAAGCCAACAAGAAAAGCATAGAAAGATTCCAAGAGAGCACTGTGCCCAAGAAGGAAGTCCAAGAGCTGGGAACTAAATTTGAATCAAAAGTCCAAGAAAACATTGTGAAAGTTGATGAGGCGAAAAGAGATATAGAGAACCAAGTGCACATGCAGCAGGCTAATATTCACTATAATATCAGCATGATCAAGGCAGATACTGACACAAAACTCAAGAAGCTTCATAAGATACAGCAGTCCCATTTCTTAGCTTTGAACAACAGCATAGCAAACATGAAACAAGAGCAAAACTTCCTTGAAAATAAATTGGAGGCTTTGAAAAAAAATTTAACGGAACTCTCTTCACATCATGGTCCCAAAGATGAGAACAGCCAATTAACCATCAAACAAATGAATGACATTCTGTCAGGGCATGCAAAGCAGCTTAAAGAACTTTACATGGAGTCAGATGTGGCCTTTCAGAATATTGCAGTTTTAGAGAGGTGGTTTAAGGAGTTAAAGAAAAACATCTCAAAGTACAGGCCAGAAGATCTTACAATAACTTTGGCTGAGAAATCAGTTATTATGGAAGAAAACAACGCAGCAATGGAAAGGCAGATATCAGAGCTCAACTACACTCTCTCCAACCTTCAGGAGAACTATTCAGATCTGCTGCGGTACATGGAGGAATGCAACTGCCAGAGAATATCTCCTGACACTGAGGTACTGGAGGAAGATCCCAGGAACAGCACTTATTCCCTTGAAGGTACCCAGTCAAAGGATATGAAGCACTTGGAGTCAGTTTTCAGAGACTTCTTCAAGAGCGAAATTGAAGAGCTCTCCTCAGCTATTCCGTCCATCCATCTGTCTCTTAGCCTCCGTCAAGAAGAGAACAGACAGCTGCAGTCCCAGGTTACAGCTTTTTCAGAAGACATAGGCTTGCTGAAGAAGAAAGATGAAGAAATTCATCGACACATCAAGTATCTCAACAGTTCTTTTAGCTCTCTTTTGAAAGATGCAATGCGACACGAAGAAGCACTGGAGGCTTTACTGAGACATGAATTTCTGGATGTCTTTTTTGAAGATGATTTTAGTAGCCTAATACCATCAGTATTCCAGCTGCAAGAATCTCTCAGATACTTCTCAGACAAACTGCAAGAACAAAACGTGACTTTAGAATCTCTTAGGGGGAGATTTCATCCCTTGGAGAGAGGTCATCAGAATAATCATGGTGCTCACATGTCTCCCAAAGAGGAAACACAAACCTCCTCTGCTCTACATGAAGTCAGCAGTCAACGCACCATCATAGAACACATGGAGCCTAACTACGAGGCTGCCAAAGATGACTCCTTGGACAGCTCAGCTTATAATGATATCATGACTCTGAAGAATGATATCAAACACCTGAGCCTGGCCATCAAGAGGCATGAATCCAGAGGTGACGCGAGTCTCTGCTGCAACCACACGATAGCAAACGCAATTGAGCCACTCAACGTTTCTGTAGAAACTCTCTCTGCAGATTTAGCAACCATCAAGCAGAATCTGGAGGAACACCTGGTGACTTTTAAAAAGCTGTTTGGAAGTAATGAAGAATTAGGTGCCTCAAATATGAGTCTGGATGTTACAAAGATTCAGTCAATGCTGAACAAAAAAGGGAGAAGGCAACAGAAAGGTCATGACAAGCAAAGAGAAAAGAAAAGGCCTGAGAAGCACAGAGAAAATACACAAATGATAAGTGGAAGACACACAGTGCAGACAGAACTTGTGGAAAAAGGTGTGTTCTTTTCTTTTACTTGCTCACGTGCAGGTCTAGCCTCTTTCTAGGCCCTGCTGTTCCACACACAGAGCTTATCAGTATTAGTTATGAGAATGATCAGGTATCTTGTGGGATGCTGGAGAGAGAAATTCTGACATTACTTACATCCTCCCTCCATCAAAAAAAGCAGTTAGAGTGGGAACCAAGTCGATACTCTGCTGTATTTTGCTTGAGGCCAGTAAAATCACACCCACTACAACTGCTAGGAAATTTGCCTTGAATTAATTCAACTTCAGGTGTTTAGAAGACAAATTTTGTTTGTAGGTGCTCCTGTTAATGCAGTAGCAGTCTTCTCTTTAGAAGCTGATGTGGAATGCTTATTTTTCCCTGTTACTTTGTTACCTGGCTGTGCAAAGAGCATACTCTAAGCACCAAATCCTTCTCAAGGCAGATGGATGCATGAAATGAACTGCTGTAATTTGCACAAGTGGGACAGGCAGGACTGACCAGAAAGCACATACTCTCTTATAACTAAGCTTCAGAGACAAATTTTCAGTTTATACTTCACTGGGACTGGCCACTACCCTTTCCCTGTAAACATGTGAGCATAAGAACCTGGTAATTACAACCACCACAGCTTTAACACTGGCTTTTATGATTGCAGCCCTTGCTATGGACAAATAACATAGAACAAAAACCAGTCCCTTCAGGCATCTGTGCTGCAAAACTGTACTTAAGACCAAAAAAGCAGAGAACATATTCTTAACTAATTTATTTTTAGGACAGTAAAAAAGTTCTATTTTTTTTTCACCTGGGTGGTCCCAGTGTTACAATTTTCCAAGGGTTCCAGGGAATCATTTGATCCACTCCACTGCACAAAACCATTTCCAGTGTCTAGCTTTGCAAAGCAGCATACAAAAATCAGGCCTGATAGGGATTCACCTTATCTTCCATCCTGGTGATCCTGGAGAGAGAAGTGTGCTCACTCACTGCTAAAATCCTGTTCCTCTTTCTTTTTCAGACTCATTGGTGGCATTCCACGTGGGATTCTCAGAAAGGAAGGATAAAGAAAAAACTGTGAGGTTTAATGAAACGTACCTCAATTATGGGAACAGCTATTTCTCTGAGCACGGCCACTTCAAAGCACCACACAAAGGTGTCTACCTGTTTGTCATCTCGGTGGAGTTCAGCTCAGGACCAGCACTGGGACAACTCTCCTTCAGCCGTGGCTACAAAAGAACTCTCTCAAGCAGTCAGAGGAAAACCCCACATGGAAACACCATGACTACTTTTGCATTGGCAGAAATGGAGAAGGGGGAGACAGTGTGCTTTGAATTGCTGCACGGCTCTGTAGTGAAACGCAGCCCCCCTGGGACAACGATGGGTGGATTCCTAATATCCAAAACTTGAATAGTGACATGGATGTTTTATTAATCTCTTCCCATAGATGCAATGGATGCATTCACTATTGCTTCATCTGTGATGTATTCAATGCTGCTGCATGTGTTTAAACATAGCACTACCCTAGGTTTGTCTTCATGCTTCTTTTCTGGAAGTGTTTGGCTTTACATTAGTTGCTTATGAGCAGCAACGGGATTTTCTTTTAAGTGAAAAGCTAAAGGTTTGGACTCCAGATGTATCAGCACACACATTCTCAAATCCTTCCAATGTGAGAACTGCACATAAATGTTTTGTGGGACTTAACTTTTAACACAAATTCCTCCTTTCCTTTGGCAAAAGAATATCTTTCCATGGCAAATACCCCCATCAGTGGCAAGGAACAGATTTTAGGTAGGACTGCACACTGATGTTATGTGGATGGTACCTCAAAACCCAGGAGCCAGGGCAATTTTACCTTTTAGTTCTCTGTGGACCACAGGCTACCTTGGAAACTTCTGCAACTCACTCCAATGTCCCAGTCTGTGCACAACAGGAACACTAGAAGAGATCCATCAAACCCAGTAAAATTCACTCTATTGCCAGTATTTGCAAGCAAGGATCTCATAAATGGCCCAGTGTCTTTGTTTCTGGGCCTGTGATGTATTTCAGCTACACTGAAAAAACTTAAAGTATTGTTATGATAAATTACATTTACATTTAGACACTAGGAAAATGTCAAAAATATTTTAGAAGTATTGGTGAAAATGCAGTTTATTTCTAGAGTTAAAACTGGAGATTATAATGAATTCAGCCCAGAGTTCAGCATTTAGTAAATATTTTAAAACCAAGCAAGGAAAACTAAAACCAAAATGCAAGCTCACTGGTCTGTTGTCACTGCTGAACATAAATCTGTAATTAGAGTAAACCAAAGAGTAGAACTCTTCAAATGTAGAGGGTTTGTTTTTTTTAGATTTCCAAAACTTCAAGGTGACCATGCTTGGTCATGTCTTAAACTCTTCTTCTGTCAAATAAAACTTCCCAAAGACTTTCACTATAAAGAAGTTCAAGTATTGTGGTATTTTTGTCTATCCTAATACCTTATAAAGCAATATTAAAACAATTAAATTTGCCAAAATGAAATGCACTTTGAAATTTTCAGTATTTTTGATGAAGATATAAATTCTTATTACGTAAATTGCACCCTTTTAAGGTAGCACTTTTAACACATCTATTCTGCTGTTAAGAATTTTCTCCCCACCCACCCGTATTCTAAGCAATGCTAAACTATCATTAATTGTTAAAACCCCCAGCACACTGGTACCAACTTAAATGCACTTCCAATGCACTTAAAGCAACAGTTTGACAAGCAGACAACACATATCTTTTGAAATAAAATTACAAAGCAATTTCAGCTACTGACTTGCTGAGAGGATTGTTTCTCTATCCTGAAAAATCCAAGAAGACTAACAACAAAAATTGCTCCTGATCTCCTCGTGGCCAATGCTGATTTCCACAGGAGATGCCCAGGCCAGGTATCCCTGTTTTTCTAGCACGGAGCCACGGCTCACACTGCTCTGCTCCAGGCAGCACAAAGTGCCTGCAAACTCAGTGTCACCTTCTGTCCCACTTTTGCTCAAAATATCTGAGGGAAGAAAGAGAAGAATAAAACTGAAGAGGTGAAATGAAGAAAGCCATCAAATTGTCCCATTAGGTTCTTTCAGTACAAGGCTCCCACCCTGCGGTGACTCAGATGGGTTTTTACCAGTGTTCCCCCAATTCCTGACTTTGTGGTGGCAGCATTCTGCAGAGCCAGGCCAGGCGTGCTGCCTAGGCCAGGCTGGTTCAGGAACACCTCATCTCCAGTGCTCACCAATTCCAGCCAAGTTCACAAATCAGTACCACTGGGGAATACGTTTGTGTTATATACAGGGGATATGATACACATCTGTATTTTAAAACACTTTGTTTTCAAAGCTTTGACAGAAAGCTTCAGTGGAATGAAAACCACTTGGAAATGGACACAGGAGGTAGCAGAGAGCATTGCAGCTCATCCAGTCAGGACTTCTACAGGCTTGGTGTCCTTCCTGGTGCTTACCAGAGTTTACTTTTGTTGAAGAATATGCCAGATGAGTTCAGAGAACACTGATTCCAGAGTGAACAAAATGTTAATTTAAAGATGTTTTTGTATTTTAAAGACATCTTCAATTATGTGCTTAAGTTAGCCACCTGCACATACAAAGAAGACACACTTGACTGGAAGACTAATTTTTAAACAATGAGGCAAAAAATTCATGAAAGACAATGGGTTAAATCGCTCTGCTGGCTGCATAAGCCAGGAAGACTGACTTCCTTCTCAGGCAACAAGAGAATGATGATTAATCTACTGGGCTGTGGTTTTGTTTGTTCAAAGCAATGAACAAGCTTTTTCATAAGCCTCCATCTAAACCACTCCTGCATTTTTTTGGTGGGATGGTTGTTTGGGCTTTTTTATTGGATTAACACAGCCACATCACTATGACCTGTATTTTTAGAGCAAATTAGAGGAATCAATTTAATGAAGGTAATTTAAAATACAGGTATTGGTTAGCTCAGTGGATTTAGGAGAATTTCCAAACATGAAAAACAACCTGAAGCTGGCCATAGGGAAGAACTGTCTGTAAGAGTTTCAGTTTCCCTCACAGCACTGACTAGACTAATGTGCCTCATGGCCAGGCAGCAACAGGCACAGAAACGTGTGCTCACTGCAGAATATATATATATATATATATATATATATATATATATATATATATATATGTAAAATGTCAACCTGACACTCATGTTTAGAAATAAAAGGTTCCAACAGCTTTTAGTACTTCCTAGAAATCTACCAGAAAACATTGCCACTGCTTAAAGTTTCTGTATTTCCAGATCAAACCACTAAGCTTTGTTATAAGGTAGAAAGCTGTGCATCCTAAGTGCCTTCATTGAATTGTTTTGTTACTGATCTGCTGCTTTACGAATGTCAGTATGTTATAGTACACTTTAAAATAAAAGTCTCCTAATTTTCTTCCTTTTCCATTAATAAGCCTACCTCCTTTACTGTACCCCAAATTCAAGTATAGTATCATATACAAACAATTTTACTTTCTATACATCCAGCAGTGCCTGAATTGTGCAGATAATTTCCACACCAAGCCAGTCTGCAGCCCGTGGAGGTCTCCTCATGAAGCAGAGCCAGGAGGTGCTCAGCCCACAGGAGTGGTCCTTCCACTGCTCAGATTTACAGCTGATACTGAGCACTAACATCAGTGAGAAAGACCAAAGTGCTGTTTTGGGGAAAGGTGACTGTGGAAGGAATTAGAGAAATTATTAAAATGAAATCTGATCCTTTCTGAATTTAGTGATACTTCTGCTATTTATTTAAAAGCTTGTGATTCCATTTGCTAACTACTCAGTTTGGGTTTTGGTATGCCCACAAAACATCCATGTGGGGTGTTTACACATTTCGCTGGATACAGCTCTTAGATACTGATGCAAACTTCTCAGTAACATATTTTTATATAGCGGCCAAGTGTCCACCCATTTATAAAGGAGAACATTTTGAAATTTATTACTAGCAGGCAGCAGAACTTATTTTAGCCTCTCAAAAATCTCCAATTTTTTCCCAGAAAATGTTTCTTTAGGACACAGCACCACCGTGTGGCCGTTTCACGATACAACACCGAGAGCAAAGCTGCCCGTTCCACCACGGACAGGTGCGAACACTCACCCAAATTTTCATTCTGTCCTTCTGCAACGCCAACACGAAATCCGAGTTTTAAATTCAGCCACGACCGCCGCAGTCATTGAAGACATTCCATTCCACAAGCAACGCCATAGCCACAACCATAGGAAAAGGGTTCACTTTGCCAAGATACCAATTTAAAGAGACCAAATCCTCGTGCAGTCTGATTTCTTGTTATGTGTTAAGGAAAGAAAGGTTTGAAACAACATGGCTGATCTTTCCACTGCACTTTCCAGAACTAAACTGCAAGAATTTAACACTTGATTGTGTACGGAAAACAAATCAAGGCTTATAATTATAATATATTGGTAACAGTTTTTTGATGTTCAGATATCAAACCTTTCTAGCTACTATAAAAATATGTATTTAAATCTAATATTAATCCTGATTAAATAAAAAAAGAGAACAGAAACTGATCTTACTTCTTTCTCCTTGTAAACTAAAGGTGAACTCTATGGAGAGTAGAAGCCAATACATTTTTGCAATGAGAAATTCTGACACTTTCTTCATAGTACTCACAGGTGAGATATCCCCTTGACTGGCCTTCATTAGCTTGAATCATAAAAACCAGAGTAAATTTAGCAGGATATACAGAAGCATCTGCATATTTTTGCAACAAGCAGTACATACACGTATTAAACTCAAAGTTCTTAATTTGGATACTAGTACACAAAAAGAACATTGTACACAGAGGGAACAAAATGCAGTTACAAAATTCCCCATCCCTTTATTTTTTTGCTTTACTTGGTAAGCTTGAGGCAAATTTGTATGGATAAAACCAACATGTAGTGAACTTGTATATGTTCAAATAAAAGTATTATTTGATTTTGAGTTGCTTTTGGCTTTGCTGTAACACAAGGATAAAAATCAGGAGAAGGAAACACTGTTTTTTACTGTTGCACCCAATTTTAAATTTTGTGCAAGGAATAAGCTTAGAGACCAAATAATTCTCAGTATCGTTGAACAATAAAAGCAGCAGTAACTAACAACTTATTCAGAGACTGTGGGGGGAAAAAAAACCATAAACGAGGTATCAAAAAGTAGGGAATTATTAATTACAGTATTATGATTTCCAAGTCATTACATTTTTAAGGCAAAATCTTATAGTAACAAAACACATTACTAATGTGTACTAAAATAAGGTTATTTACTTAAAAATGATACATTGGACATAATCTGTGTACAGAACAAGCAATTCATGGTAAACTCAATAAGGCACCTTCTAAAGCAGATGCTGTACAAAATACATTAGTGTGTTACATTTTTAAAGTAGTATTCTACACTTCTGGCATATAACACACACAAGAGTGTGACCATTTGTCTTGTTCCACTCTTCTTTCATATTTTATTTACATCTTCTCTAGGTTAACTACAACGTTATTTATTCTTCTTGTATACAATATAGTACATTTCATTTTGGGCATGTCACGTCAGAGCACAAACGTCACTACATGATGTGGGCTTCTATAATTGCATTAAACAGTAAAATATCACAAAGCAACAATGCCATTAGATTTGTGGAGAACCCAGAAGTAATGTGCACTCTGCTGTACAACCAAGGCTGAGCAGCACGGCTCCATGAACACTGTCCTGTGCAACACTGCCAGCTGCTTTCGGACATCAGCCCTGCCTGGAACAAAGACTGGGGGCACAGGACAAAGACTGAACTCAGAGGCACTGCCAGGAGCTGAGGAAAGGCTAAATCATTCGAATATCTCACAGAACACAAGCATGTCACTTCCCTTTAAAAATATCTGCAATAGCAAGAGAATGGTTTTTAATTATATCTCTGCTCTTCAAACACTTTTAGATCATTAAAATACAGTTCGCTGAGACAGAGTAGATGAAATGTATCCAAATGATTTGTTTTATAAACACATTCAAATGGTCATTTAGATCAAGATCTAAAATTTGATTCTAGAGTACTATGGAGGTAACTTCAAATATTAATTTTACATTTCATTCAAGACCTCAAAAAAGGCTGATTAAGAAAATAATTGGGAAAGAATGATGGATATTGGGAAAATTGTTTCTTGAGGAACAATTACATTACGTAAAACTCAGAATAAACTCAGAACGTAAGCCTAATTTTCTCTGCAGGAATAGCACATTTCTGGTGGAATTTACAAGTTAACCAGGAACACAAAACCTTTCCTTTTATGGTTGCTGCAACAACAAGAATGACGTGACTCCAATTATTTCCACCTAAAATTCCATGGAACAGGTTAAATAAACATAAAAAATTCCTCCATACACGTCTTTAAGAACTTCCAAGGCACAGGCTTGATACTCCCCAAGATATTTTCCACAAAGGTGATTTTTATATTAAAAAAAAAAAAAAAAGAAAAAAAGAAAAGAAAAAAAAAAGAAAACACATTTGCCAGTTTTGGAGGGTATTTCTTTTGGATGACAAATGCTAAAAATTTTGACCACCAAAAGTAGATTAATCAGTCCAACAGAAGAATCCTATTATCCTCTCTGACCTTAAAGGCTTCTGAACTCTACAGGATTGCAAAAAGCTACAGCTTGGCTTTGGAGTCTGCATTAATTATGCTTAGTTATGTAAAAATTAATGGGTTGGCTTTGAGCACTTTTTTTCCCCAAATGATTTAAGTATTAGTATAGACATCCCTTAGTGTTAACGTTTTGTTGAGTATTGGAATCATCCTGTTCAGCACAGCAAAAACTACACAAGCACGATACATTCCAGTATGAACAGGGGAACTGAAGTGCTGATAAATTAGGTTTAAGGCAAAAAAGATTTTTTTTCCCCTCTCAAAAAATCATCTTTGCAGCAGTTGGCTCCCTCTGTGTTCAAGTAAACTGGTCAATCAGTTTAGGTGCTAAGGTGTCTAACCATCCTATTGCTGCCTTGCAAATACCTAAAGGATGGAAAAGAAAATAAGTGAAAATGTACAGATTACTGAAATTCATTCATTGCAGGAGGAGCTTCCTGAAGACTTGGGAAAAATGAACTAAAAAAACTCACAAAACACATTTACAGCTAATGATGATGTGGCAAATTCTAAAAGAAATGACACAATATTCTACATAGGACGGGGTTAATTTAGACAGATCTCCAGGCTTTGAAAGTTGAAGCTAGCAGGGAACCTACATAAACAATTTTCCTTCTTATTGATAAAAACTCTAGAGAAAAAGAAAAGCTTATCCCTTACTTTTTTTGGCTTATACCAAAAATTTTCCAACTACCTGTGCAAAAATTATGCGCGAAGACATGATTAACAATTGCAAAATTAGCATATATTTCTTGGCAATGGACGGAGAAACTTTATTTTTTAAAAGCCTTTATCATGAGGATTGTGGCACAATATCATATAGCTCTTGCTGTTTTCAAATAAGTTAAAAGTTGACACACCTACGAACTTCTCAGCCAGAATACATATTAATACTTAAAGGCATTACTTAACAAAAGTAATGACTTTGTTAAAAAAAAAGAGTCCCTTGAAATAGCTAGTTTTCTATAAAATATGTAGAACTGTTAAATAAAGTCTGTACATCACAATAGAAAATAAAAATACTGCAATCTTTTGCCTGACCATTTACATTACGGGAACTATAGGATTAAAATAAAAAAGTAACATGCTAGAAGGTTGTAATTGTTCACAAATCACATTACTTCTGTGTTACATTACTTTCTGTCAATTGTATTTTCAAGGGAAATTTAAACACATCAAAACAATCTCCATGTAAATATTTTAAGACAACAAATAATCTGGCATAAATCAATCTGAAGTTTTAACATTTTTCATCAATATTGGTCTGATTCTTAACTTTTTTCTTCAAATCTCAACTATGGTGTGTGTGTGCGTGCATATATCTAATTGTACACATGTACATATGACAAGGTATTTCTTGTTTTGTTTTTTTTTCCCCTAAAGCACAAAACACACTGTATAAATAACTTCCCTTTTAAAAGTTACCTAGAACAAGATTTACAGTACAAAGTTATAGGCACTTAAATTATCAAATAGATTCAATGGTTCCAATATGGTGTGTTCAATCTTCAGACGATTCATGCTTTGAAGGTCCAACTTGAGTTATGGTTCTATTTTCTAACTTCCAAGTAGAAGTGCCAAAGGAGTTATAAATCAATAATTCTACTTTACAGTACCTTATGGAGGGTTCTGGCTTCTAACCAACTTGTGTGGGTCAGTGGTGAAAATGGGAGAACTTCAGTTTCTCGTGCAGGCCAAACAATTGCACTGAATCACAGAATCACTGGGCTGGAAAAGAACTTCCAGATCATCAAGTCCAACCCATGCCACTCAACCAAACCATGGCACTGAGTGCCACATCCAATCTTTTTTTAAACACACCCTGGGGTGGTGACTACACCACCTCCCTGGGCAGACCATTCCAGTATTTTATCACTCTTTCCATTAAAAACTTTTTCCTAATATCCACTCTACATTTCCCTTGGCACAGCTTAAGACTGTGTCCTCTCGTTCTGTCTGCCTGGAGAAAGAGTTGGCACAATAAAACCAAGTTTTGCAATTGTGCTAATTTACTGTATGTTCATGAATTAATTTCAATGCCATTCCTCCCAAACTTAACTAGAACTTACAACACCCACTGATTTACCTTGTCTCAAATCTTCACTTCCACTCAATGGCCCACAGATGTGGCCTCCTGTGTCTACATCAGAGCAACCCAGCTCCAAATGTTCTGCACGCTGTGGATCTGATCTTCAACAGTTCACTCAGTTCTCCTGGTCTTGACCTTTACTGCATTCTATAATCTTCAGAGCACACAGAGCTTCCTGCCTTCCCTCTTTGTCTCTGTAAACCTGACTTGTTCTCAAGCCTTTTGAAACTCCCCTTCTGCCTAGTTTTGTCAAATGATGAAAGAGCACATTGCTACAGCTGACAAATCCCCTCCTTTGTGGGAAGAAGTTCACAGCATGACAGACACTTGTCAGTGAGTCTCGATACAGCAGGAAGGCAAAACACATTGCCATCGATCTTTCTGCTAAGATGTAAAGTATTCTATGGCAAAAATGCTGGTTGCATGTGGCACTGTGAAAAAAAATGACAAATTTCAGGGATCCAGTTATGGAGCTCTCTCTAGACTGCAAGGGAGATGACCAAGGCAGCCTACATCTCTAGAAGAGATTGTTTCAAGCTCTTTACATATTTAGGTAGGCATTCCTTAATTAATTAATGTTCACATTTTTGCAGTTCTCTTTGTGACCAAATAAAAAACAGAAAACAAAATTATAACTGAGATTTCTGAAGATAACTTAATGGCAAAAGATCCTGTAGCAACTCTCTGATTGTGGAGCCACAAAATGCACGGAGCCCTGACCATAAAACTTTGTTCATTTAAATGGTTTCTTGTATATTCCAAATGACAGCAAAATAATCCTGGCACACACATAAAGGCATAAAGAACTGTTAAACTGAATAGTATCACGAACAGATTCATAACCTACAGGCTGTTTCACCAAAACTTGGTATGGATTGAATAGGTTTCATCAGGTAGAAGGCAAAACAAAAAAAAAGCTTATATTCTCCATCTCTGTTGAATCCATATAGCTTGTTAGGCTTTCACAGAAAGCACCGTAATCTGAACATTCAATTCAGTACCCAGAGTTTTACTGGAGACTCATGAAGTATGATTGAAGTCTTAATGCAGCTCAAACCAAAACAAAATGTGTATTGTCTCAAGGCTGTCCATACATGTAGCACATAGTGTATAGAGGCTCTCAGTATCATGGTCTATGAAGTACTGAAAGATTTCATTAGCAGCCTGTGGAAGTGTGCTGAGAAAATATACTGAATCTCAGTTATTTCCTCTTCTCTGTTTCCATCTTCCTCACCCATGTTTGAGTGAAAAGATCTAGGGAGTCCAGCTTTGCTCTCCAAAGTCCATTTCCTATGTCAAATCTTTACATCTTGTGATTCCACCATCTTGGCAAGCGTCTTCTTGATCCTCAAGGCGGTGAGCCTCGAGGCAGGATTGTGAGCCCAGCACTCAGACATCAACTTCAATATTGCTCTTAAACACTGCAGAAGGAAAAACAAAGGCACACTATTGTAACAATCCAAACACCCAAAGTTATAATTTTGGTTCACTGTCAAGCTCAAATTATAGAACTTTCAAGTCCAAAAATGTGGAACTTCCAAATTCTCTGCAAAATTGTTGGTAGAAAACTATTATAAAGAGATCTACTGAAGGAAAAAAAAAACCCCAAAAACCCCAAACCCAACACCCACATGCCAATCTTTATCCCACCCTCACTGCCTAGTGTTACAGTAGCTGGAACTAACAGAAGGGCCGATTTATTCTCTCAAGGATGCATTACCAGAACTACTCCGTACAACTCAGGAACACTGGTACAAATACGGCAGCAATAAACAGAAAAATCTCCACATATATGGCTGGAAAACCATAGAGAATTCTTTCAGGGAAAATCAAGATGTGACAACAGTTCTTTCAGAAGTCCAAAAAAAAAAAAAAGAGAAAACTGGGAATTCACAGAAGTCAAGGACTTGGGGAAGAATGGATACAGCATATTTAACTTGCTATGTGAAATAGTTACGTCTTATTTATAGTGTTAAAGCTGTGGGCCTTTAAAAACACATACAAATGAGAGTATTTTAGTTACATCATGGATTGTCCTGGGATGTAACAGTAAAAAAGGAAAAAAGAGGGAATCCACAAAGGAACTGCTTCATCTTTCATGGAATATCTTCTGCCACAAACCAATAAGCTATGTACATTAAGACTGATAAAAAGAACTAAAAATTAATTTAAGTTTTAGCTCTGAATGTATTCCACTATCTAAAATACATGATCTCAAGTAGAGCAGTATTCATACACTTGCATGCTGCTTAAGGGTATCTTCCCCTCAGATCACTTGATAAGATACATTAAAAAATACAGTATTTGAATTGATCTCAAGCATGTCTTTCTCCTATTATTGCCATGAGGTTTTTCAAGAATCAGAATGTGTCACTGCAGTGCCTAATTCCCAGCACTTTAGTATTTATGAAGCTGAAACAGCACCCCACATGAATGAAGGAGCTGGAGCAGCTTTTCCTGTGGGCGCACTCACCTCGTCGCTGTTCCATCTGTTGGACACCACGGGGCGCAGGCGTTTGACACACACCACCTCCCTCATGTCCTCATAGGATGGATCGTTTGGCACCATGTCATAATATGGCAACTGATACTCTTCAACAATACCTGCAGGAAATTGGGAAAGATTAGGAACAATTAAAATCAATAGATCTACGTATCTACTCTTGGATTTCCTTAGCCAGGAACAAAAATTAACTTTGTGCCAAGTTATACTCACCATACTGTTTTACTGTGGTAAAAATCTGAAAATTTCACTACAACAATAATTTACCATAAAAGCTCCAATATTATGATTATTAACTTCAATAGCTAAGATAATTCCTTGAAGTGCATTTGATTTTAATATCAAATACTGCATTTGGCTTTTTCTAATCTACAACATGCTACAAAGAAGCACAGAGAAATATAAGATGGAAGAAGAATACAGGTGAAGATGCGTAAGGATACAAAAGAAGAGTAAAAGAAAAGCCAGGATGAGCCACAAAAATGAGTCAGACTATTACTACTGCTTTTAAAGAATACAAGCCTGATGACACAGCAAGCTAATTATATTACTTCCTGGTGAAGCATAGCTAGAGTGAGGGAAGGGCTAATACATTTTATAGAGAATATTTAGAAGTTTACCTCCTGTGACACAGCGCCGAGCCATTTCCCAGATGATCAGCCCAAAACTGTAGATGTCAGCCATGATGTATGGCTGGAAATGGTTTTTGTTCAGGCTTTCATCCAGGACTTCGGGAGCCATGTAACGTTTTGTTCCCACTCTGGTGTTCAAGGGAACGTCAACCTCATTTGTGTCACTACATGAAAACATCAGCAAGTTACTGAACTGGGGACTGCTACAAGGTGAGAAATCCTGTACTGCACAACCACTAAAAAGACAATTCTCTGTCTCCATTGAACTCAAACTAACAAAAGTATTTAATAATACTATTGAAGTATCACATCTTCAAGTAAGTTTCCACTGCCTACGTGCTGTTGAAATTTTCTATGAAAGAATTTAAATGATTGCAATTACTATAAAAGGCTAGTTTTGAATTAAAAATATCAGTCTCCATTTCCACTACAAAACTATAATTTTCCACAAGAAGAGTATTTTCTTTGTTTCTTAACAGCCTCTTTTCATCATGATGTCTTACCAGCATTCAAGAACAACATTTTACTCTCAAAACTGAAAATAATTCCCCCTGAAAGCACACAACCAAGTGATTCCATCTGCCTTTTTAAACCGGGTGCATTAAATAAAAACAAATTACATGAATGTTTTCCCATGACGGAGGATTTGTTACCTGTTAAACTTGACTGCCAGACCCAGGTCTGCAATGCAGCAGGTTCCGTTTTTCTTTATCAGGATGTTTTTGCTCTTCAGGTCCCGGTGTGCGATGGCGGGCTTGCCCTGTGTGCCGTAGATTTCCGTGTGCAGGTGGCACAGGCCACACGCAGCAGAGTAGGCCAGTTTGAGCAGAGCCCTGTTGTCCAGCGTAGTGCACTTCAGAAAATCATACAGTGACCCATTTTCATGATAATCCGTGATCAAGTAGAGCTGTGTCCAGGAGCCAGTGCCTTTAATATCTGCTGCTATGAAACCTATGAAATGTATAAACCAAGTTACTATTTATTTGTATGTTAATTTTTTGTGTAGTAGATTATGTCCTAATTCCTAAAGTTGTATTTTTTGCACTGCAGCAGAAGACACATGTTCCCCTTATGAAAACTAACCATGTAGAAGCTCTGATTCTAACTGTACGTGAGGTTACCAGTCCAGCCTTCCAGCACAGAGATTGCAGACACACTTCCAACCAAGAGCAGCAAGATTCTACCCCTTCAATAGCATTTTATTTGCACACTTTGGGAGAAACCCATCTGGTTATTCCACAGAAGCTGCCTTAGACCCCTCACCTCCCTCATGCCACCCTCAGTAGCCGAGCACTCTCTGCTGCCTTACCGAGGATGTTTTCATGCCGCATGAGAACAGTTTGGTAAATCTCTGTTTCTCGGAACCAGCTGGCTTCTTCTGTGGTGAAAAACACTTTGACTGCCACTTTTTCACCCCTCCACTTGCCCATCCACACTTCACCGTATCGCCCTTTTCCAACCTGCCTCACCATCTGAATTTGTTTGGCAATAGTGCGCTGAACCTAAGGCAGACAAAAAAAAATTTAAAAAACATAAGAAAGAAGAGGGTCTAAGATGGAGGAGGGAAACACAGCAGTTATCCAGGCTGCTTGTCAAGCTTGGATTTCTTTAAAGTTTAATCCCATTGTAAAATTTGTTCCATGGAATTTTTTACATTCCGATTTTGGATTCATTATTGCTGCCTCCAAGGTATAAAAAAACTCGAAAAGATTTAAATCAACTCAGCTTCTATCTGAAGGGTATGTTCTCTTGCATTTTATTTTGGATTTGTTTTTTCCCCTTGTCCTATCTCTCCATGCCCTTGGTAAGAAGTCCCTCTCTGGCTTTTCTATTTTAATGGTCAGTGGATACCGAGAAAATAAAATCTCCGAGTTCACTCATGTTGATACTTACATCAGCCACTTGTATTTTCATCTTAATGGCTGTAGGCTAAGTTTTCTTTGAATTCTGCTGATGTCAATAGATTTTGTAACATAGCTAATTTCACATTTCCTTTTAATTAATTATGTGAAGATGGGCTTTAAACATGTTCAGTTTGTTCTTCACCTTTCATCATAATGGCACATAAAATAATTAGCATTTTGTATGAACAAACTGCTTTGTTCTAGGCATTAGATCCAAGCCAAACTTTGTATGTGATGGAGAGAAATTCAGTGAAGAAAAATCTCAAGTATACAACTTACCAACAGGGGTAGTCCTGATCCACTCCCAGAACTCTGGGACTGGTCAATAAGGTCTTTTAATGACTCCCCAGCTGGAATAAATGCCTCATCTTGTTCCAGGTCACGATTATAGCAGTGCCTCTTTGCCATCGACTTACAGTAATGCCTGCAAAAGTAACAGGAGGTAAGCTCAACTCCAAAACATTTAAAGTATGTAACAAACTGATCCACAAAAAGAGTTATTTAAATATAGACATTTTCTCAAAAGAAAAAACAGAGAAGCAGATTTTAGGTACTTTTTCTTCTCTTGAAATGTAACTTACATAGCTTTTTAATGTTAAGAAGCTATTGTAATGTGTGCCAGCTGATTATCAGTCAGGTGGAAACCCAGGGTTTTTAATACTCAGCTCTTAGCCAGAGTTACCAGTACAACATTGCTGATTTTGGGCTAAATGAACAGACAGAACTTTGAACCACAGCAGCTGAGGCTGACACAAGCCTTGGAAACTGCCAGAACAGTGATCATCTCCAGCACAGGGCTGGGGCTGACAGAAGCATCTGAATGAACTCCCATAGCTCAGCTGGACAATTACTTAGATTTGGAACACAGCAGAAAATCTCAGAAGCGATGCAATTTAACTACTGAAAGTGACTGAAGACCCAAAAGCATAAAAAAATGAAGATATTCCTGTTTACCAGCTGCTATAACATCCAAGCTATGTGTAGTTTACAGAACTGTAAATACTTTGTAGCCAGAGAAATGGATCAAATTCACTTAAATTCTCTGCTATGAACATTTCATTTTACCTAGTGATGGAAACTGCTACCCACAGAAATGTGAAATTAAGTTACAACTGTTTCCAATCTACATATGATTGAGTAGATTTGCAAAATAACCATTCTGTTTACACTGATTTGCAAAATTAAAAATGTTGCCAATAAAGAAAGTGCTTTCTTACTTGTAACAAAAGCAGCTAAGTAAGATGACCATGACAATTATGCAGACTGCCATAGAAATCAACACTGCCATCCAACGAATGCTGCCATCAAAAAGTCCATCTATTTGACAAAAAAAAGAAAGAAAAAATAGAAGGAAAAAAAGAAGAGAGTTTCCAAAGTCTATTAATTAAACATATATCCTAAACAGTTTATTTAGATATATAAATATACTGTGTATCAAAGTAAGTATTTATGCCACAAAAGCAAAGATAAATTCATTTGGATGACAACAAAAAAAAAAGAAAAAGAAAGATTTAGCTTCAGATTTTGAAGTTGTTTGTTTTGGTTGACTCTTGCTAGTTTGTTACAAATAGAAATTAGAGGATTTAGAGCAGTAAGCTTCTGAGAAGATATAAAGCAACAGTTAGACCAGTACAACTTCCCTAGCAATGAATAAGTGAATTAAAACCAAATATTTTTGCTGGGAGCAACAGAAAGAAGAGAATGAATTTCCAATAAAGAGGCGTTAACAAGGTCTGAATAGTTGGGTTTTTTATGATGGCATTCATAATGGTTAAAGCACAGCAGAGATCAAGAAAAACATTTAAAAAAGAGATCAGACTGTGGAAACAGAATAAAAATAGATCAGAAGATCACATGCAACCAAGATATGAACACAGTAAGAACAAGAATAAAAATGCCATGAGTGACTGACAGAGGAAAAGATTAACTTGAAAGTGGCAAAAAAGGAAAACTGAAAATAGAAAATGAAATGTAGTACAGATCTTCATATAAAAATTACTTAGTAAGGAAAAAACAAGATCTGTGCAATACTGTAATTACATTCTCTCCTTATTTCTACTGTTGATCAGGAAGAACAGAACCTACACAGCATTTCTCAGCAGTGTGAACACACAGGAGTGTTTACCTGAACTGTCAAGAGGTGGTAACGTTGGCTGCAAATCCTGATTGCAGAAGTCAGTACGGCAGCACTCGATCGTTCGGCGTAACTGCGCCTTAGGCGAGTCCTGTTGAAGGAGAATTTCATGAACATTTAGATTTTGAAGGTAAAATGGGGATAGGAGATGCTACAGCCACAACAGAGCACAGACACAACTGTAAGCTATTTTATTTAAAAGGCACTTCAACCTGGCAGACAGACATCATCATCTAATCTCTGAGTGCTGACATTTGATCTTGCATTTTTTAATATCTCATGGAACATTTACCTGTTGCACAGAAATAGGTGGTTTCTACTTAAGTTGCTGTTCCATACATGGAAAAAGTCTTGAACTTAAATTAACAGTTAACCATATGTTAAATAAATACTGCTCTTAAGACAACAATCCCAATCCCTTTAGAAGTTTCTCTCTTATTCTCATTATAGCAGCAGTATTTGCTTTAGAAACGTCTTCAGAATGCCACATAAAAAAATGACAGGGCATAAAAATGAAATAAAGTATGGCATTGGTTGGTATAAGTCTCATTTTTTCACCTTGCACTGGAAGTCTGAACCTTCATACTTCATGCAGCCAGAAGCAAGCGTGGGTTCTCCATGTTCATCCTCCTCAATGATGGCAAAGCAATGCCCATTAGTTCTGCAATAAACATATCATGTGTGCTTTACCAGCAAGTTTGTCATTCAATATTTAGCATTAGTTGACCATGAAATTAAGTTGACCTATTAAGAATTCTAGAATGAAAACTTCTAGAAAAACTCTTTAATACAATGGTTACCATCCAGTTTGAGAATAAAAGACCCCTACAGTATTCTCAAACAGAACACTACAGGGATGCTTTCTCACAAATTCACTCATTCCCTCAACACAGATACTAAGGAGAACAAATTTAGAAATAATTTTGTTTGCCAGAAATCTATTTACATTAATTCAAAGAAAAGCAGATGTGGAAAGCATAATGCCATAAGGTGCCCTGTAGACACTGTGTTTTTAACTAATAGCTGCATTATCACCATAATGGCCTATCAGTTGCTAGGTCAGACAAAAATTAATAAGGTCTATACAGACTGCATACACTAGAGGGCAATAAAAACCAATAAATAAATACCAAGAGGCTTGAAAGACAAAAACCTGAACATTTTCTCAGTTCAACACTGTTTGTAAGTTACTGCCTGTGTTTACATTTAGAAAGACACCAGTGTTTATTCTGCCTCCTTGGGTTCCACAAAAACTGCCAAGTAACACCTTAGAGACCGAAATCTATGTTAAAGTGAAGACTCAGAGTACAGGAGTAAGTAATAGGTTTTCAACTGTGTATATTAATTATTAAGGAAGAAAACAGAAGGGTCTTGAACATGGAACTGCAAATAGAGAGAAAAGAAAGAAAAACAAGGACGTTTCAGGAGATTAAAAAAAACACCTTAAGCAAGCCCATGACCTGTGCACTAGTCTGTTAGGATTCTTATAACTAAGAGATAAAACTTCCCTCCTGTCTCTACATGTCCACAGGCTTTTCTTTCCTTCCCCGCCACCTTTCCTTCATAGTTTGTAACTACTGAACACATAACAAGAATTATTCTCGGTAAATGGCCACGTTATTTACATTACACTACCTTTCGGACTACTAGGTGAAGAAATAAGCAAACAGGTGGTCATGTCCGAAGGCTTAGATTTGGGTCACTTAATACTCACCCAGCTATAAAATACCACAGGGTCACTTAAAACCTCTGTCCTTCAAAGCAGCTGCTGGCCTTAAAATGACCACCTGCAAATTGTTCTAAGGTGTGGTGAAAACAGAGGTGACCACTCACAGGGTTTCAGCACTCACAGAACACAATCAGTTATGGTCAGATCACCAGAGAGAACCTTGGTCAGCCTCCAGAGGCAGTCTGCTCTCCCAAAACCCAAAATGACATTCCTCAAAGAGCCTCTCTGAATGCAACACTTACATGCATGTGTTGTTAATAGCATCATCTGGGCAATGTCCTGAGCAGTAGCATTTCAGAAAAGGTAAGGTGTCTTCTGGAGCAAGTGTTACTCCATTTGTTTGCTTCTTTTGGTCAGAATTTGTCTTCACTCCTGTACCATGAAGCATGCTGTCTGGCTTTTGACCTGGACACAAAAAAAACCAACAAAAAAAAAAGTCTGCATCTCTTTGACAACTGGTCAAGAGTTTTACAGGCAAAACATGACAACAATAATTCTATTTATAATTGTAGTATACAAGGCAATCTCCTCCCCCAAGATTATGGTAGAAATCTGAGTTAATAGTTTTATTCTACAACTACCTAGCTGACATATTTTGTACCTTAACAGCAGATCTTCCAACCATAATCAATAGAAACAGAAAGATATTTTCTCTTTTTGAGGTAGGGCAGGAAAGCAGTGGTGCAACTGGTTAGAATATTCTGAAGAAAGTTTCTCTCATTCATGTGTTTAGAAAACCAAAATGCTGACGGCTTGATAACCACAACAAGAATAATTTTATGCATGACTGAACATACTTAATATGCAATTTTCTAATTTTCCGAAGTAATTTTTTATAGATTCACAGTCTCATGGAAGAGCAGTAATAACTCCAAAATCTCTTGGATTTTTTGATCTCCGTATGCATTAGTACTTCAAAACACAGCTAAAATAAGTCTTGTTTGCAAATTAAATTTCAGTAAATGACACGAACATCCATCCAAACGAGCTTTCATAGAACAGAAACAGGGCTACATCATGTTCCAAGTAGCCCTCAGGTTCTCAACTGTAGCAGAGTTAAACATCATTTGCTCTTGTTCATATTATTAAAGTGCTTTTGTGAATGTAGGCATTCCGAAGAAAACATCCATCTGTTTTCTTCTTAGTGAAGAACATCCAGAACAAAAATGATAAACATTATCAGCCTCATTTGGAATATGCTATGTGATTAATACACAAGATGAGAACATCTTTACCCGTCTCCTTCAGCTTTATCATGCACAATTTCATCAACAAGAAAACTCTTTCTGTCCTCCACCTTGGCTCTAAATCCTCAAGGTATGAAGCAAATACAGACAGAAGAGCTGTGAACAGTCACCTGCACTGATACAGATTATTACAGCAAGGCTCTGTGTGAGGCTCAGTGTTGGTGAGATAAGCCAGCAGCCAGTCAGGGCCAGCAGAAGCCTTTACAAATTCAGTTATTAGTAAAAACAATGGAGGCCACAATAAAATTTTCAGGTTTTCTAAGGAACTAAAACCTGACCAGGAAACTCACAGTCTCTTGGAACAGATTCTTGGGCTTCCTGTCAAACCTAGCAAACGTGAGCTGTAAAGTGATGAGAATATTCGTGTCTTGTTGTACCTTGCTTGAAACATGTCCAGAAAAGCTTGATTAAAACCTTGTGCAGATACAGCCCTCTGCATCTCTCCACTGTAACATCCATTATGTCAGACCAGTGCCAATTAAATATTTGTGAAATTTGATCCTACTGAAAATAGTAGGCTTGCAGATTTCCTCATCTGGTTAATCCAGCACACCTAGTGCATTGTCCAATGCAGCAAAGTGATGCAACTGTTGTTCTGGATACAACTACGAGAATATCGTGAGAAATACACCATGTACCTAAACACTGAAATCACAGAGCTGTGCTTTATTTAATATGTGGTCTTCAAAGAGTATTTCAGTAATGCCCAAGTAAAATAGTCCTGATCTGTACAGACTGTTGACAAGAAACAAGATCCAGTGCTAGAATAACAGAAGGTTATAGGTATTTCTGATTTCTGATTATAATCCTGCACAACTGAAACAGCTCCTCCATCCAACTCCCTCTCTTTCTACCTATATCTTTCCAGCATAACCTGAAAGGTAATTTTAATACTGTGCTAGAGACATTACACAACATTCTGTATTCACATTTAAGAGATGCTTACCTGCTCAGAGAACAGGTAATTCTACTTAATATTTAAAGGAAAAGCCACTGCATATGTACAAATATTGTCTGTCATTCTAATTTTGTTGAATGGCCATGGCATCTTTCCCAATTGATGTTATAAATCCTCTCTTATCTTCAGGGACATTCCACATGTTAAAAGTCTTTATGGCACTTTATGACCAGTGTCTTACAGTCACTCATCCCTTTTCCTACCCTGATCACTGAATGCAATGTTTTTTCACTTTATTAGAGGAGAAATCCAAGGAACCCCTAAAGCATGGCTTCTCCTGACTCAGAACAGAGAGAACAACATTTTTGTGCATGTCTGGCATCTTTTAAAGCAGCAGAATTCGCTGTAAACTGACACTGAAACATGACCACAGCTATACCAACCTTTTACACTAAAAGTGACATGAAATACATTTTCCCTCTTCATTTATTAAGATGAATGGCATTACAAGATTTATAAAACACACATACCATGTAAAATCCAAAACATAACTGTACGCTCAAAGAAACAGCATCTTTGTCTTTTGTTCAGTTTCTAGAGGTAAAGATTTTTATTCAAAGCAGAACAGACTACAATTCCATTATTTTTGTAATGTGAAACTTTATATATAGTATATATAGCAGCAGGCTTTCATCTTACAGGTAATACCTGAACTGCACAAAGAAAGGGGAAAAAATCACTTCACTCTTGCGTTTTTACTTTCTAAGACTGTAAGCAGAACTCTTCTCAGAAGGGAATTTGAGTACCCAGGGAAGAGAATAGGAAAACTTTGAGGATGCTTGGGATTACCTCAGGAACCAGATTTTAATTGCCTTCACCTAGGACACCGAACTGTATCCATTACTGCAATTCATCCTCAGCATTTAATGGCAGATTAGTGTCCACCTTAAATGGGGATGGGAGTCAAGTGAGGGAAGACTTGGCTTCCATCCACCTTAGATGTCAGGAGGGCAAATGAAGGCCCTGAAGTCACAGGATGCTTTGTGAGTGTTTTTCCTGGTTAACAGATACTGAGTAAATGAACAAGAGAGAACTAAGCAGAAGCCTGAAGAACATCTTGCTCCAAGATTTATGTCCCCACCCTCAGAGCTGCAGCTCTCAGACATTCACACTGCTGCATCTTCTCCCTGGGAGCAGGACAAGGAAAGGGAGAGTCATTTTTTAGGGATCTTGTGACACTACACTGCTTGATGATGTAATTTATCTCTTCCATGACAATTGCTGTTGTCACTCTGCAGTACAGCTAAGAAACATACACACACAAATCTCACATAGCCTTCAAATGTGGACGTGCACTGAAATGCAGCACCAAGAGACTTCAGGTGCAGCAAAGCTTCCTTTCCACTCTTTCCTAACCTCCACCTGCAAACTGCACTGAGCTGGTGGGGCAAAATAAAATACATGAACAACAAATGAGCTGTCACACACTGGAGGGCTTGTTCAAGATCCTGGATCACTTCTAGCCAGTTTATCCAGCCTTGAGAATGACAGTATCATGGACTTCTAAACACACAGACTGCTCTGTGATGTGTATTTCACTGCATTACAAAGCTACAACAGCCAATGAAATATCAGAGTAATGGGGGAACATTCTCCTAACGTCACTGCAGTGTAAGACACTGATGAGAAAAATGCTGATGGGACTTCAAGTTCTGATTTTGTCTTTTGCTCTGCCCCATCATACACTGCATGCGTTGTAGATTTCTAGAAGTGTGAACAACTGTTACGGACAGGACAACACTTAAATGGTTTTCTGTTTAAAATTAAGCTTTGTTTTATTAAAATAAATAAAAATTTCAAAAGTTAATAATAAAACAAATTGTTAAAACAGAGCAATGCCTGACAATATATCATACCAAACTTTTGATAAATTATTCAAGGCACTACTTCTTCCAATCACAGAAAATAACTTAAGACTATAAAATGTATTTCAAAGAAGCACAGGATATTAAAAATCTCACTAGGTTAGCAATCTAAGTCTACCTGAAAGCATGCTTCAAATATGAATATTAACACGGATAAATCTTAAAAATGTACCGTGTGTGACACTCCAGTGTTACTAATCACTAAAACCCAAGTTAACCGGCTGCAACTCAATGCCAGGATACAGATATAATTTCATTAAGTCTTCTGATGTAAGAAAAGATTTGTGTGACCCATAAAAAACCAGCTCTATGAAATGCAGAGACAGCAGTAAGTGAAAGAAGACAAATGCAAAAGCCAAATTATGCTTACAGTTTTTACTTAATTGCATCCTCTCTTTCTCCACAAATAAAGGTCCAATATAGCCTACAGCAGTCAAGTTGTTTGATAACTTTCTGAATTCATAATATACATGTTGGCCATAAAAACATTTCTATTCCAGACTACATTATCCTTTAAAGGGATTTGTCCTAGCAGAACTACAGTGCTAGAGGCATTTCTTTGTAGCTGCTCTGATCCATGCCTGTAAACTCCAAGAAATTCAATATTTAAGTAACAAGAATCTTTGTCAAAAGAGCCCCTTCACCTGCCTCGCTGCTGGTGCTGACCACACTGGGGTCTTTTCATCAAAGATGAAAGTTGTACCAGTGCTCTTTATGTTGGATATACCTTCCTTATGAAAAAGACATACCTTGATATTTTGATGTGGTAGTTTTAAATTACTTTTTCTCGCTTTAAGATGCAGATACTGCAAAATCCCCCACTCTAGTAAGCACATTTCACCTTTCTGCCTATCACAAACTTTCACAATGATTTAGCATGTTCTGTTAAGAAAGTATCTTAAATGCTTCCACGAACTCTGTGTTTGGCATTCTAACCATAATTCTCCCTATAGTGCTTTTTTTTGGAGATCACACCAAGGCTGTGATCTCCAAAGACCAGGCAAGTTAGAGGTGGCTCCATCTAGCAGAACTGGTTCCTAAAAATCACAGCACATTCCCAGACTACTGGATTAAAACTCTCTCCTGCCCTTGCAGCTCTCCCAGGAGCTACAGCAGTGCTCAGCAGAGACAGGCAGCCCCTGCCTCCTCTACTTCCCAGCCTGCAGCCTCTGCTCCCACCTCCCTTCCCCAAATGTCATTTCTGAAGACTGCTCTTTTCTTATGCACTCAGTATAAAAGCCACAGACATGAAAATTTTGTGTGTTTTCCTTAAAAAAAGTACACTGCATTCTAACTTAAATTAAATGGACTTTTAAGGAATAAAGTTACTTTAAATGCAAAATTCTGATAAAGAAAGAGATCAACTTTTAATAATCCCTTAGAAGAACTTTAATCAGACAAATGCATAAGAACATGGTTGCTGCCCATGTTTTAAAGACAGATGCAGCCATTAAATGTGGAAATCACCAGTAAACAGAACTAGTGTTTTCAAGTAATGAATCAGCTACTGACAACTTTAAGTTCCTTCCATGACTTTTAGAACTTTGTTTCAGATTAGTTCATACATTCAAATTCAGTTAACTACTTCACCTGAAATTGAGAAAATGCATAAAGGTTTTAAAATGTATATACCTTATCTATATCAAGTATTTGAATAACAGTAATTAGAGCAGTAAAATGAAATCAAGTTTGTTTTAGTTCACTAGCAAACAGTGGCAACTTTAAGTCCATTTTAATATTTAATATTAGCACTAACTAGTTTTAAATTTGACTTTTAATATCTCTTCATACATATCAAGTTGTATTAATACATTTTTAGTCAACTAATTTACAAGGATCAACATACTGGTTTTCTGTGGTGTCTCTGAAACATACATGAAGGTGTGATGAACCACATGGGAAGTAAACTGCCAGCAGTGAAGTACCAAATTTATGACAGCATGTTTAAGTAGATGTTAAGCACTTTATTACTGCTACATATATCGATCAGACATGCTCATCAATGCACTATAACAACAAAGAATTCTACTCAGAAGTAAAATTGGTTCTCTGCATGAAAACCCTGCACTTCTGGGAAGACAAAGCCTGTCCAGTGCAGTCACAGGTGTGGCTGAAGCCCAAAATCTCTTGCCTTAGATCAGAAAGAGGAGGTGGATGAAGATGCAGGGCAAGTCACAGACTTAAAGCTACTGCAAAGGCCCTCTACAGCAAGAAATACAAAATGTTTTAATTGAAGATGTCGCTATTAAATCTGGCCATCTGCAACCCAGGGTTATTTCTGACCATTTCTCAAAGTAAAAGTCCCAAAGCTATAAAGGTACAACCCAAAGGGTAACCACTGCAGCACAGTACCAACCTGAGAACTGCAGCTATTCACCAATGCCATGGAACTGCCTCTGCTTTCTGTTGTTATTGTAAGAATATTTTCACAGTAATCAACACATGCAGCCACTTGCTTTTGCAAGTTACCTGTTAGGAAATCTGGTATGTATATATGCATGCAGCTATACAGACATACTTGCTTTTATCATTCTCTCGGGTCTTGGTAAGCTCTGAAATTCCTAACATTCTGAAGAAGCCTCCAAAAAAAACCCAAGAGAGCAAACCATTAAGCTAGATGCCAGACACTGAAAGTACACACACTAGTTCCTACTTTCTCTGCTTTTCTTTTCTCTTTCTGTAAATCACAGAAATTATCTTCAATTCTTCCTAATTAATATTTTTCACCTCTGTTGATTGCTTTATGATGCATTTTTCTAAAATCCAGCGTATATTTTCCTTGCTGAAACTTTTTCAACTGTTTAAACTTTTCATTTTAGATTGTCTCTTTCCTAGAAAAATTTCAAATGCTTAATGACTTAATTCTTTCCTCCCCCACGAATCTAGGGAAAAGCAGAGAGACTTGACTGTTTTTCTCCTCACCACCCCTGGAAACCAAGCACATTTTGTACATTTGAAGAAAAGTCCTCAGGCAACTCGCAAAGAACTAACAACACTTCAATAAGCTCAATTTTTCTATGGCTTTCAGAAGTCCCTCAGCATTGATTTGAAAGTCAGGAAAGTTTCTAAGAGAAGGCAATTTCTTCTTTTGAAGCTGAAAAATAATGTTCAGTCTTTAAACTTATCTATATTATTTTTTAGAAGTTACTTACTGAACTGTTATAAATCACCATGATCATGGAAGGAGCTAATATAATTTAATTTGAAGCCACTAGAAGACCTATCTATTTCTGTCATTATTTCTATTTGTATGTATAGAGAAAAAATAATCCTTCAGTTGCTATTGCCCATGAGTAAAATGATAAATACTGACTAATGCATATGTGCCTGCTGGACATGCAGGGCACTGCTGCATATTTATTTTTGTAATTTGACCCAATTTGACAGAGAAGTTCTAATGATAACTGGATTTACAGAATTTTTTGATAATTTGTGTATGGAAAGACAACAGACACACAAACGAGTATCTTCACTAACTGAAAATGAGGGTATTTGTGAATAATCCATAGTGTCACCTTGGCCCATCAAATAGGCACAAGCAGTTAATTTAGAATTATGCCACACTACCTCTAGGCTGCTGGGAGCATCAGAAGATGTAGGGAACTGCACACTGCAAGTTCTTCAGTGGGTCAAGTTAAAGGGATCAAATATTCCCACCTTCACTTCTGCTGCTCATCCAACTTGCTCTATGGTATAACTAGGCATTTTTGGTATTGTTTCTAAATTTTTAAGTATTTGCTAAAATAGACCTAAGCTATAGTACAATGAATGACTACTACACTGTCCTTTTCAGGGAAGCATCCATATAGCACAACAAGCCAGTAAAGTCACCTGTCTGCAAAAGAAACTCCAAACCAAAAATATCCTACTTCAACCACTGGAAAACACACACTCTGTTACAGCTCAGAAAGACAAGCTGATTTCACCTAGTTCATCTGTACCTTGAACATGGAGAATGATAAGCAGATAGGCTCCAAGCAGTTGCTCATGAACTCTCAATCGAGTCATTGTTCACTCTTGATCCCTCCTGTGCAGGGCGGCCGCCCCTCAGCCGGACAAACGCTAAGCTCAGGCTGCTCGGGGAAGCCTAATGCAGCATTCGGTGCTTGACTGCACGGATGCTTCTGCAGCTTCTCCACCTTTGCTTCCTGGAAAACACAATAACACAAAAGGTTTAAAAACTTCATGTATTTGTGAAGCAAGAAAAAAACGCTCAAGGTGGTCATCATGCTGAGCATAACCAATAAACCCAACAAAAACCCCCATGTGTTTATTAACATTAGTAACTGAAAACATTAGCCATGTTTACTATCTAACTGAATAACAGGGTTCTTCTGAAATATAAACTTTTGGTAACAACCCACAGGAATGTTTTTACATTCCTATAAAAATATTAGATATGTCAACTCACTGGTCAGAGATGTATAATTTTAGACTTGCATACAGCTGTTAGAGGTAGTACTCAACAGATTTAACATGTAAATCTGTTTGAAAACTATTTTCTTGACAGAAATGAAAACTTCTTTTAATTATTTTCCATAAAAATTAAACTCAATTGGTGACTTCCCATAATACTAGGGAAGGGGAAACAGTAACACCAAGTTAGGCCATCTATTGAAAACTGCTGGTAAGAAGCTTTATCTCAAAAAAGCCCCAGCCTGTCTGCTGGATGAAAACCAAATTTGTGCTAAATTTAACAGTTAGTTTGGTTACTTAATATACTTATCCTGTTACTTTTTTATCTTGGAAGAGTACTGCATCTTTAAAACAACAACAAAAAAAGACAACACTAACTGCAATTCAAAATGGTGACATCCTGGATTTCCAAGCTGTGTGCAAATTAATTCCTCCTGAAAAAGCACACTACCATATATGCACACACCAATTGCTCTACAAATAAAACATAATTCCACTCTTGTGCATGGGTGAACACACAGCTACGACAGCTAAACCGAGTAAGAAGTCACTTCTTCAGACTGCAGTAGCTGCGGTCACGTTCCGCTTGCAGAACTTTTCAATGGCGGTGCACAAGGGGAGCGTAATTGGGCCTCAAAGGACTAAAAAGCAGCTTGAACACCTCAATGGTTTCCTTGCAACAAAAGCGAAGCTGCACAAAGACGAACAGAGCCCTGATTTTGCCTCTCCTCGGCCTCGTTTCGCTGGGGTCGACCCCCCTGACCCCTGTCAGCCTGGCACTGCTCATGAATGCCAGAACGGGCGCTTGCTCCGGGATGGGCAGCAATTACTGTTGGTGGCCGCTTCCAGCATCAATAACTCAATCTGTCTGTCGGCGAGACCCAAGAACTTTTCATTTTAATGAGTCTTCGGAGGCATTTAACATGGAGGCAAATTAGCGGCTGAGCCGGGAGGTGTCCGTCACTTCCAATTTCGGCAGGCGCGGCGCGCCGCCCCGACCCCTGGCCTACTTTTCACACGTCTCTGACTTCTCCCTAATGCAGCCACAAAGAGGGAGCCAGGCACCCCGAGCAGCACGGCCCTGGCCAGGATTACTGCCAGGCTGTGGTGGGATGCACTGGGAATCGCGCACTGGGCAAAGGTCCGGAGCACCAGGAACTTCAAAGTAAACTTCCTGGCCAGCAGAGGGAAAAGTGATATGACAGGAAAAATATTCCCTCTTTAGTGTCCCTGTGCACAAGACACAGCACCACTTCTGACAGCTAATAAGGAACGTCCTTCTAGCTATAAAACATCAGGCCAGCAACCTAAGTGCCTAAGTATTAATGCTTTATTCTGTGTTTCAATGGCAATGAACTTCCAGTTGAAATCTGCCAACAGCTTTACGCAGCAATAACAACAAAGGCTTTATTTACAGTATTCTAGCAAGCAGAACCAAATAAATCTCAGTAATAGTCTGTTTAAAATATTTTTGAAAATAATTTCTGTCTTGTCCAGTTTCAGAAGGAGTATGTATTTGCACTGTTGTACATTGCAAAAGTAGGAGTGTTTAAAACTTGGCCATCTTGCCCCCAGTTCACCAGAGGGCACCCTGGCAAAGGAACATGTATTTGCCACTGTACCACACAACATGTTACCAAAAAAACCCCAAGAAAAAATGGAAGCAATAAACCATTTTAATGGAACTCACTCCAACTTCATGGTGATTTTTGTTCAGTGACACACTCTAAGGTAGTTTCCAGAAATGCTGTCCAAGCCTGTTCAAAAAATAATGCTGTCCCAGCAGTATTTTGTACTTCTCTCTTACTTCCAGTAATATTCCCCTTTTCACGTATATATATATATATATATATAATATCACTGTATATAAAACACGTAATAAAAATCAAAGAGAACAAATTCTAATTCCCCATTTTAAAACAAAAAAACCCCTTCCAACTCCTATTACAGAGGAAGACTGGCAGCCCTGGCTAAGGCACAAAATTGAAAGAGCAACAGCTGGTATTTCTCCAAAACCTGCCTGATAAAATGGTTATGACACAACTAAACAACCCCTTCAAATATATTAAAGCACCAATTAACACTTGGAATGCTACTCTGCCAACAGAGTGATGCTGAGGAGATTCAAACCCATAAGCCAATCAGTTGATTTTGAAGTTCTTAATCTCTTTTCTATCGTAGCCACAAAGAAGCGATCAACTACAATCCACTAAAAAGTAATGTATTCATCAATGGTAACACCTGATTTTTCTGCACTGCATTTTATTATTCTTCCTAGTACCAGTCTATTGAAGAACTCAGCAGTGAACTCACGGTACTTTCACAGCAGTCCAGCCTTATGTTCTGTATGACTACAGATAATGACGCTGAAGTGTGCAAGATCTGTCATACGGCCCAAACCAACTCTGAAAGCACGGAGCTCAGTGGTAACTGTTCTTTAGATGTGGCTATGTAATATTTTTAACAGCATGATCCCCAAACCAAGTGAGCTGCGCTGTTCTAAATTTCAATAAAGAATGATACTGCTGAATGTAACAACAAAGGCAGTAATTGTATAAGGGGAACACATGGAAAAATGTCAATCTTAGACTTCACAAGAATTAGAACATACAATCCATTTCAACAGACAAGATATTTCAAACCATTTGCAGCAGTACATGTAACACCAAGTTAATGTATTTAAACACAACAAAACTAAAATTTAATAAATGGTTCTCTGATGTGTAACTGGGGCAAGAAGCAACTTAGGTAACTGTAAGCATATTACCTCAATCACAGGTACAGTTTTGAACAGGACTTTGAGATGAACAGAATGCCAGAGATAAACTGAACTGTCAGTCTAAGTCAGTGTGCAACAACAACTTTCCTGGAAGATTATGAAAAAACCTGATATGGTGCCACAAAGAAAATTACTCATTTGGATGAAGAAAAGAGGGATTATAAGAACAGTAAAGAATTCACTACAGGGCAGACAAGTAGTTTCAAGAACAGAGATTAGTAGCCTAGTTCAAATGGCATTTGAGGACCTTGATTCTTGATTCAGCTTGACTAAAGAATACTCACCCTTTTCATTAATGAACTAAGCACAGAAAGCAAAAATTAAAAAAAAAATGCTGACAAACATAAATTGTCAGTTCAGCTCAGTGTTGTTTTTATGCAAGAAGATTTGGATCATGTGAAGAACTGAAGTAACAGAAATGGAATGAAGTACAACAGCATGAAATTGGTAAAGTCATGCATGTTGGTAACTCTGAGGAATTTCTGCTTCACACAGAGTAGAAGCTCACACATAAGAGATAGCTATGTCCAAAGACACCAACTGATTACAGAACATCAGACCCATCCCTGTGATGTGGCTGGGAGAAAGACACAAACACAGCTTTAGTAATTCTTAGGGAAATTTCCCAGGGAAAACAGCAAGGCATAAATAGCATGGAGAGAGTATGATGGAGAAATTCAACATCCATCTAGAAGGATACTATCTCAAGGAAAGGAAGACATTTGGAGATAAAAAGAAAAGGAAATAATACAATTAAGACAGTTAAAACTGATGGGTAAATAACTACACTTTGACAATATAACAGAAATAAACACAGTGAAAGACAGACAGCTATTCAGCTCTAAGGAAATTACTGGTTCAACAACTAGGTATGGATTAGACATTAAAATTCATTTAGATCAGAAATTAAAAGACAATCCTTAACCACTGGTTAGAAGGAGGTTGTAGGGCAGATTTTCAGACTAAATAGAGTCCAAAAACTTAATTACTCTTTAATTCACAAAGGCCACCATCTCATGTAGCTACAGGTGTCAGGACAGGAATAGACTGATCTGGGACTACATTTCATTATTCTTAATACATAAAGAACTTCAGTTTATCCAAAGTCAAGTCAAATTTAACCAAGCCCATAACAAGAAGAAGAAAGTTTCAGATTGTGTACTGTGTAATTCCATCAAATACTTGTGCAAACCTAAATGTGTTTAAATGTGTTTTTATTTTTCCATTGCAAGGCACACTTACACAAATTGTAGGAAAGTGTCACAAGGAAACACTCAAACTACCTATGCTTGAGTGCTGTCAAATATGTTAAATTAAACAAGCAAGGTAAATCCACCCCCAAAATGTGTCAAGAAATCCTACAGCTGATGGAGAAGACTGCTGGCTATTGCAAGCCAGCTGGCTACATGGCCACCAACAAAAACAACTTCATCAAAGGTCCCATTTGTTTAGGCACTAATCTGTTCAAGCTCACAGAAATAATTCCCCTGACCTGTGCATTGTATAAGAATTATTTAAAACTATTCCTGATGCCATAAATTTAAAAGTCAAGAGACTGTGTAAATTATACAAAAGTCTTTTCTCCCTCTAGAAACTGAAGTGAAATCTGAAATGCTAAATGAAGCACATTTGTGTGTACTACATACTTCTCAAAAGTGAAAAATTAAATCCTAGTTCTCTCTGTAGTACATATAGAACAATGTGCTTAGAACCCATGTGCTGTAACACATCTGCTCATTCAAAAAACAGGTTAAGACATTTTAAGACCCTAACAAGAGATTTTTTGCAGCAGGGGAGCTCACAGTCTTAGAAAAGGGCTTCTTACTTCTGACCAGTGGGAAAAGCCACCAAAATCCATGTTGGACAGTCAAACAGATATCTCCTGAAATGAAGATTTCCCACTGGCAAATATCAAATATGTACATCACGGCAGAATTTAGAAGCCAAAGCACTAAATTATGATATATCTGTATTTTTCATAAACAAAGTTGTTAACTGTGAAGAAATTAAAGCCTAGCTGCTTTCTACCATACCCAGCAAAATTAAGCAATTGGGGATGCCACCCACTGGACTCCTGAATGTCCATCTTACTGTTATTCTGCCATTCCAATTAACTAACTACTACAACGGTTCTTCAATTAAATTAACTGCAATGACATCCAGCAAAATTGTTTTCCCACTGCAATCAGGTATTCAGACATATCCTAATGTGTTACAAACATGATACATTCTCTTATTTGAACATATTGAGAGAAAAATTCACTACACAATTTTTTTCACCTTGATCCATTCCCCTCTTTTCTCAACTCCTTCACTTTGGTGATTAGCTGGCTTAGAGCTTCTGCCCTTAAGACAATTAGCAAATGGACACCCATGCTCTTTCCACAATAAATGACATCAGCTTCTGCTATTCTACCCAGAAGCTATCTTTCTCATATGTTTTTACGATCTATTTATCATTTTTGCTAGTTCCTTACTGTCATACCAGTCAGTGTGGAAAAGGAGAAAAGTCTCCACATGTAATGCATTCCATCTCTACATTTAGTAACTCCAAATGGGGAATCATAACTTAAACCTTTGAGATCTCATTCATAAGAAACATGCTTTTGTCCACCAAACATAAGCAGCAAGGGAAAGAAAACATCAAAACTGTTAGAAATTTTACATGTCACTTTTAAAAATATAATGGTCATACTATACTGTGTACAAGATTTATCACACATTTTGGCTCTGAGATTCAATAATTTGACACAAATAATATACCTGGGCTGAGGAAAGGAAAAAGCTGGGCCTCAATCCTGAAAATACATTTGCTCACATTTTTAGACGTGGAAAAAGGACACTAAAATAAGTGCACCAGTGCCTTCAAAATTACAAATGCTTTCATAGAAAGAGTTTCTAATATGCAACATCCCTTTCAGGACTATGAAGACTAATGAATGTTGTTTCAACCTTACAGTATTTTTTAAAATAATGTAAGGACAGTTATTCATTAATCTATGTAAAAAAAAAAAAACCCTAGATCAAAAAACTGACAGGGTAAGCATTTATTTTACTTAGCTCCCATGATCTTGGCTTGCTCCTGGTACACCTATAACCTCTGTCCGGTCTAGAAGAAATTCCCAACTTCTTTATGTCTCCAGAGTGAAGGTGATTATGCAAATTGTGGAACCCGCCAGGAAGAGTTCTGCAGAAACTGGGATTTTGTTTGGAGCTTGAAGAGCGCATTTTTCATCTTATGATGCCTAAGAAAAACAGCCTGTATTTTTGGTCACCGACTTTAATCAGTCAGAAAGCATGCTGGACAAAGGGCTGCTCTTTCCCTGTGTCACTGACATCCAGGAGCGGAGCGAGGGACACAGGGCAGCTCCGTGCCGCGCTCCGCCAGCCCGGAGCCCCGGCTCCAGGCGCTGCCCGGCCCGAGCACTTCGCCCACACGAGGGAGGTGTAAGCTCATTTCCCAGTGGCTCAAGCCTACCTCTCTCACGCACAACGTTCAGAAAATGTGGCTGCTATTTAAAAGACACATCACCCGAATTTCAATTTTTGGTACAAAGGAGAAAACAGCAGCAACAAAGCTGAGACAACTCAATACGGGGCTTGGCGGTTAGCTTTCTTTAACATGAAAACAGCCCAGGACTATAAAGCGCTTCTCGCCGTCGCCTCTCGCAGCCTTAACTCTTGTTTTCTCGGCAGTAAGACTTTTCCGAGAGGCTGGCCCGCCGCCAGGCGCTCAGAGCGGGCGGGAGCGCTCCCCCCGCGGCCCCTCCCGGCAGCCCAAGGCGCCCGGCCTGACATGCTTTTCAAGGCGTGCTAGACTGCAGCGCAGACTTTCTGGCTCCACTTCCATTGTTTGCACGGCTGCTTTGCTCCTTATCCAGAGCCTGGATTAGCATAAGAATACTGTCTTCCCCCTCTGCAAGCCAGCTCCCCTCTAGAAGACCTCCACCCCTTCAGAATAAACAGAGGGTTGGGTTTCTTTTTTGGGGGGGGTTCTCTTTAAATCCCATTTTCCTATTCAGGACTTGTAGAAACCAATAAAATAAATAAACGCTAAACAAGCGAGGCTGACAAGGCTCAGAAAGGCCTGATTGCGTGGATTAGTAATTACCAAGGTCAGAAGAGTCAACCTGATAATGCACGGAGCCCTCACTCCTCACACTCACATTGTGGACATGAAAGTTATTAATGGATACGCTTTCCATACAGAGCTGAAAATAAATAAATTTAGGAAGAAGTAACAGAATGGAGCTTTTAAATCTCCCCTTCCTTTTAATTTACACCTGGAAGATGGAGTTTCAAGTTGCTGCGAACAGACAGGAAACATTCTTTATGAGGACAACCCTCAGCCAAAAATACAAACAAACCTCTCCAAACTGCAAGTGGTAATGCCTTACACTGGGGAAGTCTGCCTGCTTACACATCTGCAAACCCTCTCCTCTGGTATGTGACAAAGGGACTGTGGTGTCCCTTTTGGAGCAAGTGACGTGATCTGGTATTCAAAAAGGCCGACAGAAGAGCATTTCACAAGAAGTGAACTGCTCGCCCTCACAACGCTTCAAACTGCCAACATGGACATATTTTTTTGTTCTGCTACTCAGAAGGTAACAGCTGACCAAGTGAATTCACATGTCGTTTCATGAACAAGACAAAAACACACGAGTAAATATTACTTCATAAGCAAGCAACATAAATTTTAAAGCCTCGAATTCAGCACTCCCCACTGCAGTGGGTGAGAGATGAGCTTTCTTTTACAGTATTTGCTGGACCCATACAAGCAGCAGGGACAAGACTGGCAAGTTGAACATCATGAAGATTTGCTAATACAAAACGCTGCTTGGCAAGGTGAGCCTTAATCCTCCTTTTCCTCACCTGTTTGCCATGCCCACGGAGGCACTGTGCTCTGCTGACAGAAGAAATTCCCTGTCTAGCTTTTCCCACAAATCACTGTGAATAACACACAGATACCCTCAAAGGAGTGGTCTCCATCAGACTTCCAAAGAGGCATTTCAATAGCTGGATGGGACAAAAAAGTGAAATCCTAAGTGCTGCTCCTTTCTGCTCCTGCTGAGGCAGGGGGAAGTTATTTTTTCAAGTGTTCTTACTACAGAAACAACATTTTAGATAAATGTAATTTGCAAATTACATTTACCTATTTTGTTCTTTGTGCTAGTTATATTACCCTTGTAACTTAAAACTACAACCTTTTTCTTACGAATTTTAATGAATAGTTGACTAACTTTTGTCATCTGTGAGCCTTCACTTCTCCCTAGAAACTTATGTTGGTGATATTTTTGTGAGATTACAAATTCCAGGCACAGAATACAAGGTTACCACCTTCACAGCAAGGGCAGAAGTGAGCAAGTATTATCAGTGGCAAGTTTAGAATAGCCTGAACTAGAACCATTCATTATCTTACACAGACCCTGCAAAGTGTTCAGATATTCTCAGTATCAGAGTGATAAATGCTCATGTGTAAAGCGTGACATGCTCACCTACGGAGTTACTTCACAGATAGTGGATATACTAAATTAGATTGCTATATTAAGAAAGTGCTTACACAAGACAAATAATGTAAAATTAATAATATGCTGCATTCAGCATCTATTTTCATCTGCAACACTTAATTTCAACATGACATATGTAAGAAAGTATTATTGCTCTGGGAAAAATTTCCAGGACTCTAAGTGTATGTGTCTGAGCGCTATCTTACCCTGTTAGTGTTCTGCAGGTCTTGCTGAGATAAAAACAGATTTTAATACAAACTTAACCTAAACTCTAAGCACACTGTAGATCCACTTGGTTAAATAACTACAGAAACAATGCAACATGCACACGCACACAAATTCTCTCTTAAGTTTGAACAATGTACTTTCATCAAATACAGCTTCAAAGACATTTCCAAACCCAAACACAGTAATCTTTCAATAGGTAGACAAAAACAGAGTTCAAAGGTAATGTGTACTTCAACAGTTATAATCCTCTATCTCTTGGCACTGAAGTGCTAAAGCAGTACTGTTAAATTTTTTTTTTCACCCAAAATTAAAAAAAACAAGAGCTTTCTGGTCATGAGATTAATGAGATTAAAATCTCACATTTGTAATCAACCAACTACACAAGTACTTTTCTTGGAGCAAAAAGGTTATTTTAAACACACTATGAAACATTTTTCAACAACTGTTGCACAGTACCACTCAGGACAGCAGAACATCAATATTTAGGGTAGATGCTTGGTTTGGTTTTAGATTAAGTGAAGTTCACTTTCAACTAATAAAATCTGTAATTTTTTTTCATTCAGTCTTTGCTTTTCCCTCCATATTGTAAGAAAGCAACTGGACGAAGACCTTAAGAAACTAAAAAGGTACAGAGATTATATGATATATTCCTTCTGTGAATTCCACTTGGTTTCCTATTTTCCCTTTGACCATCACGGGGTATGCCTTAAACTGCCCATATTCAGTATTATTACAGGAATGACTTGGACACTATTTTTTATTGCAAACATTTCCCCCAATCTCCCATCATCCTTAAACTTGAAGGTATCTCCTCTGATGTCTCAATGGCTCCTTAAACTAAAAATCTTAAAAGAAAAACCATATTCCTCCTAAGTAATCTCTGCATTAACTTTGGCAATTCAATTATTTCCCAGTCATTCAAGATCACATTCATAAAACTGTCTCATTTTGCCTTTTCCTATGCTACTACTGTCAAGGCTGTTAGTCCATCTAGGGGTGATTTACTCCTTCCACATCTTCACTATCAAAACCTTCTTTCTTTCAGGATTCTTTAGCTTACATGAATCACTTCTAATAGGATGATATTAAGGCTGATTCAAATTAAATCTGTGAAGGAAAAACTGAGGTTACAGGAAAACCACAGATTCTGTAACGGGAAGCAATTTTTGTTGCTAGTTGAAGAGAATACAGAATTATTTTTGGCAGAGAGAAAGGGGACAATAAAAAGCCATCATTATTGAACTTTCTCTATCAAGCCCTATATAGTTTCTTGTAATCCTCCACCACATCCTAAGTATTTTTCCATTTCCCCTTTTTATTTTGAGATTTTTCACACATTTTGAGTTAAGAACTGTACTGAAACCAAACCAGCAGATGAAAAACTGCAGTAATTTATTGGGTCTGTGTGTTCAGGTTTTGGTAGCAGGGGGCTAAAGGAATGGCTGCTGTGAGCAGCTGCCAGAAGCTTGTCCAGCCAATGCCAGCTGGCTCCAGGACCCACCACTGACCAAGGCCGAGCCCCTCAGGAATGATAATAATGCCTCTGAGATAACATGTTCAAGAATGAAAAAAAGTTACTGCACAGATGTTCCTGTGGCCAGGGAAGAGAGGAGCGAGAATATGTGGGAGACACAACCCTGCAGAGACCAAGGTCAGTGCAGGAGGAGGGGCAGGAGATGCTCCAGGCACCAGAGAAGATTCCCCTGCAGCCCGTGGTGTGGCCATGGCGAGGCAGCTGTGCCCTGCAGCCCACGGGGATGCAGATACCCACCTGCAGCCCGTGGTGGATGCCTGAGAGGAGGCTGTGAACCCACGGGAAACCCGTGCTGGAGAGGGTCCTGGCAGGGACCCGCACACTGCAAGCTTCCTGCTAAGATGTGTGTCCCCATGGGGGACTCCATCAGAGCAGGCTGAGCCTGAAGGATGTGCCCCGGGGAAGGGTGACCCGCGCTGTAGCAGTCTGTGCAGCACAGAGGGAACTCTCCTCCATAAGCAGCAGGAACGTGTGATGAACTGACCACAAGCCCTATTCCCCATTTCCCTTCATTGCTGGAGAGGGGAGGTAGGGCCCAGGAAGGAGGGAGGAGTGGGAAGAAGTGTTTTTAAGATTTCTACTTCTCGTCCTTCTCTGATTTTGTTAGTAAGACATTCAATTCATATCCCCAAATTGGGACTGTTTTGCCTGTGATGGTAATCAGTGAGTGACCTCTCCTGGTCTTTATCTGAACCCACAGAGAGGGAAGTGGCTTTGGTGGGTGCCTGTGCAAATTTGAAAGACCAGTAAAGCAAACTTTTTGTCCCCTTCCCCATTAAAAAAGTCGTATTAATTCAGATTGGTGGTATCACCAGATATGAAATTTACTTAGGGGAGGGGAAACTGAACAGATTGCAAGTGTACATTTGCCAATTCCAGAACAAATCAAAGTGCATGGAACTTCAAGACACCTGTATAAATATCCCTCCTCTCATACACTGCCATCTTAAAGACTTCAGGGAGTCTCCTCTGCACAGGCAGACCCTTTATCACTTCCCTTTCATCCCACTGAAAGCCTAGGACTGAACTGTTTCTGTTAAAAACTTTCATATGCTTTACCTGCCAACTGAAACAAATAATTGTTTTTCAAACACTAGCAACTTGAATGAGCATGTTTGAACGAGAACAGGAATTTCAGATCTTAGAACAACAAAATATGTTTGAAGCAGGGTAAAGCGTGGCCATTTGGGAACCCCTCTGCACATCTACACCACAGAAATTCTCCTGACAGATGTGACTAGTGACCCCTCTACCATTACTCTAAACAGATTCAGATTTTTACTCAAGATATCCTGAAATTCCTGTACTGTGCTGTAAACTCAAAACATACATATTTTAAGGACATGATAAAAATATCCTTTTTTTACACAGACTTGGCTATGGCACACAAGTAATTTTTTTAAAGGATGGTACATCTATCTGGTTTAGAAGTAAGAAAAGTAGAATGTTTCTATCGCAGTGTCTTTATAAACATTAAAGATATTATAGAAAGACCCTTACCGAAGTCTTAGATTTTGATAAGCTAAAAAGTAGCTGCTTATTATTTTAATATTTAGTATTTTAAGATACATTTAAAGTCGACCCCTAAATGTATTTTAATTAAATTCTGTATCAACTGTATGAAGTGTTTAGAAACACTTCACCTAACATTGCATGAAAGTTACTGTACCTTCACAACCTTGTAACCTCTGGAGAAGGACATTCTTGAATTTTCAACCTGGTTTAGAGGAACCCACTTTGTAACTGACTGCTTAGGACTGCTTCGAAACAGTACCATCAGACAGAAACATTTATCTGCTTTGTTTTGGCTCAAGGGAAAAAAAGGGAAAGAAAGCAATTCTTGAAAGCAAAATTAATCCCTATATTCATGTTTAGTTAAAACCCACATTTTGCCATTCCTAACCTAAACAAATAGTAAATAAAAAATAAGCAAAAAAGTGGTAAGTTTTTAATTACATATCCATGTTACAATAATCTGGTTGCAAAATACATTCCCATCAATACAAACATCTTCAGACTGCAAATGCATTCCTTGTCTGCTTTTCTCACTGTAAGATCTTCAATTGTTCCCTATCCTACCCCATAGAATTCCCATCCTCAGATACAGAAATGAAATACAAAATTCAGCTTCCTTTTACTACACTTGTCTAGATTTCTTTGAAAACTGTTGTCCATGACGTTTTCAACAGGAGCTCCTGAGCCAAACAGAGCCAACATAAAAATGAAGGGATTCTCAGCAGCTTAATCCCACCTTGCTGAGCCTGACATCTAGCAATAGAAAGACTCTTGTTTTGTGTGGCCTGAGATGAAGATAGTGAGACTACTGGAAAAAGCTGGGATAAGCCAGGGGCAACAGGAGTAAGGAAAGTCCTGTTAGGAGGACACTGCAGACCAGGGCAGCTCCAGAGTGGAATCACTAGCACTTCCTGTTTTGATCAATTCACAGGGTGACACTGATGTCTGGTTCCTCCACTCCTGGGAAATGCTTGGAGCACACTGACCTGTATTTCCCATCTGTGGTTTGAGCCTCAAGTGGCTCAGCCTGTTTGTTACGGAATTAACTCCTGGCAAATAGTTTGCCACCAAGGAAATTCAATGGCAGCTAACCTAACCTTACAAAACAATTGTTTCCTAACAGAACAGAGAGGATATTGGGCAGTCTTGATGATTAATAAGAAAATCATTGCAGGAATACCATTGCATCACTGGCACCCTTCATTCTGAAGCACCTGGTATGTGTTTCTGGCTCCTGAATGAATGAGCTCCATCACATAAAAGATGCTCCTACCACTACTGGTTTGGAGGACACAGGAAGATGACAACTCTATGGGCAGTAGAAGCTAAAAAGCAGGCAGTTATTCCTAAACTGGTGTGTGTTAGAGGTCTTTAACACTCTTCAAACTCGTGCCTTGCTGCAGGCAAGTCAAACTAAGGGAGCATTTGACATTTTACTGGGTGGTGCTGGGATGCCATCCAAGTCCAGTTTTCAACATCTCAAAGAAAATAAAGTAATCATACAACCAAAATCCTTCTATTAAATAGAGACAACACTATAGGGGACACCAGTTGCAGAAGGGAATTGAGCACTCATAACCCTACTGATTACGTGAAGGGCTGAATTTCTCCAGCTGCATTGCACTAGAAATGCACAAATTCACAGGTGTAATTAAAAGAGACCTATTTAACCTACTAAGTAAGAGATAAGAAAATTTTACACTGCTTCACAAAATGAAGTAGAATTAGCAAAAGTATAATGAAGGATTGTATTACAGAGATTCCATATTAAACAAAGATAAAATAAACTATCTTGAGAACTGTCAGACATTGATACTCTTCACTGAACTCTAAAATGGAAGAGAAAACCAAAGAAATTTAATTCCAATTTCTCTGTAAACCAATCAGGAACTAACAAACTATCAGGCAGCAGTTTTAGATGCCAACAAAATACACCTTTTGTATATAACAAATATTTACAACTAAAACACTGTTTTTTCTAGGTGTTCCAACTCATTAATGGGCTCAAAGACATACCTGAAAGCAGGTCAGGCAATGAAATACAATACTGCTCATCTCTCACTCAGGAAGAACATAAAATATTTGATCAACACCTGGGCAATATTCCTGCTCATATCTGGTATTTATAGTATTTCCTTCTTTTGGCATTCATGATCAATTTTTTTCTTTTGTCTTTGTCCCTTTGCTATTGAAATTCAGGTATAAAAAGTACGGAAACAAGAGGCAGTACACAGGAGCAGGAATAATTAGCACAAGGACTTCCTTTTATTTGGTTCTGATAAGCTCCCCTCTTCTTGCCATTTGTGTGCTTATTGACCTAGAAGTCCATAACCCCAGTAGAAAGAGAACCAACTGTGTGAAGATAGAGAAATTTTGTGGTGGATTGGTGTAATTTTATTTTTTGCCAGATCAGCTATTTACATACAGGGAAAGCCAAAACCAGGCTCTCTCCCTCAAGTGCTTCTAATACTAACCACCTTTAAAAAGACAGTGGACTGGAAGGCAGAAAAAGCTTGTGAAGGTGGCTGGGGGTGTTTCATGTTTCCCTCTTTAAAACAGTATTGTGTGCAGAGTTTTCAACACAACTGCTTATGCTCATGCCCTGCCACTTGACACTGTGTAAAGCTTTTGCCCAGTCATATCAGCAAAATAATAGACTAAACTAATAATCAACTAAAGCATTAGTAGTGTTCATGACTAAGCAGATTCTACCGAAGAAAATTTGCCTGATAACTCTTTTCCAGTGTGCCTTTGTACAACAGATGTCTCAGTAGTTGATACTGATTTTTTTCATAACTGAGATATGGACAGAGATTAGATCAAACAGCTGTTTTAATATGGTATTGAAGACTGTCAAGGTGACTCTGAAATTTTTTATAAGATATGGTGGCTGCTTATCATATGCTTTGTATCCCTTAAATACTTGAAATAAAAATTTTGCATGCATTAACCTTACCTCCAAATTAGGAAACTCAATGAAACTGTATTGTACTTCAAGCTTCCTCCAGACTGTTTTCATCTGTACTTCCACTTCATTAGTTCAAAGGTGGTATTATGGAAATGCATATTTCTATTGATCTGCAAAACACAAAGAGGATCTTATTAAAGAGAAGAAGCTGTCTTGATGGTTTATGGTCTAGAATGTGAACACATTGGAGATACTTGTATCAGAATTACAGAAACCACCTCCTATGGATGAGCTTCTCCCAGCCAGAGAGAAACTTCCTAGGAATCATGCATATCCAACAGCTGCACAGTTGCAGCATATTTGTAAAACACTGACACAAAAAATAAATTTAAAATAATTTTATTGCTATCAGTAATTGCTCACATTAAAAATGAATCAACAAAAACACTTATATCCTTTAGTTTGAACATGTTTGTTCTAGATATATGGTGATGTCAGGGACAAAGGGTGTTAAAAATCTGTGTAAAGAGTCTTCCTACGAAAATAAGCCTTTCTCATCTCTCCTCATAACCCTTGGATTCTCCTGGTCTATACCAGTCAGATTTGCAAGCCTCCAGACACCAAGTTTCCATCTTTTTTTGTTTAAAAAATTCAGCAGAGTAGAGAGTCACAGAATCAACTAGGTTGGAAAATACCTTTCAGATCATTTCAACCCATGACCTAACACCACCTTGTCAACCAGACCATGGCACTGAGTGCCACATCCAGTCTCTCCTTAAACACCCCAGGCACGGTGACTCCACCTCTGTGGGTATAGCATTCCCATGCCCAGTCACCTCTTCTGTGAAGAACTTCTTCCTAAAGTCCAAAGAAAGGACGTTGTTGGTGACACCAGTGGAAAAAAACACGCCATGCATAATGCAATCTTTACTATAAACACCAGAGAATCTGTAAGACTGCAGCTCCACAACAAAAATCCACTGGTGTCACACTGTTAGTTCCAATACACCAGAAACTGCAATATATGGAGAAATAATCAATAGGGTTTTTGTACCTGTGCACAGACATAAATACTCCCGGGAACTGAAAAGCAAGCCAAGAATTTGGAAAAAGGTACTGGCGGTCAGATGGGTTTGATTTTTGGTTTATGTTTTTGAACTGCTGTACATCCCAGCATTGGAGGGAATCCTGGCACAGACTCTTACCCAGTTCTCTTAAGGATTGTGAGCAAGCCTGACTTGTGTCAAATCTCAGCATTTTCAGATGCATTGTTGATAGCTAAGATGGGCTTACCAGCTTTGTTAGTTTGACTCCACAGTGAGCAGATGCCACCTATTGCCAACTTTTCCCACTTCATCAGTCTCACAGTTTCTGAATGTTTCCCTCATCTGAAGCTTTAAAGAAGATCCTACAAGCATTTTACCGTTTAGAAGTCCCAGTCTTATGACTGTGATCATAACCTTGAAAATTACACAAAGGCTTAAACACCACCATTCCAGCTATACTGTTAAATAACACAACCACTCATACAGTGTAGAGATGACTTTTGAACACCAAGGCCAACAGGAGGCGTGCAAATAGACAAACCATGTGCATGATTTCCAGCAGAGAGAGTTTCAGCACCCACTCTCCTTCTCTTTTCCTTCCTAAGCACCATAAAGACCTTTACTATTACAAGAAGGTCAGAATACTTCTGTCTCCACATCCATTTATAAGCTCTGCTCCTCACACACTGATGGTTAATAGTCTTGGTAATAAATAATAAATTTGTGCTAAATGGTAACCCGAAACCATCCAGAATATCAGATAGCACCAATTCTTAAAGACAACTGTCTCCTCTGAGCAGACAAGCTGACACTTGACTTATTTCTTCCATGGTAAAACTCAAAAAACATTCTCACCATGCAATAGTGTTTGTAGAGATTGTTTTTGCTTTTTCAAAGTAAAAATATATCCATCTCTTCTCCTCTCTCTAACCAAGGACCTCAACTTCATCTTCCGGTGGACTCCAAAACAACAACAGAAAAAAAGTTGGTGTGCCTTCTGTTTTTACACCACCTCCAATCTCCCTGTACCTAGTATCTGATTTATATAAAGTCCACTTTGTATTGTTTAAAGAGTTTGCTTTACAAGAGTAAAGACATTTCTGAACAATGCAGCTCAGGGTTTTTTGTTTTGTTTTGTTTTTAAAACCATGTACTCCTTATATTTTTCCAAACTCCCAAACTGAGGAAGTAGCTGCTCAATTCCCTAAGTATTCATTGCCTTTCCCAATTCCAACCCCAGGTATCAGATATCCAAGCTCTCTTACTAAACAACTTTATTTTGGTGAGCTTCCTGATCCACATGACTCTAGGTATGTCTATATTAGCATTTAATTCAAATCAGGACTGCACTTTTGAAGTCCATCTCCCAAACAACCCTATTTTGCTTTGCTTTACATTGCAAAGCAGTCATCAAGTACATGAACCAGATTCCTTTTGAATAAAATTAGATCACAGAATGAGCTTCAGGTGTACATTTTACACACTCCAACCACCAAGAGGAATTCAGCCACAGAATCAGACCAGAACCAGCCTGAAACAAAACTCTCACCACCTGTACAGCACAGATGCCAGGTTCTTAGCACCTGACAGATCTGATCTTATTACACCACACTGCTTGGTAATGTGGACACAGACTCTTTTATGACTTACTGAATTTCTGTATCAGTTCCAGATTCATCTCTCCCTTTTTTAAAAGGAAAACTCCAAAACCTCTCTCAGAGATAGGACAGAAGTTAATGATAATTATTAAATTATGGGAGTGACCTCACTGTGTTACTACTTCTTCCACTTCTTCATCAGGATGAAACACTACTTGAGAACATATACAATTTCATAAAAATCAATTTACTTAAATATTTATTTTTATACACTTATCCAAACTTCTTAATTATTAATATATAAGTTTTTCAAAATGTTTAGTGCCATTCTTGATGGCATCTTCCAAAGAAGTGCTATCAAGTACAAAATAAAACAAGTGAATAAATTATTTGCACAACTATACCTCCACTTTATTAGAATTTGCTAAACTACAGCACTTGTAAGAAACAGAACTTCAAAAGTACATAGCCTCACAGTGCTTGTCACTAGTTACATATTAAATCCAGATTTACAAATTGTTCTTAGTAGCAAGATTAAGTTTGGATTCCTTTTTTCTTGTCTTACCACTTATCTCCAGTTACCGCTTCCCTTCTCAGTAGTTCCAGTTTCTTCAGTTCCAGGGCCACATCCAACTGATTCCTCACCTGTCTCTTCTTTTGATGCCAAAAACTTTCCTGGCACTTGACTTCTCCTTTACTCTGGTTATTTCCACTTTGCTCCAACTGCCTCACCAATTTTTAGATGAATTACTTTATTCATCTTAAATTATCTTTCTTCCTGAAGGAGCCTGCTACTTGTTAAATGCAGTGTGTATGTAAGGAACAGAATTTTTTAAAGTAACCTAAGAGGTAAACCAATTCAAGTGCAATTAAGTACATGATCATACAAAGACTCATTGGCAAAGACAGGGTTAAATATTGACCATTCATTCCCAGTTACTTCTTTCCTGCTCTTTCACTTCCTCCAGCCATCCATAGAGCACTTCTGCAGGGTGGCCATTCACGTATGCATACCTTTATTTCAGTTTATGAAACAAAATGTTTTGGAGTTTCTGTACATTCAGATCACGGTACAGACACAGGCTTGGGTGATATCAGACTCACAGTTACAGCAGAAAAAAAGGCAAAACCATTCAGCTCTGAGACTTGGGTGAGAGCAAAGGGGAAAAGGAGAGAAGCGTGTGGTGCTCGCAACACATCTCTGTGCAGTGTCAGAGTTCACAGCCAGCTGACAGCTCCGGTAACCAGAGATGGGAAAGGTTTCAGAAGCAGAATTATTCCTTTTCAGGTAAACTAGAGTCCCAGACAATAGGCTTTTTGTTAGAAAGCTATGCATAATGAAAATGCACTGCAGACCCAAATGGCAGCGTGGAAGATGCTTCAGTTAACAATCTCATGAGTGCCACTAGAAAATACAACCAGAATTGCCGTAATCTATTGCTTTTACAGGACTGCTACTGCTCTGAAATATGAGTTGAATTGCAAAGGGAAAGAAGCCATACCAGATTTCCAAATTTTACTCCACAGTTCGTGCCCAAAGACAGGAATTTATTAAGGAAACTTTTTTCAACAAGTTTGCATATGAGCTAAACCCCCACAGCACACTGGGAAAAGCAAACATCATACTGCATGGCAAATTTGGGGCTTGCTGGTTTTGTCTGTCAAGCAGTGAAGGTGTATGAGCAAGAACATCTCACTGAACGACCAGCCCTTCCAAACAATGAGACCAATTTATGAAATAAAATAAACTGGCTGAACAAACCCTTTCCAGCCCCTGGACACCAAGTCTTCCAGGGAGCAAGAGGAAAAGGTGAGCACCTGAGACGTGGTTCAAGCACATTTATTTGATCTTTGAGGCAAGGTAGTTCAAATCTGTTCAAAATCATGTAAATAAAAATATACTTCCATGAAAGCTAATTTGTAAAATTAATTTTATACCTACCTTCCCTTGAGTTTCAATTAGCAATCATTAAGTTATTCTTGAAAGGTATTAAAAATACAAGAAATTATACAACATTCAGGCACTTCATGTCTTACTTCCTTAAGTTCTTCACATCTGTATTACAGTGATTTGGCCTTTTTATGTATCTGGTCAAAACACTCAAATTTGTTCAGGACACCACTGATCTTTCCAGAACTTCCAGTTTGTTCTTGGAAAGCCTAGATTTTGTTGCTTTATTGATTACTGCATGGATCCTTGATGCCAAAAAGCATTCTTAATAATTTGTGAGACTTGAGAAATCCTACCATGAAGCAATTTGAAGGAAATGATATCACACAGAAAGCAATAATACAGATTGAAACATCAACTGGTCATTCAGTACTAATCTAACCTGGCTGGTTGTGTGGCAGGTGGAATAATGAATGAGTGCTGCTGCCACTAATGGAATCAACTCTTGATTGACTGTCCACTTCCAGTCTGACAGAAAATACAGAACAAATCTGTACAATTAAAAAAAACTCTAAAAACCTACAACTGTTTTTTCTTTAAGTCAGTTCACCCTCTTTTTTGTGGGAGAAGGTCTATCAGAGCCATACAACTTTCTTCTTCCTGACTCTGTTTTTTATTTCGTGAACATGACTAGCTGGAAGTTAAATCAATGGACCAGGCCTAGCACAGCAAAAATTTTTTTGCAAAACAGACAGCTCTGTTTGTCTACTCAAGAGGTATCAGAAGACTTCTCACATCATTTGTCCCCTTTTAGGAGAGGAGAATCTGTGTCCTAGAACAACCCCAGTTTTTCCTTCTGAGGCCTTACAACCGTGCAAGCACACGCAGACACAAGACACTCTGAAGAGGCAGCATCTGAAGGACCAACTTCAGCAGCTAAGCAAGGACTCCCCCTGCCCTTGTCTCACCTTTTTGTATTCATCCTCTCTAGTGCCTGCTCTGATAGAAGACAAAATGGTCCACATGATCAAGCTCCTAAAGTATCATTGCCCCTGGGCATATCTAAAAGTATGAAAGCACAAATAAATTCCTGAGTAAGGTGGGACTATGGCAGTACCCGACAGGAAAAAAAAAAAAAGCGTTTTCCAGAATGACACAAATCTGCATAAATTACAATACACCATACTCTCCACTGCATCTAGTGGCACAAATAATTCATTATTGGGCCATAAGAATCCAAGCACAAGGCTCAGTCTGCCTCATTGGTAGCGCCAGATAATTCCACCAGGTTTTTGCTTTGCCCTGGCAGATGTAATTTCCCATACCAGAAAGAGGCTAAGCCTCCTGATTTCTTAGAGGATATCTTCAGTGATTTACTTTAGCATGCCTAGCGACATCATCTGTAGTCATCTGAAGGACTCCACAGGCTGCTGTGCTGTGAGAGCAGCTCCCAAGAATGCTGCAGAATTCCTCTCAGTCTCTTAAATATTCTTCACCAGTAATCCACTTGAAGCTGAAAAATCAGATCACTCTCCAAACTTTGGAGGTAAAAGGAATCTGACAACAGCTTGCTGTTAAAAGAAAAGCAGTTACCCTCAAAAGGAAACCCATCAGCCTGCAGCAGTGGTGACAAATCAAAGCCACCAGTTCATTCCGTGCAGAGAGGTGAAGTCAGAATCTGACTTGTCAAGCTTTGTCAAGTAACAACTGGGCAAAAGCCTTTGCTGAGCAACTCCTCCTTTCATCACATCCCACAGCTCTCCAAGTATCCAAAACAATGTCTCTAACAAATACGCTTGGTTTTCACGAGAGATGTAAAACTCCACTGCTTTTGCACAACTTTGGCCCAAAGCTCCTCCACCCGCAATCTCAGCCTCCTCTTGGGGTACTGGTGACAGACTGGCCCCACAATTAGCAGCCTTCTGCTGTGTCTGACATCCCTGAAAACATCAGGCTGCTTGTGACACCACTGACTTCATAAGTCTTCCTGAGTTGCAAAAAATTAAAAAAAAAAAAAAAAAAAAAAATTAAAAATGAAAATAAAACCCCCAAACCCAGGCTCCATGCTGTGTTTAACCATCAGGCAAACACCCCAGCCGGCCTTCCCAGCAAGCTCCAGCCGGTCACTGGGCCACACTGGCCACCTGGCTGATAGGTTGCCTTGCGTGGATGGAGGCAACAGTTCGGTTTGATCCCTTGGCACACAGACTCCGAGGCGCGCGTTCTTATCTAATGCTGATCCTGGGAATGTTGCCCAGAGTGCAATTTCTCTCTGACAAAAGAGCCAATGAAATTTAGCTTCTGCCTGTCCCGCAGGACATTTTAGACCACATTCTGATAGGTGATCCTCTTCTCCCTCCCCCTAAGATTCCTGCAAAAGGTGAAGTATTTCTTCTATCTGTCTATTTTACAGAGTAATTCAAATGGTGAGAAACATTTTCAGGAACCCTTTGAATTAAAAAAAAATCTGTTACAACTTTAAAATCCCATGGTTTTGTGCACTATCAAAATACCATAGAGCAAACAACCTGAAAACTACACTAATGTTCTATCACATTGCCTTATACCTCTATGGGTGTAGGATTGGTATTTTCTTTTTTAAATTTATATTTTACATTAATTTTTAAAAAATTTTTAAGTAGTGTGGAGGGTTGACTCAGACTGGATGAGAGGTGCCCAAAGTCACTGTCACAGCTCTCCTCAACTAAACAGGGAGAAGAAATATAACAAAAGGCTTGTGGGTTGAGATGAGGACAGGGAGAGATCACTCACTGATTAATGTCACAAGCAAAACAGACTCAACTTGGAAAATTCGTTTACTATATCACCAAACAAACTGAAGTTTGTTTGGGATAACAAGAAATAAAGCCAAACCTTAAAAACACCTTCCCTCTATCCCTCCCCTCTGTTTGGGCTCAACTTTACTCTCAAAATCTTTACCTCCTCTTCTCCCTGCATGTGGAAAAGGAAATGGGGTCAGCGATCAGTTCAGGACACATTGTCTTAATTGATCCCTCCTCTTCAGGGGAAGGACTCCTCATACTCTTCCACTGCTCCAGCACAGGATTCCTCGCCCAGGAAGCAGCTCCCCCATGACCTTAACCAACGTGACTCCTTCCCACAGGCTGCAGTTCTGCATGAATTGCTCCAGTGCAGGTCCCTTCCACAGGGTGCAGGCCCTTAGAAGGCTGCTCCAGCACAGGTTCCCTCCACAGCATCGCAGGTCCTGTCAGCAAACCTGCTCCAGCATGAGCTCCTCTCTCCATGGGATCACAGCCTCCTTTGGGCACAGATCTGCTCCAGCATGGGGCTCTCCATGGGCTGCAGGTGGAGCTCTGCTCCATTGTGGACCTCCATGGGCTGCAGGGGCCCAGCTGCCTCACCATGGGCTGCATGGCAATCTGCTCTGGCACTTGGAGCACCTCCTACCCCTCCTTCTCCACTGACCTTGGTGTCTGCAGAGTTCTTTTTCTTTCTCTAGCATATTCTCACTGGTCTCTCCAGGTAACTTCTTCCCTCGCTCGCGTGTCTTATCCCAGAGGCACTTCCACCATCACTGATGGGCTGAGGCTTGGCAAGTGGATCCCTCCTAGATCTGGCAGCACTGGGTTCATTTGACATGGGGGAAGTTTCTGGCAGCTTCTCAAAGAAGTCGCCCCTGTAACCCCCCTGCAACAAAAACGTTGCCATGCAAACCAAATCCACACACACAAATCATATTAAAAGCAGGATGCAGGCTGGCTAACTTCTGACAAGAAACACAGGTCACAGGAACGCATGGCTGGGAATGAGAAAACCCTTCCAACACGATCACTGCCTTCAGCAAAGCACCAAGTCAGAGCCATCAGCTCAACAGCTCTGAACACATGGAAATGTTACACATTCTTTAAGGAAATCAGGAGACACCTCAGACATCACTCCCATCACAAGAGGGTTTAAGGCCTTCACCATGAGCAGACCTATCAAGTACAGAAGTTTTTCTGTAGAAAAGTACACGGACTACATGCTAACATACAAGAGTAAAAGAACTCTTGTGGAGGAACCTTTGGAGTCCACATTACATTGAGTCTCCTGCTTTCTTTAAATCGCTATATAACACTTCACAGCAAAACAAAAAGAAAGGCATGTAAAAATATTTCAAAGTGTTCTAGACAACTTCAGAATTCATTTGGACCATGCGTCATATCTAAAATTTAGATATTTGGGGATTTTTGTAGATTCCTTGGGACAAAACTTCAGGAAGTCATAACCCCATAGTCTTCTAAAATGTTACACGTGGTTGTCTACAGGAATGTTCTGGCTTTCCACAGAAAGAACTGAAGCTTCTGAAAGAACTGTAAGTCTCTGGCAGAGAAGATACACAACTAAATGTTTTACCCTTTTTTGTAGTTCAGTGGTAAAAAAATCTCCATCTTTCTGTACATAAAGTGAAAGAACGTTTTATAATCCAGATGACCATGTGAAATTACTTTGATAGCCTTTGACTGCATCTTATCTCAAGCAGATTGAACTTTCCTTCATCCATTTCCAGGTACTATAAACTTTTCCTGATGCAATGAGACCAATTCATTATTCAGACAGCTGAATATTATCCCCAAAAAACACAAGTCATCTTTTTTTTGCAAAAGTGGCTACACACAAGAAAGCTGTAATTATGGAATCAACTCTCTTGATGCTTGTACTAGGGACTTGTTGGAGCATACTTCGTTTCAGAAATTTCTTTAAACATTGTTATTTCAGAAAAAAAACAACCCAAAACAAATGGAAATTAGAATTATGGAATATCCTGAGTTAGAAGGGACACACAAGAATCACTGAAGTTCAACTCCTGCACAGGACCACCCCAAGAGTCACACCATGTGCCCAAGGGCATTGTCCAAATGCTCCCTGAGCTCAGCCAGCCTTGCTGCTGTCACCACTGCCCTGGGGAGCCTGTTCCAGTGCCCAGCCACCCTCTGGGGGAAGAACCTTTTCCTGCCATCCAACCTCAGCCTCCCCTGGCACAGCTTCAGGCCATTCCCTCAGCTCCTGTCACTTCCCCACAGAGCAGAGATCAGAGCCTGCCCCTGCTCTTCCCTCAGAGGAAGCTGTGACTGCACTGAGGTCTCCCCTCAGCCTCCTCCTGTCCAGGCTGAACACACCAAGAGCCCTCAGCCTCTCCTCACACGGCCTCCCCTCAAGCCCTTCACCATATTTGCTGCTCTCCTTTGGACACTTCTAAAAGCTTTAGATCTTCCTTGTATTGTGGTGCCCAAAACTGCACACAGGACTTGAGTCAAGGCTGCACCAGAGCAGAGCAGAGAGGGACAATCCCATCCCTCGACCATGCTGTGCCTGATGCACAATTAGAAGAAATTTCTCAAGTAATAAAACAAGCTGGATATTTGCTAAAGTATTCTTTGCTTATCAGAATTTTGACATGAGCATAAAATAATTTCCATCCTTACCATTTGCATGATGATACAGCACTTGATTTGCAAGTCTAAACTCAGGCCACCATGGCCTCAACATCTGCCCCAGCTGAGGTGAACAGGTTGGAGTAAGGCAATGCTGCCTCACATAGCAAATAATACACAAGGGTAATTCAGTGTAGAAATGAAGGTGCTCCAAAATCCTCAGCCATTTCAGCTATTAAGTCTAACAATTATTTATTCTGAATGCTAGAATGTTATACTGCCTCTAGTTCTTTGGTCACCACGTTATGAATGCTTTCAACTTGACCAAAGATTTCTAATGACAGATTTCTGAAATACTACATCCAGAATAGACCTGAGGGGCACAAACAAACACAGGGCAGGAAAACTCATCATCAGGGTCCTGGACATAAGGTACAGTTATCTAATATCTAATCTGGCCTCCTGCATTTCCTATTGATTTATATATTTGGAAGCAATGGTGAAGAATTCATCACGTCTCAAATTCTCTTTTTCACATGCACAGGAATCCTGGTGCCCTCATCAAGGATTTGAAAGCAAACTAAGCTGCCCTTTTTTTTTTCCCCTTAGCAAAGCCATAATAAAAAATTCATTGTGGTAAAAGGTGGTGACAGGCCACTTGTGGAGAACAATACAGATGTCTTCTGGTTAACTGCCTGGGAACAGGTTCATTTCATCCCGCAACACCACCTTCCATGAACAAACACTAAAAGAGGCTGTATCCTGAAAAAAAAAAAAAGATTTGAAAAAGAAAACAGCTAAATTAAATGCATGGCTTCTTCAGCAAGGGATTTTTGTCAACAAAGCTCTAAAGGCACCAGAGGTGCCTGCTGAGAACTGCGACACACCTGGTACTCTGCACACACCTCGAATTGCTCTGATAACGCTGACATGAGCTAACAAACCTGCCAGCTGCTCTCCTTCAGACACATCTCAGCACTTTATTTTGGAAGTTAAGGCATCATCCCACAAGCTGTGGAGGGACCTGATGAGTCCAAGTGATCATTCTCTGCTGTGCCTGCTAAAGGCATCACTTTTTTACAGAGATGAGCACAAAGTCTACGGAAGGGAAAAAGGGAGAAAAGAGGCATAATTTGATTTTTAACTAATTAAGCACTCTTGAGGTTGGAGAATACTGCGATACAACCACAGTTTTAATACATGCTTTACAGCAAAATACACACCAAGTGAGAAGTTATTTTATTTTTGGTATGTAGAGAAAGTAATTTAGACTTCACTGTGTTCCAGAACAGCTTGAAAAATAATATGAAAGCTTTTCTATCAACACTGAGAAACAGCATCAGAAAAATACGAGCAAGCATTTGTGGTAGTTATTGTTCAATCACGTTACTGAAAAATCCATGCTTGTTTTAGCTCTGGAAAGCTTGTCCTGCTGCAAGACACTGAAGATACTTGACATTATTGCTTTAATATGACTTCTAACAAACCCAGCCAACCAAAAAAACCCCAAACCCACAAAAAACAAAGCCCTCTGACTCTAGCAGCTTTTTCTATTTACTGAAGATAGAAGAGCCAACAGCTGACATTTGAATCTCATCTAAATTCAAACAGGAAATACACTTTAAGGAATTATCAGTTGCAAACTGATTCACTCTCGATGCAGTGGATTCTCCATTCTGAGAAGACTTCTAAATGCACAGGTAAGAGCATTTATGGCATACTGGGCTTGGAATTTATGTTGTTTCCTTTTGCCCATGAACAGAGAACAACCCCAAGGAGAATTACTCAAAGCTGAATACAACATCCACACTGCTCAGCCCAACTGAGCAGAGCTTCCCATATACAGGACCAGTCTGAAACCAGTGGAGACAAAGTTCCACTGTACACAACATGGACCATCACAAGAAGACTTTGTATCTTTCCATCTTTGTCCCATTTGTGGCTAATTAATAATATTTAAACTTAAAAAAAAAACTTTGAAAAAATATTAAAATGGAGCTATTTCAGATGTCCAAATTAGTACACCAGGTAAACTATATCTTTCAATAAAAAGCAAAACAAGTTTTACAGATACACTTTAAATAATTAATTACCCTAAGTAATTTCTTTCTCCATTTTTCTTTTAGGGAAAAAGGAAAACAGAGCATCTTTCAATGTTCCCTTTACTTAGCTATTTAATTTCCTACTCAAATAAATAAATAAAATTCTTGTTTTAATCAAGGAAAATTAAGAAAAGGAGTTTGAAGTGAGATGTCCCTCTCTACACTGAGAATCATCTACATTCTGTTAAACCATCAAGCCATTTATATGTTAACCAGAGTTAACATATAAATAAAAGAACCAGCAAAATGTTTAACACTGGTAGCTTCTCTACTGGCCTTGCTAAAGCTCTCTGAATCTCAGCTGATTTAACCCTTCAGGTGCATGACATTTATTTTATAAAATTATACAGGCAACACTGCAGCAAAATGTTTTTCCCTACAGAGCAGCTGCCTCTTCCTCAGCAACGTGGAGAGCTACTTATAAAATAGCAATCAATACTGTGAAATTTAGGGGAAGGCAGCAAAGAATTCAAAATGAGATTGCTGGGTTATCTTTTCTCATCGGTTTCTTTGTTTTTATCTTCTGTAACACAGACTACAGACTCTACACACCACTGCTCAAAGACTCTGTGAGACAAGGACCCAGCTGCAGACAAACATCCTTTGGGCTCAAAAGGAATTCAGTCACATCTGGGTATATGCTCAAAAGAAACTTGTGTATGACTTAGACTTCACTAACACGAGCACTCCTTGGAATATTTTCATCCTTTAAACAGGCAACACAACGCAGCTGAAGTGTCACTCTTCAGATAGGTCCTTTCAGGTAACATAATTTCCACTGAACCACAAAGCCACCCAGCTTCCTTACTCCTTGAAGAAAGCTATTTCAGCCCACTAATGACTTACTGGAACTTCAGCATTCTCTGTTTGACAAGAATGCAGGACACTTGGAAGTGATGGTAGATTTCAACACTAGATACTTTCCGAAAGTATTTACTGGAAATAGAAAAGAATCCCAGTTCAGGGCAGCAGCTTCCTTATTCAGGTAAAGAAAGGTAAAAAGCTGTCCAAGAGCAAACTGAAAGTAAACAGCAAAAAAGTCAGTTTTTCCTGAAGGGTTTTATAAAAAATGGATTGGTTATTTACATTTTGCCTCTTTTTTTTTTTTACAGCAAGATGCATAAATTAAAACTACTATATATATAAAACATATAATTAAACAAAACTGCAAAAAGAAGATCTATATATACACTCTATCATGACAACTTTTGCTTGTTCAAATCTGAAATGCAATTGTTGGAACAAACAATTGCAGGAAAAATGTACAGGTTATAGATTCAAAATGTGTAAGATCACATGCCTTTCAAAGCCAAGTAGGAACAAGTTCAGTATTCTTATTTTTTAAAAATGTAAAAGAACATTAAAAAACTTGTTTATGTAGTCCCTTCCTTATAAACCACAGAATCTTTGGAATAATGAAACGACCTTCCACTTTATTATAAGCAACTTTAAAAATTACTAAAATTGAGACAGAATTACACAGTCTGCAGCAGCAGGCTCTGTTGACAGGAGTATCTTTCACAGAAACACACAGCTTTCCTTACTGCCAGCCCTACCAACTCAGCCCAGAGCCAACAATGGGTTACTCTCCTGGCATTGCTTTAACAGTGGAAGACTCTATAAAATAAAGGATGTACCCCAGATATGTCCCTGCATTTACTTCAGGTGATTTATTCAAGTATATGTGAGTGCAGGTCAGGAAACAGCTTTCCAGCACACAAGGAAGTCTGGAACGTCTGACTTGGTTCTGCTGTCTCTAAAAGAATCACAAGATAAAACAATAAAATTTACTTAAGTAAGCAGAAATAAATGAGTATGTTTAAAAAGAAGTTCTGTGGAATAGAAGCAATACTCTCACACATTCCTTCTACCATTAGTACAGTATATTCTCAGAACTAAAACAGAACAAATATTTAAGTATATTTAAACAGAACCACACAACAACTCAAAAACAAGCTTACAGCTTGAAAACAGAACTTGAAAGATCTAAGCAGAGTAACTAAATCTTAATCAAAGCAGCATGCAATCATATTCTGGCAGTCACTAGAGCAGATGCCTGCCACTAGTGTAATGTAAGCATCTCCATAACCTCACTCCTCCTTATTTAGAAAGGAGAATATCTGGGGTAAGAACACAAAGAAAAGTTTGGAGTTGCAGAAAACACAGGAAAGGGTGAGTTTAAGATGCTGTAATGTATTTTGCTTAAGCACGTATGTCTGGAAATCAGGTGAGACCCAGAAATTCTGAAATCTTTAAAATGCAGGATGTCTGTCTCTAATAAACCAGAATACTGTATGATAATTCAGTGACCTGATTAAGTGAGTTTTGACTGTCAGACTGCCAAAACCTTGTGCAGATCAGACTATGCGGGTCTTGACCTTTTTAAAACCAGAAAAGGGAGTGGGGAAATAGGGAGGAAACGAAGTCAGGGGACAGAGATATGTATGACCCAACCCAAAAACTCCTAATAGTGTCCTTGGACACTGCTAACTCCTGCCAAGGCTTGCAAAGGCATCCAATGGCCTTGGGTTATTTTGTGTTTCCTGAGATAACTAGGGAGGGAGAAGAGGCAACCACACAACACACATTCTTCAAAATACTGCTCCAAAAGCTTAAAAATTCAAGTGTTCAAGAATTCTCCTGATGAATTAAGAGCTTGCAGGCTTTCCTTGTCTACATGCTGCCTCAGGGGGAAGGTTTATCTCTTTGTCAACAGACTTTTATGCTTTGCAATTTGTACAGTGACAGTATCAGTTTAGCAGAGGGGGGGGCTGCTTAGCTGGCTGTAGGGGGTGTTTTCTTCTGTTAAATAAGCTGAAAGCTGTTCACAGTTCCTCTTTATTTAAAGATGTGAAATATTTATAAGCTATCTTAAGAGGAACATTCTTAGATACTATAAAATAGCAGCAGTTTGGATATGTAATTCTTATCACACTACTTGTAACCTGAGCCCAGAACTGACAAACTGAAAAGCAGCCTCAGAATCCTCTATCTGCCTCTGGGAGGGGGAAGACATGGGAAAAAAAATTAAAAAGGCATCTGATAATTTGAAAACGGCATCATCAAGATGCTTTTAAAGACCCAGAATCTGTTGCACCAAATCCAGTGAGAACATGAGCAGGCTGAAGCAATACCCTTCTGTTTGAGTTCACAGATGAGACTTTCAAAGGTGTATCAAGAAGAGCAGGAAGAACAAGAATTCACCCTCCATCAGCTTCAAAGGTCACGACAAAGAACGATTTATCAGCAATGCATACAGGAAGGTGTATAATATTTATATTTTTTATACTTTGACTGGGATGGAGAGGAGGGAGATTGCTTAGAATGATGAAACAGGTAAGCAAAAGACGTGGAAAGAGAACAGAGGTAAGCAAAAGACGTGGAAAGAGAACAGCGTTTTTTTAGCTACTGCTCATCTCCAGATGAAAGTGAAAATACCCCAGAACTCAGCCTACCCAAAGAGCAAGGCAAGGACTCAACCCAGAGCTCCTCAGCCTCACTGTGCTGCTTCAGGCACACTGACTCCACACGAGAAACCAAAGCGTCTACTGCACGTGAAGTGAGGACAAACAACTTCTCCATCACTGCACAGTGAGAGTACATTTTTACAGGTTTTCCAGCACCTGCATTATTTAAAATAATTTTCTACATTTAAAAAAAATCTTAGATTATACAATTTTTCAACTCATTTATTAACTGTAAGTATTAGAAGTTTTCACAGCATAAGCTATAATTGTTTATCTGAAGTTCAGTGTATTTTGATGAGCTGCAAGTGCTTCTTTTTCCTTATAAGCAGGACAGGAACCTGCTTATAACCCTAAACTAACAGAGAAGCCCATTTAATACTTTAGACAGTTCACATGTTATGTTTTTAGGAGAAATAATTGTGAGAAACACCAATCATACAGCAGCAGGATACACAGCTACCACTGAAAAACAGACAAAAAAATTTCCAAGCCACTGTCAACAAGTGAAACTAAAATAGTTTATGGAGAATCTAGGAAGTGCTAGATTTCTGCTACTGCAGTACTGCAAAACAGTGCACAATTATAATGGGAAGTTCCTTATAATCTAGTCTTATCTTTATTACATTCATCTTATTTTATTTTATTCTCCTTAAAAAGGCTTCCTCAGATGCAACTAAAATCAAATAAAATATCAAACCCCCCATTTTTTACATGAGAATTTTTTCCAATACAGTTGTTACAAAGAATCTATCAGTGGAGGAACAACTTTCATTTTTATCTTTAGCTGACTCTCTGCAAGATCACTGCTGTTTTCTGACAATAATGATATTTAAATTTTAAATCAAACCTATTGACATACACAAAATCAAAGAAAAAAGACATGGAAGAAAGCCCAGATTCCAAGGAAATGGATCACTTTTTAAAAGCCTAAATTAATGCAAGAGACCACACAACAACAACAAAATACCTAGTGAAAAAACCACAGTTGTATTCCCTTTATAGTTTCTTGAGTCTTTGATGAAACTCCAGCCATATTTGAGAAAGCTCTAGAGTTCACAGATATGTTCTATTTCTCGTTGATGTTGCAATAAATCCTAATTAAAAGCAGTAACAAAAATGAAAACATGAAATGTTCCGTTTTAAATAAAAACCAAGAGAGACACCAAATGCTTGTATTTCCACCTTCGAATGATGTTTGGAAGGGGAAAAACAGGCCTCAGAAGAGACGGAACAGTTGCAGAACTGCAGCCAACACACAAGGTAAACAAATAAAGGATCGTGGGGAACAAATGTTTTTGCAGGGTCTTTGTGACTGGGCAAGGGTGATGGTTTTAAACTGTGTGGTAGATTCAGAGCAGATAGGAGGGTTTGTTAGCCACGAGGCTGGTGAAACACTGGCACAGGTAGCCCTGAGAGGTGATGGGTGCCTCATTCCTGGAAACATTCAGGGTCAGCATGGACAGGGCTGGAGCAGCCTGATCTGCTTGGAGATGTCCCTGCTCACTGCAGGGATTTGGACAAGATGCTTTGGAGAGCCCTTCAAACACAAACCATGCTGTGATTCCATGAATGTTCTGCGTTTGGGCTTCACTTACAGTCATCATGGCAAAAGTAAACACGACTTGCAAGTTGCTGCTACTCCTTTAGAGCTATCTCCATGCATTTATGTATACACAGGATAGAAACTGTCATTTTCAAGCAATTAAAATTGAAGGAAGTAGCAAAAAGTAGACAGGCTAAGAGATCTTAATGTCAGTACACAGTTAATACCTGAAAAAAATACAAAGAACCTGGGAAAAACATTCTTCCCTTTAGTATTTGGGGAATTTTCTCTAGTTTGGTAATTTGCCTTAAGGCTTCTCATTCTCTACCAAGTTCCAGCACAGTTTATTTAACAATTTGTTTGAAAAAAATTAACACAAAAAGGATTCTGTGGAGTTGAGTGGTAACATTCACATTTGATAACATTGCCAAGTAAAATCCAACAGGAAAAATAACATAATTATTTGCTTGTACAAGACTTGCAGATGGCCAGAACACTGATACAAAACCCGTCACAGTTTATTACATATTGTAACAGAAATTATAGCATTGTCCTCTCTTGAGTTTGAAAACTTGACGTGCATAAATTTATGCTGAAAAAAAAAATACTGTCAGTTTTCAATTATATCTATATAAAAATAATTCCCTACTAGGGGACAACAGGCAACAGTTGAGTAGGCAACAGGGACTAGGCAACAGTTCTGCCTAGAGCCATTTCATACCTTGCCTCACAAAAAGAAAGAAGAAAAGCTTCCCTAGTTCATTTTGAAATCAACTCCCTCATTCTAAGCCCAACAATAGGATTTTAACGCAGAAAATCAGGGGACTCATGAGAAGTACATTAAGAGTTACTCCTTTCCTGGCAAATTATTTGTCATGTTTGCAAACCACTGCCAAATCTAACACTGACAGAAAAAACACTTCAGAAGTTCAACATTTTTGAAAGTCTTTCCATTGTTTCAAATATGCTCTTCAAAACAAACAGCATTTAACATCCATTGCATTATGTTATCTTTCCCAGGTCATAAACAACCATAATTTAAAAAAACATAGGTAGTAATTGCTGTAGCACAAGACTATGTACAGTTATTTCTGCTAACACAAATGCTAAGATTTAAAATAAAATCGGAGCTCAAATCTATTTAGACAATCAAGTTGTCAGACTAAAAAAAATTTAAAACCTAAAATGCTAGGCATCCACCCAATAGCTCCCACTGACAAAATACTCAGATTGAGATTTTCAGATAGCCTGTAGCACCAAACTATTTGGCAGCTCTATTGGCTCAGCTCTCTGTATAAAGTCAGATTTAAATCAGGGAATAGAAGACTACCACAAATGAGGGATGAACAGAAAAAACAGTCTACATAGTTTCTGAAGATCTACAGCCCAGCTCTTCAGAAAGCTAGAACGCAGGCCCTCTGAAATAAACAAACCTTAGTTACAAGTAACTAATTTTAGAAGTGAATAAAAAAATAAATTGTTAAGTCGCCTTCTAAAGAAAGATCTACTAGAAAAAGCCCACAGATCTGACCCTAAAAAAAGGGCCAGCACTCAATACCACATCTGTTAGTTCTGAGTTCTTCCCTTCTGTGACACAGAAGGATGAATGCACTGAAGTTCCAGTTTTCATTTTCATCCTGATACACAATACAAATGAAAATTTAGCCAGTGAATCCAGATAAACCAACACGGTTGGTGTTACACAAGGTCAAGCAATTTTCGCCCCAATCCTCCACTCACTAACTTCGATCCCCTTAGGCTGGGTTAGAAATCAGGTGCAATACAATCTGCAAGAGTTCTGGAGAAAAACAACGTGCCCTCCTCATATGAACTGTCAGCCCCACAGACCCCAGCTGCTGTCAGACAGAACCATCAACTCTCACAGGTTGGAAGAGACCTCCAGAAGTTGCTCAGTCCAGCCCTGTGCCCAATAAAAAGCCAAATTCAATGTTCAGTTAAACTGCTCAGGACTTTGACAGGGAATATCCTGCACATGTCCAAGAAAGGCAGCTCTGCAGCCTCTCACAACAACGTCTCCCAAGTACCTCACCATTCTAATTACTTTTTTTTTTTAATCCAGTAAGAAATTACCTTGCACTAACTTGCAACTACTAATTTACCATCCTTTCAACATGCACTCCTGGGAAGACTCTAGCTCCACCTTCTCTGAAGACAACAAACATCATTCCTCAGCTTTCTGCAGGCTGAGCAAACACACCTGGTGTGTGGCAGCCCCTCTCCTGCAGGCCACACCATTGGATCAGTCTCTCCCTTCTACTGGGGAACCCAGGCCTGGAGGACCAAGCCTGCAGCCTGCTGGCTGTGATTTCTCTTCCAATCCAGCAGAACACTGAGCCTAAACCAAAAGGCATCAGCTTGATCCCACTGTTGTCCCCCCAGCTGCAGACCAGAGCTAGTACTCCCTGTAACCTAAGCATGAAGTTCTCCAGATAACTGGTATGAGGGGTTTCATGTGGATTGGGTATTTTTTGTTTAGGTTTTTGATAGGTTGGATTTCTGAGATCAGGACAACGACTTAACCTGCTACATGGAATATCATAAAAATGAAAGCCCAGACCACCCATTACCTCACTGCCCTATCAGCCAGGTGAACAAACAGCAGCTTCACAGCAAAACCAACAGCACACACACATCCTCCATTCCCTGGGCCCTCAGCTCCAACACCACCATAATTCAGTGCCAGAAGAATTCTGTAGCTTGCCACAGCAGATTAAGGGAAGTGTTTTTATGAAGATCTATGCAAACATTCTGCAAGGTAAGCATGTGTGGGTGGAAGCAGCATAACGCAGAGACGTGAGTTAACTTACAGTGACTCCAGCAGCTCTGCTCTTTTTCAGCTAAGGCAAGAAATTGGGTGGTGGTGATAAACTTTTACCCAGAGCTGTGCATTTACTAATTAGCCCTGGATCTCAGCACAGGGCCCTTTACCATCACACAATACTGGCAGTTCCCGAACTGGCAGAAATACTTAAGTAAAACACATTATATGTGCATTTATAGTTATTTTCTCATTTCTAGTCAATTGACAAACTGATTTCAGTATGAAAATGATGTAGCTATTTGAACTGCACCAAAACCCATTACAGAGGTACAGACTGGAACAGAAACAAAAATGTGTGGTGGTTTTTTACATCAATTACCTTTATATATTCACAACAGCAGCTGGATCCACTGCATACTGCTTTGTGTGAGCATTTTTTTTAAACCAACAACACACATTTTAAATTATAGTATGAGGAACAGTAAATTGAGAAAACTCTGAGAAGAATTTGGCAAAAGAGTACATGAGGTGATGAAGTAATTTCTTTTTACTGTATATAGTCTTAATAAGAAAATGAGATTCAATGTCAATGTTTCATTTTTGCTATTACTGTCAGATTTTATTGATCTGAGGGTAAATTCAATCTTAGCAATAAGTTATGTACAGATTTTAACCAGACAGGACTAGATTTCACATGTTCAGGCAGACGTGAAGAAAAATTCTCCAACCTGTACCACAGCCACTTTGGCTGGCAGAGACACAAAAGACTCCCTGCAGTGAAACAGAAAGAATCGGCTGGATCCCTTCAGTTTTGGGGAGCTCAGGGATGCAGCAGCAGCAACTCTCAGAAAGAATTCCCGTCAGAACAAGATATTCTCTCCTCGGGTGTTTCATTTTAACTAACACAACTGCAGAGGACTCTTCAGTGTGTGATGGCTTTTATTTGTGGGAGGAGGGAGGGGAATAAAAGGAATTCCTTTGACAAGAGAGCTGCACTGCAAACCACAACTAGGATCATTTTACTTCTTTAGCTACAAAGAGATTACAGGCCATGAAGAAAAACCCCACGATCTAACAGCTTCAAGTTATTTTACAAATAATACCACTCTAACCAGTTGCCAGAGAAGATATTTTTGCAGCTGATTTGCTTTGTACATTTCACAGCATTTGATACACAGTATTCATCATTTAAGCTCTGATGAATGTGGTATCTCACGCCCTTGCTGAGCCTTCCCACGGACAAAACTGGACTTAGCTCTTGAACTAAATCTAAAGTCATTATTTATCTCATGTTTGTCATAATATACTGAAGGTAGAGGAAAAAAATTCAACAGTTGTGGACTCCTGATTGGCAGAATGATTTACAATCTGAATTAAAAGCGGGGGGAAGAACACAACACCCCAAAGAGCACAACACAACACGCTCAGAGTTTCAAACTGAGATGTCCTGCTTAGTTTGTTTTACCTGAAAAGATTTATGTAGCTCCAAAGAAGTGCACAGGACATGCTAATGACCCTGCAGGAACAGCAGGTACCAGCTGATGTTGCTGTAACAACTACAATAAATACTCCACAAAACATTCCGTTCCAAAATCAACTTGAAACTTTAAATACAAACTTAGTCCTATTATAAAAAGCCTTCATGATATTCTCCTGCAGGTTGTTTTTTTTAATGGTGAAAGCTTTAAGAAGTGTGCACCAAGTACCCAACGATTGTTCTGCCAAGGAACAACTCAGTCCTGCTGCAGTGCAAACATGAAATGGAAATTACACGATCTTTAAAACACATTGTTTCAAATCGCTATTTTGAATCCATGGAAAGAGAAGGGAAAACAAGCAAAATTCAAAAATCTACACCTCCACGAAAAGAAAGCAAATATTTACCTAGAATTTATATAATACGGTAAATACAGGTAACAGCTTGAAAAATGAGAAGGCAATAAACGCATCAGATAATTAACCTTCCAGCTCTCAAGGAAATATTTGAAGCACAAATATTTGAAGCACAGACAAAAAAGTCTGCTTCCAGAAAGTCCTTATAACCACTGTTACAGCTAAGCAAGATTCAACAGCACCACAAGGATTTCTGGTCTCTAAAAATAGCTCAAAACCAAGTTCTTTCCTAATAAGCTCCTGTGCTTCCTGGGAGCCGAGGCAAAGGCCCGAGCTGCTGCCGCACTGAGGGAGCCCGGGCCCGGCGGTGCCCGGCAGGGCCGGCGGGCGCAGGGCGAGCCCGTCCCGGCGCTGGAATGCGGAGCCGTAACCCGAGCTGAGCCGAGCCGAGCCGAGCCGTAACCCGAGCTGAGCCGAGCCGTGCCGAGCCGAGCCGAGCCGAGCCGTAACCCGATCTGAGCCGAGCCGCCCCACCTCCGCACACAGCGAGCCTCAAAATGGCAGCGCGGGCAGCGGCCTGCGGCAGCCTCTCTCAGGCAGGCAGCAGCGGCAGCCTCTGTTCGCTCCGGCCTTTCCGCCGCGGGCCCGGCGGCCGAGGGGCAGCACGGCCCGGCCGGGGAGCACCGCTGCCCTGCAACGCTGCCCTGTCCCCTCCTTCGGGCCACCTCTGCCCTGACTCCAAACTCACCCCAAGTGCGCTACCCTTAGACACGGACCTTACTCAGAGGCCAGGAACTGGCAAGAGCGCGTCTCTCGCCCATTGCTCAGGCAAATCGCTTCTCAAAACCCTTGCATTCCCGTACATCCAACGAGACAGATTGCTGGAATGATGCGAATTGTCCCTTTCTCAAATGAAAGGGACAATTTTGTTAAGAATTCACTTAACTTTCCAAACTATAGGCACATAGTTTATTTAGGATACAACAACACTACAATGTCTTAAGTTTCATGTCAATTCCGTACAAGCACAGAAATTAGAAAGTTATCCCTCAAAGACATGTGAGATGATCTTACAGATAAACTGTCTCCATCTATTTTCTCCAAAAGTAGTAGTTTCATACCATGAAAAAAAGGCTGTTGCAATTTGGAATAAGTATTTTGCTGTAAACAAAACGGACAGGAATTTTAACATTCTGAACATGCTAAGATGCCATTATGCTACCAGACGGCAGAGACTTGGAAAAATAATCATTCCAATGACAGCACATGTAAGAAGAGAAAGAAAATAACCTGAAAAACATTTCTCTAGCAATAGTAATTTTATTCACTAAGCACACTGCCAAATTTTCTATCAGAGACCCGAGGAAAACAAAAACACCAAAAAAACCCCCTCCACATACCCGAGGAGGGTGCCAGTCTTTGGGCCATGGGTGTGGAAGCAGGAGCTCACACTGACTCTCTCTGCTGTGACTCCCATAGGAGGTGCTTTGTGCTTTCGCTGGCTGAACTAAATCTGACACTGCACAGCACTCCTAAGGATGATAATTCTGCAGCTCTACCAAGAAGAGACCTTTGGTCACTGTACACTGGATAGGCAGAGTCTCTCTGTTCGTGTAAAAAATATCTCACCAGCAATAGGCTGCCAGAAACTCTTTGCTGTTACAAAGTTCTAGGCCTGGATCTTAATTCAAAACGAGAAATTCCGAGTTTAATGACTTATACACAGGATTCCTTCACACACATGGTTTCCCCTGTGTTGGTTTACAACTACAAAATACGAAAGAATTCAAAATGCTAAGAGACATTGACCTAAAGCACAGCCTTTGTGGTAAAACCCTAGAATCTAGTGAGGAATGCCAAATACCACTATGATGAGAGCTTCCAAAAGACATTAAATCTTAGAAAAAGAACCCAAAAACCAACTAGAATAGGCAGGATGATGATAATAATCACTCTTATTGATATACTAATACACCTATCAAAAATCCCCACTATCAATAAATGTTATTGCAAGTCAAGGATTAGAAGCACTAACAACTGGCTACCTCTATAATTTCAGGCAAAGTAAGCATAGAATTGATTATTTTTTGTTTGTTATGTATGAGAACAAAAACCCTACTCAGGTGCCTGTGTTACAGAATATGAGCATTTTAAACAATTTTTTTGTTTACTGCAAGAAGGCTTATATTTGCAAAGACCTCTTTTTACAGAAGGCAAAATACAGTCCATTTTGCTTCTGTGTGACAGCATTTTGTCTCTCAGATTATGTAAAACTCAGACTTTTAATTTTTTCCCCAAAGGAACCTCTTCTATCTGTTAGCATTCTAGAGAAATTTATTTCCAATTTGTAATTTCTATCAGATAATCAAAATTGGAAGTATTTTCTGTTTTAACCAGAATTTCTCTATTAACCTAAGGTAACAGAAAATGTCATACATATAATAAACACACAGCTATTTTTCTTTTAAAGTATATTTAATAATGCTTACTCATTGGAATAAAATTTATTCAAATTGTTGGTTAGCAGTGGAAGAGCAAGTATGTTTACACATTAGAACTGAAGCTCAAAACACCATAACATGACTACCTGACAGCTATTAAATGCCCTGCAAGAAGTTATTAGAGTTGATTCTCTTTCAGAAGGCCAGTATAACAGTTCCACCCTGAGCATCCTCCCTGTAGTTTTACTTTGTTGTGTCTTTTTTAACATCAACTTTCCCGTCACTCCCACAGGTCGTGTTTTGGTCTCAGGACCTATTATTGGGATATTTCACACAACAACTACATATAAAGAAAATTAAGCCACTGCTAAAACTACAAAGTAATACTAAAGGTTTCAACAGGGGTTAAGCCTACTGTGCTAAAAATAACAAGATGTATACATATTTTACCAAGGATTCTGTGTTCCAAAAGAGCAGATAGAAAACACCACTGCGATGTTTTACAAGGACATTCACAAATACCTTCAAGTACTTCAGCACAAGTTTCGTGCCAGCAAAGATTACAAGCAGTCACTGGGGGAGGGAGAGGGAACCAAGGAGAAAAACCAAAACAAAACCAACCAAAAATCCAAACTCACACTGTCATTGCAAATCAATTTCAACAGATGAAAAGCAGTGTCAGGAAACAGATCTGCTTATAACAGTTTTAATATTTCCACAGTTGCAATCTTTGAAAACTACAGACCACGTATCACAGAAAAATACATACATGGTGAAATGATGGTGAAGAAGAGACACAGAAATTACAGAAAGTACTGTTAGAAAGCATTTTGGAAGTGGAAAATGTCCTTTAACTTCTTTTTGTACTTCTCTTGGGTGCATGAGTAACACAGGGCCTGACAGGTGTCATTCTGTACAAAATATCCTTTTGAAAACTCTTGCTTTCCTATGAGAAACGTGACTGTGAACACTGCTAGCTGCTCCAGCAAATGCCACTTTATTCACTGATCTCTAACATACCATGGACAAGCAGTCCCACTGAGCTGTCACCGAATGCTGTGTGCCTGTGCCAGTCACTGCTTCCAGGAGAGCATCTTCTGAAAGATGAATCCAAATAATTGGTTTAAATAAAGTTATTTTAAAAGTATACTTTTAGAAACTTGCATTCTAAATTAAAATTGAAAACTCAACAGTATTGGCAAATTTCTTTGCAAGAGACTAAAATACTTCCTAGTATACCTTCCAAAAGCACAAGTTCTGGATGATACTACTTCCTGCCGAAGAGAAAACTCATAAGAATAGCATTTGTCAAATCCAGCATTTTCAAAAAAACAAGTGAATTTGCAACAAACAGTTAAGGCAGAATCTGTTTTTTATTACAATGTAATGGGCTCCGTAGGTGGAAGAGTGTGAACTGCAGACATACTAATATATAAACATGTGGCTGCATCAGTACTCCTATGAGCTTGTCAGACATTTCAACACTGTATTTTTAGATTATTCTCTCTGTTACAGTGGCATTTAATTCCATTATGTTCTCATTGTTAAAAAGCTAATCTTCTGCTTCAACTACAGCAGTTCTTTGAAAAAATACATTTTTAGAGACTGTATTTAATTCTCAAATATATTTCCCCAGTCATAGCCATGAGTCAGCTTAGGGTAATATAGAAAAGAGCACCCACATTTCACTTTCTAGGTGCTATGTCACTTCATGCTCCATTTTGACCAACTGTAAAAATCCTTGGATTTGGGACTAGCACACCTGTTGTTATATCTGAGCCTGCTATGTAAAGATTTCATTGTTCTCTGTTCTAATAAAGCCTGGGTTAATGAGGGGAAGAGAAGAAAAACTTGGCTGAATTGATCTACTCTACATCTGCCCTGGCAGTGATGCCAAACACACACCTATGGTATTTCTAGTCTTAAAACTCAAGTGATTCTTTCATCTCAGATTTTTCTCTTCAATCAGGGAAAAAAAAGTTATCACACATCAAACAAATTGCATTATGAGCAACACACATAGGAAGACCTGGTTTTCTACAGATTGGTTCTGTTTTGGTCTATATCTTTTCCCAGTGTAATTGCTCCAGCTCACTGTATCTCCTGTACGATTTCACTCCCCGTGTCCCTGAGCAATAGATCCATTTCCCCACTCACACACATACTTCTCTAACCACAGCTGTCTCTCCCTTCCCTCCCACATCCTCTGGTGCCAAACAACGTCTTGCTGGCTGGACAGTGTGTGCACATTGACCTCCTTCTTATCAGGCAGAACAAGTTTACTGAACACTTCTGATCGTAACATCCTCCACCTCTGGGGCCATGAACACAGCTCAAGACCTTTGAAACAGAAACAGTGTGACATCCACTCCACAATCTGACTAGACATCTAATCTTCCAGCCTGCTGACACACGAAGCTTGTCTTTGAACTTTTAGGTATTAGGAGTTTGCCAAACTCCAAAACTTTACAGACTACATCAGAGGCAGAAAAATTTCACAGAACTACAAAACAAAGGACTCAACTGCAAAAGAGTGAAGGGGAATGTGGGGATGGGAAAGTAAAGATTCTGACCAACCCGTTTTTCTTTTGAGGAGTGAGAATATAGTCAGTACACACTAAGAACTTACATGGGGTCACCAACATTCAAGCTAATTAGAAAAAGAAAAAAAATGCATTCCAAACTGGGTAACACTCCCAAAGAGCACACTTACCCACAAGCACAATACACTACAACTAAACTGGGGCTGGAAGGGGCACTCTTGTTCTCAATGCTAAGAGGAACACTTGGTCTGCCCCCACAGCCGCAGCCAGACTGGCAAGAGGTGAAGCCTACTGAAAAAAAAAAAGAAAATAAGGCAAAAATAGGTAATGGGCTCTCAGCCAGTTTAGATTCCTACAGCATCAGAGCAGTGCCAGCCAGTGCTGCTGCAAGGCAGAGGGCAGGGCGCACCAGGGTGGCGTGAACGAGGAGTAGAACTGGCCCTTCGAGTGTACCCGGCTGCTTTGGCTGCTTATCTGCAGCACAGGACTGCCCTCTCCATCCGGCTGTTAATTATTCATCCAGCAGACATCAGTGCAAGTCTACCTGGCTACACTGCTGCACTCCTTAGGAAATGATATGATCAATCTTTCCATACTAAGCAAAAGAAAGCATCTGAACAGAAAATGTTTAAGATAAGGCAGATACAAAAAAAACATGTTACTTCACGTTTGATGGCAGTTTCGTTAGAGCAAACGTAACCAACGTGTCAACGAAGGCAGATGGGTGCCAGTGCAACATAAAAAAAGCTGTAGGCGTTGCAGACACTACTGAGTGCAAGAGCAGAGGAGCTGACGTGCCTGGCTGTGTGTGGGTGTGATGAAAGGGCTCCGAATTTGCCGCCTGCTCTGTGGCAGATGTCTAGGCCAGCACTCTGCCTGTGACACCGCCTGCTATCAGGAACTAGGGGAGAACAGAGTCCTCCCTGGCTTCATCCAGAAACCCGGGGAGTTCCTGGCCTACAACCAGGCACAAGTGACTGCGCTATTGCCATCAGTGCGCACATCTGTCATCAGATCCGTGTGATTGCAAATCTGCACAGCACTTTCATCCCCAGCCACGTACTCTGGCAGCGACTTTTCAACTGAAATATTTGCTGGGAGGAAGGAAAGAAACGCCCCATTTTACCATCCTTGTAAACCTGCCATTCCCTTACACTGTGGAGAAAAAAAATAGTGTTGAAACACTATTCATCAGTTTCTTAATTTCATTTAAGGTTTGATAGATTACCATCACCATCTCTCTCTCTCCACTGTTTCTCTTTCCTTAACTGAAGAGGCCCAAGTCTATTTAGTACTGGATCCTATTTGTACTGCTGGAAGAGAGAAAAATCAAACTAGAACAAAAAAAATTACCTTCTCATTTTAATGGGACTGCTGAAATTGTGACAACAGAAGGACGTAACCTGCATGTCCATATATAATGAACTTGTAAAGCTGTATAATCACATTTTAAAAAAACTGTATAGAATGCTGCTTCAAAATTGGCTTAAGTTCATTTAAGCCTGTACTGATTGCAGGAAGGGAAGCGCTGGCCCTCCTCTCACTCTTCATAAGGGACCACAGTGAGCTGGAAATACTGAAAACATAGGGGGTTTTTATGCGGTTAGGTTTCAGTTAAATTAGCAAACAAATCCAACCTTTAACCTGGCCACAAGTACAAAAATGACAGTGGAAACACAAAAAAGAAGTGAGGGAAAAAAATTCAACACGATATGCAGATAGGTTCAATCTAAAGTAGGGGCTTCAAAACAACGATCTCTCCAAGCGTTAATACCTCATTTAGAGCCTGTTACTGGTTTTGCCTCTGTTGGAATTAAATTACATTGCACTTAACTGTACCTCATCCAGTATTTTATCATCCAGGCATTCAATACTGCTCAGGCCAGTTTATAGTACCAGTATCAGCGACAGATTTCACCACCTCAGCGTCCACTCCCCCTTCCACACTATTTCCAAACACACAGAATAAAAGAGCCCTCATCACTTGCTTCCAGTGAGGCTGTTACCACCCCTCTGGCACAGGAATACCTGCCCAGTTCTTCTTGGGAGACCACAACTGGCCAGGGCCTTCCAGATGTGTGTCACCAGTGCTGAGCTGAAGGGCATCATCACCTCCCGAGCCTGCCCACAGCACTCACCCTTGGCCAGGAGGCACTCCCCAGGCACAGGGCTTTGCACTTCCCTCTGTGGAGCTTCCTGAGCTTCCTCTCCGCTCACTTCTCCAGTCCATCCAGGTCCCTGCGAGGGGCTGCACAGCTGCCTGGCCCACCAAACACTCCTCCCAGTTCTGTACTGCCTGCGAACTCCTGAGGGTGTGCCCTATCCCATCATCCATCCATGGTCACTTGGTGCACTGTGCTGGAAATCCAGCTTGACCCCTGGGTCACACTGCTAGGGACTGGTTCCCAGCTGGGCTTTCTGCTGCTGATCACAGCTCCTTGAACCTGGTAGCTCATCCAGTTTTCCGTCTATCTCACTGTCCATCTGTCCAGCCTGTACTTCCATCACTTTGTTGATGAGGATGTTACAAGTGACACTGCCACTACCCTAAGGAACTGAAGATAAACAATATCCACTGCTCCCCACTCACTGACTGAGACAGGCTCCTGCAGACCCCTGCCAACATCACCCATGCTGGCCTGCTGCAAGGCCTGACCCACACCTCTCAGCTGGCTCCTCATTCACCCAGAAGGAAGAACTTCAGCAATCTCCATGGCACTCTCAAAGCAAAAATCCCCACAACCATGTCAGCTGTCCCACCCATCTCTGATCAAAACAAAATGTGACAGCACACAAACCTCCAATTTCTCCTATTTGTGCTCAGTCTTTTCCACAACTTATGGAAAACAGTGAAATCCAAATAAAATAATCAACTTATGTTAAGTTTTAGAAAGTTTACACTGGCTACACTTTAATAGCCTGAAACCTCATTTCACCCCATGACAAAGTTACAGATGCTAGAGAGAAAAATCAAGTGACAGTGGAGTAATTATGGATGGATAGATACAGGAAGAGGTGCTTTGCAGTTATATACAGAGCAAGGAGATGAAGAGTTCTGTCACTCCTATCGCAGGTCAGAAGAGAGCTCTGGGCTCCCCTCAAGGGCTCAAGCCCAGCAAGCCTTTCTCACCACACCACTGCTCCTCTGCCCACACTCCCCGGCACCTGAACCCAAAGCCCCACTCCCGCTCTTCCAAATGCTCAGAAGACCCTGGGATCTGTATTTACAGCACACCCACAGCTTATCAAAGTAGCCCGAAGGAGATTTATTTTACCTTCAGTTGGTCCAAGTACACACAGTAAAAAATATCTTCCAGTAAACAATTACTCCTTCTAAAATCAGAGAAACAGTTTGAAATCAAGATTCAAAACTCTGACATTTCTCTTACATAACTGCAAACTTTTAAATTTTGGTAAAAATTCTTTGAAACAGAAGTCCCTTTGTACAAAGCAAAAAAGCCATCTTAGGGTCTTTCATTAACTAAATCACCCTTTACATCAGCACTCAAACAAATGCCTTCTCAAAGATCAGCTCTACCATATGCAAATCTTAGTACTAACAGGTAACTCTAATGAACACCAACATTGCCAAAAAGTACAAAGACAAAAAAGAATACAAAAGAAAATGTAAAATTACACATTTTTATAACCTGCTTAGTAGCATAGAGAGACCTTTTTTAACTGCAATTGCTTCATGTGCTATGGATATATACTGCTTTAATGTGCCTTACAGACCCAGCCAGCTCTGGTTATTGGGATGTAGGAAGGAGCTTCCAGAGAGTGGGAATTCCACCACAGCTGTGTGCTAGACTGTCCTGTGTTCCTCTGGAGCAATGTGGCGGGCATTGATGGCAGCAAAACTCTTGAATTTGTAACATTCTTGTCTCACTAGTGCACCCTCCTTTCATACATTGTTAGTTGGTTATTTTTCCTGTAACCAACTTCTCCTCTGAAATTAAGTCAGCAGAAATGAAAAGATATTTATGAAGGACAAGCAAGCAAGAAAATGACAGAATTTGACTGCGGCAAACAACTATACACACTACAGATGCTTAAGGAGAAAGAAGGAAATTCTTACATCAGCTCTTCCATTCCACCTCTATTCTCCAGGCTCCTAAGACTATTACTGACAGTATTAGAGAGATGTAAATATTATACAACAGCATTTGAAACTTTGAGAAAAACTTGAGTAATGCCATTGCTGCAACGGAACCTCTGGCTAAGGAATGCACAGCTGCTCAGCAGATGTATAATTTCAGCATTTAGCTTCCATTATTTCAAGGGGGATTTTTTCTTTACTCCATGTTTTCAGATTTTCTATTTCCATCTGGTTTTTGACCTCCCTCAGCTTAGTCCACTCTTCTCTGTTTTAGTTCATTACACCAAAATAATTTTCTAAATTAGAAACATCTCTACACTTAAAAACTTGTGAATTTAAAGAGAGGTGGGGGAGTGAAACAGGGCCAGGGGCAGAACAAAAACAGACAGTTCATCAGAGGCTTGGGTTTGAATAAAAACTATCCTGTCTGGGTCGGGTTTGATTTTGCAGTTCCTGGTCTAACCCAAATTGACGAGCTGTATTCCTTCCGTGAAATTTTAAGAGCAGGAAACTGAAGAACATCAGCAATATGGGAATGTTTCTACACTTTGCCAGAGCCCTCTGCCATAAGCTTTTGGGTAAAACAACACTCCAGGTTTTGATTCTTTTTAGGGTTATGATTAATTATAGTTGTAAGTGTAAAAACAATTAACTCACCAAGTACGAAAAGAGCTTTACAAAACATATAAAGATTAGTGCAAACTAGTATGAGTAGTTGTCAAATCAATTCAGTAAAGAATTTATTAATGTAAGAGTAGTAAAATATTAAATGTTTTTATAATTATATATATATATATCGAGATACCATTGTTCAGAAAAATTTCCTTTCCATTTTCAAAATTTCCTTTCTAAGTCAAGTAGAGGACTAGGGCACATAATATTGTCTCTCTTAAGCTTCAGTCCACACTACAAGTTTTAAAGATGAATTATCCCTGGTAGACCCCCTGATTCAAATGTGACAGATAGGCCCTAAAACCAATTTTCATCCAATTTTCCATTTAATTTTAAGCTCAGAATAATAATTTGCCTGGGTGGGGAAGGGCACAATCTTCAGTCCTAATGAATGGCATACACATCAGAATATTCTACAGGAAACTTTCTATAGAATATTTTCCCACACACAAAAAAAAGAGGTAAAATTATTATGAACTAGTAAATATGGAAGATAAAATTATAAAAATACATTTATACATTGAAACAAAACCCCCACATTTTTACTTGGGGGAATTTATTGTTTGCTTTGTCTCTTAAGAGAGGAGACATTCAAACCAAGTTTTTTAAAAAACCCTTTACAGTGAAACTTCCCCTATCTTCTATCATCAGGGACATTTCTGCTTAATACTTGGTACCACTACTGAATTTCTCCTTATGCTAAAATCCCTTCAATAACCTGAACAGAAGGTAGATCCAGTGCCCCAAACAGGCTGCACCTCATTAGCTGGAAGTTCATCCCTGTCCCTGTCCCCGTCCTGTGCTGTAATTAACTCCCAGTTGTCCAAACCTGACCACTGCAAGGCCTGCACAACACGGAGAGGGAAACAGGAGGGTTTCTACAATCTTCTCCAAGGCATTCTGTTAAAGATGATTTTCTCTTCCACAAAGAAGGACATGCAGCCAGGAAGAGCACATTTTACCCAGCTCTGTGGTCTCCTCACTCACATTTCCAGGCACTGAGGTTCACTCTTTTCTTCCAATAAATCCCTCTTGTTTTCATACTACTCCCCAAGTTCTTTCATTCTCAAATAAAGGGACAAGTAGATTATACATTTTTCATATTTTCAGCATCCGTTATTCCTGTTGAACAATTCCACCTGTACCCTTGCAGAAACACATGGCACAGTTCCTCTGCCTGACCACTGCACTGTGAATTTCCAACTGAACACAGGATTGGGAGAAGAATGATTAATTTAGAAAATTTTATCTGAGCTTATTCACCATTTCCATATCCTTGATGCTCTGTCTCTGAGCACACAGTGTGCTCATTTGCACAAATCTCATGAGCAGAGTATTGATTCTCTGCATAAGCAAAATCTCTGATGACTTCAGTCCTCCAAAGTCATTTGAGCTCTATCCACTGATTTCCAGTCAAATTTGGGATCAGGCTCTCACCGAGGAAATATAAAGGCCTACAAATGGTTCTAGGTGGGATTTTTTTTAAAAACAAGAAAAGAAAAGCAAATTTAAATCATTTCAACAGCTGCAGCAGTGAAAAGGAAATCGCTTCCACAAAGCAGATCTGTTTCCTGGTCTGTATCTTGTGAGACTTTGATATTTCTCTAACTTATCTCTGCCACATCTGCTTGTATTTATCAACCAAAGCATGGCAAGAACGACAGTTTTCTCCTTAAGATGGTGAACTGAGGGAACACAGACACAAAGAATTGCTAGATGCTTCCACATTTTAAACTAACAAAGTTGACTAAAACCACAGCGCAAATATTTATGTGATATCAAATTTTTGTAAAAAGTATTGCTGCTGTTATAATATGATGCAAATTAAGCTACAATACTGAAGAGATGAGTTAATAATACTGATTTCCCCCCTTTTTTTAATGCAAAGCAACTCATGACACTCAAATTATATTTAAATGCACTACATTTTCCTCTGTATTTTGGGGAATCCTGTTTTGATTAAAAAATGAGTATGAGAGCATTTAGCTGCACGTTGCAGGTACACATCCTTAACAATTGTTACTATACAGATTTTTGTCTAACCAAAATCTTTTAAAACATTCAAATTTCACACCTTCTTGATACTCAGAGCATGTCCCCCTCCCCTGTGCAGAGTCACCTCACAGGTGACAGGGCGGGGATGGCAGTGACAGCTCCACCAGGGCAATCACTTTCACTGTCACTACAGGTGTCACTGCAGGAACTCCGAGCTGGTGACACACCTGACCTTCACTAAGGCTTTGCTGCAGCTTTTCCTTTCCTCCTGCTCACACAAGCCATGAACATTATCACAATCATGAACCAGAGGATATTTTCCTACCCTATCACTTGTTTTGAATTTTGCTGACCAGGCTGTCATTACACAGAACTAAACCTAACCGTAACGCACAGAATGAAATGGGATGGAACTACAAGACACCCTTTAGAAAAATGGCAAGAAAAACCTCTCTGGATTATAAATCTAAAACTGAATTACTATACTTCTCACAGTGTTTGTGTACCACTGAAACAATGGGGTCATAACCAGAAACCCATGCAAGGGTTTTGCACTACTACAAGATGAATAAAGTTCTTGGTCTTCTCAATATATCAAATATACATCAATCAAAAATGCTTCAGTGTCCAACCTGCTACAATGGATTATAAAATATGTACTGCAGACTAGTGGCATAATTGTTTAGTTTTACTTTGGAGGCAAAAAGACATGAAATACACCTAATATGCTCTGTAAATCTACCCAGCAAAGTCCTGGGAAGCCAATTCTCAACAAAGTCCATCCTGGCACGTTAGCAGCTTGTCCCCTGATTTCCTGGTCAGGGGTGGGCCAGCTATGGGTTTTATCAAGCTAAACCTCTTGTGATTTACACACCCCAAATACAACGTACTGTGCAGATTTTGCTGGACTAAATCCCTCACAAAATAGCTATTCCATGTATCTGCTCAATAAGAGCACTGAGAATGCTGAAATTATGTTTTCTGTACAAAAGAAGAAAAATGAGGTGACTATTTCAACCTTTCACCCAGTTTCAAGAATCACCTAGTGTAGTCTCCATGTAATTTTTAAAGGACACAATGTAGCAGGTCAAGTTTTATATTCACTGACAGTTTGAAGCATTTTAAAGGGAAACTATTTGGTGCCAGAGAGTAGTGAACCCTCAACAGCTTTCACAGCAACCTTTAATGGATTGCAAGAAAACAAGGCAGAAAGAATTCACCTTTCCCTGAAAGCACTAACCATCCTGGAAGGCACAGAAGACACCACTGCAACTGGGCACCATCAGCACGACTGTGGTGGGACAGCTGCAGAGGCTTCTGCAGGTCCTGTCCAAGAAAAGAAAAAGTGGAACCACTGAAGCAGCAGTGAAAGGAAAATCTTCCTGTCAGGCACACTCCGTGCCTGTCTCCAAGTCCTGCATTTTGGGAATATTAGCAAAGGAAACAGGGCTTCAAGTACTCCATCTGTACCCACATATGGCTCTGACGAGATACACTTTTAAATTACTGCGTTCCTCCTGTCATTATTCACAGATGACAGTAAGATAAGGGAAGAAATCCCAGGATCTGAAAATATGCCCTTTTTACTGAGAACCAAAAAATACCTGATGCTTTCCCAGGTATCCAGACAGGACAAATCCTCAACTGATGCTTGAAATAAGCAAGGACAAACAAACATTTGTAACACTTTGTCACACACTGATTGGTCTCTTTCATGCATCTGTGTTCTCCAGCAATTCACTGAAGAAGCTACTGCCGCTCTGTATGTCAGACCTGGTATCCAGAAAAAGCTCATGTATCATCTACATGCTCCACCATATTCAGTATTTTTAATCTGCATAACAATTTTCACTGTGAGGATCTTGCACAGCAAAACCTTAGGATTTGGGGTCCCACACACTGGCTTAGAGAAAGTCTGCTCTAGCTACAAACTGTTTTAGTGAACATGCCTTTAACCAGTGAATTCCAAATAACATGCTATTTCATGCTTGCAGTTTACCAAGAGCTTTCTGCTCTAACTTGAACAAAGGCTCAAGCAGATAACATCCAGAGGTCCCTCTCAAAACTAAATTACTTCACAATTAAGGGAAGAAAATAATTCAGATCCAGCCATGTATACTCTTGCTGGAAGAGATCAGCCAGCAGGACATACTGAGGACTGGCAGCTGAATCTTGCAGGTGCATGAGAAGACTCTTCATCAAATTCCAAATCAGATCTCAAAGCCTACCAGGCTGGACTTGTCTGTATAAATACACATAAAATACACAGCCCCATGCACACACCTCAAAGAATATAAGGTGCATAACCTCAGAAAAAGCTACAAAGGAACAAAAGTACAAGACCAATCGAAAAATACATTTTCAGCAAGAGCTTTAACCAGGCTGCTATAAACGCCACAACATGGAGTATTTCTAGCTGTAGACTGCATAAATTAACTGACTATAAATTGCTCTTATGTTAACTTTTTTATTCCAGGACTAGGTTCTACTACAAATCAAACAAGCCTTTCAATTTGTGAGAGTCTTCCTTATCTACAAAAGCAGCTTCTCTATCCCTGCAAGTAACAGGCCTGAACAATCCCTAGCGTGTTAACTTGATAAAAGAACTCCAAGATAATTACCTGTAAGCAGAGAACAAAATATGTAAATTCGGAGGGCAACCAACTTACACTGGAAAAAGCGTCATACAACCTGACACAAAGTAACAGGCAACTCGTGAAAGGAAATACCACAGCTTACACACATCCCTGCTGCTGAATTCACTGTTAATTTTACCAAAACAACATCAGAGTGTGCTTGACTGAAAAGTGGTAGAAAGCCGTTTGTGCTTTTGACCCCTGTTCAACAGATTTTGTAATCAGCTATGAAAAGCGCGTACATAATCGGTCCTCGACAGCACAATCTTTCACTACTAAGGTACGGGCGATTATCTGGGGTCCTTATTTCTTCAGACTTTTTTTGTTTGACGTCGCTGAACGGCAAAAACCGATTTGGAAAGCCGGCGTCCAGCTTTGTTCAAGGCTCGCACAAAAGAAAGGCGAAGCACCTTATTCCTCGTACCCTTCGCACGACGACGGGCGCTGCCGCTCGCTCCGGCCGGGGCCGCTCGGCACGGGGCCCGGGATTACAACACCGGCAAGGGAGGGCAGGAGGGAGGCAGCGCACGGCCAGCGAGCGCCGCGCCGGCCCTGCCCACGCAGGGACCCGCGGGCCCCGCGCAGCCCCCGCGGCGCCCACCCGGCCCGGCCCGGCGCGGCGCGGCGGCAGCGGCGGGCAGCGCCCCCAGCGCCGCGGCGGGGCAGGGCGGCCGGGCCGGGGGCGCTCCCCGGGCCCCGAGCAGCCAGGCCGGGGCGGGAGGGCCGCCGCCGGCCGCAGCGGAGTCCGCCTTCGACGGCGCTGCCCGGGGCCGGCGCAGACCCCGCCGGACACCGCCCCGGCCGGGCCGCCCGACGGCGGGGAAGGGGCATCGCCGCGGAGGGAGCGGTGCGGGCGCGGCGCTGCCCGGGGCGCCCCGGCTCCCTCAGCCCGGCCGAGGCCTCCGCGGCGCGGGCCGCACTCACCGGCGGTGGGGGCTCCTCATCCTCCGCGCGGGGACGGCAGGCGAAGGGGGAGGGGGCCCGCTCCCCGCCGCGCTCCGCGGGCCGTTCCCGGGGCCCCGACGGCTCCGCTGAGACGGGGGCGAAGGCGGGTGCGTGTCGGGCGGGGGAGGGCGGGACGGCTCGGCGCAGGCTCCGTGTCCCGGCAGGCGCTCCCGGCGCGTCCCCGCGGGGCGGGGCGGGAACGAGCCGGATTCCAATCACTGCAGACGGGCGCGCGCGGCGGGGGCCCGCGGGAGGCGGGAGCGCGCCCGCCGCCCCCGCCCGTCCGTCAGCACGTGCCGTGGGCGGGAGGGCTGGCGGGGCTCCCGGGGAGAAAAGTTGGCCGGGAGGAACCGGCCGGGCCTGCTTTTCCTCCCCGGTAGCCCCTCCGCGGGCGGGAGCGCGGGCCGCAGCCTCGGCCAGCTTGTCGCTGGGCGCCCGGGCCCCGGCGTTCTCCTGTCCCGCCGCCCGGCAGCGCTTTTCCCGTGAAGAAGCTCGTCTGGGAAAGGGCAGAAAGGTGTGAGGGAAAAAAATATTTTTTGAGGGGAAAAAGTGGCCAAGCCGGTGTCATGGAAGCACTGCGGGGCTTGAGGAGGGCAGAGACACGAGAAAAGCAAATCCGTGCGGCTGGATGCGGCTGCAGGGCCGGGAGGCTCCGTGCGGGCGCTGTGGGGTTGGTGCCATGGCAGGACAGGCCGCCGGGACTCACGGGGGCTGCGGTGGAGCAGCACCGGAGACCTCTGAGGGGAGATCGGGGGCTGGGGAGGGCAGCGAGCAGTCAGTGTGGCAGCCGCGTAGGGAACAGTGAGGGACTCGAACGGGCCTTTTGGCTTCGTGGAAAATAGTTCTGAGAAGGCTGACGTTGCAGTGCCGCAGGAGGGATAGAGTTCCATCGCAAAGGACAGCATTGTTTGCTCTTTCCATTTCCTGTATCTAAATAAATATGCCCATGTAGATTGGAATACATTGTAACTTCTGCAATGAGCTGCTCTGCGTGCTGATAAGGATGCTGAAGGCCATGATTTGCATTGTATTTCAAAGCTCCTTATCATTAGGATAAATTGGAAAAGTAATAATTAGTCTGTCTGTCTTCGAGCGAGTCTCCCAGCAGCAGTGCAGAAGGAGCTCCAGTGCCAGTGTTTCGTGCACAGCTCCCACCAGGGCTGCTGCTTTTAATCCTGCACTCGACAGTGTGACAGCAGCTGTGCTGCTGCTGTCCTTTCACCTGTCCCGCCACTGGCATCAAGAACTTTGCACGCAAAGCCAGCTACAGGGGGAAATGAAGTTCACATGGATGGCACAGACCTACTCAGTTTCCCTTTGCTGCACACCAAAACACTCTTTAGGCCTTCAGGACACACCAGTAATTGCTGGTGTGGAGATGCCTGCCCAGATAAACTGTTTCTAGAGAATAACCCGTTGGGAAGCAATCTGGCTTATTGGTGCCAAATAGCCACATGTGCATATATTGCGGGAAACATGGGCTTGCTTATTTGTTGACCTCTCCGCAGTGTAGCTCCATTTTTGCATGCTAATATCAGATAGGACTTGTAAATGTTGTGTACTCCACTCCAGAGTTGTCACCTCTGGATGTAAGATGAGAGCCCTGACTTTGCATTCTGGCTCACATGCGTTTTACCCACAGATGGTTAGACGAGTGTATCACTTCTGTATTATCCTACACAGCAAAACAAAAGAGGAAATATAACTTCAAGCCTATCACCTTCACAGACTCCTTTAAAATGTAGCCAGGTAAAGGCACACCTATTAATTGTATGTGGCCAGATACTGTGGTGATAGGCATTTGAAAATGCAGGTCTTGTCTTACTAGACTTTTAGAAAATTTTTTCCGATCACCATCATCCAGAAAAATCTGTCAGTGTCCAAAACAAAGCCAGCCTGCAAGAAAGACAAAATCACAGCTTCCATGCCAAGCAATACAGAACTCCTATGCTTATGTTTATAATTTCAAAGGAAAATATGAGTCTGCTGTTCTTCCACTCTGTACTATCAAATCATAGCAGCAGAATAGACACTCAATATGGAAGAAGAATGCAACGTGCGTGTGTGTGCTCCCAAGCAGAACTAAAGCTGTTACTGCTAGCATCTCTTCAGTAATAACGTGTGCTAATACACTCCAGTGCCTGGCAGATGTTAGACACTGATGCTGGTCCAGGATACATGAATTTAGCAACAGCTGCTAGCCCTGAAATGTATTTAACCCTTCTTGTGAAATGGATCAGCTCTTGTGATCCAGCTCCTGGTGTGGAAATCTGCACATTGCAGAAATTGCTGTCTCAGCCAGTACTTTGCAAGGCACTGGGGCATTGAAGATAGCCACAAGTGACAGTCCCTGTCAGGTCAGGAACAGTGTTGCTGAGGATGAAGTCTGTATTGCTATGGCAAGTAATGCCCATCTCTGTATTATTGAGTGCAGTTAACTCCTTATATTAATCACAAAATAAAGTCTGCACAAGTAAACTACATTATAATAATGCTAGGGCCGCAGGAGACCAAACTGCATCTTAATCTAAAACGATGAATCATAATGACCTTAGAAAGTATTTAGATTGTGATGGATGTCTGATGAAACATCGCATAGAAACTACTGCTGTCCTTGAAAACAGTGCAGTACTTACATTTCCAATATTCCTACCAGGACAGGCAGAGACCTTTTAAACCAGAGAGGGAACACTTTGGGTGATGGGCTCTCAGAAGGACACAGGCTTCCAGCAAGTTAGTTAGCAGCAGCAATCCTACCTGGTGAGGATTTTAGGAATCTGCAAAAACTCACACACACCAGGTTTAGTAACACAGAGTATTTATTTTGTTAATTGAGCAACACTCAAAAAACACTGAAGTCTGAAAATCTGAAAAGAAATAAGTTCATTTGACATTTGGCCAAGATGAGATGTGGAAGTCTAACGTGAGATATAGAAGAAGCAGTTCAAAACTGTCATGATGAAGAGAACTGTATTTAAAAAAAATATAATGGATACCCTTCCAGCTGCTTTCATTGTTATTTCCTCTCCAGGAATTTCTTATTAGTTCTTGGAACCACTAGGGAACTACAAACTTGAATATCAAAAGAACAAAGGGGTATATATAGGGAGAAGGTCAGCCATGTGATTGGACTTGATCTTTGTAGATCCTTCTTCCCTTCAGTCTCTGGAATTCAGATGTCTTAAATCTGTGGTCCAAATATATTTTTGAGAACTGTTTGCAATTAAATGAGTATTTCTCTGTTACTGTTACAAAAATAAATATTCCATGTTACATATTGCCCTTCAGCCAGGGACACAATTATTTCACTGAGTATGACATGAATTTGGCTTTGTCTCTTTTTCAGAACTATTTTACTTGAAAGCATATTTTTTCGATTATAAATTTATTCAGCTGTTTGTTACTTACAAAAGTCATGGATTTTATTAAGTTTTTTTAAATGTAAGCAAAATTAATTCAATAAGGTAGAGTAAAATCTGTGAAGAAAGGTGTTTTTAAATTTTTTTTGCTAGTGGATCACTGGCAGTAAAGAGGAAAGCTGTGTCCAACCTTGAGTCCGAGCAGCCTGGTGTGGAACTGAGAGAGCACTGTGGCAATAATCCAAGGAGCAGCAGCTCAGTGTGCAGAGCATGGGCACAAGGAAACAGAGGTGTTCCCACAGCTCAAGCCTGGATGTGTTTTGGGGTTACCTGGGCTTCTGCAGGGGATTCTCCCGCAGCCGTGTGCAGGTGGCCGAGGAGGAAGGAGGACACGATGGCTGTGCCTGTCCCCAGCGGCTGCAGCGTGGAGCTGATTCCTGCGGAACTGTGCCTGGGGAACTGACCCCTGCTGTGGCAAAGGGCTGTGCTAATGGCAGCACTGTGCTCTGAGAGAATCTTCCCAGTCAAGAACCAAAGTTCCCGCTGCTTTTTCTGTTTCTTCTTCCTGTGCCTGGTTGAGTTGGATGGTTTTGTTTTTATGGATTCACATTTACAAAACCTTTGTTGCAGTCTTCCCACCAGGTCGCATTAAATCCTGAGATAACTCTCCTTTTAAATACAATGACTTTGTTTCTCCTGAAGCCAGAGCTTTAGAAAGCCAGAAAAAGAAAATATTTGTAGGCTCAGCAGAGGCTTCACCAGGGTGCCTCACTCCCATCAGTTTGTTTGGAGAATTAGTAATATGTTTTCCCCTAGATGCATGCACGTAAAATGCCAAAGTCTTCAATTGGTCAGAGAAGATTAAGTATTTAGACTGTAGTGCCGATTTTAAAATTTATGTGCTGAACTATCTGTCAGTGGTGCCAAATGATCTACAAGAAAGTTTGATTTATACTCAGAGAGAAGCTAAATGTTTGTGTTCCTCCACCTTTTCTTACAAGACGTATTTGTTTCTTTTACAAGTTTGAACAATCCTTAGATCCAAACCCACACTGTATTAACAGTTCCTCTGTTAAGCCTGATGCTCAGGCTTTGTCCTGAAACTGGAGCAATGCTGAAAGGGGAAATGTTTTTAAAACCTGCTGTTACATAGGGAGAATTCTTATCAATACAGAAAGTTTCTGTCTTGGTGTGTATAACAGCTTTGTCCTCAGGAAGCATGCACTCAAGTGGATGTGTTTCTGGCAGCTGTAAGAGTGGGGACTGTAAAGACTTTAAAAGATGGACATTTATGAGACTGCAAATGCTCTGTTCTTCCAAGCTTGTTAAAATGAAACAGATCTGAATCCTATACAAAAGAAATAAACAAAATAATTTCATCACTTCCTTATTTTTTCTCAGTCTAAACATATCCTTAAACATGCATAAAGTTGCTGTTAAATAAGAGCAAGTGCAGCAAAATAGTCTCATTCACTTCTTTTTTATATAGGTCTGCAAAATAATAAAAGGCTATCCTTGTACTTCAGCTAAAATGTCTGGAAATATATAATGAAGTTAAAGGCACAGCAATGAAGTTTTTCTCTCATCTGTTAGGTACTTGAATATTAACTGAAACTGGAACAAGTTAAACTCATACAGCTAAAAGCAAATCCCAAAAAATAGTCTATAACTCCCTTTGCTTCCAATGAGAAATTGGCCTGTGTCTGCAAATCTCATTTGGCAGCTACACCTGATACAGTTTAAACTCTCACTGGCATCAGCAAAAAATTACCTGATTAGGGATGCAGGATTGGATCTAAGATAATAGCATATTAAAAATCCACTATGGATTCAAAAGCTACTAATGGAAATTAAATCCCTGAGAACATAAAACGTTCCAAGCAGTTGAACAGTTTCCATTGTACATGCTCAGAATGCTAAACAATAGCAGCTATTGCATGTGTGACCATCAGGAAACGCAGCTGTGCTTCTCTGTGTTACAATTAATTACTTCCGTTGTATATAAAATTGAAAGTATTGGTACTCTGGGGCGGAAAGAGGATATCCTGATACACTGCTCCTATTTCCTTACCAAGGCCTATTACTGAATGTTTCACCATTAATTCACTTGCAATGAATTACCCTGCAAGGAATAAAGGAAGGGTAGATTGGGTGGTTAATTGTTATGCTAAAAGCTACTTTTTCTTTGGATTTTCACTCTCCTACATTTTTATCTCATTTTACTACTTTTGCATATGCCCTCTGTGATAGTAATTGTTCACTTTTAAGTAGTTGCTCTTCATAATAAAGGTCTAAAATAAATATTTACTTAACTATCTTTTGCCCTAAAGATTGTTCTATTAATATTTTTTAAGTTACAGGCTCAGAGAAAGCACAATCGTTCTCACTGTCCTTTAAAGAAATGAACAGAATCATCTCAGCTGAAGTATTTGTGGGCAGGTTCTCTGAGGCTGGCACACAGAGATGTAATTTATACCTTTCTGTGCCAGTGAATTTACCTAAGCTGGAGGGGAATGAGGATTCTTACCCAGAGTCAGGGAGGAGTAGTAACAGCCCTCTGTTATGCATTCTTTTTTATCTTTTTTTTTTTTTTTCTTTGAGAATTGCATAGGAGCAAGAACTGTTTGAGGTTGTACTAAATAGGCAAATATGGAGCCTAAGGATATGCACTACCCCCCAAATTTAATATCTACTTTTTAATACACTGACTCTTTCTTTTTAGAGAACTACTAAACAGAGAGCAGCTTCTGTGACTGCTGAGGAAGTCAACGAAGTCTCCAACAACCAGCAGCCACGTAAGTCTGTAAAAGGTGGATAATGTGTTGTGAATTTGTCTCTGGGAATCGAATCTCTCAGCATGTGTCTCCTGTCCTGGAAGTCTGACAGTCTGGCACCTTTCAGCACCAGACTTTCCAATCCATTACAGGATATCTAACACAAAGCTGAGTAAGTTACATGTGGAAAACATGGAGTCCTTCAATGTGAGAATAAGTGAGTTTTGCCAATTGAGCTGAAACCTTTGCAAGTTGAATTCAGACTGGTGTCACGATACAGTAACAGCAGAATGGCAGCTCAGAAGAGCTCCCATTCCAGAAACTGCTTTACATAACAAAAATGGCAGAAAATCACCATCCACAAAACAGCCCCGTTGTCCTTTGGGGCACTGGGAAAACAATCTCAAAGGCAAACTGTGCTGTGCCATCATTTTATAACCACACAGCTCAGATTCAGGTATGCTCTGAGGCCACAGCTAGAACCAGAATCCCTGGCTGGATTTCTTGCAAGGACTTTTTGGCCAGAAGTAGATGCTGTGTAGTGAACATGCAGTAAAGCAGAAACTTTCAATTAGTGTCATCTGTATTGTGTATCCACAATAAATCTCAGGAAGTCTGGTGTTTCAGGATGCAGTGAGCTGAATACACTCACATGAGCAGCACAGCCCACTCTGTCACCTTTTACCCCACAGCTTACAGGCCTGTGTAAGGAACAGGAACTCTGGTCAGGCTCCTGCATGTGCATTAATCACAGGGAAATTTACAATATCCTTCGAATCACTACAGGGAAAAAGCTGCAGGAAGAAAATCTGTCAAGGAATGTGCAGAGGACAGCAGAAGAATATTTGGTTGTGATAGAATAATACCTGGTCTTTGCTTATAATGCACAAATAAAAATTTTACTCCTGAAATCCTATTTTTTATATGAAGTCAGATTTTTGGAAAGTGTGCCCTTTTTTCTGCTCCCACATCTCCTATGCTATCAGAATTGTGGAGCTGCTACTTCATAAAGCACAAATACCTAACAGATAACAAAACCCGGGTCTGGAGGTGCACTCAGATTCGTGCATTATTCTTAAGCTATATAGAGTAAATGGACTACAGGACAACAATTTAGGCTCAAATAGTGCAGGTATGAAACACACCCACTTACAGGAAATCAGAATCTGAGTTCTGAGTGTTTTAATCCACATATATATCTCATACCTGCAAATAGGAAGGCTTGCATTAGTCAACATGAAGATTTCTTTAAATGAAACTAAATCCCAATCTCAGCATTCTTGTTCTGTCTACGTATGATTATATCTTAAAATAATTCAAACACTGTAAATATTTCTTTGGTTTTGAAATCATATCTTTAATTAAGGCTATAGATATTTATTAAACCTAAAAATCCAAAACATCCTCTTTAATGCACCATGAGAATGAAACAATCTAGAACAGCAAGTTTTCTGGCTTTAGTGTAGCAAGCAGCATTCATTCCACAAACACTGGAAGAATCATCACCTTCATTCAACTCATGGTTGTATTTTTATCTATATCTTCTAATTAAAAGAAAAATAAATCTCAACTCTTTTTCAGTAACACTGTGCACAGCAAAACTAAGTAGAAGCAGAAGAATTTCTATAACTTCTTTGTCATTAATGAAAATAATCCAATTTCTAAAGCTGTATGATTAGAAAATACTTTGGTTGTAGAGGCAGATTTATTAACGATACTTTATGCATACTAATTTATTATTCCCTAGCAGTTTATAATCTGGAAACTCTTAAAGGAAAAATGTTTTGTTCAAAAGTTTAGCTTTGTTAAAAAACTCCTTCTTGTCTTTATTACGGAGAAAATTCTTGTGACTCAGCCTGACAGTCCTTATTAGTACAACACACATTTGTTACTGTTTTCTTTTGATGTAATCTTCCTAAGAGGAGGAGGAAGTGTATTTTAACAGCCATCCAAGGGCATATTTCATAGGCACACAGCACACAATTTTATGCCTGAATATAGTCTGAATCTCATCCATAACTCTGATTTGCCTGGGAGAACAAAGCATTTCATTGTGTATTCAATAATGGTTTCAGCTATCTTATTCACACATTCCTTCCTTTCTTAATCAGCAGAAACTGGCTGAATTCAAGATGCATGACTGGGGTGGGAGGGGGAAACAATGCCAAAGCCTAGACTTTTGAAATCACCATTTTCTTCAGAGCAATAATCTCTCTTTCAGAATCTCTGTTAAGGATCCCTTCATGCAACACTTGTTGAGCGTCTTGCACCGTGTCCTTTCCCAGTGAACTTTGCTCTGTTCCCTTTTTCCACCCTGTCAGCTGGCACGGTGCTCTGCCTATGCCTCCATTGCTCCCAGGTCCAACCACTGAACTCCCCAGGGATCACAGGGCACGGTTTAGGAAGCCCTGTCTTGTGCAAAGGTCAAAGGTCAGAACAGACAACCTGAAAAACGGCAATTCTGATCTGACAAAATCCTCTGTACATTCTGGGCATTCTTTTCAATTACCTTTCCTTATGGATACTGTAAACAGAAACCAGGGCTGGGAAATAAAATCAAAAGTGCACAAAGTTGTGATTCTTGATGCTGTACTTGGTAATGGCATCTAAATCCAATGGCATCTCATGAAATGGCTGTTTTTGTAAAACACACTGCTATATGAAGTCATCCTTTCATTTTGTACTTACTTCTTGGCACTAGAGCTCAATGAGGGTGTTCAAAACATTTTGTGTATTTTAAATAACTTTTGTTAAGAAATGGAAGAACACCTACCTGAACTTAGGCAGTCAAACCTTGTTTGCAGATGCACGGATGTAACTGAAGACAGAATTTACCCACTCCTTACAAAGTTACTATAAACAGTATTGTTGACACAATAAGATCCAGGACTATACAGGTCCTGCTAAGTTACAACATGTACTGCTAGCAGACTGCATCTTTTAGGCATGCTAATATTTGTTTAAAACAGCGTTATTTGGTCAATAAAATATTCAAGACTGATGTACAATAAAGTTGAAACCAATGCTTTTAATTTTTATTTTCAGGTTTGAAGTAGAGAGTACAAGCTTGTGTATGCTTTTTTACTGATATTACATGGCTGAAAGCTGTCAGCTGTTCACATGGCATATTAATAAATATACCCCAATCATAAAGCTTTAACTGTATTTGCACATTGCTTTTATTACTAGACTGTTTTATTCATGTTGGCACAGATAATCCATGCAAGGTAATTACTCACATCTCATAAACCACCAGACATTCTGTTCTGAAATAACTAGGAACTTAGGAAAAAATAACTATCTAAAAGCAAGGGCACTTGTGGCATCAAGTCAACATTTCAAAATATTATAAAACCTAGACCTCTAATATATGATCACTGCAGGCAATAAATCACTCAGTTTCAAATTCTGATGTTTATAAATACTAAACAAATTAATATCCACTACCAGGAGACGAGTATTGCAAACAAACATTAGTGTGCCCAGCATTAGACACTAATGAATGTGTTCAGTGCTGTGGACATTCACATTATTAAACATAAATACAAGTAATCTTCAGCAAAAAATTTCACCCAAAGTACTGACCACTGAAGGACCAATGGAAAAATAGTTTTCCTTGTTTTGAATTGATTTTAGAATTGTGTAATGTGTGAATCCAATATAGTAAAAAACTAATGAAAAAAAGTCCTAAGACTGCTTTTTTTTTGTCCAGATAATAAAAATAGCCTTCTTTGGAAACATTTAAATTTCCCTGTTCTGCAAAAAGAACATCAAAAGAGAGAAAAACATTAAAAAAGCTTTTGAATCATTTGACTGAAAAATTATTGAACACTTTTTAGTTAGACAAAAGACTGATCTTTTTAATTGATCATTCAGTGGTACAGTATCCTTGTTTTATTGGGTAAAACCTCACATTAATTAGAATGAAAAGAAATATTCAGAAGAACTTTGGACTTATCCCAGGCATCTCTTCCAAGACAGAAAACATCATCAAGTACACATTATTCATCTTGCATATTTTTGTACAACATTATTTTCAGTGATAGTTAAAAGGCTGTATTTTGAATTTTAGATATATATATTATATATATGCATTTTACCCTCTCCATATCACAAAGGTGACACAGCAGAAGAGTATCAACAGTTATGTGGTATTCTACCCCTGTGAAAGTTAAAATGCTACATTATTATTCACAAATTTCTGGTTCAGATATGTGCAAAAATTCTATCTTAATATAGATATCAAGGGTGGGTATGTGGATTCCCTATTTTTGGACCACATTATGAAGCAGCACAAGTCATGACAGGAAATTTTTATTACATGATAATCCTCAGGGTATCTCTGTTCTTCATTCAGAGCTATCGCTGTACCTCATACAGTGATATGTAAACTAGCTTTAATCTCACTTGCTCATGCTCCAGCTGGAGTCAGGGCATGTGCTACAGTGCAGCTTCTCTCTGCCCAAGGACATTTTCAGGGCTCTCTCAAGACAGTACAGCTCCCACTGAGGTCTGTGCTGCTGCACCTCCACTGCTGCTAGCCAGCTCAGCTCTGCTTACACACCCTGCATTCCCTTTGCTGCAGTCCAGACTGCAGATTTACCAGATTGTGTCCTCGTTCACCCCTCCTGTACGTGTTCAAACCATTCCTCTGGGCTCTTGTGAGCTACTTGCACCCCAGTTTCTTACCTGAAGCCCTCTCGCTGGCTGTAGAGAGCAATCCTGGCTGCCCTGCCCCACCCCAGCTCTCTGACATGGTGACACTTCAGCCTTCCTTGGCTATTCCTCCCTCCAGCGCCAGCCTCGGGAAGGGCTCCCTTCTTCACCCAAGCAGAGGCGTGCAGAGCCCCGGCTGCCTCAGGCGCTGTCCCTGCTGTGAGCCCAGCCTGCCCTCCCCACCCCGGGCCACCGCAGCCGCCACTCTGGCCCACCCAGGACCCTGAGGGAGCTCAGCCCCAGCCCTGCTGCCTGCCAGCCGCTTTCCACAGGCTGTTCTCCCTGAGCTGCAGCCCCACACCTCTGCCACATCCTGAAATGATTCCTCCCTCATGCTGCCACTGAACAGGAATCTCACAGGGACACTGAGGGGGAAGGTGGAGGCGAGAACGAGACACACACGTACAAACACACGCAGGTCAGAGGTGAGGGACCTCATGAAGTTCTCCTGAGGCGTCCATCACGAGCCCTTCCCATGGAGCCTGACTCCCTGTCCTGATGTCACAGAGTCCCCGCCAGCGGCCAAGGCTGGCACAAATCTGCTGAAAGAATGTCTTCAGTGCAGTCTCAGTGTAGAGTATGCTGATGTCAACTCTCTCAAATAACAGTTAAGATTAAACAGCATTTTGATGAATGGCACTGAAAAATGAAAAGGAAATGTAGATTTTTTTCTCACTGTTGTGAATAAGTATCTAATGAAATCAAATAGGAGTGGAAAAATATTTGACTTCCATAATTATGACTTATTCCTCTGGACAATATAATGAGCCAGATCTTTGGATTTTGTAATCTGTGGGACTATATTCACACCAGCCCAGCACCGATTGAAAACAGAAAATTTGCTTGCTTACAGAAAAGAAAAAAAAAAGAAAGAAGAAAAAAAGGCCTTGCATATAATGTACTAGTGTTTTAGAATAATTCATGCATACAAAAATCTGACCCTGTAGCAACTCAGATCAGATCAGATCACTGCTAAGATGAGTGAAAACTAAGATACCTACTGAATAAATACAGGTCATCCATGTCAAAACTGCCACAGGCAGTTCAGGTTGTTAATTCTGTCCAAGATGCAGACTGCCTGCAGCTAACTTAACTCTTATATTAGAACTCCAAATTTCATTTATTCCTCCCCCAAGCTTTGGATAATTTTTCATCCCTTAAAAGACACACAAATGAAATGGGCATTACCCATGGGAGGGACAAGACAGACAATGTTATGTAATTTTTTGCTACTCAGAACGCAAGGTAAAATAGGTGCAGATGGCACCAGCATGTGGCCCACAGAAAGCATCCTCAGCCTCTGAAGTACTAATTCAAAACTGTCAGTACTGCAAGCTGTCAACATACACATCTTAATTCTCACTTAAAACAAGTTAATAAAACTCAAATGGTGATCAGACTTTCCATCTTAACTCCATCAGACAGAACTGCTGTCTCCAATATAAAAGTCATTGATATTCAAAAGTTCAAAAGTATTATCAGTACTACAAGTATTGGTTATTTGAAAAAAAGAGTTTTATAAATAACTGTTTGAATAACTTGAAAATTGTTCTCAAACTATTAGGATAGATACCTGTATGGTTATTAGAAGATGACTGTATGGTTATCCTAATTGTTGGAACATAGCTACTGTTTCCAGTGGCAAATACTGCTACAATTCATGATGTGTTGCATTTAAACTAAGGAAAGAAATAAATATTTATAGTGCCTGCTGCCTTATAAATTTTTAATCAACATTCATTCTCTATAGGAAAAACCATGCCTTTTTCCTAATAATGTGGGACAGAGTAGGGAACTTTTGCAAGCTGTTTCCTACAACCTAGCTGTGCTACATGGATGTGCCTCTTCTGTGTTCACCAGCTGAAGGTCCAGATGTAGGTTCCTACCTCCCTCTGATATCAGTGGGAATTAGAAACCAAAGCAAGACTGAATCTCTTTTTTTCCACAGGAGGAAAGGAGAACTGGTTTTGAATTAAAAACTGGCCCTTTCAGCCAGCTCTATTCCATTGAATGTAAAAGCAATTCGGAGAAAGCCAGTTGTCCTTTTCCATTACGATTTGAAAATGAATTATCTGCTGTGCACATAGCAGCCAAGTGCACTAGCAAGGCTGACCCAAGCATTTTATTTTCAAACTGTTATGGATTGTCACCTAGGCTTCCCAGTTACATATGGATTCAAGGCAGACTTGTTATTTGGAAAGAATCTAAAATATCTGATGCTGTGAGGTAGCACCACAACATAATGGAATAGCACTCACTTTTCCTAGAGGAAGCCCTAATCTATTTATTTCCCTTTGATAGCAACGGCCTTTGGTTCTACAGATGACTGTACATATGGCACTTACTCATTCTTGCTGTGAAAGAAAATGACTTAGTACAGAAGTATTTTTCCAGTTGTTTTTAAACACCAGTGTGTGGTCTAAGCAGTAAAACTGCTAAACTGCCGTGGGTAGTTAACTTAAAACTATATTTGCACATTTTATATTAAGGTTTTTAGTTAGTTTCAGTATTTCCCCCTACTGTTGCTCTAATAATGGACTAGTTCATCAGCTCATTTGGTTTTGACTGTTCATTCAGTAGACTTTTGTATGAACTTTGCAAAAAGCATGTTCTGCATTTATGAAAGAGGATAAAGTTAAATTTGAGAAGTACCAAGTTGTAGCTTTTACCAAGAGAAATGCTAGCCATGGTTATCAACTTTATGATTGCCCAGTCAGTCATCTGTTTTACCCCAGCATCACTGACTACCAACTCTCCTTTTAAACATTGATGGCGTGGGCGTGCTTCTTGCACAGTGGCTTGTCCTTCTTGGAGTAGAATGGCTGACCTTCCAAATTCACATGGCACACCTAGAATTAATAATAAATGCAATCAGGAATAATTAAGGAAAAAGAAAAGGGAGAAGGATGTGACTATCAGTTTCAACTGTCTTGCTCTTCTGCCCATGCATTTCTTTGGTAGTCTCTAAGAGTCATGTATTGATTTGCTATTGATTTAAGCCACTGAAAGAAATAAAGTTAGATTCTTAAAAAGACCCCCACTGTGAGAATTGCATATTAACAACGTATAATAAAACTATCACTTCCACAGAAATGGGGTAGTTAAGGCAAACGAGCAAGCCAAAAAGAACATGAAATATTCAGAGAAAGGGTCTTTATAAGCGATTAAGAACTGTTAGCTTGTCAAGGAAACTTGCTTAGTGTTCCTTTCTATATTAGAATTCCCAAAAGACTTCAGTTTTCACGAGACACTTTTTTGCAAAGCTAGTTTAGCTTCAGATATTTATAAACACTTCTATACTTTCAACTATTCTACTTAAATTTTGGACTTAAACAAACATTAGAAATTGTCACTGTCGGTTTGGTGTGGCCAACAGCTATTTTTAGCTAATTAGAGATTTTAGATATTATTACTTTAGGAATAATATGTTGCAGAGCTGCTCAGTGGTTTCAGAACCAGATGAAAGTGCTGTTTATCATTTGGATTTCTCTGCTTTGTGTGCGGAGTGTGGGAACATGGCCACACCAGAGCTACGTGCACACCACAGATTGATGAGTTTGACCAACTTCTGTGCTAATTACTATTCATGCTCTCTGAACAGACTCTTCTTTGCAAGTTTCAACAAGCATTCAGCATGGAAATACAAACTTCACTGCTTTGAAAAGAAGGTTATGGTTCTACTGTTCAGTATGGTGTTAATTTATTTTCATCTTGTTCTATTTTTATTTGGCAAACACTGCAAAGAATAACAGCAATAGTGGTTTGTACTGCTGTATGTACTATCTAAAACTGGATGTTTTATTAGAAAAAACTCATGATGGTCAAATTTCATAATTCTAGTAAAAGTTAAGAAGAAGAAGAAAAATTACTCCCATCCTTCTCCAAATGCAAGTAAAAAATGAAATTTCATCCCTGTGCATCCTTAAGCATATGTTAGTTATTACTGCTTTCAGGTATTCTGATGTCACTACACGATTTAGGAGTATAAAGGAGTGAGATTTGATTTGGTGAAGAACCTACAGCGCAAATGAAGCAGGTGTCATGCCAAGTGTGTCCAAGAGCTTCGATGAATTTATCTCCAGCTTCAACAGGATAATCACAGCCATGACATTTTGTGCTGAACAAAGCAATATAATCTAAAATAAAACAAAAAGCAAACTTAGAACAAACTCTTAACATAATCATATTAAGTCCAAGAGAAATAGAACATTTCTAGACAGTGGATGTTTTGACTGTTTTTGCTCAGTTTCCTACTACATTTACTGAAACACTCCTATTGAAATTTGCTTTTTTTCTTTCATTATTTAAATACAAACTCAGTCCAGAACCCCCCACTACTATGATATTTATCATCACAAATGTAGAAGACATACAAAAACATCCATGGAATTTGAAGTTATGTTTGTCACATTACTTTCAAATTAGCTTTATTATATTGGAATCTATTCATAGGACAAATATGGTTGTACAAAAGAGTCTAATAACAAGGGAATGTTACAAGTTTCCATGCCTGGATTAATGTTCTTTTTGCATAAAGAGACAATATTATGGAAACCCCATGCTGGTTGATGGGGTTTATCAAGTGTGATTTGTAAAGGCTTCACATGGAAAAATATTAGTGGAAATTCCAAAGGTATATGGAATTCATTGGAGTTAATTGATGTTCTGACAAAACCTCCAACTTTTAAGGGTAGGTACCCAGTCAGTCATGCTGTATGGTCTTTGTGCCTCACTAAGAGTTACTCTGACTTGTAAAATTTGAATTGCATAACCACCAGGAAGGAATCTCCAGAGAGAAGTAGGCCAGGAGCTCACTGAATGCACAAGGGTGCACTGAGGGAGCTGCACAGAGGGAACACCACTTAAACCTTAACCTCCTTCCTGACTATATGAGGCAACTCATTTGCATGGCAAGTACCATTTTGGGAAACCATGGCCTTTTGCTTTCTCAGTTGGCAAGAAGCAGTTTGTTTGCTGCAGCAGCCAGGAAGCAAAATCTGCACTACCACCATGTGCTGCACATCTGTGCAGAGCTATCTTTGCATAAGTGTTGGTTGAACAATTCTAGGGTGAGGCAACAGCATCAGAGGTCACAACTCCAGCAACTCAGAGGGATTGTGGGCAGCCCTAGAACACTGATTTTTCATTTCTGGTGAGCAGAATCTACCAAGGAGGGGAGTGGAACAGGGGAAGATGTGTAGGGAAAGAAGTGCAAAGTCTGATAATACATAAGGGAGAGAAGTGAGAGAAGACATTGTGGACAGTAAAGCAAAACCAGCACTCTGCCATTCTCCCATATTGACTGGAGAAAAATACAGAGACACATGAATGTGTGAGAGTGGAAACAAAATCCATACTGGATGGGTAACTGATACCATTTTGTTCACCAGCTGCTCTATTCTTAGGCTGTTTCCATGAACATGAAGCACACGATTGCTGTGCAGAACTGGCCACACTGCCATACCTTTCTCACAGTAAGGTTCCCCGTCCTCCATGTGGAACAGGCTATTCCCAAACGGCTTCTTACAAGCAGCACAGACAAAGCAACTTGTGTGCCAAGTCTGTCTCAGGGCATGCATCACTTCCTGTAAGACAAACAAACAAACAAACAACAATCTCCAGCAGAATAGCCAGCCCTGCAACCTCCTCCTGGAGAACTAACACAAGGCAGAGATGCTCTAAGTTCTTCCCTTCTGTATCAGCCAATTCCCCTCCTCAAAAGAAAGAATTATGACAGAAATTGGGCTCCTTTTGGAAAGAAAGAGGAAAGAGGACTGCAAGCTTTCTAGAACAATGTATTTGCCAAAGTGAAGCAACATGGTTCAGCCAGCAGTTTGTATCAACATGCCCAGCTGCTGTTGCAGGAGAGATTTTGCACAAAGATTCTGATTATTTTTCCTTTGTTTGGACATGGCCAGTATGAACTCTTCAATGCAAGACTGTGATTTGTTAATAAATTTCAAAGAGTAATTTTCTAAGACCAGGAATAAGTGGTGTAAGTCTGTTGTTTCAAAATAATCTAGATTCTGGAGTAATTTCTTCATGCTTCTTACAAAAACAATTCGCAAACTAATGTCAAAATCTTTAAAAAAAAAAAAAAAAGGAAAGGTTCTTTAGGTTCTTTTAACTTATGTGATTAGTAAAAATGAGTCTGCATGTCTGTTCCCAGGCCATGTGTTTATCACAAAAAATACATGAAAAACACACTCCAATTCTGTGCAACTGATGTTCTCCTCAGCTGAGTATATCTAGATTTTATCAGCTTCTTACTTCTGTCCAGTGTGGAGAAATCTCTCTTACGCTTCACTCTTTTGCCCAAAGGCTGCTGTCCTGGGCCCTGGTGCACAGTTCCCTGCTGATTTGCCAATCTTACGTGCAGCCAGGATGATGTTTGTCAGTGTATCTCTCTCCAACAGCCCAGATTTCAAAGGGCCAGCTACATAACTGCTGTAAATTAACTTTGTTAACTTCAGTGAAACAGCATTGATTTATAGCAGCTGAGAATCTACATCCTATTTTATGTTGCTTCCAATCATACACACAGACTCTGATTCACTTTTAAAGATTGTTTTTAATGTCTACTGATTATGACAAAATAGATTGAAGTCCTCTTCCATGCTTTCAATCCAGTGAATAGACAAAATAAGTCTAATTTAGATTTGCCATATATCTCATTAGAGAATCACCATTTGAGGTTCATTAACTTCTGTTACTGTTTGCTAAACAACTATCACTGATAAATAGGTTTGGATCCATTTATGAACCTCAGTGAGGTAAGAAGCAAAAATAGCTTGAGAAATCTTATTAATATAAATAGAGGCAGCTGGCATCTTTGCTATTTTCCTGATGAAAATCCATAATGGGAAACTGATTTGTGCCAGCATTCATTAGGTAGGTTAAGTCAGCACTCTGCTGTAAATTACTCCTTGTGCTGCTTAGCAAACGAGACTTGGTTGGAGCCAGAGCTTCACCATCCATGTCTGATGCTGCCACCCCTAATGGGCAGGTGCAGAGAAGAGCATCTGTAATGCCAACGTTTAGACAGATGTCAAAAGGTGACAGCTGAGAGTGAAAAACCACTGGGGGACTCCTTGCTTCCTCATTTGAAGAATACATATATTTATACATACATTTGAAGAATACATACATTCACTGCAGCTGCATGCGTAAATACACTGCTAAAATTATTGATGGCATTGCAATCTCATCACCATCTAAGGTATGTGGAGAGCAAATTAAATTGTCCATTCACTTGTACATGAGTCTTTAAGACAAAAGTGGCATCTATTTTTGGCTTTGTGGAATTCAGATCTTTGATTTATTCTGTGTTTTCTGAACTATAAGAAGACAGCAGAATTCCTCAACAGCTAACTGCTAACAGTGAGGTGCAGCAAGAGCAATGGGCCTCTTCCCAACACCACTGATTTCTGTACTGAAATAAGTCCTGTATAAGGAATAAAAACCCAGTTCAAGTCTCTTACTGTAAGGCAGAGAGAGATAAAAGTAACATAGTGTGTATCAGATAGCAGAAAACTATCCAGAAAGTGTTAATTATTTTACTCTCAGTGAGATGGGAGCTGGATTACATATTCTGTCTATGAGCTCAGTAAGATACAGAAATATCCATGACTTCAGATGGATAAAAATTAACATAAAATAAAATGTTTCTCATTCTGAAATAATGAACCAGCTGGGAAATAAGTCTTAAAAGGACAAAATAATAAAACATTCACTTTCACTGCTTACACTGTGTCACTTTTCACCACTCCACTAGTGTTTCACTATTTCAGGGATCCCTGCAGCTGCAGGAAGGGTTAATCCTGTTCTCTTACCCCCATAATCTTGGTGTGGCATCTGGCACAGGTGGGTGCAAAGAACTGTTCGTAGCAGCGCTCGCAGTACACGCTGTTCTGCTCCTCCACAAAGCACATGTCAGCCAAGGATGTCTTGCAGTAAGCACAATTGAATTCTTCTGGGTGCCAGGAGCGACCCATGGCTACCAGGAAAGGACCTCTGGAAACAATTGTAATTGTCTTGTTTGTATTGCACAAAAAGGTTGAATGACCCTGTTTGCAAACCCACTTTGTCAGACACCACGTACACATTGTAAGAAGCTACTTGAACCATGACGTACACATTAAAATAACATTCAGAAACCTGAACAGAAGTGGTCTTTTTCAAGACCATTACTGAAAACACACTGGTTAAAACATTTCATTATTGTTTGGTCTCCTACACTGCATTTACAGACAACTGTTGGAAAATTCAATTGTTTTCATATTTGCATAGCTATGAGTGGTCTTTGTAAGCAGATGCAAAGGCAAGTGGCAAAGGCCAAAGGCAACAGAAGATAATGCTAGTATTTGAAAGCATGAAATAACAGGCAAATTTCCATCCTCACACACCCACACCTCACTGAAGCTCCTGAAGTCTCCTGCCTTCTTCCCATCTGAGAGCACTGCATGCAGCAGTTCTAGAAATGTCAGACTATCAGGTGACAACTTGCTGTTTCATTACATGGAAGACACATTAAATTAATTTTGGTGATTGACTCTGGTGATTGTAGTTAGATAATAGTGATTATTACTGGAATATTTCCATTCCAGAATATAGAAAGGGCAATAACCAGCAGTTCCACATCACCAAACTAGCTCCTTTTAGTGGGGAAAACTGTCATTAAACATGGATTGCTTAAAGCTGATAGCAGTGCACAGGCTGACAGTAGGCACTGGTCCAGAGAGTGGACTGGGAGAGAAGGGAGAGGCACGCTATGAATCACTGGTAATAGAGTGTAGGCATTATCTTTCTCCAGACACAAAAGCAACAATTACATTTGGCTGCTGTTCCAAAATGATCCCTCATTCCTTTTCTCCCCACAATCTCCCCTCTGCCCCCAGCCCCCTAACTCTCCCAAGGAAGTTCCTCAGACCTCATCAAAGGGTTACCTTAGGACCAGAAACCTGCTCAAAATCAAGCAGGGATTTGCTGCAGCATCCAAGAGCCAAACAATTAGTATGTATAACTCTGCAGTGATAAAAAGTGAACCACACACCAACAAAATGAGCTCTGGAAATGTTAAATTAATGAAGCAGACAACAGACATCCCTGCTGGGTAATTTAACAGAGTCTTAGGCTCTGGAACTGTGTATTAATGTACAATAAGCAGTCTCTGATACTTTTTTTCCTGCTTCGTTCCTCTTCAAAGGCCCGTGACCTTACCGAATGATGCTGTTACAGTGGCCGCAGAGAGGAGTGCGGCTGCTGGCTGGAAAGCGCTCCGCCCTCTGAACCGTTCCCCGGGCCAGGGCAGGGGGCTGGGAAGAAGGTGGGACTGGAGACGGGTAAGCAGGAATTGTGGTAGGAGATGGCACTGGGGCACCCCGTGGAAGGATGTGCTTTGTGACAGTGGTGGTGGATTTTCCAGGTGCAAACTTCTGGGAAAAGGAGTCATCTGTTACCCAGGGAGGGCGACTCGCAGGCTCCGTGTTGGCAGGCGCGTAGGAATGAACTGGTGCTGGCGCTGTTTTAAGTACCCAAAAAAGAAACCAAGAAGGATTTTAAAGTCTTTTTCTTCTACTGTCAATACAGCAACACTTACCAAAGGGTAATCCACGACACACATACAATAAAAGCTTCAGGTGATAGTTAATGATGGCCTGTCCCATGGTTGCTCATTTATTCTGGGCTGAAGCCAAGGCTATCAGCACAATCAGTGACTTTATACATAAGCATTACAGAAATCATTGCCTCCTGGCTTTCACAGATTTCATGGAGACCATTGTCAAGATCATCTCTTCATTTTCCAGTAGGAATGGATATGACAATTCTGTGATAATTTCAAAGACTGCCATATACTCTGTTTAAGACAAGTTAAAAATAGAAAAGCCAGATAATATAGTAAAGTTTTAGATAGTATTCCTCAGAATTTCAGTAAGTTATGCTTAACTTTTGATCTCACTATATTAATTAAAACACAACATGTTCTACAGATATCACTGTTACCTATCATTTGGAGGTTTATTCCTAGGTTTTTGAAGAAAAACAGGCTCCCACAGGGAACACAAGAGATAGACACTGGAAGCAATACTGAGGGAGACAATTCAGCTCACATGACCAGTGAGATAAAGCCAACAGCCCTTAGAGGAAGGCCAGGCTTGCAGTTATGACTGATCTCAGTTCAGTTCTTGGCTCTGCCACAAATTTCCTGTATAACTTTGGGCAAACCAAAGTGTGTCTGCGCCTCAGTTCCTGTGTGCAGACCTTTTCTCTTCCACCCTTTGAGTAGCACATAGAACCTTCAGTGCAGTCTGCCTCTGTTTGTGTGCACCGGGCTCTAATCTTGGGTGGAGCTTTATCACGTTAAAATAAGCAGGAGCCAGGGGCTGCACATACTGACAGGTTTTCCCATTGCCCTGCTCTCTTCAGAACATCAGATCTGGCATTATGCAGGACTGTAGTTACTGCCCAAGAAACAGCCTCACTTTGCCAAGTACAGGGGCAGTAAAAGCAGTTTCCCTTTGCAAGGAAAACAAAGCAAATGATTGAAAAGAAGCTTGGAGAGCTGAAGTGTTTTGCTCGAATGGGAGAGCACAGGTTTGGGAACAGAAGCCAGTTCTCCAGCAGTCTGGGCAAACATTCCACACAGTAGATCCCAGCACCAAGAAAATCGACCAAATACAACATGTACAGGTTTAAGGGGCTTGCAGGAGGTATTTCAGCCAAGAGGGTTCTGAGAATAACATGGATTTTTCTGAATAATTAAGTGCTGAGAAGATTATGTTCTACTTAACAGCCCTCCCCCAGCCCACACCCTGCCACATAATAACTTACACTGATTATTGGCAATTTGCAAGTGCTTAAATTGCATATATATCAACGCACTGTGATCACCCTTGTGATCTTTTTATTGAGGTCAGAATTAAATCTAGTGCATTTTCTTGATAAAAATTTCTTTTTTATACAGCATCAGCAATGTTTCTGCTTCATAAAACTGTATCCCACCTTAGCTTGAGGCAGCTTCTTATTTTTTTTTTAACTTGGAAAGGTAAACAGTATTAAAGATTTCAGACAGAGTTTATATGCAATCTCTTTAGATCCTGAGGCTCTTGCTATTTATGTATCATGGTATTGAGATAGGCAAAATTAGAAGTTAATATTTCATCTCTAATTGGTGAGTTCAAAAGGCTCCCACCTATGAGGCTAATTAAACAAGGTGACTTCAGCTCACTTCACTATATTCTCTCTACCTTCTATTTCTTTTAAGTCTTTCTTTTCTATTTGCTGCAGTAAAATAAAGAAAGATAAAAAGGGAAAGTAAAATAAAACAACATAATAGGAGTTTTTTTCCAGTTACTAAAAGAAAGTAACAGAGAAATTATTGCAAAATGACAGATGCTGGGTGTTTGCATCTGCTGAGTTCTCTTTTCAGCTGTATAATTTATTTTTACAGGCTTGATTTATTACAATACATTTTCCTCCTGTGCACAAGGTGCAATTACTATTGCTTCAAAATAGTATCACTGCAATATACTAGAAAGACTTCACTAACTTTGAGATTTTAGCATTTGTTATTAAAAGGGAATTATGTTATTTGCTTAAAACTACATCCCTAAGCTTATATGAACAGTTCTTTGGGCTTAGTAGCTACTACCATACACATTCACCATGAATCTTTATGTATTCCAAAGTCTTCCAACACTAATCAGAGAAAAAGGGGGCTGTTTGCTGCTAGGAAAGTACTAAGACTCAGTATATCAGAGAATATATTCTCAAAATACCAGTATTCTATGAGTTGATCAATAAAAAATGAATACTTGAAATAATTCAGCAATTTAGCCTCTCTCACCGTGTTTCTCTCAGCCCTCACATTCTCTTAGAACAGGCAGGAATGAATGGGATTATTGTTGTCCTGAGAGCATGGCAGGAGAAGAGGTCTCTCTTAACAGGGGTAGGACAAGCCAATTCCTTGCTTCTGGGGAAGTTGGAATTCTCCCCCTCAGCTCTGCTCTTCATTTATGGTCTGTGGCTATTTTCTCTCCAGACAAAAAGGCACATTACCAAGACTCACTTAGTAAAGCAAAGATTTATAGAGTCTTCAATGCTTTTGTCACACGCTGACTTGCACTGTGAGAACATTTTTTTCTTTTTTCCCCCCCTTTGTTAGTAGATGACGTTAGTGTTACTCTTTATTATTTTCAGTAACAAATTAAGTTAAATTAATAACCACAATTGATATGGCTTGTTCTACACGCAGTGGCCACGTCCTTGAAGCCCAAAGTTTTCCCATATCCTATTATAATACAGAAGAGAAGACAGACAAAGCAGATGATGTTTTACGGGGAGACACTATTCCTATTTAGGGGAACTAAAAATGAAATAATGGTGTGGAAGCTGCTGTTTAGTACTGGAGGTGCTTAGGATCCAGTGTAAGGTCATTAAGAACTGTGGGAATCTCTCTACCGATTCCTTGCAGCGCAGATCCGGCCTTTCCGCTTGAGCAGTTCTGCATGCACAAGCAGGCCCAGCTGGACCCGGGGGTTTAAAGGAAAGATCTGCTTTCCTTCATTTAGGTGTCCTGTTACTGCACGGGACACAACTGGAGCTGCAGTTGCCTGGGCCATGTGGAAGGATATCCTGGTCTGGGAAAGCCTGCGGGAAAGGAATACCCAGGTGTGCTCTGCCATCTAGTGGGCCTTCAGAGGAGAAGTCTGTGCTCCTTTAAAAATGGGTTATGAAATTTAGGGAAAAGATTTCAGAGTTCACAGCTTTCTCTGCTGGAAAAAACGAAAGATCTTTAGCGGCAGAAGATTTCCCCCCTGAGTTAGGTTAGGGAAATGTAGACTGCCTGAAAAATCCCATCTGAACCAGATACTAAACAATGCAATTTCATTTTGAGACTTGTTTCTGTTTATTTGGGTTTTTTTTTCAAAGTGATAGATTAAAATAGCTTTATAAATCCTCTCAGTGACTGATTCAGATGTCTCTAAATTGGATATATGAGCCTGTTGACTGGTGTTTTAATCTGGAAGTTGCTGCCCAACATTTCCAAGGGAGGCCAGTCTTTGACAGAGTTGGATAAGGAAGTTTTCTAACTGTCCTGGTGGTTTGTTTCTAAGTACTATTGATTTTCCCATCTGTGACAGGAAATGCCATTTCCTCAATTTCTTCCCAAATGGAAATTTCCCATTTGCTCTGCAACTGTCTCCGAGGCCACCTCATGTTCCAAAACCAGTCTGAAGTGCTACTACATCAAATAAAAAACACTTCACAAAGGTACCAAAACAAGAAGCAAACATCTTCACTAAAATCTCTGCCTAGGACCTCTCTTGTACCTGAGTCACTTTAGAGTCCAATTCTGAAAGTATTTTAGAATCCCTTATTGTATATTTCAAACCCCCAAACAGTACAGGAGGACTTTTTCTTTCTTTGCCAACTATTTAAGCCTTTTTTGAGAGGCAATGAAGCCCAAGAGCAGCAGCATAAGGAGTTGCAAAGGAACACCAGCAATGTAAGAAGTGCAAAGAAGATGCCCAGCCTAGGAGAAAACAAAAGCCTTTCCTCTTATTCCAAGTAGAGTTCAACAACCAGCTTTGACTTTACCAGATCCAGCCAGTAACTGGAAATAGCTGCAGATGTATTTCTGTGGCAGGTTTGTATATTGAACTGGAATTTGTTCTTCCCCAAAGGAGCACAGGGCTTAACATCAGTCAATGTATTTAGGAGATATTTTGACTTGCCACAGTTTGCTCTCTTCTGCATTATAGAAATAAATCTGCTGCCATCATCTTTTCAAGTCAAAAATAACAGCATTTGCCTTGAGTGAGAACACGGTATACACTGGTGCACTGAACCAAAAGCAAATGAGGAGCTGAGGGTTTATTTACTTTGAGACCCTTAAATAGCTCATGAGAGCTCTGACTTGATTTTTTCTACCTTTACGTCTCAAATATAAAGATCAATTGATTTGTCTGTCTGCTTTATGTCTGAAATTCTCACATTTGTTTAATTTCATAGATCCAGAAACAGAACATTACAGAAGACAGAATAAACCCTGTCTGTTAGAATTCTTGGCCCTTTCATATTTATTTGACTGTAAAGATATAAATCAACTTTTTAATTCTCTTGCTAAGATCAGAAAACCCTTAATTTGAAACAGAACTGCCTTTAGACTTATATTGATGCCTCGTTTAATTCATTCAGTTTGATTGTTCGCATTTTGGTCATCAATGGTTTTAGAAGCTCAGTCCATTTGTAATACATTAATACCAAGGGAATTTAAATAATATCAAGGAGCTTATTTTCCAAATGAATGAATAACCAAATATATTCCTTAAGTTACTAGATCTCTGGGAAATGGAATGGCATTATGAGGTGCTTTCATACTTCATTCTTTATTTCAAATATAAGCCTAAGTTTGAGAAATTCAACATATGGTCTTCCTATTTTGCAAATATATCCTCCTCAAGCAAACTCCAGTTATTTTATCTCCTTCCTGAACTGTACATTCTTTAGCCAGTTTATCCATTCTGTACTGTCACTGGGCTCCTAATTGGATACATTGAGTTATTTTTCAAATGTATTTCTTCTGAAAAATCAGGCTACACATTTTTTATTAGACTTTTCCCTTGCTTTTATTTTCCCCTCTGTTTGTTCCACATTTTAACCCTGAAGCAGAATACAAATACAACATAATCCTCACTCTTCAGATAATCTGAGGCAAAACTAGCAACACTTAGTCCCACATGTATAAATCCTTTCTGATATGTCAGTGTACAAAACGTGTGCTTTCCACAATTCATTTTTGCAAAAGAAATGCGTGAGCATTTTTTTCTGAATCTCTTCAGAACTCTGAAGCTCCTTACCTGGCTGGTAGACAGAGGGCTTTATGCTGGCAGTAGTAACAACTCTCATTTTTGAAGCAGCAGAAGGAGCAGGACTTTCACTGTAGCTTCCAGAAATTGGCATTGGTGTATATGACTGGGTTGTGTTTCTAAAAGCAAAATGTAGGTGTGAAACACTTTATAAACAGCAAAAGGTCCTGATCATGAAGTCACAGATCTGGCAGCGTCCAGAGAACCCCAAGAGGAAATGTCTGTGAGAACTACAGAGAGAATGCTGGGACATTCATTGGTCCTTGTCATTGCTAAGGAAGGATTGGACAATTCTTTGGAAAGAAAAATTAGTCAAATAAGGATTTTAGGTAATGGCAAGTTTGCTGTTGTTGTCACAGAAAATAGCTTGCTGAGGAAATATGACAAATTTGAAACCCTCAGTTTAACAAGGGATCAGACTTCACAAAGCTGCATACAAAGTTTATGTTTTCTGTTCCTTTGTAAACAAAAAGGCCTGGTCTTGTCTAAGATAAATCAATAGGGGATATCTGGACTTAAAAATGTACTTGCTCAGCACAATTACTATTATTACAAATGCTAATTAGTATTTATATACTGTTATAACTATTTTCAAAAATATTAAAGTGACCTTTAAATTTTTTTCTGAAACTCTTTTCCCTATTTAGACTGACGCCAAAGTTTACATTAATTTTCCTAATGTTCAGATTCATCCTTCAGAAAAATATATGCAATATTATGATGCAGTTTCTTGCGGTCCTAGAATAAAATAATTTGCTCAGGATTCCAAACATCAGCAAGAAACAGTTTTTCTCTCTTTTATGGCTTAGATGGTGATTCTCAGTTTGATTACAGTAACAGATTAAAAAATGTGCCTCCTCTATCTGCCAGTTACTTGGATGATTCTGTTTGCAGTGCCTGTGCTTCACAGACTGCTGAAGGAGCATTCCAGTCACAGCAAGCAAGAGAGAATAAAGAAGTACAAGGACGGGAAGCCACAGATAACGAGATATGTGCAGTAGGAAAAACCTCTTCAACCACAGAACATCCTTCTTACTCAACCTGAAAAGATAATTCTGCTTTTTTTTTTCCCCTTCAGTGTCACTCTCCCTATGAACTAGATCCCTACCTATTTGTGCTGACAATTAAGGAGTTATTTCCACTGTGGGTTTGTCTATAGGAAAATATTTGTCAGCATATGGAAAGAAGCATCCAGCTTTCTGAGACTGTTGGTCCACCTTGACTTTACTTTCTTTAACAGTGGAAAGAGATGCCATCTGGAGAAATCACGTTCTAATCTTACATGGCAAACCCAGCAGATTTCTTCCAGTACAGGTAAGAAACATTCTGAGAAATGGAAACTTTCAATTTTTAATTTTGAGCAAAATAAGCCTGTCCTCAAGGCAGCTTTTTTCTGCTCTGACAGTGTTTCTGCTATAGATCTGGTTTCCATAGCATTGCTGCCTCAGGCTAATTTATTTTGTCTATTTAGCAAGACCTAGGAACTTAGCTATTGCTACAGTGGCTACAGCTAATTATTTCTGTACCCAGTCTAGGGCTTAGGCCTGGATTTGGGTCCACTATACCATGAGTGAACACGACTCTCCAAGGTAAACTATTTTATTTGGTTTGTATCCACTGTAAATTCTGTTGTGAACTGTGCTGTGATTTTGTGACTGCCAAAGCTGTTCTAGGCACTGTAAAACCTTCTGTTTTCCATTCCTGCTGTCTGTTTCCTGATGATAGCTCCTGTGTGGTGCCTAAAGTGGCACTGTGCTCCTGCCACAGCACAGGGACACGGACATTGTGGGCACACTGGCTTCACCCACAGCTTCCAAAATGCCATCAGCTAAACACACCACCTAAAGACTTGTCCTTCGTTTAAAATCTGCTACTCAGGGTAAACCAGACAGCTCAGTGCCCAATAGCTACAACGTGGGTTAAAAGATTTGAAAACGACGTGCCGCACAGCCTCAATCTGAAAAAGTCATCAGGAAACTCTGCTCCCAGGTGCACAGGTCCAGTGGTTACAAAGACTCTTCTGAATCTCTCTTAATGCACAAAATAAATAAAGAAGTTCTGAACCAGATTAGTAATACTTATACTGTCATGAAGAAAAATGGTTATTCAAAAATCAAGTATTTATCAAATGTAACAGCATGGTAAAACCACACCCCAGGTTTCCTTCTGTTCAGGGAAATGAAGCTGAAAAAAACCCCAAACAACACCCATCCACCCCCATTCACAATATCAAAATCATAGAAAATTAAAAGAAGTACTGAACCCTTTTAACCCTTTTCCATGTGTATGATGCATATTAAATACAGTAAGGAAGGCAAGACGGCTTGTCAAAGAAAAATAAAGTGTTACATTACATCATTAAGGGTTTAGTGAAATAAAAGATTTATCAGAATTTCTACTGAAGAAAAGAAAATGGCATGTGATTAAAAGACAACAACAACAACAACAACAAAAAAAAAAAAAAAAAAAAAAAAAAAAACACCAAAAAAACAAAAAAAAAAAAAAACCAAGAAAGAAAGAAGGAAATTAAGAAAGAATAAAAAGATGTTGTAAGGACCAAAGATGCTTTAATGGATCAAGAAGCGCTGGCATCTCAAAAAGCAGTGAAAGCAACCTTATTGAATTTATCTGTAGCAGTCAATGGCATGTGACAGGCAGCAAATTAAATACCGGCTCTGAAAACTATTAGTTGTCAGAAAAAGAGAGAGTAAATATTTCTAAGCAGATCATTTTTACGTTAACGCTTCACTAGATGGCTACTAGTAGCAATAAACTGGTTTGTTAAGTGTTTTTAAGGTAGAATAGCTGCACAAAACACTTTTATACCTCTGCTTTGACTGGTAGCTGATGGAGGTGGAAGAATGCCGGTTGAAACTAAAATGAGACAAAAGTGGTATTTGAAAAAAATTATACATGAACAGTTGGGATAGCTTGCCCTACCATGAATTTCCTACAAGAAGTGCTCTTAAATGCTAAAGTAAACAACATGTGCATATTTTTAATCATATGAGTCTTACATTACATTTTGTTTTCTTATTTAAGCTAGAAATCACAGTGAAACATGAAGAGCAGTAAGGTAAGTCAGTGAGCTGAGTATATTGTTCCCGAAGTCACAGTCATCTGATTTTGTCACTTGATTGTGGAACTCTAACTATTTTTTACTAGAACAAGAAAATAAACATGAGGGATTTTTCTCAGTGTCATAAGTTTACATTGCATCAAATCTGAAAAGCAAACATTGAATGAACCAAAGGCCAAAGGTGAGGGAAGTGCCTCAGCTTATGAGGCAGCTCAGACAACTCCATGGAAAGGACAGGCCGGTGGAGTTGAAGCAAAAACATCAACCCACCACGTTCAACTTTTGCTTTGCAGAACCTTTCTACTGCTACAGTCTTAGGTAAACAGGTAGATTTTTTTTCTTGGGGAAACTGTGTATTTCAGAACATAAATGAGTCATTTATGCAAATGCAGGAAGTGCTTGAAAGCCTGCACAATGTGTGATCTGAGAAAGAGGATTCAGAATGAACAGACTGCTGTCTGCAGGGCAGTGCAGGGCTCATGGCATCAATCCCACCCCACAGGGACACAGCTCAGTTCCCAGAATCACCAGGAGCCTGCCTTATGCCAGGTATTTTCCTAACTTCTGGAGAGGAGTTTTTCTTCCCTTTACCACAGACACAGCGCGTGGATTATAATCTCCAGATCAGAAGCTATTCTTGACTTTTAGAACCATAATTGTACCTCTTTCCATTATTTCTCCTGGTTTTGTATTCCCAGAGTGCTTTTGCATGGGGTGCTCTGCTTTAACCCTCTGGATGGAATAACCCACCCCTAAAGAGCTTCAAGCTTATCCAGAACTCTCCTGCTGGGCTTGCTTCTTTTAAGTAAGATTGTAAGTGGAACAGGTAACAGTAAGTCAAATTTCACTGCAGATGTAAGAGTAACACAATCTGTTAAAGATTAGTGATTTACTTCAAACACTCCTCTGCAGGAACATGACAAAGATTTTACTCATGTTAAGTGTTATGCATATGCTCACAAAAGCTAAGTCACTATAGAACTGGATCTACAAAAGTTTAAAATCAGATTTAAATAATTAAGGATATTCATCAAGAAATCCTCCTGCATTTTCTTGGTGGATCTTTTTTAAAGCATCTAAAAGGGAAAAAAACCCTAAACACTGGAATAATGGTGATAAAATCTCAGTCTCATCTACCTGAGAATATCCCCATCCTGTAAAACAGTGTTGTAATTAAGGTCATCCATATTTTATTTTGAAATAAAATTATATTAAATGCTCGATACTCCTCTGGTGTATGTTATGCTGAAACTGGATTTTTAAGTCTGTATTTTGGCATGCTAAAGGATTGCTTGACTCCTAAATGAAAACTACCTGATGCTCAAAAATTTGAGTTATAAATCAATTTAGAAGCCACTTTTAGTCCCTTACATTTGAATACACTAGCTATAATACACAACATTTCTTACAACAAACATGGAAGAAATGCACCAAGATAAAGAACCCGTTCCAGCTGCAAGACAGCCATCCAAAACCAACCAACCAACCAGAGTTTGCTTCTTGTACTTGATTATCAGGGAACCACATTTTTACAGGTCCCACAAGTCTCTGATTTGCCCTGTTGTCCCAAGACTTGCACAAGCCAAGACAGTAACATCTGCCTGTTGGTGACAGGGAAGCAGAGGACAGCATCACACTTGTGACATCCATTGACAAAGCAGCAGTCTGTAAAGTTGGTACGCTGCAGATCTTTAATATGGGACCAAAATAATTGCCAGGCGCCAGCAAGAGGTTTTAGGAGTGTGATGAAAACATTTCTTTTTGAAATGGACAGCTGTATTTATAGATTCACAGGATCTTTGAGGCCTCAGAAGAATCTGATCTAACCTGCTGAAAGCAAGGCCAGCACTGAGGTCAGACCAGGTTGCTCCGTGTTTTAGACAGTGTTGTCTTAAAACCTTCAAGAGGAGACACAGCCTCCCCAGACAAGTCACTTCTGTTGAATGGGGCAGGAAAAGCAGCAGTGGTCCATGCCAATTTACTAATTTACTTTCAATTCAAATGTCTCAATATCTCAATGTCATCTTTTTATCCTCATTAAAATTTTGTTTCACACTAATAAGTCCATATTGGTACATAACTACAAATGAATTCATATGGTTTCAGGGCCTCACACTGCTTCTCATCTCCTCTAAAAGGATATGAAATTTAAGGGAAATGAAAAAGATCTCAATCAAAAAATAGTATTACATTAGCTCCAAAAAGACATGCAAGTAGTGTCAGCAAGTACTGGTTAGCTTTATACTAATTTATTAGCTGTTTATGTGTAAATTATGCATAATTGTTGCTTAACTTGTCCCTGCCCATGGATCTAGATAATCTTTAAGATCCCTCCCAATCCATGTTCAATCCATTCTATGATCCCATGATTTCCATGGCAGGAATGAAAACAAGTTCTTAAGAAAGATTTAGATGGGTTCTAAGGTGAAACATGAATAGATGTGCTCTGTCTGGCCTGAGTAATCTCCAAAGCTTCCATTTAATTTCATTTTCCGATTGATGGAGATATTTCAATCTTCAGCTGTGAGAAACCCTAAAACTGAGTCTTTTCTGTAGCTCAGGAGAAATAATATGTTTTGCATGCCAGTGTTTCATCAAACTCAAATATGCAGTTATTATTGCTAAGAAAGCAAGGAACCTTACATGAGTACAAGGGGCTTCCTGAAACTAAAGTTACAAGTGGTGTACTTCCACTCATCAGCAGTTAATTTTATTTCTTATATTCTATCAGCTCCATGCTGGGATTGCTTCCCCTGTGTAATTCCCATGGCTGTAAACAGACACGTTCACATCCTAAAGCTGAAAACTCTTCCGATGTTTTGTTCTGTTGCTGTTTCTGTTTGTTTCAGTGCTGTTTCTGCATTGGTTTCAGTGGTGTAAAGCCAACCAAACTGCTATGAATTACTACCTGTGCCAAGCACTTAACTGTTCTGTGATTCTCTTGAGAAAGGCCATTACACTTCTTGGTGTGAAGCCTTCAAACCTGTGCCCTTTTTCCATTTCAAACATCACCTTTGGGTGATTCCTAACTATTTTTTACATAAAGGTAAGACACACATGGGTAATTACAATCTCAAGTGTATTGCTGATTTCGGTTTTCACTATTTCTGAAGACTGTGTTCAAATGAGTCTTAAAATCTACTGCTTTTTCCTCTGTTAGTTGTCAAAGTGTTATGAAAGCAGTGAAAAGGCTGGGGAGTGAGGCAGTACAGCAGCATTCTCTCTTTCTAGTGATGAAAGATTCCTGTCATCCTGCGTTTTCACCAAGGAAAAAAAGGGTCCATGATTCTCACCCAGTGTCTCTAGACAAATATTTTCATTTCAGGATGGCAAAAGCAGCACAAACCAACCCAGTGAAACACCTCTGTTCCAAGAGGACCTTGTGGTCACATATCCTACATCTAAAATGTGGCTGTTTCCTAGCTGGGTTGTGGAAGATAAGGAAGGGGCTGTCCCTTTAAAGACATCGAGCTTTTCCTCTGCCAAGTCAATCCCTTCAGAGACTGAAAACCTCATATCAGAGAGCATTACACAAAACCAAAACAAATCAGGTTAAAAGAAGAGAGCTTTACAGAAATACCTAGACTGAGATGAGATAGCAGATGAAATGGTGGAAGCTGCTAATGACACGTTCTTGGGCTGCGAAAGAGAGCTGGGGGCTGCAAGAACTCTGCAGAAGACACATAAGGCATGAAAGCATGAACACAATGATTGAACAGGAACACAGATCATGGCATCAGAACCGAGCTCTGACAGGATTCAGATACCCAGGCTGCTGCATGGGTACAGGAACAGGCTTTCTGTAGCACACGTGTGCAGACTTACAGAATAGCACAACCAAGCACATTCCTACAGAACACAAGGCAAGATGCACACATTATGGAAAAAATTTAAACCAGACTCTATCAGTAACTAAGAAAGACAATATTGCAGGACAGGACTTTTGTCAATGACACATGCTTTTATCTGAGAGATCTGAAGATGTTTGAGTCTAAATACAAGATTAAAAATTTACTATGTAAGCAGTCCCATACAGAAGATTGTCCTATTGAAATCAGAAGTAATTGGAATTATTAGTTTAGTAGAGACTATTTTTTTATTTGAAGCAAATACTAGATAATACATTTTCTTCATGCTGCAGTTTCAACTGAGGGATAAAAGTTACTTCAATGTTATCATTATTTTATGTGGAAGTGCCTCTCAGGCCAGTTCTGAATTAGAGCATAAAACCTTATTCAAATCTCCTTTGCTCTCTGATTGATGGATTTTCAGGCACTGGAATAAAATCAATGCATTCTGGTAGGTCATGGCTAGGTAAGTGAGAAACTAATCAGGTGGTACATATACATAATGCAGGTCAACTGGCAAATATTAATCAAGAAGTAGAGCCAAGAGAACATTTCCAATTCCATTTATACATACCAAAAATATGACACCTCTGAGGTATCAATTCAAGTGGTTTATATTAGTGGAAGTGTGTTTTTTGTTGTATTTTAAAAGCATTTCAAAAGCAAAATAGACATCTTTTCAGAATATTCATGTAGCAAAACCCAAAGATAAAAGAATATTATGTATCAAAAGAACTCACTATCCCCAAAATTGCTGTAATGTGACAGCTGTATAAATACCACACATTTCCTCACAAGCTGTATGACAGGTTTTAAGATACAGCTGTAACTCCCACTGTGCTAGAAGTGTTAGGAATGCATCTCCTTGAAACTTACTTCAGCTCAAAGGCTAACTCTTATTAGGAAAAAAAGATTAGATAAATCTAACAGAAATTCATTGATTTGGCTTACAGAGCAAGTCAATCATCAAGTGTCCACCGTGTTTTACTGATCTCTGCTGTGACACAGGAAGCTCAACCATGTGAGTAAATGACAGCTTCTGATTTCCTATTTCTTGTCCTACTCCAGAAACACTATTAAAAGAATCTTCATTCACTGCAACTATTATGAGGAGTTGTTTTGGTTTCATTATAAGTGGTGTAAAAGCATTTCCAATTTTAAGTCCAGACTTAGTTTCTGAAAATGAAGTTATTTTTAGGGAGGTTTTATTTTGCAAATTCTATGCAAATATGAACAACATACCACAAAAAAAAACCCAACAAACAAAACCAAACCCAAACAAAACCCCCAAAAAACCCCCACAACAAAAAACCCCCAACCTCCCCAAAATCTATAAAAGCATCTAAACCAGGTTGCAGCTTTTCATACAACATTCTTCAGCTGAGAATGTGTATGCAGCATTTGCAAAGGCAGGGGGTCAAAGCAAGGGAGCGTTACCTTTGGAAGGAGGAGGAGAAAGGCTCTTGCCCTACTGAGGAGCTGGCGGGTGCTGTCATCGCGCTGGCGGTGCTTGGAGCAGCGGCAGCAGGCTGAGGTGCTGAAGCGTGTGGTGCAGGAGCAGCAGAACTGGGAGCCACCGGGGCATGCTCAACAGGGGTACTGATTAGAGTTCAATTAAATAAAACAAGAAGCATCTTCAGAAGGCGCACATTTACAGGGAGAGCATAGAACCTACTATGTTTGAACCTGAGGCTGCAAACATAGTAGCACGCTGGGTTACTGAGGGAAAAGCACAATTATGCAAAGAAAAAAAAGACATTTGTTGAGTCTTTTCCATTGTGCAGTTCAGACTGCAATGCAGTGCTGGTCCTGCTTGACTGAAATTTACCCCAGGTGTTAAACAGCACTTCAGGCCTGCTCCCACTGATGCCAGTGGTAGGAAATGAGGCATTCAGGACTGAAATGGCTGTGAAGAGCCTGTCACAGTCTTGTGAGCTCATATAAATTCCATCAAATATATCAAAATGAATGATAATAATCTAGTCTTGTATCCCGTGACCATTTAAGCAACCTGTTGTACTGCTAATGTCTTCCATCACCTCCCTCAGATTTGAGATTTACTCATCTCTTACAGACAAACAGAGCAGAGTTAGCAGGGTTTTGGGTTTTTTTGAATCAGGGTATCATTGTACATAGTTGTCTTGTCCAAGAGCAGTGCCCTAGAAACAGAATTGATATACGTCTGCTTCTGTAGATCTATGCTCTAAATGTATTGTCACATCTCTGTGCTCTTACAAATTACTCCTATCAGGGTGACGGAATTCAGTGATTTTCTTGCTCAAGGTACAAATGCCCCAAATGTTCCTTCCTGAGCACAGCAAGTATCAAATAACAAAAGAAACCTCACAGTTCCCCAGCTGTTTCTTCAGCAAACCTTAGCCCTCCAGCACTCTCTCTCTCTCAGCTTTTATTCCTTAGCAGATTTACCATTCATTGTGCAAATTATCTCATTTTCTTTTGACTCACAGAGTTACTGATTTGATACGTTTTATTCCTCAGGACCTGGAACGAGTGCTTGGTACTTCTGAATTTGTGATACCCCTTGTTTTCCAAGGGACTGTCCCCTTTCCCCTGTCCTTCACCTCTTCTAGAGTTCAATAGTCCACATGATGGTGTCTTAGTTCAGCTGAATATTTTGTTTGATTAGCTGAAAAAGAAGCTGGTTGTTATAGCCACAAACCTGAAAGCTGAATGCAGCCCACAACAAAAGGAAATCAGTATTTTTTCCCTTATGGAGATTCACCTACAATTATGCACATAATAAGTAAATTCCTGAAAATAATCATCCAGTTTGCAATTTTGGCTGTCAAATCCTTACACCAAGTTTTGCAACAGTTTTGCAGAAGTCCTTCCATCCTAATACGCATTTGAGAGCCAGATGACTTCTTCCATGCTGATGCATTTCAGGATGTGAATTCTTGCACTTGACTATCAATTTCACAGCCTGTGTAGCAGAGTAGCTGGGTATTATCCGTCACAGATAATCTGCTACTGAATTTCAGCACTGTGACATTTTCCCTGTGCCACAGTGGGTACCACAATTACACCTCTAAAAGCTGTGAAGCCACAGTTTCCATATTACATACTTAGATATCTTTGATTTGGCAAATGGGAAAGGATTGAAACTATGCTGCACATAAAAATGGAACTTAATGTATGGGTTAAAAACAAACACAAACTAGAATTTCACCTGTTTTGTCTATTTGCACTGATGTGAAAGGGAATTTGCTACAGACTTCAAAAAGATTCAAGGCTTCACAGCTTGAAGAGAATGGTGAACTTAATTAATTGTAACTTAATCTTAACAATCTTCAAAATAATCAAAATGCATATTCAGTGATAAATATTGAAAAGAAAGTAAAAAAGCCCAATCCATTTGTGTGGACACGGACCTGTGCGGAGACAGATTTGAACAGAATGAACCCATATAAATAAAATAAATGCAAATATTTTGGAACACCTTTTAAAGTAAAGAAACATGAACAAATTTTATCTTGCATAGTGTTTGTAATATTTCTTTTTATGTGATTAAAATGTTAGAGGCTTGCTTACCTTCCTTCACGGTAGAATATTAATTATCGGAACAAGGAATTAGATTAAATATAAGTGAAGTAGATATAACCATAAAAATCAGAGTGGTTTGATTACATAAGTTATATGCAGTTGGTAACATTCTCCAAACAGTTTTATAGAAAGAGCTCAAGACTAACTTGACTGGTTTTAATTTAGTACCTATAAATTTTACATAATTGTATTTATATTCTCAAACACAATAACCAAGCTGGGTTTTTCCCTTATCCTTTTTAGTCTGATTTTTCATTTTAGTTCTTCAAGTGCAGAAGATTTTTAAGTATTGATAAATATGAATGCAACTTTGTAAGTATTGATAAATATGAGTGCAACTTTATAAAAGAGATCATCTAAGCAACAGCTTCATTATGACGTTACAGAGGGGGTTTTGGTTGGTTGGTTGGTTTTTAAATACAATAATTTTGTAGGCTTTCAATCTTTACAGTACTTTGTATTTTAAAGGAAATTGAAAAAAATCAAACATCTTCATATTTACGGTAACAAACATAAAAGTAAGTTAGGTGGATGAAAACAAACACACATCTCTCCTCAGCTGATTTTCACTCATGAAAAAGAACACAGATCAGTAGAGGTTAAGAGGATAATAATGGTTAACAACCATAATGAGAACACAGCAACAAATGCACTCTAACATTTCAAATATAAGTGTAGATTATACTTTTTTCTCTTGGTGAAGTCCTAAGTTCTGAGACTTTCTATGCAAATAACAAGGAGTGGATGATTCAAACAGCACTTAGTCTCCTTTATGGAGTGCATGAAGGTTTTTGTGTCTCTAGTCCTCCAACAGATCGCTTGCAAAGAATCAAAAATATAGAGAGCAAACACTAAAATGGACATGAAAAAAAATCTGTTATTGTATCACTTGTAGGAAAAAAGTGCTGGAGAGAGTATTTAGAGAAGGCTGTAATGTGGAAGGATTTTCTATTTGAATATGGGAATGTTTGTGGAATCCTCTGAAAATACAGAAATACCAGCTGCTGTTTCCCTGCTGGAGATGCTTAATGACTTGTCTCTGTATTGCAGGTGTGATCCCAGGAGAGCCACTGAGAATGTGACACCCACAGGAACCAGGAGCTGCTGGAACTGGAAGAGCTTGAGCGCGTGGCCCTGAGGCAATGGGCACGCCCAGCTGGCGCGTTAGAGGTTATTCCCAAACCATGGCAAAGCTCCAAACCGGGTCAGTTACGCAGTTACACGGCACAGGGTACCTTTGGTTACCGGATGAGGCACGAGGGGCTTTCTGGCCAAAAGCGGCCTCCCCCTGGCTTGTACCCGCTCCAAGCCTCACAGAGCCCTTGGAGGCCACTGGCTGAGCATTGGCAGTGCTGGCATCCCTGGTGGGTGACTTAGGAGGGTGCCAAATACTCGAGGTCACATACTGGGGCGCGTGAGCGGCACCTGCAGGCCTGGGTGACAGAGATCACAAGGGCGTTCGTAAATGAGGCACTGCCTGGGTAACAGCAGGGCTTGGAGGAGGAGACACAATTCCAGCCACAGACACAGCTGGAGATCACAATGACAGTGCAGATAAAATAATGACTAATCTTGATATTCATTCGTTAATTACTGCTTAAGACCAGGAAAGGCTTCACAAATTAAAAAAGGTACCTTGTGTTAAATCTGGAAATCACATTGCTATGAATATCAAAATAAGCAGAGCTGTGATGGTAATGGAGGTGGAGAAAGGCTGTGGTATGACAGATTACACAAGATTAAGGCAACATAGGAGGACAATAACACCAGTCATATATCAGAAACTGTTCCTGGCAAAATAAAGTAGTAGTTAAAAGAAAAGGTGATTTCAGTGAAGCAGCTGCATAGTCCTATAGATGGTTTTACACAAATGAAACTGCTGGTGAAATTCTAACCTGTGTTCCTTGCTCTTTACAATTTAATCAAATTCAGGAATCAAGGGGTTTATTTCCTTCTTCTTTTTATCATTCATTTAAAAATAAAAATCAATTTTCCCAACTGTTCAAGTTCCAGTTGCCATTGTTTGTGTTATTATTAACAAATAATGCTTGCACTCAGATATTAACTCCATGCAACCTTTTTTCAAACATAAGCAGTCTTAAAAAAACCCCCAAATATAAAGTGGTTGCATATCACTGAGGCAGGAATCAACAGCAAAGATTAAAGCAGTAGCATAGAATTCTTTTCATGACTAAACAGTACGAGGCTTTTTTTTGCTCCATGAAACAACTGGTCAGATTCACTCAAGAAATACCTGTGTATCAGTACCTGGAGGTTTAATAAATGAACTAATAGAAAATTAACACATCTCTATGCTTAACTGCAAAAGGTTCTGAGATCCTTTGGGAGAAAACAATTTGACTTGAAAGAACTTACAGAGGGACTGTTTCGAACCTCATAACCCATTGAGTATCAATCAATATCTGACATATAAATGTTCTTAAAAAGACAATCTTCAGATTTTAAAAATGTCTTGAACAGTCTAGACAAAGTTTAAAATGGGAATTGTTCTTAAAACTCCATCACAAACTGACAGTACTCCATTTCAAGACTATTTGATTTAAAACTTCTTATTTTTCAGGTTTAGAAGTTCTGAGAAACTCGATCCCCACCTGTTCCACATCACAGTGCATGAGAAAGAAATGCCTAATGAACCCACTGAGCTGAAGCCTCTACTTTTCATCATCTGCTCAAGCAGTATACAAATTTCATGTCTTTGAGGTAAGAACAACATGGAGAAAGGGGAGATACACTCTTAACAGGAAGTAAATCAAACACAGCAAACATTACCTGTTTTCTGATGCTGCTGCAACGTTTTCCTTGTCTCTGTGAAAGGAGGGGATACAGCATGAAATAAATGCAATTGCCAGCGATGGCAAAAAACCCCACCCCAAACAACCAGGGAAAAAGAACAGGGGCTGGGGAGAAATGTTTGGTTGCAAAAAGCATCCTAGAGTGGTTGCTCATAAATATAGCAGTGAGAAGCCTCTTCAGCTTTCCAGGTGAAACCACCAGATATACAAGTTTGCTGCAGGCTTCTTATCAGTTGCAAACAACTTTGCTCCAATAATAGAGTAACAGGAAAATGAACAGTTACAAATGAGACACTGTATCTGCGTATACAATTTCAGGAATACTTTTGACTTTAGTAAGTTTTCTTTAAAAAAAAATTCAATAATATTCCAGCAGAATATACTGAGATGCAAATCCAAGCAGTAAAAATGATCAGCTGGGTAGTTCTCATGGACCTGAGATTTTGAAGTGATAAGCAGTTAAATGGTTAACAAAGACTTACACAAAAAGGATTTCTTATGCCTGGCATCACTTAAAAATTCCCTGCCCTATCCAAATACTAGTTTTCTCAACCTAAATTGGATTAGAAACAATTCCTTCAACTGGAAATCATTCCTTCATTGAGGTGAGGATTAAGTCAGCCTCAGTTTCACTGATAGAGAACTGGGCTGTTATTCTGTAAACACATATACACACTTAAAAAACAACTGATCAGTTTAAATGCAAGCAATTGTTTATCTGTAAGAAGTTAAGACAAGTATTTTCATGAAGAATAGAATCCATTAGCCTCAAACACCTATATTTGAAAACCAGTTAGTTAAGTAATTGAGATGGTCTCACTATTTAGCAATTTAATGGGTGATTGAATCCCTTCCTATTTAAGGAATTGTACTGAAATTTCAACAGGTTTAAAGCTGAAATATGCCAAATGAGAACACTTCTTTTAAGTGGGGCGTAAAAACCACAAAGCAAATGTCCTCATTTATGCAACTGAACCTTCCTTCAGAAGCATCCTTTGAAAACAAAAAAGGAATACATGCACTTCTTTATATGGATTTGCTGGGCTGCAATCATTAACTTACATTATGTTTGCAAGGCTATTCTTAACATTTTCTGCATTATTATCAGTATTGTGTTTATGTACTTATACAATTACATATATATGTACAGTCACATATTCTTTCCTTAACCAATCCAGTTAAGATCAGCAAAGGCTTGGGCATAGGCGTTCTCTACGGATTTTAACAAACTCTAACTCAAATGTAGCCCTGAAATATATGAACTGAAGCCAGATTTTGAAACCCAGAAGTCGACCTGAAATACCCTTGAGATGTGTGTGTCTAAATAAGATGTTCCTGTGGTCAGAAGAGCCTGCCTTGAACAGAAATCCCCCAGTGAGGTCGATGGTTCACCACTCTGAAGCAATGAGAAACCAAACACTCTTTATGGTAACCAAGCTGTGAGTTCACTGCAACGCCAGCTATGAAACAACGTGCAGGAGGATGGATTAGAGACTGTGCAGCCTGGGAAGTGTTAATTTACCAACAGCCATAATCATGCAACAATGTTAAAGAGCACAGTGGGGTCTGGAAACAAAACACAGCATTATTTATCTCCAGTGTTGCCAAATGCTCTATGAGGAATTACAGCCAATTCCAAAAGGCAGGCAGTTGGGGTCAGGCTGAAGCAGTGCTAAACCTCTGCTGTTAAATTAATCTGATCCTAACTTTTCTGCTCCAATAGCTGTGGCTACACTGAATAAGGAAAAAAAGAAAGTCACTTGACTCAAGGTCATGTTGAGGTCAGGGTTTCACAAAAGCAAAATTTTTCCCCAAGTGTACAATGTTGGATAATGCTGAGTGACAATAGCAGAGGAGTTTGAATGTTAAAAAGAGAGAGAGAAGTATAGTAAAAATACTTCCACAGAATAAAACAAAGCTAAAGGCAGAGAGTAAAAGGAAAAATGGGTTCAAAGGCACATAACACTTCTTCATGGTTCTGCTTCCAGGAGCTATTTCTCTCCCAGTCAATAGGAGTAATTCCCATTTGGCTACCAAGAAGAAAAACTCAAGATCAGATGTGCCTCTGACTGGCAATACTTGCATTTTAAGGAACTGAGTATTGGATTTCTGGCCTTTACAATCAAAACATTTTTTGCTAACTAAATGCAGAAATAACTTTACTTTTGAGCCAAATACATCCCTCGGGCAGGCTCAGTAAAGTCAATACCTTCACAACATGAAAGAATTTGGCTCAGAACATTATGAGCTGTTTGTATCTCTGTCTACACAGGCTGCTGCAATAACTGACAGTAGTGGATAATAGTTTTGAGCTATCTGGGAGAGATTTAAAATTACTGTGGGGGATTTTTTTTTGTCTGCAGTTGTTTCTAGTCCCCACTGAAATGGCTTTTGATAGAAGGGCCTCAGCCAATGACTGTTCAGAGAGAACAGTGCAACTCCCACAGATTTCATTAAATGTTGGACCTGCATTTCAAACAAGACTTATTTATGCAATATACTGTCTTCCCAATTACACAGTATATTATAGAGTGGAAATTATGAGATGTTTTCTTCTCATAAAATATGCTACATGATATGGTGCTAAAGGCAGAGTGAAATTCTAGAAATAGAGTATTTTCCTCCCACACATCAACAAGAGTTACAATAGTTTGAGTAACAGAAGGCAAAATTCATTTGCAAGCCAAGCTTGTGTGTGCTCTTGGACCCTAAAATAGCCTGGAGAATCTTCAGAGAGTTTTCAATAAATGAGTATGTTAAATCTGAACTGTATGTACTGGACATTGGAATGCTTTCCCATTCTACTTTATTTTTGGGAACCAAATGCAAAAGATTCCCAAACATGTACATGTAGCAGGCAAGCTGAAATGTGGAGGTGGTGCACCTTCCATCTATCTTCCTATTTAGATGAAAAGAGATCCAGACTGACTCTTGAAAAGCTCTGCTCTATTCCACTAAAATGTGGAGACAGAAACACATGATGTGTAATGAAGACCATAAGAAACATGAGGTGTCCCAAGGGACCACATGGTCCTCTTCCAGTACTGAAGCAAAAAGTGAACATTTTAATTGAGTTTTTTCTCTAGACTCTTGTGGAGCAAGAGTATTTTTCTAATTATACAAATGAGAGACTAAAACTTAATAGATTTGTTCATGGTCTAGAAGAAAGTCCACAGCAGTGCAAAGAATTGAAATTAACTCTCCCAAACCCCAGCTGAGTATTTAAAATATCAGTTCACTCTCTTTAATGAGGTATTATAGACTTTTAAAATAAATATATCTGTTCAGTTTATCAGTATTTTACTGTATTGAGAATCCAATAGTCTTCTACCAAGTCTGACAGATATACAATAGTCTTTTATCAAAGGGGAACTAGACCTAGAGATTATTAAGGTCTGTATTTATTGAAATTAAAAATTCTGGTTTTCTAGTAGTAAAGTGTGGATTTGCAGGAGTAATCAGACTTACATATACTTATATAAGCATATTTCCCTACAAAAAAAATTTCCTTTTAAGAAGTAGAACTAACAAAGTAATTTTAAAGGAATTCTTACAGGGTGTCTGGGAATAAAGTTGTGGAATGCTATTCTGCAATTGCCTTCCAAACATTTTTTGTCTTGAAGGCACGAGACACTGGCACTGTTGGAAACTGGACACGGAGCTAGATTCACTGCTGTTCTGATCCAGTGAGGCTATTTCTACCTTTCTGTATTTGCAGCTGGGAATTTTTCCATGTCAGATGACTGTAGAGGTTGCTTGCCCTTTTCTCCCCCCATGCTATATTTCTGTTATTTTAACACAGACACCAGAAGACAAACAAAGAAATGACAGGCAGTTAACTGAAGAGGACAGAAGATGACCATCATGCTGGTTTAGTTAACACTTCAGCTTGGGATGACAAAAAGGGGTGGAAGAGCTAGTCTCTCTTTTTCAGCCACTGTAGTTAAGAATGTGAGCAGCCCACGCCAAAACAATTGCAATATATCCTACTATGTCTGCTTTCCAAAACAGGGAAATACTTTTCTCCTAGGAGTATCCAGGTTTGTGCAGGTAGTGCCATGGAATAGGAAGAGCATTATCATAGATTCAGTGGAAAACAACCAGCAGCTCATTCTCAACACTTAGTATGGAACTCCATCAAAGCAGCTCACTAAAATCCAAGCCATTCCCACCTATAAATGCATTTTAGTGGCATCTACAGGGTTGCTGTTAAACTTCACAGTCACAGAATAAATGCAGCTGGACATACAGCAGCATCAGTGCTGGGGAAAGGTAAGGTAACTCCTGCCCAAGGTTTACATTGTGATATTTGGCATATGAACTCCAATTTTATATTTTATCTTATTGGTAAATAGATAAACACTTTAATTTTTTTATTGGTAAATATGCACTTTAATAAGAAGAGAGACTGCAAAATTCTGAGCGTATGTAGCAACTGGAGCTGGGATTTAATTCAGATGATTATTCCCTATCTTGGCCTTAAGTGTGCAATTCTATTTAATTGAATGTTTCCCTTTCTGTAGCCCCACTGTAAAGGGCAAGGATCTGTCACCAGGCACCTGAGCACAGGATCCAAACTCTCAGTCCATGTTCATGACCACCACAGACAAAACCAATGCACAACAAGTTTGGGTTTTGTACGCCAGGAAATGATTCCTCTCTCACTGAAGTGTTCTTTCTCATCATGACTTCACTTTTCTCCAGGGAAGCTGAGGGAAGAACAAGAACTCGGAGGTTTGACTTTCAGGGGGTAATTTTTTGAACCTACTTTTTAATTTGGGCACATTGATGATAAGAAAACTCATACTTCCTCTACATTTAGCTAAGTTTGAAGCTGCCCTGAAATCCAGATGTGTTGTTCAGTTCCTGAATCTAATAACTAAGTGGTATGAATTAGAACTGTTGCCATTCTTTCAGAACGTGGATTAAATTTTATTGCATAAGCTCTCTTAAGGATTTTTTTACTCTCCCTCTCTCTCATTTGTAATCACATAACATTCTGGGTCAGCTACAACAAATGCTTACATGGAAATGAACTATTAGGAAGTTATTAGTATTTAGGGTAATTTTCCTGACATTAATGCAATTTAGAAGCAGAATAAAAGGAAGCAGTGCCGGTGCTGTGCTCCAGCTCACCCTAAGCAGAGCTGTGAGCCAGGCTGATGATCCACAGACCCCAGCTGAGTGCCTCTGAGCTACACTGCATGCTAGAACTGCTCTTCCCTTCTTGGACTGAGGAGTCAGAGAGAAAGGCAGCACTGGTGTCTTGGTTAGCCACCTGCATCAGCTGAAGGATGCACGTGAAACTGTTAAAGGTTGCACAGTAGAAATGAAACGTAATGTTCATTTCTGATCATGCAGAAGTTACATGGTGGACAGGAACGTGCAGGAGACTGAGGTGGTAAAGATAAGATGCTACATATAGGTCAGTACACCCACACCCAAACTTCAATTTCAGCTTTAACAGGCTCTGTTAGCTTATGCATTGCTTTCTCTATGAACTGTTTCGAGAAGAGTTTCGTGGTATTTTCTAATTGCAATTGGAGGCTTCACTGGTTTGACTTTAAGTGGGTACATTCAAGTGGATACACTGTACCTTACACTATCTTTGACCAATTTATTCTACAGGGAACTGACTTGGGAACAAGGGATTTATGATGTCTAAATATTTTCTTTTTTTTACACAGAACTTCCAGGAGTATTTTTAGGAAGAAATACTTTCTATTTGATCCATTTTCTCTTCTGATTTCACTCAGGATTCCATGGAGACAATTGAGTTATTTCACTGTTTCTATGCTTTTGTCACTCTTCAGTGTTAAAAGGTAAGTGGAAATTAGAAGATATAAAATGGATGTGCTTATTATTTTTTATTATGTTCCTTATGTGGGAAATCTACCTAGAGAAGTCTGCTTTATTTCTCAGGCTGTTGTGAAAGACAGGGCAAGTCTTTCAAAAGTAGCAGTTCTGGAAATCTGAGCAGCAGATAGGAGGTTTATTGGCAATTGGGCAGGTCAGCAATGTTAATCATTGCAAATTCTGGCCAACAAAGAAGGAAATCAAGATGCCTTAGATTGTCTTGGTGGTGTCAGATGGCTTTGATTAGCAGCCATAGAAGAAGGATGTTATCGTGCTTGAGAGCAAGTTTTAATCAATTAATTTTCATGTATCCTGCAGAAAACTGTCGACTAAAGGCAAACTGGTTAAAGAAAGTAATTATCTGCTAATACCATACAACATACCAAAATTCTGGCTTTTTAACTTTGCAAACTCGAATTTGTGCAAGGATCCATGTAAGTTTCTGACACATATAATGGTAATCCCAGTCACTGAAGCTCATGGTAGACACAGCTAAAGAAGCTACAAGATCAACTTAGCTCCTGTGGGAACTGGAGTGAAAAATTGGTGTCACTTCTGCCCCTGAGGAGGCTTCAGAAATCTCTGTAATGGTGCAAGAGTTGGACTTTTCAAACTATTCAAAAATACTTCTTCCTTGCTGTGGAAGATACACTCCTCCCAGCTGTGATAATGAGAGAGAGACTGCAATGAAGTGACCTCTGTATTACCTAGCAAAAACACAGTCCTTCCTGTGCAGGCAGGCATGGGGAGAGGAGGCAGGGAAGGAGGCACAGGGAAGGAGCCACAGGACCTTTCTCCCTTGTGGATTTGTCATGCATGAAGGGCAGAGAGGCCAGGTTGTCCCGCGCTCCCCTAAAGCCGCGCTGCAGCCGCGTCCCGCCAGCACACGCTGCATGCAGTCAGTGCCTCTGCTGCACGCCCAGCACGGCAGAGCCCAGGGCTGTCTGAGCAGAGGGCAGGGCAGCAGGGTGCAGGACAGGTTAGTTTGGGTCAAACAGCCTTGTACCACAGCAGAAAAGAAGCACGTCCCTGTGCCATAACCAGACAAGCAGATTTACCTGGAAGGCCTTTTGGGTTTGATTTCCTACTGGCATCAGCTTTGCTGAGTCTTCATTAAATGCTTATAACACTATGCCTTACTGGCAATATTGGGAAGGGCAGGGGGTGCATATGACTATCCACATCCTGTGTTTTACTCTTTTTTTGGCATGGAGGTTATTTAGCAGACAGTACTGTCACCAACCATTGTCCTCTGCTCAGCAGAGCAGTCACAGGCCGAGACACATTCAGCATGGGACAGACACCTGCTTGTCATCAGCCCTGGTTTAGAGAATTACATGACTCATCGAGTCCTCAATCAGGAACCTATTTTAAGCCTCACTGCCATTAATTGTGACTGATTTTCCTGTGTGAGACAGCAGACTTGTGCAAGTACTCAGGAAACACTGCAAGATGGGGTTGGTCCCTCAGGAGCCACATACAGTGAGATAAGCCTGAACATACTAAAATATAATAGGCCAGCTTTGCCCTTTCGCAAGAACAAAGCTACTCTTTCTTCAAAGCTTTAATGCTTTTTTATCAGGCCCAAGTTTATTACTGTCACTAGCAATGATAAGCAGTAGAGTGAAAAATCCAGGCCAATTTCTCTGCCTTACAAAGTCTGTCTCCTCCTCGGGAAGCAAAAAAAGGCCTCTTCAGAGTTACACCAAAAAAAAATCCGTAACACTCATTTTCTGGACTCGAAGATCGCCATGACAACATAGAGGAAGATTTTTGAGGAGTAAGACTTGAGGAATTACTAGTCTAAATATAAAAAAGAAATGACATAGAAATACTTGACTGGCAGTTTTAATACAAAAAGTCTGTCACTTCTTAGATTTTTTAAAAGGGACAGGACCAAGCAGTTGAAATAGGTTGTAGTAAAAATCTTGCTGTAAGGATTAATGAAGGCACTTCCACCAAAGGTCTTTAACATTACAAAAGTTCTAAAAGCTACCAGATATTCAAGATTTTTTCCTATTTTTCCCCCCTTGTAACTGCATAAAGAATTGACATTCTACAAGCTTGGAGAGTGTTACGTTCCATTTTGTATCCGACAGAAAAAGGATTAGAACTATTACCCTATATGACTGCATGGTTTATATACACTGAATTTATATCATTAAAACTACTGAAGCAGAGCTAAGGGGATGGGATTCCTTAATTACATATCCATTAATTTCATATCTGATAAAATTATTATTAGAAAATACCTTTCAAAATAACATTAGGTGTAAACATTGAGCTATCATCTAGACATTTCTATTCCAACACATGCACTAGGACTCTTGGAAACAAGTACTATCTGCATTATATTCATAAAACATAAAGCATACACCATTGTTATTACCATGAAGAGATTGTATTACTACTTATTCATAAAAACATCTAATTTGGTTGAAAATTAGAACTGACCGATTTTTTTACTTGGGTACATTTTATGTTTATGAAAAATTCTTAATTGCCTATTGATGTTTTAAATTCTATCAAAATTTCCTATACATAAACAAAAATCACCATCACTTTGGTTCACCAAAGGTTGCTCCTGGCAACAATCAGGGAAAGTTGAAATGTTGCTCTTATTTCATGCAGTGATGTTGATTTATCATAGATATTAATAAGATGGTATGATCAGAATCTGTTTGTGTTTCCCTAAGGAAAATATAAATGCATGTTGTGAATTAAGTAGCATGTCCTGAAGTGCTCTGGTATTTAGCTAAGAAAAGTGAAATGCTTTTTAAAAGGAATCAGTGCTTATGTACTCTCAAGTAATACTGAAGAATTAGTTGTTTTATATATGTATGATAACCCTTTAAACACTTCAGTATTGGGCTGATTCAGGCAAAAATCTCCATGAACAGCAACTTTTCTTTGTTTCTATAACACAGAAAAAATGGGAGTTTGAATGAACTTAGTTCTGTACGGACTGCTGAGACCAATTTGGAAGCAGTAAAAAGTGTAATAATTTCAATCTGATCTCATGCAGAGATCTCTGTAATCCCTTTGATTGGAATTACTGCTACCAGATAAAGGTACCTAACTCAACTGCTTTGTCAGGTTTATTCCAATTCAGACAACTTAGAGGTCAATAATAAATACAGCTAATAATGGAAAGCTTTTGGACCAAATTTTGTATTTGGGAAAGAAAAGTTCTCCTTCTTTCAATAATCAGTTGAAGCAGTTATTGTTGTAAAACAGAAAAAAGTACTGTGTAAAACAGGCACATAATTATTTTAGCTTTAAAACCTTTTATTTCAGATAAAGCATGCTGCTATATACAGAAAAAATGTGAGTCGAAGCAAGAGCAATACAGAATGGGCAACATATTCCTTAAAACTTACAAGATACTTTTAAAAGCTTCAGTGCACCAGCAGTGCGATATATTCTTCTCACTCCTAAATCACCTCTAGCAAAATGTCATTTCCTTGCAGGACCTGAGCAAACCCAGCTATCTCTCTTTTATATAATGATAAATTAAAGTTTCCAACACAAAACTTACAGCAATGGTTTCAGTAAATGACTTCTGCCAGTACAATATATTGAAATATAACTTCACATTGCTAATATCTTATTTCAAACAGCATCATTCAACTATGCAAGCTAAGCGTGTTATACATGTAGCAAAGTCTAGGCCTATCAGTTTTCCTTTTCAACTTTCTTTCTCCTACTTCATTATCTTTACATCAGTAAAACTCTGTGAAAATCTCATTCTTTTTCCTCCTAAAGAAATACAGTCAATAACTTCCCTCTCATTTTCTTCCAGAATTAATGTCAAGACACTACAACAGTGATGTTTTGCTCTATACTGAAGTTCGAGATAACAAAGGAAAAAAAAGCTCAACTACTTTATCATGAAGAACATGACCTGGGTTGTGTCATGGTTTCCCTTTGGTGACAGTGAGTGGCTAGCAGCAGAAACTCCTGCCTAGCAGTTTGCACGAGTGGCTCTAAGCGAGGCCAGCAGTGACCGTGTCACTGTGGCCCTCTCGTGTGTCCCCTCGGCGGGGGCGTTTAGCTTTTAACGTTAAGGAGCTGCGCGGACAGGCCGTGATGCCAGTTGCGCAATTTGGCAAAGCGTGGGCTGTTACGTTCCGTTTCAAACCTCTCCCTGTGGCATGAGGAAAGAGAGACAGAGACAGAGAGAGACACACAGACACAGAAGAAAGAAAGGAGGGAGAAAGAAAGGGGTTAGGGACCATGGCTACCACTCCTCTGCCTTACACCTAGGGCGACGGCAATTTATTTGGATTTTTCTCCTCAGCTTTCGGCATAGTGAAGGCTGGGTGATGCTTTTTGGACCGTGTGTGAAAGGTTTTGCAGTGGTTTATTTCTGAGAAGTAACTTGATAGGACTTCTTTTTCTTTGACTTGTGCTTGGTATTACAGGGCTGCTTTTGCTAGAAATGCAGAGTAACCCCAATGTTTTCCTCCCAGCAGTTTCTCTTGGCTTTTCCCTCCCTCTCACACAACTGAGGAGTTAGTGAAAATGAACTCATACACGTGCAAAAGGAATGCAAATATTTTCCGTTCTGTAACACCTAGGTGAGCCCATATATAACCTGCTGGCCTTCCTGCAAGGACCACCAACCCCAGGATTCAGCAGTACTTTCCTATAGCTTCCTCAGAATTAGTGAGTATTAGTGTTGACATCTGCATTTCTGGTCACTTGTGTCACAAAGCAGAACAACGGCGGCGTTTCAAAGCAGAGTCCTGTGAAGGCCACCTCCTGCCACCCCTGACTGCAGACTGGGGTGCTCAAGCCATGTTCAGCACCTCTCAGGATCTAATCTTCTCTAGATGCTCTATAGTTTAAATTCAGCTTTTGTATGTAAAATGAGGAAGAAGGAGGATGTGAGATGATAGCACAGTCAAGGAGAAGTATATCAAACAGAATGAAAAATAAAATGTTCTTGTTATTTGCAAAACTTTTTGCAGTCATTGCAAACAAGGTCATTTTTTTTCCTCATTATTTACACTCAAAACACAAGACAATTAATTGTGTTAATGCAGTGGAACTCGAGAGTGAAACCAGCCAAACAGAAAGGAGCAGACTCCTCAGGCTGAGGAAAGCACAAAACAATAAACAGAGTAAATGCCAACAAATTCACTGATATTTCTAAATCTTTTGTGTTTAACAACACAGTGCCATGCAAGTAACAGTTACAAAGGAGTCTTGATGTATGACTTCTCCAACTACTTCTTATGCTTTTAGGTAATGAAGAGATATAAAGTATTCCTAGCTGAAACTTCCTGATGGTATTTTTTTCCAGCTACACCAGAATATACTGGCTCCAGTGGTTCTGACATGTAACTTAAGAACTAACTTACTGCTTTCAAGGTATTACCTCTCCATTCAAGGAAAAGGTATTCAGCAACATCTGTTCGGCTTGAAATGGATCCCACCTCTCCAGAAAGTATTCCGCAACAATCATCACACCAGCAATGAAAAGTTTTCTTAGCAAGTTATACTTTTATGTGTGCCTTCAAAATAGCAGTGGCATGAGCAAAGGACAGTCATGCAACACATTAATATCAACTGAAAGGAATATTCTGCCACCTGAAAATTCCTAAGTTTATGGGTTTTTTTGCACATATGTCATGAAGTTGGAAGCAGCAATCTAAAAGTGACTATTTTTATGTAAAACAGTTCAGCCAAAAATAAGCTACATCTTTCCTCCCCCAGCTCCCCACCAAGCGTTTGGAAGAAACCTGATCGCCATTCCGTGCAATTCCTGCTGGCTACATGGAGGAGCTGGCACAAGGAGACAAGAGAAAACACCACAGAGAGGCTGCTCACAGCCTGCCTGAGGCCACAGTGATGGATGCCTGCACAGCCAGGCCCTGCTGAGTGTGTCCTGTGTCTGAGGGGGGTATTGAGCACCCAGAAGGTGCCAGCACTGTCAGTGGGGTAGGCAGGAGACCCCATTTCATTCCTTGCACCACAGCTTACACCAGTAACCATATATATATCCTCCCTTATGCCTCTGCTGTCAATGCACACCTTAAACCTGTTCAGCTGTGCCTAAACACAACCAGAAGCGTCCTTGGGCAAGAAAAGGATAACACAGTGATACCCAAAGGCTGCAGAAAATGTGCAAAGCACAGTGGATACAGTCACGTACTTGGAGTTACGCTGGATAGAACGTGCAATTTACATGTATCGATGTGTTATCAGATAATTATTGTCAACGTATCTCATAGCATGTAAAGTTTCCACTATTTTGTATTTTCCAAAGCCACAGATTACACCTAGAGAGATTATTTCTTTACAACCACATATTACTCTCAGATATGAATGGGGCACTGTTAAGTTCAGCACAATGCTTTAAATCCCATCATAATAAGGACTTGGACATGTGCTATTACATCAGAACAGATAATGCACAATACATGTAATGAGAATTAGGCTTGCACTTGAGGGAAGAAATAAATCCCTGAGGGCTATAATGTCAAGCCTGATGTTCGGGCACGCAGCCATGAACTTGGGCGAACTGCAGCGGAGGGTTTATAGTAAAAACACCAACTGAAAGCATTCTTGAGCTCTCACAGGGGAAACAGAAGATATCCTTCTCACTGATTCAACATTTGTAACCCGCACTGTGATCAAAAGCTCAGACCATTGAAGAACCCACAGGGCAGTAAAACAGAAAATAGAAAAAGAAGAGGTGGATTGAGCACCAAACACATCACAAACCCAGCTGGTGGCTTAGAGCAGCTCGAGTGAAACAGAGATTTGAAGTATGCAAACAGAAACTAAGGATTGCATGCAGAATGCTCCTGATTCAAATGTAGTTTTTAAGCTCAACATAAGAATCTTTAATACATCTATTTCCTGGCTATACAGGATGATGATAAATCTTTAATTCCATATTATATCTGTGAACATGTCCACTCTTCCAGTGTTTTTGATACATCATATGAAACAAATACATTTATTCATTAGCAAAAGCAGTCCTGTGCTTCCATATTCTACAAATTTAGGTCACATTTATTCCAAACAAAACATAAGCTAATGATTATGGGTATGAAAGGAAACAACTCCTTTACTGAATCATTTAAAGAGAATCAAATGTCCATCAGAGGGTCATCCAAATAAATTGCTCACAAATGTCAGTGTTATCACAACATTATATATTTTTAACCACTTAGATGATCAAATAGTTACACAAGGCTTGGAACTCATCACATTCACACACCCAGTAAAGTACAGGAAAGTTGCATGAGCAGAGAGCTTTCAGATTTGGACACACACTTCAGGAATTTTGCACTGCCTTTCCTAAAAACATGCTATTTGTTATCCTTCTCATTCAAATGCCTCAAAATGACAGCATTCTAATTTTAGTGATTTTAAAGTAAACGTGTTAGAATATTTTAGGACAAAAATATAATAAAGGAAGTTCATATTAATGCCATTTTAAAACATTATTGAGTTATCAGGAAGGAGAAAGCGATATTTTTCACAGGGAGTTGCCTACCTTGACCTCCTCAGGGCTTCTTCATCTGGATCTTGCACTGTAGAAAAAATGTTTCAGTTAAAAAACAGAAAGAAAGGAACTGGCTTTATGCTATTTTAAGTTGTTTAGAAACTTATCAAAAGCCTAAAGGTGCATTCACACCGACTTTGCAGCAGTGGAATTTGTAAGAACACCACGAAGAGGAGCAGCTCCCTAGGGACAGGCAGGAGGATGTTAGGAGGAAGGCAGCTATTACAGCTACTTCCCCATTCATTATTAGCAATGTTTCACAGCTGCAGGCAGTGATTGTACAGAGAGGTCCTGCTGTTTCGTACAAAGGAGAGACAGCAGCAGCACATTAACGAGAAGGAAATGCTAAATATTTCCCCCGATGTGAGAAAATGCCCTGACCTTCCTTCTCTCTACATCAGAAACCACCTGTGAGCTTAGTACTGGGTAGCCATAAAAACATTTCCATAGGCATCAAGTAACAAAGCTCTGTGACATTCATATCAGATCTAGGTTTAGGTAACAGGGCTGATAGAGCCATAGAATCCATACAATCTAAGATTATTTTGGCCTCCAGAAGTCACTTCTGTAAAAGACTGTTAAAGGAGACATGACTTGTTTACCATTTTTGTTTAAAGAATGAACAGCTCTGTATGTCTAGGTTGCAGGAAGCCCAAAGAGTGCACTGCAGAGACCTGATTTTTAAGTAGGAATAACTATGGGGTCCCAAATGCTTGTTTACTGTCCAATGTGTTATACTTTTATGGCTACACCCCTGGCAGATCAAAGAATTTTCCTCATAAAGCCTAAGGTGAGATTGTCCACTCTGATTTCTGAGTTCCCTCAAGTGACATCCAGGATCTTCACCCGTGCTGACAGCTACGTGAGCCTGGACATGAGTCTTCCCTGAGTATCAGTGGCCAATAGCAGGGCAGTGAGGAAGGACATGAATCTAAAATCAGGGTGAGGGGGATGTTCTGTCCTTCAACTTACTGTACTCGGTTCCAGTCATCTGGGCAAGGATGCGGAAGGACTTGGACTGCAGGTTGGCGGAGCGGCGGCTCCAGTCCTCGCTCTCGTCCTCGGGCTTGTTCTGGGTTTTGAGCACAGCCTGGTACACCGGGGAGGCACTGTCTACGTGAGGGTCCTTTAAAGGGAGAGTGCTGCAATTCAGAAAGGGAAATGTTGGAAGCAGCTCTCTGGTCTCAGTCTCTCTCCCAGCCAGCCCCAACATGGCTTTGGAATGATCATTTCTTAAAAACATACATAGATCAATTTTATGTTCTGGCTCATTCTGTCTCTGAAAGGGCCCCTTATCATTCAAATCTGCTTGGAAATACCTGTTCACGATTCCTCAGCTAATGCAGGCACACAAGCGTACAGTGGTTAGAATAAGATGTGGTGATAGGCCAGGACAAACATTTATTTCTCTGACCATTTGTGTTCCATACTATTTCTTATAAAAATGACTTTGTGTTGGTGCTGTTTTATGTTTTCTTTAAATTAAAGTGTCAGTGTACCTTGGGCCAGTGTACCTTGAGGTTGTAATTAGAAATAAACTTGTATTTCAGTATAAAAATAATGTGGTAGGCTTTTATAGCTTTTTCTAGAGATGATTCTTTTTCAAACTGAATTAAACTTCCATCTGTCATAGTCTGGATTCATTGTCTACTAAACATGTGAAGCACAGGAAGTCTAGATTTGCCCACATATATAGAATCTGAAATCTTTAATGACAGAATGTATCATCTCAGGGTCTTACAACATGCCTAATCATCTTGCAAAGTGACATATCCAGTTGTGCACACTGACAATCAAAGCTACACAGTTCCACAGCACAAGTGAGGTAACCGCTCTTTGATTTATGATGGAGGCTAGAAACAGGCTTAGTAACTTAATAGCTTTTTTTTTCCCCAGTGAAAATAACTTCTACATAGCAGAATTAAAATTAACTATTAACAGAGCTGCAGAAATATACACTGAGAGCATGATGTGTGCTTGGAGCAACTTGGCTCCATGGCTGCTCTAAATACAAGGTCTATTTTTGAAGCAAGTGATTTATTGTAACAGCTTTATAGCTTTGCAAGCAGCAAGCTCAGCTTCATGAAAACTGAGAAACAGTTCTGGTAAAAGTTAAGGGCCATTTGGCCCAGCAGTTGCTTCCTTGGTTCAGGCTCAAAGTTAGTGCTCTCTAAGATATCACTGTGCAGAGAAAATCCACAGAGAAGTTGGGTCTGTGATTTGAGAAAGACAGGACGTATGTCTGACATCCTACATACAGTGGGGTGAAAAATGTACCCAGGTAGCTTTAAATATCGGTATTTCCCAGCTGACACACTCTTCTTCTTCAGCACTGTGTAATATCCACTGCTTTGATGGATTTACACATAATAGCATGTATTTATGTTCTTCATAACCCCCATATATGCAAACTCCTCACTTTCTTTGGAGGAGCCACCAAAGTACAAACTCCAGTTAAGTTTTTTTGTGTTTCAGCACAATCAGCTGTGGGGTAGAACACAGCTTAGAAAGGTGAATTTAGAGAAAAACTTGACTCTTCAGTTTAAGCTCTGCCATGAGACATACGAACTATGTAAAGAAGTCCCTTAGTGTGAAAGATCTCCTGTAGGAGGAAGCAGCATCTTCCACTCCTTTTTTAGCTCATGTTTCCTACACCACAAGCCTTACAATATCCAAAAGCTAGCAGGTACAGAAGGCAGAATGCAGACTCGTTTATTTTGGGAAGACTGTGCCATCAGTGGCTTCCATTAGAGCTGCTCCTGTGTGCAGCACTGGACAAAGTGGAGCCACAGCCTTCTTTAGGTGGAAGAGGGGAGAGAGAGCAGTAGTCCTCCTCTTCTGGCCCATCACACACGGCTGAAGGGCCTGCTGAGGCAGGAGAGAAGCGCAGTAGTGAGTTCTGCCTTCTCCTGCCTCTGCAGGAATCATCTTTGCATGGAGAAGAGATTCTCTGTAATACCAACAGCAACACCCTCAGAACTGTTCTACTGCTGCTTCTGACCCTTGGCTGTGCTCTAAGGTCTGTCACGTTAATGTTCCCCAAAAGGTGCCCCTGTTTTCAAGTCCCCAAGGCTCTTCAGGGCGCTGCACATCCAGAACCTGCCCCTGCATCAATACCAGAAGTGACTGCCTGATGTGGGCTAGCAGTTAACTTTATATCCCCACACTGACTTCTTAATCTTGTGGACGTCTAAAAACATGCTGTATGGGACAGCAAATTTCCCAGCTGAACACTGTTCTAGAGAGGATAATGAACCCCTGGACAGAGAGTTCTGCTGATTTCAACCACGGATCACAGTGGCAGCAGCAGTGTGCCAGCCACAGGCAGTTCAAATTCCTCTGTTTAAATCCTTTAGCTCAAATGCTTTCTTCTTATAGTATGACCAGTGAACAAAAAAGCAGTTCAAAGGTTTATGTAAAAATAAGCCATGATCTCAAGCATTGTTAAAACCCAGAGCTGGAGGCTGGACCACAAATTTCACAGTAGCAATATGTGGCATTAATACAACATATTAATATTCTTATGGTAGATGATTAAAGCAGGAAATGGAGCTTGGTGAATTAACCTTCCCAGCAGAGTGAAACATGCTCATATAAATTGAACTAAATTAATGCAATACATTGGAGTATTTCCAACTCTGTCTTTAATTCAGCAGGCCTTTTGCTTTTTTAAAAAAAATAATTATATTGTGGATGAGTAAGTAGGACATATGAGCCACTCAGCATGGAAGTGTAAAATAGAGCGGATCGCTGATTATGAGCATTTCATAAACCTAGATGTGGCAGCTGATTCTTACAGACAGCCTAAAGATGCACATAACCATGTTAATACCTCTGTTATACCTCTTTGTAATTTAATTTCTTTCCATCTGGGTGTCGATGTGCAGAAATATCATGCATCTTTAAGCATATTACTTTAAATTGACGCTACTGAAAAAAAACTCTTCCTAAATGAGTTAGAGCTGTTGGAGGTTTTTATTCTAGAACCTAAGGCATTCTAGTAGTAGTCAATAAAATTATTTTCCTTTTTCTTATCATCATTTAAGTCACACATTCTTAACATTTAAACAAGCTTTAATGACAGCCAAACCCCTCTGAATGAGCCACAATGGAATTTTCTGTTTTGGCGTTCATTATAAACTATGGTTTACCATGTGCATCACTCCCTGGAGTCATTATGCAGATTTCATTTCAGTAGATATTAAGCAAAAATTTAAGAACACTGCAGTGTTCTACCCCTGATGTAGACATGCAACAAAATATTGCAACATCAGGTATTAGACTGATTCTAGCTATTTTAAAAAAAGCTCTACAAGGTAAAAACCCCACAAACCAACAAACAAAAGTTCATGTAGACTGGTAAATAGCCAGCCAAGCTGACTTATTGTAGAGGACACACAAGACCCTAGTTTGTACAATCAAATTGTTGATTATGCTGCTTCAACTGTCAGATCTTATTCCTGAAAAAGGTGATGGATTTATGTCTTTTCACAACTTGTGTTAACTTGGCTAAAACTGCATAATGGAATTTAGAAGGGGTTTGACAGAAATGTACTCAAAATGCACTGTCCACACGGTTTTACTGCAGCCACCTCACTCTTCGTGCTCGGTTTAGCAAGATCAGTTAAAAGAGAAAAACAAAGAGTAGGAAAATATATAAAGTCAGGGCATTCAAAATTTTCTACCTTTAAGTTTCAGCATGGAGCCTGAGTATGAATAATCTTGATCTTCCCTTTATGTTTTCCATGGTGATGCAGTAAGTGTGGCTTATTTCTAAATGACAAGAGCCTGACTCTGATCTCATGAAGTTACAACATCACTGATTACAAATGGTCAAACTAGAAAATGAATTCTTATTGTTAGCTTGTCTGTCCTTCCTAACTGATAAAATAAATAAACTGTTTCTATTTCCTATCTGTCCTTTAGATGTGCAGTCCGAGTGTGCTTACCACCCTACAGAGACTTGTGAACAAATGAAAAGGACTAAGATTATTAATTAAGAACCAAGACCAAATTATAGGCTGATAATTGAGACAAAATGAATCAGCACATAATTTGGTCTGCTTTTATATTAAAAACTTCTCATACAAATAATTCTGCATTAAGCATAATCTTAACTCAGACTTGATGGATTAAGCATGCTAAAGAACATCTTGGTTTCCACTGCAGATTAAAGTTCAGAATATCACAGAGGAAACTAAAGGAAACTTATAAAATCAAAAGGATCCATATATTCAGGATTCACTTTATTATCATCTAATTATTTAAATAGGTAATTTTTTTAAACATTACCATTTGCATCATATAATGCTACAGCATTTAATAGAAAGTATCATAGAATGTCTCCTATAATTCATGCCTATGAAAGATGTGAACCCTTATAAAGAACACAAATTAACTTCTTTGTACTTCACTAGTTGAAAATATGAGTCTACTCAACAACTGTGGAAATTCAGTAAATCATGACCAAAGCCAGCTAAAGGTATTGCTTGTGATCCATCATGAGGGAGAGCTGTGATGAACAATAATATCAGTACAAAAAATTAGCAGAAAAGAAAATAACTATAGAAAAGAGAGAAAAATGGACAGCAAAAGGGAGCAAAAGCAAATACATAAACCATCCTCATTTTGAATAAGCCTGCAGCTAACATATGAAAAAGAAACTATGTTGAAGTGTGTTGCTATACCTGTATTTTGGTGTCATATCAAAGGAAGGCATTTTCTATTTTGGGTAGAAGCACACCCAGTAAAAGAGAAACCGGGCTACATTTATTGCATATGTGATTTCAGTAAAGTTCTTACAACTCTGGTAACTTGGATAAGTTAATCAAATAAGATTTCCAGAAACATGCATTGAGAAAGCAGAGTTATTAAAGATCAGTGGATTTTGCCATAGTCCAAAGGGTCTGTGTAAAACACATATACTGTATGTAAACTGGGGATAGGGAAAATACAGCAAAACACTCCACTCTGAAGAATAAAACAGTAGCCAGCACAAAATAAATATTTTGCATTCTTCACATCTCAATAAAAAATCCATCCCCCTTTTCTGTCCTTTCTGAGCTATGCATATAATTGTGACTATTTATAAATTATGGTTGTCAGGAATGAAAAGCCATCCAATATCATATACAGAGCATTAGATGTATTTTTGTGTTTACAGCTCTAGGAGGGATACCAAAAAAGCCAGGTTAAATTAAGGTATCCCTGACGATGGGTGGGGGGTTGGAACTAGAGGATCTTTAAGGGCCCTTCCAACAACAAGCCATGCTATGATTTTCTAGTGATCCATCCTTTTAACTTCAAAACATGGAAGTGCTTTCGGACACTGTCTAGGATTGATACGCATTTTTCATGTGTAATATCCCCAGGAAAAAAGAAAGAGACCAGCAAGAGCAAATGTGTCATGCAGGTAGGGATGTTACGAGCACCATGCAGAGAAAGAGCATTCCACAGAAGGAAATAACCTTACCCAGCAAATTCTCCACCCTGGGCTTGTGCCTGGCCTGCAATTGCATCCATGATAGCATCCTGGGAATACATGCTGATCGGGGTGTTATACTGCGCGTGAATTATGGTGGCCTTGCCGCCAAGGCCCTTCACCTCAATGGGTTTGTGGGTAGACAGGGCAGAGTCCTTCAGGACATTGGGGTTGAAACGCTCCGTGAAGTCCGTGCTGGGTTATGCAAGAGTGAGGTTCCACGGGAAGGGAGGGGAAGAAAGGAGAGAGGCGTGAGGTTAAGTGAGGGAAGCACCACCAAGAGAGGAGTGTGCACGTCTGTTCATGGCATCTCACCACCAAAGCTTCTCATCAGACAAGAGCAGACAACAGAAGTACCAAGCCACAGAGAAAAGGTGGCTGTGCTAATGGATGGCATTTTTGGGTTGGCTTATGATGTATAAAGGAAAAAAAGGGTGAAATAACTGTCTCTGTATTAAAATTTCACAAAAAATCCTTCAGTATTTGTGTGATAGTTACGCATACTAAAATTCTGTTGTTACATGCATGTACACATCTAGGTGTAAACAAACATGCACAGGTACATATGCATGCCCACAGGATGTACATGCACAGTACAGAGAATTGCCACTTTTTTTCATCCATTTGTGTTTTCAGAAGGGTCTTACAAAGGTCTAGAAAGTATAACAGATATCAGGTTCTCTATTATTTAGAAGGTTTCAGTACTTTGTCTGTTTTAATAATCACAGTGAAATTTAGTATTTGCACCTTTTAATCTTCAAGGCTTTCCTCACAAAGACTAAATCTTCCTCAAATGTCTGTACAGCCAGCTGAAGTGTTGCTGTGGCATGACAAATGCTCAGTCCCAGATCAAAACATGCAACATTGCAACCAACGGGACAAGTGGAGTTGGAAGAGCTGCAGCCTTAGTTTCCAGTGACTCCACTTAGGAGGAAAGATTTTGTATTTGACAGACTGAGCACCAAAAGCAAGCTACCTGAAGCTCCCATGACTCTAGAATGAGTCAGTTTGATGTCAGACTGCAGGCAAAGAGCAGCTGGTTTTCTTGCAGGGCTGAGTTGTGCATAGTTCTAGTCCTAGAGCTAGGAGTGAGTGCTGCCCAGAGTTCCAGTGAACAAGCTAAACCTCAGCCACTGAGGTGGCTGCTCTTCTCCAGCCTATGGGAGATCAGGTGAATCTCTAGCCTGCTGTGTCTGTCCTGCCATGCAGGAGGATGCCAGCAGGAGAGATTCCATACACTCACCAAACTGGGCAAAACTGGGAATTCTGTCCTTTGTGAAATAACAGATATTTCATAAATGTTTCATTCGGAACTGAACCCAAAAGCTGGAAATGGATCTTTCTCTCCCTGCAGAAGAAATGCTGAAGAATTTAATTCCACTTGATTGGAACAATTTTCCTTTTCAATTTAAGACATTAGACTGTAAGCTGGTTGGCTGATATTGTTTTCCTTTTTACACACACAACAGTGTGCCTGTTTACAATGGGTGGCCTCAGAGGGTGAGAGTTTAAACTGAACCCTCAATCCAGCATGATGGAAAAGGTAAAATCAAATAAGGCTGGTGGCCATCTGACTTAATTATCTGGAGATTATGACAGGTGCTGTGCCACCTCTGAAGCCAGCCAGGGGACTCCACTCTGTTTTCCACCTTTTGTTTGGTGGGATGCCCTGACTGAGGATGGACAGAGAAAGATACAGTCACATGTCACTGCAAACCCTTGACAGAACACCGACAGCCACATGCACAGGCACCAGAGACACAGGTGCACATGCTGCATTACAGCCACAGCCTGCACTTGCACATGCCAACATTTTAAGGGAGGGAAATGGGAAGCAGCATTATGCATTCAAAAAGTGAAAATTATCTTTTTACCAAGACATTCTCACAGTTAACATACATCTCCCTTAACTATTCATCAACTCTGACAATTCTATAATTACACTGACATCATCTCTTGAGGGGTGATGTGCAGAGACATGCAGATTGCTGTACTAAGCATGCATATGCCTGACTTCAACAATATCTCTTCTTTGTAATACCCTAAATAATCACATGATAATTACAAACACACAGGTCCTCAAGATCTTGAATTTAGTGCTCTCTTTCTTTCTCACTGTTGGAAGTACTAAAGAGATTGTAAACCCAAGATCTGAGAGGACTGTGTGAAGGAAAGGACAGAGGTTAAATATGCCACCTTTAAAGAATAATGTTCTAAGCAATTGGTTTCCACAGCCAGTTACAGAAATCAAAGCTACTAATGTCAGAACAGCCTACACTTCCCTCGTGGTAGCAGCAGGAGTCATTTGGGCTTTCACTTGTGGTCTTTAAACAGTTTTAGTGATGTCTTGTAAGAGGTTTTAGTCACATTACACACACCAAGGCAAAACTTCCACTGAAGTTAACAGGATTCCCATAAAAATAACAAAAAAAAGTACAGATTGCCAACTGCTGAGTTCTTTTTCTAGCTCTGGAAGCAAACAGAAGATGTTAGTGCATGTAAGGGGTGCTGGGGTCTAGGACAAAGTGGCAGAGGTAAGGCTGCAGAGACAGCACCTCTGCAAAATGAATGGGATCTTTCTCCTAAGCTAGAAAAGGATCAGGAAAAATAAATCCCAAAGCTAATAAGATTAGAAACACCCCTATGAAGGGACTTTCCTGTCAGAATAATTATTAATATTAACATTACTATTAATAGTAATAATTATTAATAATACTTATTAACAATTATTAATGTAAACTGGCTAAGGTTTTTCACTCCAAAGGAGTTACATCGTCACACCTACACCTCACTGAAATCAACAGAGAATGCCAGGTCAGTAAATTATATGCAGTAAATATTTCAATTTTATGCATTCTACTACTTCTAAGTCCATATTGTCAGTTTAAATTTTACATTTAACTATTAGAATTATTTATTTTATACTCAATTTAACCCAGTCTCCAGCAATTTATGGGCAACACTCAGGTCAGAGGTAAACAGTTTAGAGACAACTCTCTTTAGAAGGTTTTTTCTGCCCCTAGAAAACTAAAGGACAAAACTGGAGACTCTCTGAATTCTCCTAAATAAAGCAGATCAATCACTTTTTGAAATCAATAGTTATTTCTTTTTTGGGCAATAGATTTATCAAGGTAAATCACTTTTTAGATTTTTTTTTCCCATATCAGTATCTTACTCCAACCTAAATTTGAATTTCAGCAGACTTTGGAAATTAATTTAACACCGAAGCTAAAAGTACTTTACTAATAACACACCAAAAAAGGCTCAGATAACGCTCTCCCAACTCTGAGGGCATGAAGGAGACTTAAAGATTTAAGAGGACTTAAACCTGCCCGTAGAAGCAAAACCCCCTGAAAGGTTTTAAAAGGAGTGGGCAGGCTCAGGTGGCAGCTCCATTCCCAGCATTAGAGCATCACCAAGAAAGGCCAAGCGGGAGCACTGCTGGACAGCAGGGGCAGCGCAGGGCACTGCCCCACCAAGCAGACGTTTACAGAAATATTTGCACTCGCAAGCAGACACAGCAGGAACACAGGGGACCATGCTACCCCAGAAAACACATCTTCACACACACAGCGGCACACAAACGTCTGGCACTACACAGAGGTGATACTAACTTGGCAGCAGTGTTGGTTATCACCTAGAAGAAGAGAAAGAGAACAAACAACATCAAAACCAACCACACAGAAAAAAGGCAATAGTCTGTAGACTGCAAAGGGCAAAAGATATTAAAAAAAGATTACCGCAGCTCTTCTCAGACCAGCGACAAATAAGAACAAAAAGTAAATGTATGCCTAAAACCTCAACGTGATTAAGACAGGAAAAAATGCAGGGATTATAGTTGATCCACCTGGACTTAGTGGGGTACCATGTCATTTTGGCTGACCCTTGAACATGATCTCATTGCTGTGCATCCTCAAAAGTACTACTACCAAAGTGAAGGCAGGAGGGAGCAGAGGGAAAAAGGAGGATTTTCAGAGTATATTCTCACCTGAAAATAGTAAATGAGTGGTAGAGACTATTTTTCTCTTAGATACTGAATATTCAGGGATGAAGTCTGTTCTCCTCAGGTCACCCTCAGAGTTGGTTTTGCAAGACTGATTTTAAAGTCTTTTACATGCTAGAGAAGATCCAAAGAATATACTGGTAAATGTTTTATAGCTAAAACTAAGGAAAATGCCTTTGTAAGTAACAAAGCATTTGCCTAGATATGACTGCACCTACATTATGCCAAGAAGGGTGTAAGCCAATTAACTTTGGAATAGTCATTCTTAATTTATTCCACATGAAATGAAGCAAGCCACACATTATAAGTTTTTTGGGATATCCACGTCACGATATTTTATTCCAAAACTGGTATGTATTCAGTATGAAAAAAAGGTATGTTCACTCTCCATTCCTGCAGCTCTGCATAAACCAGGGATGGTGCTTGCACAGTAATTCCAAAGCACTGTAACACAGGATAAAGCCGGGAGTGCAGAACAGAGTGTGCTCAGTCTGGACTACAGTGCTCTTCCCAATAACTCCTTATGGTGGTTGTACAAATAGCAGTAAAGGGCTGAGATCTTTAACTTTTTTTTTTCTTTTTATTTTTTTTTTTCTTTTCCCAAAGCTTAGGATACCCACACTCTGCTCTTTTCTTAGCTGAAATTAATCATATTTTGTGCAGAGTGAAGAAGAGTGCCAGGGTCAGGTAAGAAACTTTTCTTCTTATTTGGCTGTATGAAATGCTGTTAGCAGAACTGGGCACTGGGGATTCCGACTTGCTGCTGTGACATTTCTGTGTCCAGGACTGACACAAAATACTGGAGAGCAGAGATACACCGTTAAGAGTGACATTCCAAGTGGATTTGGCTCCTCCTGCTTTTTCCTTGCAGAACCTTTGATATTACTGCTTCTTGCCACAGATAATCCTTTTGCCTTGGCTCATCCAACAGCACTTTTAATGACCAAAAGCACTCTAATGAGACAAAGCTGATGTAAAGGCTTTGCACTTCTGCATTTCCACGGTAAAGCAATCACAGATCACCCTCTGCAGCTACTGGTCAGACTCTCCAATTTGAAAATATTCTTCTAGTTTTATAAACTCTACATTAAGCTAAATATATCAGTCTCTAACAGAGACTACATCCATATATATATACATACATATATATATATATATCTCCTATATCCATTTTAGGTGTATGCAGGACAGCTGGACACTCATTTACAATGAAACCAAGTGTAATGGTATCATTTTCTGACTCAGCTAGGCATCTACTGTACATATAAAATAACATTTTCAAGGCAGAACTACCAAACCCCCAAAATACACTCTAATTAAAGGAATAAAAAAGTATGTCCAAAGAAAAGAAACATTATGTGCACACACTAAGAACAGCTCAGCTGTCACGTCTCAGTAAAGATTTTTGAGAGGTGAAGAGGCTGCTATAGCTTCCTTCAAAAACAGTAAAGCTTTGCTTCTCCTTATGTTTAGGACGTGATGAGAAAATTCCTCCCAGTTCAGAGCCACGCATTATTTTAGTTCAGTTCTATATAGGGACATGTCTGGAACCCCCTGCTCGCAGAGGTCACACAGTAAGAGGCCAGTAACCCAAGCCACCTGGCACGTACTTGTGGGACAGGTATTTACTGCCCTTGACCTACAATGTGAAAAATAACTTACGCTGGAATGAAAGAGATGCACGTTACAAACTATGACTCACTGTTCATATTTATTCATACACTCCACAGCTTTCAGCACATCACGTTCCACACTCCTAACAGGCCATCTGATTTTTCACCTTGGGTCAGAGTGATAAAGCTTTAATGTAAAGTGTATCAGACAAACTAATGCTGTGTTATTCTTCACAGACCAAGGAAATAATCTCAAAATTAATTTCAGCTTCTTGAGAGGATTTTCCAAATGGTTTGGTTAAACCTATAACAGCAATTGACACAATTAAGTTTAAATCATTTGGTGAAAAGGGCACAGAACTGAAACATACCTTAAGATCACTCCTCATGCTTGAACTTTCTCACAGCTTTTACCATACAGCTCAGAGCATGTTTGTGAAAGCACAATGAATTCAGATTTGGAGCACCACAATATCACAACCGTGTCATGTTATATGGTAAGAATGTTCCCAACAAAGACCAGAGCTTATTTTACAGTGCTCACGGTGCTTCCTTATTCACATACATGCACTGTGAGATTGAGATTATCATGGATGCCACCAAGTCCCAAGATAGTTACAGGTTCCATCTTTTTCTTCACAGAGCAGGAAACAAGATACTTTTTACTTCATGGATAACAGTCAAGTGGGAGGGGGAATGATAGCTCTGAATTTTCTCTGCATGTCAACAAAGATGCACAGTTCTCTAAATCTCAGAGAAATTACCTGACAAGACACATTTATTTAGTGCTTCTGGGCTCTTTCATCTTTTCCTTCACTGCAGGATAAGGTTTTTTTTATTTTCTTGTTTGTTGATCAGTGTTACAGACAGTAAAGGCACATAGCAGTTCCTAAAATTTTGTTCCAACCGAATAGAAAGGCAGACATTGACTTTGGTAAGTGATGGATGCAGCTATGTTACAATTCTGATAACAGTCACAATGCTGAGCCATCCAAAATTCAGCCCCTTCACCCTTACCCCTGCAGGTATTAAGGAGGGTTATGAACATAGTGGAGAAAAAGACAAGAAGATACACTCCCAGGAAACTCTGTATATTGAAATAAGACAAGAGTTAGTGTTCTTCAGACAACTGTAAATTAAGGCAGAAGTATTCTGAGGTTTATTTTGCTGATATTGCTTGCTAACTGAAATTATTTTCTTTCAAATGGTAATTGCTTTACTTAATTATCCTGTATGAGAAGGGAGGATAGAATTTTCTCAGATAAGTTAATTAGGATTGTTAATGTTGAGTGCTCAAGAGAGTGAATCATCTAAACCTGCTTGAATCATCTAGAAAAGGTGTATATACTCTTTTAATAGGATGAAATATCCCTGCTTTGCTACAACTTTAAACCTCTTGGTTTTACTTTTGCAAAGAGTTTCTGCAATGGGATATAAAGTACTTGAAGGTATGCATTTGCTATCAGACCTTGAGCAGTTTGTCAGAATTTTCTGGTTTTCCTTACACAGCCAAGTCCCTAGTGTCAAAAAACCACTTTTCCACATATTCCTAACAAGAAATGTATCATCATTAAAAAGAAAACCCCAAAACACAAATAAACTAAAAAATTAGATTTGTTTGATGATTTATCCATGAAGGCAAAAAAAAAAAAAGGAAAACCTGTTTCTGACTACTTTTTCTCATGTACTGTAGTCCAAGCTCCTCACTTCACAAACCTAATAAAACAAATGACCTGCAATACAGGAATATGGAAAACCTTGGCAGCATGGGATCAAACTATCTGGGCAGTATCTGGAGATCAGTCCTTGTTACAGCGAAGTTACATTAAACTTAACAGATGCAAGACATTCTTAAACCAAAGGATTCAAAATATTGCAGTTCTGACTCTTTTTGCCTAGGAAAGCAAGCACATTAAGGCAGGAATTACAGCAGGACACTCCGGTAGCTGAGCACGTCAGCTTTGCTGGTCAAAGCCATTTCTCTTTAGCAAAGTACCAAAGATCAGGTGTGGTTTATAGCAGCTGCTCTGATGTCTGACAGCAGCACTTGGTTCTCTGAGACTCCATGCATTAGCTAGAAGTGCTGAGTGCCACAGCCCTGGGATGATTACAGTCACTTCAGTCCTAGTGTTCCCCCTGATGCTCTGCTGACTACTGCCAACGCATGCTGCACTTAGAGACCAACAACCACTGTCCTGCAATGGCAACATGGGTGTGTTTTGGGGGCTACTGGAAAACTTAATGATTGATCCAGACCTCACTGATGATTGCCAGACAAATGCACAATAGGGTAAGCACCATCACATTCATTGTTCAGCAAGCTCAACACGTATTGAAATAATGAAAATGTTACCATGTTACCTACCCTCTGGGAAGTCCACCTTCCGAAGCCCTTCGGTTGAGACTCAATTTATGCATCTCAGCCATTTCCCTCAGGGTCTCTGCCGAGTAAAGGCCAATGGGGTTGTTATACTGCCTTGCAGGGCTCAGCTGGTGTGCAGGGCTACTGCCACCAGCCAAAGCAGGGCTGGCTTTGGAACCTAAAGCGCTCTTGGCAGGTGACATGTCGGGAGTCACACACTGAGAGGACATGGAAGATCTAACTGTGGTAGTCTTTAGGTAGGAAGAGCTATTTGAAAGGCTGATCTCTTGCTGGTTGAGGTAGCCTGAAAATGTTCCATTGGTTGCTAAAACACTACCCATAGGCCCAGTCGCCGTATTAGTTAGAGGGCTGAAGGTTGTTCTGTTGCCATTGATTTCCCAAGCAGGTTCCTGTAGTAGCAAACATGCAGGCCAAGAAAAGAAAAAAACAGAAAAGAGCAATCATAGAACACATGCAAAAATAACATCTCTGCAATTAATGCTGTAAACATAGCCATAAACTAGCAATAAATAGACTGGAGCCAGAGCACTCAAACTTTCAGGGGAGATTTTCAACAAAGAAATGCATAGTTTCAAAAAAAAGGGAAGCAAAACCAACTCAGGCAGTTTTTTACTAGGTTTTAGTTGGAATCAACAAATAAAGCTTGACATTAAGAGAGTCTAGTCAACCTCACAGCAATAATTTTATATTAAGGCAACACTGTCCATTAATTACTAGGATAAGTTTGAAATCTTTAAGAAATTTCTTGAGGTAAGAATAATTTTAGCTCATGTACAACCATCAAAGTCAATGCCATTATAATAAAGACACAATGATTGTAAACCACAGCATTCTGTTTTCTGTGAGTGCACTTGGAGTTATGGATGTTATGCTGCTTTCCTGGCTCTGGTTCATGCTGATCAGGCCATGCAGCAGGGTTAGCAGACACCAGAGACTCGAGAACATGAACTGCTCCACAGAGATGTTGCTCCTATGCTGATCGTTCCTGCTTAATCTCCAGTTGAGGGAATGCGTGCCTGAGTGTGTAGCTGTGTGTATGATGCCACGGTCCTGTCCCAGACAATATTCCTAACTGGAACAGCAGCAGGTGTTGCCTTAGCCAAAGGAATCTCTCCTACAATACCTGTATCCATGGAAGGCTGTGCTGGTGCTCAGACTCAAAACAATCTACCAAAAACTCACCCTGGAAAAACACAGTCCAACGCTTACGTTTCATAAATGGTGCACTATAAATGCTCCTTAGTGGAAGCAAAATAAGCGGTGATATCAAAAGAGAAAAACGCTCCCAGTTAAGAGGCCCAGTAATGCTGGCCACTTGCTGCAGTGCAGCTCAGGGGACAGGGACAGGCAGGGGACATCAGCCTGAAGCAGGAATGGAGCCCCCAGTCTGGCCTCAGTGACAGCCACTTCAAGAGCAGGCGGTGGCCTGCAGTGATGTTTTGCCTCATTTAATCATAATTTCTAACATTTTGCACTCATCTCCCCCACAGCCTTGCATGAAATATAGGCCTGAGAATAATTTGGCCTCAAATTCTGTACTTTTGCTAGAATTGGTTGTTATTAATGAAATGTACTAATTCTGATACTATGGATCATGAGAAAAATAAATATTTCTATTGCCTTTTTGGATTTTTCTATATTGTATGTATAAATTTAATGAGTATACATTTGAAAAAAAATCAAGATAATATGCCTTGATTCATTAAAATTGATTGAAAAAAAAATCCCAAAGGTCTAAAGATATAAATAATCATAACATTAAACACTTTTAAAACATTTTGAATCAAAAATGTAAGGCAGATTAAATTAACTAAGATAACTTTTCTTAGTGATAAACAGAAAGAGATTTTAGCTGGCATTAATAGCTGTCCAAGGCTGTGGAAACAGATAATCCTAAAAGCATTTTCAGTCCATGCTTTTTTAAATAAATACATTTGCAATACATACTTTGGTCATTATACCCTGACACTGAAAACAGCAAACAATAATCCTCTCCAGTGGCCTATTGAAAGCTTCCGGATATCATTAAATAAACAGAAGACAAGGATTCTCTCTAAAAATGTGTTCAAAAAGAGGGACAAACGCACAAGGCCATGTTCAAAAATTAAGTAATCACTTGGGCAAACCATTTTTACATGCCAGCACAGAGAGACAAAACAATTATTAGTAAAAAAATAAACACAGAGGTAATAGAGAAGAAAAAAGATATGCTGGAGTTATATTCATTTGTTCCCCTGAAAACTCTGTGGCTTTTATTTAACTGTGTGTTTCTTCCTCCACCCCAAAACAAAAGGACATGGAAGGACAGCTGATCATAAAGTATCAGTTTCAACTGGTAATGAGAGAAATGCCACGTATTCCCTTAACCCTAATGCATTTTTATAGTCTTGGTGTTACTGGACAGTAACAATAGGCAAAGGGAAAATTATAGGACAGTTGTAAAAAATGATGGCTGATGATTTTGCTTCCTTTTGGCATGAATGGAGTTCTGGTTTTGCTCCTCAGAGCTGGAATACCAGCATATTGGCAAATCAGCATTAGAATTCTTAAAACCCAGCAGTGCCAGGCTAGCAATCTCCATCTTGAGTTCATATTTTGGATGGTTTTAGGGTGGTTGTTTTCCTTGTGTTGTGGGGGGAAAATGGATGATAGAGGAAGTGTCTAAGGGAGCAGCTGTATTTACTTTTGTTACTAACAAAACCCCCTCTTATTCAATTTATTTGTGGGAGAATACTGTAGAACTATTTTTTGTCTCTAGGTCAATGTCAAAACGCAGAATTTCTGAATCCATTCCTGACTGTGAAGGGCAAATGTCTGAGCAGCAGCACGGAGCTTTCGGCATTGCAGCACACGAAATGCAGCCAAGAATAACAAACGCTCCCCTGTTCCCCATCTCCCATCCCGATGTGTTCATGCTGGAAAAGCAAGCTGACACTTCAGCTCTGGGAGCCTGGTGCTACCCCGCCAGCCGACCAGGAGAGGAGGCTGTGACACTGAGCAATGGCCTTCCCTCAGAAAGACGCCGGGATCGTGCAGCAATCCCCGACTGCGGGGGGAAAACCGCCTAATGTCAGGAAATGAGCCGAAAACTAATAAATGCAGAGGAGTCTCTAACCTTTTGAAATAAAAGGCAGCTAGGAATCAGCTCAATTTCCATTCTGAAATATTATTATTTGTTTATAAAAATCCAGTTTCTATGAAATGCAGATGTTCCTTTCCATGTGTCAGGGAAGCGAGAAACAAATTTATATTGAGAGACACAATACCACGTTTTGCTGGTCCTTTCCTTTTGACAACTCATTTTCTATTTATTGCTGTGACCCTCCAGTCATTGCTCACCTCTTGCACATCTGGGAGAACAATTTTAACAGTATACCAGGGAATCTGACCACCCAAGGTACTCAAGAAGCAATCATTGCTTTAAATATTTTAGAGGAAAAAAGGGAATGGAGGCACCATGGCACTGAATGACTCTGCTCAAAGACATGATCAAACTGCTTTTGGCTGAGCCAGCTCCTCCATCCTGTACTCAACTTAAAAAGTCAGTCATCGCCATCTATTTTCTTTTAGACACATGGGCTCCCAAATTCAGCAGGAAACGAGTCATAAGCATGAGAAGATCCTCACTGGGACTCCAAAATAAGTGTGTTCAGTAGTGTTTCACAGAAAGCACAACACATAGCCATATTATTGGAATTAACAAGGCTGTCAATACCTTCATGCAAATGGACAAATGTTAAAGCCATGCTTAGCACTAAAGCTCCAGCTTGAATGTTTTAACTGCACTGAGCTGAATCTTCGCTTGTGTTGTGTCCCCTCTGAAGAGCTGCAGGAACTCATTAATGGCTTAGTTTAAATCCTTGGACTCAAGCTTGCTCTTATTGTTATTTGAATGCTTTCAACATTAACTGTGCCCCACCTGTGGAAAAGACTGCACTAAATCAAAAAGATGTGACTAAACTAAATGAAAATTGTGTCTAGATTGAGACTTATGTCAGATGTAGTGAAACTAAAAATCAACCAAACCTTATTTCCAATAATATCCCAATATACTTATGGTTGCAGAACCTGTATCATGTATAACATTGATCAGCTTTGTGAAGGAATGACTGATCTTTGTGGAAAAAGTATGCGAGTTTCCCTACAACAAAAATAAAAACAAAAAAAACAGTGAAAGAAGAAGTGCATGCTTAAAAATTAGTGGAAGCTGCAATCAAATCAGCAATAACACTAGAGTATTTATGGTTTTAACTAGACACTGAAGTTGCACATGCAGATTGCACATGCTAACATTGCCATGCCTTAACCTTAACCAGAGAAGGGTGAGGAAAGCTCCTCCTGATGTGTGAGGATGACACTGTCATGACTGTCTTGTAATGCAGTTTTTTGTTGATTTTTAAAAAATACCATCAAATTCATTTCATGTCAACCATCAGTCTAAATACTGTCAAGCAGAGGTGTGGAGGTGACTTCTGCCTGTGTGTCACAGAATTCTTCATTTATACAGTGATACTGTTACCAGGAATAATAAAGGGACAAGCAAAGAAACCTTGGTTTAGAGTGTATTTACTGTAACATGCCTTACTGCCCTATCAGCATTCCACTGTTTCTATCAGTATTTTTATTCTGGATATTCTGAGACTTCTGTGAGGGCTCAATGCCTTTTTTTCCCTTCCAAACAACCCCCAGAGAAGAATTCTTCTTCTTCATTTGAAACTTACTGTTGTCTATTAGCACAGACAAGTGACACAAGTGTCACACCTGCAAAGGGTCCCCCCAGCACTCTAATGTTACCTCTTCCCCCTGGGGGAACAACCCTACACCCAAGATCTTCCTGAATACTGCAAGATAACCTGTTTCTCACCATACCTTCCCCTGGATGCCACCCTTCTCCTCCAGGAAGGTTCTGGTAATTCTCTTTTCCAGCTGCTGGTACCGCCTGTAGCCTGTTCACAAATGGCTGCCTCAGCAGCTCCTGCAAACCTTTCCTGAGCACCTTGCACAGAATTCTTACATTGGATAAGACAGCAAGCTTCTGAAAATGGGCTGAGTCCTTTGATCCTCATCTCTCTCTGAGGAGTTAGAATAGGAAATGTAAAGTGTTTTTATGGCTTTCATGCCAAGGGGTCTTTTAGGACCTTCAAGAAACCCCTGCAGTGGGTAAAGTTAACTTTTCTATACAGTAGATAGTTAAGGGAGGAAAGTATTTTCTGTGGTAAAGAGCTTTGAAGACCTATGGCAGCAATTTTAAAACTGACACTTGCCAGGGAAAAAATGCACCTAAAATGCATCTTAAAGAGTAATGAAAATCCAATATATAATATAAAAGCTTTATGTATCTATCTATGGAGGAAGGAGACAAAATTTTCATACCTGTGCAGCTACTATAGAGCCCCAAAAGGCAGGTGTCAATCCTGTGTTGGTGAATAACTCTGATGAGACAGATCTACTCACTGCCTTGAACACTAAAAGCATTCTGGGTGGGTCTTCAGGGAAAATAAGAACTCCTTCCCCTTCCTGTCCCTATTATTTTGCTGGTGCAGCCAAACGCCAGTTTAACCAAAAGAATGATCCATTGCTTTTGTTCTAGGAATTTCACAGTACTGTTTGGTGACTCTTCCAATAAGTTCCTCCAAGATAACTTTAATAAAATCATGATATAAGCAGAAACAACTTTGTGCAAGATAAATTCTTAATTTCATCTTCTCTTGCCAAAAAAGTTTACGAGCTCCAGTCTGAAATAACATTATTTCTGCCTCAACTAATAAATGCCCAGTCAGGTTAATTTAAAATTTCACAAAATAAAATTGAATCAAACAATTCCCCACAGGTGCATTCTCTTCTGCTATTTTGAACCTATTTGCAGCATTTTCAGGGATGATGTTACCATCTGTGCTCTGAATTTGGAAAGCATAGTGTTTATAAAAATTACTTAAAATTGATCTGTGGAAGTTGGAGCTGTCAAAAACAGTAGAAAATTATCTAATGTCTTTTGATCTTCAGTGTTTTTTATTTATATGCAGCCTAGGAATGAAAGTGGCACTGACAGCAGGGATAAGGTGCAGCAATGGAAACTTTAGCTGCTGTCCATTTATCTAATCAAATGCATCAGCAATACAAATGTCCTACCCAGAGCCTGAGCCTGGGGAGATAGACACCATCTTTCAGGCACCCTTGCTACTCAGTGTCTCCAAAGATACAGAAGATGAGTTGCCAGGTACAGTCACTGTTTATTCTAGAATGAACATTTATTTTATGAAATATGATGTGCTTTGACAATGGAAACCAAGCCATTCATTTCCTCTGCCACTTGCTGTTATTCATTAAATTGGCTTATCCTCTCTATTTTTTTATTCTCAGGTCTTTTGAATTCTATGATAAGAACACTATATGATGCAGGCTTTCAAATGCCCTCATGTCCTCTTTCCAAATCAGTGTCATTTCAGTTGCAGACAGGATTTGGATAGAGTGAGGCATTGTCTAAAGGTTCTCCACAACAATCTACAAAAGCAAATGTAGATTTTGAGAAGCTTCAGTGGCCTCTTGTAGCCTAGATGAAAACATTTGCTCAGAATTGGTTAGATCAAATCACATCAGAGGACAGCTGGATGCTTTGGTCCTGCTAATAAGAAATTAGCAAAATACAGACCACCAATACATTGCCCTGCAGCAATTTTCCTGTCTGTGCATTCATTCAAGGTTTAATTACTTGGAGCAGGCAAAAGCTATTTCCTGTAACAGATATTTACCTTCACCGCAGCAGATAAAAATGGTATTCACTTTGGCTGAGGAGAAACGTGTCCCTTACCTTCTGATGGGGAATTACAGCCCTGGGAGAGTCAATTCTGGGAGCTGTGGTTGAAACTGGCACAGGACGCTTGGATCTGGGGATAAGAAAAAAAAGTGAAGATAAAAGAGGTGTGCAATCTGCACTCCTATTTTTCAGCTCTAATTTCACGCCAAAAAGCTGCTACACCAGGACTGAAAGTTAAGCATAGCCTCGACTTTTTCTGTTAATCATCGGGCTTTTCCTACATCCTCCTTTACAAAGGTATTAAATGAGAGAAAAAGTTTGACAAAGTTTCTCTGAATGATGAAAATCCACCAGATATGGAGGCAACCTCTGACTTATGAAATCATCTGTTTTCCAATACTTGTGACACACTGCATTTTCATAGATGAAAGTCAGCCACAACTAGATAAATTCAACTTTGGGCAGTACTCTGGAAAAAGAGACTTTAAGGTGTTTTAAAAGTGCAGAGGCTAAGCTTCAGTGCTGAGGCATCTCAAGATAACGCCTCAAAAGAATTAATAGCTTGAAATGTACAAGTACAACTGCAATTAATTAAACCTCTCTTCAGGAAGAAACATGGGCTTCATTGCAGACATTTGAGTTTCACAATGAGCAGAACACTACTGAATTACTGAATTAGCCACTCCAGGTGCCTGTTTTTCACCTGTATTTGACAAACAGATGTCCTTGATAATTTAAAAAGCCCAAAATAAACCCCACTAAAATGTTCTGAAAAGATACAGTTTGCCCTTTTATTGGAATAGCAAAGAAAGCACAGTGGCAAATGTCATCTGAAGCACTTCTAGGATGCTCAGGTAAGTGAAGATGAAGTTGTGGGAGGTGTTGTGAGAATCTGCCCAGTGGTGAAAGTTCCCCTGAAATCCTTCCAGTACATATGGGATCACCAGAAAAAAGGAAATGAAAACCAAAAATAATAAAAAGGATCAGAATTATACAAGTAATATCCCATTTCCAACCTACAGATCAGGATTACACCTCAAATAATAATCTTTAAAAAGTACATTTCAAAGTTAGGACAGGCAGAAAAATAAAATTTAAAAACTTAAAAGCTTACAAATCAAGTAGAAGCAGCTAAGACATTTGGGACTGTATTGTTTGCATTAGACAGGAGATGAAGAAAGGAAGACATTGCAGAAGCTTAGAAAATAATGAATGGTGGAAAAAGGGGAATAAAAACTACTCTTGTGGACATTGAATGAAATTGAAAAGACAACACACTTAAAATTCATAAAGGCAAACATCTCTTTCTAGAGAACTTGATTAACCTGAGGTGAAACTCATTGCAACAAGATATAATTGAGACTATGAGAAGAGCAGAGTATCAGAAAGGATCAAACAGTTATACTTAACAACAAAAAACCCCAAGAGCTGCTTTAGACTGGGTATAATAAGTAAACATAGACTCATTTTTGATGGCACAGCTTCAAAGACCTTCTCTGTTAGGTTCATTATTTCCTTACTGAGGGCTGTGTTGCACTTTCCTCTGAAATACTTACCAGGGGCATCTATCAGAGAGGGAAAGCTGAGCTCAGTGGGAACAGGGCTCATCCCCAGTGGCAATCCCTGCATTAATACCCAGCTTCCACTGAGCTCTGGGTTTAACTTTAGCTGCCACACATAACATTTTTTCCATAAGCAGCAGTGAACATACCAAAAAAGACCACCTAGGAAAAAAAAGGAGTAATTCTCACTCCTGGTCCTTCCAGGAACTGGAAGATTTCCACTTAGAAGGTATGGAAATTTTGCAACTTTGAGAGCTGAAAACAAAGCTGATGTAATAGATGCCTACCTTACAACCAGGTGCTATGAAAATGAACGCAGTCTGAGGAAACAATGAAAACTGGCATTTTGTTAAACAATGTGTAATTAACCCGGGAAACTCACTGACAGAGTATTCCTGAAACAACGGGCTAGAAGATTGTAATTCATATGCACAGCTGAAATATATCACAATATACTCCCAAGACATAATTATCTGAGAAACAGATACCTTCAAATTCTAAGGATGAGAGCTACTCACTCACTGCCTAAAACAAACTTTCCTCAGGCAAGTTATCTTCCCTCAGGAATGACTGCCATACTCTTCCTCCAACCATTTTAGCTTAAAAAAGAGGAACAATAAATCATATTTATGAGACATGCACATGGATCATGAAAGACGGCAAAAAAGAGAAAAAAAATCAACTGCAGCTCATAACACAGGGTAGCTGAAAACTGACAGTGACGGTTTATGAACACAAAGATTTAGGGGATGATTCTGCTCCTCTTTCCATGACTGTAATTTCTGAGTACACCCAGTTATTTCTGAGAGGTGACATTGGTGAACCGGGCATACCCTGTTAAGAGTCACTGATAACGAGTTTTCATGCCAGAGTTGCTGAGCACTGTAAATGTGGTTTACCAGGTACAGAGGTGTAGCAAACAAACACACACTGCACGTTTGATGCTTAACTGGAAAACAGTTGTATTGCAGCAAAGGAACTTATTTACCAGACTATTCCATCACTTCTGCTGTTTATTGCATGTTTAGTTTTTTCCTCTCTCATTATCTGTCCATAGAAGATGATGCTAAAAATCTGCATTTCTTCCACATTAGCAATAAAATACATCTGTCATTCACAGTGTTAGCCAAGATTTGTATTTGACACCAACTTGGAGATTTCAAGATGTTACTTGAAAATGATGTTCCTCCACAGCTCTGACTTGAATGTTTATAGCTTTGATATTTAAAAACAGAATAATGAGGCGTGCTAGATCTAGCAGAGGCTTGCACCAGAGAAAAGGGCAGAAGAGGTGAAATAAATTTGTGGAATGAAATTGTATGCACTTGCAGAATAGAGTGATTATTTACATAAGAGTCGTTACTCCTCCAGGAAAAACATCTGCAAGTTCAGAACATTCTTTTTTTCCTCCCTCTCTTCCTAGATGGATCAAATCCTGCAGCAACAGAATTTAGCTTTTCAAGTCATGATGGTGCTGTAGCAAACATACGTGTCCAGGTTTACATTTTAATCCACTGATTGCAAAATTATTTTATTCCAAACACTTGAGGGTGTATCTGTTCAGTAGGGCTATGAGAAAGAGGACAGCCCAAATTTCACAGGTGATTGTGATACTTTTAGATTTGATGTTGACATTTTTCATCAAGATTCTTTTTCTTAGGCATTTAATTTGATTTCAAATTTTAGACATTTTCTTCTACATTTTCCAAGATGGAAACAAAATGAAAACTTAGAACAGTTCTAATAATGACCGAATACATAATTCTGGGATTTTTTTTAAACTCTTCTCCTTTCCACAGGTATAATTCTTGAGTCCCTCCAGAGTGGTTCCATTTTTTAATGAAGTTCAAAACTAAGATGGATGTAGTTCTGCAAAACATTTCAATTTTGATAGCAGTGCTCAAACAACTGCCAGAATCTCTCCTTGTTCCCACCTAAATAGATCTTTAATTGAAGAGCGCTTGACTTCAATCCTGGTATTTCTGTACTCACAACAAAGGTTTATTATAAGTCAACTGCACTGAGGAGTGCAATTGCTGCCTGAGAAAAGGCTGCAAAGGAGTTTTGTGATGCAATATCAGTTTAAATTGTGTCCTCAGGGGAGCACAGTATTCTACTTGCAAGGAGGTGGCATGAGCTCAGAGATAATAGCTCTTTTTCGAGTTCATGGGGCTTTTTTCTGTTTCTTCACCGGTCAGTATCTATCTTTTATAATTCTCAGGACAACTAAAATCAACATTTCTTTTTTACAGGATGCTTTTCCATTTGTCATTTTATGACACATAAGCACTTATTTACAACTTCTTGAATATCTTAGTAATTGTACCCTAGTACAATTTCAACTACTAGAAAATGAAAAGGCGTCAAATGCATGGAAAGGTAATAAAACAGATTAGATTAGAGTTAGAAAACATTTCACATACTTTAGCTCTAACCCAACTGAAATGGAGGCCTTCTGAAGTGGAGCAGGTGAACATGTAGAATAGGGCTTCTGACATAGATATAGATAGATTTTTTTTTTTAATGCATAAATATTCCTGAAAATTTGCTGAGGATGATGATGAGACTGTCAGGCAGACATGTAAAAAGATGAAGTATTACTCATGGTTATCAATTTGAGCTGTTCATTTAATAAGTGCTAAGATATTAATATGGCAGGTGAATCTTCAGCTAACCAATTAATTAGGCAGCTAAGCAGAAGCTGCTGCTTGTTTTTAAGGCTTGCACAGAAAATCTTGAGTCCCATGACACCGTGGTGTAATTCTCTATGCCCTTCCTGGGACATCAGCAAGAACTCTTAGTGACTCCAATGAGAACCACCAAGACAAAGCCCTGAACATTTCAGAGTACCTCAAATACAACTGTGATCACTCTGGGCCTAGGATCAGGCCTTCTTTCCCTCTCGCAGGGTATCATCTGTGCCTGCAATAAAACTGAAAAATACTTCCACCAGCACTTTTGCTCTCTCTATATCAATGGCAAATGCAAATATTAACATTTGTTGGATGACTGATTTGTTAATTATTTCCCTGCAGTATGCTGCACTCAGATTGCAAGTTGGGCAATTACACTTTCCAGACCTAGTGTTCATGCCCACAGCAAGGTGAGGACAAAAGCTTGTTAGGCATAGAAGGAATCAGCCCCAAAGGAAGCAGCTATCCAATCAAAAAGCTGCTTGGAAATATGGAATACCTATTTTCCCTTAGAAGGAGTCTGAGTCAGAGGCAAGCACAAACAAGGATAAAAGGGAAAGTGAAGAGGAAGAAGCGTTGGAGATTTTTGTGAAAGGGAGGATAAAAAGCAAACTGAAGCCAGTATGTGAAAAGATGAGATTTTTCCAAGGCTCTCCTGCTCTCTCTTTGACCCTTTCTACTTCTCTGGCATCTGCACAGTCCCTGCTGCATCCTCCTAACTCCTCCCCTGCTGTGGAAAATCCTTCCCTTCCTGAACTGCCCCACATTCTGCCCTCCAGCTTGTTCCCTCCTGAATGGAGCCACTGGCTGTCAATGCCCCCATCTGCTCTTAATTGACGTGGTACTGACCCTAAAATTCCTCCATCCCAGCAGCTTCTGTGGGCAAACCAGGAGGATATCCAGTATCCCTGCAGCTCTGCCCTGGGGGTGACAGTCACCCACAGAGCTCCAAGCAGGAATGCTGAGCACATGCCTGGCACTCACCCAATACACACAGCAAGCTCCACACTCCACTCCACAACCTCCAAGAGCATGGACACCTCTAATCAAGGCAGATTATTTCTCTCTCTCCTTCTTCCTGTCTTTGCACTGTTTTGAAAACACTTTCAAAAATTTCCTCTGCTTTTCACTATTGAAAACTTGGGTAAGCCATAAAAAAAATGTGGGTTCCTACCAATTTTATTCCTTACAAAACTTGTTTATGCTCGCACGGGCTGAATTTGTATGTAGATGTGTATTGCCATTAACACTATTGAAGAAATGCATTAATTTATATCAAATTTATGTGCAGCCCACTGCAGAGAAATCCACAATATCCTGAAATATTCAGAAATACCTAAGTCAGTATTGATTATAAATAGGAAGCCACTACTCTCACCAATAACAAATTAGTTAACTGCAGAATTTGCATTACCTAGTTATAGATAATGTCTGTTCAGAATCAAAAACAAGAGGCTGAAATGCATTCAGATTTATCAGAGAAGGATGAAGGCTTAATGGCAGAAACACTTCAGATATAGCAGCTCACTTGGAACCTAAAGTTTGGAATAATTATTATTCATGATTTAATTATTAGATTATTTGTAATTACTGAGAGGTGCTAAAACATCTACTTAAGGTAAACATATAAATAATAAAAAGATTTGTTCATTTAAGATCTTCAGAAAAATGTGTTATGAAATGATCTACGACATAAAACAAAGAATTAGTAATAATTAATATTAATAAAGAGCAGAAGATGCACTGAATAAAGGTTCAGTTCTTGGATTTAACCAACCATACCCTGGTCTTAAGATGTGATGCAACTCTCCCCAGTAAACATAATAAATATCAGCTTTGAAGAATTTAGTATCAAATATTTAAGTTCTTTAGTTGAAAAATATCTGAAGTGAACCAAAATTATTTCCTCCTTGCAGAAAGCAGACAGCAACTGTTTGTCTGAAAGAACACAACTGCCATGTGTCAGCCCACTGACTTCAGTGAGATGGACCCATGGTACCCATCCTGACCTTTCCATGGTGAGTGAAATATAATATGTGAAAGAATTCACAGGGAGATTATCTTTAGGGAATCCAGAAAATATTTCTCACATAAAACAATGAATTTTAAACTCACCTCTAAGCTGGTATTGAGGGGGGGGAAAAAGTGATGTGCACTCTGAGAACAGTTCTAATCCCTAAGCAGAATCTTGTTGCAATGAAAACTTGACTGCCCTTTAAAGCCTTGGCATATATCCACAGTTTCCAGGCTCTTTTCTAAAACTAACAAGGTCACTTTATGCAGTGAGTGTAAATAGCAATCCACTCAATTAAACTGCTCATGTAAGGAATATATTTGTATTTATTGCAGTGACTGACATCGATACTTTACTTCGTTTTCCATGGAAATAGCTGCTCATTAATTTCACCAGCACTAAATGTTACTACTCAGACAGAGTATCTTATAATCCTGTCCAAATGATAGCCAGACATCTGAAAACAAATCCTACTGTCCTCTCATACCTGCATACAGAGACAACTGGGCACACAGTGGGAAACGCCTCTCTTTCACACAGAGTAAGGGAGGACCAACTCTCTCAGTAACACAGTGTAGCTCCTTTAACCCGGTAGTGGGATGTGTAATTTTGAATGCTTTAAGCACACAGAACCACCAGAAGGAAGGAAAAAAACCTTGGCTATTGGTGGCAGATGAGTCTTGGAAGTTCTAGAGTCACACGTCTAAGCAAAATAAGCTAACTAGTATGGCGTGTCATATCCACCATGAGTGTTCTTTTTTCTAATAATCTGCTTGATATTTTGAATATCCAACTAGTTCAGACCGTGCTTTCATCAATATTGTATATATAGTTGTAATTTACCCTGCACTGGGACAGATTTAATTCTTCTGAGGATAAATACAGCCCCTGTTCTGGTTCTGATTTAAATGTGCCCATCAGCAGACCTAAAACATGCACAGAGTTGGTTACTACACCCAGCATCAGACAAAAGAAAGCAGTTAAAATAACCACTGAGTTCCTCTTGCTTGCAGTTTGCTGTCACCACATGCTTTATTTACAGTAGGCCTGAAATAAATACTGCCAGATCAGCCATCTTTTGGTGCTGCACATAAAAGGAAAGCTATTAAATATTTACCATAAGTCTCTTATAGCCTTGCCTCTGACACTTTCCCTTTCAGTGGAGAAAAGAATTATTTAGCTCATGATTTTCCAGCAAGGGACAGCCAGTTGTGACTGTCTGGAAGTGAAGGGTAGCATCACTGGCATGCCCTGGGAGGGGAAGTTTTGTCAGTGTCCACCAGGCACAGAAATCTCCACCTCTCCTGCTCCTCTCCAGCCGCACAGTGACGCCGAAGCGGAGCCCTGGAGTGACACAGGAATGTTTGTGCCAGCAGAATGAGGCACGCTCATGTTACAGCACTTTCCAAAACTAAGCCAGTACATTTGGTGAATCCTTTCCAAGGAGGCTGATCAGATTACTTGAGTTATGATCAAATGAACGTTGTGGATGCTCCAGTGAAACATGTTGACAAATAATGCTGCTCTCTTTTTGCATTTACTATGCATTTAAAAAGAAACTAATTTGTATGAAATAAAAATAGACTTTGCACGCACTTTGTTTTTAACTGTGAACTCAATACTGCACAACCCAATGTTTATGGCCTAATATCTGTGGGACAAACAGACACTTAAAGATGAACTTTGACTGGCCTAGAATTAAAATGCCTGAGGGCAGCTGTGTAGCTCAAATAACTGATTAGAAACTGATACTGAAAAATGACTGAGAACTGAACTCCAGGAGGTCACAAAAAGACTAAAAGCAAAGCAATGTCTTTTTCCACCCTAACCCAGGCCATTAGAGAGTATGATCATAGCCTTCCATTGCATGGTGCAGCAGAACCAGCACCAATCCCCCTCAGCACACCTAGAGCAGTGCAGGTTTCTAAGGAATAAGCTGCATCTATAGAGATATGTAACACCTTGGAATATCAGCCTGGATTCCCTGAGTGCCTCACGGGAGTTCTGCTGAGTAATAGTGCACAGTGCCAAAGACACTTCTTTTCCTCTCACTCCTGCTCTGCCCTTCAGAAAAGAATTCACTTCCTAGATGTAGTTTTCCCTCTAAACTTAAGGAAGCAGTGCTACTCTGAAGGGTCCCAGACATCCGCACATCACTGGATCACAGCCCCTTTCTCCAGGCACAGTCCACACACTTCAATTTCCTGGCATTTGCAAATCTGCATGTTTTAGCTTCCCAGAAGCAGCAAAGGGAGGGAGGCATGCTGCAGGCTCTAGAGAAACTGCAGCCAGACAATGCAGCTCAAGCCACTAACAAGTTCTGGCTGCCTGATCAAACCTCTGGCATAGCTGGTGAGACTTCCAGTCTAATTTTGTGGGTTTGTGTGAAATCACAGCATGGGTGAGGTGATAAGAACAAATTGAAGAGGGAGATTAGGGAAGGAAGTTGTCAGAAAACACTTGACATCCACAATTTCCTGAATCCATGGCTGAAACATGGAGAACTCCACTCAGGCCAGCACTGAACATTCATAGAAGATCTATGTTAGTGTGCTTTGAACAGTGCAGGTGCTACTTCAATTAAAACTAAGTTAATCCAGGAAATCACAGAATCCCATTGTTCAGGCAGGCAAGTATGACTGGGGGTTCTAAACACTTCCCTTTTTTCTATGATGGATCCCTTGCAGTTGGATGTCCTGCACAAGTGCTGACACCATGCACAGCTTTTCTTGAGAGCCAAATTAAAACAATAACCAGTTCCCCACCCTGAAAAAAGCCTGCAGGGAATGAAGTGTTATAATAAAAGTGAGTAGCAGCAAACACTGTCTTAACTGTCAGGTTATAAACCATGCTCACAAAACCTTCATGGCTACGATCGATAAAGGGAAAGGCCATCGCTCCTGAGAGCCAAGAACCATTAGAAAAATAAAAAGCTTTCTATCTCAGAGCATTTACGTTGAGATTTCACATTCCACTGCTTCTTCCATGGCCTTATAGATTAAACAAGCAAGACCAGTTCTACTTCCAGTGCTGCAACAGCAAAACCAAGACACAGATTGCCTGGTAAGGCATTCCATGACCTTAAATCATATTTTGGAGAGCCATGTGATTACTCCATACCTACATGAACAACATCATCACAATTTACAGCTTGAGTTTTCCTATCACAACAGTCAATCCCCTATTGCACGTATGAGCCTTTCCATTGGAAAGGATTCCCAATGTTTCCAAGCTTTTGTACCAATAGGATAAGCGAGCACTTCCATCTCTGTGGAAGATCCTCTGTGCTCTTTATGGCAACCCGGGCTGTTTTTCCATAGTAGTAGAACACTCTGCTCCAGTTTCATTGCTGCAAGCCACTTCTAAAAAAAGTCAAAGTGATCTCTTAGCACAGTCATTTTCCTGGTCACCATGTCCCAGGAGATTTTGCCTCTCTTCTGTCTTGTCCTTATTTGGTTGAAAGTTACTATAGCTTATCACTGCTACCTTCTTTTCATGTTAACTGTTATTCTTTCCACCAACACAATATTTATAATTTCTTTTTTTTGCTGAAAAAAGGATATTGCATTGGAAATTTTGGGCAGGTGACTAAACAGACAATCTCTTTGTCTTTGGGTAAATTAACCCATTTGTGTCCAGGGGGAAAAAAAAATTAAGATTAATATAACTTCCTGAATATACTGGAGATGCCTTTTGTTCAAGACATTGGCTCTTTAACAGGGTTCTATGTGTACATCAGTTGGCCAGTATCACTTGCTGCTAGGGTTTAGCTTTTATAAATTCTGAATTGTGCAAAGCAAAGCAGCTTAATACCTCTGAGCACAAGTTTTAAAAATAGCCCCATGTCATCTAAGAAAAGGAAATTATTAAAAAAAACCTTCTCAGTCTTTTTCATTGGGTTTTCCCAAAGAGGTTGAATGGGTCACCAAGGGAACTAATAGCTCACATCCTAAAGCAGCTGGAGAGGAGACTTCATTAATTGTGTAAGTTCAGAGCAAAAACATGATCTGAGAAAGTTTTCATTTGTTAAAAAAGCTGTTTTATGATCTATTTATGTTTACTAGTATTTCATTTTACTTTGTGCCATGTTCCTTCTTTTCAAAACGGATTGTATTTCATCTACATCTATCATCTATGCAAGCATATGTCAGTCTGTGGAACACTCCATTACTGCTTTCTTTGGTTGTCCTTTATCCATATAACTTGAGTATCTGAATTAATATATTATTGTTTGAGAACCAAGAGACAGGGCACGTCTTGAAAAAATAGAAGAAACAATAAATAGAGATGAAAGCAATTAATAAATGTATTTCCACTAGGTTTTTGTTTTGTTAGGGGTTTTGTTTGTTTGTTTGTTTTGTTTCAGGTTTTTTTAATGATGTGGCCACTAGAAGAGCTGTTGGTTTGTAGTTTTAAACCATATATGCCAGGCCATAGCGTCAGACACTGGAGAACTTTTCAGGTTCAATATCCAGGAAAATTTATACCAACAACCCAAAGCACAACAAGAAATTGCTTTTTGCAATGCAAACACAAAGGTTCAACAGAAAAGCAGACAGACATTCTAAAACAATCAGAAAGGATTTTTTCTTAACTTTCAAATAAAAAAATATTCAGAATGATCTAAATCTTTGTAAATAAACATATCATACATATATTTGTAATAACACTATCATTCAGAGTGAAGAAAAAAGAAGGTGGAGTGGGTGATAGGATGAGAATTCAACTACCTGCATCAAAGTAGTGATTTCCTACTCCATCTGGAACACTCAAAGACACACTTAAAACCATGGGGGATAATCTGCCACATATTTTGCTTTATAGTACCTTGTCCTGTCTTGGAAACTTCATCTAAACTCCTTATTGTTTACCTATTATTCTGTTCCTGATACTGATTATCTCAACTGCATATTCATGTATGAGATTCTTTGGTATATTCTCAGAAATTGTACTTCCACATTAGAGTCTGCTTTCTGTACTTGTCTTTGCCTACCCTGTACAAAAATTATCTTCTTCGCAATGCAATAAAATTAGCAGCTACTTCTCTTTCTATAATTATGGAGCTTTAAATATTAATGCATTTATTACAGAAATCCTCTGTGCAAGGTTATCTAACTTGAGAACAAGTTTCCTTGGAAGCAACATTAATCAGCAGAAGTTAAAAGACCCATTAACCGCTTTCTTAATGGCAACGCAACTTTTATCACATCTCTGTGATAAAACCTGCCCTCTTCATGTTCTACTGCCTCCCTTTCCTGCAGTTGGGCTACACTTTTATTCAGTCAGATGCAGAGCACACTTTCAAACTCACAGGTACCAGACCATTAGCACAAATTCTCCTGAGGTTCCTCCCATGCACTCGTAACAGTTGTTCTGTTTGTTGTCTCTAGAACAGTTGTTCATAAATTAGCCAAACTAAACTGTGTTGCCCACATGAGAATAACCAAAAGAAATATCACTGTTGGATTCATTTAACAGAAGCTTGAATGGATATGAGATTACACCTGTATTCAATAGGCTAAATCCCACAAAGATATGCTCAACATAACCATTCCATTTCCGTAGGAATCCATGCTGACTTCTACAAGAATTGGAACAGATTTTGGCTTTTCATCTCATATCTGTGCCACAAGCACTTCAAATAAATCTAAGACAGGGATAACACACTTACACCCTTCAGTCACAAGTTATATAGGTTGTCCTTGGGAAGGCAAAGAGTTTAAGTTATAACAACATACTTCTGCAGAGTCAGGCTCAGGTTGTGGCTGGCGGATTTGATCTTGTTCTGGGCCTCCAGGTGGGTCATGCTGTCAGTGTTGACTCCATCAATGGCCACAACAAGGTCCCCCTGGTTCATCTGAGACTGTGCTGCCTTGCTGCCAGGAGTGATCTGTGTGGGAAAAGACAAAAGAAAAACTCTTATCCTGGTAAGTCATTCTGTATCCAAAACAGTTGAAGAATTCACCCAGATTTATAGTACGGAATAGATCTAGCTAAAAATACACTAATAGATAGAATAGTTGTATCCATTATTATATGGGGGAAAAAATCAAAATTTATGGAAATTGAACAAATCAAAGTTAACTCACACTTCTACAAAGGTCCAGGACAGTATCTACTTGTTACTTCCATTTTGAGAGGTTAAGCCCAGTGTAGTGGTTCCCTTACCACCTATTATCACTATCTCAAGGGGATAATCATCTCTATACAGCAGCAGGATATAGAGACATTACTCAAAAGCAGAACCCTAAAGAACCACTATCTACGGCATGATTTAATTATATTTTTCCTTCTAAAAGCCATTTTTTCCCAAATTAATTCACTTTGTTGAGGGGACAGAAAATGAATGTGTTTGAGTGGCCTTGGGCACACTTTTTTCTTTCATAACAAGCTTTAGAGGAAATTATTCTGCTTAACCTTACCCATCCACAACTGCAGCTCCATTACCCACACAGATTGCTACGTACCCATCTCACCAGCCTGTTGGACCTCACACTCCAAAGACCAGCACTCCCAGAAACAAGAAGCCACAGTGCCACAACCACAAACCCAACAACTGACACAACAGTTCAGAAGTCCTGTTTGTTCACTGTGGCAACACATTTTGGTAGCTCCAGTTAGCTTGTGAACTGCATCTGCTCTGAATGGACAGCACCCTGATCTCGATTTTACACAGTTCTCTCAGCTTCCATATGGATGTCACCAATACAGCACTAAACCAGAAAAGCCTCCACATACCATCAGCCAGACAAATCTTAATGAACACACCAGAGTGTTCAGCACCTGCTTTCACCACCCAGTCCATGAAGAGCATGGATATAAGCTATAGGTCTTTACTCTTAGAGACTCACTTCCTTGCATTTCTCACTAAAAAACCCAAGGATAATCTAAAATACTACAACAAAGGCTGCATTCAAAAATTCTGTTCCTTCAGTACAGTGATTATAAAAGAAAGATGTGTTTGATTATGAGCCAGAAGTCCCTTGTGAATTCAGCCAGGCTGAAACCATGAAGTTAAATTTCTAGGGAAACCAAAACCCAACACAAATTCTAACACTTCTAAGTGCTAAGTGAAATTCCTTAACTTGCCTTCCTTAATACAACCTCAAAACACTTATACACATATTAAAAAAACATCTCCTTCCAAAACACTTCCCTAGACTGTTTGTTTATGTGCTTTATTGGCAAAGACAAATAAGCAAAAAGGAAAAAATCCTTTCTTAACACATTGTTAAAGGTGCTCAGCATCGAGGCCAGAAGTCCAAGTGACACTGCAGTCTGACAATGGGAGGTGTCAGTTTAGTAGAACACTAGCTCTAGTATCACAGTGCTAGAACACACAGCACACTCTGGATACTCAGACTGCTTAAAAGTAAAGATTACTTTGGAATTAGGCATTGTAAGTAATTCTCAGAATTGATTTGACTAGAAGAGAAGAGTTTTAATATCTTTCCATTTGAGATAGAAGCAACGAGTTCTGTGTTTTCTGAATGAAGGACAGCCACAGATACGATGTTCTCATGCAAGTAGTGTTGACTGATAATGGCAGTACTGTTCCCCAATGTACTGTCCTGGTGTTAAGGAATCGAGGGATGGGGGAAATATTTTGTGGTAGTTTCAAAGACAGAGTTTTATTCTGCAGTCTAATGCATCCTCACAAGGAAAAAAAACCCCACAAAAACAACAACAAAAACCCCTAAAGATTTGTGTTACAAGCACAGTTTTCCTAACCTGTTATACAAACATTAGCTTCTATGCATTTTATTGACCTTCATTGTGCCCAGTACACAGAATCCAGAAGCCCATAAAGAATATGGATTATTGTACACCCACATGTACTTGTATAGTTACTCAAAGATCCTTCCCTGCTCAGTCCCACAAATATGTCGAGAAACAGAATCTGCAATAGAATCAAAGGTAGAGAAAGGGCAAAAAGCAAGCCAAAGCCAAACTCAGACAAATGAGTCAGTAAGACTTGAATTCATCAAGTAGGACACTTCAGTCTTTTTCAAATTATCCCTTTTGAAATAAGGGATAATCTGAAAAGAAAAATAAGAAATCACTTTTCTAAGACACCACTTTTAACCTTCTCATGAAAAATACAAGCTCTTGCCACAGAATATTAACTGGGTGATGCTGACTCCAAATTCTGGGACACTCTCCCCCACATACACCTTTTTCTTGTCAAAAACAAGGACTGATTTTTGAACATCAACCTAGTTCCTAAAAGTCAAATGTCTGCCCTAATTTGGGTATTGTTACTCAACACATGTATCTCTCCTTCCACTTCCCAGTGATGCCTCAAACAAAACAAGCCAGAGAAGCAGAGCTTCCACAGACAGGATGAGCCACTCTAGATCTAGGGCTAGTTTAACACAGCTCTAACACACTGGCTTCCCTCTCACTTTCTCTGACTTCTGCTTTTAGTGGCCCCACATGTAAATACTGTCTCTTAAAATAAAGACAGCAACTCCAACCCTCCTAGAATTAGTGTCAATTTAGAGGGATGGGATGGTTGTAATGAGTGACCCAATTTCACTTCTAATGGAATATTTTCTGCCTAATACTTTTACAAAACACAACCTAAATGAAAAACACATTCATCACAAGACTGTCTCAAACAAAAAGTCCTCAGTAACTCTGAATTTGTGATTTACATGACTTTCTAACTGTGCAACACCGTTTCTGAGGCAAAGAGCTCCAGGAGAACAATACTGTGAAAGACAAGGAAACAGCCTCAATCACGGCTCAGTCAGTCCTTATTTCAAACAGAAATGAAAGGGATTCAACTTCTTCAACTAAGTACAAGGGTAGCAAATTCTGGGTGACATTTTTTCATACAAGTCTATTTTTTCAATTCCCATTTCAGGGACAGCACTCCACTGGTGCCACTTTACCTCTAAAAATCAGTTTATTTCCTTACTTCACAGACAAGACAACTCACAAGTACAAAAGATGGATCTAATTTCCTAAATCTGAGATTCAGACAAGTAGTAAGAGAAAAGAATTACTTCTTCTCATGGTCTTCCCACTGGTTAAAAATACAGTAGATTATTTGGTCCTGTAGAATTTTATATAGAAGGCATTATAAAAGACTGGATGCATATTCTGTATGAAACATGAAAAGCAAAGTACAAAGTTGCATATGTTTTAGCTAGAACCCCAGAGACAGCTCTGTGAGAGTTCCAAGCGAAGCCACAGCATGCATTTCCAGCAGACATTGAGAACAGTCAGTAATTGTTGTGAACAAAATACCAGTGTACAGATGGAGACACAAGGCAGACAGATTTGAAGTGTCAAGGCACATTCAAGACTATCTTGTTCCCATTTCTAAAGATCAAGCTGAAGGGAATGGAATGCTAAGAGTTTATCTTTTATCTGGTGGTATTTTCCTTTGAAAATTCATCTCTGGTCTACTAAAACATTTACTAAATATAACCACAAACAGAGAAGAGCTCACTGTGTTTTTCTACAATCTTTGGTAAATATTTTCTATTTAAAAATATTTTTTGAGAATATTATTGAAGGATAAATGTTAATTAAACCTTATAAATAGACCGGAAATCCAGATCCGTCTACACAGCAGATTCTACTTTGCTCTTATCTCAGCCTCTCTTTTATTAACAGAAGTAACAAATTTAGAGAAATATACTACTGTCAAGGATAAATTTGCATTTTTCAATTTGACCACTGATCTTTTTTTTCCTAAAACAAATCTCTGGGCAAGTTCTAGACAGAAAGATTTCAGAAAACTTTTGTAATAGTCTTAATTCACTTGCTCTGGACTACAACATAGCTTTCAGTTGCTAGGTGCTGCAAATGCCTTTATTTAATGCTACAGTGAGACGTTCATCAGACTTTCAGGGTATAGCTATTTCTGTCAATTGATATACAACATCCAATCCAGGGTACCACCAACAGATCTAATTTTAATAGCAGCACTTTAGTGCCTCAAGCCCAAGCACAGATTTTATCTTGAAAAGCCAAGCATCTCCTCTCTCAGAAAAGCAGAGGAATATGCACTGCTTCAGAGAGGTGAATTTTCAGCCCTCACAAATTTCCTACAAGACAGACATCTGACTTCCAACATCCCCAGCTTAAAGCTGCTGGCAGGCTGGAAGTGTCACATGTTACTTTCAACACACTACAGAGAATTCTTACTACGCTCTGTTGTGAGCGGATCTGTGCACTGGGTGAATATATAGCACCACAGCGACAGCTGTGCCCTAAAAAAACTCCTCTGCGCTGGGCTCACAGTAAATACTGCTTAGCAGGAGCTCTGGGACGCAGCGTACAAAGAGCAGCTGCTGCACCACCTTGAGAATGCACACGCTGCCAGCCAAGCCCCCTCAACTCCACTCCAAGGGAAGAGAGAGGGATCAGGCAGTGTTTGAGTGGATGAGTGCTCAAGCACTAACGAGAATGCTTGTATGAACAGATGGATGGACACAGTTTGCCTACCCCCAAGGAACTCCTAATTTACAAGGCAGAGGAAAATACATAGGAAGGCCTACACAAATGAGAAGCTGTTAATACAACCTGCAGCCAGGGCCTCTTTTTCAAGCACTTGAACTGTGCCTGACTCCACCCTGACCTCAACCCCCAAATCAACAATTTCTATTTTCTGCTTCTCATTTAAGAACAACGCTTCAGAGAATCAGGTATTCACTAGCACTAGAAATGTGCAAAAGCATAGGGAATGAATAACCTCTCCTCTTGAAGATCTCTGGAATAGAAAATATAATTAGAAGGAAATGTTCTTTTCCATAATCAGAAAATCAGAGACCATAACATGTTCTTACAAGAAAAGGATTGGACAGAGACTAAGGAACACCAGAAAACACAGTAAATTTCCTTTACAGAGAAAACAGCATCTATATCTCCCACCACAATAATTATGCAAGTATTTTTTTGCACAGAAGATTCCAACAAACTCTCAGAGTCATTCTAAGCTCTGAGGCTCTAAGTGCCTGCAAAACTTCCTCGCTTTATACACAGGAGCAGGACCTAGTGAAAGGAGGGATGTGCTTTGAGACCCCACCACAGAACAGCTGCTGAATGCCCCCATGAATCCAAGCAGTTACCTCTGGACCAGAGACATCTCTTCCTCTCCCATAGTAATAAAGTTAATTGAGGAAATTTATATTATTTTTTTCCTAAATGAGTCACTTGCCCTCCCCGTCCCCACAAAAAATGTGCAAGAGCTCCAAAGGGAAAACAATGTGGTTTCTTAGAAGTCAATTTTGGACAAGAAAAATTGCAAAGAAAATTGATAAGATCCACTAGGATAAGTCATCAGGCAGAAATTCACCATTTCATTCCTAACATTGCCAGAAGGCAAAAAATATAAACAAGGAAAGAAACAGACTAGATAATCTACACTATAAAGCAAGCATCCTATGGCTTTTATACCTTTCTGTGTCAGATAGGAGAGCTAAGCAAGACCAATTAAATATAAAGACAAGACTGTAAGAAACCTGAAACAAACATCCTTGCACGTATCACTAACCAAACCTAAGGAAAACTTCCATTTTGCAGCTACCATTTGCCTGAAAAATGCCTCATTGTTTTCAATTCACTATTGGGCTTTAGGTCTTTTTAGGTCTTTTTCTCCTTTCTGTGGTGTTGCTTTGGTTTGGCTTTTTCTTGTTTTTAATGAGACAACAAGAACTGCCTTAAATGAGCAATCATAGCATGTGCAAAATACGCCACTGACACCTTGAAGAGATTCCATTTATACTGAACAGAGCTGCACTGGCAAGCTGCGAAGACACTCTGAAGTGGCCTCTCAGGCTCTGCTTCGTCTGTAGCTGGGAAGGGAGATTACAATACATGTGAGAACACCCAAAATAGCTCTAATCTACCTCCCTCGGGTACCAGGAATCACAATGCCACAGCAGCACAGAGATTCTGTGGGATGAACAGTGAAGCACTCACAACTCAGGACACCCTGTGCTGAAATCTGTACTCCAAAGCAGAAGGGCTAGGAGCACTCAAACCAGCCCACTTACCTCAGCCTCAGGAGTGCCGAGCCAGGCTGGAATGATGCCACCTTAATTAACACCAAAAACCTCCCTTACACTGAACATCACTCCCAAGGCTGCTTTTCATGCACAATATAGAGTCTCCTCAAGGAAGAAGACAGACAGATGCTAGCCCTTCCTGCCAAGCTCAGGTGATGAAAATAAGCCAAATGCAAAAGACTTTCAGCTGAGAAATGAAAGGAAGCATATAGGCAGTGCTTAGGGAATTGCCTTAGGCAAGGCTATGGGGGATGTTTTGAGAGGCAGTGTGAATACACCTGTTACTATTTGGAAGATCATTTCATTCCCTGCCCCATCTCCACATCTGATGGAAAAGAATTCAATCCTTTGTTTAAAAGTTTTAAAAAAGCAATATTGTGGACTTTGCAGATTAGCTTTTTAGAAGCATGACTGCTCTATGTTACACCAACTATTCAGATGATAGTAAAAGAGTGGATGTGGCTTTTTAAAGAATATGTTGGTGTAACTGGAAGGTTACACAGCTCTCTACATCATGTATGGTATGACTAATAGTAATATCTCTTCTCCCAATCTTTATCCAAATATAGCTGTTAGATCTATTCAGTCTGTTCTCAGCATCACACACTGTGCCAAGATAGCGTGTGCTGTGTATCTCACAGGAATTAAATGGAAGCAAGGACGTGAGTCATATAATGACAAATGTTGATTGTTTCTTTACAACACGTTTTGAGAATAAAGTGAGTGAGTTCTTACTTGGTATCCAGGAGTTTAATAACCAGAATGCAAATCAAAACCAAGAATAAAACTGAGGTACTGATGCTTAGCATTCTGGCATTCACCCCACGTGTGAGCTGATCTGTCAGCTTCCACAGGACAACCCCCTGCAGCAAATATACACACAGCTTCCAGGTGCCTGCAGGATCAGAACAGCCAGGTTTCTTCAAAGGCTCCCCATCCTCTTCCCTGCCTCTCCTTTTCAAATTTGAATTCATTTTAAGGCAGTTCTATAAGGTGGGAGGTTTCTTTGTGTTTCAAGCAAACAGATCTCAGTAATCAATACTGCCTCCTACATTTTCAGCTTCTTGAATTCTACATTCTGTGCAGCTTTTTAATCTGCTCACAGAAACACAGTTTGTCTTGTCTCCCCCTACAACCATTAGCAATAAACTGAGGGGTTTATGTCTTGCTATTGGTCACTATGGTAAGATTTTCTTTATTTTGAGTTAATTTTGCTTAATGTATCTCATTGTATGTAACTAAGATCATGATGCTTTATAACTTGGAAGGGCTTTTGATTGTTCCACCAACATGAAGGCCTGACTAAAAGGCCATTTGAGACACCGAGAGGTTTAGTTTGGCAGTTAGTGCCTTCAGCCACTTCTGATATTAAGCCACTTAAAATAGCTTTGACTCTGAGCAAGTCCTGAGGTTCTGGCACAGATATGACTGATGTGTAATGACTCTTCTGCTCCTGCACGTTTGTAAATTAGGGTGCTTATTAAATGGATGCAGACTTACATCTAATTGTTCTTTAAATGCACTTGTTTGAGTTCTCTTTGTTTCTGGCCACCGGAATACCAGGGGAGTCGTTCTTCCTCTGCTCACTAAAATACAAGCTGCCAGTTTGACACAGCAAACAGCAATCCTGTCTCTAGACCAGAAGCATTTAGTACTGAGCTCTGTGCTTTGCCCACAGAGGGTAGAACAGCACAGCACATACCAGCTGGCACTGCATGAGGGAAGATGAAATGTAACACACATCCACAGTGACAGAGGTGCTGAATCAGAGCTAAACTTGCAGGAACTGCCCTTGGTATCATGCCCTTACTTTTGCATCTAAGCTTTTAGGAGGCCATAGTGCCCAGTGTGAATCTGTTCCAAGTGGAGGGCCCAGCACTAAGCTGCCAGCACACAGCATCAATGCCTCCCCAAACACTTTCTTTATTCACAGGAATAACTGTGTGGTACCTGGAGCATTCATCGAAGCTCTGTGAGAGAATAAACAACAGGCTTCAAATCTTCAGAGAGTGAAGAATTCTTTTTGAGATCAAAGTGAATAAAACAGAACAGAAGCAAAGTTCCCCTGAGAAAGTGCAATGCCAATTTCTTCTGTAATAGGCTGTATCACGTTTAGGGCATAACATGACATCCCAGCAGGATCCCAGGAAATTTAAAAATGTAGCAAGTAAAATAAAGTTTTAACACTTTTAACAGGTACATAAGCTTTTGGATGTTTCAGGAAGCTAGGAAATTATAGAGGTTGTTTCTTGTACCTATTAAAATGTAATGACTTAAACTTTGTTTTCCTAGCAGTGTTCAGTTGGACACAGAGAGGCAACTTCCCTTGAGAAGCCACAGGAACCATATTTGCTTAACAGGAAAAAATCTGAACCTATTGATATCATCTCAGATCTGTAAGGGGAATCTTGTGTTGAAGATTGTTATGTTAAAGTAACACAGCCTGAACTTTTAACAAGGAAGGATCTTGTTTTTCGTAATTTTCAAAAACAAAATTTTCTCCATCTCTGAGGAGGAATGTGGCTATTGCTTATTGACCTTTATTGATAGTATGATGGTGCCAATGCTGGTTTTGGGCATTTTAACCCATTAAGGTATTGGGTATAGCATTCTTCAAAGATTTCCCACTAAAAGCATGCATAATATAACAACACACACACACACACACACAATTTTATTTGATAAAGAACAAACCAGTGACATACATGGTTCTGGAAAGTAAAAGTATCTCTCTAAGTGAATTTTACATCTATTAGTTTTATAATCCTGCCCTGCAGAGGTGCAGTATCTTCCCATAAATTTTCAGTGACTTCAGTGCACAGTATTAAGCAGACAAATTTTTTTCTGTGGGTTTTTTGCAAATAGTATTTTCCATAACTCTTCAATTAAAAAAAAATTATGTGGCTTTAGAAAGCCTTCCTGTTTACAGACAAAATAAAATAGTAGAAATGAATTGTTGTAACATATTTTCTGCACTGTCTGTAGTTAAAGGCTATTTAAGACTCAAAATTTTAAAAAAAGTCAAATTACTAAGATGGAAGAAGTATCATTTATTGAGGAAGTTATACAGATTTCTGGTTCAACTACTACTGTTTGTTTAATTTCTGGTCAAAAAGAAGTCAGGTCAGCTGGCTGTGCTACACACAAAAGCAACCTAGGCTGTGTCTTCTTTCTCCATAGAGTACTGCTTCATCAGCTCCCCTTCCCAGCCTGCACCATTTTCTAGGGATAATTGGAAGTAAACATCTTTTACAAAACATTACACAAAAAACAAAGACATCATGTTATAATTTACCGGAAGTCTCCATTAAACACAATTATTGTTTATGAGCCAACACATCCTGAAAAATACAACTGAAAATACTAAGTTAAGAAAATGCAAGATCGAGAGGAGTGTACTGAAATAAAGTTTTAACAGGAATGTGCCATAAAGTTCCGAAGCCATAAGCAGATTTAGAAGAAGGTTATTTAAGAAATTAAAGACCTCAGCTAGTAAATATTTGCCTGTGGTGAATGGCTCTTCATTTAAAGTGATCTTGAATTGGAAGTTCCAAGCAGTGCCAATCACCTCCATGGCACTGTATCTTCTATTTTTATGCGCAAGTTTCGCACTGAAACTTGATTCAAAAATTCCCAACAATTAGAATAAAAGCTTCTTGGGGATATTTCATTCTAGAGAAAGGCAGGAGTCTGTCATCTCCCAATTCTTAATTCAGCAGAGTGCAGAGTGCATGCAGCCTCAGTTATCTTTGGATAAGGTACTGGGTTTCTATTTGTATTTTCCGCAGCCTTGTTTGTGCTGACATGTTTTGAATTCCTTGTGGAGTTACCCAGCACAGGTGTGTGTGGAGGGGGATTCCAGCTTGCAAAGCTTATGATCATAACTGGCACTTGAAAGAAGGATTTAAGGCAAGAAGAGAAGCCTGGTAAGAGTTTCCTCTTCAGCTGGCATTCTTCTATGGACAGCCCTTCCCTTTCTGTGCTGCTCACCATGCTGATTAACAGGTGAGGCTCAGAAAGCTTTCAGTCTCATTGGGAATGCTAAGACACATCCCATCTTAATACATTCTTCAACTTGATTGTGTGCTACATTCCAGAAGCTCAATTGAAAACATCCATCGTTTTAATTACAGAGAGCAGAGTGGGCACCCATCAATTGGGAATGAACACTTTCTGCCAAACCAAAAGGCCCCTGCAAAAAACAGCCTGCAGATCTGCGTGGCACTGATATTGCTGGTTAGTGATACTTTCACCTCTTAACTTGGAACAACTTTCCTGCCAACTCCTTTTAGGGTTTTCTGCTTCTTTCCTGTTTTATCTCATCTGGATTTGGTGTTCACCGCTTACTAGTGTAAGCAGCAACAAGACAGGGCAGTGTTTTTCCTCCAGAGCAGGGGTGTTTAAATGGAGTCTTTCAGGAAGGGCCTTGAAGATGCTGACTACGTTATGTTCCCCTAACTCTCACTCCTCTGTACACTCCTATTTCTTTCAGGTGACTACCTGTACCTAGAAACATCAAATACTGCTACCAGTTTGGTAGCACGATCAAGGCTTTTGGAACTTAGTGTGCGTATTCCAAAATGGGTCAAACATTTGTATCTAAGAAATATTCTTAGGTAAAAGTTTGGAGCATAAATTGTGTGAAAATCATCAGCAGCCTGCTTGGGATACTTAACTAGGCTTTAGGGAGAAGAATATGGTTCTGATTCTTAGTTTAAGATATGCATTCATGCTCAGTTCAGAGCTCAGCTCCTTAAGGATCATTAGGCTGTGTAATTTATGCAGAAGTAAGAGAATTAATCTGCGGGGTGCCTCACTTCCATCCCAAAGTTGTACTTTCATCTTTAATTTCTTTAATTATAAGTGCAGACATTTTTCTCTGCACTGCAAGCAGAGGCTGTAATGAGCTCCATACCTAGTCACAATGATTTTCTAAACTCTGCTTGTCCAAATTAGGAATTTTCCTCTCTTGTTCCAGAGTAAATATGTTAATTACGATAATCTGGTTGTGTATTTTGTTAAGAAATAAATGTTCACAGGACACCTATTTAAATCCATGGAAGGCATGTAATCAAGTTCAGAATTTGCCTTAACAGTATTTTCCTTGGCTACATTAGACACTCACTTCTGCAATGGAGCATGTCAAAATAATTGGTTTGGAAGAGGCAGCAACAAAGTTGTCATTTTACCAAAAAAAAAAAAATTCAGAAGGTTTGAGGTGGTCTGCATTTCTGTGTCCAGTTTGTCTTTTTCCCTTCATTTGGCACCAAACAAACTGCTGAACAATGAATTTTATAGATGAGAAAATATGACAGTTACTTTAATAGGGATTCCTGCTGCTAGTGAAACCATTATTTGCCTAATACAAATGAGGAATTAAAGGAACACAGAAAAAAAATTAACCCTCCACTTTGATCTCAAATGAGAACTTAGTTAAACTGCAGGACAATGAGATTCATCACTGTATTTTATCATCAAGCAAACAACTGAATGACTAAATAAAAGTGACATTTTGGACTGCATAAAGAAAAAATTACTTTAAAGAAGATTGATGCATTCCCTAATACCAGCATGCAAATCCCAGATTCAGCCAGTATTATGACTGATGGAATGATGAAAGTTCTCTCTTCTAGGCAGTTACATTTACACAGTGATATTTTTCAGAGCTGTACACCCACGTGGAAGCAAAGTTTGTAGGCATTTTAGAGTTTTAATATGTTAAAGAATTTGATCTTGGCCACCCTCTCTAGTTTCATTTTTCATCTGTTTCCTTTTTTTCCTTATATCCTTCTTCCTCTTACAACATCTTGTTCAGGAACCTTGCTTAGTTTCATAATCATGTTTGCAGAGAAAACATTTAAAAACTGTCAGTGCTGGAGCTTTGATGGGATCAACATCAATGCTGTAACAACTGCAATGGCAGCAGGAAACATTTCTCAAAGTGGACATGCACCTATTTAACGAACAGGAGGCTTTTATTTCAGATACCAGGAAGCGGAAATAAATGAAAATTAGGAATGCTTGGATGGTTATTGGACAGCTGGGGAGATTCCTGGGGCAGACAAAAGTGCCAAACGGAGCCGTATTAGTAATCTCTCTTTATCCTAGGATGGGTCTTCTATTTATAGAAATATACAGCCCTTGAAGAAACAATAAGATTGCATACGTAAATGATACAGGAGCAACACATGCATTTTACATGAAATTGCCTAATAAAATCCAAAGATGCTCCCAAACTTTTAGCAGACCTGTTTTAAATAGTATCACATATTATGTCCATCTGGTTCTCTCAGCTGGTGTCAGGCATTTTCTGAATGGCTTTCCCCCCTGCATTTTTCAGGACTGAAAGAAATTCACCCTCTACCTTCTGCTCACATATTTCATCTATCTCCTACATTAAATCCTCAGAAAAGTACTCCCTAATTCCTGATCATACCAGTCAGTCTTCTGGGTCATATCCAGTCCAGCACACATTCAAGTGAAAGTAATTCCTATTTCACACAGTTACCTCCTATTCTATATCTAGAAAGCCACTATTTCATGACATTATTCTTCAACAGCTTTCCGAAGTAAGAACTAGAAAAAGACTCCTACTATTCTGTCTTGCATTGAGTTAAGACTGAACTAATTTCATGAGCAATGTCATAATGTTCATGACTGAACATTCACTACTAGAAATAGCATTTTACCTGCAAAATTTTATCAAACTGGAGAGACTTACAAGGCTGCAGAGGTAAATATGCAGCATAGGCAGTAGCTGATATCAAAGCTATATGCCTCAACCACTCAGGGAAAACAAAAGTAAGCCTAGATTCATCCAGTGGTCTTCTTTGATATGGGACACACCAGATCAAATTGGAGGAAGTTCTCTGGTTTTAAACAGTGAGGAATCAAAGGCTCTTCCACACACTTTGAGTACTGAATGTAACAGGGCCCAGACCTTCCCTGGCTCTGTACTCCAGGGTAATACAAGTATGGAAAATAAAGAATCAGTGTTTCACAGTGACAAACAAGACATCAAGCAAGATTTCAGGGCAAATCACACAGGAGACTGGTATAAACAAATCATCCAGGCATTTAAATGAATTCCTTATAAAAATACAAACAGGGAAAAAAAGAGAAGCTGAGACATAACAGAAAACTTATTTTAGAAGTTTCTGGCTATGTTAGAGAAGAACAAAATATTCTGCACTTCAAAACACCTAGAATCATCTCATCTGCTCTGAGAGAATACCACAGACAAACAGAATTGATATGAAAGCACAGATTTCAAGCTCTACACTACTTTGCTCTGCAGTCTAGGCAATAATTCTAGCACCTGCTGTAGCCTCTGTGAACAGATGTGCATTGAGAGTGCAGAGGTAAAAGCTCCACAACTCCAAGGTGTTGGTCAAGCTCTTTGAAGGCCCCTTATGCTTTTTATCATGCATGACCCTATAAGAATGTGCAATGCAATCATCCCGAGGGAAAAGAAGCACCAGGCTGTCAAGCTAAGCTTTTGCTGGCTGCAACTCAGATATGACACCAAGTCATGCCCATCTTATGTAAAAAATTGATAAGAAGGCTGTTTATGGTATATCAGTGTGTAACTGGAAAGTCTTGTGCTTATATCAGTGGGTACAATTGATAATCAACTCGCAGGAAAAAAAAAAAAAACCAAAGCAAAAAAGGCAGAATGGAGAAATGAAAATATAAATATCCAAAGCAGTTAAATCCTTCTACAAAGAACAGAACTGCTCTAAGATTAGGAGCTTTTGAAACAGCATCATTACAATACCTTCCCCATGTGTGAATCAAGCTGCTGTGAAAGTTAGTGAGTCAAGGAGTCTCATGCAGCAAATTAATTCCATTGTGCACATTCTTGCTGTGACCCCTGCCCATTTGCTCTGCAGAACCAGACAACTTTTTCTGTCCTGCCAACGCATGAGAAATAAAACTTGAGCAGCGCAAAAATATTATGGTCCCAACTCCCCATTACTTTGCACAAATTTATTCTCTTCAGTGCAAATGCAAGTATTTCAGTTTCTCTGTTAATTGCATTGCACTACAAATGCCCTCATAACTGCCTGGCAGTGGTAAATCAGAGTGTTCATTTTCACCTCAGGCAAGACATCAATGATTTTGTTTTAAATTACATTCGGAAAATATAACTTTAATTTACAATGAAGTTCTAAAAGCTCTTCTATTCCCTCTATAGTTTTATGTTCACATTGGTTTTATGAGTATGGAAGTAAAATGAAGGATGGCAGGCAGCCTGGCACTCCTGTACCAAAAAGACACCTCCCTGCTTTTTCTATCAAAGGTCTTTTAAGTCCACCTCACCCTTACGTCTGGGAACCCTCTTTGCCACAGCAAATACTTGAGAGAAGAGATCCATAACTTGCCATATAACTGGCCATTTTGCAAAGTCAGTGTGTGACACACCTTCCTCTTTGTACCAGAGTTATCTTCTGCTCCACTGCAGATGCTCAAAGCACATGACCTTTCAACTTTTGAATGACATATAAGCTTAAATCACAGAAATTAAAGTTTGAAGTTGCCCGTGTTGGCAGAATGCAAACAACCAGGCCATGTTAGTGGCAGAAAGTCAGAAGAATGTTCCACAGGATCAAAAGGATCCATCTCCATTTGTCTGTAGTTCAATGAAGCAGCTCCTTGTCATGACAAACCTATGGAGCATAAAGATCCATTAAAAATATATATATGCATATAATGGATGTAGGAGAGACTGGATTTCAGAGTTGTACAGATATCTCACTGGGAAGAAAGGATGACTACAGAACCTCCTGAAGTAAACAGGAATCAATAGTAAGAAAACTTTTTTCCCCTTAAAACCCTTCACTACCTTTCTAGTTTTTTGTAATAAATAGAGCAATCAACTGAGAAACATCATCCATGTGTGGCTAGTGCACACGCTCAAATACAGTCACAATATGTTAATATGCCAAAGAGCTTGATGAATCTGTATGGTTTTGCATAAGCTACAGAAGAAGCATTTATGAGTGCACAGTGCACATTTTTCCATAGTGGACAGCAATATTACAATGTACCATTTCGTTAACCCATCCTCTAAACTCTGTTCGTATTGAGAACAGAAAAAGTTTATTTTTAATATAAACCTGTATCTTAAGCCATGATAGTATTTTCAATATTTAATAATACAGATTGATGTTGCTGAAGCCTGACTTAAAAGTATCCAGCACAACAGCACTTACCAATATATTGAATGTCCCAAGTATATTTTTAGAAATAGAGTTTATTTGTCACAGAAATTGTTTTGCCTTGTTAAAAAGTACTCCTCTAGGTGGGCTGTGCTTTTACACATGGCCTTGTTCATGAAGGGCACTATTCCATAGTTCCACATGTACTAAATGCCAATTAATTCTCCCTTATGAGTTATGATAAATGATTATTTTAGGGTGGAGTCATACATTTTCCAAAGGGTCTTTATCACAGCTCTGTTGACAGGACTTTAAGTATGGTGGTATGCTTAGTACTCCCCTGAAGCAGCTGAAGTATGTGCCACAGCAGGTGCCACAGGCAGAACATAGATTTGCTTTGACATTAAAGCACAGGGTATAGAAAGAGTGGAGGGTTGTTGGATGGATTTATAAAAGCATATGTTGTGAATGGTTTTGAAAAGTGGAGCCTTCAGAGTGCAGCATTAGAGTCAAAGCTAACTCAGTTTGAAGAAATCCTGCCTGTCATGGCAACAGTTGTTTGTACTTCGTGATTGTCAGGGCCTGTCATTAAAGAAACATTTTGACACCTCTAAGGAAAAGCTCACTCAAGTGTAACTAACCTCTTGGAGACAGTAAATTTTGGTAAGACCAAACAATTAAAACATGCTCTTTGAGCTTTAAGAGATACATTTCCACTGAAGAAATTATAAAATTTATAAAATTATAAGGTAAAAATAATACTTGCAATGTAAAAATTATACTTGCATCTGTTTTTCAAATTTTAAAACATAGTTTACATTTCTTTCCCATTCTTGACCGTGCCCTCTTGGTAAAAAGTTAAATCTTGAATTTTTGCACCAGCTCCCAATGTTGCAGGATGTTTATAACCAATGTAGTTCTGGCCCTTCAGGGACAACGTGGCATAGCAGGTGACAGCTTTTACCAAAGGATCTCTCTGCATCTGTGACTTTATGTCCCCAGCCTAGACTGACCAATTCACTCCCACAAAGCAGAAGATGGAAATTCCCTCTTCATTAGCCATAATTAAACCTCTCAGCCAACACTCACACACTTCTTGCATCCATGAGCTGACATTTGCCCCTCAGCTTTCCACAATCAGTGTGAAAATGTCAGTGTGGTTGTGGTTTCACCAAAGTTCTCCCCACAGAAGTTTTTTCACACTACCTAGTACTTTTGGCCCTTGCAATGTCATTCTACAAAGATGCTGATTATTCCTTTACTAATAATACACCAATGATATTATAGTATTCAGTTTTCATTTTCTTGATCCAGCTGAAAAATCAATTTTTTGTTTTCGGTATGAATTAAGCTTACAGATAACCTGAAAAAATTAAGTAAAATATCTAACCTGTCTGCTTGATAGTCAGTTTATGGACTTGAGTGCCAAAACGGCAACTAAAATTAAAGTTCTGTAAAAAATAATGGAATCATCCCAACAGCCACTAGGAAAGCAGCCTAGGCAGTGTGTACACTTCCTAGATGAGTCCTAAAATATTTACACAGCCAGAAAACCTCAGCCTCACTCGACATTAAAGAAACTAGAGCTAGATTCCCAAATATTCAGAAAAAAAAAAAAAAATACATTCTACGGTGGTCAGTCTCCTTAATGGAGTTACGTCAGTTTATTCCAGCTAAAAAATATTGCCCTTATCTTAGTAAGTGTATAATTTCTCTTAGAGAAGACTTTTCAACATTATGTTAAATAGTATGTTTTCCAAGCTCTTTTTATACACAAGGGATTGGGAACAGTGGTATTATCATTCAACTCATAAGGCTCTCTTGACAAATATATTCCCCTGTAACTTCATAGAACCAGTGGAATTATACCAGGAATAAATCTGTTCCAGTATCTTCAGTTACTCTATTTGGAAACCAGTCATTTGCCTGACCTTCAGTGTAATGCTAAAAACAGAGTTTGTCTGTCATCAAGAGCCAGTGAGATTTCAGATAAAACAGAAGTCATGGCTCCTGCAATGAAATTCCAGGAGCGTCCATCAAAGGCTTGCCAACAATAGCATCTCACTCAGTCAAGACTTCCATACTTTGATAAAACTGGGGGAGAGGGGGAAGAGGGGATTTGACATTGGGAATTGGCCATGTCACAGCAACTTAGGGCTCAGTCTCAACTATACAGATCCAAAAGAATTCTTTGATTATTTTCTACTAAAACTTTTGAGTTGAATAGCTTTGGATCCTTATAAGTCCAATAATTTCTCACTCTATTGACAATTTATTTTTGGGATTTTTTTAGTTGGCTGTGAGGGGTTTTTTTACCCCTCTGGGGGAACATTCCTTCCAACTACCAGCACCACAATGTATTTAAAATAACATGTAGAGCAACAAAAAATGAATCAGGTCTGTTCTAAACATGACAGTAAATATTGTAAGTGGAAGCAGGACTTCCTTGTTTAAGTTACAATAGATTAATCTTGTGTTCACTAGAATAGAAGAACTGTTGCCAGGCAAGATTTCAAACTTCTTCCTTATAGTCTCATGCCAGCATGTAGGCTTACAGTGCTCTCTCTTCTGTCAGACTGGCATTTGTCTTGACATACTTAATCCAAACTTAAATCTCAGAATACCATCCCAGTCCTAGCAGAGTATTGCCCAATGCTTTGACAGTGAGAGATGGCAATAGAAAGAATTACCAGTCACTTCCACATGCAGCTTGGATATCCATCAGTACAAACAATGCTTGCTAACAACCTCCCTATCTTGGCATACATTCCTAGTATTTGCAGTTTGCTCAGTCTTGTAGCTCCTTTGGTTTCTACTTAGAGGATGGAAACAGTTCTATATGTGTTGAGACTATGGATAACAGTGGGTTGGAGTGAAGCTAACAAAAAGGATATTTTGTAACATGCTCTTCTCATCTCCCAAAATGGACAATGTATATCTGAATCAAAAAATAAAATCCCGTCCTAGTCCCTCTCTCTGGTCTTTGCAATGAAAATTAACCATAAAAAAACAGATTATGGAGGTGTCAGAGGTAAGAACAGAAAAGAAAAAGACACTTCAAGACAGTATCAAGTATCACAGAAATGAAAGACATATTTCCAAGTTAAGAGGATGTTAAAATTCATATTATCAATTTTTAAGTGCAACTTCTAGGCAGCTCTCCTTGAACATGAGGCCATGGCACTCTCTCTGTTACATTATCTAATTGGATTGAGGACAATCACAGCGCAACCTACTTGCACTGCAAAGTGACCCAAGTCACCAGAGGAAGGGAGGAAAATGGAAAGAGGCAGAGCCAACCAATGGCTATTTGTCCTTGGAATGAAGCTGCACAAAAAGTACAAAGATACCATCAAAAAAGCTTTGATGTTACTTATTCTGGTATCAAAGCAAGAGAAACTGGGCAGAAAGCAAGTAATGGTGTGACAAATGACAGAGAAAAGATATAGATATTGTTATTTATACATATATATATGTAATCAAGAATATCTGTTCATCACGGGTGTTAAAGAAAAGGAAAAAAAAAAGAGAGATGGGCTTTTATAGGCCATCAGCATCTAAAGATAAATACACAGGTCCCAGGCAGTATTCACTCAGTAGGGAAAATAGGGAGAACTCCTTTTGTGTTCCAACTAAAAATCAGCTCAACTAAAAATGTACTAAGGACATGGCAAACCATTGCCCTTTTCAGCTGTTCTCAGGATTTGATATCTTTCCATGAAAACATGCCTTTACTTCATTATTTATTGTTGCTAACAAATAAACCTACGGATCTGGAGATTTTAATTATTACGATTTTACTCAATAAATATATGAAAATACTCAAAGAAATACTAAGAAACAATTAGATGTTTCAAATTCATCTCTTCAAAGGGGTCACCATCATCTCTTTTAAGGTGTTATAATTTAGCCAGAAAAAAGCTTCTCTAATGACACATTGAGAAAATTTATTTTTACTGAGTATCCCGTCATTGCTGCAATGGTGAGAAGATATGAACAGCTTCAAAAGATGGCACGTACCCATTATTTTCAAAATAAACTTTGGCAATCTGGGGGCTTTTCTCAGTAGTTCCTGATCCCTATTTTGCTACAGCAAAATTGTGTTGTCTGCAATGGAAAAAGATAATATTTTAGAGGGTATTTTTTAAACATTTTCCTTTACAGCATTAGTGTATCCAAGGGCAGTAGCATACTGGTGTGGATGTATGGCACAAATAGTCTCAGACAGTAGCCAAGATGCTTCATGGGAAGATTGAAACTAAAGACTTGTGGCATCCAGGCCAGAACATTCACTGTGAATGCTCTAAAATTAAATGCCAACAAGGAAAGTTTATTCCTACCCAAACCCTTTATCTGTGCATTGAACAAAGAGGCTTTGAAAGAATCAAGTCCATGGTGAGAGCTTTTTCCTGGCCTCCTAAACTTGGAGATGAATTTAACGTTGGAACCCAATCCAATCTCTGCAAAACCAGTGGAGGAGGATCAAGACTCAATGGAGACAAAAGAAGTAATATTGTTTACCAGTCGTCTTAACAATACTTCCCCCAGATAAAACTAATTAAAGGTCTCGTTAATAAGGCAAATAAGGGTTAAATTATAATAAAACTACTTCTTTGTAGTGCTCTGTAGTTTATAGAGTTTATAAAGAGTTTTAATACAACAAAATGTAGAGATCAAATTAAGCATTTGAGCTAAATACTCAGAGCAGCAAGAGATAAAGACATTTACCCATATCATCAAATGGGATGAGACTCAGATTCAGCCTGGAATTCTTTCCTTTTGAGAAAGACCAGCATTCTCACACTGTAGTTATAAAATGTAACACTGTACAAGAGAGAGTCCTGCCTCCTTTCCAGGTTGTCTTTAGGACACATGAACTCCAGGGAATCGTGGGTGGAATGTATAAAAGATCTTATTGCAGCTGCTGGTACTGCATCTGTTCAAGGGATAAATAAAGCAGCCAAGTTCTAGTTTTGGTTTCATACACTACCAGTCCCTTGACATGCACAGAAATTATATACCACCTCCTCATCTTGTCAATCACACTGCAAATGTGTCTTCAATATTGTGGAAGGGATGATCATTTTTTTTGGCCAAGAATGTTCCCACAAGCTGAGATAACCTCCATGACAGGCCACACACACTGGAAAAAAACAGACACACTTCATTTTCTTCCAGAGAGCAACATATTCATGTAAATTACCAATCTTTAGACTTCTCATTTTTCCTAGAAAAGAATTGGGTCTACATAAAACTGATGTGAAATTAAAACTGAACTAATTCACTGATTATCTAGGCCTTTAAGAAAGTTTATTCTGTTTTGTTTCTCTTTACCACCACTAAATCTCCATGTTTTGGCATGTGGAATTTATGGAAATGCTCTAAATCATTATCTGCTTGTATTTTATATATATACTTTTTCAAAAATGAATATTAATGTGTATATTTTCTTCAAAGAAAAAGTTGGAGATTGCAAGACGACGTTTTGCAGAGCAAGGAACCACTGCTCTGAAGAAAATTAAGCACAGATACGTAGGGAAAGGGAAGTGCTGCTAAGCAGGACAAATACATCTTTTTGTGGACCATAGGATGGGTGGTTGTAAAAGGAGGAAATCCTCCCAGGAATCTCAGTGAAGATGCACTCTATTGTCAACACAGAAGTGACATTGGTATTATTTGCAGCTTAGGTTCCTTAACAGAGGCTAGAGAAGACTATTTACTAGCAACACATGTAATCAGAGAAAAAACAGGAAAAAACCCAGCTTCACCCAGAGCAGTCATGAACCTCCCTGTGGCACCATATTTAGCCAGCTCCTTCCTGCTCATTCCTTCTCTGTCCCCTCCATGGCTCTACAGGACTTTACAACACCTCTCGGAGGGTCTAAGTCTTTCACTTCCCAAATGCAGTCTTCATCTTTTTGCTCCTTCACTCTAAGTGCACTTTATCTGAATGGCATGGAAAGCCAGGAGCAAAGAAAGGATGGCACATTCTGGTGAGGCAGAATGTGGGAATAGAGCAAGGAAAGGCGGCAAGGGAAAGAGGCCATACAAGCATTCCAGGCATATGGAAGGAGAAGACAGCAGAGAACAATCTCGTATGGAGTGAGGATGAATGCCAAGAGCCACCAGTACTTGTCCTTGCAGCTGGCTCCTACAGCTGAGGCACAGAGCTCTCAAGGGTGGGATAAAACCTCCCTCAAAAGAGAGGAAAGCTTTGCTATTTCTCAGGGCTGAAACAGCCAAACAATTCTGGCACCTCAACAATCACTTCACCCTTCCCATGAGGTGCCAGCAGTCTGGTACCCACAACTCTGTGCACTCAGCCTGAGCTACTGACAACTAATGGCAAAGCAGCACATTTCAATTTCACAAGTGCTGCCCTGAAAATAAATAGTACCAAGCAGTGGGCAGTCCAACAGGGAAGAGATTGCAGTTCAGGTAGATGTGGTTTGCTGCTGCCCACACAATTGGTGATGCTTGCAATTCTGCTGACCATTTCTTGTCATGAAGAAAACAAAGCACACATAAGAGACATCCTCATCCACCCCACCCCATACAGTTGGCTAAAGGATTAAAGGATTTCATCTTGCATAATTTGTTAGATAATTTAAGCAAAACAGTGAGATAAGAATCTTTTAGACAGGAAAGGAATTTTGACAGTAGGTTAGGAGGGTACTTGTATTTTACAACTCTTGTAAAAAAAAAAGGCAGAAAGACTAATAATCTTTTTCTACAATAATTAACCTTAGCCAGTGCTGATGAAAAAGACCATCTTGCTTTGACTATTTCTTTTTCAAACACCTGCTATAGTACCAACTGCCCTTAGACATTTTTGAACCAGCTATGATTAGGTAAGGAGAGAATGCTGACATTTTCAGACAGAACAGGATGGTCCCAGTGACCCCCAGGATCAAGGAAAGGCAGCCCAAATTCACCCTAATACCAGGGCATTCCGATTTGGCACTATGTACCAGAATCTGGGGTTACATGTAGTATTTTTGGAGTTTTGGATAAGATGTCCCATTCCAGAAGCTTGAGGTAAACGTAGCATTGGTTCCAATTCAAAATAGCTTCCTAAGTTACTGGATGCTTTAAATATAGCATGAGAGTCCCACAGAGGCTTCTCAAGAGTGTGCACGGCACCCAAACCAGGTATAGAAAGTACTACAATGCATTGCAAACATTTTTATTCATGCCACAAAGACTAATTGTCACTGACGCTGGCTTCAAACTGAGAACCCATAAATTGTTTAAAGTAAGCATGTGTCCTTAAGCCTGCTACTTTTACTAAGAATAAGGGTTTATGTCTGTATTAGGTATGGCTAAGCAAGAGAGGCATAGAGCCAAAATAGCCCAGAGGCAGGAATTTGGACTCTGAGCAAGGGAAAGGTGGGAATAGGGTGAGACTACGTGAAAGGCTGTGTTCCTCCTAATCCTCAGCTGCCATTGCTACAAATCAAGTGCATTTGGAAGGATTTTGGAGAAAGGTTAAAACCTATTTATGCACTGTGTCCAGGCACTAGACACCTGTGGCACAGATGATCACAACACCAGCTACGCACGTGGGAGGTGCAGAGAGTAACTCTACCCTTGTTGGGGGATTTGCATGCCTTTAGGACATTTGGCCCATTTCATCTTCCTAAAAGAAGAGCAAGATCTCATTGGCTTTTTGGGAAAATGGCTGCTAAGCACCACTACCAAAGAGAGGAGACACCTTGTAGGAAGCCCATTCAAGATATTATCTGGAGCCATTCATAAGCTGAAAATGAATTTTTTTGAGGGTACCTAATTCCAGGTACTTTCTTCCCTCTATTTATTGTGTGTCTTTTCTCCTGTAAATCTCTTAGAAGAACACAACAGCTTTACATTTGGGGGAATTATTATACTCTTCATGGATCTGAAAAATGGGAGATTTGAGAACTGTCCCCAAGGGATATCTAACAGGCTGACCTAAGATTCAGGGACAGCTTTATGTGACCAAGCTATTATTTCTTTTATGACTTGAGTATTCTGATAGTAGCTAAGTAAAATACTTTTTTTTTTTTTAATTATCTATGCAATACATTTTGACAGGTGATACCTGTTAGCTTTTAAATAAATATTTAAATAAATATTTATTATCATATTTATTATTTATATTATAGATATAAAAATAATACATATATAAATATATAATTTGAATTATGGGTCAACAAATTGTGCCTTAACAGCACATTTATTGAGATCCTCGTCCTCACTCTGTACCAGCAAAAATGAAATTCGTTATGAATTAATGAATTAAATTTATTAAATCATTTATTAAATATCATAGCATACTTCCATCAAATTAGTATTTAGGAATTTATGTAACTGTAACAGAAAGCCTATTCAGATATTTTGTTCTCAGGTAACCTTTTTATTAAGGCATTAATTACACTTGTACAGAAGAAACAGCCCTTTAACATGCTATGTATAGAAACTTTTCCAATTAGCATTATTCATTTCTCATAGCACAGTACTGCTAACATTGCCAGACAACGTTTTAAATTCATTTATTTCCTCCAAACTTGCAGTTGCAATTGATTTTTACCATGTTCAGCAGAAATTTCCCTCCTTCCTCTCCCCTTCTCAAGATCTTTCAACAGGGACTAATAATTTACCTGCACATTGATAATTTGACTAATCTTGCAACAAAACTCAGTGGAAAAGGAGAGCATTATCTCATATTACACTGGACACTATTTCATGCTATATTAAGCATTAAAATGGTGGCACCTCAGGTACCCACATGCAGAAACTTCTAGTTATGCACAAACTGGCTACATGAGATTGCCTTCTCAGCTAGCTCCAGCCCACTGTGAAAGCGAGATTATAATGAAGACTATTGCACTTTGTACACCATTTTCATACTTCCCCATTGCTACTCAAGGCTGGTGTTATTTTATATTTAAATAGCCACATTTTTGATGGTTATAGTATAACATACACTTTATGCTACTAATTAGACAACAAGATAGGAACTGCTGTTGTTAGTATAGAAAGTTAATGATAACATATTCATAGAGCTAATTTCTCCTTTTGTTCCACTGGCTGGAGAACATTTTGCAATAATGTATTCAGAATGGAGATAATGATAGTTATCTGCTGTGTTATTAAGACAGTCATTTACTGAGTTCAGACATCAGACACTAATAAAAAGTTTTACCTGAAAAAAAGCTTATTGTGCATTTTAATTATAAAGCACTGACAGTTCAGCATCTGTAAATTCATAATTTAATGGTTACCTCCTGATGTTTACTCATTCTAAAGGATCTGCAAAATTATTAACTTTAATGATAATTATGTAAATCTGAGGACTTCCTGAAATACTACATCAACTACATTCTCATACAAGTGAACTCTAGGTCAAAGACTGAACAATGTGTCAGACCACATTATCCAGTTGCCAGGGCACACTGTGAAATCTTAAAACAAGTGAAAATGGAATGTAACTAATTTGAATTGTGGATCTGTTTCCTTTGGTTAAGAAACCCTTTCCTCCCTCTTCCATAAAACCACAAGAGCTACTGTTATCCCCAGTTGTGAACTCATTTTTTCACCACTCTTGAGCCCAAGTTTCCCACAGCTAACACCAAATGCCTCCTGTTCAAGGGAAGAGCTGCATTTCCCTTTCTTTCGCAGGAAAGAAAGCTGCAAAGTTACTTTATAACTGAGCTGACCATTGCATAAATATTATTCAGCCCAGTTATTTCACAGAATGAGCTCTTTTCACAGATAATGCCACACAAGTATTGATGATTCAGCTACAATCCCACTCCAAATTAAAAAGTATTTAGGATGTGAAATGAAGAAAGGGCTCCAAAAGCATGGGTTACGTATTTTGTGTCAGAACAGTCAGAACACCATTTTTGATGATGTAACACCATTTAAACCAGAACCTCAGCTATTACTGGCTGTTACTCACATTTATCTGGCCTATATTCTACCAGGGTGTTATGTCTCTCCTGAAATTCAAAACAGACAGAATTGAAGAACTTAGCATTAAATAGATGATTTCTGCACAGCATCTGTGCAGAACACATAATACTCCTTATTTACTCCGACCTTCAGCAGTGGACTTAGTATTTAGTGATTACTTTAATCACACAAACAGATAAGAGGGGTTGTCTTTGTGTTCCGAGTACCTACTTGATTTCAAGGAGAAATCATTTGACCAAGAGCTGCCGCTAGCTACATGCTGTTCCTGGAAGTTATTTTGTCAAGTAGACTACGTGCATTCAAATCACATTGTGTTAGCATGCTACAGTTTAAATAAAAAATGTAATAAACACTCTTCAACAAATAAGCCTGAGTTTAAAGTTACAACAACAAACTTCATGGATTTCTCAGAATATTTTCTGCAAGGAAGGAAAACAAAAGCTTCTTAATTCTATCACGACTGTTTACCCAGAAGGGGAAAATAACCCTTCTTGTGCTGGAACTGCTTTGGATATAAAATTGGGTATTTGCAGAAATCCAACCTTCTCTAAAGTGTTAGTGGCTCTGGTGAAACATCCATTGGGATTACTTCCCAGACCTGATACAGTACTTTTGATCAAGACAGGAAACGTCTATCTCAGAATAACTAATGCCTTGCCTCTTCGAGCACCTGCACAGCCACATTTAAACTCTGTTCTGTTTCGCTCAGAGCAGAGATTTGAACTGCCTCCCCAGTATCCTGGGATTTTTTGATCCCCAGGTGCCAGAACCCATTTCTCTGGCCCAACAAGTGTTAATTGAATGGAGAGCAACTAGAGAATTTGCTCCCTCTCTCCTTGTCTGACACAGACACGACACTTGTGTTTGATGAGACATGCAACCATATCATACAAATGCCCTCTGCACTGAACAGCCATTTATAGTACAGATGCTGTCTGCTGGAACATCTCAAATAAACAATACCAAATCAGGAGGCTGAGGAGTTACTTGTGGAGCTCAGGCTCACAGAAACACAATCATTTCTGATGTGGCTGTAAACAAATCAGAACTGGCTTGCAAATTAATTTGAAAGCAAACATACCACCTCAGATAACCAGCACTCTCCTAGGATACTGACATTGTTTGCATAGAGAACAAATAATTGCAGGTAATAAAATTCAGAATGCTGTAACTGCAGATGAGGTGACTGTTACTCAAGAAGTAATCAACAAATTAAACAGATGATCCCAAAGAAATGCTGATGCCCACAGAATAGTTGTTTTATCAAAAAATAGATAGTAAAGTTTCGGAGTGTTCTGAAAAGCTGGCCTGGAAGTATTCAATTTTTCTCTCACACTGAACTATTTTGAGCTAAACTTTAAGAGGACTGGAAGAATGTGACTCTGCTCAGTTGTAAGAAATTACTAGAATTTGTCTAGGCATAAGACAGTCATTATATTAAATGGCTCACTTCCTTCTCAGAAGTTGACTCAGTTATTTGAACTTTAAAGAAAAAAGGAAACATCTTTACTGAGTAATAGTTAAAGAGGAAGACTTCTAGGCTTCCAGAGGACACCAGACTCATCTGTTAGTTTAGTAGAATATCAACCATTACAAATACTAATCTATATCTTTTGGTATTGTGAAGGATTTCTTATTTGGAGATTTAAAAAACCCACAAAACCTCTGAGAGCTGCAGTTGCAGCTTTAGGACAGCTATTCAGCAGTCTGATTCACCAAACGTGGATGCTTAACAGGTGATGTGGTGCCAGCACTTCAGGAGAACTTGCTGAATTGTTTCAGTTCAGTCAATACAGGTAAACTGCATTTTTCTGATTACAGTTTATGTACAGCACCACACGGCCATTCAAAGGACAGCAGCAGAATGCACAGAGCCTCACCCAGATCATCTGAGGCTTCCCCCCTTCAAGAACAGAGGAAAAAAAAGTGAAGAGGGACTGCCTTCCCTCCACAGTTGTCTGTTGTAAGGCATTGACAGCAACAGCCCACAGGAAATGAATACTCTCACACAGCTCCTCTAAAGCAAAGGCAGTGACAGCCAGAGGTTGGCATATGCATGCTAGGGACTGGAGGAGGGACAGGAAGCAATCAGCAAGAGATGCTGATAAAAGCAAAGAGCCTAACAACTGTGAGAAAAAACCCTTCCTGCTCCTGTAGACACAGACTGTAAAATGCTAGACCAGGGTTTTCCCCAGATTCGAAAAGCTGTTTCAGGCTGCTTGTAGCAGAGTCAGTATACAGATCAGCTAATTTAATTCCTCTTGTAGCAGTGTTTGCTATTTTCCCTCCCTGGACTTACATCATCACCAGATTTCCACCTTTTCATCCCTTAATCAAGTAAAGTATTTCTTGAATGTTTTTGTTTTGTTTAAACCGTATCTCCTGTTTCAGGCTCTAGCTTTTGTTTTGGAACCCAAGCAGCTAAAAACCCTCTCTATTAGGAAATACAAAACTGTATGGATAACCACAGAGTGAATATACCAGTTGTGAGTTACCACAGTGATTTAAATAATATTTCCACTACCTCAGATAATGATAGCTCCTTCACACCTTTCAGCTCACTGGATCACTCCAAAGCCAGCCTGTCTCACTAGAAAAGTTCACAGCTCAGAAGTAAGGATTCAGAATAATATGAAGATGTTCTGGTATTGCATCCAACCATGTACAATCCCATCATCTTAGGTGACATGGCAGCTGAGCACTTAGGTAATTAACTATGTCCAAAAGCCTTCTTACAGAGGATTAGGCCTACAAAATTAATGAATTCTGCTTCCTTCCAGACAGTTCAAGCAGTAGGAGAAAATAAACAGCTTTGCTGCCCACGTCAATTTGGAAAGACCAGATTTATGTATATGATCATGCCACTGGTGACAGCGCTTAGCCCTGCCAACAACCTGCAAGTCTCATTCATTTCAGCAGGGCTGACAGATGCTCAGCTTTACTAAGCCTGTCAATACTGTTTTCCTGCGTCTGCTACCTGCTCATGACATCTCAGTCCAGAATCTGACATCTCATAACAGAATTTGACATCTCATGACAGAATTTTTCTAGTGGGCAGGATGGTCTGCAGGGTGGGGACTGGAAAAATAGTTCACAGATGATTTCCCAATGCTATTGTTACAGGAGTGTGAAAGCTGCAGAGTGACCTTAACTCTTCCCTACTTGTTTTTGTGTCCTGTTTTCTTGTTCCTACCTCCTATGTTAGTCAGACATTTATTTTTAGATAAAGAACAGATAAGAACAATCCATTTTAGGGGAACACATCTTCATCTGTCACCCAGCTGACTGACTGTGACTCCTGTGCATTATGCTGTTGACTGTTCAGCAATGAGCTGATCACCTGGGCCTACCTGAATGGGAGAAAGACATGTCTCAGAAACCATTTTAAAGATTCCTTTAGAAGTGAACTGTTATGCCAAACAGCTCTGCGTAATTCCCCTCCTCATCCACTGTCTTAAGAGCATTTTTCCTGAGCAGAAGCATTAGCAACCCCCCAATCCTGTATTGTGCTTTTCTCAGCAGGTTTCAAACACCTTCAGGATTTCTCCTGTGCTCTCCAGGTAAAGTGTGAGGTGAGTGGGAATTGCATAGGGCTGGCTGACAGTGCAGGTCAACAGGTACCCACCTTATGTCTATGCATGGGCTGACCTCATAATGCACAGCACTGGTGTTCTCCTTCAGGAGGGTGCTTGGAAACATGTGCGTCTAATACTATAGACGGGATGAACATCCCTGCTGTGTTAGACACTTTCCATTGTTGTTCTCAGAGGTTTAGAGGCAGTGCTCTTGCAGCATGACACAAGAGCACACAGCCTTCATGAAAAAGGAGGAATCTCTCTGTTCTCTGTGGCCCATAGACAGTCTAATTAATTGGGGGCAGTTAGAGCACAATGAACACGTCTGCGTGCAAACCCAGTTTGCGGGCTCAGAAGGACACTGAGCACATGTAGCCAGAAGGGCCATGGCACATCTGATATTAAAAGCAATTATAATACTCATTAAGTGGAAGTATTTGGAGTTTAGGACTTATCTTGCACACAGGAAGTCTAATCTCATCTCAGGGCAGCAGTGGAGCAAAACCAGTCCATAAATAGGTGTACAGAATCCACTAGCAACATTTAGAGCTGTGTGCCCTTTCCAAGAAGGAGATCTTCCTCAGTTATCTTCTCTCCCCTCCTCCCTACCAGGAATATCTTAAACATGTAAGTCCAGCTTCCCTTTTCCCCCCACAGTAAGACTCCAACTACGGCTGAGTTCACAGGTCAACTCACTTATGACTGCGATTTCTGATCTGTTTGGAGATATCTGACGATAAAGAAAAAAACAGATTATTATCAAAAGCCATGTCTTACACTGTGTTCCAATTAAAAAATCACAACCAGCAGGCATAACTATCCCAGCTCCCCGTGAAAGAGGCTATGTTCATTCCTGTATGTCTGCTTCTGCCCTCATAAGGCAGGCTCTAAAATCCAATCCCATCCCAAAGCTGTAGTTCCAGCAATAAACTGGGCCCCACTGGGAAGGAGTTAAAAAACATTTAACAGTGCTGAAAATGCACTCAGCTGTGTGAAGAGCTAATTCCTCCACACCTCTGGGAATTCAGCTGTTGCAGTTTCACTTCTGCTCCTCCTATGCTCTCAAAAGCCCCATGAGAATCACACAGCCTTTGGGCATAGTGTTTACACTTTCACAGATTACAATCTGAGACAATGAGCTCTTTGGGAAACAATTGGCTTTTCATTACTGATTGTGTCATATACAGAGCAAGGGCTACAGCCCTGGCCCATGGCTGAGACTCCAGGTATGACTGAATGACTTACAGGAAAATAATCAACACCACACAGTGCAGGCTGCAAAGTGTCATGAAAACACCTACAAAAATATGATGGCACCTCTCTGTACTTACCTTGGGTGGGATGAGAAAAGAAATACCAACACTATGTACAGGAGCAAAATTCATCTGAGCTTATGAAGGGAGTTTACTTTTGTAGATGGGGGTATTTTAGGTTGTCCTTTGCTTATTTGCTTTTGATAATACTGCCAGAACAGCCTTCTTTGCAATTACTGTGTTGCAAAAGGAGTTATGAAAAGTATGTCTCACCATCATAGGCCTTAGTATCAAGGTAAATGTGGCTCTGTCTTCCAAGAAAGGGATAATGTGCATAAGAACAAGGGAGATCAGATGATACAGTTTCACAGGATGAATATGAAAGAGCATAGCTAAGATTTCAGAAGCTCACCAACTGACTTTGAATCACATTTTGTACCCACAACTTAACAGACTGTATTTCCTCATTATGAAGAAAACAGTTTTAAAAGCAGTGTAGGTGGCTTTTTTTATTATTATCATTTTTGCAGTGGAACAGACCTTTTATTTGCATTCTACTTGTTTGTCTCATTAAATCATTCTGGTATTTCTCTTACACTGTTATGTAAGTAACCTCTCTTATCACTGTACTGCAAAATAAGCCTTCTGCAGGTCATTTGTGGAGGAACCAAGAGCTCCCTAGAAAGATCTGAACATTCTGGAGCAGATTTGAGACTGTCAGGAAAAAGAAGAAGAAGAGAGCTACCAGAAATCACACAGAACTACCTTATAAGAGGAAAGTAGATAAGGGAAACACAAATTTCCTGAAAACCATCCAACGTTAAAAATATTTAAGAAAATGAGCTAATTCAGGTAATAGGAATACTGAACCGAAAAACCTTAAAATAATATTTCAAGGGGAAGAGAAAAGAAAAAGGCAGCTAGGAGATATATGGCTGTAATTGACAGATACACCAGGTAATTAATTATTAAATCTATGCTGTTTGTCAGCTGCAAATGGAAGGCTTCTGCATAATTTAATACAGTATTTTAAGTACTACTGAGTCTTCTGCTTGACATGTCTAATTTTTATCTAACTATTGCACTGCATCACAAGAGGGGACACATCCCTGTCTTTGTTCAGTTTTAACATCTGACTTCACATACTTACAAGCAGTTACATATTCATTTTCTAGAAATATAATTCTGTATTCCCATTCAGAGTTGTTCTACTCCCTTCCCCCCAAATTGCACCCCGAGGCTCCTATCAGCAGCAAAAGAGACAACAGAACTGAACTGGAAGATTACTTAAAAGAGACAGTATCACCATCCATAAAAATATACTAACCAGAACTGTCTTCCTGAGGCATTATCACTGCCAGCTTGTACTCTGAACTGGTACATTTCTTGTCCACATTATATTCTCTTCATTCACACCTAGGTGCAAAGATCTCAGTTCTGCCAGGCCAGGTCAGTGTGTACATCTGGCTGCTCTGTTCCAACCCAAACAAGCTCAACCAGGTATTTTTGCACACTTACCCTGGAGATGGTCAAGGGCATGTTGAAGTCCTTGCCGCCCTGCAGTCGGAAGCCCCAGGGTCCGGGCCCGTTCAGGTTGACGCTGTAAGCCATGCTGTACCGCTTCACAGGCAGCCACAGGGCACTGCGGGACAGAGGGACGGGCAGACAGACAAGTGTGAAAAAACAGCCTGAGAACAGGGAAGAGATTTACATAACGAAAGCAATGCTCCCTCTGCCTTGCCTGTTCGGTCGTGCTCTGATAGCACCTAAGAATAGATGGGAGCTATAATGCAGATGCTGATATCCCAGCTGAGCAGGGCCCATAAAAGGTTTGTAACCAGACACCCACTATGCAAAGACTTCATGACTCACAGGTCTAATATAGTCCCCAGGGAAGGGGACAGATCTTTCTAGGCTCCTCAAGCCCCTCATGCTGCTCAGTTACTTTATGGACTAAACACGTTTTAATAAAACAAGCAAACAAAATCCCATTCTAAAATCCCAAATATTCAAGTCTCTTTACTAACCTGTTAACAACTACAAAGCCATTTTAAAATTCTCCTTCAGCACACAGGTATCTTCCACTGTGGCACATAATACAAGTTCTTTCTATATAGATCTTTCCACATGTAGCAGGAAAGGCACCAAGAAAGTGTCAACCTTCTTTTGCAATGCTTTGTTAAACTGAAAAAGTATATATTACATGTATTTAGCATCACAAAAAACCCAAAACCAAAAACAAACCACAAAAAAAACCCCACCACAACTTCATGTTTAGCTCTTGGTTCCACAGCCATTGCTTTTCTTAGGAAAATTAACATTTATTCTTTCTGAATGCAGAAAGATGTATCATGAGATACTTCAGCATTTAAATTCTGTGACAAAAGCACAGTTTCACTCTATTCCTGTTTCATCAATTCAGTACAAGTCTTCTGAAGGTGTGACACTTGAATGAAAGGCTAAGAATACAAATAGCTAACTGGTTTCTTAATTATTTCCTTGATTTTTTCATAGTTTACATTGCAGTTCTTAGGAGTTCCAGAAAGCTATAAACCTTGTTCAGTAACGCTGGATAGCATTTCTGCCTTAGATTGGAAATTGCTAAAATACAGAGGACATGAGGGTAGGGAAGAAACTGTTGGCAGAACTACAGATATAAACAAAAGGTTTCTGCTCTCAGGGTAAAGCTATAAACATTAAATAACGCTCACCCCTTTCAAGTTACTAATTTGTGCAGGACCTCCAGAACCCCTCTTCTGTATCTTTGTAGCATTTATCCTCCTTTATCCTCTGGTTAGAAAGAAACTGCCATTATATTAAAAAGGGGGGGAAAAAGCCCCCCAAATATGGGTTCTACTTTGATAATCAAAAAGACAAGCAAACCCACACAATGCACTTGAGTGAGGCAGCTCAGCTTGAACATTGATAATGGGTGGCCCTGCCAATACACCTATCTGAAAACATGATAAATATCTGATGACAAAACAGCAGAGAGCAAACACTACCAGGAACTCAGTCTTTGTCTGAGGACATGGTCAATCATTTTTCAAAACCATGAAGCAATAAGAGTTTCTGTCTGGCATTCACAGTGCCAGAAAAGCCATTTGTACAAGGAAATAATTAATCTCTGCATAAGCACTAGACTAAACCATATAACCCTCTGTTTTAGCCAGAGGTCTACCTTAAACCATAGCAAGTCACACAGATTTGAATCAAAGTAACACTGAGCCAGTGGAACTGGCCCCAACCAAAACGCAAGCAAATAGCAAGATACAGCTTGAGAATAAAGCAGGGTTTTGATGTCTCACAAACACCTCGAAGGTACATTTACATTTAGAGTATTTATAAGCTGTCCTCCGTGAGTCCAGAACTACTGATGTTTGGATGATTACTTGGAGGAGAGGCAAAACTGACTTGTTGGACTTAAAATGGCAGAGTTTCCTGGCCTGCCAGTTTATCTAGTACTGTTTTTTTAATTATTTTTTTAGAAAGCCACATGCACATGCAAAAGTTTGGAGGTGTATTCTCATTGTACTTTTACTTCTCCTAGGAATTCACTGCTGGTTTTAGTGCCCTTTCATGGCTCCATTTCAAGAGTTCAGGAGAACAGAATAAAACCAGAAGTAAGATAAACATAACTAGTCATTGCTTCACTACTAAAGACAGTATCGCATAAATAAGTATTAGAAGAAAGACCATAAATAAGTATTAGAAGAAAGTTTTATGGACTGTGAATTTTGTGGATGTTACCTTCTCATACCCAAATCTTCAGTCATTTTTGTAAATAACAGAAAAGGGGGAGAAGCAAAACCCAGAAGAGAATAAAACCACACAACAAACCGAACAGAGCTAAACATTGAGAAACAGAGATGTTGTTTAATCAAAAACTGTGTGCTTCTGTCCTACTTTCACATCTGTAACATGCCATTTGCTTATCAGGACACCTGAAAGAATCCGAGAGATCCTTCAGGCTGAGTGGTGAGCTAGGAAACCAGAGCAGGCATCGCATTCGGGGCTCTGTCATTTGAATGAAATGTTAAACTGAGGTCACTTGTTCCCACTCCTTTGGTTTCTGTCCATGTCTGCACAAATGTTCAGCATAGCTTGGCATTTTTAAAAGGAAAGTGTAGAGGATACGCCAGCGTCCTGGCCAACATTTCCCTACAACACATCAGGACCACAGCTCTTTCACGCATCTGCACTATCCCTACCAGGTGCAACTTGGAAAAAGAACATTCCCCAGTTTTCTCTCTCTGTATCCCCTTGTCCTGCCTGAAGAAAGCTCTGCTCCTAATAATGAAGTTAAAATGTTACAGAAGCTCATGCTGGAGTCACAGCTCCATTTGTTAGGGACACCCTTAGCACAGGTCCCACCTTCTACAGACTTTTAGTACAATCAGCCATTTACTGAATCTTATTCAGTAAATAAGAAAGCTGGTGGTCCACCAGCTGTTTCAGTGCTGCCCTGTTTTCAAAGGTGAGACATCAGTGCAGCAGGTACAGTGCCACCATGGCTACCAGCATAAACCTCAGCAAAACCTTCTGGGAAACCAGAGGCTGAAATAAACTGTGTGTACAGAATGCGCAATTTCCTCATTTTTCAGAGGCTTGTGATGTTTAGATTGGGTTTTAAGCTGCTTTACATAATTGCCTGCTAGTCTGTTTCAAAAATAATTTTTGTTTGCTCAGATAATAGTATTTTGTTTCTCATGGTGTGCCTTCTTCCCTACATTCTCTGGCTGTCAAAATCTATGACTTGCTTAAAGCTCCCTCCCTTAGGAGAAGAAGCTATGCTGAGTGCTGAGTCAGATGAGGTCACTGATGTAAGGAGTGACATTTAAACAAAAAACACATTCCAGGAGCAGGGTGACATTTTCTCTACACATATCAAATCAGAGGATTGTCCAGAGCTCCCCAGGCACTCCCCCCTCCTGTCCCAAGCTATTCCCAGCTGACTGATGGGAACAGTTGTGAGGAAGCTGGATGGGTCCCAGGCAGAGGAGACTGCCACCACCTCCAGCAAAAGGCTCTGAGCCTGAGCAGAGCTGTCCTTCCACCAGCCCAGGAGAGATGTCACACCAGCGGAAACAATTCCCACGTGCTAGGAGACCACGCTGTGCGTATTCCAGTGAACTGACTTTGGGAGAGCCACAACTGCATGCTCAGAAGTGCACAGACATGAAGTGAATGAAATAAAAGCTACTAGTGTCAACGCTAAATTAAGGTGGGAGGAAACAAGTAATGGAAATTCCAATTGTTAAAGCTGCAACTACTTCACAAAGCTGGCCGCATTAGTCAGGGGCTATATTTTAGTTGCTGTGATAGATGTACGCACAGGGGAGACTTGAATTACTGCAGCAACAAGGTTGTATCACTGGATCATCAAGGATTTCAGAATTGGATTGCTTGAGAGTTTGACTTCTGAGCTGCAACAGACTATGAATCTCTGGCAAATAAAAGTATGCATACAAGGTCATGGTTTCAATGTTTTATGTTTAGGCAAGTGAAAGGTTTGTGCCACACATGAATAAACTATCATCTCCTCTTTAATAGAAAGATGTTCAAAAATCTGGATAGACTTTTTTTTAGGGAAAAAAAAAAAAAAGAAGGAAAGAAACAGGCAAAAAGATTGTCTGTCTTTCTTTCAGTCTCCCTCACCTGAGGGAGTGGGAGTACAAGGCGGCAGCTTTCAGCTTTATGACAAACACGCCCTTTTTGTCCCATGGATTCCTGCATTGTCCCCAGCACAATTACCTATGATCCTTCAGAAGAGTGACAGAGCAAGGTGAATGGAACCTTTGAAAAAACTACTCACGAGCCACATGCATGAAGAAAACCCAAGCTTTGAACCAGTTGTCCAGTATATGCAATCCTAGAGTTTTCCAAAGTTTTGAATCTACCCGATGTTAAGTACCCTTCAGATGAAATCAACAGCTGTATTTGGGGACAGATCTCCATTGTCATCCACAAGATGAAATAGTACACATTTACTATCTATTAGCTAAGCAGGGCTAAGGAATTTGAAATTGACACATTAGAGGTGGAAAAACATTTTAGCTCTGAATTCCTACCTTGCCAGTGGCAAACTGAATATAAAATTAATTACCAAGAGCAAAGATACTTTCCCCCACAAATTCAATATTGCTTCCAAAGTAAGACTATTCTGAAAAATAGCTCATTGTGATCTTCTTTCCTTCACTGCTGAACTCTGAACTAAGTTGAGCTAATCCTATTTGAACTTCCACGTACAGCTTTGTTTTACCTATTTATTTAAAATCCTTCAATTCTGACAGACCTTAGGATTTCTAAGTTCCTTTTAGCCCCTTTATCAAGTTGTCCTAAATCTTGATCTTTCTCAAGCCGCTAAATTTTCTATCACACTTGGCTTCACCACATTCTGCTTTGTCAGTATCTTACTAAGACTGGGCTTTGTGGGTTCCAGAAAAACCCAATAAGGCTGAGGAGATACGCCAGAGCAATATAATAATAGAATATTATCTCCCTTCTCTATAGTATAATGCCTTCAGAAATGCAGCTCAAATGTTTCCTGTTTGGCTGGTTGCTGCTGCCAGTATCTCCTTACCAATTAACCAAATTTGCTATTTACGCCTCCCTCTAGATCCTTCACCATGACTATTTTCACCTTTAGGAAAAACCCACCTGTATTTCACACTTTTTTCCTTTACTACATGGCCTTTTTCCCCGCACCAACCTCCTTTCACTACCATAAAAGATTTGGCATATAACATAGTTTAGACAGAATTAAACTTTAAAAGATACAAAGACTTTTTGGTAACTGTGTTAAACTGGAAACCTGTGGAGAGACAGATTCACTGTCAAAGGGAAGGGGAAGATACCTCTCCAGACTATATGTGAAGTGTATATTATTGATTTATCATCTTACCAGATTTCAGGCATTGTTTTTAAAGACACTCACTACTCCATGTAATACTTAAGACTTCTGTGGCACTTACCTTCCCATGACAAGAAAATTTCTTCTTTTAAGGTAAAGAACACCTAAACACCTGTTGTTTTAAGCACATCCTGTTTATAAACATAACCACAGCGGTTAGCTTACCAACTTTAGTGAGAAAATAAGTCAATAACAGCAAAACGGATTAAAACGCAGGGCTCAGTTTCTAACATATATACTTGAGGCAGAAAAAGTAGTCTGCATTATTGTTCTCACTGCTGTTCTCCAACTCTGGGCTGAAACCAGGAAAGTTTACAGCAATCCTGTGACTAGTGTAATCTGTGCCTTGCTGCAGGGGAACCTAACTGACTATTCGGCCTCAGGAAAGAGAAAACAGTGAACGAAAAACATCCAAACAAACCCAAAGACATCACCGTCAGCTCCACACAGACCAGGGGCTGAACTGACATCGAGGACACAGGACCTCTGGGGCCCAGGCTTTGCCTCCTGACAGCCCGAGGTCTCCTCAGCGCGGGGAGCGCACAACGAGGTTTACGAGAAGGATCCTGTCAGTGTAACTTGGCCATCGCACATTCCTCAGGGATCACCACAGCACGCTGATGTAGCGGTGCGCCTATACGCACAAGGCTGCAAGATAACTAAGCAGCCTCCCAAAAGTTACACTTCTGCCTTCCCAGTAAGGGCTCTCCGGGGTTCAATTTTCCACTACAGAAGCGCTGTAGTCGCGGCGCGACCCACCTTGTCTCGCTCACCGGTACCTCCGGGCCGAGCGGCCGCCCCCCGCCGCCTCCGGCCGCACGGCGCTGCCCGGGCCGCGCCGGGTGGGACCCGCCCCCGCGGGAGCCGCGGCTGCCTCACCCACGGACATCGCCCCCGCAGCCAGAGGGGGCCGCGACCGGGGCCGAGGGGAGCGCTGAGACACCCGCCCGCCCCGCGGCGAGGGAAGAGCCGCTGCCCCGCAGGTGGAGCCTTTCGAGCGGCCGGGCCGCCGGGAGCGCCGCGCTGAGGGCGGCGGCCGCCCCCCGTCCCGCCGCGAGGGGGCGCTGCGCGGGCGAGGCGGCGCGGGAGGGGATTTGCCTCAGGCGGTGGCGCAGGGACCGATCCGCAAGAAGCCGCTGCCGGCGGCGTGTAAATATCCGAGTTTGGGCCGAGATCACCTCGGGGCCGCGGTGGCAGAGCGGGAAGGTGACACAGAGCTGTGGGGAGCGGTTCGGCCGAGCGCCGGGGCAGCAGGTATCCCGGGGGGCGGGCGTTCCGCGTCTGAGCCCTCAGGGAAGGATGCGAGGATGAAATGGCGGCGGGAGCGGGGGGGCTGCGCCCGCGGGTGGGACCAGGAACGCTCTGGAAGGCGGCGAGGGCGGCCGGGAGGGGCTGCTGTCCTGCACAAGTTCAGCAAAACCTCCTGAGCCTGGTGTGTTAATGCTTTGCTGGTTTGGAGCCGCCAGACTTCAGCCCCTTCGCCCACTGCCTGCTGCCTTTGGCCCCTTTGCTCGGAACACGAGTGAGAACGGTGGTTTCATTCACTGACCCGTAGGAAAAGTGGGAGCGAGGTTGTTTCCCCCCACTGATTCACTGGTGTTGATAAGCAATGGTCGTTTTGGTTAGGTGGAAAAGTTAAAACGACGTCCCGAGAGGAGACAAAGGGTTTGGAAGACAAAAAATTCAGAACGAACAATTTAATTGCCCACCAGGACACTGATGCCGAGATGATTTAAGAGATTGAGCCTTGTGGTGCCTTCACATGGTCCTGCTGAGTGCTATCAAGGACCAGGCAGCCCGCTCCATACATCCTTCTCTTCAGCAGTCCTGTTTGGTTTGCTTTTTTGGCTTTTTATGTTATGCTCCCCAAAGTAGCCTGCAGAAAGTCAGCTGTTTTCTCAGTGCAATGACAGAGCCACTGCTTTATGAGTCTGTTAAAAATTAAAAAAAAAAAAAAGGAAAAGCCTGTTCCCAGGCGTTGCTCCGCTGGAAACGCGTGCGGTGCCCCCCGTGGCATCGGAAGCCCCCGGGATTTGCCCAGGAGCGAGGAGAATCCCCGGGCCGGGAGCCCCGGGCAGGCGGCCCCGCCCTGGCTCCGCCGGGGCCGAGAGGCCGCGCCCGGTCAGCACCAGGGACAGGGGCGGGCCCGGGGCGAGAGCCCCGCGGTGAGGGGCTACGGACAGCAATGGAATCGCTGGAATCCACTGCCCTTCTGAGGAGTTTCACAGCTCCAGCCTACTTAAAAGGGTCACAGTTCAGGTTTAGTGTTTCTTGTCTTATGACAAGTCTCTTTACACTTTAAGTACTGACCCCTCTCTTGGTCCAATATCCAGCATGCACAGACAAGACCAGGAAAAATTGATCTAAATTATTTCTGAATTAAGATATGGCCAAAATTCATATTCATATGGATTGTGACTTTATGGTAGTTGCAAAAATATTCCACTGACAAATTGGCTTATATCCCCAAAGGAAACGTTTTGCATCTTGTGATGAGGTGAGCAACCTCGTAAAGTAGCATACTGGGTGATTTAAGCTGGAAAACATAATCCAGATGGTGAGAAATTATGTTTATTTCATGATGTTCTGTTAGATTATCCCATTCTATGTGTGATTTTAAAAATCATATTTAGATTTAGGACTTATACCCGAGCCTTTCCGAGGCCTTCAATAACCTGATTTTCTGTTCCTTGGTAAAAGTATCAGCAAGGATGACAAGGATGACAGGGCCAATAACCCTGTTCTGATGAGTGGTGGATCAGTTTTGGTTTTGTTTGAAACAGGATGAAATACACTGCCTTGTATGTTTCTCCATAGGTCACTCAAGGCTGGGGAACTTGAAAGTGTCGACCTCTACCTGCTCAGCACTCTCTAAAAGAGCCTGCAGGCTTGTTCCCAGAAACTTGTACCTGTCATTTGGAGGGACAAAATCCTCTGTCCCATCTTTCTAGAAAGCACTAGTGACAGTATTAAACTCATATTTTAAATGATGTTTCAGAAATATGTTGCTTACCTACCAATGGCCTTGGACTAGTTCCCTGAAACACCTTTGGGGTCACCACATAGTATGAAAAGCTGAGCACTGAGACTACACTGGCTAGGCCATCTTGTGCAAACAGTCCTATTTGCTTTTTGGAAAGTAGCTTACTGATACATTTAGCTGTCCTTATTCCTCAGTGACTCACTCAGTGTGATTTGCTTCTGATCCAGGAGTTTCATTCCAGCCTGGGCAATTTCCTTTACTGGAAAATTCAGATAGTTCTGTCAAGGGCTAATTTTCTGCAAGTCTTTCTCCTGGTCTTTTATCCTTTCTTCTAATCACAATCTGATCTCTCAAACAATTTTGTCAGCTGTTCAGCCTCAGAAACTTTGTTTTCCTTGTAAATAGGCTCCTCATTTTTCACAAATTTCTGCAGTATGGTTTCATTATGTTTATCAGGTATTTTAGTTAGCTGTCTGCACATTTTATTTGCAGACACAGTCTGCACATTTTATTTCCATCACAGATGGAAACTTAAAAGAATGACTGGTACCCAACAAGGCTGGCCTCCTCAGGTACTGAGGGCTTCTCACCAATGATGATATTAGGAAAATTATCAAGTACAGACACTGCAGCACAAAGTATGGATATGTTTTCTCGTGGAATAATGCTTTTGAGATGTCATCTCACTCCCTGCCCAGCTGACGGGGATCTGAGTTCAGAAATAAACCAGTGATGAGCGGGGCTTTGTGGGAGCCCCTACTGAGGAACAAGTAACTGGAAGAGGACACTGCCTTTGGTTTGGATGGGCTGTGTAGGTGTTACTTCTCTGTGGCAACACTGATGGGACTGTTCAGACAGAAGTGCAGATCTGGCCTGTGTTTGCACTGTCATTTACCCAAACTCTAACAGCTCCAGTAAATGAGGCTGTTCCATTTGTGATTGCTTAGCAGTTCTGATTTTCCCAGTTCTTTGCACATGTTGTGTAAGGGGACGGGAGAGTCAGTGGTTTGTTCCTTCCTTCACTGGCAAATAAATGGGAAATTTACAAAACAACTCACAATTTTATCTTCTGACAAAAGACTAGTAGGAAATTCTTTAAAAATAGGACTGTAGACATGTCCAGTTAACAGTCTGGTTCATGTGGTATTGTGTTCTGGCATTGGCAAAAAAGCTGCCAAAGGAATCTAATACTTTGGATCTCCAAAATAATTTTGTTTTGCAGAAATTTTACAGAAAATCTTAGGAACATGTAGCAAGCACAGCTCAGATGAGGATCGTCTTTTTAGTGACTCTATTTTAGTAACTTTATCCTTGTAAGATAGAGGTTCATCATTCCCATTTTCAGTCTTACCTTAATAATTTTGCAGGCTTCCTAGTGTTGCTCACATATAAGAGCAAACAAATATGCAAAGAAAATAATCAAAATGTGACGCTGTTACATACAGTTCAATAGAACATTGTGAACTGTAGTTCTAGAGTGTTGCTCAAAGATGAAAAAGAAGTCAGTCCACATGATAACCTCCTCGGACTGTTCCTGTCATTTCCCTGGGCTGTAATATTAGCACAATATTCCTGGTACAGGATGAAAACAGAGTTATGGCAGTAGGTAATTCAAGAGAGACTGTCTGCAGGATGAGCCCCAGAAATACTGCTTGACTTATAACCCTCACCACTTTCATACTAAATTTGGGCTAATCTGGCCCCAAAATGTCAGCACTAATGTCTTGTGTACCGATTTTAGATAGAACAAAAGCTGGAATTCTCTTAAAAAATATTTTCAGTTAGTTTGGCTAAACAAACGTTGTCCTCTTAATTCTAACTCGCCGTTTAACTGTAAATACTCAGCTGTAAATGCAGGCTCTTTGTATAAAGGGAAAGGTGAATCCCTTCCCACTTGTCTTCTTTGGTATTTCTCTGCATTTCTCCATTGAAGATTGATTAATCCATTATTGCATCTTTCTTACAACAGGCACTGCTCATCTTCTGTTTTACAATGCAAAACCTTCCTGAATTTGCCCGCAGCACTCAAAGAGTAAATGATATGCGTTTTTACAGATAATCTTGGGTACTGCACTAAATGGAATTGCCCAACACACATAAAGAGTTAATGCCCTACTCTGACTCAGAACCACCTTTGATACTTAGCACAAAGCAGTGTCAGCTGAGTAGCAGTCTTGTTCAATTTGATTATTTGGTGCTTTGAGCTGATGATTTTTCAGTTGAGCCCACTGATTTATTGAACTAGTTTTCATTGGGACATCTGTAAACTGGGATAAACTTTGCTGAGGAAACTGAGCTAAATTAAACTTAGCTGCTGCTGAAGCCTGAGTACCAGTGTATGTTTTTCTTCAAAGGGTAGCATCTCAGTGCCCAACCTTGAAGAAAGATCAGGACCATCTTGATGGTCAGGTGCTAAATATACAACTCACTAGACAGTAACTGAGCAACCAGCTCTGTCCTTGCACAATGTTCATGCAGTAAGCAGGGCGAAGGACTAATAGAGAAAGGTACACCCTGTCAAAAAATGTTCTAGACCATATCTGTACAATCACAATAAGTAAAATAAATTTATTTTGTAGCTTTATTGACAGTTTTCAGTAATTCAAAGTTCACTTAGGATCAGCCAAGCTTTCCAACTGAGTTTCAGTGGGCTATGGGAGGACAAGTGGGATACAAATTCAGGATCCTATTGTATAAATAACCTGTTTCAATTCCCCCATTGTTTAAAACAGTGCATGAGTTAACAAGAATAGAGCTCCCAGACAAGTCAACAGGAATGTCTTATTATTTATTCCGTTTTTATTGTTTTGTTCTTCAGCCCTGTCCTTTACATTCTGGATATAAGCTATAGAGGTATCAGAATAAAAGTTCCAGTGATGAGCTTTTTTTCTTGTGAGCTCTTTCAAGTTTAGATCAAGTACATTAGTAACAGGCAAATTTTACTGAAGTCAAATAATTCTGCTGGAACCAAGCCACTATCTCTTGGAAGAAGGAAGCAGAGAAAGACAAGTGCCTGCAAGTTAATCACATGTTGAAACAGAAACATTATGGGGTCCTCTTGACTTGTCAAATCAACCAACTTTTTGAGTGCAATTTGTGCTGTATATATAATAGCTGTGAGTGTTGCATTTGGGACTTCCAAAATCCCAAATTTGGGATTTTCAATTGTTGAAGTTCAATTGAATGTTCTTTGGACCACCAGAATCCTTTTTCAAATCTCTGTCTCCAGTCCTGAGATACAAAACTGGAGAATAAATACTAGTATTGTGAAAATCTTAAGCAAGTTGTCACAAAAAGTGCTTAGTAGAGGATGTTGCTTTATTGCCATTGGACTTTTTGGTTTTTAACGGAAAAATTCAGAACTGATTTATGATCCCCATGAAGTTATTTAATTAGCATGATTTTCTGTTCAGAAAATTCCCCTTAAGTAGTGGATGAGAAACACAGCTCCCATCAGGATTCACCTTGTATAGCTGAATTCTCTGAATCCTTTTGCTGTAAGTCTTTACTGGTATCATGCCATTCCTACTTGTCTGGCTGTTCTGGTAAGACATCTGCTCTTGACCATCTTTTGGTTAAAGAAATGCCCTGATCCTATACTCCAAATCCTGGGTTTTCCAGAAATGGCTTCCAGTGGTGCTGGACACTCAGCTGTGTTATTTTGAAAACTCCTGCAGTAATTTTATTTTTAAAAGCTGGAATTCAGGCAGCTCACTCTGTTGCCATGTTCATGAACTGCTCTAAGAAGCAATTGTCTTTGTACTGTGACCCAGTGAAAATGGAGCAGGTTCAGCTGTGATGGGGCTCTTTCTATTTCGGGGAACAGCACAGTGAAGCTGCAAGGTGCAGCTCTGTGGCCTCCTTAGCCCTGTCTCTGGAATTATTATGGTCTGGCTCCTGCATGTGAGGAAAATCAAGGATTCAGTGAAAGGAGCAAGGAGAAATTTGACACAAGATTGTAACTCTGAGTCCCTTTTCTGGCCCACAAACAGAAAGAGAAGATGCCTGTTTCATATAAAGTTACTGGTTTTCTACAATTTTGGATTTCCTAATTTATTTGCAATCAGTTTATTTTGATGCAGTGCAAATGGGTATCCTGAACTGTGTTTTCTTATTTGCTTCTTTTGCCTTTGGTCATAGTCTACCATCACAGATTGGGGTAAAACGAGTTATATTTGGTGTGATTTATTGAAATGGAGTTTCACATCATGTTTCATGGAATTTACATGGCTTTAATTCCTTCAGGTGAAAAAACCTGGTATATGCAGTGCCTGAAGAGACCAGCTCTTTCTGTGTGAAACTTACTTCTCGTGTAACTGAACATAATGATCCTGAACCTGAAAGGCTGGTGTGTTTTTTTCTTTCCAGAGGAATGATTTTCAAAAGGAATCCATGCAGTGAATGTGATGAACCACCAACCTGCCTGATGCTACTACCCCAACTCTGTCCTTCATCAGATTAAGTTCTTACTTCAGTGAGCAGCAGCAGAAAGTGAGTTTTAACAAGTGCATCTGGAAAATAGCACTTCTGATAAGATCTATCAGTACACATTAAGGGTTCTGCCGTGGGCTTCTGTTACTCAGAAGCTTCAGCTGAGGACAGCAGCATCAAAAGGATTCATATTTTTAAATCACAGTTGGAGAGTTATTATAAGCCCAGACTCCATCTGTTTACATGTTAAGGTGGAAGCATAAATAGTTGCTTTAAAAGCCAGGAGGGAGCTGTGTTTAATTAATGCTGGTTTTGCTACCTGAGGGCACTGGGGCTGCTTGCAAGGGGGTGCTAGAAGTGTGAACTACTAAAAATTGGAAGAAGGTGGTGATATTGCTGGGAGGGCTTGAAAGCAGGACTGTCCATGGATGAGTGTCAAGGAACACTCAACTGCAGGACCTGCCAGGTAGAAGGGAGCTGAGTCCTGATCAAGAAATCAGGGTTTGAAAGGGAAGTGTGGGGACAGACAGCTATTTCATAGCATCTTCATGGAGAGGGCAAGCAAGAGCCTTCCCTCTGGCCCTGTGGCTTAACTAGAGAAGAGCTGTCTGCTCCCTCATTGCTGGAAGTAGGGACAATGAGAAGAATCTCTAAGAGATGTGGACTGAGCTAAGCAGGATTTCTGCAGTCTGCACAAGAGGATAAAGGTGAGCTGTCACACTGGGAAATAACTTGTAAGTTTAGATCTGGAACTTTTTTTCAAAAAGAAAACCAATTTTTCTTTGTTTTTAAACCTCTCTTTCTTGCTTTCCTTTTTCTTTAAAGGGGAACTTGCATAGCATATCTAATATAAACAAATAAGGGAAGCAGGATTACTGAAAACATTGTCATTTGTTCTATTCTATGGTTATGTGTTTACAACCAGCACCAGTCTAGTGTGTGTTAATACTGCTGGGACTCTGAGCAGAGAACTGGTTTCCTCAAAGTCACAGGTCAGCACTGGACAGTTACCTTAGGGATTCTGGCTTGCTGTGATAGTAGCCACGCTCTTAACAATTCTTGGAGTTCAAGCTGTGATGAATTGCCCTATTTTAAATCCTTTGATATTAATGAAGCTCTTTTGTGCATGAAAGTAGAAGTTGGTCCTGAAGGTGTAACTCATGTCTGGACATGGCAGAAACAACTATCTGACGTTCAGAGCAGGCTAAACCATACAGTGTTCTCTGATTTTCCTTCTAGGCAACATTCAGGAAAGTTTGTGGAAATCTGGTGGGTTTGGTTTCGTAGTAGTTCATCCAGTTTATGTTACTCTTGTTTCCTGGATGACACTGCTGGTCAAGGATTCCCTTCCTCCGTGAACAATTTCTGCCCCATTAATAGAGCAGAAAACCCTAACAATGATTCTACTACCTGTTTGACTTGGCTCACTTCAAGGGACAAACCTTTATATTTCGTACAGTGCTTTAGATCAAAAACAGGTACACAATTGCATGCCACGTATTTTTCATAGTTACAGCTAATCAGTAAAATGCCTGATACTACTTCATTCATGTTACCTGTAAAACATTCAGCTGAAGTCTGTGTGGGCATTTGTACATTATTTATGTTTAGAAAAAGAATGCCTGTGCATCCCTTATCCCCTTCAGTAACAATCTCTGCCTTTCATATGTGACAGTGTAGTTTAGATGTTTTGATAATTGTATAGTAAAGGAAGAAAATGTGAATAAAATAAATGGAAAAAATAAATTCTATGTCCAGTTGTGAATCTTGGAACAAACAGTAAAAGCTAGTTGAGAATAGCTACAGCATGATAAAGAGCATATTGTCTCTATTTCATAGGCATAAATACTTAGATATGAGAAGATTAGGTAATTTTCCTAAGGTCACACAGAAAACATGGAAAAAAGAAAAAATAGAATCTTGAACTTCTGATTCAAACTTCTATTCATTTTTTTATGACTGTCATTCCTCCTCTTGATAAGGGTTTGCTATAACAAAGTGCTTTCTGCTTTCTACATCAAATCAAATTTGCAATTCAGCTCACCTATCAGTATTAACCTTGGCTTTAAAAAATCTGAAACTTCGAAAAAATATTAATGTAAAGTTCTATGGCATTAGCAGCAAATACTAGTCTGGAAAAAGATTTTTAAAATTCACTAACTTTTAGTACTGACCTAACACACCCCTAACTCCTTCATTTCACTTGTGTGTCCTGAGGGGTTGTGTAAGTATTTTTGCATATGATTAACTTTAGGCATCTGAAAAACTTAATAAGAAAGCAGTTTTACCAGTTTTACAGCAAAGGGTGTATCTGGGTGTGTTTGATACATTTTTGAAGTATTGAGGCTTTTGAAGGAAATGCTGTTACACTAGAGGTACAGTCATTTTCTGTGTAACCTTTCAGGCATGGCACTGTGTGGAAGAGTACAGATTTTCCTTTTTATTTTTCCCAGTCAGTGGAAAACATTGTAGCAATTGTAAGTATGCCCATAAGTGTCCCACAGCCTACTCAGGAAACGTTCCCCTATGGAACTTTACCTTGGAGACTGTGTGCTATACAGTGATGTAGTCTCAGATTTTTGTGTCTGATTCCAAACCATGTTCTTGTACACTTGTGGAAGTCACAGTGAAGTGTAAATGTTGGGGGAAATGAGCGATGGCTTGGCTTTTCCATTGTGGGTAAAACATGCCCCACAAAAATTCCCCTTAGCAAGTTATTTACATAGGTGTCATGTTTATTTTTTATGGGCATGGTGAGCTTTACTCCCAGCTTATGTCTGTGCATTGGCACAGCTTAACCAGAGCTGCAGCTCCCTCTGCTCTGCACACACCTAAGGCTTGACTCAAGCCTGATAAAGCTGCACATTCTACCTGTCCTCCAAGTTACAGTCAGCATCAAAAGACTGACTTAGGCCATTTTTGCTGTACTTCTGAGACATAGATCTGGTGGATTATGACTGAGTATGGATTACAGTAAGCCAAATAAATGAAAGTGGGTCTTAAAAAGGTTCTCCCATATGAAGTCTCCTTGGTAAGGATTGGTTAAGATTTTCCTGAAAGTGATTGAAAATATCTTTGGTACTAAATCTACATAAATACAGGTGTCTGTTTAAGTTTTAAAAACAAAACAACAAACAACCAACAACCAAACAACAACAATAAAAGCCCCCAAACCCACAACCAAACCGAAGTCACCCCCCGCCAAAAAAACCCCAAAACAACAACAAAAAACCCCCACACCCCAACCAAAAAACCCTAAACAGAAGGGTAAGGAAGAAACGTTCACTCTGAAGAGGGGTGAATCCCTCCAATTTTTTCACAGCCACTGGGGTAGTTCTACTATTTACCCCAGTTGCAGGTGCATCTTAATTTTCAGAGCCAATTTCATTGCCAAGAGTTTGTAGGCTAATATGCAAACCAACCACCATGAGTCTTTGTAGTCTAGTATCATGTGATTCTGACATCTCTGTATTCAGTGAGCATTTTCCTACACTGATGTGACACATGCAGCATTTTCTTTGCTCTGCAAGCTGGGTATATAGAAGACCTGTGCTGTGTCTCCAGCAGAGCCTTGGTGCTGCCAGAACTGCTGTAACTAAAATAAATGTTTTCCTACAAAACACAAACAAAATTCTTATAACTGTTTTGTGTCAGACTGCTAAGCTGGATTTGCTGTGGAGAAACTTTCCTGGCTTCATTAAGCTTATGCTGATGATCTGCTCAGTCTGTTCTCCTTAGAAGGGAAGTAAATAGGACAGCTTGTAAATCTTGTCAGCTGTGAAGTTTGCATAAGTTTGAAAATGGGCATTTAGGTTAGAAATTTGAGGGGCTAAGGAAGGCACAGTAATCATTTAGTGTACAGGATCACGGCTCATGTCTAAAGTCGCTCAGAATGACACTAATAAGAATTTATTTACTTGTTTTAAGACTGCTTTTATATAAACATATTTATAACATTCCTATGACATTAGCTACTCCAAGGCTACAAATACAAATGTTTGAACAGAGGTGCTTGTTGCCAGCCACTGAAATACCATTGTCTGATATTAACACTGCATTGCAGATAAAGGCCCTCTCTCAGTAGGGGTTTCAGCAGCAGAGACAGGTTAGCGTTACTGAGGTGGCAGTGCCTTTCACTGGGGGATCAGAGGATGAGGGGACATGGTGGCACTTCTTGGGATGGCCTGAGGAAGAAAGGGCACCAAGCACCCTGAGGAAGATGGGCACATGTGGGAATGGTGATTTATCTGTGTTACACCCTAAAGCTCTACCAACACCCAAAAAAGCATTGGAGGTGTCTTTGTTTACTTCAGTCAAGCTTGCTGTGGGTTTTGCATGTGGCTTCAAGAAAAATACTGTTTGCTATTCTGTCTTACTTAAGAATGTGGGAAATGTTGATAGTCAATGTCATATTCTATGATGACACTTTTTACTTCAGTGGTGGGTATAAAAAAGTTTCCACAAGTATGGAATGTGATTGTAACCTGGAAGACACAGGGAGTAAGAGCAGTTGTGTGTGAAAGTTGGAAAGATTGCCAGCATGTGGGTGCTGCCTTATGCAGTTCTTCAGTCTTGGCTTGCAGCAGCCGTTCATTACACTGGCTCTTGGCACGTCCTTTGCAGGTCCAGCAGTAGTGACCAGGTCCAGACCAATTGCTCAGCAGTTTTGCAGAATTGCTTGAATGATCAGACCAAACAGTTCCACTGGTGACCCCAGCCTGAGTTTGTGCCCCATGAAGGGGCAGAGCTTATGTGTTAACTCCCAGCACCACTTGCCATTGCCTTTGCCAGCAGCCTGCTCTGTGAACAGCTGCTGGAGTACAAAAGGCCAAAGGAAAGTGTCTCAGATTTGCCCTTGTCCTGTCCCACTCTGAGGCACTGGAACATGTCCAAGTGCATGGTAAACTACAGGCGGTCTCTGCAGAACAGCCTGTACAGTTGACTTCAAGTGAAACGTGACTCATGTCAGTCCTAAATTATTTTAATCCAATCAGTCATCTGTGTTGAAGGGTGTAAAGAGACAGCAAAACCAAGAGAACGGCTGCCAAGTGGAGGATACAGGACACAAATAAATCTGCTAGGATGAGATGAAATATGAACTAATAATGATTTATTCCAAATGCCGCAGGGGTTACAGTGTGAGCCACATGTAGAGATATTCAGATGAGATGAATTTTGGAGGCTTTCCCCTGTATGATTTTTATAGACACAGCAGAGGTGAAGGAAGGCAAAGCTGTTAGCTACACAGAGAGTAGACACAAGGGTCTTGAAGTGCTCACATACAAATTCTCCCTAATTAATATATGCTTTACAAGTCTCTTGTAAGTAGATGAGCATGAACAGCTGTAGTTCTTTTTATAGATACAAACTAATCTCTAATACATGTTGGAGTTGAAGGATACAGAGAACAACATGCTGTGGATTCGTAAAGCTCTTCTAGCCATGGAAGTATTCTTTTTATACCCTCTAAAAGTGGAAGGGAATGCAGAAGAGTGCAGAGTGCAGTCTGGAAGAATACTATTTGGACAAAATCATGACTGGAGCAAAGGATCCAGCTATTAGTGACACATACCATACACTCCTTGTTAACACATCAAACAGCACATGTGAGTCAAACCTATTTTCTTGACATGTTCAGTCTTTTGTGACCCTTATGAAACAGGCAGCATTTGTTAATGTTTCTTCTCATCTTTTAGTAGTGTCAGTGGCCCTCATGAAAAAGAAAATTACATGTTTCATGCTTTTAAGTATTTTTAAAAGCCTCAGAAATAAGTCATAATAGAAATCCTTAGACTTGGGGAATATCTTTGAACACACTTGTGTTTGAAAATATTTTCTCTCATCTTTCTCCTTATTGCTAGCTGTATATATTATCAGTTTAATATTGTCCTCTACTGGGAGACAATATCCTGTTTTGGTAGGTGAAGGGAGAGATTGTAACAGCTCCTTTCCATCTCTGATGCCTATGATTTCATTTATATAGAAACACTGTGGATTTTTGTACAGTGTGTTTCTTTTGACAGTTTATTACCAGACTGAATGCCTCACTTTTTTCATGATCTAACATTTGTCTGCTGCATAAGTCATTATCACCTTCATTTTTAGTTTTAATAACCTTCCTTTTAATAAACCTCAGTTTGACCTAAGTTTCCAATAGTTTACTTCAAAACAATGCCCCAGACCTTCTGGAACCCACAGATTTTTCCCCTCAAAATAATAAGCTCATTACATTTTTATTGATTTTAGCGCTTTTTCTGAGGTAACATAGGGAAGAATTGATTTACTTAGGACAAAATGCCTTGCTTCCCTCCATTATTGCAGCCAAAGGGAGAACTGCTGGAGGGCCTATGAGGAAGAACTGTTTCAATAGTGCTTTGTGCCCTGTTCTTTTGAGCTCAGCCCCACTTCGGAATGACTGCTATGAACTGCAAATGGATTTTGTTCACTTCTTCTTATGCACTGGAAGAGACACCAGGGAAAAGCTGAAAGTCACCACTGATAGAACTCTTTCCCTTTCCTTTCAGGGGAAAGAAGTACAATCTTGTGGATTTAGTCACTGCAGAAGAAAACCCTCAGCTATACAAATGCTGCTGTTTAGAGAAGGGGAAAATGAAAATGCCAAAGTGGGGATGATGTGGATTCCATACATCTCTAGAACAACTATTTTTGGGGAACTAAACCTTCTCCTCCCAATATTTACTTTAGAAAAGTGCATCAAAGGGTAACAACTTAGAAGTATCTGAAAGCAGATGTATTGACTTACCCATAAGACATTTTAGTATAAAAATTTCTTTGTATTCTGCATTCTTCTCATGAAACCTGCTAAAGGAAAGTCAGGAGTTTCATAATAATCTCCTATAGCTCTGAGGAAGTTAGCTGAGAGCGGGTTAAAATCATCTCTTAAGCCACTGTTGCAAAAGAAGCTAAGCATGGAAAGGAGCACATCTTTTCCTCAAGTGTTACTCCTTTCTCTTTCCCTGTCTCAGAAATTAAAATAAAGATACGCAACTTCAAATTACTGCTAAAGTACGTTGCCTTTCATTGGATTGTAGAAGAAAATGGGAAAAAACATGTCATTAATGAAGAAGGGAGCACCAACTGTGTAATTAAATTTACATTTGGTTGAGAAACTTCACAATAATGAAGAAACCATCTTCAGGAAGTAATGGACATTTCCCCCCAAATTTCTCAGCTTTAGCTGTGTAATAGTTTTGAGGTTAATACACTAAGTGAACAAAGCCAGCTCTGAATATCATACTTGCCTTCCCTCTCAGATTAATCCTAGAAGGTTTCTAGGTAAGGTCTGTACAGTGGTGGGAATGTATGTGAGCAGAGTAAAATCCAAAGGAAAGAAATTTTTTCATGAGCTGCATAAAGAAGAAATATTAGAATTACAGTGTGACTCAGATCAAGATGTGATCCACTGGACAGAGTTCTGATGCTGAAAAGATCACTCCTCATGTTTTTACCCTTGCTTGTCTTGTGCTGTGTCTTTGTAGGAGCATTTCAGACCAGTCTAGGAAGGTATTTCTGGATTCAGCAGTCCACAGCTGTTCCAGAGCTGTTGGCTGAAGTGATATTCTGGCTTGCACCACTCACTTAACTGCTGGACTTCTTGTTCTGCTTGTGACTGCTGGATTTAGGGTACAGGAAACCAGAGTTGTATCTGGAAGGCAGCTCTACTCCTTGGACACTGCTGCATGTTATTGTAATACTGGGTATCTGAGCTGAAGATGATCCCTGGTGAGACTCTCCTTTTCTCTGTCCAGTACTGTTCGGGCTCTCACTTTTCTAAAGGATGCAAAGATTTACAAGAAATGGACAACACAAACATCTACAAGGAGACCCCACTGAATCATCTATAAAAATGACATATTTAGCACTTTGCTACTCCCCATGCCTGACTGAAAAGCAAACTGAAATGATGGAGGGAAAAGTAGATCTGAACATATTTTTAAAATATTTTATTAATAACTTGTAAAAAACCCCCTGTTAAACAAGTTAATGTACTAAAGCATTAAAGACTGAATATGCTATTTAAGTGCTGGTCTGCTTTGAGGAAAGACCAGGCTAATGACAGCACATTCAACTATGAACAGAAATACTTGAATATGATCAGAGAGCCTAGGAAATCAATTGGATGAAGAGTCTCTCCTTAAAGAGGGACTGCTCAGGGCTGTTGGGCAAGAGGTAATGTAAAATGTAGTGTTAACAGCATGGATAATTTGAGGGGTAAGCAAACTACATTATGAGATAAAAATAAAGGGAAAGATTAACCAGCATTTTTTAATAATAAGCAGTGTTAGCTGTTGCTTGCACAGGACCAAATAATCAGTTAGGATGAGGCTCACAATAGCTTATAAAGATCATTGCTAACAATAAAGAGACAATTTAAGGTGATTTTATTACATTGGGGTTAGTGCTGCAAAGATAAAACGACTCTGTTTTCATCTGCCAGCTCTTTGCTCTTATTTCCTTGTCTGCTGAAAATTAAGGCAAGTTGACTCACTTGTGAGAGATGTCAGATATTTTTACCCATATGCTGTAGCTATGTTAGACGAAGAAGAAACAGACACTAATACAACATGCAACATCTTACTGAATAGGTGACATGGCAAGTTTCAAAAACTGACCTTGATTTCCTCCAAGCTGCACGTTTTAGGTGTTTGCTGCAACCCAAAACAGAGAACATTAAATAGTTAACAAAATCACTTTGTACAGCAGTACTTGCCACAGGACTAAGGCTGTCGCAAAGGTACAGCCATCAGAATGGCTGTCTCAGCCATTACATCTTAGCATATACATCATTAATATAAAGATGGCACAAAGTTAATCCTTCCATGCTCCACTAAGGAAATCACAGACCTCATCAGAGGACTTACTAAATTCAAGAAAATGTTCAGGTTCCTTAGAGAAGCTGGACTTCAGAAGAATCCTGTGGAACCTCTATTCTCCTTCTGCTTAGTTTCAGTAATGGTCTACTCTTTGTGGTCATGTTTTCTGTATTGTGTGGGAATATTGTGATATTTTTGCATCTCAAAAATAACTACACTTGTGCTCAGGGGCTGGGATTGTCACTAGTTTTTGTTGCCAAATAGTAAAATAGTTCTTACAGTAGTTGTATCCATGTACTCTGTGACATTCAACTCCACCATCAATATATCATCAGCATCTGATACAGCTGTCTGAAAAATGAACACAGATAAGACAGATATAAATGGCATAAAGGTAAGTCACAATATCTGACATAGGCAAAATGCATAGGGGAAAAAAAAGGACAGCAGAGGACTGACTGAAAAGCAGTGATACATTAAAGATAGCCTTGTTTTTATATCTTACCATACGTGTTCATTTGGTAGCAAATGGTGAGAAAACAGCAAGATCCACCAAGTAATTTGGACAGTGAAAGACAAATATTACTAAATAAACACTTAAAACCAAACATGAGACAACTCTCCATTCAGATGCTATGTTCTCTAACAGCAGCAGAAATGCAATGAAGACAGCTGAATAATGAACCAGGGTGGGAATAAAAAGCTGATGACCTTTTACAGCCTCTAAGTCATTACTCATTGTGTTAACTCATAGGTTATCCGCTTCTTCTTGGCAGAAACCTTCATGATTAATTATGGTACAATGTGCAGATTTGTTAACTTGTCAGTTGTCAGAGAATTTAGGTATTACACAGTCTATTACCTTCCCACAATTCCCAGAATCCTGGCTTGTCTGTTTGGCTCTTATGTCACTAGTCTGAGTTGTGTCTTTATCCGTTTCATAGGAAATTTGTCTTTTGGCAAGTCTGGAGAACATACTGGGAGTATCAATTTCTGTTTCGGTACAGCCCTAAAATGAATACAACAAAAATACTAGACAGAAATCATAAAAGAGACATTGTATAAAAGACATTTCATAAAAGTCCTGCCATATATAATTTCATAAAATGTTTGCTTAGAAGAAGTACAAATAAAACTGTCAAGTCTGTTGGATCTGAAATTCAGCTTACTTTTTTTTTCCTCCACAGGATGCACTGCAAAATTTGAAAGAAAATAGTGTTTTGTTACAATCTATTGTTGAAACATCTCTGATGCCTCTTGTAGCTCCAAGGAGACAGTGGTGTTTCCACAGTACTACCCACATAGGAAGCACAGGTGTTTGGAGGAATTAGGGCCAAAGTTTCCAAAGTGACTTGGGTGGAAGCAGAAATAAATAGAAGGAAATGCCTCAGGACTGCAGAATCATTGCTTTAGAAATATTTTGTTTCAGGAAGGAGTTCTGGGTTTATAAACTTTGTTCCACTTAATGGGAAAACAAACCATGTTACTGAGGGAGTCTGTTGTTTTTTGAAGAATCAAGATTCGCAGTGTAAGAGATGCAATATAAAAATGTTCTTTGGTATTAGCCAGTTTTAAAACCTTCCACCTGACTGCACGTTACCAGCCAGAAGAATTTCATTTTGATTGGACTGAGAAGTCAAAAGAACACAGAGAACAAAGAAATTGAAATATCACTGTTAAAAACAACTGTCAGAATTCAGCACTTGGCTGGATTAGATATGATTATTATCCTGACTGGGAAAAAGAATTGCTAAGAAAATTTTGTTTTTTCAGTTACTTGGGAATTTAGTTTGAAATTATTGCAATGAACTAAGTCATACGCTTATTTAGTTAGTAATATAACTTTGAGTTACAGGAGGAGCCTGGATGCCAAACACTTGTCCTGTTTTGAGCTGCTGTGTAAAACATTCGTTTCCACTTAGACTGGAAGCAGCAAGCTCTTGAGGTCTTCTGTAAAAAAGTTTCTGTAAGGGATTTACTGATTTGTCTAAATCTGATAATTAATATATTTCCAAATACATCCCACTTTCAGAAAGCATTATCTATTTAATTACAACCTTGCTTTCACTAGACAACTATTTTGTGACTAGCACTTTCTTTTTTCTGTGTCCAAACTGCAAATCTGTGGTCAGACAAGCACAACCTAAAATTATGATCAGACTTTCAACTGAGCTCTGACTCTGTGCTTCCTTTATTGTTACCAATAGCTAAGGCTTTATAAAAAATTACCCTAGCAGTAACACTTTACTTTCTAAAATTCCTGTGGTTCCATCTTTTCACTCTTCCTTCAGTGTCACCAACCATCAAGAAGAAAATTATCTACATTCTGTTTTTACACTTCAGCCTTCTGTCTTTAATTTCGCTTTGTGCCTCCACTTTCTGTGGAGCTTTTATAACAAGCACCATAATGCATTTCATGTAAAGAATCCACCACTTGGAAAGACTCTATATGAAAATTAATTGCTTTGCAATTAAATTGGGTGTATAGGAAGTGCCTCCCTTACTGATTCACTGTCAGAGAGAGAAGACAGTCTCCTTTTTCCTTTCTGCAGCCCACTTATCTCAGAAGACTGGCTGGTTACGGTCGCTCGTCTGGAGGAGTGGTAACTGCTGAAGGACCGTGAGTCTTTAGGAGAAACTCTCAGTAGGGGTCCAAGGCAAGGAACATATGTTGCAATGGCTCTTCTAGTGGGTAAGAGGTAGAACCAGTCATATTTTTTTCTGTTAGCACAAAAATTCAATCATCATAAACAATGCATTTATTCAGAGAGATGAACTAATACTGCATGGGCTGGAACATTACTGGGTACAAAAAGAGTTTTTGAGATATCTCATATACAATCACCCTCCAAGATCACTTATTCACAGTGTTCTGCAGAACTCAAATTTATTGCTTGGCAGGGATAAGGGCATTAAAATATAACTCTTGGAACTGAAGGGAGCTATTAAAACGATGTTTTATCTGCTTTCAGCTTAATCAGGGCAAAAATAAAATTCTATCCCTTTAAACTGAACCTCACAGAAGTACTACATAATGAATTATTTTAATCTTCCCCTAAGCAGCTATTCTAGCTCCTCTTACACATCTGTTTGCTGGTTATCTCTAGAATTGTACAGCATGTGCATTTATATTACTGTATTCCTTTGCTAGTATGCAGCGTTAGGAAACTCTGGCCTAGCTTTCCTCTTCTGCCAGCCTTCCCCACGTAGATGTTCCTGCCCACCTCTTCCCTATCCAGTTCCACAGTAGATCTTTATAAGTGGTGAAACAACAGCCTATCCCTGGCTTTGCTGCCATCTGTCAAATCTCACTGCCTGCATCTGAACTTCAAGTGGTAATGACCCTTCATGTTACCTGTCAGAGGAAATACTACCTGAACTATGAGAGCTTTGAGAAACATGAGGAGGATGCAGAAAATAGGGAAGAGGTGGTTTGGCTCACTGTATTGCCTCTCTCACTGGCCTAGTTAATGTTGCAAAGTGCTATTTACAGCACTGCCCAATGTCTGCCTCTCATGAAGAATTAAAAATTTACACTGCTTTCCTTTGAGATGGAAAGGTTTCCATCTTTTACCATGCAATAGGTAAATACAGATCAGTATCCATAAACATCTCCAACTACCATCTGCTCAGTAGTTTGTTCCAAGTACAAATTCCACTGACATTTCTATGGCATTGAGGAGTGTTCCTGGGGAGGGCAAGGCTGTCCTACAGAATTAAAATGAGCAGGTGAAGGAGAGTTCAGATACTAGACCTAAAAGTGACAATTTTACTCTTGGATTTTCTTTGCTATATTAAACATAGCTTGTAAGAGTGAACTTACCTGTATTTGGGGTGGGTGATGGCATAAATGATGGGGTTATGGATGACAGAAGCTTTGGCAATCACAGCTGGTATGGAGTTCACGAAAGGTGTTAGGACATGGGAATACCTAGGGTAATGCAAAGACATCACATATTTACTACTGAGTCCTGCATTGTCTATGCAGGTGTACAGTGGCAAGACAGTGCTTTAAGGCTCTGGAGAGAGTAAAAGGGGAGTCCTGTACCAAAACAGTGAGAGAACAAATTCTAAATCCTTTGCCTGTAAAGATCAACCTCAGTCTGATTGCATTTCTGAGAAATATGATTTTCTTGGGGCTTCTGTGGCAGTACTTCACTGCTATGACTCAGGATTGTTGTAATTCCTGTGTTATTTAACCTAGGGACAATGTCAGCCTTTAAGAAGGTCTCACCATCCTGGTGAGGAGGTTTTTCATCATCCTATGGGAATACATATGCTTTGTGATGAAGTGGAAATGGTTTGCCAGTTGCAATATAAGAACCATTTTGTCAGCTGCCTGTGTTTTGAGATGCCACTTCTCTAAGGCGTTTCCCTGATAAAGGTGTTGTCCATGTGCAATTTTTAACATAGTTTCTCGTGATCATACTTTAAAAACATTGATTAGAGGTATAAATCTTCACAGATTGTACATAACACACAGTGTAACCTTACTGGAATGGAGTTTTTGACCCTGAGCTGAGACAATGCTTTGGTAAGGCTGATGGAGAGTTTAGCTAACAGAAACAATGGCAAAGCCTTGTGTTTAAGCTAATCATTCCCATTTTTAAGTTACTAATACCCAGAAAATGCAAGCTGTAGACCAAAAATATTAGTAAGCATGACTGTGCTAGCTCACTATTCCATATTCAAAATATTTTCTAAAGGAATTAAGGTTCTTCCTTCCTTTTTCACATGTTGTTGCTCTATCAGATGACTTGTCTTTAGTCAAAGACTATAGCCACAGACTCCATGTCTGCCTCCCATATGTTGCATGCAGCAAGATTTTATCTGAGTCCCTTGCAATAAAATTTCACAGAAGACATCCAGGCTTAGTCTATTAATCTCTGAAAAATCCCAATAGGATAGCCTAAAATACATAGTTCAGAAATGGAAAAAATCTGAATGAAGCTATGTTACTCCCCAGATATCTTTCTAGGCAAAATTTGAAAATGCTAATTTCTGACATACTGCAGCATTATAAAATTCTTCATTTGTTCAGATTTTTGAGAGTGTGAGACATGGAGCAGAAGTCAAGTTCAGCAGATACTTGATCCTCCTAAGGCAGATGCTGAATTCTACACGACAGTGCAACAGTTCTACGTAGTGGTCAGCTTAAAGCAATCCCTTAAAGCATTGTTTTGTGCAACAAAAATCATCCTTGTCTCCCAAAATGCTCCATAGTCAGTAAATTTGAGCTGTGTCTCAATTTTAGGAACTACTCAATTTTAAGAACCTACTTTTTATCTCTGACTTGAAAAATACAAAGTGGTTTGTGCTGTCATAGGAATCGTCCAGTTGAGGGTTTGCAGGTGACAAGCCATCCTAAAACAGATGTCACACACATTTTAGAGAGACTAAACTGAAGCACAGGAAAAGTCACATCCTAAGGTGGGAGAAATCACCACGTAGAGTCAGGGCATCTAGATTCCCAATCCATTACTTGTGATTGGATTGTACCAACTGTCTGGTGTCAAGTTATGTGTTTTAATAATGTCATGCTTCTGTTGAAATTACTGTAAAAAAGGCTGACAAATTACATAGATGAAGAACATGGTTTGATTATTTATATTTATCATCTTTTATATCCAGCATCAAAAAGCTCCCAATGCATGTATATACTAATTTTGAACTTGCTTATACACGAGGAATTTCAGCAGTTCGGTGTAACATAGAAAAATTATTATATTTCTGTAGATTAAAGAAGTAGAGAAAAAAAGGAGAATCAACCCCTGAGAGGATCTTTTTGGAGTGCTTTATTTAGCATTTTAGTGCTAAATAAATTACACATAGTTCAAATATCCTAGCATGGAGAATGCATTGAGACATCTTCAGCATGGCAGTTTATGTCACCAGTAATAATACTCTCATTTTCTTTCTCACCCCCTTTGCTTTTTAATTTTCTTAAAGTCAAACTAAGCAAAAATCAGTCAGCATGTGCCCCATTTGTTAAATATGACTCCTAAACATGTGAATGCTTTGGACAAGCTTCAGATATCAAATGTGACAAGTAGCTTTGACTTTCATCTGTCTTTTACAATTTCACATCTTTTGCTTTCACTGAATATTCATTTTCTGATACATTTATAATTACCCAGCAAAAGCTACCAGAGCAACAACAGAGTATGGTGACCAGGAAATGACAAAAAACAAGATGACGATCAGTGCAATTTTGGCCATCTTCCACTCATTTTTCATCCTCTGATACTGTTTCTGGAACTCTTTATTTCCACGTTTGCATCCAAATGTCTGAATAGACCTAAGGAAAATAAACATACAACAGCAAAAAACGAAGGTAGGGAAGTGAGCAAATAGCTTCATGAAGGGGGGCAACAATTGCTCTTCTACTTTAGGCTAAAACTCATGCACTTTTCTTGCATGTTAATACAAGTACATGAGCCATGTACTTCTGTTGCACTAATCAGTGGCAAAATCCTCATGTGCTTCAAAGAAAAAATAGTCCTGTACCAAAAGATTTTCCACATGAAGCAGATATTCAAGCCAATTGATTAATGCTGAGTTAAAGACAGACAGAGGAGTCTTTGCTTCCCTGGGTCCTGTTTTGCTACCTTGCTGTCACTTTGTACTTCTGGGCTAAGTGACCAGATCCCCTGGGATCTATGGGACTGGTACTTACAAGAGGCACATGGAGTGGCAGGCTGCCCTTCTAAAGCAACAGCTTTTTGTATCAGAATCATGCCATTAAATCTTTATAAAGATTTTATGTCTTGTATCTTTTATAAAGATTTGAAATCTTTTCACCTTTTACTCTTTTAAAAAATTATAGTTCCATTCCATCTATTTTTCTGTGAAATAGCTATTGATATACTGTCATTAGGTGTTCCTGAGGTCCCATTTTATTTTTATTCTGATTAGTTAATTTCTGTAACTTTTTCATGTCATTAGATAATATACTGATAATCTCAGGCCTAAATTCAGGAATGGCCCTTCTAAGAATCATACTTCTTACCATGTTGACTATTGACAGAGTTCTCATTTGGTTTTCTGTTTCAGTTTTGCTGACAAAATAAGTGTGAGAAAGGTCCCAATTTTTTTCTGCTCGCTCTTTCTTTTTTTTTAAGAAAACAAACAGTCACTTAAATACAAGGATAAAAATTTAGGACTGTTGGCTACTTACTTGTTGGCCTTCTTGATGGCCTCAAAGATAGAGATGTAGCTGTATATGATAGCAATCAATGGAATGAAAAAGACAAAGCAGAAAAGCAGCATGGTGTAGGCACGGACTGATGGTGTGAAAGTCATGTAGTCCCAGGAACAGGATGTCAGCAAACCCTCAGGAACATAGGCACCTGGAAAGGAAGACAGGAGAAGGCATAAACCATGAAGAGATTGTTATTCCGAGTGCAGAACTTGGAGAAGATATTCAGAATTACATGGGATTTACTCCTATTCTCTGAAAGGGAAAAAAGGGTTTAAGAGGATAAAGAACTTTTCATGTAAAGGACTTTTATATTCCCTTATGGTTTTTTTCCCCTATTGTATTTATGTTTACCAGTCTAAGGCTTCAGAAAACAGAATAAATTTGCTTCAGTCTTGAATATTGTTTGTAACTCATCAGTCAAAGGGAATCTCTCCAAATACTTACTTGGGTCTTGGACCAGACCTGTACTGTTCCCAAACATCTCCATTTCCTGTCAAATTGCTTACTTCCTAAGGAGTCAAACCAATTGATCTAGGTACCACTTTTCTAAACATATGCAGGTAAGAAAAATTTACTGGGCAAAGGAGAAAGATTTATTGTACAGACCAAATTATTTTGCCATGAAGTAAAGCTGAGTAGAAGTAAAAAAAAAAAAAATCATGTTCTGCCTGAAATAAAATGTATTCTCTTTAAAGGAACTGTTCCAAACTGTTAAGTAAATAAATTGGAAATAGCAACATCTTTTTACTTTGGAATTTTAATTTTAACTGTTTATACTGATATTTTCTGTCCCACTCTTAAAAATATTGCACCAGATGTTCTCAAATGCATCTAATTACAGTGTGAGAGTTCATACTGCGGGCACTATTACAATCTAATTACTAGATAATAACACCCTTCAAGCAATTATTCCACCTTCTTCAACTGAAAATCTATAATCTAAAGCTATATTGTCATTTTGTTATTCTAGCAGCTCCTCACTCAACTAAAGACTGCTTCTGTCAGTATTGCAGCTTGCCTGCTTCACCATGCTCCATGTTTAGGGGGGCCAGAATGGCAATAACAACAACAAAACTCTGCTGAAATTCTACTCGGTACCTGAGTTAGTTGTTGCAGCCTGTACTAGTCAAACATGTCCATGTTCTCACCTCTGGTGGCAGATACATTCTCTTCTGGAATTAGGGAGCATCATGGTGGGCTGGGGTTTGAGTGATGAGTTCATTTTAACTCAGTGACTGCAACTGGTGACTCTCGGGAAATAAACTTAATGGCAGTGAGGCAGATTCCAAGGAGGAAGAGTAACAGAAACTCGCTTTGCAATAAATTGCAATGATCAAGGTGCTGTATGAATGTTCCAATTTCCATGTGTAAAATCTACATTTACAAAAGCATTTTAGTTATTACTAAATGCCATGCTTATTGGAAGCCAGTGACAACACCAATGACTGAATGGAGAATATGAACAACACCAAGTGCAATTTGTCCATCCAGAGCAGTCGGGATTTACTGAAGATCTCCTGGCACAAATGCTAAGACTGTATTCTTCTTTTATGTGAATAAAAAGAATTAGATTGACATTGCTGTCTTAGCACCTTTAGGGATGAAAAGTCATCAGAAATAACACAAATGCATTTATTTAACTTACATATTGTTGAATTTGATTCAACAGAAGTAGACATGGGAGAATGAGCAGGTGCATTCTTCATAAATTTTGGCCAAGAATATATCTACTGTTCTTAATGCAGCAAGTAATGTGCTTAAGGAAAAGTACCACATATAAAATGCTGTAATAAAATGCTTATTGCATTCTTTTCTTTTGATTAGAGACCTTCACTTTCAACATGTGTTCCATCTCTTTTTTTCAAATTAGTCTATTTGAGCCTCATATGTGAGCTATTAATTCAACCCTCTTCTGCACCTTTAACTGGTCTTTAATCCAATACTATTAGGGCAAAAAAGTTTCATTCCAGTTCACTTACTCCATCCAAAGAAGGGTGGGAGACTCCAAGCCAAAGAGTACAGCCAGACTCCTACCAGGATTACTAGAGCCTTCTTCTTTGACGTCACTCCAACAGAAGCCAGAGGTCTGGTGATGACAAAATATCTGTCCAAGGCAATCACCATCAAAGTGATCATAGATGTAATGCCAAAAAGAGCTCCGCAGAAGGCATACAGCTCACAGCCTTGCAATGAAGATGACAGAAGTAGCAGTGAAATTAATCTACCCACGGTAATTATTTCTAGGAGAGTTCAAATCTGTGTTTCCTATGAACTAATGTCTTCTGGAATTTATAAAGCAATGAAACTTGAGTTCTCCTGCAGTTATAACGCTACTTCAAAGCTGCTGTCTGTCTTGCTAATTACATTATCCATGGAGATAAACTTCAAAGATTTTGTTTGCTTCAATTGCTGGAGACAGTAATACTTAACATATTTTCACACATTGATTTCTGATTTTTCTAGTGGGATCATTTCAGCAGTCCATTAATATCTTGTTTAACTCCAGTTTTACTGCAGGTCCCATAGAAGCAGATGTTCTGCTTAACAATGGGATATAGTTACTTTGGTGCTGCTCCTATCTCAAGGGCAGCAAAACTGAAGTAAATATGAATATATTAATGAGTAATTTAGCTGAAGTAAATATTCAGACTATGAATACATTAATGAGTGATTTTAATTGTTCAAACAACCCAATGATTAAAAGCAGTGGTTTGGATTTGTTTTAACATATGCAAATAAACACTTAATGGAAGTAAAATAAGATATGATTTTGGTCATCAGAGATCAAAATAGCAATTTTACTTCTCTGAGTTTCTGTCAGTTACCAGTTCAAGAGGCAAAGACAAGTCTTCCTCTTATAACAATTATATTGGAAGAATGAAAGCACTTTCATTCTATATGATTTACTACACAGAAAGTATTAACATTTCTTTTGTGAAAAATCAGGTTTTCCAGGCTTTCTTGCCTCACTATGCCAGGTGCAAGTCCCAGAGCAGGTTATTGAGAAGGGCTTTTAAGCTGCTGTGCTGAGGGGGAGTGCTGCTTTGTCAGAGGACTCCAACAGTAACTAAGGCATGAGGTGACTGGGGAAGAGCACTGGCAAGCAGATTATTGCTGTGCCTCATGTTGACAGTGGTGCCTTTGTATTTATCTCATGAATATAACTTTCCTCTCATGATGGCAGTGTATTTATTGCACAAAGACACAAATATTCAAAGAAGTGTTTGTTTTAACACTGAAACAATGTTGAGAAATGTTCTCAATATTGCAAGAGTACCTAAGGGTAGATAGATTAACTGCCACTATGGTAAAAACATAAATAATGAAATCTTAGAAAAATATATACAAACCTTTCTCACCAAAAATCCAGTGTTTGTAGAGGCTGCTGGTGAAAAAAACTGGAGACTGTGTAATGGACATCAGGAAGTCACTAATAGCTAGATTGATGATGAGTATGTTGGCTGGAGTCTGAAGGCTCCTACTCCTACAGAGATCAGAAGAAATGTTGCTAAATGCTGCTGCACTGTCATTATGTTATTACTCTTTCCTGTGAGCTCACAAATCCCAAGGAACACTACATGATAAGCTAAAGCAGAGCACTTCTTGTTTCCCTCATGAGGGAATACACCCTTATACTCCTGAGTAGTTTACAGGATTGTTTAGATAACCAGCTCAGTGATGGGGATAAATCATACTGTTCTTTAAATATTCTAACCACTGCACTGCATGTCCACAATTAACAGGAAGTTAAAGTTGATGTACACTATGGATGTCTGGATCTGGGCCATGTTAAACAGGGATTAAGCAAACTCACTATGAACCACATCAAGGACTTGTTTTACATCAGTTCTTCTCTGTGATACTCACTTCGCTGGCCCAGACTGTCTTTAAAAGAGCAATAAGCAGCCTTCAGTGTATTCTGCCTGCTTTTGTTAATTGTAATATTTCAGTACCATGTTTTAAAGGGTACACACAAAAACTCAACCGAGAGCTCTTCACTTTGGAGCTCAGTGTAACTACTTAGCTCCTTTCTCAATTTCAGTCTTAGACATAATTGAAAAATAGTTTAAAAAGCATGATTTTTTTGCACTGGTCCAGAATCAGTCACTAGGACCACTGTACCCTTTCTGTCAATTCAGGAGCATGGAGGTGGTATTAGTAGGTGCTTATGGGTTGTGTGCATTTCTTTGTAGTCTGAAGTCACTTAACACATTTCTGTTTCAGGCAGCTGATTCTTTTATGGTTTGTCATTGCCTGTGGCTGCTTTGTAAGCACGTAAACTGTTTTCTGAATTTCTGTTGTGCTCATGACTTAGCTATCAGTATCCCTTTCTGCCTTCATATCACCTTAAATGAAGACAAGCTGTGTCCCCCAGTGCAAGTGTAAGTGCCATAGCTGGATTATCCTGTATGGGACCAGCCAAAGAGCTGTGCTGGCTCATGTACTTCATCCTCACGTATCTGATCTGCATGCCAACACCTTTCATCTTCCTAAGGCCACTGTCATTCTCACTTAAGTGTTGGTATCTACTCTGAATGAATGTGCTGAAACCTACTGCCCATAAATATAAGCTTGAGACCAAGACAACTTTCTTCTACACTCCAGTGATCTAAGTTAACACAGCTGAATTATGCAATAATTTTTGCTGTTATTTTGATTTATTACATTAGTGCCTAAAGACCAATCACACAGTAGAAGTTCACTGGCGTGAACATCATGTCAATGCTCTGGCCCAGTGTGACAAATCAGACACAGAATGAACAGTGAACAGGAATGGCGAGCACGTGACGTTGTCAGAGATCCAATTTCCCTCAGATATAAAAGTTGGAATGTGGCTTTAGTTAAAAGGAAACAAGGCAAGTGTTGGAAAACGTGAAGAAAATGGGACATGGCCACTAATGAACAGGGGGGAAGAAAGAGACTGACTAGTAAGAAACAGAAGAAAACATCTAAAATAGAGCAGATTTGTGAGGTGCAGAGGTGCAAGCCAGCCCATCAGCTCAACGCAGACACAGTTAGCCAGTAGAAGAAAATTCACTGTAACCTTTCTGCTTTGGCCGCATTTCTATTGCTTGGAGTATCTGTGTGGTTCTTTGCAATCTTGCTAACAATTTTGCTGTGGCTGTGGTTAATGGGAAGAAGTCAGAGGGAAATGGCAGGTTGCCACTCTTTTCCTACAGCAATCCTTCAGTTTCTCAGTGCATTTTACTCTGTCAGTAGTCTGATAGTATTCTATTCCTGGAGTGTGTTTGCAGCACACAGGATACAATTTAAGTTAATACATTTGAATATTTGAAAAGACATTCAAAATAGAGGTACCTGCAGAAAGCATAGAAGACCAGGAAATTACCCAGAGTTCCTGTAATGCCCACGATAAGAATGACGACTCCAATCGTATAATGGGCATGATCTGGGACATCCACTGTGGGAAAGGCACGAGGAACATCCTGCACTGTCATCTTCTGTGGAGCAGATAAGAGGTCATAGGTATATTGCCAAACTTTTCTGAATAAACTGGCACGTGCTTCTCTAGAAGGGAAAATGGTCAAGGATGCAAAAAGACAACAAGCAAAAAAATTGGAATAAATTCAAATTCTATTTACTGTTGATCATCTTTGGGGGATAAATATGCCGTCTGCCATGCAAAAGGTGGTTTGTATGCTTACTGTCGGTTTAGAATTTTGGTGAAAAAAAAGTGACCTCTCCCAAAAGAAAAATAAGGATGTAGAGGAGAAAAAGAGACAGGAAGGGACCTATTTTCACTGCACATGATATCAGGTAATGCCATATTTAACAACAAATAAGCTTCCTACAGATTTAATTCAGGGAAGTTTCTGTACCTGTGAAGTAAAATTTCAGTCATCCTCTGACATCACGGGCTAGACTTCTCTAAATAAGTAGAAATGTTCTATGGATAAATAGACATTTACTCCTTTAGCAGTATGGCCACTTCTTTTTTCCCACTGAATAATACTGAATTTTGAGCTGCCCTCAAAAGCTGATTACCAAAAGCCTGACAGCTTGAACAAGAGTCTTTTGGAAACTAAATTAAGGATCAGAAAAACTAAACCACAAATCCTTTATACATTATGCCTGGTTTCCACACCAGTTCTGGTTTTGGTCTGCCTGAATCAAGGTATTTTGCTCTCTGTGCTTGATGGAAGCATTTGTGTCTTAATCAGTTAATAACTCACAGCAAAATTCAGTAGCCAAGTCTGAAGATTGCAGTACTGGAAATGGGTATTTTTCAGCAATAGAGGTGGATATTACTTCTGAATACATCTGTGAGGTTGGGCTGAGGTCATTACAGGCAGTGTGTGTTTAAAACCAATGTGCCAGCAGCAAGAGGTGAACCCCAGGAGTGCCTGGAATTCTGGATGAGATTGCTCTGTGTGCTGAAGATCTGCCCACAGCAGTCCTCAACCACCAGGGTGCACTCCCTGGGTTTCTACATTAGCAGCAATGAAGTGCTGGACAAATGCTCTGATCTTAGAGAAAGAAAATGTAGTTCTGGCTGTTATTGTAATTGGAGCAAAATGCTAAGTTTGATGCACTAACTGAATGGCAGGATCATGGCATGAATGGTTCAGGCTCCTGCAGCAAAGTGGAAGTTGGCATATCATCATTAACATCAATGCACATCTTGCCCAGCCAAAAATTGCTGTGCTCAACACACTGCCAGTAAACTAACAAAAATAATCCCACAGTAATAGCAAGTGGATAGGGGGAGTCTGAGATAAAACTCTTTCAAGTAAATGAGATCAGGTGTTCTTTGGTTTGGGTTGGTTTTACTTCTCCTTAGTCTTGTGGCTAGAACATTTTCAAACACCTGTTCTGCAGAGAGTTAATTATGATTATTAGTGGAATGGAGATTTCTGATGGTTTTCCCTGTAGCTATCTATTTAACCAGAACTGGATCAATGTAATAGAAATGAAGCTTGTTTTAGCTATGAAGAACAGATTAAAGTGGCTTTAATTTGAATTAAATTTGTGGAGCACTAAGGACAAGGAAAATTTTGAAAGATAAACACAAATACATTAAGAAATCACAAGAGAGGCAAGATCAGTTAAGGGAAAGTAGAAGACTTTAAAATCACTAATTCATTAATGAAACAAGTTCAGAGTCAACAAAAAAATCAAGTGTGAGAAAAAATAAAGGAATAATATTTATACTGGAGCAATTCTTGGGCATAAAATATAAAACTACACATATAATCAGGAAAAGGTGTGTGGCAAAAGGAACAAATTAGCACTTTAGTGTGGACTTCCTGCAGGCCTTGGATTTTTATCAGAGGATACAACTCAGCTGTTCTCCAAGAGATAAAAACCAATTATTAAAAAAAAGTAGTTTCACTATTTTCATTGGAAATATAATTATTATTTTTTACATTGAAGAAAGATACTAGTTGATCAAGAAGGCATTAGAACAGGCCTAAGCACTTCAAATCCATCACTAAGTTGCACGCAGACAGACAGCTTCCTTAGTAGAAGACAAAAATATGTGCCTGTATCAAGCCCTGTGTCTTCTGCAGGAATCAAAAGAAAGGACAGAGAGAAAAAGATAGTGCTTTAGAAAATCAGGTCAGCAGGATATTCAAGAAATCAGATAATTCCCAAAGCCCTTCTCTATTTAGTTTCTCCAGTGCATTAGCCCTGTTTATTCTGTCTTCTATTGTCATTGCACAGTACAAGTACTTGGTTGGCAGGGGAGAACAAAAATCCCCCTGTTGCAATCCATATTGTAGCACTTGTCCTTTGAGAATACTCTGAACAACTATTTCAGTTGCAGCGATGATACACAGCAGCGTTGCCTCGCATGCTTTTGGTTGAGCCTTCTTTCTATGAACACCTCGTAATGAAGATATTTAGACTGAGGCTGGCACTATTTAACATTTTGTTGGCAAGATGGACAGGGGGATCCGGGGCACTCTCGGCAGCTTTGCTGATGATGCTGCTGTGTGGTGCATTTGACATGGGAGGGAAGAGGTTCCATCCTGGAGACAGACCTGAACAGGCGTGAGAGGTGGGACCACACAGACCTCGTGAAGGTCAACAGGGCCCACCTGCAAGGTCCTCCCTGTGGGTCAGGACAATCCCAAGCACAAATACAGGCTGAGTGAAAAAGAGATGGGAGCATCCCTGGGGAGAGGGTCTGGGGGGGGGGTCATAGGATCATAGAATGGTTTAGGTTAGAAGGGACCTTAAAGATCCTCTAGTTCCAACACCTCTGCCATGGGCAGGGACACCTTCCACTGTCCCAGGTTACTCAGAACCCCACCCAGCCTGGCCTCGAAAACTCCCAGGGATGGGGCATCCACAGCTTCTCTGAGCAATGTGTTCCAGAGCCTCACATCCTCACAGATGTTCCTCCCTAATACCTAATTGAAACCTACCCTCTTTCAGTTCTAACACATTACCCCTTGTCCTGCCACTATGTCCTTGTAAAATTCCCCCCTCTAATTTTCTTGTAGAACCTTTAGGTACTGAAAGGCTGTTCCAAGGTATCCTCAAAGCTATCTGTTCCCCAAGCTCAACAAACCCAACTCTGTCAACCTTTAGTCAAGATTAAAAGCAGGTTTTATAGCTTTGTTTGGGTATGTATGAAAACAGACCTTTAGCTAGAGCTGCGTAAGAGAATTTATGCTTTTCATCTCTGGAAGGCATATAATTTATTATTTATTTACACTACAGTTTTGCAGAACCAATTTGAGAAGTGCCATTCTGGTTCAGATGAGCATCCTTGACAAAACACTGCCTGTCTTTAGCCAGGACTGGGCATTTCACAGAAATATTAAATGTGCATAATGAACAGTGATGTGGGAATTTAATTTTAAGAGTCTTAGTAATTGGTTTGTACCCTAAAACAGCTTTGTTATCCATTGGAAAGGAAAATCTTAGTCCTCCATAAATTTTAATCCTCCATATATAGGTGTAATCCTTTGCTAAATCCTCCTCTGTCATTTGCCTCAATAGATGCAGAGTCAAGAAGTTATGGAGTTGCTCTGTGTCAGTGTGTTTCTTTCCAGCAGGTTTAAGTGTGACCTTGTGGAAGCAAGGACACTGTCCCTTCTGTCCCTAGAGTAGAGGGAAGCAGCTAGGTTTAATGAAGTTTGCCTCCTTAAAATGCTCATTCTTTTCTGTAAAGGAATATTTGCCTACTGCCTACAACAAAACAGCTAAAACAGATCTGTTTCCAGTGGTCTTGCAGTAAACTTGCCTGAGACTTACAAACTTGAGATGCGTTCTGGGAGTTTGGAGAAAAGCAAATGTTTTATAGATAAATATGTCTAAATCCTTGCTGCAGCACAATATGGAGCCTCATTATTCTATATTTACGACCTGCTGCCACAGCTGCTTGCAAGGGAGGCAGAATTCATCCTTGAGGGACAATCTGAGGAACCAGCTTGTTCCTTTGGGAAGAGACAGACTAAGACTGGGTGCAAGCAGAGAAGGGAATAAAAATGATTCAGCCACAGGGCAGATTCACTAAGGCACGCAGGCAGGACTTGTATTTCACCATGAAGTTTGTCAAGGCTATTCAAGACACTAATCTGAGGAGAGTTGTAAGGATAAAGGAAGTCTTTTGCAATCCAAACCAAAATCACGATTCCTAAGTGATTTGTTCAGGTAACAAGGAAGTCTAGATCAGATATTAAACCCAGGAATATTTGATGCCTGTGTCATCTTGGGAATCCATTTATCATACAGTTTCATTTAGAGAATGTTTTCTAAACAGTTATGTCATAATTGATTAAATAAAAAAACCCCAAATGAACCAAACCAGCTAACCTCTGAATAACTTCTGGTTGAAGATATACCATTTTTGGAAGTCCAGCATACATCCCCATAGCATAAGAAATTTGTGTATAAATGATAAAAGGACAACATTCAAAGAATAGAATTCAACTATTACTGAGAAAAAATATCTGTTCTTTTTCAGGGTTAGGAAATGAAATCATATCACTTAATTACTGTTCATTTGGATATGTTTATTTCTGAAGTCCTACTTAGGCTAACAGTGATGATGGTAGGAGCAAGGCCATGCAAGCAAATACTCATGGTAAATGTAAATCATGTCTGATGTGGCCCATTTCTTGCAGTTTCACAATGGCAAGAATATAAGATCAGGTTTAGTTATAGCTACATGGAAAGAAGAAATCCTCATAAGGTCATTTGGGCATTTGAACATATTTCATTGTTGATTCTGGTTGATTGATTTGTATGATATCAATTCCAAAGCCAGGAGCAGAAAAAACTATGTCAGACATTTTTTCAGCTACTTCTGCCTGAACATGGCAGAAGAATTATATCTAATTTGGTGTAAAGCAAGACAATACAAGGGAAAAGAAAATAGGGAGTGCTATGTGGTTGCTTTTATGAATTCATCTAACTTCAGACTGTAGGCACTGGCTTTGCAGGAAGAATGTTATAATGGAATAGAGCCCAGTTCCAAAATATTGCAAGTTTTGACAGTCCAACATGAACTTTGGCAACATAACAAGTTTCTTTGTTCTTAGTTTTCCTACAAATGCAGGTAAAAAAGCCACTTATTTACACAGTATGACTTATACCACCAATGACAGTGTCAGGCCTTTTACATTACAACAAGTTACATAGCTTAGAAAAATTATCTGACCAGAAACACTGTAATTTCCTGGGGTTCCTTGTGTGGTGTTTGTACTGCCAACCTACAAGAGGCCTCAAACCACTGCTAGCACTTGTTTTCCCTTACAGGTCCTAGCTCTGATTTCTGAGCTTGCTCTGGGGGCACTTGCTCTGCAATGACAGGCAGCACAGAGGGGAGTGTAATCCCCCTCAATTATGGTTTCAGCAGGGTGACGCTAACTGCTAAGCCCTCTTTCCAGTAGGCAGCAGGGCTTTCCATAGATGATGCTTGTCTTGTTGAGCAATTTGGATAGCAGATTTTGTATCCTATCTCCCAGATTTAATCTCAGCCACAAGCAGCACACACTACTTTCACTCCTGAAATGCTCTTAAGCCAGTCTTTGTGTCAAGTTAAAATGTAAAATTTTGGCAATACAGACAGTTGACCTGGGGAGAGGGAAGGGACAGCTGATAAAACGTTTCAGCAGAATGTGTAAAAGATCAATTTTTAATTTTCCAGTGTAAATCACTGTGTCCCCAGAATCCTTTTCATTTTGCCATGCACTCTCCAGTCCCTTTTCTGCCTCCCTGCTATATTCTGCTATCCTTTTTCACATGTTATCTATCTAATTTAGTCTTGTAAGCGCCTTGGCTCAGGACACTTCTTTGTTTATTTTTCTGTAATATACTGCAGATATCCAGGTTTTATTAAAAAACAGATTTGAAAAACTTTAAAAATTAGGTTGGTTCATGTTTTCATTAAAAACTTTTAAACAGACTTTTGTAAAAACAGCACATGAACAAAACCTTCAGTCCTAATAATATTCTGAGAAACAAAACCAGGAAGAGGACTTCTGAACAACCTTTGGTTCAGGCTTGTGCGGTGAGATGGAGAAAATTTTCAACAAACCCAAAAAATTCCATCCTGAAATGTCATCACAACAGACTCTCACTTTCACACTTCCAAGGAAAATGTCTTTCTCTTCAGTATATAAAAACTCAGAAAGAGCTTTGATAGGACTTACCTGAGAAAACCTTCCAAACAACTTTCTTGGGTAACTACACATAACTCTTTAACATTTACATAAGCACTCCACTGCACTTACAGAAATTATGAGGATTTCCACCCTGAATAACAACACAAGCGAGCATTGCGTTTGAACTGCTAAACAGCAGTTTAATGCACAAAAACATCTTGTTTTGATAGTTTGCAACATTTGATGCACTTTGCCATTAGACATTCCTGTCTGCCTTCTGCCCATGCAACTCTGCTGAAAAACACTGCTCATGTAGCCCTTTCTGCGTTAAATAAATAGTTAAAGGAATAAAAAGAAGATTTAAAAGTTTTTGTTATGTCATTCATTACTGCATTACAGAATTAAATGTGTACATGCTCCTTAGCTGTCCATTTACAGTCCTATAAATGCCAGCCTTGCCAGAGCTCTACATGCTACAGCTTTAAATGACAGCAGACACTCACTGTTGGAGCTCTGAGAGGCAGATCCATCCGTGTGTAGGCATTGGCTTCCGAGGCATTCCATGCAGTGAAGGACTCCACAGTTTTGGTGCTCTTGGCGTCCTCGGAGGGACAAGAGATCCCCTTCTGAATGGGCAGATTACTCAGGTGAACAAAATCTAAGCAAAAACCAATAAAGAGCTGTCCTCTGAATTTAAGTCAGCCCCTTTACCTTTGTGTGTGTGAGGCAGGTTGTCAGAGTCTTTGGAATGGTGTGAGAACCAGTGCAGAGTTTCTCACTAGAGCTGATTGTTTCAGTCCATCATCAGCTTAGCAAAGGGCAGCGGCGGCGGCTTCCATTTAAATACGGGAGAGGGCAGAGTCCGCACATGCCCAGTTTGCAGCTTGTTCCATCCTGATTCCAGCTTCACTTTAATGACAGTAGAAAACTGATGCTCACTTCAAAGTGCTGGTGTCTGGTTTTTGCCTTCGACCAATTTATGTCTGGGTTTTATTGCTATTCCCACACTATCTCTGTATGAAGACAAAGAAGCTAAAAGGTGGAGTTCGCTCTGTCTTGAATGTACAGTTCTTTTTCACCATATTGGTGAGTTAGTTTTTTGTAGTCTGCCTTTAAAGAAGATGCATGTGTACAGTTCTGCTGAAATTGTCAGAACTCAAATAGATTCTGATATTTAACAACGTGCTTGTGTGCACTTCTGTCTTGTAGAATTTAGGTCATGGTTGTTTGTTAGTCTACTTCTAAAAATAAACAAAACACAGGGATAAAACCTGACATCATCCTTTTCTGCTCTTAAGTTAAAAAACAAAATATAAACAAAACAGGGATGAAACCCGACATCATCCTTTTCTGCTCTTAAGTTAACAAACAAAACAAAACACTCCACACAAATGCCTTACGCAGAAAACAGCAACTATCCATCTGTTTCAAGAGTTGCCTGCTTTCTTTGCAGTTGTGTTTAGGTAAAGTGCACATGAACGGATTCTCATTCACACAAGTCTGGCTTTACATTCCACTGTGCAAAGAGAGATGAATTGCTGTATTCCCAGCTGAAGGCCCATTACTGCTGTAAAGTGAAGTTTAATTGCAACAGAGAATTAGGCACAGCGTGTGAAAAAGCTCTTCTAGCAGGTACTGCAGCCTGAGTATCACAGAGTTTAGGGCTTCCAGCCACTGTCCAAATGACCCTGATGCAAGCTATTAGCTTCATTGCAGTTGGTATTAAAAATAGATGCTGTGAACTGTTACTGGAAAGCCTTTGTGAGAAGGCTGTGTTAGTAATGGTGGGAACTGCATTCCCCCAGCTCTGCACACCTATCTTTCCTTAAATGAGCACCTGCAGTACCTAACCATAACTGAAGGATTGCATTTCTTTGTATGAGTGGGAGCTGTGCCTCTAATGAGAGGCACTCACCTATAGTGTTGCAGTTTCCCTTGATGGTCATTTAAGGAGGGAAGCAATCCTTGTTATCACCAGGCCCCTGAACATTAACCAGCAGAGACGCTTGCTCTCAAACTGGGACATCCTAATCATTATTAGCAGGCCCATTATGAAAGGCAGAGCGATTTCATCAAGTGGCCCTGCAGTGTTGGTAGACGCAGCCAAGGCAGATTTAAACCAGCCGTGGCAGAACTGCACCCAGAGGTGGCTGATCCACTGACAAGTTTCACCTTTCCAATGTCTGAGAGTCTATGGTCACTTTGTAGAGTGTGCTCTTCCCTTCTCTCTGTGTGACATCAGACATGAATATCAGGGCAGTGGTGGGTGTGACATTAGTGTATGAACTTCAGAAGACATTGATGTGAACTCCAAATCCACCCCTCTGTGGATACACAGCACTGTAAGGGTGCTGCAGCAAACAATGGTGTTGGACATTTTGGGGAAGAGGACCTTTTTGGAAGATAATTTTGCATTTTACTACTAAATAGTCAGATGTCATTACAGAAAGTCACAATGTGAAACTGGCAAAGGCTCATACTATCTTCACATGAAGCTTATTGAGGAGTAGAGCAGAAAGTACAGAAATTATTGATGTGCAGAGAAATGAGACGATGGAAGGTGTCATGTGTGAGCTCTGTACTCAAAGGAGTTGCACACAGTTACATCCTGATCTTGTCAAACTGATAATACATAAAGTTTGAGACATGCAATCTTCAAGACAAGCTTAAATACTAGATGAGATGTGATCTTAGACATGACATTCTCATTTTCATTGCTTAGATCCTCTTAGTTTTCTGCTTTATGTCTTAGTTTTGGACAATGCCAATACTCAATCTGTTTACATACAGCTTGTACATAAAGTTTTCCTTTTTCCTGGGTCAGATGACATTTCTTCCTTCTTATAGTCTCTCATCTTAACAACAAGTCTGCCCAGAAAATACATCATTGCCAATTAGTCTGGAAGCATTGACTTTTTTGGTATTTTTAGGGGGGAGCCTGTAATATGTTTGCTTGTGTAATCAATCATAGAATAAATATATATATTTTTTAAAGTAAATTAGACATTATAGAAGCTGTCTTCCTGCTTTATTAGATTTGGTGTTGATACACATGCCTTTGCACAGAGAGTACTTTGATTTGTTCAGCAGTTCCTGAGAGCATATTATGAAAGAATATGCAGTGTAAAGGAGAGAAAGGAAGTTTTCCTACTGGGGAGCAGATGGTAGTCCAAAGAGGGCTACTCTTTTGGTATCCTTCCTTAGCCTTAGGACTCTGCTGCTGTGAATGCTAGGTGCTTGCAAGCTAGGAAAACTATTTCTGAAAATTGGAGCCTAACTATGAGATTCATGGCCAGTGGAGATGTTCTTATATGATGGTAGTAGTTGTGCGACCCTTTATTATGGCCAATTGCTAGAGGCAGTTCAGCTGCCCTGCTTTATTTGGGATGACTCAGCTTCCATGGAAGGAGAGGAATCCTCCTAGAACTGTACAAGGTGAGAAGTATGAGACATCAAATTCCCTGTCCCTAGGGCATGGAGAGTCAGACATGCATCAAATCATTCACAAAACTTTTTTCTCTCAGGTTTTCTTTGTTTTATATGCAGTGTTAAACCCGAGAGAACAGTTCTAAGTATGCTGTTGAACAATAATTGTTTTTCTTTATAGTTAAGGCTATTTCACATGAAGTTATGAGAACACTGGACTTGTGGATCAGGAGGGAAATTTGGCCTCTCTCTCTCTTTCTCTTGTTTATTCTCTACCAAAAGCTTACCTCTGTTGTCCTGGGAAGCCTAATGGAGAAAAAGTATCAGTTTATGACCCCAGGTAATTTCCAAAGGCATCGGCTCATTCTAAAGCTTTCAAACATTTCTGCCACAAGTTCTGTGTGTGAAACACGCAGAAAGTTCACCTGGCTTTAGGCCCAGGTCTGAATTGCCCTCCAGCAACTTCTAGAGTAAGGAAAACCTGCCTGGCATTAATCTCTCAGAATTCTGTCACATAGAACTTGGTGAGAAAAGCCTTCCCACCTTGAGAGTCCTGCCTTCAGCTGGATGCCAGCTGCCTACCAAGTACTCCAACCTCTTCCCTCAGCAGGATGAGGAAGGAAGGAAAAAATAAGATGGAGAAAACCTGTGGCTCAAGATAATGGCAGTTTAATAAAACAAAAGCAAAGGCTGTGTGTGGAAGCAGAGGAAAAGATAATACTTATTCTTTACTTCCCATCAGCAAGAGTTGGCCGGCCAGTTCCCAAGAAGCAGGGCTTCGGTAGGCACAGCAGTTATCACAAGACAAGCACTGTAGTAACAAATGCCCCCTGCCTCCTTCTTTCTCTTAGCCTTTATTGCTGAGCAGACATCATAACAACATGGACTATCCCTATGGTCAGCTGGACCTGCTGTCCTGACTGTGGCCCCTACCAGGATCTTGGCCACCCTCAGCCCACAGGCAAGGGGGGAATGCTGGGGAGACAGCGTTGCTGCAGTGCCAGCACTGCCCAGCCAGAGCCACAACAATGGGGAGTGAGCAGCACCTTTCTACAAACCAACACAGCACAGCCCAGGGAGGGCTGCCGTGAGGAAAATGAGCTCCAGCTCAGCCAGACCAAGCAACCTCTTGCCTCTGATAATTTACTTCTGTTCAGTCTTTTATAAATTACAGGCAAAAAGAGCAGAAAGACCACAGACTCTGGGACCCTTCCAGGAAACTGAGAAAATTGTCTAACAGAAAAAGGGAAAGATAATGCCTGGACAAAATTTAATTAAAGTCCAAATGAGTATAAGATTTCTTTCACAATGATGGGAAAAAAACTCATTGTCCTGTTCTTTGGCTGGGAGCTGTGGGTAGAATTAGGTGTTAGCTCATCTACAGGAATACGGAGTACACTACAAGAACAGGTAGTCTGCTGCCTACAAGATAAACAGACTCTTTTTGGTAAGTGCTGGGAGAGTTAAAAGACCAAAGACAGGATCAGCTAGGCATTAGTGACTTTGAGACACCTTTACAAAGGCTCACCTGGGCTTCTTTAAACTTTCTGAAAGATCACCTAGGTTTCCAAGGCCAGCATAAGGAAAGAGGAACAGACTACTCAGAAATGGGAAAGGTAAAGTCCCACTTTTCTTTGAGTACAGACTCAGGCCTGGGATTTGAGTTACCACAAAGGAGGCATGCACAAAACAAAGCTGTTTGGTATTGTTAATAAGTTGAGTGATTTTATTTTTTCCCCTCATTGTGATGTGGGGAATGATAGTGACAATTCCTGAAAACATCTTGGGGAAGACAATTCTCAATGCTCAAAATATGCTCTGCTTGCCCTCTAGACATGCTAGGCAATCCTGTAAGTAGTACAAGATGGGATAAAGAGAAGAACTATTGATTTTTCATTTGGGTGTCCATTCATTTGCAGTGTCTGCCTTTCAAGAGACAAAATCACTCTATGAAGTCTGAGTCCACAGCAGCCTTTCCCACACAGCCCCCCCACAGTATAGTGTGAGCCCTGGGTATCTCATTTGGTATTGCTTCTCAGTGGCTGCAACATCTGAAAAGATGTTTCTCTCAGAAGCATTTTAGGGTGCTATTTTTGTACTGGTACCTGCAACAAAGGTATCTGCTTAGATATGCAGGTGAAAACTGGTTGCTCGTTTTACACAAAACTCTGGTTTCAACCATCTGTGTTCTTTTTGCCTTTTAACAGCTGAGATCTGTTAAGAGAGGGGAGCTCTCCCACTTCTTAGCTGTTCTCAGAGAGTGCACTGCAATTTTGGCACCCCAAATAACAAGGCGGGGAGAGAGTTGTGCAATATATATCTTCTGTGTGCTCTATTAATCATAAAAATTAAACTTAGCTCTTCATGCCTGCAGCAACTTGGCAAGGGGACAGGAGGCAAGAAGACCCTTTGTAAATAAAATTGTTAAACTGAATACAAAGTTCTGTATGGCCTTTCATGGGAGCAATACTCTTGAGACTCCTCAAAAATCAATAGACAAAATAGAAAACAGTAAATCAAATCAACATGGTTTCTACTGTGCTGTAGAAGTGAATAATTCACCTCATAGGTAGTTCTAATTTTGTAGGGTAGCCAAGATCTATGGTGGACAGCAAAGGCACAAACTGTGCAGCCAGCAAATGCTAACACTGGGCTGTTTAGCCTCACAGCAGGAGAGAGAGAATCATAGGGCTTAGCTGAGTACAGAAGAGCCAGACCAGAAAGGATGGTTTAGAAAAGCCCCTTCAAACACAAGATTTCTTTGTAATACTTAGCTAAACCAAAATCTTTTCCACTGAGATAAAGATTCTATCAGTGATCTCTCCAACAGTCTGAATGTAGCCTTGTAAATGGCACTAGGCTGCAAGTCTATGGCAAGGCACAGTCCAGCAGCTGCTTTGCCTGTTCCCCCAGTGGTGTTTCCAGCTTACTCTGGGGGTTTATGGCTTCAAGACCAGCTAGCTTGAAAAGGCCAGCCCACCTCTGCCCCTCTTGTCCTTCCTCACAGCATCTGGACACAAAGTAGTTGCACAGTGAGCTCTCAGGACCAGCCAAGCTGGATTTGCAGTGCCTCCAAAACAGCCTCTTGACCCTGATTTGTGGAGTGAGCACTCAGATTCACCCTTCCCTGTCTCCTATGGCTTAGTCTCTTTGCAAAGCCTAGCCTTCTCTGAGGAACTCTGGTTATTCTTTTCAAAGAGTTTCAGCTGGCAGCTTCCCTACTTCGAGTTCCCAAATAAGAGCTCTCGCCTTCTGACATGTGTGAACTAAAGCCAATCATGCTGGTACAGCTTAGTGCCTACTGTTGGCAGGGAGAAATCATATTTAAAAAACAATTGAAAAGTTGCTGTATCATTGCAGAAAAAATGCTCCATCCTTTTGGCAAAAATTAGATACAAAACTTAAAGAAAACTTCCCTTGTTACTCTCTTCCCCTTAATAAACCATGTCTCTGTCACAGACAAGTCAGTCTACAGTGGGCTGAAGTGTGGGATCAGCATATGGCGGCCTCGAAGCTGCTTTGTCATTTTTGCTGAAAGCAGGCATTATGAAAGATTTGCTCATGCAGAGATACAGCAGACTTGTGTTTCCTAGCTACTATACTATGCCAATAAGAGGAGGATTATTGACAGAGAAGGGGTGAGAAATAAAATTGCAGAGAAATTGTATCAAACATTTCCCCCTACTGAAATGCTGGCTGCCACTAGAGGTGCACACAGCAGCCAGTGGCAGACAGCAGTGCCAGGATTTAGTCAGCACTGGCAGAGAACTTGTACTACTTACAGGAAGAACCACTGGGACTGTTTGTTTTTTGATTGTTGGTTTTGTACTCCCATCTGCTTACGTGATAGTTACTTCTGAGATATACAGAACTCAGTGACTTGAGCCTCTTGTGGGAGGGTCTGCAGAAATATCTTGCCAGGTAAGACAGAGGACAGTAATGAAGAGAGACACCTCTGATGAGAGATCTGTCTAAACAGAGACAAACAGTATGAAGCAATTTTTACCCACACACAGCAATCAAAGTGTAAACCCTGATATCTGAGAAATAATAGTTCATGATAACCAGAGGGTAAACAAAGTGTGGTGTCACTTGGTATTAAAGAATTATCATCTTTCTCCTTAGATAATAGCCCGATTGTCCACAAATTACCTGCAGAGAATACATTTGCTGCCCTGATAGCTATACAATTACTTTTTTCTGCCACACACGTCTTGTCTTACAAGATGTCTGTGAAAGAAATCTTATTGTTTCGAGAAATGCCATTAGTGGTTATGTAGGTGAAAAAAGCAAACCACAATTGTCAAGCCACTGGTGGGAGAAAACTCTGTTGGTGCAGAAGCCTGCACCAAATTCTGCTTCAGCTGCAGCAGATTTGGGCAGGCTTCTGTAATGGCTACTGAGAACAGAGACATTATGAGAAGTTTGTTCCTGCTGCAACTTGAAACTCTTCACACAAATCAAACAGACCTAGTGTTAAGAAGCTAGAGCAGAATCCAGTGCAGACGTACTGGCAGAGCTTCTCAGTGTACACAAGTGTAAAGCCACGTCTGCTTCTTTATAAACTCTTCTGCTAAGGCTGTCTTCCAGTCTATTATCACCATGGACTCTGATTTCCTAAGTGTCCACATGAGGCCTCTAAATGAACACATTCCTCTTTGTTTAGCTCTGCAGTGTGGCCTTTATTAATACCTATTCTGCTAAAAGCCTCCTCTGGATCCTCAGTGACTTCTGTTTCAGTTGCTATGACATCCTTTTACCTAACCTTAATTAATGCAAAGTACAGGACAGTTATGACAAGTTTGCACACAGGATGCAAGTGTGCAAGTGCACTGTGTTCAGCTTGATCTTAGCCCTTTTCATTTGGATCCTATCCTCACCCAGATCCTTTCTTTAACTGTTGTGGCCCTGCATCCCCTTCTTTGACACCCCTCCACCCTTCTTGTCTCTTAAATCAGGTATGTATTCTGGTTTTCACTTTTGAAAGCCTTTATAGATTATTCTCTATCTCTGACTTAGCTATCATCTTTCAGACAGCTCTGGCTTGCCAGCTCTCTCACCCTGTCAGCCAGTGATCCCCATTTCCATCATTCCCTGAGCACCACATTTCCACCGTGTGTAATTTGCTTGTCTCCAGTTCTGCGTGCTGGTGGCAGTGGCAACAAGAGACATTGCCAACAGCTGGGCTGCAGGCACACACAGCCTGCTGGCCATGCTGACACCACTGACCTGCAGTGTCTGCTTTTATCTGCCCCTCTCCTGCCAGTACTCCACTCTTGTCCCCTTGTACTTTGATAACAAGCTCTTTGGAGCAGAGACTTTTTATTCTATGCTGGGATCGTGTTTTCGCTTGCCTAACATGGAGTATTGGAGCAATGCAAATGTAGTAGGACTTCCATTTGCTGGTAATGCCATGAATTCACTTAACCAATATACTCTGCTTAATTTTTTTGGTGAACTTGTGAATAATTCAATATGACTACAAGATGTCAGTGTTCTGTTTTAATAAAAATGTGGACAGCTGAAAATGGTTTTCAGAGTTTAAAAAACAAAAGAGTAAGCCTTCTGAATAAACACGCATCTCAAAAGCAAATCTGTGTGAAGTGATAAACACTGGCACCGACCCTCAGAAAGTCAAACTGCAGTTTCTTACTTTAGTTTTATGATTCTGCCTACTCCCTTCAGAACTGGCATTCCTGCTCATGACTTGCAGATGATGTTGCAAACCACAACAACATAACTGGGTGATAATTTTGCTGCACAGCAGACAAACATGGACAAATATGCCATCTCTACTTACTGTAAGAAATTTTCACTGAAATAATATCCTGAAATTCCTCTATGGGATTGGGAAAGCTGGGCAATGCACTCTTTCTGCTCTTTCAGATGGCTACAAATGTGCTTGAAAACAGAAAACACATGAACAACATATAGCCTTGCATATGGGCTTGAGTCCCCAGGACACCTGAGGGATTTTGCACTCCACCACACAGTTTCCTTCTGGTACAAACTGAAAGTTAGGGATGTCAACAGCAGGGAGTGACTGACCTCTCCCTGTGTAATAAACAAGTGGATTCATAAAGAGGAACATCAGATGGAGACAGGCCTTGTCTCACTTCCAAGTGAGTGATGCAGCTACTTCTTTTCCAAGGAAGAAAAATTGACGTGGTCTTTTCTAAGCAGAGTTTCAGTAATGAGAATGAAGACCACAGAACACCTCAACAAAAAATGGACATTTAAGAGGCATTTCTCCCTGATCTCAAAAACATTCCCTCTGTGTGTTTCTACCCCTTCTTGCAGCTTCAGTTACAAAATGGATTTTAACGATTATTCTTATCCTCTCTTGTTCCCTCCCACCAAAACAAAACTCTATCCAGCCAAAAGGTTAAGCCTTTGCCCCTAATACACATATATTTTATTAAACAAATGCATTGCTGCTGCCTTTGACTCAAGAGGTAAAAATGTTATTTTTTAGTGTTCATTTATAGTAACTCACAGTCAGGGAGAAGAGGTAAACAGAAATACAGTCACTTCAGTCTTCACAAATGTAAATGAAGCTCAAAATAAAACCATGCAACCAGGATAAACTTTTGCTATTATATATTCCTGACCATGGACATACTTAAAAGCCCACAAAGTCTCTGTTTTCAAATTCATTGACTTGTGGCACAGTTACTTTCTTGGATTTCTTTTAGAGTGAGAGAGCAGGGCTGTTTATCTCGCAGTTCAGAGCGAAACATCCGTGGGCAACAATCAGAACTTATTACCATCATTAGACAACTGCAGAGATCTCAGGCTGCTCTGGTATACTGCAAACAGCAAGGCAACAGGAATAATGGTTGGTTACCCCATGAACAAAACCCCTCATGGCACCATTCTGAAGTTCAATACCAAAGAAACTCCAAGCTATTTTGTGAGCATAAACAGTAGAGTATGAGAATGGTCATTCTGAGTCAGTCCAAAGGTGTGTTAAACCCCACATCCAGTCACTGAAAGCAGCATGCCAGAAAGAATGCAAGAACACTGAGAGATTTCCCTAAAATACTTTCAGCTTCAAACAGCATGCAGCTCAGCAAATCTGTGCTTCTTAACCCATATTTCAGTAACCTAACTCAAACATTGAAGGGGCTTTTGTGGGTTTATGAAAGGATTCAGGATGTAGGTAGGAATGTAGTTTCAAGTTGTCAGTGTCAAAGTCTGGGAAAAGAAAGGCTGCAGTCTGAACCATGAAGTTATTTTGGTCCAAACTAAATTGCTCTTTAGCTTGAGCACAAGCACAGAAATCTGAAAGCTAACACAGCCTCTCCTGGGAAGCTTTGTATAATTTAAAACACAGTCATACTACAAAATCAGTTTTCAGTTCAGCTTAGCAACTCTCTTTATGATTTGCAAGTGCCTTTCAAAAGAGTTGTCGGAATGAACCAGCTGAGACTCAGGCTCCCTTTCCTTCCTTTCTTCTAATTATTGGAAGAGAAATTATTCCTCTGAAAATGAATTCTTGCTTCACCAATTTTAATGAAACTTTTTTTTTTTTAACATCCCAGATAGTCATATTAAAAGCTCAGCTTTTCAAGGTTTGATGGTCAGAGCTGAGACTCACAGTCCAGAGAAATGCCTGCAACTGAAGCACCCAGACCACCTGAAGATTTGGGGACATGGTTTTTGTATAAGAATTAGACCTAAGAATGGAGAGGCTGAATAGAACTAAAAATCTAACACAGAAATGCAACATAAACAGTCACTATGCTGGGAATAGTTTCTGATCACTGCTGTTTCTCAGGTAGTACTTTTATGGTGCTTCTGAATTTCTTACTTTTGCTTACTGATACTACAGCAGTAAAAGACTTGTCATGATTCACTGACTATCAAAAAATAGAGGGGAGATTTTAAAGAGACTATTTTTCATTCTCCAACTGTTCCACTTGGGACCAGGCTCTTAATTTTTGGTAGCCAGTAGAGTTATGGATATATAAGAAACATCCACTCATGGGGAGATGAGTATTTTAGTCCTTTAATGATCTTCTGTGCACATGCATTTTGGAACCCTGGTTCTGGAACTTGATTTCTGTATTATAAGTACACTTAAGGTACTTTTCTGAAAATACATATGTAGGAGTTAAAGATGCTCATCATAAAGATCTTTTGTGCAGGGTACTTACCTAACTAAACTCTGAAGAATAATTTGCAATTTGTTTTCTTATAATTAGAATTGCATGGGGCAGAACGTTGACACTGTTTGAATTCAGGATACAACTTATTTATTTACCAAGAGATAGAAATTACTCAGCTTATGTAAATTAATTGAAATCTTTTTCCTTCACAGGAAGGAAAACTTTTTTAACCACCTATCCCCAGCTGAGGAACTTTCTGCTCCACTTAATACAGAGTGTTTCTCTGTCTCCTTGCAGAAAAATAATGGCTATTAGGTAACAGAAAAACAGCATCCAGACATGTGAAACCAGGTACATTTAAAGCTTCTGTAACTCTTATTTTACAATCAGCTGCACTAACTTTTACATGAAAGTCCTAAATCTTAATTTACACAGGCATGTGATGTTTGTGTTTCTGTCCCACAGCTGATGGAGGTGGCACATTCTAAAAAATGAGGATTAACTTGCCTGACTGGATCTCACAGACATTTGATAATCTGGTATCAAGTAAGATTTCACCAAAATACCATTTAAGTACTTAAGAACTCCTGACTTTGAAATATGGTGTAGATTATTGACGCTGACAGCAAAATATGAAGTCAAATTATTATAGCCATGTATCAGAAATAGTGAGGGAGTTAAAAGTGCAGGTGTTGAGCTATATACTCTGTTCAAGAGTAAAATGTCTGTAGTCTCCAGGGACATAAGCCATCAGACAGCTGTAGGACAGTATGCAGAAAACAGCCAAAGATATTTAACTTGTACTGAGCAGAGGTGCTGATAACTGAAGTTTAGGTATTCAACGTATAAAGTAATTCAAAAGGGCAGACCAGATGACAGCTAGAACACATACAGTGTAATCAGTTACTAGTTAAAAAGATAAAGGAGCCAAAGTTCATGGTCTTTGAATTCAAGAGATTGGAGAGCTGGATCTGGGTTTATGGGGCTTGGTCACAAATCCAAAGTGCATTGTACTGCTGTGGATGAATTGTGAGAAATCCAGCACCAAGTTGGCCCATACACCTGGGCACTACAGACAATTTTTAACTTTGAAAAAACCACTGCTGCACATGCATGAGGTTCCCATTTCTGTACTGCTTCATACTTTCCAAAGATGAGTGCAAATTTCTAATACCGAGAAGGTAGATGGAAAGCACCTAACATTTAACTAAGTATTAGAAAAACAGAATAAAGGGGACAGACAAGAGCAGAGGAAGGGAAGGAACTGACCAAAGCAAGCAGTAAGATACCATTCATCTAACAGAGGTGCCAATCCTTTACTCTCTAGGAACAGAAATAAATCTACTTAGAGCATTAATCAATAGTGCCCAAAATCAATAACACATAGCAGACTAATGGAACTGAAAAATCATTAGTGGTGTGGAAAGCTTACTTACTAAAAGCAACCTGCATGAACATTGACTTTAGCCCTAGTCAGAGAATGGACAATCTCGCCTGTGCAAAACCCAATATTATATCTTCAAGTGATGTGAAAAGCAAATTCTGATTTTTTTTTTCCCTAGAAAAGAACTGTCAAAATAAGTCTCTTGATAGGTCCCTTTCAATATTTTTTGCCTGGAGCTTCTAAACTAAAAATATCTCTGTTTCAAAAAGGTTACGAGAGGATACTCAGGGTTTTTTCAGGTTACATCAGTAAAAAATAACAGTTGAACTGTCTTTTGCTAAGGAACAACAATTAAGGAGCTTTTCAGTAAAGCACTAAATAGCACCAGAAGTTAATATGGGAAGTAATGAAATACAGTGACTGTACCATGTTGCTATCTTCCCTTTAGATATGTGAAGAACAAAATACTTTTATCTATTTTATCTAGAAGAAAAAGCAGGTCCATCACAGCAATGTTTTGTTGCAGAGTTTCTCTTATTCTTTAGATAGAAAGAAAAGAGCTGCAAGGGCTGTTATAAGTCTAACAAATCAAATTAAATGTATCTTGTATAAGGAATACCTATTAACATGAAATACTTTGCTCTTACTAATGGTTCTGACATAATATTTATGTGAGAGGATTACAAATTTGTACAACAAGTCTGTCACAGGAATTATCTCTTCCAAAAAGAGATTCCTGTGAGGAGCAGCTGTACTCAGACAGGAATAGCCTTTGAATATCCAAAGCAGATAGAAAAGGTCTCTTACAGGTTTTGTTCATCAAAAGACTGATGTTCCTAATAATGAATAGCACACAGAGAGAAGAGGCGTCTTTCTCATTGCTACCACCCACAAAGGAGGAAAACCAAAGATAGTTTTCTGGAAAAAAAAATGAATCCTGAAATTCTATATCAAATATTTTTTAAAGCAACCAGCAGACATTTGAGACTTCCAAAATTTAACATAAATGGTGATCATGTTACTTCCCTCCTCATTTTAAAGATTTATTAACTGCAGTCCTCACTACTAGTTTTTTTTTCCCTTTGTTTTATCCCTTTGGTCCTTTCTTTGTGTGCCTTGAAGTTTTCACTTCCTTGAAAGGCAAATTAAAAACTAAACTACCTGGAAATAGCAAATTAGGTTAAATCACAGCTAATGCAAATTCTATTAATAAAACTATTTTCAAAAATTGAACAAATTTCCAGATACAGAAGAAAAGGTATAAAGTAAGACTGAAGAAGGTCTGTAAGAACCAGTGTGATAATAGAACTGGTATCACTTCACCTCTATCAAACCTAATAATGTTATACAGCTTATGGCAACTGAAATCAAAGCATATGCTAAGTCATGTTAACTTCAATTTTAGGTATGTGGTAGATTAAGGCATAACTAGTGTTAACAGCCCTTTTGTTGGCCAGGAAAGTAAATGTTAATATGCTCATCTCACTAATGAACATACAGCCTTGCTAATCAAGTGAAACATCAAGAGCATTCAATCCCTACAGGTGTGACCAGAGCCCACTGTGTTAGACTAAGGCACACTCTGGTAAAAGCAAAACTCTGAGGTGAGTTCTCAGTCCTAGGAGCTCCAGCCACCCCTTATTACATGGTAAATCCCATAATGGTAGACATTGGAAGGGTTGGGTTCTTTCAGGAGTTTGTATAGGAAGAGAAGAAAAACTTTATATAGTATTGTACCGATTTACCAGTGCAGGAGATGTCATCCTAGGGGCTGGAGTAGGGCAGGAAAGAAATTGAGTGTAACTGGAAGAAATTAACAGTAAGATGGCCTCCTAATAGTACATTCATTACTATTAAATGGTGTTCTGTGGTGTTCTTAGTGATGAGGTATTTTTGTCACCTTTTTCACCTTACTCTGTACTTCTCATCCCAGTCTTTTCTTTTTCCTCCCACCCTTCATTTCTTTCCATTTTCTCAGGTTGTATCTCTCATTTATTCCATTCTCTTACTTATTCCCTTTTTTCATTTCACCATCTTTCAGTCTTTGAGGAAGAAGAGTTTTGTACAAGAATGCAAAAGCACAAAAGTAAGCTCTTTTTCTTAACAGGGAACCATACCTACATTAAACTAATGTGGGATTGCTATTGCTTGGAACAATTCCGAGTTTACCATCAGCCAGTCCCACTCTAATTCTGTATCTGAGCGTTCTTTGCACACCCAGCAGGCTAACAAATGCACTGAACTTTCTAACAAGACCTTTAAAAGCTTTCGCTCAGATATTTGGTGCTGGCTTAGGGACATTTTTTTAAGTAATGAAGCAAGCCTCCTTTGAGGAGAATAATGTTACTTAATGAAAAGATGAAAACATGCCTTTCCCCCAACAGGGGAAAGGCACACTACCATGTGTTGCTATATATAATTCACAATAATTAATATAATTTGGAAAAGCCTATGCTTATTCTAAAAAATAATGAACAATTTAAAAGAAATCCATGATCTGTACTATCAGCATATCATCATATATAAACTATTTTGTAGATACAGCTGTTTTATGAACTAGATGTTGACCTGGTTACTTGTACATTAGTTCAAGAACAGCATAAATCTGGTTTTAGAAGCTAGAAAAGGAGGGAGGGAGTATTTTCTTTAAAACAATAGCATTAAGGTGAGCTTGGTGAACTGCTTTAGAATCTGTTTTACAATCTAATGCAGTCTGTTGAACACTAAACAATGAAACAAGGTTTTGTTCCTTCATTTGATTCCATTGTTCCAGCAAATGCAATCACAGAAAGATTAACTAACTTCTGAGATAAGACACAGGCTCCAGCCATAGGCAGCTCTTCAAGTTTCATATCTGCTTCACAACAAGTAACTGCATCTTAGTAAGCAGAGTCTTATACAGAAGGGATGGGCAATGGCTTGCTCTGCGTGAAGGAAGAGGGCTAGTTTTGATTTCTTTAAGTACAGTTTCACTTGAATAGCTATTGATCCTTTGTGTGAAAGCATTGACAAAGCACAATAACTTTGCTTGCAACTTATTGTATCACATGACAAAATCATAGGGCCTTTTCCCATCTCTTCTGCAGCAGGACACCCAGTGTGTATTTGTTACATTATAGGAAACAACTTTTTTTTATGCAAGTGAAATGATAGCTCCAAGAAAGGCTCTCTAATATAGTAGGGCAAAGCATGTTCTAGCAAAGAGCTCAAGTCTTTAGAAGGATCTCTTTCATCAGTTGTGATGAAAGACATAAAAGAGCTTTCTGTAAACAGAGAAAATTATCTTCTCTGGTTGAACTTGTCTTTTACCTTAACAGAGCCTGTGGAGGTTCATGTTTCTCAAACTTCTCTCCCTTGTTTCTGCTTTGGTAGAACTGTTTGACATAGTCTCAGTTGTACACCACTTTATTCCCTTACTACCACTTGGTCTAAGCAATTCCCAGTGCTTGAAAAGTAAGTTAAACCTTGACTTGTCCACTGTTCCTGAATATGATTAGATTATGTTATCTATTAGATTCTGATTAATCATTAAGTAAATCATTAGTACATTCAATTTTAAGAGAAGCATTTACTCCTTCTGTTATTTCAAGTCACATGCTCTAGTGGCTAGAGCTCTAGGCTAGAATTTTTTCAGATATCATGGAAATAATATCATATGTTTTTTCTAGCCAGCTTATAAATTTGATTACAGCAAGAGGAAAAAGCAGCAGCAAAATAACTTCTTAGTTAATAGAGAAAATATTGAATATTCTGACAGCAATGATCAGGAGAACTAGAACATAAAGTATCTGAAACATGAAGCACCTGTGAGGAACTCAATTTGTAAGGAAGTTCCTCAGTTGGGAGCTGCAGAAATGAACAGTCTGGGGCATCAGAGAAAGACTGAGAACCACTGCTATAACCCACAGCAAACATCAAATTCCTGCTCATAACATACTACAGAATTGTCCAATTTAATATGCAAATTTTAATTAGCGAAGACAGCAGCAGTTAGTCTGTCAAGGGTCCTGGGGCACTGTCACAAGATTAGAGCTATACAAGAGAGACCAGTTAATGAAAAATTAAGTTTGAACATGAAGAGCCGTTCCTAAACAGAGCTTTGTTGCAAGGGTGACTTTAGCTTAAACAGCAGAAATAATTCTCGGCTACATTTGCCAGAAGCAATTTTTACATGTAATAAATCAACACAAGATAACATACATCAGTGGTTCCCACTTAGAATTACAAATTGAGAAGACTTGCACACACTTCATAAACCCTGTTACCTTCATCTAAACCCTGAAATTCAGAGTTACTGACTAAGTCAGTGAAAATTTACTTCTCCCAGTTTTGGAAAGTTACAGGAACACAGGAAATGGTGAGAGTTTTGGTTTGGTGCATACCAGGAGGGATGAAATTGTTTATTTACTTATCATTTAATATCAAATACCCTTGCTTTAAGCTATTAGAAAATAAATATTTTATCTCTAGAAAAAGGATTAACACCAATTTGTGTTGCATGTAAGGATCACTGTAGTTTATACAACAGTGATTTCTAACATGAACGAGAGCTTGTCAGAGATAAATACAAGACTACTCTGCTAATATATTATTAAAAGAACTGAATATGAGGCTTTAAATGAAAATTGACTTAGCACATCTAAAAAAAGTGACTACAATAGTCTGAACTAGTTTTCAAAGTTCCCTAGGAGGATGAAGGTCTTTTCACATTTAATGTTTTTAGACAGAGATCATCAGTAGAAGTATAATTGAATTAAGCCCATTCATAAAAGCCTTATCAAGTTAATACCACTCATCTACAAATAAAAAAGAACAGAAGAAATACCTAAAGTATGATTTTCAGCAAGTAAAACTGGTGTAAAGAGCTCTGTATCAGAAAACACTGGAAACCAGACACAGCAGCACAACCAGGAGAACAGAGACCTCCACCAGTAGGGTCCAGCCCCATCTTACCTGAGAAGCTGCTGGGTCAAGAGAGAAGCTGAGAGTGCAAATCCTTCAGCACGCTCCCGTGGACAACGTCAGGAAATTACTTTAGGATAAGTCTTACTGAGAATAATGAGGGCAAAACATCTCAGGGAGCAGCTGTATAACCAAGGTGAGAAAGCCAGAATCAAAGACCAAAAAAGAGCCAAGCACAGCAGGGCTAGAGCTACAGCCCAGCAGCATCCATGGAGAGAGAAAAAAGAAGGGAGCATCCAGGGCTGAGCTAAATAGAGCTGCTCATCAGGAGGGGTGGGTGGAGGCAGCAGGTGAGGCTGGGCAGGGCAATTGGGGCCTGTTAGTTCACACCAGGTTCTGAGAGTTTGGAAACACTCTTGCTCCCCTGAAAGCAGCTGGTTTGCTAACATCTATAGTGCTTCTTTTACCTTTTCTTGCCATGCTCACCAAGGTAAAAAGTTAAAAAGAAAGCATCTCTTTCAAGATTACAGTGTGATCACACAAGCTTAAATTACATCCCCAACTGTTTATCATGTTGCATTTAAATTTACTATGGTTTCTCTTTAAGTTCCTGATGTGAATTATACTCAAGTGATTTTCCATCTTTTGCTCTCTATAACTTGGACTTTAACAAGCTGTCAGATCAGACAGACACAAGGCTGTTCATGCTTCCCCTTCACTTTATCAACAGAGCAAATGAATGCTCTGAATCAAGGAGAGAACAGAGGACATGTCAACACCACACAATAAGCACCATGCAGAGGTGATATTTGGGTTGTGGAAGCAGAATGGACATGTCACTGCAACACTTCTTCCCAGCAGGTTACTGCTGTTGAGCAGTACTTTTCAGTAATGTTAACTGTTCTAATTGTAGTGCTGCACTTTCTTCCATGCCTTCTTTTAACACTTTTAGCTTGTCTGCGTGGCAAAATAGCATCTAGTATAGGACACTAAAAATAATAACAATAAAGGAAAATACACAGGGATAATAGTCAAGAGTCTGCACCACCTTGTACTCTGGGATATCCTGATGTTAGGTACACAGAGATCCCTGGTACTGGGAAGGCACACATGGAGCATGTTCTGCAAGGCACTTAGGGATGTTATTTAAAATAGTTGGAGGGAAAGAGAACTGGCCACATTGATTCCAAGTCGATAGTGTGGAGCTCCTGCCGCTTTCAGAACAGTAAACCAAACTGATGCAAGTGAGCATAGGCAAAGAAAAATGTTTTGAGCTGTCACAAGGCAGTGAGGAATGTGATCACATGCTGTGTAGGCACAAGTCATGTGCAGAGCCAGCTGTGCCAATAATCACTTGAAAATTAAATTGTGAGAGCAATGCGGCCTGTGATATCTGTTTGAGACACTATAATTCCTCAAATATGTCCTAGGTCTGTGCAAATGCAGTGTTTGCTTAGCTGTGAATTCTCTGAAGAATTGTGTTGCATTTTTTTCCTGCTTAAGGTGAATAAAAATGTCAGCCCTGAGTGACAAGGCCTTAATGACCCTAATTGACCTCATCTGAGACTCCCACCCACCCACTCTGCCTATTGGCCCAGGAGTGCTACTTAAACTCAGGTCTGAGGCTGTGTAGCATTAATGCCTACCTTTTTATATAATATAGTCTTTTTTTCTTAGTGCTGCTGCTGGTAATGTTTTACAACTTGGAGAAATTTTTCTGCTCCTTCTTATCTGCTGCTATTTAGGCTGTGCCTACAGTTTGTCATTAATATAACCTGTTGTTTTATTGTGTCTTAAAGGTATGGTTCTTTTTTCCTGTGTAGTGAGCTAGCTTACAGAACTGAAAATGAAGCATAAGAAACTGATGGAGGTTGAATATAAGTGATGGTAATACTCTGGTGTGGCTTCTTTAGATATGCTCATTAATTTACTTGTAGTTTTCTTCCTAGCTGTTCCGCAATCAGAGGAGCTTCAGCTGCTTTTACTGCTTCAGAAACAATTACAACGCAATTGTTTTAGTGAAGACTTCTACTTTATTTGGTGTTTGATGTAGCCCCTGTTGTTGAATCCCATAATAATGACAGGATAATCTATATGGCACTGGGTTATTCTGTGAGCATTTTGACTTCGTCTTATCTTGAAAGTGTGAGAAGATAAGGATCTGTTACGGTGCACCATGGGCCAAACTGCAACACAAATGGGATTACTCTGGTTGTATTGGCAAAATCCTGCTGCAGTTTATGAGGAAGGCCTGCTGTGCCAGATGTTCCTCTCATAAAGGGAAGCAAAAACAGTCCCTTCTCCCCAGTGCAACATTTCTCACCACAGAATTAGCTCTTTTTAGTGGGAAACTGTAAAAGACTGCAACGGGCAAGATGTTTCCCTTCTAAGAGTGTCAAGAAAGGGGGTTTTGTCCCCTTTAAAACCACATGGAAGAAAGAAAACGAAAAGGTAGGAAGAAAGAAGTAGTATGTCTCCTTTGTAGGTCAGAAATTGGATGTAAATTAAGAGTCATTTAAAGCTATTCAGAAAGTCCATACCAAAAGCAGAGGTTGCCTGAGTCCCAGCTTTGCTTAGAAGGCCTGCCTGTCCTTGCTTGCACAGAAAGTGGTGTTATTCTGGAAAGAAAGAAGGAAATTATTTCTGTCTTATGGCTACTACTGAAGAGGAAGACAGTAGTAAACTGTGTGTTTGTGGGTGTGAGTTTGCTGAGGGATGACCCAGCTGGAGGTAGAACCACAGCTCCAGGTTATACCTGCCAGTGGCCTGGAGGGCTCTGAGACTGCAGCAGCTCAGGTGGGGACTGCGGGAGCAGAAGCTGCCTCAGCAGCATGGTTATGCAAAATAGACACTTTGGAATAGATCTTTATGGATAAAGAACCCATATTTTAACAATCAGAAATACTAATGCTGATCATCACAGGTGTTGTTAGAGACACTTTTTAAAGTGATTTGGTCAACCCTGTCTGACTACCAGATACTCTAGAAAAGGCAAGGAAGGAGAATTGTATCCTCTTATTGAGACACAAGAATCTATTTTCAGCGTAGGGCTAATGTATCAAGTATGGCTTTTTCCATCAGTATAGAGGAAAACCCTGCCATTAGGCAGGAAAATTACTTTCCTTTTTCCCCCCTTACTGCTGCAGTTTTCACAGACTTCTTCTTATAAGTTGTCTGCAGTTTGTTGTTAAATCACTTTTGCCCCACAAGACACTGATTTTTGAAACAATGTTCTATATGCTTTTTATATGGTGTATAATCTATCATGGAGCCATGGACATAGGAATTAATGTTCAGCCTAAATCACCATTTTTTTTCCAGTATGTCAGGCTAGTGTATCTCAAAGGATACTGCTTTGCACTCAGCATTTGTGCTGTTCTCTACCTTTCTTAGAGCTTTTCTTCAACCCTTTAAAGGCTTTGGTGTTTCCCTTGGGCCACAGGCTGTGAATGATCTCTTCACCTGCTCTCAAAGGTTTAAATTCTGCTTCTGTGGTCCCTGGTGCAGCACCAACAGCCCTTGGCAGAGCAGGACCTGGCTTGTCTTCTCATGCTTTCAGTCCCCAATGCTCTGTGTGCATTAATGTCTCGTACTCTGTTGTGACTGCATCAGAAGGAACAGCCCTGCTCTCACAGGAGAAAAGATCATACACAGGAGACGTGCAGCTTCTTTATCTGGTAGAACTTTTGAGTGCTGTGCTGAAGTTTTGTCCCAGGAGGTACAAATGATAAGCAATAAAATACCTGGGAAGGAATGATAAGTTGGCTATTAACTTTGGCTAGGAGCTTTTATTTTAAGTGTTTAGGGAAACTGAAGCTGAAAGCAAATCTCTTGTTTTCATAACTATTTTAATCTGAATGAAGAAGCTTTTTTGAGTGTAGAAAAACCTTTAAATTTATGTCTGTCTTAAATGCTCCCTAATTACTGATGTGTTGTAAGCTATCAAGTAAATATTAAGCATCCAAAGCCTTTTATTTAAGGACAGACACTTGCAAACAGTGGAAGTGGTAATACCCTGGCACACCAAGGCCTGTTTACAGTGTAGCTCTTAGGTACACTTGTATAACAAGCAGAGCCATTCAAACCTACTCAACAAAAAAAAATTCTCACTCATGTTTGAAGCTTTCCAAGCCAGAAATTATATAACAGAAGAGGTTAGGAGCAAGCCGTGAATTTAGATATTCAAAGTCAGTATGACACAATGTACTGCTAATAAGTAATTGACTGTAAATGCAGTTCTCTGCAAGAAGATTAATTGTGCTTTCTTTTGGAACATAATTACTTGAGTGAACTCCTCTCCTGAAATAGAAATCAAATATTTGTGGGAGTCTTCTTGAGGTGAAAAAAACCACCTTTTTTGAATTAACATAGGACTGTATTGTTATAATTTTTTTTTTGTAAGCATAAATATAAAGTAATCTTTGAGTAAGTTGCAGTTATCTGGTGATGAATCCTTGAGGATTGTTGGCTGTTAAGAAAGTTAAAGTTTGATTTGAATTACTGGCTTGTATGAAGCAAAGAAATCTGATGGTGTGGAGTGTGTAGTGCTGTACTTTTGCTGCTGGGGATTTGCCTGTGAGGACTAACAAAGCCTTTAGTCTCATTTATTTATTCATCCACATTTGTGCTTGCTTCCTTTTAGAGGAACTGAACCCCAGTGCCTTAGAAAAACCTAAACTTTCTGCTGATTTAGCCAAAGAGCACAGTTGTATCTGGCTGGATCAAAGCTAAGTACAGTGATGGAGACATGGCATGAGTGCCTTTGTGTGCCATCCGTTCTGCTCTTAAACATGTCAGAGAAGCTAAGGGGGGAAATATAGGGGAATCAGGAAAGGAAGAGAACAAATGTGGTAAAGAGAGATGGATGTAGAATGCTGGAGGCACAGTGAGCAGCTGAAGCAGACTGAATGAAGAATGGTGATGGGAAAGACTGCATGCTCTCTTTTTGTGTAAGAGTGATGGAGGAGTCTGTGGTTTGCCAGGCTGCACTCCCTGTCTCCAGGATGGTTACAGCTGTGACTGTGCATGAGGACTGACACTTGGCAAGATGCTCTGTGTCCTGTCTCCTACAGCTGCTACCTGGCCAAAATAAGTGTGCTTGGCTAACCTGGAAGTCTGCAGACCACTGATAACTGGAGTTCTTGAACCCGTGCAGCTGCAGATGGACTGTGTCATGCAGTCTGAGGAATGTCTGGGCTACTCTGAGGCCTTAAGTGAGAACACCTAATATCAGTGACAATCCTAGCCCACGCCAAGTCCCTGCTTGCTGGCTGCAGGTGACATCTTTTGTAGCAAGTGACCGGCTTTTAGACAGCCAGGTCTGACAGAAGGAACAACAGATCTCCTGTTGTTAAAGTACAGCTACACAATCTCCTCAGCCAAGCAAAATCAGGAGTATGCCTTACACAGTTCTTTGCAGGACTACATCACCATTATGGTGAAATCATCACAATTCTGGAAAGGCAAACCATTGCACATTGAAAGGTGAGCACAGACAGATAGCCATCCCTTGTTGCTCTGGACTTGCTGCTTTCAATAGTGTTTCTATCTCTGGGAGTCTCTTTGCACTATGTGAAAGCTGCAAGTTAACTAAATGTCACATTGTATTGTGTTGTGTGATGTGTTGGCAAACTCTGCAGTGGAGTGGCACCAACCATGCCAGTAGTGAAACTGTTCCCAGTGAAATTCTATTTGCATTCCTTGTAAAGTGCTACTGCAGCCTCTGCAGGATTCAATTTCCTTTCTATTTTTGTATCATTTTCCAAGTCTGTGGTTAATATTGACTGACGGGGCCAGCTGAGAATCTTGGGATTTCCTATTACAGATAATTAAGGAAAATACTAATTCATGCACAGACAGATGCCTTGTTGTAAATTGCACTGCTTGAGTATCTTTGCTTTCACTGCTAATTCTGTTTCCTACTGATTACTGAATCTGACTCGTATAAGGTGCTAGGGGTGTGCAGCAGGTTTCCAGCCAGGACATGTGTAAAGAAAGCTGCAGAGAAGCTTGATCTTATATTTTCTGAAATGTTGCTTTTATGGACCAGTTGTCTCAATTGATCTGTACCTAAGATTGTATTTTATGCTTTCTTAAGGGAGGTTGGAGAAAGACCTGGAATAGGGAACTGCTTTCATCAAGGACTTCTCTAGTTCACCTTATTTACTTCCAGATTGGTGTTTGGTTTTATTTTAGGCTAAATTTAAGCTTCCTGTTTTGTTAGTAAAGAGAGATTGCTGTCAGGGGGCAGTAATAATAGGCCGTTCTGCAACATATGTGAGCCAGAAGCTGAGGATGACAGCAAGAGGGGTGTAGAAAGTGGCCTCACCAATCCCACAGCACTTGTGCAGGAGAAGCAGAGAAGACCCAGTGGCAGCCACAGCCCTTGTGAGACAAGATTGTAGTGCTGAGTTGTGTCAGGGTCTAATGAGAAAGATGAGTTTGGGGTCCAGATCAGCAGGGCATTCATTGTCAGCATAAACATGTAACCAAGTATTTGAACTAGTGAGTAGCTGGTGATAGATGTACAAAGCTGTCCTCTTCAACATCTTGTGGAATAGATCTGTTTCCTGGGAGACTGGCTGCTTATCTTGTCAGTGAAAAGATCTGATAGTAATCCCTGTTCTCTAGGAAGAAATGTGCTGAAGTGTCCTGAGTCATAATTGCCAACAAGCAGAATGGTAAATGTTGTTTGTAACATGTCTCAGTACCATGAAACATGAGTGGAGAGGAAGGAGATCTGTGCTTGTCTTGCACCTTCTCAAGTGTCTCCTGCCGAGGGATACAAGACCAGGTTTGTTGGAGCCACACCAGTTTGCTCCCATCTGCCCACACTGGGTACCAGCAGAGGGACGTTCTGGCTGTTCTGCCTTTTCCAGTCCTCTACCTGATCAAGAGGTAATTTGAGTGTGCAGGCTCAGGCAATAAACACCTGTAGTACAACTGTGGCCCCTAACTGGGTTAGTAGAGCTGCTACTTTGGTGAGGGGCAAGACACCAGTTGGAAACAGACCAAAAATCATCTGTCATCAAAAAAATGTACAAGTATGGCCTGGAGCAGATCAGCGCTTACCCTTTAGCACTTAATCCAGGTCAGTTTAGGAGTTCTGTTCTTTTAGCATCCAAGTTACCAATCTGGGGGCAGTCTGGATGAATCAGTGCTGCTAGCAGGCATGCTCAACACTAACTTCCTTGTGCTGGGGAAAATAATGGATTAGATTCCTGGAGTTCAGCAAGAAAGATGGGAAACCAGTAGAAATAAACAGGACATAAATTTAATATAATATGAGTGTACTTGGTTGATATGGCAAAGCTCAGTAACTGGGTTTTGACAGACTCCATTGCAATACCTTGCTTTCTAGCTCTGTCATGCCTCTACTTTTACCTGATTTTATATGTTCATATCTCAGCATAGTTAACTCTTATTATTGTCATTGATAGCTACTCAGTGAACTGCTTTTTACAAAGCTTTGCTTCCAATACTCTTAACCCTTAAATGCTGGGGCTTGCTATTAACTAGTGGCAAAACAAAGGCAATCCATGCACCTCCAAATTGCTGCTAATTCCCTATATCCTCTTCCTTGGAATACTGCAAAAACAATGTCCAGCCATGCACACTTATTCTATTGATCTGAACTACTTGGTGAGTGCTGAAACTTGTATTTTCTAACCAGGTACTGCAGCCATCCTAACCCACAGCATCGGTGTTACACAGAATAAAGTATTCTGTGGGCTTTAGTTTAGGCTCTTAATATTAGAGAGCTGAAGTTAAAGTATTTTAATGTATAGGTATTACTGTGTTTATATAATGTCAATTTGAAAAAGCATATGAATCACTTGCACTTACTAGCATATGGAGTTTATCATAGAATTATAACATAGTCCTGCTGAGAAGGGACCTCAGGAGGTCTCTCAGCCTCCTGCTCAAAGCAGGGTCAGCTCTAAGGTCAGACCAGATTGTTCAGGGCTTTATCTCTAGGTAGGTTTTGAAACCTTCAGGAAATCCAGTCTCTGTGGGTACCTTGTTTCCCTGCCTGCAAAGGCTTTTCTGTACCTGCAGCTGGAATTTCTCTTGTTATTACAATTAAATTAACATTGTTAAGCAAGTGTGTTGGATTGTATTTCAGGAGTGTTGTCAGATGTGGAGCTCAATGCTGAGAACCTACCTGGGCCACAAGGGAAACATTGCTGATGGGGACAGAGGCCAATGTCTGTCAAATCTCTTCTGGTCAGGATCCAGGGGCCCTACTCACGGTTCTGAATTGCACACGGAGCTCAGTGCCTGTAACTCAGCCAGAGTGGGGGCTGCTACAGACACAGGGCCATGGCACCAAAAGTACCCAGAAGCAAAAGAGGCATTTGTAAAAGTTACTTGGTTAAATCTTCCATACCTTGTTTTCCTGGGGAGTTTGACACATTTTTTTTCTCCTGCAATCTAGGCATGATTTGTCTGCTGCTCATATCTTTGTAGAGCAGCAAAACCAGCATGAAATTGATGTGATCTTCTTTCATTGCTGCCCAAAAGGTTCTGAATAGCAACCCTGGAACAGAGTGGGCTTGTTGACTTCATTCTGCAGCTGCATGAAAAGTCTGCCTCTAAGCCTGCAGCTTCAAGAAGACAGCACAGCATCTGTTCACATAAAAGATAGCTTTGAGCTTGCCTTTTTTTTAATAATGAGAAATTTAAACTACTGGGTTTGAAGGGAAACTTGGAAACAGGTTACTTGCCTTCCCTGGTTTGCTAAGGAAAGCTTTCCACTTATCTTTGACAAAGGACTGGATGAATTTTCTTCAATTTAAATATTTTTGTTATACATGTGGCGAAATTAACATCTGATTTATGAGAAGCTTCAATTTTGGTATAATAATTATGTTATGTGAATCTCTGTTTAGTCAAGGAACAAAGTCTGAATTTTATGGGCTACTTCTTTATTTATCCCTTTAACATGAATTTGCTCATCACCATGATATCTTCCCCTCAGTTTGTGAACACTGTGCACTTGACAGAAGTTGTGGTTAACCCAGGGACCAAGTGCAGAGTGCTGGGGAACATCGGGGCATCTGAATTCCATGGGATCATGCATAGTTCTGGTCTGAAAAAGTTTAATGCATCATGTTTAAAAAGACAAAACACAACATTCTTTGAGCAGATCTTGAAGTTGCAACATACTGCAATTTCTCTAATATTTTCCTATTCTAATTATGTTTACAGGTTTGTAAAGCCATTATTATGGATATTTGTAAAATCAATATTGAACTATTGCTTAGCAGATTTATAGCCTGACTTCTAAAAATGTTTCTACAGTTGCTTTAGAAACTGTTATGTTTATAGTCCGGCTTAGAAGTTATTGAGTATTGGAAACAGGATTTAATTGGCAAGTATTCTACCATAAAACCAAAGTGCCTTGCTCCTGTCTGCTTTCCAGTAACCTGTAACAGTATTCCTGCCTGTGCAAATCTGGCTGATGTCAGAAGTGATTTTTCAACTTAAACTTTGGTACTAAAAAAACATGTGGTGCATTCTTTGTCCTGAGATGCCTGGGTTGATACTTTGAGAGTTGTGCTGATTTGTGGTGGAGGGTGTTCATTGCCCAGGTGGCCTCACCACTCCATAACAGAGCATTTCTGTTTTCCTGGGACAGTTTGCATTGGAGACTGTCAGGCTTAACCAAAATAGACTTTTGGACAGGAAGCTTCAGTTCCTCAAAGGAAGGATATGCAGGACAAAGAGGTAAAAACTTGATGGCTTTGTTCAGCTATATCTGAAAGGACCTCAGCATTAGAAATAAAACTAAGACAATTCTAAGCTGGCCAGAGGCAGTAAGGGCAAATCTTCCTAATGCAGTGGGGATGGCTAGAGCTCCATCCCTGATGTTTAGGGCCAGTTGTTTGGCAAGACTGTGGTTTGAAGACCTTGCATGTGCTGTTTCCCTGAGAAGCACAGAAGGAATCCCTCAGTCACAGATGGTCTCTAACAGAAATATTCATGTGCATACATGGAACTAGTTTACACAATGGATCCCAATGTAGAAAGGGACGAGATCAGAAGGGGAAGAGATGAGTCTGGTGCCCAGAGCTGTAGTACTGCTTTCCCTTGCTGTGTCACTCCTGCTTGTCCCAACTGGCAACTGAGGTGTCTCTGAGGGTACATCATGCATACTGCATCCATTTTCTGTGGGTAAAGCCTTGCATCATGAGAGGTTTTATTGAAATTCTGGTCCCACAGCTGTCACTTAGGGAGTTTCTTGGTATTTATTCTCTTACAAATGCTGGCTGAAGTGACATTCAGGAATATCTGTATGACCTGCCAGACTAACACAGCTGTGACAAACCAGTTCAGCCCTACAAGCAGCAAGGAGGTATCAGAAGCAAAGCCATGAGCTCAGACAGTTGTTCTGCCCATGAGATCTTCATTTTTGGAATCTGTGCTAAAAGGAATGCACCTGAAAGCAAATGGAGATTAAATTATTTATTTATTGACTACAGTTGTATTTATGAAATCGCTAACAGTAAAATTGGAAGTATGTCCCAGTATACTCCAGCAAGGCAAAAATCCACTGGCCTATCCTAACCTACAGCTGCCAGTAGCAAAATGTATGACTGGACAATACCTTCAGAGTGATAAAAATGCAGTTTCAAGTAGTTAATAATCAGATGAAGTCCAAATCCAGGTTTGAAAAATAAATACACTGTTTCATTAACTCTAACACCTGATTGTAGCGTGCTTCATAGCCTGAGCTGCCAAAACATTTATTAGTGATCCTAAGGGCAGGTGCATAAATTAATGCGGCTGCATTTTCAAGAACTGTTTGGGAACTTCTGTTTACCAGTAGGTGTCACTGGAGTCCAGCAGAGAGCTATTACTGCTTTAAAACCTCTTTTCTGCCTAATCGACTCTTTTTTTTTCATAGTGGAACATTCAATATTTGTACATGATGACGTACATACAATAAAAATGAACTGTGATCAATGTTCTTTCAACTGTTTTTTCCTGCCTTAGCTACTAATAACTGTTGGTGGATAAGTCAATGATTTGAGAAGGGTTCTGTTATTTTTTTCCCCTCTGCAGCATGACTGTTCCAAGCTAATAATGACCAAAACAACTATTTTATAGAAAGATGAAACCCCTTAGCAGTGCTGTATGATTATTCAAGCCTTGCCCAATCTTGCATTTAGTGGTGGGGAGAAAGTGGAAAGTTAAGGCAAAATACCTAAATACCGAGGTTTTTTTCCTTCCTTTTTTGGGACCTGTGTTGAAAATTAGAATCTGGGAACTGATTGGGACAGGAGGGACTGTCAGCCACAAAACAGCTCTCTGCAAGACTGAGAAAGTATTTAAGGAGCAAAATTTCTTATACTTTACGTTAGAAGACTGCTTGGAATTGAGCTGGAGTAGAGCATGGAATGATTGTTTTCCTTTTGAATGAGCTGTAGTTCTTGTCTGCTGTGTGTTTGCTTGACAGCTGATCAGCAAAGGTTTGATTTTGATTGAGATGAGCTTTCAAGTATGCTTAAGTTATCTACCATCTGAAAGGCACAAAAAAGCACCAAGTAGACACTGGGCTGCTTAAGCCACTTGGTATCATCACTAAAAGATAAAAGGGGAATTTTGGGGTTTTTTTCCCCAAGCCATGGTACAAGGCTTATTCTTTCTAAAAACCACTGGGGGGACATTTTGATTTAGATTCAAAGCATCTTAGTTTGAGCCTAAACTCTTGCATCAATAATTCCTCCAATTTCTTTCAAATGTTTACAAAAAAAAAAAAAGTCTGTGCCACACAATCAACATTTATCTCCGCATTTCAAGGTCACAGATCCAGCAGAGAAGTGTAGCATAAGGAGGCTGCCTGCAGGCCAGTGTATTATTAGAATAATAATATGGTTTTGGACAGTAAATGCACTGCCTGCTCTGTTGCCCTCACATGTGGCTGATCCAGTAATGAGTCATTTCCGTGACTTGTCTGAAGAACCAGGCAATGCACAGATGTTTTCAGTCTTTTGTTATCATTACTACTTTTCTGAGTGTACTCTGCCACCACTCATTAACAGGCCTCTATTCCATGCTGTAGTGTGATCTTTGCTCATTTCATGGGGCATGGTTGCATCAAGTGGAGGGAACTGAAGTGTGAACAGATTTGCAAAACTGGCACAGTGTAAAGCCCTGGACATACCATGGTCTTGTGCAACAGACATTGCAGTTTGCTTTATGGTGCTGCATTGTAGTCTGAGAAAAGGTGAAAGCAATTTGTTCAGGGCTGTATTCTAATGAAGTCACTAACTGATATTTTGTTGCCTCCTGCATTCCCATGAGGAAGTCCTAATTTAATTTTTTTTTTCAATTTTCATTTTATGAGCTTAATTTGCTAGCTAGTACGTTAATTCTGTCATGATGCTCAGGGACACTTCCATCCAGGCCTCATTAGTTACACAAGTTTTAATTCTCTGTGGATTTTCTTCTCCAGTTGTAGTTGATGTTGCTGTCCTTTGTAGCATTGCTCACAATCCTCAATGACCACACATCCTGGTTCCTGTGTACTAACAAATTTGTTGACCTAATATTGCTGGGCTTTAATAGTTAGCAGCTACTATAGTAAGTGCTTCGTTACTGGCCTCTTTCTAAAAAGTAGAAGCAAGTACTTGGGAAATACAAAGGTGAAACCAAAACTATTATAAATTAAAACTCAAGGTAATGTTACAGCCACATGCAAACCAAATAATCAAAACTCAGAGGACAAAGGAAGATAAAGTGTTGGTCACATACCTGCCATTTTTAGAAGATGAAGGAAGCAAGGTAACAAAATAAGCAACAAAAATGGCTGCTCCTCTATTGCTGGAGGAGGAATAGAATAGGACAATAACAGTTGCACCAATGAACAGGTTATAAGAACTGATTTCTTCATGGGTTCCCATGTTTTTCTGTCCTCAGCAAGCGCTATGTTGACACACTTTGGTAGCTTTCCTTAAGGGCTGTTGCTGTAATGACAGAAATTCAACAATAACATGAAGCAGAGAGATTTTAAAAAGAATACAAAAAAAAAAAAAATTAGAAGGAAGGAAAGGTTGGTATTCAGTCTGGTAATCCTACAGGTCTGTGAGAAATCTCAGGTATTTGAGAGAGATAGCACCCTTCTATGCCTGAGACAACAATGGGAACTTGCTTTGTTCAAAGGATGGAGGAACATAAACTTTCCTTGTAGATTTTACAGTGAGGCTGTATCCTCACTACAAATGCCTTTGTGTTGTTGGATTTTTTTTTTCTCCTGAAACATGTTGGCACATTGTAAAATCTTCAGTGGGAAACAGCACAGGTGGTTACTTTCTCAGCAGAGCTGCATGGGTATATACTGCATAGGAGAATAAAGTTCTGACCTTGATGATTATAACAAGGTGAAAGCTACTTTGTGTTTTCCCACTGGTGTTTCACCACAGGTTTTTCCAGTAGACTGACAGGCTGATCACCTAGGGAAAAAAAGCTGCACAGAAAACCACAGAGAATTTAGCCGTAGGTGAATGACTACTGTTGGTTCATCGAGTAAAACGAGTCTTTCCAGAGGCTCTGGCATTGCAGGGACCATGCTGCCTCTCACATGATTGCAACAGATGGGTGTGCAGGCCAGGGAGAAGGTGGAGTAGCACAACTTTTTCTGCTGTCTGGGCCTGATTCAGTAATGCCATGATCCAGGGAATTTTATTTTCTAAATCATGGAGAACTGGCCCTTTGCTGCACTCATAAAGCACTCCTTTGGTCTGCCCAGCAGCATTTGTTTTAACCTTTTGGTTACTAAACTGAATACCTTGGCTTGACCTCCGCATAGGAGTTGGCAGCTACTGAAAATTATTATCCAAAGTTGTATAAAGATGCCCTGTTTGAGTGCCTTTCAGTCCTTCTTCTCAGGGATTCAGTGTCAGAAATTAGCAGTACATTACCCATTGGAAATACCTCACTAAGAAAAGCCATACTCTTGACAGAAATTATACTTTGCTGTACACTGGATTGCAGATCTCCCTTCTTTGCCTGCCCCTGTACTTTCTACTGTATGGTTTGCATGGCAAGGTTTTGGTAGCAGCAGTGGCTTCTGAGAGAAGCTGCCAGAAGCTTTCCTTGTGTCTGATACAGCTGATGCCAGTTGGCTTCAAGATGGACCTGCCACTGGCCAAGCCCAAGCCCAACAGTGGTGGTGGTCAGATATAAGAAAGGGAAGAAGAAAACTGCCAAACTGCAGCTGGAGAGAGGAATATGTACAAGGGAGAAGGAGATAGAGAAAACTGTGAGCAAAGTTAACCCCGGGAAGAGGGAGAATGAGGGGAAGCTGTTTCAAGATCTTAGTTTTATTTCTCATGGTCCTACTCTGACTTGTTTGGTAATAAATTTAACTGATCTTCCCAAGTCAATACTGTTTTCCCTATGACAGTAATTGGTAAGTGATCTTTCCCTGCCTTTTTCTTGACCCATGAGCATATTGTTATATGTTCTCTTGGCTGCCTAGCTGAGGAGGGCAGTGACAGAGTGGCTTTGGTGGACGCCTGGCATCCATGCCTGCCCTGTGCAGCCACTGCACAGGGATTTTTTTTCTCTCTGTACAACCCTGCTGTTCTTGCCTAGTCCTGTGCTGCTGCTGGGGCTGGGCTGCTGCCCTTCCTCCAGCATGTTAATTCCAATACTAAAGTCTAAGTCGCTGTTTTAGTTGATTAAAGTATGGTAATTAGTTACTTCGTGTGTCTCTACGCTCCTCTCACCTTTGCTGTGCAAATAGCGAGGGGGAAATTCTCGCCCCAGTGAGCTGAAATGGCAAGGGCCCGTGTGCCCTCACCTGTGTGTGCCCGTGACATCTGAGGGACAGCAACAGGAGCACGGTGACTTCTGGCAAAGAAAAAGAAAGAGCACCAAAATGTTTAGCATTGTACGTGGGGCTGACTGGGACGCGAAAGCACTGCAGCAGCTGTGAGTGCAGCAGGACATCCTCTTCACCCCCATCCCTTCCCACCTGACAAAGAGGCAAGGAAGGAAGTACTGCAGGAAGCTGAGAACTTGGAAGGCAAATGGTGACTGGGCTGAGAACAGGGAAGAGGCAGAGGAGAAGAAGTGGACTGAGAAGATTTCACAGTTGTGAGGAGAGCAGTTCAGGCATGAGGAGCAACAGGGAGAGCTTTCCTGTGAGCTGCGTTTGCTTCTTGGGTAGTGCTTCACAGGGGAACAGGGCAATGGATTATGAGCTTATTCCCTTTTTGTGGGAAAAGGACTAGAGCAAGGGTGTATTATGGTGCTGATACATGTACTTGATATAAAGGACACCTACTGCTATGGTCCCTTTAAAACATGTGGCTTTCAGTTATGCTTCTATTACTGTCAAATGTTCTGTTTTGTTATGAGGCAGCACTGAGAGACCTTCCTAACAGTTTCTGGAAGGACATGACTGTCTTCATCTGCCCCAAGAGTATCTGCTGCATGGGGAACCACCTGTTCTCCTACTGCATTGCCTCCCTTTTCTTTTGGAAGAAACTGAAACAATTTAAAATCTTTTAATGGTTTTGAAATGCTCTGTACTAGGCTGCAGCTTATTTGGACAATTCTGTGTTGTTTGTCCCACACAGGTCCTGGCACAGAATCTCAGAAAGAGAACTGAGAAGGGTCCAGGGTGTATTAAGAGATGAAGTATCCAAATAACCGTTCTGTCCCTCTTATGTGTTCCTTCTGCTACTACGCTTTTATCTATTTTATATCTACCTTTGATGTATTTGAGCTGTGTTTTTCAGGGCTTTCTGACTTTATTATAAACAGCAAAGATGATGGTTTCTCTTGGGGAAGTTGGGAGAAGTAATGTGAAGCTGTAGGATTTACTTTGACTTTCCCCACAAATTTTTAAGGTAGAAAAACTATGGTTTGAAGATGGCTGCTTATCTCACACTGCTGTTCTCATGAAGATAAATGCCAAACTGAAGTGTTTCATGGGCTGCTTTTTTTGGGAAATTATTTGTGTGGTTGGTGTTTTGTTTTTGGAGATTTTTTGTGTGAAAGGAGATGGCAACTATCAGTAATATAATTTCACAAAAAGCATGAAATGCCTGTTAAATTCCACTCTCTGAGAATGAAACATACCTACTGCCAAACACAGATGGGATTTGGCTTTTATTTGCTCTGCCATGGTACTTGCATATTTGAGGTGAGCCAAATGGCAATAGCAAAGCTTAACGTGCTAACTGCCAAGCTTATTAAGATACAGGGTGTCAAATTTTCAAGGTATCTAAAGTATGTTGGGCAGTAACACTGGCACATCTCTGCTGCTCTTGAACACAACAAAGTTTGTTTATCCATCATCATCCTAGTAAAAGGCTTCACTTACAGGCTTCTGCTGGTACCCAGGACAGGATAGGCAGCACATAAACGAGTTTAATTTATCCTCTGTTACTCATGGGAAATCCCCTCATGACCATGAATCTGCAGTGGCTTGGGTTACTCTGTCTGGGGTTTCTACAAAGACTGGAAATACAGCTAGAAATATGAAGCTAGCCCAGGGGTATAAGGTGTGTAAGAGCTTTCAAATGACATCCAGTTATTATCATTAGACTGCAAAATTCTCTACATTACTGTATAAGTGACCTAGGTAGCCTAGGCTTTATGTTGGAAACAGATCTAATTTAATTTCAACTCTTCTGACTTCACATCAAAATAGAAACTATTTCCTAATAGTTTCTTGGTGTTACTTCCTTACTCTGGCCATTTTCTTGACTTTTTCTGGTTCTCAGGACAAACTTTTATGTTGTAAAGAACTTCTCAGAGCCTCAGTGTTCCAAGCTCTCACAGCAGTGTTTTCCTCTTAGTCTAGCAGATCAGTCACCCAATCAGACTATGCAAACTCAAACAGGTTTAGCTATCCATTTTACTCTTAGAGTTTAAATGAGCTATTTAGTAGCTCTGATCAAGAATACTCTCAGGAGAACCATCTCCTCGCTTTTTGTAGTCAGATCATGAATTTTAAAGTTTGTAGCCTGTTTTTCAGTGGCTCTTCAGTAACTGAGTCAGGTGGTGAGACACAGATGAGCTTGCAAGCCTTGCCTGAAACACCAGACAAGCCTCAACCACATTCCAAATGGAGCTTGTACTTCTCACTGCAAGGCCCCATTTGTTTTATCTCCACTTTCTCCAGCAGTTGTACACTGGCTTTAGAGAGCACGTTCACAGGGTGTTTGTGCTTCAGAGGTAATGTCTGAAAGCTCCAACACATCAGTAGGGGTGAGGCAAAGACCAGATTTACTCAAAGGATTACTAAACTAAACTACAGTGTTGCATCTTATTGTGGGGTGGTGATTTTGCATTGGGTAAAGTCAATATAAAATTAAGAAAACACCTAGAAGTATTAAGACAACTCTAATCTCTTCTGCGCAGTGAAATCAGCCTTTTAATTAGTTCTGCATTTGGGACTTGTATTGTAAAGCCTCAAACAATGGTTTGAATATGAGCATGTGTTGTGAAACCATTCTGGACTCCAAGGTTGTAGGATTTCATTTGACTTTTCTGAGTTCCTCACTCCTCTGAAAAATGACCAAACGACATCCATGTGATATTGGTTTTTTAAAATGTTTTTCTGGTCAGTAAACCTTAGTTTTCTATCGTATTTTCTGAAATACTGCCTACAGAATATAAAATGTTGCATTTGGTGACTGTTTAATGCCCATATGTATTTGCTGCATGACACAATCCCTGCGAAGCGTTTTTTCTCTCTGCACAGTGTGTATCATTAATTAAAGCCTCAAAGGTGTGCATAAATCTAAGGCGTGTGGGTGGCTGTAACAGCTTGTGGAAGTGGGAGCATGTGCAAGGCACAATGGCACAGCAGGACCGCGTTCGTGCGGGCCCTTCTGCGCGGAGCATGTTTCCTCCCTGCAGCGGATGTGAGGGCCGGGCACCGCGCACCCACTGTGAGTACAGCCCAGGCGGGCTCCTGTGCCCTGCACGACGCAAACTTTGAATGGAGAGCTCGCAGGGCCGCCTCAGCGCCTGCTGCCCTCCCCAACTCCCGGGCAGGGTTTTGCCCTTCCACAGCTCCAGACGGGCCGGGCTGCTCCGGGACCCCTCGACGTGAGCCGGCACCCACCTGGGCCCGAGCCATCGGGGTGGGGCCGGCGGGGGCTGCCCGCGGCTGGCCCCGCCTGCAGAGCCTCCCCGTGGGCCCGGGCGGAGGCAGCTGCGTGGAGGCGGCGGCTCTCGCCAGGCGGGCTTGCCCCGTTCCGCCCGCTCGGGCCGCCCCGCCGCGGGGACCCGCCCGCCAGCTCCGGGGGCCGTGCCCGGGCCCGGCCAGGCCCGCGCCGCGCCGCAAACTACAACTCCCGCCAGGCATCGCGCGGGCGGGCGCAGGCGCGGAGGCGGCGCGGGCGGCCGAGCGAGGCGCGCGGCGATTGGCCGCGGCGGCGGGGGGCGGGGCGCGCACGGTGACGGCAGGAAGGAGCGGGGGCAAATGGCGGAGAGATGGTCCCGGGGCCCGTCCCGAGCGCGGCGATAATCCCGGCGCGGAGGAAGCGGCGCCGGAGGAGGCGGCGCCGGGGGCCCTGACGCCCGCGACACCCCGAGAGGGTCCCGCTGCCGGAGGGGCTGAGGCGTCCCGCAGGCTGAGCGCCTTTCGCAGGCGGCGCTTCGGCGGCCCGAACCCGCGGCCGGAGCCACATCGGCCGGGCCCGCGCCCGGCACCCGCCGCCACCGCTGACGCCGAGGTGGGTGCCGGGTAAGGGGGCGGCGGGGGCCGTGCGGGCCCGGAGCGGGGCCCGCACCCCGCGGGCAGCAGCCGCGGCCCCGGCGCTGTCCCGCCGGCAGGGGCGTGTGGGGCCGCCGCCCCCGGCCCGGCACGAAGTTGTGGGGCGGGAGTTCGCTCGGGGGTGAAGTCGGGCTGGGGCGGGGGGGCTGCGGCTCCGCGGGCTGCGCCGCCCGGCCGGGCCGCGGCTGCCCCGGGCACTTGTGTAATGTGGGCCGGTGGTGCGGCGGGGCGGGGGAGGCGGCCGGGCGGGAAGGGAAATGACATCAAGGAGCAGTGGGGTGACCCGGTTCCGCTCGCACCCCCCCGGCGCAGGGGGAGGGAGGAAAAAAGAAACTGTCACCGTGGGATTTCATCAGCTCCTTCTGCCTCCATGCATTTAACCTATTTTTCTTTCCTTTGATTATGTAAGAGGAGCGGTGTAGAGAGGAGCGATGAGTAGGGGTGGCTGATGGGCTTCCCGGGGAATTACCGGGTTTTTTGTCTCCAGCTGGTCCTCCGAGTTAGGGCTGGAAAATGCGAGAGAACTGTGGTTCGCTTTTGCCTTGTATTTCCCTTGCTTGCACTGCTCCAAATGGTGCAGCACAATGCAGGAGAGGGAGGCAGGGAGTGAAAACACGGAAATTAACCGAGTGTTTTATTTCCCTCCGAGTGAAAAATCAGGAGAAAATTGTAAGTAAAGAGTAAAAATAGTGTTCTGTTGATGCTCTCGTGTAAGGAAGCACCTCGTTATGTCCTTAAATTTAATCTCAATCTAAGGTATGAGTTTATAGCATAGCATGTTCATATTTTCCTAATACTCATTTTTTAACCTATGCACGTTGTATTGAGTATTAATTTGGGTTTTGTATTTTGATTTAAAACTTGTTATGATATGAACTTAATTTTAAAATTTATAAATAGGAAAATGTGGTTCTACTTTCTGAAAATGAACTCCTCTTGACTACAGGAATTTTCTCTTTGGAACTGCAACCCACAAGCCATAATTTAAATCTGTCATTGTCTTTGCATTGGCTGGAAATGTAGTGTCAAAAATACTTACTTTAGAACTTCTTTTTAGGCTTATAAGAAATACTTAGTTGAGTCTTGAGGGTTTAAGGGAGGAAAATGTGCTAGTGGTGAGTGAAGTAATTTTTTCTTTCCTGTAAGTTGTTAGAAGCTGAGATATAAATAAATATTTTGCTTTAGCATCTATAGCTCAAAAATCTGCCTTTTCTGTCTAAAATATTTTGGTTGCTGTTAAAAATATGTGCAAGCATCACCAAAATAAAACTGGTAATTTAAATTTAGTTTGCTGTTCGCTTTCTAAAGTACATACAGATAGAAAATAGAAAATTTGAGCTACCTACAGGGGAGGAAAAAAAGTTTGTGCTGGCAGTGCTGTGTGTGGGGAAAAGAGGAGATGGGATAAAGTGTGCTGTCTCCTAGGAGCAGCCAGGGGCCCTGTGCAGAGTGGGCTTTTGCAGCAGAGCTCTGCTCAGCAGATAAGGCCCTGCCTTTACCTCCCTTTGGCTGGGCTGCTGGGGAGAGGAGCCTTTCCCAAAGTGGAGTTCCTGTAGCTCTTCTGCATTGCATCACCATCTGCCTGGTGAACTCCTGAAGTTCAGAATCGATCATTTGAGTTCACTTACATTTTTCTCCGTGGATTTTCTTGATATGAATTGCTGGGTTCCTATGGTAAGTGAGGGTTGGCCTGGTCTAATTGAGACTGTTATTAGTGAGACAGTCTGGCTAGAATGAAGTGACAGAGGGACATTTCTGGGAAGCAGTCTGGCAGTTTTGGCAGCAGCAAGACTGACCCTTCAGGTTGAGAAACTGTGACTGTTGAGATGAAAACTAAAACAGGAATGACAGTATATTACATACTTAAGGAATAATAAAAATCCAGTTGTATTGGAAAAATAGGTCATGGTTAGGTCAATAAAAATTATTTTAACTTCCTTTTTTCATATACTTTATATGAACTTAGTTAACACTTCGAAAGCTAGATTTCTTTGATTTTGTTAACTTTTTTTTAACAGACTTTTTTTCCATTATGGAGAGGAATTTCAGAGAGAAAGATGGACTTGATTAGATTCAGTCTGACTATAAAGAATTGCAATTTCCTATCCACGTTCGGGCCACAAAGAGAGAAATAGTGGTTCACAAAACAGATATGAGGATTTGGGGTTTATGTTGTCATTTGTCCAGCAGTTGAAGTATTTGTTTTTGGGTAAAAATCCCCCAGGTGGTCTGTCTTCCTTCTTGAGTTACACAAAAGTAGAAAAAGAAGACATGTAAGGAGCTCTTTAATGTTTAATCTGCTAATTTTACACTTCTTCTGAAGCTGTGAAGTGGTTGTGCGTGTAAGAGCCAGTGAACAGTAATGGGTTACACTGGCCTGCTCAAGGTGTCCTCCATGTTCTTAGGAGAGGATTGAGCAGTGATCTGTTCCTGTCTCTCAGTGAATCACATTTACTCGTGAGGGATTGCTGTGCACCAGTCCTGAAACCACATCATGTCACCCAGTAAAACACTTGCTAAGTGAGCCTGAGTGTGAGAGAAGAGCATGGGATGGAGTTGTCATCATTGTGATTAATTAGTACTTAAAATACATCTACAGCAACGTGAAATATTCGGGCAGTTTTTGTATTTAACTGGCAAGAGAGTTTTTTATGCCATGCTATGTTATTGGACTCTAGGAGGGAGCTGCATGTTCAGATGTGGGGAAAATACTGCTGAGTTGTTTCATGGTGTTTTATGATAGTGCTTTCTATACTTGAAAATATAAAATTAGAGCAAAGCAATACCATTCTTAGAAGATTTTTTTTAGGCACTCATTGTGCCATTGGTTTATAAATGTGCAAGCAACCGAATTTGGATTTCTTTTAGTGCATGCTTAGTGCAGAACTTTTTGCCATAATGACAGTCACATGTGAATGAGTGAGTCCAGAAAGAAGCAGATGATGGATCTGTGCTTGTGTGCAGTGTACATGCCTGGTCCTCATTGGCCCAATAAAGGGTGGAAGTGACAATCATTTGTACTGGAAGGTTGGTGAATTGATGTTTCTTCTTTCTTTCGTGACAGAGAATATGAAACAAGAGCCAAAATGACATCCCGATTTGGAAAGACCTACAGCCGGAAAGGGGGAAATGGCAGTTCCAAGTTTGATGAAGTGTTTTCCAACAAACGGACCACCCTTAGTACAAAGTGGGGAGAAACCACCTTCATGGCCAAATTAGGACAGAAGAGGCCCAGTGTCAAACCAGATGTTTCTGACGTTCCTAAGAAACCCAAAGTTGAAGATGAGGTAACGGAGGATCCATTTGGATTTGACAGTGATGAAGAATCTCTTCCTGTGTCTTCAAAGAATGTGTCACAGGCTAAAAGCTCCTCTCAGCTGGAACCTGGTGAAGTTGCTCAGTCTGAGGACTTCACTCCTCTACTTGAAGCAAACAGCAGAATTAATCAGCCAGACAGTGGAGAAAATGTTGCCTCCAGCAAGTGCATACCTTTTGACAATACTGTTCCTCTCTTGAAAGAAAAGAGCACAAGCAAAAGTGTGGAAGATGGAGAATGCAAGGGCAGCAGTGCTAAACTTGTAACTGCAGGTGTGTTTGCTCAACTGTCCATATACTTCTGTTTTGCTCTGATTTTTGCTAATCTCCCTTTAGACTTTGTGTTTTTAAGGGGTGGTTAAGGGTTCTGATAAAACTGTGGGACAATTCTTAATTGCAGGCAGTTGTAGGGGATACTCTGTTAAACTGGAAGCACTGTGAGGCATTCTGCATTTTACACTCTGCTCTGGGGTCTGTGCCGCTGCAATCCGTGTGTCCGCAGGTCAGGGTACAGGGTAACACTTACAGGGTAAGTGTTAGTCCACTTAGTCCAGTTATTCCATAAAATGGAATCATAATGTTCCTTTTCTACAATTGCTGAGTGCATTTGTGGCTTTTAAACGTGTATTTTGAGTAGTGATGTGGTAGTGGTAGTAGAATTTAGTGGGCTGTGTGTTGACAGCCATGAAGGTGCAATTACAGCTTAGGCTATGCTTTGTTTCATTGCTTCAGTGGAAAAAGGACTTTTCTGAGCTTCAGCTGCACAAACATTTTCTGTTTGTAATTAGCACAACTGTATCAATGTGTACATAAAAAACTTCAGACCTGTGCAACTGCATTCTGTCAGACTTCCTTTGGAGGTGTTTTTGGGCTCAGGGGTGTTTGTAAGACAGCTTAATACTTTTCAGGGGGGTTCACAGGGCTCACGGAGCTGAACATCACTGTAATTTTCTTCCAGTCGTTCTTGGAAAAGATCAGATGTTGTTATATCTCATGAGAGGCTTTTGTATAATGGGCTGATTAAACCACAGCTTCTATAATTGGGTAGAAGATCACATTAGATGAACCCCGATGAAGATGACACCTACTGACTTGCTCTGGGTTATCAAAATCAATTTTAATGAGAAGAACTTACATAACTTTCATTTCTCAAATAGAGTTAACACAGGGATTAGAAATTTAAGTGGACTTGTTCAGTTGTTAATGCAGTTAACAAGAAGATACCAAATAGTAGAAGATAGTCACAGTTCAGTTATTTTAAATATATGTGTTAGGGATCTAATTCAATAAAACCCAGGAGGTGCTGATTTGAACTGTAGTTAGACAGACACATTGGTAGGATGTGTAGTTGTCTTTTGATTTTGCTCTTTATTTTTGCTGCTAAAATATTTCTTGCTTTCGTATGATTTTCAGCAGCCATCTAGAACTGTGATTCATCTTCAGACTGGAAATAAAATTTATGGAATTTTAAAGTTTGAATATAGTTTTCATAAGAAATGGAGTAAGTCTATTCCCCAGTATTTCTAAGGGAAAGAAATAGTAATGAGTTTCCTTGGTTGTTAATGAGAGATTGTAGTAGAACAGGTTTTACAGTATGAAATGGCTTCCTTGTAGACAACTTTTGTCAGAACAGTATTTTTCAGGTTAGAAAAGAAAGTGAGAGAGTTGTGGGGAGAAAATGTGATAGAGCTCTGAAGATTCATACTGTGAAAGGGCAAGAGGAACAGTCTTCAGCAGTTTCATTGGTGCTTCCTGCTTCCAGTCTGGTGGAAAATAATAAAATACAGTATTTAGCACAGAAAAACGTGCTAATTTGATGCTTATTTAAATTCTAGATCTCCTTGCTGGACAATGCTGTGTATATCACAGATACACAGCTCTGAACAGAGGGAAGCTGATGAATCTTGGTGGATAAGTCCATCCAGGTTTCAGTGTGGTGGTGGCCTGAATGCAGAGGGGGAGGTAACTTGAACAATGGTTTACTGGAGGTCTGTTCTGCAAGATTCTCTGAAGCACTTGTTACAGATTGCACTTCAGCCAGAAGTAGTGAAGGACAAGGCGTATCTTGATCTGCTGGTTCTGTTCTTTCAGAGTCTATTACATTCTGTTGACACCTAGTCAAATGAAGATAAAAGCCCTTTTCATATCTTTCTTCAGAAACGAAATTCAGCCAGGAATGGATCTTTACAGAGCATCCTAGCAGGGTCTTTGGTTTCCTTACCCTTATTTAAAGACTGCAGTCTTGGTGATAGTGTTTCTTTTCGTCAGTGTAAATAAAACTTGGATGGTTTAAGCTGCTGTTGTGCTTGTGTGTAAGCTGATCCAAAATAAATAAAATTTGTCTCTGAGGACGTTGCTCAGCACACTGAGCAATTAGAGATAGTATAGTCAGCCAGTGCAAATGTAGGTACTTCAAAGGCTTCTTTGTTGTAGTGACTGTTGAGTAAAGTTTAATGGGGAGGCTCTTTCAAAACTACAGAGAGTTGATTTGGGGTAGGGTTCTGGAGGAAGAAGGGCCTTGGGAGGAGTGTAAATGTATGTACCTCAACTGCTTACATGTCCTCGCCCTCCCTATAACAATTTTCCCCTTTCTGGTGACTCTTGAACTCCACCAGATTGAACCAGAATTGTCCAAAGTGCTTTCAGATCCTTGAGACAGCAAGCCTGACTATTCCTGATTAGGAAAGCAAGGGCTGGGGGCTGGGAGGGGAAGCAGGCAGGTAGAGGAACATGAATATTCCAGTGTAAGGAATACTGCAATGTGAGCTCAACCTTAACCCACATTCAGCACTGTGTCTCTGGGTGTGGGAAACTAGGCTGTGCTGGTACTGATGTTGAAGATAGCGCTCGTTAATTTGTTTTAAAGTGCAACTTGCTAGTCCTTGTCCTCGTACTGGCTAGACAGTGCATGAATAAAGATCTTAGGACACCCGGAGAGCATGAGCCATCGTTGTATGTTAACTCTTAACCTAGGTGAAGATAATGCTAAGAAGTAGACTGAGTTGAAAAATGTGACTTACCATGTCTGTGCACAAACTGAGAGGTCCAGTTAATTCTGCTTCAGTTGTATTATCTGCCTCAGTGGCCATTTCTTTGGGCATTAAAATAAAGGTGATGCAATGTCAATTAATTTTAGCTAGTGTTTGGTATTAAAAAGCAGTCGACTTGGGGGTTTGTTTTGTAGTTGTGCAGCCCTGTAACACAGTTGAAGAGCTGTATCTTTTATTTAAAATGGTAGAACTTGCTGGTCTTATTTTTTTTAATAGCCTTCAGCTAGTGCTTGTAGCAATCTCATTTTAAAGGCTTTGAGAAGCTCTTAATGTGGAAAGCTTCTCATAATCTTACCCTAATGTTGCTTGATCAAGACTTAATACTGTCTGAGGAGTGTCTATGAGTAATCCTGTATGTAGCAGGTAATTTGCAGATAGGGGTTTAGGTAAATTTGAAACAATGGAAGACTGTTCACTGTTAATAGTTACTGTTAGGTCATCTTTGTGAAGGTAAGGAGAACTTGGTAGCCAGAAAGTAAGTTGTGTAGTAGAAAAATATCACACTGGTAATTCAGACAAAGCAAAAATGCTGCTACTTAGAAAATGAGGTTTTTATGAGAAAATCTTACAGTAGAGTAAGGTGAAAACCTTCAGAGCAATATTTGAGGTTTTGAAACAGTCCTTGGTGGGATTTTTTCTTTTTTTAACTGTTGAACTTATTCTGTAAGGCATAAACCCAAATAGTATTTCATGCTGTATTCATCTGTACACAAGCTTTGGTATAAACACATGGCCTTGCTGAGCAAATTTTGTAAGTTTGCTCTTCTCTAGAGTATTTGTCAGCTTGCAGGTTGAATTAATGTAGTACAAATTTTCAGATGAAAATTGATGTCAAAGTTTGAATTTTAGGAGTTGGTATGGCATTTCATAGCTATATTAGAGTATGTTTCACTTTGGACTGCTAGTTTGGCTACTCTGGGTATTTCAGTTTATGGAAATACTTCTGGCACGGTAGTGTGAGTTTGCATTTTGGCTCTGGATGCTGTGATGTTCAGCTGCCTTTTGCCTTTGTGCACAGTGCTGAGCTCTGTAACTCAGGCCTTGGGAGGGTCTGGTCCAAGGGGCTGATACTCTTCACCAGAGAAGGCATTTGGGTTGAGAGATGTTTCTCTCTGCATACTTCATGTTCTGGTTTATGGACTAGGAGAGAATTTTCCTTTTCTGCATTAATGCTAAGTGAAAAAAATTATGTCTTTAATCATGCATTAATGGAGAAATTAATTTGGCACAGATTAAATCTGGTTTGTTTTAGAGCCTATGAATGTATTTCTTGAAAATGTGTTTTGCTTTCTGTGGAGAAACAGAATCACTTAAAATATCTTTCCAGACTACAGAATGGCATAGGAATTGTGTCCCTTTCTGCTGTGTTGTAATGTTAAGTACAGATTTTGTGGTTATTGTGTTGGCAGTGACCTTTGAGGAGGCTCTTTGAGATTAAAAGAACAATTTTTTTTCCCTTAACATTTAGAGCAATAATGAAACAGCTATTCCTCATCTTGTCATTTGTTACTATGTACCTGGTATTCAAACAGGTTTTTTTCTGGCACTAGTTTTGCTCTTGGTGCTGTAAGAGAGCATTTGTCTGTTGACTGCTGTTTGATTCTTTTGTTTTTCTAGGCAGTCCGTAATGCCCTCATTTTTCACTTGGGGCCGGAGCACTTACAGGTAGCAAATCAAAATGGCAAGTGTAGTTCTTAAGCACTTGTGCTTATGCTGAGCAAAAGAATATGGCTGTGCTCAGCTGCTTCTGGCCCAGGATGCAGGATCCAGTTGTGGTTGGTTCTGGAGAAGCACAGCGTGAGTTGCAGAAAATGGATGCCCTTGAGGAAGGAGATGGCTGGAGTCACCAAGTCTGTTCCTGACATACTATCCTGATGTACCTCAGTGACTCCGTGTGCAAAGCCTCTGCATCCTGCTTATGTGGGTGGGGAGCCCTATCTTTAGCGTTAAGTTTCAAATTCCCGAGTGCAGGTTCGTTACATAATTGCATTTGACCACCAGATTGGTCAGGGTATTCCTTTCAAATTGGTTTTAAACTTGTGCTTTGTGTTTAACACTGACATGGACATTGAAGAGAATAGTTAGGCCAGAACAGTATCTTTCTTCATCTGCAGAGTTTTTGAGAGTAACTTATTTACTTTATGAGAAAGAATTTCAGTTTAATCACTTTCCATCCAAAAATGGAGCAGAGCTGGGGGACCCTGACTGAGGCCTGAGCATTTGGCAGTCTTAGGAGACAGCTGGCAGCAGCCATGATTAAAAAGAACTGCAGCAGTGCTCTGGCTGGGTCACAGCAGTAAGAGACTGATAGCAGAGAAGGGGAAAGGTCTGCCAGAAAATACGTGCACCCATAGAATTGCAGTGCTGTGAGGTTTGTTTGGATGGTAGCAGATATGATGGGTTTAGCCACATAAACCAGATAGCTGGGGTTTATCCACAGGTCCTCTCTTCTTTAGCTGCTTTTTGGTAAGTTTCCGCTTATGAAGATATCCCCTTTCCCCATACACACAGAGTTTTCTTGCTGTATCAGTTGTCCATGTTCAAACTGGTGTGATAATTGTTCTTTTTTTTTTTTTTTTTTGTCTGCTACTTCTTTGGTGGTGGCTTGTTGGTTTTTTCCTGGGGTGTTTTTCAGAAGTCTGAAATGGTTGAAATTCTATTCAAATCTCAGTGTTCATACTTTTTGCTAAAATGGTGATACAGGAAAATACCAGTGTTCAGGAAGGAATCTGATTTCTGCAACATATTTTAACAACAGGGCAGTTCATACTGTGTGTGTCCACGTACAGAGAACATGGAACTTTTTTCTCTTTATCTATTATTCCCCTTTCCTATAAAACAGAGAATTTTGCAATCCATACTTTAAAAATAATTAATTCTTTCTTCGTGGCCTTGTACAATGGACAATTTTTAAAAGATCATAATTTTGACTGCTTCTTAGTTCTCATGGTTAATAAAGTGAAGTAACTTTGCATTGAAAACAGTTGGTCAGTGCATGTGGAAGAAAAAAACCCTGTTAAGGTTCATACCCCTCAAGTGGGCCAAAGCATGCAGGCAAGCAGAAACCAGTTGGTAAAGAAGCCATTTCAGACTCAAACTGCTGAGCCTTGTTAACTGGATGGAAAATGTTCTTCAAGTTCAAACTTAGTTCATATTTTCATATAAGGAACTGCTCTGTATTTAAAGATTTTTAACATATTCATGAATACTATCTCAATTCAGACTGACAGCCTAAGTATACATTTGCTTTGACAATTGTTAATGTTGCTGTGTTATAGCATGCTTCAATTTTTTCCGTAGCAGCTCACCCTAGCGAAGTTGGTGAAGACAGATATTTCTGGTGTGTGTGAGCCCCTCATGCTGCCCAGGACACTTGGTAGTTGTTTATTTCTGGCTTTCTCTTGCTGCTCTGAGCTGCAGATGCTCTTCTGAGCTTGGAGTGAGGAGGAATGTGTCTGATGGGACTTTCCATGGGAGGTGAGCACGGTTCAGGCTCTGACAGCTCTTGCACTACAGAGTGCAGCAGCTCTTCTGCCCACTGTGTTTTTTGCCCCTGCAGGTTTGCTGGGCAGGCAGTTGTGCTGAGCACACTGCCTGGTTTGGCCAGGCACACGTGTACAGGTTGATTTGAAAGTGGTATTGAGAGATGCAGTGGCATAAGGTGCAATGAAGGATGAGAGATACCACAATATCCAGTGATTGCTAGCCAAAGACAGTTATGTTGTTAACTTCAAAAGCCATCTTGTCAGAACGTTAAAAATATTGCCTGAGATAAAGGCAAGGGATTAGTTCAGTGAATATTTTCTGCACAAGAGGGAACGTGGCCATGTCACGCTGCACTCCTCTGAAAGGCTTCCACTTCCATGTAAATACAAGGACTTTTTACAGAGTTGTAACTGGCTGCCAAGTGTACCAGCATGACACAACTTCTCAGAGTGCCTCCTGCTAGCACATCTTCCCAGTGGAAAGAAGTGGCTGAGGAATTACTTGTTTGGCTGAAACAGGGGTGCAAGGTTAGAAGCAGTGGTGCCGTGGGTAGGGTTCAGCCTTTCCCGGGCTGGAGCCAAGGCACTGGGGGATGTTGTGCCAGCAGCACATTCTGAAAACATGAAAGTCTTGTTAAGCTTAGGGAATGACAATAATGGTCTGCTGGAGATGCTGACCAGTGTGTTACCACACTGACAGGTGCATCCAGGTGGCTTGAGAGCAGAAAAGGTGTCTGAGGTATCCTCTGTCTCATGTTTAGAAGAATAGCTAACTGAAATAGTGTCATAGTGGCATTGAGAATTTAGTTAAGACTTTGTAGGAAACGAATTACTTTTTTTTTTCCATATAAGTTGCCTTAGAATTTTGATATTCAGGGTGCTGGAAAAGGAAACAAGATGAGCAAATGATTCTTAAGGAAAACAGTGCTGTCATGGCAGTAAATTAATTCCCATTACTTTAGGGCTTTCTGTGAATTTTTTTCTGCAAAAGAAGATGCCACTTAATACATCTGCAAAGACTCAAACAATGTCTGTCCTACCTGCATGCAGACTTGTTGGGAATTCAATTACTTAAGAATTTGTAATCATCGCTATGGATGTGGTTCTATAATTTTAGCTGTTCTAGAGATTGTCAACCATGAAACTGGTCTGGGGCGTCAAATCTTCCTGTCTTCTTTTCATACCTGCTAACAGGCACTGGTTTTCAAGGTCTCATAGGCATTAATGGATACTTAATTCAAATAAATTTTGCCCATCTCATAAATTGTGTATTTTGTATCCATGGGCTTTTTTTCTGAGTTTTCCTGTTCTTCAGTCATAGACAGAAAATGGATTAAAGGAGTTTAGTCTGCAACCTTTTCTTTTTACCAGTCAAAACATTTCATTTCCAATGCATAATGAAATTTGTTCTCTAATTTGGAAAAAAGCATGACTTCTCAGCAGTTGCTGGTTTTCTGACCGAACCAGAGATGACTCTGTGTGTGTCTCAGCTGGCCTCTCTTCCTGGAAATGAGGGATGTGATATTAGTGTCTTTCCTTTAGCCTGGTCAGCTGCGAGTTACAGAGTGAAGTGGCGTAGCTTTATGCTTGAGAAGGTTGGTGACGGTGTAATGGAGCCATAATAAATGTTTCCAAGTGCTCAGGGCCATCAGGCAGAGCAGGGCTCCTAATGAGCGTGACAAACTGTTCCCTCCATCCTGTGTCAGCGATCTGTCCGTGAGCTGTAGCCTGTTCATTGAATGTGCCTCGGTAGCTGGAGGGCTCTGACGGCCCTGCATACACTTCCTGATGTTTCATTTTCTGGCCACCACATCTTGGGGTCCATCGGAAGAGAAATCAAGAAGAATGTAAAACCGGCATCATGCCACCTGCCTGCTCCCAAGATTGCTTCTGACTACCTTTAATATTTGCATATATGCAATATTTACTTCTGACTACCTTTAATATTTGCAGTGAATTGTGGCTAATAGTAAAAGACTGTGCATTCTGGCTAATGCTAGAAGAAACATAGTGTGTTTGTTGATTTGTTTCCTGTGAATAGAAATCATGTTTCTCCCAGTATTAAAGTGAAGGCTTGTACAGCTACTTGCACAGCAATGAGGGAGTGTAAGGTTTCATGCTGCAAAGGCTATAGAAGGCCATGTGCCTATTGTTGATAGCTTGAAGGATACTTTGTTTGTGTTTAATTAAGAGAGAAAACTAACCCAGAGTTCAAGTTAGTAGGGCTAACATGTAACACTGGCAACTTGTCCATGAATACATAGGAAAGAGTAAGCATTTGATTTTCATATATGATAATATTTTGACATTGTGACATATTTTTTAGCATCCCAAGCCTAATATTGATTGTCCTTTTGTGTTCTTCAGTTTCTCCTAACATTTGTGCTGTTCAGCTGGTTTTGATCAAACCTGGAGCGGTGAGGACAGCTCTCAAAGGCACGGTGCTGTTGCAGGTGCCATCTGTGCCCTCGGCTCCCTGCTGCCTGCGTGGTGGGAAGGCAGAGGAGGTTTTAGCCGGGTCCCTAATCCCTGGGCAGGCAGCAGCCAGGGCCGGGCCGGCACGTGGGGCTGGCACATGGCACCGTGCGTGATCCCCAGTGGGCACTGTCCCCTGCCCGCCACAGGCTGCGCTTGGGGAGGCTCTGGGGATGGTGGTTTGCCCTGGGAGCCCTGAGTCTGTTCAGGGTAGAAATTCACAGGAGGAGACCAAGATCCTGCTCGGTGCTCTGAGTAACATAAAAATAGCAAATAGGGTTCTGCAGCTCTACCAGGGAATAGTTAACAAAAACATGTAGTGTTTGACTGTAGGCAATTAGTGTTAGACTGTTAATGATGATTTGGTTTTTCGGAGCTGAAAATGATGTTTGCAGACTGGGAGCCCAGTGACTTTGTCTTGTAAGTTAAATGGAAATGAAAGAAAAGTGGAACAGGGACTAAGCTGGAGGATAGATGGACTAAGGTTGCTTGGTTTTCTTGCCCACGAGAGTGTTTGATTTCCTAACGGATTACTTTACTTAGTTTTGGATTCCATTTTGGTATATGCTATACCTGAAGGATCAGGGTGTGAATTGTTAGCTCTTACGGCTTCAGTATTTGGTGGAGAGAGTTTTTTATCTTTTCTCTAAACTTCATTGTTCCCTCTGTCAAACTTTTATAGGTACTTAAAGAAAAAATTAAGTTGAAATGTGAGACATTTTCATGTCAGAATTGTCAGATGTTGAGCTGAAGGATGTAGGTTTCTTATCTCTTAAAAAATTAATTTCACTTTTTTTAAAAATAAGTGGGAGTTGTTTGATTCTAGTATTGCATTCTTCATTTTGTCCATGACCTTAAAAATGAAAAGGGAGGAGGCAGTACCACTGGCTACCTGTGGTAGTCATGAGGCATTTGCTGTTGTTGTTGAACGTATAGAATAACATTTGTTCCATCTAACAAGTGAATGCTTATAGTAAGTGTTTTTTAAAAATAAGATAGGAACAGAATGTTATCTTTATATCCGTCTATTCTAATCCATATAAGTATAGATGCATATTTATTAGAAGTTTTAAGAGTTGTTACTGAAAAACCAGTGGGCTTTTGACAAGTCTTACATTCCTGCTGTTGGGGTGTTTGCATGTTTCTATTTATATTATAGAAGAGTGTAAACTTTATTGCCTTACGTAGATTTACTATCTTGCATTGTTTGAACTTGAAATTCTGTCTCTAGTGGTAACTTTACTAAGGTTGCATGAAATAATAATAATCACTTTAATATAGTTTTACAGAATTAGTAGTGTGCATTTGTGTGTGTGTTAAAACATCTCATGTTTTGTGGGAAACAGTGGAAGGTTTACTTTGGCTTTATTTTTTAATTGATCAGCAATGCTGAAGATATCTGTCTTGTTAAGTGACATCAACTAGAGCATGAAATAAAGCAACTTTTAGCGATTTAAACAGAAAATAAATTATGATTACCACAGAACATCGTCATGGTTCCCAGATATACAGTGTTTGTACTTGGGGAGGGAGTTATATCCTGTCGCTGATTTTTAAATTACTAGGGAGAGTTATTCTTGTATTTGAGCCCCAAAAGAGCCTAACTGCAGTTAAAAATAGGAGGGGAAGTTCCTCTCTTGGACTACAGAATATCTAGTAATTCACAATTAGTTCCATCATATTTTTTTTCCTACTGTCATGCTAGCTTCTGCTGTTGTAGCTGCTGCCAATAAATGCTGTAATTTTTAAAATCAGGGTTATTGGAATTGCAGTTCCGGTACACCTTTGGGCAATTAGGAAGTGATTAGCAGTACTTTCTGGTATTGAAGGTTCAGGCTGACAGCTATTGACCCACTGATGAGATGAGAACAGTGGCTTGACAAAGGATCCTTGGAGGAAATATTCCTCTAAATGTCACTGCTAAGTTTTCCAGTAATGCATTATGATGATCCAGTTTTAAAGCCGAACTTTCTACCTGGTTTACACTGAAGATTTCAGTGGTTCCGTTTTCCATCAGCCTTATTATTGGAGATGGAAAAACCTCCCTTGCAGTTACTAAGACTTTTGAGGTAATGTGTGTTTTTAACATTTTGCTGCCCCAGAATCAAGGGGGAGGTTAACTGCCACTTTTTTGCTATTTAGGAGTACTTTGGTGTGCTGTATTAAATTAGGAACTGAAAGGTAAAATTGGGATGCAACACTGTTGATACTTACTGAATCTTCTCAGACAACTCAAGGTTCAAAGCTGCTGATGGATGAGTTACACAAAGGCAGCACGGGTCCTGCTGTGAACATAAAGAGCTGTTAGTGCTCTTTGCCTTTTAACACTTCTTGGGAGTGTAGTAAACCGAGCATCAATAAAGCCATTTGACTGGGCTGGAATGGATTTCTTACTTATTAGTCAGCTGAGCTGACTGGAGAAAGTGATTTTGATCACATTTATACATGAGGAGAAACAAGAAGTTCCCGTAGACATGGAACAGTTATGGTGAGGCTGCAAAACAGTGTATTATAGCAAAGAAGTCTGAAATATAGCAAGGAAGTCTGAAAGTATTTTAAAATTATTTGCTGTTTTTCATGTCGAAATGTTGTGGTAGTCTTCAGCTTCACAATTACATTAAGCATATGGGAGAAAGGAACATACTGTACACTGTCAAACTCCCTCCTTGATTACAGATTCATTTTGGTTGTGCCTTTTGGATTATGGCAAGCATTAGATGGAAATGGCAATAACAATATTGCTTGTATAATATATTGTTACTGAAAAATAATAACCAGGATTCCATCATGAAGATGGCAGGGTTAGGGTTGTTCTTTGAGGAATTTAGTTTTGAATTTTGCATTTCATATATTCCGGGAAAGGCTTTTTTTATTTCTAGCTGAGTATGTACAACTTGTGTGAAAGACCTCAGTTGGACTCCAGAAAATTTAGATGCAGTTTGTCAGATATTACTTGTCCTAATTCCCTGAGGAATTTTAGCAAGAATTAAACCAGTTTCCTGCAAACTAGATTTGGTAGCCATTTATTTTACTAGAATTTTCAGTCCCTTAAAATTCTTCTATAAAACGTATATGCAAGGATGGCATTTAGATTATGCCATTTTAATTTGAAAAGTGAGCCAAAGTCCCTGGAACAGTGCTGATGCTTGTTTCCCTCATCAGGAGGTTGGAACCTTCTGGTCATTGCTGTGAAACGTCTGTGCCACTTGGGTAAGGGGAAGCTGATGAAATTTAAAATGATCAGGACTAGTGCTAAAGAGTTGCTTTAGCCTTCATTTTACTGATGAGTTTAGGGGGCCTTTGCTGCCTAAAAAATTTGAACCTTTGAGGTTGGATTCTGCCGGTGGAGCCCCTTTTATCACCGTAGTGTTCTGCACGTGTCTTCTAAGCACGTTCTCTTCTGACGTTTCTGTTGCCACTTGGCCCTGTCCCAGCTGCTTCTGTGTCTCCAGTTTATCCCACCGTGTGCTGCTCTTCTGTGCACCACGGTCGTGTGCATTGTCACACTTCTTATCTTGCTCCTCCTGGCCCAGGCAGCCATTTCAGGGCCAGCAGTAACGGCAGGCACCTGGGCTTTGTGATACTGTCGCAGAAATTTCCAAGAAATTCTTGTTTCCTGGAAATAACCCTCTCACCCTGCTGGGTGTCTGTCTGTGCATGTGTGTGATGCCAACAACAGGGGATGGCAGATGCAGGCATCATCAAACTGGTACCAAATGCACCAAGCTTTTGTTGGTGTTCAGGGAAAACAAAAGGAATGGTTTCCCTCCCGGTTTAGAGGACAGCAGTACTTGCATTATTTCCTGCCGTTACTATTGTGCGAGTGTTGGTTGGCTAGAAACAATCCTTACAAAAACTGACTTCACAGAGTGGAACTTGTTCTCTGGACAGTGTGAGTGTGGCTATGGGTTGGAGAAGTGCAAGAATAACTTTTGGCAGCAGCTCTTCTTCAGAGATGCAGAAATTCATTGCATAAACCTGAATTTCAGATACAATAAAATTAAATTTTGTGATGAGAATTACATTTTTCTGTATTTCTTTTGTAAGTTCTCATATTTTCATTTGAAACAGCAAAGTGAAGTGACAGTTGTAGTTGTTTGCTGTTTTATTCAGGTACGAGAAGGAAATTATTTTGTTACATAATAAGAGAATTTATAGTTCTTCTTTCTCTCTAGTTATTCACTGTAAGTCACTTGTGTGTGAAACTTCAGTAATTGTCTTTTCTGAAAGTTTCACCACAGAGTTTCTGCTTTTTTTGTGTAATTTGCCTTGGTAAATAAGTGGTTGTATTTAGGGTTTACCACTGTCTTTTACATGATGCACATATTTTTAGAGTGATACTTCAAGGTTGTTTGGTTTTTTTGGTAGAAAGTACAAGAAGACTTTATTATAGCAAAATCTTTAAATTAGAGGGCTTAAAAAGTATAAACCAGGTGGATAAAGACCTGTAATATTTTTTGTCAATGGTTGCTGAACATTTCTTATGTCGTAACTTTTCAAAGTTGCTTATATGGGCCACTATTTTTTAAATATTTCATTTTAGTAAAAAATACGTATTTTCTTGTAGATAAAATCCAGAACTTGAAAGAAGATAATGGGAACAGTCATTTCATCTATGACAACACTGGAGACAGTAATAAAACCAATGCTGAGACCACAGACACTTCTGGATGCAACACTGAAGCCAAGGACTTGCCTGATTCTTGGGACTCCCATGTGGGAAAACCTGCGGATTCTCCATCAGAACCATCTCAGACCAAGGGGCCACTAAGAACTCACTTGTACGAATGGGAGGATGAAACTGAAGACACCAGAACTGGAGAGTATGTTTTAGCTTTTGACAATGAACATCTCTCAGAGGTGAAGAGCAAGGATGAGGAGTGTGATAAAGAAGATAATGAAAACCCAAAGGAAGCCATTAGTGAAGAACTTGTGCAAACTATTCCTAGGCCAAGCAACTGTAGGACATATTGTCGATCCAACAAAGCAAAACTGCAGGGGGCAACAAATTTCGACAAGCTCATGGATGGCACAAGTCAGTCTTTATCCAAAGCAAACAATGAGTCAAATAACGATGGTCTGAACCCAGGAAAAAAAGTTTCTTTAAGTAGTGGGACCAGTTTTAGAGGGACGGTTGGACGGACTAGAGACTACACAGTTCTGCACCCATCGTGCTTGTCAGTTTGCAATGTCACCATCCAGGACACCATGGAGCGCATGGATGAGTTCACCTCAGCAGCCCCCACCGACCTGGGCGAAGCCGGGCGCCTGAGGAAAAAGGCAGACATGGCCACCACAAAAACCACAACCAGGTTCCGACCAAGCAATACCAAATCCAAGAAGGACGTCAAGTTAGAGTTTTTTGGGTTTGATGATCAAGATGAGGGAGGGGGAGATGAAGGCGCCTCTAGAAGCTCTGGGAGTTCCAATTACAAAATCAAGTACTTTGGGTTTGATGACTTGAGTGAAAGCGAGGACGAAGATGAAGAGTGGCAGGTAGCAGAGAGGAAGGCCAACAAAAAGCGCAGTAGAGCTGTGCCATCTGCTTCACTGCAGTCAACCTCTGATGGCAATGAAAACTGCTCCCAGGACAGCCAGCTCAGCACTAATGCAGGTCAGTAGAACTCTTTTGGAGTACATGGGTGATGTTTAATTTAACTGACTTCAGTATTTTGTTCTTTTTGCAGTGTAACTAGGAATTTGTTGAACAATACTGCTGGTTTGGAAATCTAACAGTTAAACTCACTTGAAATCTAACAGTTAAACTCACTTCTCCTGTGGTGCTGTCTGGTGTTTCATATCTCTCTTGAAGTGTGCTTCATACCCCTTGATCTCATGCCAGAGGTGGAGGGTTTTTTTCTTTTCCAGCAGAAGATTTGTACCCTTTTGGTGTGTTGAGCGTAAGTATCTATGCCTGGAAGGCAAGTATCCTCCCACAGAGCCTCCAGATCAGCCCACAATTACAGAGCTGAGTGCTCACATTTGAGTAGCTCTTAAGAAATGGGAAATACCTTTTCTGCTTTTGAATGTGTTTGTAGGCAGTTTGGATCTTTCTCAAGCTCCATCTTATCTGAGGATGCATGACTGGAGGGAGAGGCTGTGGGGACCCATGGAGTGCCAGTCAGATAACTGGCTGTGGGAGAGCCTCTGCATGTTTGTTTCTGCTCCTGTTTTCAGTTTTTAGATATGTCCTCCTTCTGTACAGGTTGGGGAGCAGGGTGTGTGTACTCACATATATATGAGTAATTCACTCACGTTTATATGAGTAAAACTGCACACATGGCAGCTGCTGGGCAAGTCCTGGTGGTTAAAATCCTTTGCAAAATGAGACTTGCTTGGAGGTTGGTTGGGTCCTGTGTGTTGGTGAAGAACCAAAGGAATAACTTTGGTGGAAGGTTGCTTGTAGCTCTTTTGTTCTGAACAAGTCTAATGCCAAAGAATCACTTGTGTTGGAATAAATATTTCAGAACATTGCCACTGTTCTGTGAAACATTTTTGTCCTCCATTTTGGAGCATGAAGCATGAGAAGTTTCATCGACTCACTGAAGTTGTTACATTTTAAGACTTGGGCCAGATGTATTTCACTGTGATAGGGAGAGAGGGTTTCAATCTAGACCTGTAAATGTTGAAGGAGCTGGGGTTTTTTTTCCTACAAATAGCTTCCCTTAATATAATCCAGAAATAAAATTTCAGAGGAAAAAATGTTAATTTATCTGTTCTAATTATAGCTGTTTCTAAAACCAGAATTTTCTGTAAGCCTTTTAATCAAAAGTAAATGTCACTGCTAGGGTTTTTTTGTGGATTTGAAAGGAGCAAATGGATACTGATGTTGTATGAGAAGATTGTGTTTTCAAACAAAAAACCCCATGATTTGTTTTCATAAAATTTACTTATGATGAGGTTCCAGCCTCTTTGGAAAATGGGTTTATCTTACAGGGCTGCTTAAGAAGTACTCTGAGTCCCTGTCTCTAATGAGTCTTTGTTCAGCCATTTATTCCAAGGGAAAAAATTGCTTGTACAGTTAATGCAGCTGAGATGCTGACCCATCACATTATCCCTTCAGCTGCTGTCCTCAGAAGTCTCAAAATATCTGCACTTTGCATTTGGCACTGCATTCACCACGCAGACCTTTATACTCCCAGGTATCACAGATGGTGTCTCTGAAATATTTTCCTAAGAGATTTCCATGGCACAGAGAGATGTAAATTTATATTTTGTTAGTTCTTAATGCACGTCTCCATTTCAGGTTAGAGCTACCTCTCAGTCCCTCTTCTGAGTCCCTCAGCCCCCTTTATTTTACATCTCCTTTGCTCATTTGATACTTGTTTTGTGCTGCTGTTGGCAGGTGAGATTTGACTTGCAGATTTTTTTTCTGCAGTTTGAAAGGGCAGTGTCCTGTAGTACAGATAATGAAAATAGGGAGTCTGACGCCGCCCTAAAATTTGTGGAACTCCTTGCTGAAGTTCACAGTATTTTCTCTCAGACCTTTGCAAATTTTGAGCATCATGATCTCTCAGAACAACCATGATGAAGAGTCCTCAAATATAGTGATGCTGAGCCTGAGAATTTCTCAAGAACTTCTGGATCTAAGCCTGAAGTTGCAATAAAATGTGACATTGCTTTGAGGTATTGTCTTTGCATACTGGAAAAATGTAATTTCTACATCCATGAAAAATGTCAGCTTTGACTCCTGAGAAACAGCTTTCAGAACATCTTGCACAATGAAACTCTGTCCTGAAATGATGAGCAGTACTGAGATGTGCTAATGCTGCCTGAGTTCTGTGTGTGCTGTTCTTTCTTTGTACTAAGGAAGGAACCCCCAGGTAAAAATCCAGGTTGACAGGTGAAATGCCAGACTGCCTCTCTGAATTTCAGCCCTGGAAAATCCCAAGACTGATTTTGGTGTTCTGTGCATAAAGAATTGCATGGCATTATCAGTTTTTCAAGAAACTCGATGCTTTTGATGCTTTCTGTAACAGCCTTATTTTGCCGTAATGCTGATTTGGTTACTTGCCATAATCTAGGTGTATTTTTATTAAACATATTTAGAACCTTAATTTAAAACATAGGACAGAGATTTATAATGGAACATTATAAAGACTATTCCTTGCAGTCCCTCCATTCACAGAAGGAAAGTAAGTTTAACAATTCATGTTTGTGTTTCTACAAATGAAATTTAAGAAAGCCCAAAAACTACAGGAACAGTATTGTTAGTGCAAGAAAAATTGCAAAACAGATAAATTCAATTTTGGCTAGACTGTCTTTCATTGAGAAACATTTTCTGTTACTCACTTCTATATGGTCTTTTCTGCTGAAGTGGTTAAAAAACAAAAAAACCCTCAAACAAAAGCCAAGCAGATAGAACCCCTAACTCTGAAAAAAAATCTCCACCTTTTAAATTCCTAGATACTGCTACCACACTTCTCTTTTTAATGAAAATACTTCATAACTTTATTAGCCTTAGATTTTTGCCAAAGTGTTGAGTTCTAGTAAAAGTTTACCTTTTATTTTGCCATTGCAATCTGAAATTCTCTTAAATTCCCCTGTAGCAGCCCAGTGAAGCAAAAGCCCCTTTGGCTTGTGAGCCTCCCAGCTGGGTTCTGCCAGAATGCCAGGGGCTAAAAGTGCTGGTGAGGCTTGCCTAGATTTGGAACACTGCTTTTATCATTTCAGTAGCCAGAGTACAGAATGACTCCAGTGAGGAGAAGCTTTTCCTACTGGAAGAAAGTTGACTTAACTGTAATAATCAATGGGGAGTTGCATCCCAGAGAAATCTCTATTGCAGCTTAGTCTTTTTCTTTGGAAATTAGTTCTCATATGCAGCTTGACCTTTGTGTCATCCGTTCATTTTTCCTTTCAGTGATCAAGATGAGATTCTTGTAATCTTTTTAGGTAATGTAGCTTTTGTGTATCAGCATCCGGCACTCAGCTCAGTTCTGGTGAGCCAACTTGCCCTATTTTTTAAATTCCTTTGCATCTTCTCAAAAAACTGAGTCACCTTCATCGGGTAAATATTTTAAGCCAGTTAAAACTACATCAAAGTCCTCAAGGCTACATCAGAGTCCTGTTTGGAGTTCAAAACCTTTGCAGAATTACCCTGAGACACTGAAACAAAATTACGTTGTTCCCCAGGAAATTTACTGTGGTTGTTGCCTTAGCTGGTCTTTGAACATCTTTCCAATTCTAAAGAAAGGCAAATTTTCTTAAAGATCATAAATGCCTTGAAAATGATTGGACAGAGGAGAAAAGGCCTTACATGCTCCCATACTAAGCAAAAGGTCAATATGACCAATTTCTCTGTGTGGGGCAAACCCTCCCAAGAAGCCATACAGGAGAGAACAGTGGAAACCCAGCTTCAGTAGGGTCACTGCTTACCAGACTACTTGTGTGTTTGCCTCATTCAGTTAATATTCACAAAAAGCTTCGCCCCCAGACCCTATTTAGTTTAGATTTAAAAGTCTGCTGAGATAATGTATGCAGAGTGCTTTTAGGGTACCTGGAAGGCCTCCTATAGCACTGCTCACATAGAGGCATTCCAGGTAATCTTACAGAGCCAGTAAGTGTTTGTGCTAGCAACATCAGAAAATGCAGAATTACCCTGTTGTAAGTAGGAATTGAAATGTTTTTATCAAGAAGTTTCTTTGCATTTAAAATCACCTAATTTGAGTGGGATAGTTCAGAATCACACAGGAGTGGAATTCAAACAAGGAAACCTAAGACAATGTTAAAATTGTGGCTTAGCTGATGCAGAGCATTGTTAATCATTACTGAAGGCAATGCCAGGTCCAAGTCATAGCACAGAGCACAAGTTACTGTTCTCATTTCATGGGTGAAACATTTTGTGTTTGTAAAGTGACTTCCATATTTGTAATGGCTGTGGTCAAGTCGATTACTTTTTAGCTTTTAATCTACAATAGGAAGGTCCAGTTCTTTTGGCATTACTTACTTTTGAGAACTGCATTCAGGGCCTGACTTCTTCAGAAGTATGTTAGGATTTATAAGGATGTGTATCCAAGCAATTTGATTTTGCTCCTTAAATTGGCTTCAGCAAGAACTGAATTGTCTTTTACACAGATTTGGAAGTAGTTTTGCTTTATTCAAGTTAATGGAAATTGGTCTATGGTATTTTCCCTCAGTTACCTGATTTTATCAAATGTCTTTTAAAGTCACTTGTTTTCAGAGGGGCTGTTGATGCTCTGGTCTGAGGCTCTTGTGCTCGCATGGCACAACTAGACTGAAAACCAGGGGGATAGAATGTGAGAGGCTGCTTCCAGGAAGGGCCTTGCAGCAGGCATCCTGCCAGTCCTGGTGCTGCCAAGCCTGTTGAAATTTACTGCAATTTGGGAAACTTGGGAGCTTTATTTTAACGATACTGCTATTCCTCAGACAAGTTTTGTATCCTTGAAAATGCCATTATATATTTGATTGCCTGCTTTGCCTTTGCTTGCCTTCTTACCCAGCTTGGCTGGTCCTGTGTACTTGGGATTAGAGTATCCCCTTCCTACCTGTGTTTTTCCAGTGCACTTTTCAAACAGCAGCAGCTTCTCAGGAATAGATTGGTTTTCTAAACAGTTTGTCAGATAAAACAATGCTGCTCTGCCCCTGTCTTTATTTCATCTTGAAATTTGTGATAACTTCTGGTTTGTGCCAAGTAGACCCTTTCCCTTGTCTCCAAGGGATAATGCTTCAAATAAAACAATACAAGTTTTAAAAAACCTAAGGACAGAAGTTTGATTTGATGAGTGAATTGCAGATTTACAGTCCAGGATGGGGTACTGGAATCAGCAGTAATGCAAGTATCAAATCCATGGGCAGGCCATGTCAGCAGTTCCTTCTAGCTGACTGTTTCCTGGGCTGATCACTGTGTTCTGTTCCTGTTTACAGCAGAATAAGCAAATATAAACAGGCTGCCTTCATGAGAGGTGAAGCAAGATCAATTCCCCTGTTCTGTAATTATAGTGTGTTCCTCTAAATCTCTTAATCTTACACTTCTGAAAAGCCCAGCCTGCTGCTTTATTCCTCTGCTGCTCAGGGTTGTAGCAGTAACCAGCCATTAGTAAGCTCGTGCAGAAGGTGCCCTGGGATTTACAGGAGTATGGGGTGGGAAGCAGCCGCCTGAAGCTCACCCAGCGGGCCAGAGGTGCTGTAATAGCTGTGACTGTGCACCTTGTCATGCTTCTGTGTCACTGCAGTCCAGTCAGCAAGCCCGAGCTGCAGCCAGCACTGTGCTTGATTGCCAGGATTGATTCTTCATTATGTAAGTTCAGTAGCTGTACATGTGCATTGTCAGATGCAAGAAATGCTCTAGCCGTTCCAACAGCTTTTAAAATGGTTGTTTCATGTCTGTATTTACCTTTAACAGATCTGGAGTTTTCAGAGGATGCATCTGGTGTGCTTGAAGGCAATAAGAAATCCACAAATAAACAAGGTGATAAATCTAAGGAAAACACCAGGAAGATCTTTAGTGGGCCCAAGCGGGTGAGTAATAATGCTGAGAGCAATACAAAGTTCTTATTTCACTGAACTCCTTGGTGTTGATGTTTCTTCTTATATATGCAGCAGGGCTTTTATCCCAGTTTATATCTGCACTTGAGATCATATGTTGGCCTTTAACATTATTTCTGGAAAAGTATAATATTCAAGTGCGAGATTTTTGTATTAATTACTGGAAGTTTCACTTTGCAGGTTCACATTACTACTGTGGAGAACCAGACTTGTAATGTAGATGCATTCCCTGGAGATGATTTTTAAAGCAAAGCATCAGTAAATTCTGTATTTTGCTTTGTGGTTTGTTGGTGTTTGGGGGAGGGATTTCTTTTGGTGTCTTTACTTTGCTAGCCCAAGAAATATCTATCATCATCTTATAGGATTGAGCTTTTCTTAAAACTTCAAATTGGGCATTGGTATAGTCTTGATAAGGATAAGTGCCTTTGTAGCATTTGGTATAGTGAGATTTTCTTTCAGCTGGAAAAAAAAAGTGACCTCCAATCCCACCCCAGTCTTCCCCAGCTGTGTAATGTTCAGTATGAATTTGTCCTTTCATAGCATAAAAAGAGCTTATTCATTTTCTTGATCTTAGAGAAATGTGGTTTATCTGTCATTATAGGGTATTCAGGATTCTGAGGCTTTTAAAAATATGCATACGGCAAAAATTGAGCTTAGCCACCAGGTAAAAGTTTGCAACAGGGCGATCCCTGTAACCTCCATTAAATGCAGCTTTTATGACCTGAATGTCCTGGTCAGATATTTCAATTGATCAAGGCCTTTTCATGAGCTCTTTGCATGACTTGTTTGCGTTACGTGGTGACAACAGTCCCTGTCTCACCATCATTGCAACCCACAACTGCTCTGGTAGGAGAAAGAGGGAGATGAGCTTGTATTTCTCTTTTCCCTTTGAGTTCCATAGGTTCTGCAGGACCTGGCAGTTACATGGTGTTACAGAAACTCTTTTACGTGTCTTTAGAATGTGCTCGTTAGTCCAACAGTTCAAAAAAGTTTTTAAATTATTTTTTTCCTAAGGAATTTTAGTAATTCCTCATGCAAGTAACTAATTACTTGTGTTAATATGACAGTTTCACTTGAAGTAATTTTTCAAGGTGCCCTTTTTTTTTTTTTTTTTGGTCTTCCAGAACCTGAAGATTTATTATCTCCCCAGTTGTGTTGATATATAATAATTTTTCATTTAAAAAATATGGATTTGTGGGTGGAGAAAGGATGACAAATTTGGTTTAGCTTTCAAAACGTGCAGGAGAACATTTTTGTGTGGGAGGATACGTGACCAGTAGGTCCTGTCAGCTGTGATGCCCTTTGGAAAAGGAGTGTCACGTGTTGCTCTGACTTTGGACAGAATGAGAAACTCCTCCCTCCAGAGCCTGAAGTCAGATGAGTGAGGAGGGTGTTTTCAGAACTGAAACAGTTCTTCTTGAAGATGAAAGTTCCTCAGCTTCTGCTGATTAAATAATAATTTTTTAAATTCAGCTTATCAGTGAACGTGTTACAGTACACTAAGAAACAGAAATACAGGAAGTACAAATTTGACTGTAACGATTTCAGTTGTATTTTTTAACAGCGTAAAACAGCTGTGGGTGTTCTGCTAAATACAGAATTTTTTAAAATTTAAATATTTATATGCTGCAAATATTATTCTGTAATTGCATTTCATGTGTTCCTTGTTTCATTTTTATTCTTGAAATCCCTGAGTTTTCATGTAAAAATGATTACAATTAATTTTGAATGTATATCATGAAATTATGAGGGGAGGGAAAAATCCTTACAGCAATACCATACTATGTAAGGGAGAATGGTTTCAACTCTAGAAAACTCTCAGGTGGGGATAAACCTAATTCAAGTGGGGAAGTTGAGAATGAAACAGCTTTTTTGACCCTGTAGTGATATAATGGACCTAGAAGTAGATGTTGCTGTAGTTGAGATTCAGATTTTAAACTTTAATGTTCTCTAATCACACGGCTGTTACATGGAGTTACTAAAAAAGCTTGTAAAGCTTGTTCTGATGGTAATTAGAGATGCTATAATTATATTCCTAAAATATAGACTCCTTGTCTTAGTTGTATCTTAAGGGAATTTTCATTCTGGGAATGAAAAAAAAAAACCTAAAAGTATTAACCTGATCATTTTAAGATCTAAATGATCTTAAAAAAAAAATAAATCTCTGGAACTTCTTCACTGTCTCAGCACCATTTAATTTTTCTTGTAGGAGGTAGCAGATAGAGTATTAAATATTTTCTGTTAGGTGGTGATGTTCAGAGCTGTGACACTGCATCAGACTGAGCTGCCAAGAGAAGGGCTCTGTTACTCAGGAAGCAGCAGGTGCCATCATTAAATTTCAGCAGATCCAGAGAGCTCAAGTATTTTTTCCCATCTGTATTCAGCAGATCTCTCACCAATGGTTGTAGTTTTGAAAACTTGACTGTTGTTTGCAAATGCTAAGGTCCAGTTCTTGAAACTTTGAGTGTATGTACAACAAAATGATACTGACATGATTGACTTAGTGAATAACAGTGTTTGTAAACACTGCTTTTATTGTAAGGACTGAAATTGCTGCCTGCTTGCAGTAGCCATGGACATTTTGATAGGTGAGTAAAGTCTCAACTGGAACCGTGCTGATAAGTGAATTAAACCTCTTTATCCTGAGCCCGAGTTATAGGAGGAGTGTTACATTGCATAGCAACATAATTAAGTACTCAGAGTACATAAATATTGGCATTACTTGAGTTGCAAATTATGGGTGTGAAGCATACATGAGTAACATCTGCAGAAGTTTGTTTGCAACTGTTTACAATTTTAATTCAACTGGTTGGGTAGCTCATGCTCTAGCATGTCAGATGGGAGCTCTGGATACACCCACCTGCTGGCCCCTGTGAGCTCAGTTCCCCTTCTACGGATGGAACTCATTCTCCATTAGCAGGCAAACCCAACAGAGTAGACAAGAATTTTTTTCATGCCATGGTCCAAATCTACTGAGACTAAAGGCTTGAAAATAGGGAGCATAAAAGTGATTTCCTGAGATTTCTTGCTCCTGCTGCTTTCACAACATGTTTTAGCTGGAGCCAGCAAATGAAGAGGAACACTTACAGGAATACTCTCAAACAGTGTCCTGTGGTCTTATGCAAAATCTCTCTCTGACTAGGAACCTGAAAGAAGCCAATCTAAAATGTAAGATAAGGAGGACTAGTCTATCCCCAAACTTAATGTTTTGATCTGTCAGCCTAAAAGTGAATGACTACACTTAGTGTTTTGTGTCAGTTCAGTGTTTGTGTTGTCCAGCGTGTCACTAGGGTCCCCAAGTCCTATGAACAGCACATGTTCTGGGATGGCCCCTCTGCTCTTAAAATATGGAATGAGACACCTACAGCTCTGTGCTGATGCTAGTTCTGCCTGTGGCCATAGGAGGCCAACCTAGACATGGTGAATACTGATTACCTTTGAATAGTTCAAGGTAAGAATTTAGATAGAATTGCAAATCATAGTTAAAAGGTATGGAAGCCTTTCAGCTTGAGGGGCCTGGGAGGGGGGCAGAAGCTATCAACTTTGTGTTACTGCTCTTCAGGGCTGCTGCGGCGTGTAGGAAGGCTTAGGGAGCTGCATGAAGGAGACAGAGGAGGTGTAACAGGAAAAAAGCACTGACTCTCTCAAGCTGGCACAACTGGAAGCAGACTCAATCTTATGTTTTCTCAAAGTAACATGAAATTTCAATTAGATGAATGCTTTATCAGGATTTTTTTTTCCTATGCCTTAGAGTAGGTGAATTTTAGAAACCAGTCTTTTGAAATTAGTTTCTTAGATGTTGATATCTTTTGCACTGAGTATATTTCATAAAGCTCCTGTGGTACTATAGAATGCAATTTTAGCACCTGTAAAATACTGAAATCTTCTTGAGAGTTTGAAATTGTTTTTTATGATGGGTAAGATGAGGAGGAAAGAACTCACTGCATGGTAAGTCTACATTCGTGATTCATGGACTACTGATCAAACTAAAAAGTAACCTGAAGGCTAATTCATTGCGTAATGACTTCTGACTCCAGTTAAAATGGGTATATTTTAATTATTTTGCAAAGACAATTTACTGGTTTTAAATGACTTGAATCTAGCTTAAATTTTTTTCTTACTCTCACATTGCTATGCCTGGGGAAATGTCTTTAAATTCACCTGTTGAAATCTTAGCTCTGGAAAACCCATCTGGCTTGTGACTGTGCACATTCCCACATGTACCCAGGGGATGGGGTACATCAGTGGGCTTTTTCTTTTCCTCCTGTGCACACGATGGCTTGTACAGGGAAAGGCATGGAAAAACCTCTTTGCCACTGGCTTGATGTTCATGGTGTTTCCTTTGGCCCATTCAAATACTGGACCACAGAGTTTCCTGTGTGTGCTGCTTTTGGCTGGAATAGTTAATTTTCGTCAGAGGAGCTCTCACAGGGCCGTTTGGGGTTTCTGCTGAGAACACTGCTGGTAGTGCTAGGTTGTTTTTGTTATTGCTGAGCAGCACTTAAAGCCAGGGCCTTTTCTGCTCCTCATCCCACCCCACCAGCCGGGAGATGGGTGCACAAGGAAGTTCTGAGGGGACAGCAGTGACCTAAGGGATAATCCCATACCATATGACATTGTGCTCAACAATACAAAAATGTGGAGAAGAAAGAAGAGGGGACACATCTTTGGAGTGATGGCCTTTGTCTTCCCGAGTAGCTCTTACACCTGATGGAGCCTGCTTTCCTGGGAATGGCTGAAAACTGCATGCCCATAGGATGTGGTGAATGAATTCCTTGTTCTGGTTTGCTTGCATTTGTGGCTTTTGCTTTCCCTGTGTAACTGTCTTAAACTCTTTTAGTGTTTTCTCACTTCTGCTCTTTGGATTCTCCCCCATCCCCCTGGGGGTGAGTAAGCAAGGAGCTGGGTGGGGCTGAGTTGCCAGCCAGGGTTAAATCACAGCAGTCCTTTTTGGCAGCTCCCGTGAGGCTCAGTGGGTTTGAGATAGTGACAGATTTGATTGGGATGTGCTAAATCAAACTGATAGCTGATAGTGCATTTTAGCTGTTAATTGACAGGTGTCTGCCTGCCATGGGCCCCTTGCCTTACTGTGTGGCTTGGCATCTGGCTTTCACTGCTTGCTGTGCAGCAGTGAAAGCAATTTTGGTAACAGCACTTTTAAAGTATTGTTGAAGTTTAGTACACTTTAGTGCACTGAAGTGGCATGGCTTGAAAGTTCCTCCACTAGTGTGGACCGCATTTGCCAGGAAAAGCTGAGATCTTCTTGGATTATGCATCCGAAAACAACAACCAAAAAAACGCAGACCCAAATCCAACAAAGCTCTATCTACTGTAAGGACTGGTTTTACCTGAAATGGGCAGGAATTACTGCAAGGAGCACGTGGTTATGCTGCTTTTGCTTTTCCTTTGGTTGACCAGCTCCCTCCTGTTTCCTTGTGCCTTCAGTTCCTCAACATTATGTATTACTACTAAAATAACTCACTGAAAAGAAAACATTTAACATCAATCTTAGTCCGTTTCACTGGGAAACTCTAAACTGTTGTATCTACTCGGTTGAGGGGACCCAAGAAGAGAGATTAAGTCAAGACTTAACCTGGTTAAGTCAACATTGCAACTGAGAAATGCTCACTAAACACCAGCAGCGTTAGCAGGATTACGTGCAGCGCTTTGATCAAGTGTTGTTAGCGGGGTTAGTACTGACAGTAGTGTCAAATACATCAGTGAAAACATTGCTGAATTCACACATGGCTTAGCCAACAGGCTGCTGCTGAACTTTGTATCCAGAGAAAACCTGAGCCACTCATAACCCTGGAATGATTGCTTTTCATGTTTTAGTCAAGTTCTAAGAATAACTTCTGTACCCAATGAAGTACAGGAATGTGTGCAAGATGTCCCAGTGTGCTCTTTGGACAGGTAACTTGGAAGGGCATGTTAAATCAATATTGTGTAAAGAACACTTATTTCCAGTTACCAAATGCTGAACCAGGAAAAAGTTTTCTTTTTTTCTTCTGTGTGATTTCGGTCTGATCTGCAACTAGTCCTTAGTTCATTATTTAAATGGATCTTTCTTGTCCTAGAGGCGGGTTTTTTCCATGAGGAGGTCGATTTCATCATGGAAAATAACACACTCCTGTTATAAGGTTAGGCACTGTCAGAAACTGTCAATACCTGAATAAAAAACGTGTGTGTGCCTTTGTTTCTAATAGCATTTGTTTTAATACATGTCTAAAGGTGTAAGAGATCTTTTACAGTTTGGTGGGAGCTTTCTCCACTGGTGTTTCATGCTGGCTGGAAGGAGCTATAAATACCAATTTGAAACAAATGCTGGGTTTAAGTAAACTAGAAGTTCAAGATGAAATGCTTATACCTGGTCTTTGAAAGTATTTTGAAATTGGAGAAGTGTGAACCCGTGCCTGCTCTGGACGGGCTGAGTAATCTTAGGGCTAATGTGACAATGACGTGTGCGTGGGAGGGGACAGAAACTAGGCTGCACTGTGGTCTGTAGTTTTCCACTTAGCTTGTGTTATACTGTACAGTCGATGGTTATCAAAGGCATCCTGCGAGTAACGTTCCTTTCTGCTGGCCTGCAAACGAATCAGCATTTCCCCAAATCAGATTTTTAAAGATCTTTCTTTGCTCTTTTAGTTTTAGGTTTTAGAGTATGTGAACAAACCTATACGATTTTGCTTAACTACTTTTCCATAGCTTATTTCAAAGAAATAATCCTGAACAAGCAGCAGAGGAATCATAATTCAGAAGTTTTGCTATCAGTCATAGCTCTTTCTGTACATATAATGGTAGGATCAGAATAGACTGGCCAGAGCTCATTAAAAAAAACAAAAACAACTGCTTGTCTTCATCTTGCATAACCTTTAGCTAAATTGTGTCCTATGCTAAGGATGAACAGTTGTAATAAAGTATTTTCTTCAGTGATTAGAAATTACTGATAACTGTGCACATTGAGCATCCTAATTTAATCAAAATTGCTTGTTTTTAAGAGTAAAGTGATTAGTTGGTGAAAGCTGTTTTGACTCCATTGAGGAGTCAAGCTGAATTTGGGCAATTGAAGTCTTGTGTGAGCTCAGTTCAGTGCTGAGCCCAGTGTGTCTGTCAGCAGACTGACAGGCGGCTGGGCAGAGCTGACAGCCTGGGACTTGCCTGTTGCTGCTTCTGCAGTGCATTCCTTTCGTTTGCTGGTTGGTGCTTCTGGCAGATTGGCTGCCCGGTCCTGAACTGAAGTGGTTTTTGGGGGGATTTTTTTGTCCAAATGCATTTTGGTGGAATGATAAACAAGAGATGAGCTGTTACAAGTATCAGCCAGTTATCATCAGCTTGCCAATTGTAAGCAATTTTTATATTGCTGGAATAAAAATCAATTTAAAAGATAAAATATTATTAAAAGTGAGAATAAATCTAGCTTATTTGTTAGAAGCCAAAGTCTCATATTGACACTATTATTATACCTAACATTTGCAAAACCAAATTCTTCTATAAGCATGTTTATTTAATACTGGCTTCCAAGTGCTTGCCATTTAGGGACTTTTTAATCATTATTAATGTAAATAGACCAAAACCAATTCTTAATGTGTAAGCTAGTAAACAGGATACTAGTCAGGACTGGCAGGTTTTTAGATTAGTCACCTAAATTGAAGAGTTGTTGGTGTAATGTTACTGAATTGAGTTGGGATTTAGCACCTCAAAGCCATCTTGGAGCGAATGCAAATGCCAGGAGTTGGTCTCCTCACTTCAGGATAATCATTCAATACTGATCAAAATTATTTTCTTCTTCCTCCTTCATATTAAACTGTGGTGAAGAGGGTGTTCTGATAGAGCCAAGCTGGGATACTTCCTCCTGGTGAAATTGCTTCTCAAGTGTCCTCCATACGTGTCTGTTGGGAAGAGCTGTGGCAGCAGCATTCCTGGAGATGCCTGTTTTCCCGGTGGTGTCAACAGAGTTGTTAGCAGCTTTGTCTGAGAAGGGTAGAGATGCAGAGTGAACATAACTCAGTCCTCACAGAGGCGAGAGGAACAGATGAAAAATAAGCATGGAAATCCTTCTCCCCCTGTGCGTACTAGGCTTTTCAGGAAGTAGAAAAATCAAGTTGAATGGAAAATGTTTAATGTCACGGTGGAAATGTGGCGTTTTATACTTCTAGTTCCTACTGGTATTAGCTCTAAGGCAAGAAGCAAAGATTGATTCAAGTACTTTTGAAAGTAGATTTTCTCTTGCATCCTCACATTCCCTGCAAAAAAGCTCACACACACACCAGTTTTGTAGTTCCAGTAATTAACTTAATGTTCTAGTAATTTGGCAATGCAAGATAGCTGTGTAGGATAAATGTTACATTGCACAAGGTCTCAGTCCTGTAGGAAGTTCTAAAATGGGAAAAACGCTCAAAGGGATTAAAATATACCAGTTTCATTTGCCAGTGGGAGCTTAATTTGTATGCAGATGAATATGCAAAATTCTCTTCACAGCTCCCGTGTAGTCTATGAGCATGGCTGGTTCACTCAGCTCTGTGCCTCGATGTGTATTTGATAATGGAACAATGGGGCACGAGCACTTCTTGAGGGGGAGATTGGTGGTGTTGTGGGCCCAGTGTCCTTGTCAGACACATTTCAAAGCTTTTGCTTTGCATTAGCTTTACTTTGACCTGATGTAGGCAAAGCCTGTAAGGTGCCAGGGGTGGGTGCTCTCTGGGGGTGCCTCTGAAGTGTGGTCGCGTTGTGGAGCGGTCAGGTCAGCATCAGCGAGGCAAACCCAGAGCTGGAACTGAGCACATCTGGGAGATTTGTTTGAACAGCCGCATGACCTCTGGAATCTGATTGCAGTTGTTTTGTAAGGCTTTCCTGTTAGTAGGTTGATAAACTTTGGGTAGATGAGGATTAACAGGAGGAGGGGAGGGGGATGTATGTCTGTGTTTGCCTGCTTCTCTCTGCCTTTCACAACCAAGAGAGCAGGAAATTTGTGTGAACAATGTGTGCTGGGAAGTGCTTGTGCCAGGGTGTTCCTTGGACTGCAGGTTTTTTTCTCTTGAGCAAAGCATTGTGTTTCCAGTATTGTGGTGATATGTCTAAACTATTGTACCCTGTCCCTTTTAATTAGACTTAATAAAGGTTTCAGGCCACATCAGTGGCCATAATCATATGGCTTCTGCTTCTGAGCTGACCTTTGAATACACCCAGCATAAGCAGCATACAGAACATCACTGGCTATTTCTGTTAATGAATCTCATTTGTCAGATTGTTCCGTTTCTTAAGTTCTGTTTTCATGTTTCACTTAAAGGTTGGACCCATCATCTTCTAGTGCCCTGTGGGCCTCCTTTTGAGCTTGCAGGAAGAAAAAGCATTTTGCAGTTCTTCAGAAGTTTGATGCAAGAAAAGCTTCAGTGACATTTTTTTCCTGTTACTCTTAAACCTTGTCTGGCTAACAGCCTGTAGCTGTTTGGCTACGTTTGTGCATTATGTGTTTTGCGTTTAAATGGAATAGCACCTCACAATTAAGTGATCCATGGCAGTGGTTTATTGGCACTAATCTGCTACTTTGATCCAAACAATGGAGATACAGTTCAGCTTTTGAACACTGCAGAAATGACTCGGTGCTGGTTTAAAACGGGTGTTGAAATCTGCTGTCTTATCTAGAGTCCAAGTTAACATTTTTTTGTGTTCTATAACAGGGCTCAACTTGTGCTGAACTGATACTCTGTCTTCCTATTTTGAAGTGTGATTTCTTTTTCATTGCTCTGAGTGATGTTCACTCCTTTCCCTTTTCAAAAGAAACAGTCCATTATGAATATTTCTGTGCTGCATAACATGCTTGTTGCCTTTTTCCTGTTCAAAATGAGACGTACAGGACAGGATAGTACTCCTAATGATGATGAATACAGAGTGGTAACTCATATATTTTGTTTATTGTGGTTTTTTTGGAACTTGTCATTTTGACAAGCATCTGGCATACAGTGTTACTGAATGCATTTCAGATATAAATAATTCATTTATCAGGACATCTGTTAAATATGTTCTTGAGTTTTCTTTTGCCATTGTCTTCTACCTTGGAAAGCATTCTTGCCTGCAAATAGATTCTCTTTCTTGTTTTGCTAGTATTTTCTGTGTGACTCATGCCCCTGGCTCTTATTTTCTGCTATTCTTACCTCTATGAATGGCAGGCAGTGCTGCATCAGTATGTGCAGAGAGGCAGCTCTTGAAAATTTCAGCTTTGAGGCTTTCAGGGAGGGAGGTTAAGCATGGCCCACAGTTGATGCCATTTGGAGATGATCTTATAAAGAGACAACTCCATGCATTTTGTAGAATCCCTGACATTAGTTCTGGTGTTGTATCTGCACTCAGCCCCCCAAACCACATACAGAGTCCCACAGTACCATATGCCTTATACCCACCCTGGAATATTTGCAGGCTTTCAGACGTGTATCTCTGTGTAAGCAGCTGTCACTTCTAGATGTATGGAAAAAAGAAACTCTTCTGCTGTTCAGCAGAAGCTCTTACAGCTGATTAATATTGCAGAACTTATTTGCCTTAAGAACACAGAATTCAAAGGAATGATGTACTTCCACTTGCATCTATTCCAAGTTAGTCTTGAGAGAAGGAATTATTAAAGAAAAGTCTGCGTTATTTGAATAATTGCAAGGTTTTCTTTCTTTAAGAGAAAGTTTCTTAAATTACTGTTGCTTAAATATCAGTGCTTGTTCAGGGAAGCTTGTTATCACAAGCATTTGAGTTGCCTTAAAAAAATCCACCCCAAAACCAAACAAACCAACCTCTTTGCTTGTGTGATCAAGCCCTTCTGAAAAGTCTTTCTTCACCAGCATTCATTTGATCTTAGATTCTTTTCCTGGCTTCAGTTCTGTCGCACAGTAATCCAAAGCAGGTCCACACAGTGCTCACTGGTTCTTCGGTATTGGGGCAGTTTCTTTGGCTTGTTCTGGAACTTTTATCCTAATTCTGTGCTGCAAGGGAAAATGGGGAGGTTACTTTAAGAGGTAGTTGGAAAGAAGAGATGTGTTTGCTGATGTCAAAGTCCACATGAGTTTTGAGAGAGGCTCCAAAGACTCTGCATAATGTGTTAGAACTGATTAGAACATATTTCTTTGGAAGTACACGATGTTGGATTTTTGCAGGTGTTTTGGTGGACCAGCTGTGTGCAGGCAGTGTGGGACTGCCCAGGTAGCACATGGTAGGGTGTCTAAGGAAATACCGCTGGGAAGGTATGGAGTCACAGGCCAGTCACTTGTTTAGATCTTTTGTGATTTGAAGTGGAAGATACTATAAGGAACGGTGGCTAAAAGGAACCTTCCATAGCTATTTGAGATTTTAAGGATTACTATTTCCAGCTGCACTTCAGGCTCTGTGGAGAGAGCTGTTAAACGCAGATGTCCTTGTTTCTCAGAGCAGGCATTTATTGGTGGCATTCCTTGTTTTCTTATGTAAAATGTAGCCCTTTTCCTCTATAGCACTAGTAATGGTTAAGTTGTAAAATGCCATGTCACAAAACACTTTGGGATGCCCTAGCTTTTGATTTAGTAAGGGATTAAGGGAAATCAGAGAAGAAAAGCCCATTTTTGACTGTTAAACAAAAAGCATGCCATCTTTGGAAGCCTGTGAGCCCTGAGTATTTAGAAGGAATTTGCTTTTATCTGTTTGCCCTGTTGAACTCTTTCCTACGCATCAGCTGTTGCTCTCTGCTGAGGAAGACACAGGAATGCTGGGTGGCCCTTGGGTTGCCCTGCCCCAGCTGTTTGTGTGCTTTGTTTCAGCTCCCTCCCGAGCGCTGGCTGTGCTTCCTGTGGGCTGGGCCTGCTTGCCTGAGTGTGCATGGCAGAGGTGCTGGTTTGGAACAGCCGAGGACACTGCAGGCGCTGCTGTGCTGTGGTCAGCGAGGGACCGGCCCAGCCCGGCTCTGCTCCCCGGGCCTGCCCGGGGCTGTGTTTGGCACCTGCTGGAGCACGAGGGCTGGAGGAAAAAGAACATTCAGGCAGAGAATTTTACCCCAGTCTAGTGTGGTTCTGTAAAATGCTGTGCTGGGTGGGTTACTTGACAGAATGTGTCACCTCCTTGAATTATCCTGTGTACCAGGATAGGGCACTCAGAAACTTACACTCCCTCTTCCTAATCTTAAATACGTACTGAGGTGAAGTGTGGAGCAATTGTGAGCAATTCAAGAAACAAAAACACTTAATGCTTCTTTCCCATTGCAGATGTCTGTGAAACTTCTTTCTTCATTTAAAAAAACAAAAAAAACCAACCACTTTATAAATTGTCCTTCCTTTGTTCACTGCAGAGCCTGAGTCAGATTCCAGGTAAATGTTTGCTGCTTGGAAAGATACAGGAGAAAAGAGAGTTAGCATCTGAACCATTTTGTAACCTTTTTTCAGATAGGGATCCATACGACATTTTCTTGTTGTCTGTGGGCCCAGATGTGGTCAGGTAACTGTCCTGTCCTGAACGTGAGAGTGGTTTCTCAGTTAAACTTTTTGAGCTGAACAGATATTGCCTAAAAGAGCTTCCTTGCAGAACTGATGAAACTTGAGATAACTGCTGCATACATGTGGATGAATGGCACATGAGCACTGCTTTAGGAACATAGTTAAACAACCCAGGTTTCTCAAGACCACATCAAGGCACACTCTAGGGTGGGAAGAGGCTTTTCTCTTGTCTGGAGACCGGAATGGTTTAGTGCTTTTGGGCTCTGAAAACTCTTAGGTGAGGCTGTCATTCTGCTAATATTCCTTGAAATTTGGTTTGGTAGGGCATTCTCTTGTGAAGAATAGAAGGGTACAGCACAGTAGAGTTTTACTCTGCAATGATACAGAAACCCTTGACTTAGAATTGGCTTTCTAGCTTTTGACATGCCAGAACCTTCTTGCACTTTGTGGGGTGGTGCTTAGTCCCTGGCTGCTCCTAAGGCTTGCCACGTGTAGCTCCTCTGTGGGCTTGAGCTGTATTTGGGTTAAATAATTGATACATTATATTTTGACAGAAAAAGCTTATTTGAAATTATTTTTCACATTTAAAATGCTAGGTAAGTGCTGTGAGGAAGCAGGTACTTAAAGTGTACCTGATACACGGCACGGTGGGAAATTATGAAAATTGTAATGTGTTATTAGTCTAGAGCAATATTATACAAGTAGATTGGTACACACAAATGTAGAAATGGAATTCTTTGCTTCCTCTAAGGAGTTTATGTTTCCCAAAAACTCAAGGACAGAAAATTTTGATGCATTTTGATTTGCCTTGACGCATTTTTGAGCAAGACGAAGGAAAGGCTTCTTAATTTATTAATGTGGATTAAGGCATCTAGTTTGAGTGTTTTTATTCCTCCTACCATCAAGTCTACATGAGTTCTGCATTTTGATTCTAAACCAGTCGTATTTCTACTGACATGGTGTTTGCTAACATGTTTTTTTCCCCCTGAGCTGTCAGTGTTTGTCTATGGGAGAGTTGCAGACCTTTTGCCTTTGAATGAATTTGAGATGGGACAACTGAAAAATTCTTCAAATACGTACATGTCATGTCTTTTGCCATCAGATGCCTCAAAGTCTGTCGGATTTTCCAGTACATGTGATATTGAGAACTTGTGTTGCTGGGAATTCAGCAGGGAAAATGAGGCTCATTTTCCATGTTTGGCTACAGTAATTTTTGAAGTGTATAGTGACTACTGGTAATTTACGTAAGAAATAACTTTTATTTTTCTCTTTTAGTCTCCCACAAAAGCAGTGTATAATGCTAGACACTGGAACCAGCCGGAATCAGAAGCTCTGCCAGCACCACCAGCTTTGAAAACTCCCAGTGTCCCAGTAAGTAGACTGCTGTTTTCTTCTCAAGTTTACAAAATCTCCTTTCGAGATTCACTGATGTTTATTTTTTTAAAAAAACCCCCAAGTTCTTGCTATCTGGTAATGTCACAGTAATTCAGAATGAAGTCCACTTTGTGATGTGAGCCATTGGGATTTGATAGAAAATAAATTGTTAATGGAAATACTGTAGAATAGGATCTTTCATATCAGTTTGATATAGAGTTACCAAAAAATACTTCAAGTTATGCTCTCCAATCTGCTGAGGTTAAGCTTTCTATCAATGGACTCCCATTTCGTTTTCTGATAGAACTCCCAGGATTAACTTAGTAATGAACACAAAATTCAGTCAGCAAATTGCTGATGAAAAAGGGAAAAATTTGAAAAGAGCTTTTTCATTTATTTTTCCTTTCTAATGGAGTACTGCTGATTGCTGACTTAAGTCTTTAGATACTATGAAAGAAACACCATTTTCTGTGTACAGTCGGAAATGTTAATACCAACATTTTGGATATAAAAAAATAGACCAGGGATGAAAACAGTTCTTGAAGTTGTTTGTCCAAAAGTCAGTGGTTGTTTTGATACTCAGAGTAATTTTTTTTTAAACTCTGAGACTCTGAGAATCCAGGGTCTTTGGCTTGTATTTTTAGTTGTTACTGATTATGCTAAGAGAGCATTGTACATTGTCAATAAACATAATGTCATTTGGTGCCTTGCTGACAGTACTGCCTGAGAACGGAAAATCAAAAAGTAGATAGTTTTGCAGTGATAAATCTTCAGCTTTGTTGTTGTCATCAGTTTGTAGTTGGGTTTTTTGTGGTTTTTTGATTTTTTTTTCCTACCCCTGTTTGTGGTATTCTGGTACTTCTTCCTCTTTGATTTGTGATTGTTTTTGATTGCCTTCTCACAGTATTCTGAACAGCCTTCTTTGGATGTTAACTGCACTGCCTGGAAAATGCAGATAACTGATTTGAAAACAGCCATTTCCACTAGAGTTTGGGGAGAGAGCTGGAATTTCAGCCCTGGGTTTTTCCTAAACCCCTTTCTCAATTTAAATCATGTACCTTTGAAGTGAAGATTTTTTGCTTACTGAATCTCTTGGCACTGAGTTTTGTGAAGTGCTCTGATAGCTGACTTAAGGGCAGGTTTTGTGTGAGTCTTGTCAGACAGACTTTGAATACGGCTTATTTAGGCTAGGGAAATGTCTGGATCATGCATTCAGACAGTCATTTTGTCTTCTGTCAGACTTCCACTTTGTGTCTGGAGCCATCAGAATATTAATCCAGTAATGTGGGAGAGGTTTGGCTGAACAGACCACTGAGGGGAATTTGTACCTGCTGCTCATGTTGTGGTGTACATCTGAAGCTGCTCCAGACACGGTTTTAACTGGGATTTACATGCGTGTAATAGTTCAGAGTTACAAGGTCAATGAGCCTTGATCCAGATGTTCATTGGTGGTTCCTGCACATTTGAACCTGCCTCTTTAATTTCTGTACAAATTTGTCACCTGAAGGTTGGCGACAAAGGGCACAAATCTATCTGGGTTTATGGTGAGGAGCTGACAGCGTGCAGGCTGCTCATGCCAAGTGCTCTCCTAGGGGCTCTCCAGGCACCCCTGGAGTTGCTTTGAAGGGGCAGCCAGTGCCCAGACTGGGGTGAGATCCTTCAGAGGCTCTCCTGTGCTCACAGACTGATAGGATCAGTCCTCCGGGGTGTGCTCTAACCGGTTTTTCAGGCTGGTTTATTACCTTTTTGCCACGGGTACTTCAGTCAGTGAATACTGACATGCCACAGTGGTAGAGGCAGAATGTAAAGAATACTTCAGTAATACAGCAGCTTCTTTTGGCTTTTGTTTGAATTTTGTCTGTCAATGTACAGTGCACAAGAAGGCTTTTCTCTCCAGCTGTCCCCTGGAGTAACAGGTCATGCAACTTCTGTGGCTGCATGTTAATTCTATTTTCTCAGTCACATTTTTAAAATATTCTCATTTTTCTGTGTAAGGAAACTAAGTACATTATGTTACTGAGAGATTGAGGGTGAGTAGATGTCCACTGGCACTTGTACATTTAGAATTTGGCATTTGGAAGTCTTCTTCCATATACCTTGTTTGCTGTAGTTTGTCTCCATATCAGATTTTGTGCCAAAGAAGTAACCTGAAGATAAAGCTGCACTTCAGCTTGTAGTAGCCTCAAACTAACACAGCAAAGTAAGCTGAGGAGAAACCTGTAATACTTGTCTGAGTTGTCTGGAAACCTGTCAGTAGTTATTCTAGACCTGACATCAAGTTCTCTCCTCCCTGTGGAACAGGTTTTGCTGTATTTTGTGCTGTGGTATTATGCTGTTAAAATGTTTACCAGCACAAATAAGAGAGCACTGAGAGTGTGCTCTGCCTGCCGTGCCTGTCACTGCTCCGTGTGGCTTTTGTTGTGCTGCTCCAAACTCTGAACTGGCGGTGTCCTGCCTCCAGGGCAGGCAGAGTTTGGAGTGTGGGGCTGGAGGTTGGAGCAACAAATAACTGTTCACAAACTCTGAACTTGGTTGGTTTACTTACCCTAAAGCTTAAGGAACCAATATAAAGGGCATTTTATTCTTCTGCTGGTTTTAGTTTCAGAATTCTACCAGAGCTTTCCTGACACTTGGAAATGGGATTTTTTTTGTATTTCAGAGTAGACACATTGTCACACAGCTTAGGGAATCTGGGTAGTGCAAGGCAAGGACTAAACAGTCCCAAAGTGTGAGTTTGACAATTGCACACCTGTACTGTTTCCTGATGTATTCAGTGTATGTTTTCATGCTCAAAACATCTGCCCATTTTAGCACTTTCTTATTAATAGGTAAGGCTATCTTCAAAGGAGGCAATTCATAAAGATGATGGAGTTTTTAAGGCTCCTGCACCACCTCCCAAAGTGATAAAAACTGTGACAATACCTACTCAGCCCTATCAAGAGATAGTAACTGCATTGAAATGTAGGAAAGAAGACAAAGAAGTAAGTATTCTTAACAAATTTTTAAGATAAAGAATTACTAGTAATCCTAACTACTGAAGGAACAGTGTCGAAACGCAATTTGGCTTTCCTATTAAAAATAATATTTTTATCTAAATAGCTGAATGGCCTTTATTAACATCCTAATGTTTCCTTGCACTTAAAACTGAATAGATTTTTAAACTGTACTTGTTAAGATTGTAATCAATCCCAAGAGCAACTTACTTAGGTCAACATATTTGTCTTTTCCAGTTATACACTGTTGTTCAGCATGTAAAGCACTTCAATGATGTAGTGGAATTTGGTGAAAATCAAGAGTTCACAGATGATATTGAGTACTTGCTAAGTGGATTGAAGAGCAATCAGCCCCTAAACACACGTTGCCTTAGGTAAGACATCTTCATACAACACACAGAACCTATGTTTAAAAGAGATACTGAATTAAATATGCATCACAGAAGTGACCGTGCTTTGAAATGTCGTTGACATTTACCTGGCACTTCTGCCATGAAGAATAAAATTGCAAAATAATAATTAAGATAGTATCTTTTGAATAATCATAAGCAGTATGGCTGTGAAGATGAAATAGTAAATTGTGCAATAAGAGAAATCTTTATTAACACTTGTTATCCTTGCTGTAAATTAAAAAAATACCTTCTTGTTTGTTTAGTGCATCTTATGTGTGATATCTGTTCTGTTTTTAATGCAAATTCAATTGTAAAATAAAATCCCTAAGACTGCAGAGTTTGGTGAAAATCTAGAACTGAGGTAATGGTGAGATGTTAACATCACCTGCCTGTTCTTTATCTTGTGTTGAGAAATAACCTAACTGCCACCACTGGAAGGACTGAGGCCTCAGTATTAATTGAGAAGTTTCTTAACTTGTCTTGGACTACTCTTAATATTCAAGTTACACATTATTGTGAAGTTGGCATCAAAAATGTTAACCTTGCTTTGAAAAACTTTGTGACTTGATACCATTGTCAATTGCCTGGACATAAAAGTAATTGTAATAATGTTAAATAAAATAACCATGCAATATTTTTTTATATACCTAAATTTTCCTTTGTGTTCAGTAAAACTAAAATAGCAGAGAAAGAAAAATTCAAATCCATAGAGATGATGGCAGTGCTTTATTTGTGATTTGGCTGAGAGAAAGCTTTCTCTGCCTCTAAGACAGCTACTTCAAAATTTTTTGTTTCCTAGAAATTAGCAGTGAATATTATTGCCAGAGGATAAGTGCAAGAACTCCATCACCCAGTTTGTTTATACACTATGATAAGAATAAATTACTACTATAATGACAGTTCAGGAGTATTTTTCATACGAGTGCTCCTTATTTGCTCATGTGGCAAACTTACTCAGATTTTAAACTAATTCTTCACAAATTTATATATGGAACGTAGCATATAAACACAACAAAAATCTTTCAGTTAACAAATTAAAAGAAAAGTGTTTTTCCAAAGGAAATCAATGTGTCAGGATAGGAGTAGATGTAAAAGACTCAGATAGGTAAGCTCGAACTGGTGATTGAAGACAGAAAAACCACTTGTTCTTTTAAACACCTTTCTGTGCCAATTTCTTATAGGCAAATTCCTCAGCAGCCATGGGAGACTTGATTGCAGAATCACTCCCACATTAGTGCACATTTAAAAGCAATGTATTTTTAGCTGTTGTTATGTTGCACTGTGCTAGAAATGGCAGACAGCTTACTGGGAAAGCTAGGGGAGAGCTGCCATTTTTAAAATAAACTCCTATGCTGGTCACTGATTAACTGATACATTTGTCAGATCTTTCCTGAGATCTATACTGTTCCCATCAATCATAAATGCAGCAATAAATGTAAAAGAGCCTTTTATGTATAACTAATGTTATGCATAAGTGAGACTAGTCGGTCTTAGATAACCATTAGATAACAATGGATTAGACAACCATTAGATAGCAATGGAAGCCCATCTTTACAATTTCTCATAATGCCTTGGTCCATAATGAGCTCACCCATGTCTTAAATCAGGGCTTCGGGCTTAATCCGTGGCACTTTACTTTTAATTTAACTATTGGAAAATTTCAGCTTTTTTTTTTAAGACATAAATTCAGGCTGCCCTTTGCAATCCTGGTTTTAGCCAAGCTTAAACTAAAGCAGCCATAGTTTGGTGCTGGTGAGCAGCTTGAATACAACACTGCTCACAGGTCACTGTTCACTAATTGCAAATCTGCCTCACACAAATTTTAGAAGAAACATTCCAACGGTTTGCCAGGGTCTGAGGCACGTGGTCAGTCTTGTGTTGAAGAGTTGTTTGTCTGCAGTTCTCGTTAAGTGTGGCCATTTCAGTGGTCCTAACCCAGAGCTCTTTTCTGCAGTGTAATCAGCCTGGCCACCAAGTGCGCCATGCCCAGCTTCCGGATGCACCTGAGGGCACACGGGATGGTGGCCATGGTGTTCAAAACCCTGGATGACTCCCAGCACCACCAGGTACGGATACATCGCGCTGGCCATGGCCCTTTGGTGGTTCCTGTCTGCTGGGAGGGGTTTGGTCGAGGCCAGGCAGCCAGTCTGGTGTGTCCTGGTGTGTGTGTGTATATTTATATATAGCACAGTGTGTGTAATGGCGCCTCTGCAACCAGGGGTGCCATTGTAGGAAGCATTCATTAGTGGCATAAAAAATCAGAGCACCTGTGTTCCACTGACAGATTCCTTACTCCACTGTTCATGTGCTTCTGGGTTTGGAAGTTCTTCTTTTAAAAAACTAGGGATTCTGTAAAAATGGAATGTGGTTTGGATTGCTACTTTATTTATTCTTAAGCTTCTTGGAGAGTTTTATTGTTGTATTTTAAATTGTTTCAAATGCATTTGGAAGGAATCCTTTCTCATATTTAGAGGTGGCTCTACGTGCTCGTCTCCAGACTTGCTTGTATGGGAATTGCCACCTCTTCTGTAGCTGTTGTAGGGTTTTTTCATGTCTTGTGCTTGTCTCCTTGAGCACTGCTGTAATTGCTGTTTTAGGATGCCCTGAGAGTATATAATGTTCTGTTGGATTCTAGGAAAGGTAAATTTCATCTGTTTATGGTAACGTGACCCAAGAGTTAAACTTTTAAACAGTTAAACACTTTGGTTTTCCTTCTTATTAGTGTTACCTCTGTGGAGTATCCCTCGAGATATTTTTACAAAAGCTGAAAAGATGAGATTTTACTTGAGATGGGTAGTAGATATGTATATCAGTCAGGTTTATACTTTCCTGCAATAGCTCTAGAAGAATGACATACAATGCAGAATGCAACTTAGCACCCACAGAAATAGGCATTTCAGAGATGTATTTGACATCTTACTGTGGGTGGGGAGAAAAAAGCTGTAGTTTTAAGTAACTAATTTAGAATAATAGCTTATTTTCCATCTCCCTCAAAAATTAGCAATGGCTAACTGTAAAACACAGGCTTCAATGAGTTCATTATTTTGTGAGCTGTCAAACAGTGCCAAGTGATACTAGAAATAAGTGAAGTACAGTCACTCTATTGAGGACAGTTGCCACCACTGAGTTGCAGGAGATCAGCAGAGGACAGCGACAGCTCCCTGGAAAATGCTTGCTGCGTGTATTTTTGGCTGTCTTTTAACAGTTACCATTATTCCTTCATTTTCAAAAGAACTAGCACATACAGTTCAAAAGGAAATTGCATGCTATTATTAGTCTGCAGTAACAAAAAGCATTGATTATATTCACTATTTTCAGTGTATTTGATGAAATGCTCCCTTTTGTCAAAGAAAAAAATTGGTAGTTAATGTTTGAATATCATTACAGTACATTCTTGGTACAGGTTTTACAGTATTGTGAAATTACTGACTTATCACACTTCTCTTGATAAATGCTAATGGATATGCCCTGACTACTGTCAGTGTGTGTTTCAGCTCAGTCATCTCTGGATAAGCACACTGCCTGTCTGTACTACCCTTTCATTCACTAATTATTGCACAGAAATTGTATTTTTTCCCAATGAATAGAAATTTCTCCACTAAATCTCAGTTCAAAGTGACTGAAGAGCAGTAAATCACACTCAGCTTTGCATGCATGGCTCAAATCCCTGTAAGATAAGTAAGGACTAAGCTAAAAATGCACAATTATTTGGTTAATATTTTCTTCAAGTATTTTGAAGGTGGGAAAACGACCGCAATGACATTGTTAATAGAAACAAATATAAGCTTATACTGCACCCATTGTTCTGATTCAGTGGAATAGACTGAGTGTGTAGGGGACTCTTAACATTTCCATAAGGAGTACTGACAGTTGGCATTTCTTTAACCAGCAGGGAAAACCAAATCACCAGCTATCTCACAGAGCTATGCCCAAAAATAACCACATGAAAATTACTTGTTCCACCGAATTTTTCTTGTAGACTTGTGTGTAAGCATAAGTTTTTAATTGACTTTGTCTCTTCAGTGGTGCTCTGTAAAGATTTTGCAGTATTATTAATTTTTAAAGTAAAAAATATATTTCCATTATAGCTGTCAGTAGTTAGCACAGAAATGTGGTTTTATAATGTCTTCAGCATGAGAATAACTTAAAAAAAGATAAAAGTGCATTATATGTAGTGCTGAACCCTAGAAAATAACCATCTGTTCCCACAAGCTGGAGTATAAATAGAACAAGCAAGAGAAGACAAGGATGAGAGTGGGTGTAAATGGTCTGCCATTTCTGGAGTGTATGTTCAAACTAGGATGTTTTCCTGAGTTCTGTGGAACTATGGAGTGCAAATCCATAGTTAGATACGCCATGAAATTTGTGTCTAGAACAAATTCTGTTTATTTTACTTTATTCTCTTCTCTGAGTTTATTTGGAGGCAGAATGTGTTGTACATATCTTGAAGAATAAAATGGGATGGGCGAGGCTCACCTGAAAAACATCACTCTTCTCCTGCAGTCTGTAAGGGTGGCATTTGGAAGGATTGATTTGGTTCTTTGGTTAGGTATTTTGTCCTCTTACAATACTGATCAAAAATTTTGACTAACAATTTTCCCATCATTGCAAGCTCAGAATTGTGTGTATGGTAGGGCATGAGATAGCCTTCATGCAGTGTGGTTAATTAAACACTTAGAGAAGTTCAGAGCAAAATGTAGAGTTGTTTTATTCAAGATGAAGCCTGTAGGGACTAGGAGAAACCAGCTTTACAAATCCCGTATCACTGGTGTGAAGCTACAGCAGGTTTGTTCCGTGCTGTAAGCACCATTCACATTTGAGGCCCTTTTCTCTCATCCCTGTTTCCCTGTTGCCCATCAGCATTTGGGGGCTTGCTGGGCTGAGTCCCTCCCGTGTATGTGCTGTGGCAGGAACCTGGCTCTCCTTACACAGAGCCAGCCCATCCTTTGGCTTTCCCAGCAGCCCCCTGCAGCGTGTCGGGGTGATGTGATCACACTGGAGTGTCTGGGAACCTGGCAGCCGGTCTGAAGGGGGAAAAGAACCATCACTCCCCTCAGAAAGGAAAGCTGCTTGGGTTGGAAAGAAGGGAACCTGGCACAGGCAGGGGCTTGGTACACGGGTTTACGGAGTGAGTGGGATTGCCCTTACCAGTCTGAGTAATGATCTAGGAACAGTCTCTGACTTTTTGAAATGCCTAAATAATGGCAGCCCAGATTATAAATTCAGCACTTTCCCTCTGTTAACTGCTGCATCCTTTCTGGTTGATAGAAACTCCCTTGGGACCTTGAGCATTTTTTTTAAACCAGGAAACTCACCTAGATAATGCTGGTCATTAAAATATAGTTCTTCATAGATGTTGAAGTCCCACTTAGCTGAACAATGATTAGCTAACCTTTGGTTCCTCTGGAACGTGTGTACTCCTGTGTCCTGTTTTAATCACTGCCGTTCTGGGAGAACCCAGTTCTTCAAGGAACCTGATGTGCACAGTTTAAGCCAGCTGCAAGTAAATGAAGAGTAAACAATTCCTGTAACTGATGAAATGGCAAGGCTTCTTGGAGAAAGTTAATGAAAATCAAGGGTAAACAATGTGTACTCTCTGCAGGCAGGTCACATAGGTACATCTGGCAAGGCTGGAGTAGTGATAAAAGGCTGGGGTGGCAATGCTCACTGCTGAGAGTTTATTGTGGGTTTTTTCAACAACCCTGTCTTCATGTATTCATGGAACATGTCCATTTGGAAACCTTGCTTACTTCCTTCAGTAGTTCAAATGCATCCTTGGTAGCTGGTCAGATTAAAGTCTTTATTCACCTGGGGATCTCCTTAACTCAGACAGGAAGGAGTTTTGACGTAGCTTTTGATAGACTGTCAGCTGCCTAATCCTGTTTTGGAAATGCTGATACTACTTGGTATGACCAGGTATGGTTATTACTTCTAAAATAAACAGAGCAGAGAACGGTTGCTTTGGTGGTTGGCCGAACTCTGAACGAGTGTTAATCTGCTATGACAGAATTCTGCTCTTTCCCGTTGAGCTGTACAACATTTATATTCCAGAATTAGTTTGTTTCCATGTTTGATTTACCTTATACAGAAACAATTGTGGTGGATGCATGCAACATGTTGATTCCTGAGGATTGAACTCAGTGGGACACATAAATAACCCAGCTCTCAACTCCTCCAGTTAGTGCCAGAGGTTTCTGACAGTTCTGTGCCCAGCACATCTCTGTTCCCAGTGAACGTTTCTCCAATTTCCTGCAATTGGAGCTCAGTGCAAGTGCAGTACTTACACACCACGGGTGGATGGCTTTGCTTTGCTGCCATCTGTCCCGTCCTGACAGTCATCTTCTGCCTTGGCTTTTCTGGAGCCTCATGAAGGTGGAATTTAATTCCTTGTTCAACAAGAATCCAGTGTTCTTTCACCAGTCAGGTGTGCCTCCACACCAATTCTGTGTAAGATATGGTGGTCAGGTCAGTAACATTCACTTATTAAGGACTGATGAGGGTGGACAGGGGAATAGGGGGAAGCTGGTTTATGCTCTGGCTACTTCCAAAAAGCAGAATCCCCTCAGAAGGAAAAGGTGTTTATGCTGGAAGGGTTTGGATAAACTGCAGACCCGTTTGGCAGAGTCAGAGTTTATATCCCCAGGCACTCCCTACAGACACTGTGCCCACAATCTCTGGATTCTCTGGTGCTGTCACCAGTTCATCCCCTCGAACCAGAAAGTTCACTTACCTTGCCATGTACCCTGAGCTGTTTTACTTTGTTCCCTGCCATCTGTCTCTTCTCTAATACTGTGTTACTGGAGTTACTGTTTCTCACCCTGTCTGCAGCAGAGTCCCTAAAAAGCAGAAATCCCTGCTTTTCTGCCAGGGCTTTGTAAATGTATTGAGCGCTTTGTGTGTCGGTTTTATTTGTCAGGAGAATGCATTAGGAACTTGCTAGAAGGAATCTCCATTCGTGCTCATGCAAGTGCTGAGACTGGGCCCTGTCGGGCATTTTCTTTTATGAATCTTCAGCTTGTTTATTAAAAACAGTAAAAGGTCTGCCTGAAATGGTTAAAAAAGCTAACTGATTTATTTTCTTTCTCTCCCAACCCAAGAATTTGTCCCTTTGTACAGCAGCTCTAATGTACATCCTGAGCAGAGATCGCTTGAACATGGATTTAGACAGAGCTAGTCTAGATCTGATGATACGGCTTCTGGAATTGGAACAAGATGCTTCCTCTGCCAAGCTGCTGAATGAAAAAGACATGAATAAAATTAAGGAAAAAATTCGAAGACTGTGTGAAACTGTTCACAACAAACATCTTGATCTCGAAAACATCACGGTGGGTAACATGCTTTTATTGGAAAGCCTTGGCAGTTGTGGAATGCTTAATAAAATGGGACTCGCAAGCATCAGCCTTCATTTCATATCCCCAGAAAGGATTCCTGGTGTTTCATCTATCTCCGATGTATACCTGACTGCACTGCCAGTGTTTTCTTCACGTTTGAAATTTCCTTTTTCAAAGGTTGTTAGTAGGATGAAGTTAGGATGTTCTTCAGCTGTCTCAGTCTCTTTTCCCCTGCTATGGGTAGCTAGTTAGAGGGAGCAGTTGCAAACTAGTAACACTAAAGAACTGTGTGTTTGAAGCCCACACTTGGATTATTTGACTCCATTTCCTTGCCTAAGTTTTATAAGTGCTTTCATGAACAGGGCGTTGCATGGGAACAAGAGTATTGCGTGCTAAATTAAAACTGTGGTGCAGATTGTCACATTTAAAAAACAAAACCTATCCTGCAGAAACTGATTTTTCCCTACCCAAGTGTGGTGGCAGTTCTGTTGCTTACCATGCATGTGGATGAATTTTTTTCCTTCCTTTTTCAAACATACTTGCTCTTTATGGAAATACCTTCATCTGCAGCAGAGTGAGATGGTTGTGTTTAAAAATAAATTTGTCCGTGGTTTGATGATCAAGCTAGCTTAAAATAATAAAAAGGATAAGTTACAAGGCTTTTTAGAAGAGTGTATTTAAAGAATTGATTGAGAGATTGATTAGACAAGTGGCCATAAATGACAAAAAGAAGTTATGTGTCTTTGCTTTTGCCATATTTCAATAGAGTGGATGTTAATATGATCTTAATTTTTTGACATCCTGTAATACATTCATTTCAAGGTTCTTATTAGGGTTTTTGCTGTTTTCTCTGTAACGCTTATCCCCAACAGGAGAAGCTTCTGATTTATTGCCTATGAAGTGAGCTTTGCAGAGCTTTGTCTGTGCAAGTAATGTTCCAGCTCCTGGCAGTAATTCACAGTCAGGATTGTGTTCCATATTCAGTTCGACTGAAGGATGATGTGCCTTGTTGAGCTGGCACTTTCCTCTGTAGCTTTTGGGACTTCTGTGTCAGCTTGGGAAGAGTTTGTTGGGGTGTTTTCCCTCCAAATTCTGGCTGTGGAACACAGAGCAGAATTGGTACAAAGAGTCACTATTCTGTGGTTTTAACAAGAGCTGAATTTTGGGCGAGGAAGAAAATATCCATGACATCATTGTTAACTTTGGTGATCAGACTGTGATGACAATAGATTACAAATTTCAATTTTAGACTTGTTTCATACAAACATATGAAATGTGACAGTAGGGAGCTTGAATTCACTTTCTGGCCTTGGAAATCTGCAAAGAAACAATGAATATGAGATTATATTCTGCACTTTCCATTTACAGTCTGAAAATACCACCACAGAATGAAATTTCTTCTCTGGGTGGTGATCAGCTAGGATTTGGTATAATCAGAGTCTTCTTTCAGTGCTGTTTTGGCACTGAAGGCAGCTCACATAGCAGAGTTTGTCGGTGCCAGGATATCTCTTGCACTGTAAAATGTAAGACAGCTCCCTTTATTAAGCCTGGAACAGCTGGTGCAGGTTCCTCATTGCTAAAGCATCCAGCCACAAAGACCACTGTCTCCTGCTTGAGCTTTTTTCATATTCATAATCTGATCTAGCCTGTTGCTTTTTTATGAACTGTAGTTCTGTTCTTGAGTTTTCTTAGACGTGGGTTTTAAAAGGAGAGGATATATCAAAAGGGGTCTCTGTCTTGTGAGGAAGTTTTTCATGAGTAAAGAGCATTAATATCCTAGGCCATCAGTTTCAGCTGCTTTATTTGAGGGTTTTTCCCTGAGGCAGCTCTATTTCTTAAATTTATTTTGAGCTGTTGCTGTAAATGCATTGAATATTGTAGTACCTCACAGATGGAAACCGGTTTCCTCCCAGCTGCACCATCTAGAAGCAGAGACTGTATAGTATTTAGAGAATATTTGCAAGCCAAATGAGATGATTAGGTTCTCTTCCAGTTTAAAATAGTAGCAGTGGTAAGTTGAGACAATAATGAACTTCATATGTTGAAGATGAAGCTGCTTTCCTGCAGACTCCTGTCATGAGATACAATAAGTAATCTCTGTTTTGTACTAAATGACAGGCAGAAAATGCAAACAAAGATACAAACCTTTGGGGGGTAAAGAAAAGCTCTGCTTTTTCAGACTCACATACCCAGTGAGGAACAGAAGGATTGCAGCAGATGTTCTTATACCTCCAGTTTCTGCCTCACCAGTCACACCTTGGCTTTTTTGAGTATTACACGGGTCAGGCAAAAGTGATCAATTTGCCTCCCTCTTTCCACAGACAGCATTGTTTGTGTGTCTGTCTGGAAGTGAGGCTGGACTAATTTTGGAATATTCCAAGGTTCTGTGTTCTGGATGGCTGTTTACGTTAAAAACATAAACCCAGAAATCGAGAAGGTGTGTGCAGGGTGAATTTGTTCCAGGCTCCTTGTGCTGCTTTAGAAGAAGATAACCCTGAAGAACCTGGCCTTCACCTCAGCCAATGGCCCTCACCTGTCAGTGAGCACAGCCCTCTGGAGCTCCTGCTTTTGCAGCTGCCTCCTCACTGTTGCACCATAACAAAAACCTTCAGGAGTGACTTCTGTTTTCAGAGGGTGCAAGAGGTTATTCTGCTTTTCACTCTCAGTACAAGGCTGAAATGTTAAGGCAACCGTATTTTGGGCCTTTGGTGTTAAAATTTTGTTGTAATTGACAAAAAAATTGAATGTAATGGATTACTTTACTCAAAAGCAAAAAGATTTTGAGGTTTCATTGATTTTATTAAAATAAAAGGAGAAAATCAGCATCAAGTGTATACAAATACCACATTATATTCCTCTAGCGTTATTTGAAGTCGTATTGCCCTCTGGCAGAAGACTAGTGACTGTTTTATGTATTGTGTGGCCTTTGAGCTTTAGTGTTAAAGGTATTTAGGAAATGAACTGACCTGTTGTAGATTTACTGCTGCTTGTGTTCTCTTGATCCACACAAGACTTTGCTGACCCAAGGGTGCTTCCACTGGCTCTGGAGAAACGCTGTCACTGCTGCGCTCATAGTGCCAGCGTGCTGCAGGGCTTGCTCCCACAGCCCAGAAACAACTGTGGGTGGGAACTGGTCTTGATCTGATCTTCAGCTTTCCCTTCCTCCCTGGAAATGAAGTGTTTTGAAAGCAGGGAGAGCAGCTGGAGATGCTGGGGGGTGGTGGGAGGGCTCAGACAATGGAGGGTTTGCTCAAGCCTGGTGAGTGCTGTTCTATTCCATTTGCAGAGAGTGAACTTACCTTTGCTGTTGTTGAATTTATGTATGTGCTCTCCTTTCCTCCAAAAAAGTGTATCAGTAGAGTAAGGTTTCCTGCAGTTCTTCAGTTTAATTGCTTTATTCTGGAGGTTTAAAATTAAAAACACTAGATGCCTACATTGGAAGCAAATGTGATCTGTGAGCAGCAAAGCCGATGTATGTGAGAGATTGGGAAGCTGTGTTCAGTGGGGAGTTTCTGACTTTCTTACTGCCTGGCTGATTTGTCCATTTACTTCCTCCACTTGTTTATTTTGATAACAAGAGAAACAGATGACAGGAATCTGCTTGGGTTTTCTAAACTACTAATAAAGAAAATGTGAAAATGCAAAGTACCCTTTTTATCAATACTGTCATTTTATTTAAGATCCGTGTATTTCCAGTCTGTTCTTGCTCCCTCTGGTGGTGGTCCCTCTCAGAATCCATACTTTGTTTTTCTGGTTTTCATGTGATGTATGTTTGTATGACTTGGCCTGTTGGCCACAGCTGCCTGTGGTGATTTCACTGATTCCAGAACCTCCCTCTTTCAGACTGGGCATTTGGCAATGGAGACTTTACTGTCTCTCACCTCGAAGCGAGCTGGGGACTGGTTTAAAGAAGAACTGCGACTTCTGGGTGGTCTGGATCATATTGTAGATAAAGGTACAGTGGGGATGCTGCCTTGACAGCATGAAAAATAGTGAATTATAATAAAATGCTTTCTTTTTGCAATGTTCATTTCCTGTAGCTAAAATTAGAAATATTAGGGGTTTTTTTTAGCAGTGTTAACAATAAAAATAAAATACACAATTCAGTATCAAGTAGCTGAGAAACATTAATGATTTTAGTCCGTTGCAGGTGGGATTGAAAGTGGTTTTCATGTTAACCAGAATGTGTAGTGTTGCATTACAGTGTATGAGAACAAAAATGGCTTAAGCTTGGACAGAATGCTGTGCCTATCTCTGTACAGCACACTTATCCTAGAGTAGAATCTCCTTTATAGTCTTCTAAAATTATTTTCAGACTGGATATTTTTAAACTAAATATACCAAAGGAAGTAAACCCTTTAAGAAGAAAAGGAAGCAGTGGAAAAGGAGCAGGGTTGATTTCATTATTTTTTCAAAGATATGTCTCAGTTAGTGTGTTTTTGATCAGAATCTCCTAGGTAGGAAAAGGGACATTTGTAAATGAATTCTTGACCTGAATAAAGCTTCATCTTAAGTAAGCAGTGGGAGAACAAAGGAAGAATTGGAGAGATAAAAGTATTCAATTTGAACACAGTTTCAAGTTATGGTTTCAGACCTGTAAAATCTGGGAAGTGTGTGCTTGCCCTGTCTCTTTCCTCTTCTAAAAGACTCCAGTAGAGTTAAGAAACACAGTCGTGTGCTGGACACTGTTACTGGCAAGAGAAAATAAAATACATGGTTATGTAATTTGTAACAACAATCTCAAAATTGTGAAGACAAAATTGTAAGGTTTGTTTTTTTCTTGGAAAAATGAAAAATTTTGGAGTGCTGATCATGTCTTCATAATTGTTTCATGCCATTGGGGGTGGGCAAAGTGTAAAATGAGGTTGATAACGCTTGAGTAGCTGGTTAGTTTGTACACCTGGCTTTTGAAGACCTCTTACTTATGGAGGAAAACAACTTCTTTTTGTGTTTAGTTAAAGAATGTGTGGATCACCTAAGCAGTGATGAGAACGAAGAGAAGTTGGTTGCTTCGTTATGGGGTGCAGAGAGATGTTTACGGGTCTTAGAAAGCGTGAGTATGAGCAGATCCTTTGCATTTCTGAAAGCTGCTTCTTAACCTGTTCTGGTTCACATTATAGCTCTGTAAGGTTGATTTTTATTTTTTATAGACTCTGTTAACTTTCTGATGCCTCTTAGTGCTTCTGTAATGTTTAAAAATTTAATTTACTATTCTGTATGTGTGTGCTGCACTCCAAGATTATTTTTGGTAAAACATAAGTATAACATGGTGCTTTTTCCTGAGTTCCTTAAAAAAGCTGCTGTTTGTGGATGAGTTTGACTCTCCAGTGTGTGTGTCTACTAATAACTGATCGTTATAGAAGTGGGATTTTCTTAGAAGCAATAAATCAATATTAAGAATTGCTACTTGGAACCATCAGCTGGGGAAGTGCTGAAAGAAGTGGCCCTGAAAGGCAAACGTGTCCTGTCATCAGTTGAGTGTGTAAAGGCAGATTGTAAATATTTCTTGGAGAACTTGGAAGAAAATCAAGATGTGTGGTACTTTAGTAGAGTTTCCGTGACAGGAGCGGGGAGGGTGTGTTTCTCTGCAATGCCTTGTTTCACTGAGTTTGGTGTTTGGTACTGGTGTCTCTCTGTTTCCGTGATACCCTAAGAAAGCAGAGGAGCCTTGTTGTGTTCCAGCAACACATCTGCTCACATCAGAAAACATTTGGGATCAGAGCACAGGTCAATGAATCTCCTCGACACCTTAAACCCAAATTACAGGGCATATAGCTACAGTGGTCACCTGTTTCCTTCACCAAAATAGAAGGACAAACTTAAAGATAACGTAAATGCAACCTAAACACTGAGAGATGTGAACAATTGTTGAAGAGTGTCTTAAGAATTCTCTTTACCTTTCTTCTCAGCTCTGAGAAAAAAATTTCAGAGTAATTTTCTTCTTTTAAATTCAATAGATGGAATTGCTGAGCAAGAGTAGGGGAGCCTTTTCTGGTGTTAGAATATTCAAATTTGGACTGAGGAGTGTTTGTGGTGTAGTAAGATCCTTAGAGAGGAGTGGAAGAAATTACAAAATTCAGAACACACCAAATCATTCTAGACCAAGAAAAAATCTTCTATTGTTTCTGAAAATAAATTCCAAATTTCAGTCAATGGAATCAAGGAAAACCTTGTGTGTTGTGGTTGGATTTGTGATAAGCTCTCATAAGTGGATTTGATGTCACATCCATAAAATACCACATACATAATTATGTTCTGTGTACACACTTGGGCTGCTGTAGTCCCAGAACATGGATTCAGGGTTCTGCTGTGGCAAAACATTCTGCTGCATGGTTTCTGTACTTTATCAGGGAAGATGGTTTTATCTTCAGTGCCACAATTATTTAGAGATGAAAACTCTAAGGAAATATTATAAAATGAGAAGTGGAAGTTTACACTGGATAATAGCCAAGAAATGTGGAACTGAATAAAATACAGTAGTAGTGAAAAAGAATGCTTCTCTTTCAGGGAAGAAACTCTGTTATTTTTAATACTGCTTTCTCCTTCTCTCTTTAGGTAACTGTGCATAATCCAGAAAATCAGAGCTATCTGATAGCATACAAAGACTCACAGCTCATAGTCTCCTCAGCTAAGTAAGTTGTAGAAAAAATCCCCCAAAACCCCAGTTTTGCAAAACACCTCACTTGATAGGGTAAAAAAATAAATGTATGATACTGGAAGGTGCTAGGGGTGAATAACCCCCAAATTTCCACTGTTGTTTTTTATTGAGTAAAGTTAATGTAGATGGGGGTATGGGCAACTGCCTGAGTACTGCAGAGTGTAGGGCTGCTACTCTTGGGTCTGTAGAAGCTGTGACCGTGGGTTCAGCTCCTGCTGCACTAAGTAGGAACACAGGGTGAAGTGACGTTTATTTATTGTGTTTTCATCATGCTGAAGTGTTTACTGGAATGGAGCAGAGCAGGATTGACAGTGTAGCTAAGAATTAAAACAGGGAAATTTTGTTCTTGGCGTTTCTCCCCAGCAGAGATTCTTGTACAAACACCTCTAACCCATTTATCAATCTGGGTGAGGTCTCAGTTGGCTGGCAGAGCCTGTCTGCCGCTTGTAGTGCTCTTCAAAAGAGAACAAATGGAGCTGAAAGTTTGACTTTGCAGACCTCATTGGAAACATGATTTCATGGTTAGAGGTTAGATATTTGGAGTATTTCTTTTAATTGAAACAAGGCAAACCACAGTTCAATATGCTATTTAAACCAGTCTATGTTTTTGACATTTCTGGTTTTGTTTGTAGCTGAAATCAGTGGGGTGGTTTAACATGAAACTGATGTGATGCAGGAGAATAACTGTGGTCCACTAGTGCTACAAGATCAGGATTTTACTGCTGGGAAGTTTATTCATGTGTCATTCCTTACTGAATGGAAATAGCTCTAAGAGAACAAGAGAACATTCTGGTAACTCTGTCAGAATCACCTTGTGGCTTGATGGTCAGAGGATATGAGAGGTTTGTAGGAAGAGGAGATAACTTTTGTAAGACCATGTGATGAAGCTGGAAAGGAGAATTAACTTGCTCCTGAATTACCAATCTGATGAAGCCCTAAGATTTCCAGGTTTTTGTTTTCACAATTTTCGGTTGAGCTTATGAAAGATTTTAAAGGTGATAAGTTCATTATCTGTCCCTGCAGTCTGGGTATCAGAAAAATTCTGCCTAAAGCTCTGTGTTTCAGGTTTTTTAACTTGTGAAACAAGTATAAAGGTGGAATGCTTTGTATGTGGGGAAGATAATTCTGTTGTGCACCTTCTCCCTGCAGAGCGCTGCAGCACTGTGAGGAGTTAATCCAGCGATATAATCGTGCTGAAGACAGTATCTGTTTACCAGACAATAAGTCTCTGCCTCACCAGAATGTAACCAACCACGTGGGTAAAGCTGTGGAGGACTGTATGAGGGCCATCATTGGGGTCTTGCTCAACCTGACAAATGATAATGGTAAGACAACACATTTTTTGCGTATTCTGTGGTGAAGTGTCAAATAAACCATTAGTGTAAATATTTTTTTCTATTGATTCTCGTTTTTCAAGTCCAGTGCTATAAAGCAGTTATGCATGGTAGATGTTTTTGTCAGTAATTTGTCTTTGCAAGCTGGGTGAGGAATTGCAAGTATGAAATGCTCAGATGAGGGCTGGGCTGCGAGGGGCTGGTTTGTCATTAGAACCAAACAGTTTCTATGAGGCTGCTTACCATTATAAATGTGAGTGTTTTCAGTATTGAGCCTCTGAACTCTTTGTTTGCAGAATGGGGTAGTACAAAAACAGGTGAACAAGATGGTCTGATAGGCACAGCGATGAATTGTGTGCTTCAGGTTCCGAAGTTCCTACCTCAAGAACAGAGATTTGATATTCGGGTGCTGGTAAGTTCTTGTGCTGCTTACATCAACAGAAAATGATCTGCCTCTTTCTTGTGCACTGAGCTGCTCTGGTTCCTCTTTAAGGAATAGTTTCCCCTACAGTTTTCAATGGCCAGATATATACTTTAAGTGAGGTACCTAAAGTTTCTGTAAGGATTTGGGGGGGTTGAGGGTTTTTTCCCTGTGTTTGGTGGGAAAAAGTGCACTGCTTGTTAAACAAAGATTTAGCTAAATAAGTATGTGAATTAATAATTTTCAAACATCTTTCCGATTTTGGAAATATGGTTGATATCACTGTTTGAGTTAAAAGATTTGTCAGGTTTACCTCCGCTTATATAAAATGGGTCAGAGTGGCCTAATGGCAGCGGTGAAATTGTGTGTGAAGGATCTCTTATGAACATAAGCTGAGGGTTGGACACCTGAATCCCTAACCTCTGTAAAGGAATCCTCAGCTCCAAAGATGTTCTTATCTTCAGAATTGAACAAACAGAAATTCCTGCATAAAAGTTCTCCTGTACAGGGATCTCTGTTCTGTCTTGTATTTCTTTAAATCCTGATCCCTGTATCTGTCAGCCTGTTGCATAACTTGTGTATTCACAGAAAGATAAGGCAAAAGATGTTTATCCAAAGAGATGTTTTTTGCTAAACGATCCTTTTTCCAATGTGTGTAATATCCTTGCAGGGATTGGGTCTGTTGATCAATCTGGTGGAATACAGTGCCCGGAACAGGCACTGCCTGGTCAACATGGAGACATCGTGTTCTTTTGACTCCTTGTGTGCGGGCGAAGGAGACGAGAACCTAAAGATCCCTGGACAGATCGATGCTGTTCAGGCTTTGGTGCAGGTGAGAGGTGTTTGCCTTGTCCCATTTCTCACTGCCAGCCTGTCAGGGGAGGGAGAGCTCAGCAATGACTGTGTCAGTTCTCCTGGTTAGCGTTCTGAGGAGTGCAGCAAGGTGGGGGAGGATCGCTGCTCACAGCCCTGACTCCTGCAGTGCTGTCCACTGCAGAAACGGCTTCCCTGGTAAAGACAGTGGTTTGCAGACATCCAGTAAAACTCTTTTGTTCCCATACTATTTATTTCTGGTTCTGTTGTTGCTAGATTATTTACTTCGACTTTTGTTTTAAACCAGCTGTAAGCTACTTTTCTCTTACATGCTTTGCTTCCATAATTTTTTTAAAGTACTATGTTTTTTGGGACTTTGCAACTTTAATTTTAAAAAATAGAATCATCCTTTATAAAAAGCAATAAAATACAGATGTAATGATAAAAGATGTGAAACGGCATTCTTAAATTGACTGTAATAAAAAAGAAACCCACCAATAAAATTAAGAAATTTAAAAAAAGAAATCATTAAAAAAAAAAAAGAAATCCACCTATAGTTTTGGTAAATGAGTTTCACCATGCAAACTAAAATGAAAAAATTGAAAGGAAAATACAGATGTCTTGTTTCAGTGGAGTTAATTTTATGGATGCTTTTAGCAGTTGTATTTAACTTTGTGAAATAACTGTCCAGCAGCAGACAAAAAAACCAGTAAAAATAATAATATTGAACATCTTTGTGTATGTGTCTTGGCAAAGCAGTATTTAAAACTGGTGATTGTATTGTTTGGGAAATAATTCATGAGAAATAGGTGCCTAATACGACATTCATAGTTCATTCACATTCTTTGCTAAGTCATTTTAAATGACTCCTCCATATTTTTGCTCTAAGAAAGCCGAGAGGGAATGGTTAGCATGAAAAGAAAAGGAAAATTGGTAGAGAACAAAAATGGACAGGAAATTATGGCAGGTTTTAGTCTTCAAGCCGTGTCTCAAGGAAAGTGATTAAGCTTTTATGATGCCCAAGAGGAGCCTGGCAAGTGGTTCAGCACCAGGCAGGGAGGTCTTGCTGTGGAGCCCAGCGCTGGTGTTGGGCCAGGTTATATTTTCCTTTGAAGGAGAAAAGCCTATTGTTAGGAGAAGTATTGAAAGCTAATTGTATGAAGGGGTAAATTGTGAGCAGGAAATAAACTTGGAAGTGCCAAGTCAGTGTGTTGAGGGTTGTGACAGAAATTCTCCCGTTAGCTGTTCCTGGAGTGCGAGCGCGCGGCCCAGCTGGCCGAGAGCCAGACGGACGAGCTGATCAAAGAGGCGCCCACGGCCCAGCACGACAAGAGCGGCGAGTGGCAGGAGACCAGCGGGGAGATCCAGTGGGTCTCCACCGAGAAGCCCGACAGTACTGACGAGAAGGACAAGAAGGAGGAAGATGATGAAGAGCTTGATCTTAATAAAGGTACATTGTCTGGCTGTGATGAGCTCAGAAAAGGCAGAGAACAGTGTGATTGCATAAAACCCCACCTCGTCTTCTGCTTTGTATCTACACCAGTCTCTGGGGCTGACATTTCCTCAGTGTATCCCAGGGGAAACTGCTGCATTAGTAGGAGGCATGCAGATCTGAAGCATGACAAGTAGAAGTTGTTACGCTACTTTTACCTTATATGTTTCTTAAAAAAACCTAACAAACACCTCCCCAACCAAAAAAAAACCAACCCACCAAAAAAAAACCAAAACACCCCAACAAACAAACAACAAAAAGTCCCCACCCAGACCTTTTTAGGACACTCCACATATAAAATATTCTGGAAAGGATGGCTTTTAGGCTGTTACCTCATTGTTCTGGAGCAGTCCTTGAGAGTTACCTGCTTTTGTTAATTAGGTTGTTAATTAATAACTAATTTTGTTTTCCAGGGTTCTTGTTTCGAGGTACTTTAAAGGTTGGGTTTTTCCCCCCTCCTCTCCCTATTTGTCTCTTCTGTCCCCATCTGCTTTGTGTCTCTTTTCTCTTCATCAGTGGTATCTGAGGTACCTGTGTAGTGCCTTGATGTGCAGCATCTTTGGTAGTTTGTTCCAGGAATTTGACTATCTCTGGCCTGTTCTGTAGTCTGTAAAATGGCTCTGAGACATCATTCCTTCTTGTTTAATCTTTTAATAGTAGATGCAGTATATGACTTCTAACGGTGTTTTCATCTTATGTTAATGGGTGTGGTATATTACTTTCTCCAGCCTTGCTTTATATCCTTCCTCCTTTTTGTAGCTCCATCAATTGGTGTCTGCAGTTATTTGTAGTTTTTCCCAAAATGCTGAGTCATCAGCAAGAAATGCTGTGCCTGTTATCCTTAACAAATAAACTCCTTTGGGGGAAGTCTCAGAGGCACAGAGTATCACAAGAAACATTTGCATTGGTACTTTGAGGTGTTCAGCATACAGTTTGCACATTGAAATGGCAAATGACAAAATACGTGCAGCAGAATGAGTTGAAAGTGAATGAAGACCATTTTTCTTGTCGAGAATGTGCTGCTGAGTCAGTAAGAGTGGTGTTTCCTGATCTCTGAAATCTCAGTGCAAAAGCTCGTTTTGTTTGAGGAAAAAACATTCTGGAAAGTGATAATGAAGGATTGTATTTGCAGCAGTAAAAGGTACCAGCTGCTTGGAGAATACAATAGACTGTTGTCTCTTTTACAGCTCTGCAGCATGCTGGGAAGCACATGGAAGACTGCATTGTGGCCTCATACACAGCATTGCTCCTAGGCTGTCTCTGCCAGGAGAGTCCAGTAAGGGAATAAGTTGATCTTAACTCCAGTATAATGTTTAATGAAGTGATAATTTGCTGTATTGAAAGGGGTTTATTAAATTGGGCTTTGGTGTGAGCAAACATTGGTGAAGCTACACTGATGTATACAGCTTTGGGAGGAGTTGCCAGAGTTATTCCAGCCAAAACAAATTTTCTGAACATCACTGTGTTTATCAAAAACAGTTGGAGTTGAGTATTTGACCTCTTTTACCTCTCTTTGTAGCCAGCAAAAGAATTAACTTTGGAAGGGCAGAGGAAAATTGGCTAAGCCTCTTCCTTCTCAGTAGTTTTAGTAAGCAAGTTACCATCAGACTTATTTGTTCTTTATCAGTCTGCTTTAGTATTTTCTTCCATTGAAATCAGATGAACTTATATGTGTCCCTATTAGTTTAAAATAATTGTTTCAGACTGGAAATATGTAATAGAAAGCTGAGGTTAAAAATACAGAACTCCAACGGCTGAGAACTGAATCAAGTCTCCTATCAAAAATATGTTCACGTGCAAATGAGTTCAGACCTGCCCTCAGGCTTGTCTGAATTTCCCGTGGTGCAGAAATGGCCTTCAAGGTGCTGCTCTGTGCCTTTGGACTCCGTTCCAGTTTTAGTGTGCACAAGTGAGACTGACAGTGAGATCAGTAATTCTCAGCCCTTCCCATTGTAAGGGAGAGCCTCTCCCTGCTAGGAGAGTCATCTGGTGGGGGTTTAGTTCTTGATAATCCTGCAGGTCCTGGGGATGTCCCATAGTCTTCTTTTTCTTTTTTCTTTTTTTCTCCTATTTTTAGGAAAAAACTTCAACAAACCAACAATAAAAAAATATTTCAGCAATAGTTTTCTAGAAACATAAACAGAGTAAAGATATAAGTGTTGCTTAAAAGAGATGGCAGCAAAAGCCATCTTGTCTTAGATGCAGAGCATTGTAGTTCTGTGTCAGAAAAATGTTTCCCAAATAAGACAAGATTGTTTTGTTTCTTAGATCAATGTGACTACTGTGAGGGAGTACTTACCTGAAGGGGACTTCTCGATAATGACTGAAATGCTCAAAAAATTTCTCAGTTTTATGAACCTTACTGTAAGTAATACACTTTTCAAATTGATGCATGTAGATATTTTTGTAATTTTGTTTTCTGTTAATATTTCATGCATTTTTAGTAGCATTAACATTTTTCAGTTTGTGTCTTCATAAGAGCTCTGTTTTTTAATACTGAGAGCCATTTGTCTGTCATAATTTTGTCTGTCATTATATTGTGATTGGCCAGGAAGATAGTTCTGAATTGGCTGCCTGAACCTTGTTGCTTTTACAGATGCGTAATCGTAAATACCAAAATTCTGAAAATAGACTAGCTCTCAGATATTTGAAGGAGATGCTACAAATGCTTGTTTGTTACTTGTGTTTTCTCTTGCATTTCCAGTGTGCTGTTGGAACAACAGGCCAGAAATCTATCTCTAGGGTGATTGAATACTTGGAACACTGCTAGATACTTAACTTCCGCTGCAGGCACTCTAAAGCTGGAGCTACCCTTAGACAAAAGAAGAAGTCATGAAAGAAGTCCTTGAAGGATGTACCGAGAGCATTCATCTGTGTCATTCGTGTTCGGATTTTTAAGGCTACCTGGTCCCTTAACCATGCATTCAGCATTTTCTAAAAGACAGTTACTACATCAATCTGCAACTATCAAAAATGAGGGGAAAAAGGTTCTGAGTAAAGTAAATAAAGAAACCTTGCTGTTTATGATGCAGTGCAGTATTTAAATATTTTGGCAGGGTTTACCCTCCCTATCTTTTTTTCTTGCTTTGTTCGTGACAAGTTTCAAGGGGAAAAACTTGCTGCTGATAGTGCAACTGCTGTTTACTGTTGAGCCACTGTTTCATGCCAGCCAGGTGCAAAGGCAGCTTAGCTACTGAGGTATCAAACAAATGTTCTAATAAAGAAGTTCTGGACAGCAGCACCGCTCCTATTTGAGTTTAATTTGCTCCTGCTTTTTTATTACTAGACTATTCCAAAATCATAAAATATAAATTTTTAAATACTTTTGTGATTTTAACTACTGTCTATATTTAAAATTTGTTGGAATCCAAAGAGGCGAGGATTGGATAGTTTATTTTTTATACTGTTTTGATTGAAATTAGGTCACTGAACTATTTCTCAGTTCTAAAACTCCCATGGCCCATGTACCATGTACCTGCTAGACCATAACGCTTTGTAGTTCCAAGAGCATGCAGACCCATGAACACACAAAGCCATTTGAGGGTATGTTATCCACAAAAGGAATAGTGACTGTAGAAAGTTGTGCCCTGTTTAAAACGCAAATCACATAAAGAAAGAAAAATAATTTAAAAAACACGCAATCCCAGGGTAGTTTACACTTCTAATAAGCAAAAACTTTGAAATGCTGTTTTAATTTGTTTCAAGGAAGAATTCAAGGTGTGTTTTATAATGTTGAATACAGTGAATTTGGATGCTTTAGGGGTAAGAATTTTAAAGAAGCTAAAACACCAATGGGGATTCATGTTTCCAGCTGACATAATCTTTCTATTTCATCCTTCTGGAGTATGACAGAGTTGAAATGCATACAACACAAAGCCTTAAATTGCTGATATAGCTAAGATTTTGTTCAGTCTGAGGTCTAGTTCACAGCAAAGCATTGTGTTTGAGGACTTGAGTGGAACAAAGAATCCCAGAAAATACATGACTTTTGTAACAATTTTTTTCTTGCACTCACTATTCAGACCAACAGAATTGATTATTAATTATTTTTATTCAGGTGGTCTTGAATATTTGCAGACTGTTCTACGATCTGCTTCGTTGACATTTTTAAATACCTGTATAGGTAGTTACATCATGTTACTCCATTGAATTTGTAAAACTTGAAGCCATAAAAATATTAGTTCTATGTATAATGAGGGGGAAATAACAGGAAATCTAACCTGCTTTTAGATCTTGTGTTATCTCCGTGTATAAAGTTAAGAACTTGTGCTTTTGTATCAGTGCCAGCTGTAAATTTTTTACATACAGTGGCTGCCTTCTATGTCTTCCTATTTTTGATAATGCAGATTGTTGGGAATTCTGTAAGGAAGTAACTGATTAACGGCAAAAATCTTATGTTGGTCATACTTTTTTGCATTTTCTCTCATCACCTTCTAAAACTTAGTGTATCAGTGTAACTTAGAAAAGTTTTTGAGGTTGTGTTCCCCTTCTTTAAAAAAAAACCAAAACAGTATTGAGGGAAAAGGCGTACGTAGATGATCTGCATCAATAAATATTTGGCCCATCTAGTTTTCGGATATTAGAGATTGTCACATCTGTAATGAGATTTCAAATTGATCACGTCGTTTTCTGTGGAGAGATGGCAAGAGAAAAGAGGATGCAAATGTGATGATGGGGGAAAGCAGGGACAACTACCTTTCTTTGTTACACTGGTAATTGGGAATTGATTTACCTCAGTGTTTAACAGGTTTTTTTTAAATGTAACTAATTGTCAAGCACTGACAAATGAAGATTTTTTTTTTTGAGGGTGGGGGGAGAAATCACCCTGTGAACTGCAGTGCATTTTTGTGTGTTAGACCCTCAAATAACTCTGCATTAAAGGGTACTTGAGGTCAACTTGCAAATTAAAGTTTTAAAGTTAACATTTTTTCCATTGTAAATATTTGTGTAAATACTCTCAATTGGAAATTAGAACAGTAGAGTACTTTTCTGAATCCAATCCTATTTTTATTTTATACAGTATTTCTCAGCTGTGATCTTTGGAGCAAAAGCCAACGGCAGGAAAAATAGTTTGTACCAGTTTCATGAAGTATGTCTTTGGGTTTTTGTAAATAATTTTAACTCAAATAAAATTGCTACTTTCAATACATATCTTGTCTTTTAAAATGCAATAAAACACTCCTCTGAGTGATTGCAGAAAGAAGGCAGTGTCAGGTAAATTGCTAAAAGAAAAAATGAAAAAAAAAAACAAAGGGTGAAAAAAAATGATAAAGGAGCATCCTGAACGTAGTGCTTTGCTTTTCACCTCTGTGTTGGGACAACAAAATTCAGTGCCTGGACCTGAGGCTGTGGTCAGTCAAAGCAGCTGAAGCTGGAAATTTTGTGGAAATGATGTATTGTGTCTCTTGATGCATTTTGGAGTTCTCTGCACAAGTTGATCTTTCAGTAACGACTCTGGAGAGCTGGAGACAGAATAACATAAATGTGATGGAGCACAGGGAAAATGGCACAGTTCTTATGGTGAGACTTTTCACATCGTGGGGGGTGTTAACAACTTGCTTTAGTCAAAAGGGAGGAAATAGCCATGAATGTTGCTGTGTTTCTTGATTAATATGAATGATGCTTTAATTTCAGGATGGATTTTTCCCATGGATTTTTCCTTAATTGGTACAACTTCTACGGGTACAATATGCAATAATCCTTGAACTGTAACACAAGCTGAATGTGATGTGTCATCTCATTGCCACTCTGAACAAGCAGCAGCACAGTGTAACCTTTTCTGTGCTGTAAGGAACGGTACTGGAGTCTGAAACATGGAGCAGGTGTTATTAGTGTGGGGTACTGCAAGAGGCAAATGCGCTTTTATGTAAGCAAATATCTTAAAAAATCTGGTAAGAGTATTTCCTCCTCTCTTGTTGGTAGTTATGTAATGGAAGCATTGTGTGAATGCTTGGGGTGACATGAGCATTTTCAGATTAACAGGATAATTGTGAAGCTTCTACAGAAGATTTGGGAGTCACAACCTTTCTCATAAACTTATTTCCCTTTCAATCTGTTTTGAAATGCTTGATTTGCATAGGAGGAAGTGATGTGGCCTGATGTGTATGGCACTGATTTATCTTTTATTTCCTTTCTGGACATCACTAAGCAGAAGCCAGAGTATACTTGGTTAGCTGGGGCTGTAACCAGGCAAGGCCACGTGGCTTTTCCAGTAAAGTTTCCTTTCATGTATATGGTGCTTTTCTTGTTTAAAAGGAAAACCAAAAATGTGAATTTGGGTTCAAAATACAGAGGACTTAGGTAACTGCCATTCTTCTGCATCAAGCCTGCCCTTATAGGATGGCCTGTTAATTGGGTTTTTGAAGATAATGAGATTGGAATTTGCCCTGAATTCCGCTAGCCAAGTGTTTTCAAAACCAGGCCACTGTAATTTTTGATGCTGCTGCTTCTCTTCCTCTGTGTAATGTGTTAATTTGTCTTTGGATAAAGGACACTGCTGGGTTCTTTTAGCTGTGTGGAGCAGAAGTCTTTCATACATATTCTTTTTTAGTTGCCCTAAAGGTCCCCTATCAAAGGCATTGTAATTTATTAAGATGTTTGCGTCATCAGTAGGTTCAGACAGTCGTACTGTAAATAAAAATGAAACCATTATAAATGATGCAACTGCTAGAAGTCCTTACCCAGGTGTAGATTGGTTACTAATGCCCCAGGATCTGTATTGCAGCGGTGCAGACTGTGCTGAATTTGCAGCTGTGGGTTGTGCCCCGGGTTGCCGCGCGTGGTACGGTGTGAGTGTGACAGCAGCGCTCTGGTGATGCTGAGGGGCTGTGAGGAGCCCTGGAGCAGCAGCCTCGGTGGGAGGAAAGGGAGCACAGAGCCTGACATTTGAGAGGCAGACGTGTCACATCTGTCACCACTGTCTTCAGACTGTATCTGCACGTCTCCTAACCCACAGCTTGGACTTCATTTCATCACTCTGGACAAGGCCAAAGACCCTCTCCCAAGTGTGGAAAGCCACGCTGGTAAATAATGGAGAGTTGTGCAGGCAGCAGTACCTATTGCCAAAATTCTGGTCTGTCTTAGGTGGACCAAAGCTACTTAAAGGAAGGTTCATTGAACTTCTGCAGAATAAAATCAGGGGATCTATAAAAGGGGACTCTGCTTAGAGTAAAACAAAGAATAACAGGAGTTTTATTAGAGACACTGCTTAGTGTAGGATCCTTTTTATTTCCTGTATTATAACAGAAGATTTCTGTCTCTGCATTTAGTTTTTAGAAGGTGGGGAGGAAGAGTGTTAGCCTGGGGTGTGAAGTGGATGAAATGATGTAATTTCACCTGTAAAGCTGTCATTCCACCTGTGATTGTGTCCTAGGATGACAGTGATTTTGTTTCTCACTGCTTCCAGTACATAAGTCATGAAAACCAAGGTGAAAGGCGTTGCTGCAGAAGTTTGAACGAGAAAGGGAAGGAAGGAGTTGATTTTGTCAAATGATCCCATTCAGGAGCCTTGCACACCATTACCTCTGGGAATGATGTCAAAGTTGTGGAAATGTGGGGGTTTATTCATGGATGTATTGTTGGCCTCTTACCCCAAACATACATCTCTTGAAAGCATTTCTGGGGCAAAAAGTTTTAAAGTATCCAAGCAGAGTTGTTTTGTGATCTACTGTTAAATTTATAGTTGGAATTGAGTTGAAGTACAAACCATAAGGAAAACTTGGAGTAAGATCACTTTGTGTCACCGCTCTGTGCAGAGGCGTGAATTTGGGTTCAAAAGCTTGATATTCAGGTTACTGAGCTTTAAAAAGCAGTTCAGTCATGTTATATAAAACTGCTGTGTAACATCTGGTGTCATTTTTGATGGCTCATATTTTAAATTTTGTCTTCCTTTGGCAAGGAATTTTAAAGCAAAGCTATCTTACCCAAATTAAAAATATCTAGGTTGAAGTGCTATAATGAAATTATACTTTAGCAGCAGGAATTGAACATTGTAAATTAAATGGAAGTGATGCAATTATTGTTTGTAGTCTCTTTTGCCCTAACTATCTTTAAAACCTGGCTGTAAATTTTTAATAAGAAAAAAAAAATCATATTTTTAGTGGAAAAATCTGTTTGGAATTTGTTTGCTGAGTATATTCATGCATCTCAAACATCCAGTTTCAGAATGGAGCTTCATACTGCAAAACAGTGTGAGTTTGTGATACCTCAGATTACAGTGAGAGCCTTACTGCGGCTTTTGTGAGCATAGATTTGTAGCTATTTTATCCCAGCTAATCATAAAAGTTCCCCCTTATTTAATGTAGGTTATCATGGTTATTCAAGTATAATTTCAAATGTGAAACAAAAGCAAACATACAGGACTTAAGTAATTTATGTATCCCTGCAGAGTATAAATTGAAACTACTGGGGCAAACCGGTACTCTAGAATGATTTGTTAGTCTATTATACCTCCAGTCTAGGACAGTGAAAAATAAACCCCACAATCTAAAGTAATTCTGTTGAGAGAACTAAATTTTGATGCTCCTCATAAGAAGAGACAAATATACATCTATCCAGATGTGGTTCTACAATGTTAAGAGGTTTATACAAAGATGAGCTGTATGTGAATTTTATGTAATACTTGTGATTAGCCTTCAGTTCTCAGAACTGGTTTGTGCTGTTTGATTACCTTATATGATATAGCTTCAGCTGTTTTTAAATCTGAAAATCCTGTAGGATGGATGTGCTTTGGTTTCTGAACTTTCTACCTGGGACCAAGTGAAGCAGCTCTTGAACCACAAGTGTCTACACAATCCCACCCTTCTCTGCGGATTTTACGTGGTCACCGTTCTCAAAATGCTCAATTCCAAGCCTGCTAAGCTCAGTCAGTCCTGCATTGTGCTGATGGTCTTCAAAGCTGAGCTCAGTCTGTGCCTTTTCTCCAAGAAGCCCTCAGCAAACGCTGAGTTCCCAGGAGGACCCGAAGCGCTCTTGTGTCAGCGACTCCGTGGAGCAGGGGCGCGGTGCCGAAGCCGTGGCAGGAGCTGGCGTGTGCACAGGGACCTCGCTCAGGTCACTGGGAGCGGCGCCTCGGGCTCTGGCTCTTCACAAACACCCCAAGCTGTTCACAGAGGAGGAGGCTGAACTGGAAGGGGGGAGGGCACCTGCTCAGGCTGTTTCTGCACCAGGTCTGGCTGATACCACAACTCCCCCATGTTTCCCAGGCTGATTTCAAAACCCACCTGGGTGCTGAGCCACTGTGAGCCTCATTCCAGTGAGAGCAGCACATTTGCAATGCACTTTGTCTCCTGGGTCTAAGCAAGAAAACACATGCATTAAGATTCCAGAAATGATACAGCCAAAGGCTAGGAGGAGTTTCTATGAGCTCAGATTTCACTAACTACTGTCATATGTGAGATTTTCCTTAGACTTTGTCAGTGTGTGGTTTGACTTCCCAAACCTCTTTGAGAGGTAGAGGTCATCTTCCTTTCAAACAGAATTTTAGGCGTATGCAAGACAAAGATATCTGAAAGAGCAGGACTCGTCAGTACATTGTAGTTGCTGTTTTAATTGATGAAGTTTCCACAACACCAGTAAATGTCTAATTATTTCAGGAGCATATGGAATTTTTGATGTCCTGGCACAAACTAAGAATTGTAAAGATTCAGACTTGTAAAAGAAAATGATGTCTCAGTGATAGCATGCTAAAAAGTTGTCATCTGCCTGTGACCAACAGTGGGGAAAGAAAATGAATACCCTTGGTTAACAGACCTCCCCTGGAGATGAAGTCAGAGACACAGAGGTCTGATGGGAGGAAGAAGAACCATCATGCAAATGGGCCTGGTGTGTGGCTGCACAGCACTCCCTGTTCTGAAGTGTCAGGTGTTTCTTGGAATAGCCAGGTGCTGCTGAAGGCTCTGAGGGTCTCCAGATGGGTGAGCAATTAGCCCATGAGCATCTTGCTTCCCCAGTGATACTCAGGAGTACTGCATGCTGTCTAGGATGAGGTTGCTGAGTGTATCACCTACAAGCCGGTGCCTTGGAGATTCCATACACTGCTGAACTAGAAGCAATTTCTTGCCACACTGAGAACTTGGCTGGATACGCTGGGGTCAGTGACCTGCTCAAGGTTTGGCAGTGCACAGTGTAACACTGCAAACTTTATCTCTTGTGAAGTTGTTGTCTAGAACAACAGTGGCACTCATCCCATCAGAAGCTGCCAGGTGCCTTCCTTGGAAGCCGCTTTGCTTTCTTCATTGAATGCAATTGAAAGTTGTGGTACGTGCCTGTGAAATTTTTTACATCATTCCCTATTTATCTTCCCCTCTCTTATTTCAGTCTCACTGCTGAAATAAGATTTTGTAAGAGAGAAGTCCTTTGCAGCAGTACCTGAGAGTTGTTCTTTAGCAACAGGAAGAAACTGAATCTAGAATTTCTCTTCTGCTCTGGGAGCTGGGGAGGGGAGGGCATGTGAACCATCCTGGTCCAGAAAGACTCCAAAATTATTACTGTTTCACATTGCTGAGGCCTGCTCCCATCAGTCTAAGGTCCAGGCTGCATCACGGCACTTGGTTTCTTGCCCACCTTTCCAGTGCTGGATCCACAGAAACACTGAGCACACATGAAGTTCGGAATCCTGAATTTCCACACCACACTTAGAACCATCACTGACTATTGCACTAAGCAGTAGTAGTGGAAAATGATACGTTTACTCTGCAGTGAACTCACCAGCCATGATGTCCAACTGTAAGAACGGATACTAGAGTAGAACCCTGGTTATTTGAGATGCTGTGAAAGGTGTGAAGCTCATCATCTTTGGACGTCAGTGTTTCAGAACAACCACCAGAAGCATCTAACTGTAAGGAACAAAAGGAAGATTCCAGGTATTTTGCTCTTTTTACTTTCATGACAAGAGAACCAGGAGGCACACAAACCTTAACAACACAGCTTCAAACCCGTCTTGCTAAGACAAGCTCAAGATCCAGAGCTCAAGAGCGACAAGTATTCCATTAGCAGGTTTGTGCTGATTCCTTCATCTTGGCAGAAATGCAGTAGCTGCTAGAGGCATGTTGTGCCCCTGCCTCCTCTGCTCACCCCTGCAGCTGGGAATAGCCCCGAGGAATTAATCTGTGGAGTTTGTGGCTCTGAAAACACTCGAAGGGTTGTTGTGGAGTCTGCAGAGTCTGTGATGCTCTGCCCATGGCAGTGGGGGAGAGCTGAGCTCTGCCTGCTGTGCACGTGTGGGAAAGGAGGTGAGTGTGTGTCTGTGCTGGGCTCCAGAGTGCTTTGTTTGTGCAAGGAGCTCTGTAAATGCACCTGGAGCCTTTCGAGGGAGATGCAGCGCAGGCAGAGCTGAGTTCCCTGCTACTCTGAAGCTGCAATACTGGTTTATGCTGCCCTGGTCACACTGCCTGGGAATTGCTCATGTTAGTGCATAGCCAGTACCACTGCTCAGCCTGCAGGAGTGTTCACAGGAGATCCTTTGATCCTTTGGATTGGTGGTAATAACGTGGGATTTGGAACGGGACTGTGAGGCTCTGTGAAAGGTAAGTGATAAGGTGTTGTGTCCTGCACGGGGTTAAATGGATTATCAAACATGAGAACAGCAACTACACCTGCTGGAGCAAACAGGTGACTTTATGAAAGGGATGGTGCATGAATGTAGGATACATGTAGTGTTCCTTGCAGCACTTCTGCTTAAACACGGGATTTACTGAGGAGACATCCCTGCCAGTGTGTGCCAGACACACAGTGCTCTGCTCTTACTGCTTGTCACTATTTGCAGAGGATCCCAAGTCGGAGAGCACACTAATTGAAAATAGACTTTGGGACATTTGATGGAGGGAGAAGTGTTGAGAAGGTGTCCTGTCAAAGCAGGAACTGTGTAGGTATGAAAAGAACTATCAGTCACTATCAGGGCCAACTGGTGTGGACCAAGAGCCCTGTAAGAACTCAGCGAGTGGCTGTGGTTTATAGCAGGTCACTTGCAATTGAAACTAGAGGAAGGACCGTGACTTTTCAAAGAACTGCAGAAACAGTCCTGCTAACCACAGGCTACAGAGTTTAACCTCCTTCCAAAAGAAATTGCTAAAAGTTATACACTGTAATAAAACATAGGCAGCTGGTGAGGTACTTGGCTAAATATTGGGGGGAACAAGAGAAACTTTAAGGATTGTTCTTAAAACTCCAGAGGACCTTGTAGTAAGCAGACAGGTGCAACACAGTTCATATAAAACCATGCAAATATTTGTTGGGAGAAACTCTGGAGATCATCTAGTCCAGACTTGTGCTCAAAGCTAGTTCAGGTCTTTGCCCTGCCAAGTTTTGAAAACATCTAATGATGGAGATTTCACAGCCTCTCTTGGTAATCCACACCAGGGCTATGCTTCTCTGCTAGAGAAAAAAAAAGATGTACTTGTCAAGTTAAAAAAAACAAAAACAAAAACAAAACAGAACAAAACAAAAACAACCCAAAAAAAACCACAAAAAAAACCCCACCCAACAAAAGAACGATAGTTTTCACTGAATCTTCCTCAAGCCCCTAAGCTGTTGAGAGAGAAAAGTCTTCTACTGGACTGATAACCTTGACTCCAAGAGTTTGGCAGAGAAGAGCCGAGCAGCAGCAGCGGTTCCATCCCTGCAGGAAAGGAGGACTCTGCTGAGTTTCCAAGGGCTGGGGGCCGGACGCTGTTGGTTGGGTTCAGGACTGCCCTGACAGGAGCAGGGGCTGGCTGGGAGAGTGCGGAACGCGGGCTCTCGGCACTCGGGGTTGGGGTGTTTATGTCAGAAACTATCGTGGGTGCCCAGAGCTGCACGGGCTGTAGGCAATGACGGTGATTGGAAAGCCAATGTACTCGTCACTGGTAAGTAATGCACGGCAGGAAAAATAGCTCTGTACTACAGCAGGTTAAACTGCAAATTAACTGTTGCCTGCGGGGGTGAGTTTGACTATTCAACTCCAACAGAGGGCGGAACGACAACTGCAACATTAGCTGTAATTAGGAAACGAGGAAGAAAACAAGAACCATCTTTGTATCACAGGATGCATCCCTGATGTTGCCTTGTTCAGAACTCAGCATGGATTTTAGGAAATAGCAAGAGGCAGTAACTTGATCTTCTTTTTTCTGCTTTATACCCTGATTCATCAGCAATGTGGAATAGCCAGAACAGGTTAAATAGCCCAGAATTCTTTAGCTTGAAGAAGAAATAATGACTGGAGATACATGACTGGCAACATCAACAACAAAAAGCAACTAAGATGTGGAAAACATGAATAGAAAATGACTTGTTCTCCCAATGCTCTCCTTTGTTCTTGTAACAAGGAGCCCAGTGCAATTACCACGTAACAGAATTTGAAATAAGCAAAAGGAAGTACACTTTAACACGGCATAGAATTAAAGTGTGGAACTTGCTGCCCCACAATCCTGGGAACAGTTTGCTCTGAATGTTTTGCTGTGAACAATAGCCTTTGCATGCCAGGCAGCTCGAGTGCACAGCAATGCATGAGGGAGAACATCAGCTCTCTCTGGTTTCTGCAAGAGCTCGTTTCTCTCTCTTCAGATTTTGCCCCAGGCCCCCCTGGCTGTGCCGTTCCTTGGTGGCAGCACCATGGGTGCTCTGCAGTGTGCACATGCAGCACAAGCAGCTTTATTGAAGCCTAACTCCTCAGTTCCCCAGCAGCGTCCCAGACACCGCTTCAGGATTAGCTGGGCTTAAGGAGTCATGTCCCTGGCTGAAATCCTGGGGAGGCAGACTGGCCGGGCCCTGGCTCCCTCCATGGGCCAGGGGAGGGTTTCTACCCCACTGCCTGGGTGATATCATGGGTCTTTTCCCATTTCTTCCATACTTTTGGATGTGTTTTCCAGGGCCCACCATATGCCGGTTTATCCCCATCCTGTTTCTTTTCTAACTCATATTTCTCTTCACCTCTCTTCTTTCTCCCAGCCTCCACTGCCTAGCACTCCTTCTATAAATAATTTGTATTCTTTTCAAAAATAATCTGAGTCCCCTCTGAATAATGTTACACTCAGATTGCATATCCAAAAGCACTAAACAAATGCCACAGACAGCCAGACACGCCTTGGTAGCAGACCTTGCTCCCCGTTTGAGCGTGGCTGATGGCCTCAGTGCAGCGGTCAGGCGTGTCCCCTGGGCAGGGCGGGTGGCACGAATCCAGGCCGGTGAGGACCCTCCCCAGCAGCCCTGCTGCTGCTCCCGCTTGGAGCACCACGGTTCCTTTCGGGGGAGCTCGGCTCTTTGCTCAGTGCTGCCTTCCCTGCGGCAGCCTCGGTGGCAGGGAGGGCTGGAGATGGATGTGCAGCCGCGGGGCTCGGCGAGGGGCAGCCGGAGCAGCCGGCTCGCTGCCAGGAGGCGGGCTGGGGCACCCCGCATGCTGACAGCAGCAGCTCACAGCCCCGCCTCTGAGCTCAGCCCTGTACACTGCTCACTGCTTGTTCTGAGCCCGTCCAAGGGTGTGGGAGGGCTCCGGCACGCTTAGGAAGGTCAGGCTTCTCAATTGCACACGAAAGTGACCCAAATTCAAGGAGCTGCTACAGAAGCGTGAACTGCTCTGCCACACGGCCAGCTCCGGGTTAATAATAATAATAATAACGAGGGGTATTTTTAGTAAGCATTTGCAATAGATTCTCTGTGTCTGAAACCTTGTTCCCCTGGAAGTTCATTACAATGTCAGGTATTTCATTAATTTTAACCTTTATTCTGTGCAATTAGTAGAAATATTTCTAAAAACCTCTTTGATTTTTTCTTGCCTGCTCCCCACTGGGAAGGCTAAACAGTGGTGTGAGCTCTAGGCACGCTGTCTAACATCACAGAAGGGCAAGTTTGGCCAGGATATAAATACAAATCTTTAGAAGGTGGGAGGTACAAAGAGTTGATTTACAACAAGATGAAGATTCTTTCAAATAAACGTATAAATGTCTAAAGTTAAATTCAACAAATAATCTGCTATTCTGCCAATAAGAAATATACACTTTTAAAAACAAACTGAAAAAAATAATTGCAATCCTTGCAATCTTTCCTACAAAAGAGAGAAAAATCCTCGAGCAGTGGCAGCTCTTGGTATAATTTGCCTAAATTCATACACTGATTTACATGTAAGAGTACATTGCCATGACAACTTTTAAATCTTGCTAAATTCTGTTCTTATTACTTCCTTTTTTTTCCCTGGTGTTCTTTCAGAAGTGACCTGCAGTCTGGGATCTCTGCACACAAGGCCCTTAAATCCTGTATCTGTAACTCTGAGTGCACTTTAAGCACTACTGTGACAATGCAGAGTAGTTTTAAACCTTGTTACCCTCAAAATCTTGTTAATTAAGAAAAAGAAAACATATGATATATATGTATATGCATGTGTGTATATATATTTATAAAGACAAGAATTCATTGTTAGTATGGCTGAAATCTTAACTTTAACAATCATTGTTAGTCCAGACCTAATTATTACAGAAAAAATACTTCCATACAGAAATAATAATAATAATAATAATAATAATAATAATAATAATAATAATAATGCAGCTAAGTCTCTTATACTCACAGTTCCAGCTTCTTGCCCCTTTCTTGGTGTTGCACTCACCCTGCCACTTCTCAGGGTCCTCGTGTTGCTGCCTTCAGGGTGGTGTAGGGTGCTAAGGCTGGTCACCAGCACACGAGGTCTTTTGGCTGGGAAGGATGTGATGATGGCTGCATCTTTGTTGCTCTAGGATCCACATGGGAACTTTTTTATGGTTTTATGGTTTTTATATTTTTATATTTGCCAACAAACTTTCACACTGGTTTGCAACCCACATGATATCCAAATTTGCTGATGTATCTTGCATATGATGCAGACTTGTTCTTTGTTCTGTTCTGCATGAGAAGGTGGGTTTGTCTAAGTCTAGATCTGTGGTTTTAATGGCAAACAATGGTTTGTTTGTGGCTGTGGGGTTTCCAGTGGCAAGCCCGTGCCTCATCTTTTGTCATTTTACTCCTGTACTCATCCCCACCGCATCCCTCCTCCTCTCAAGGCCTGTGCTACCCCCCAGGTCTGTTTCTGCAGTGACATCATTTGTACTCCTGTGTCTTCCTCTGCAAGAACAATGACCTTCAGTCCTGTCTGTGGACAGGACAGCTACCACGGTACCATGTAAGGACAAACAAAAGTAAAACCAAATCATCCATGACCATGTGGTCAGAAGGAAAAATGCCGTTACAGCTGAGCCAAGTTAAAAGGAAACTTGCAGGCAGGTCAGCAAACGTTCTGCCAAAGCAGGCAGGGTGTGACCCAGTGCTGAGGCCTCAGAGCACACAGGTGGGCTGTCCCCAGCAGTGGCAGAACGTGACACAGGGCTACAGCTCACCAGCAGGCCACTGTCCCATCAGCAGGATGCTCCTCCTGCAATTCTGCTGTGTCACATTCCAGCTCCAGTTGCAGCAGTGCCTGACAAAAAGAAGGTACAGGTGTCGAGCAGCAACATCTGGTATCTTAATTACTGCTCCTACAATAAAAGAAGCCAGCCTGGTGTTTCAGTCTTGCTCCAAGCTGTCTGGGCAGATGTTTGAGTGGAAAAATAGCTTGCTGGTGAGATCAGCCAGTTCAATCCAGGCAAGTGAGAAGAGCACTCGTTATTAAAATAGAAGGCAAAATGAGGCAATTCCTCTGCCTGTCAAATAACTGGGTAAATCTTCTCAAAGTCGTTGCTCCATGTGCTTTTTTAGATTTGGTTATTGCTGCCCTATGAGAGTAAAATATTCTTGGCAGTAGAACTGCTGCTCTCAAAAGTACCAAATGCCAAGCTTTTAAAAATTAGGACAATGTAGAGAACATGTTTTGTTTTTTATAAAAAGGTTGTTGAAATAACCCAAGTTTCAAACAGGCTTTTTTTTTAAATAATCCTGTGTCTATTTTCAGGAGCTATGCCTGGTTTTCTCTGGAAGCACCATGAGGCTGGGAATCTCTCTGCAGCTACAGCTGTACTCTTTCTCTGCACCCAGGGGTGGGAAGCAGTAGTCCTGGCGTGCCTCCAGCCAGGAGGGGCTGAGGCACAGCTTGGCAGGCAGAATGTGGTGGTTGAGCTTGGCCAGAGGCCTCTCAGCGATTTGGACCAAGTGTCCTTTCATATTCCCCACCCTGGGGCACTCCAGCAAGTCTGTCCAAGTCAATGAAAGGCAGGCAGCACAAGCTGAAGCTTCATTAAACCTGCAGCACGGCTGCTAAGCCCATGCTTTAGTTTAATTCACAAATGGGATTGAGTCAAGCGTTTACCGGCTCTCCCTGACCCCAATCCCCAAAGGCTCGCTGTGTTTGAGCTCTGAGCTTAAACGTCTCTGCAATCCTGCTTCTAGGCCAGGCTGGAAAACGAGGACACTCATGTTTCCCCGTGGCAATGGCCAGACCTCTGTGTGAGGTGAGGCCTGTGCCCTGCTTTCAGCTGGGATGGAGTTAGTTTCCTCTTTCTGGCTGTTACAGTGCTGTGTTTTGGATTTGGAATGAGAATAGTGTTGATAACACACTGATGTTTTGGGTTTTGCTAAGTCGTGTTTATACTAGGTCACTGAATTTTTACCTTTTTTTTTTTTTATGTGTGCCATGTTCTACCAGTGAGAAGGTGCAGCTGGGATGGATGACCTGAACTGGCCAAAACAATATTCCACACCAGAGAACATCATGCCTGGTATATCCTGAGGAAGTTACCCTGAAGTGGGGCCAGTCTGGGTTTGGGAATAGGGGGTCTGGCATTATTCAGTGAGTGGTGAGCAACTGAATTGTGCATCACTTGTTTGTTTCCTTTTTATTATCATAATTGCTATAATTTCTTGTCATTTCTATATTTTACTTTGTTCTCAACTATTAAACTGCTCTTATCCCAACCTGGAGTTTTCCTTTGATTCTCCTCCCCACCGCAGCAGGGTGAGGGGTAGTGAGGGGGCTGAGTGAGCGGCTGTCTGCTGCTTTATTTCCAGCCGGGTTTAACCCAGGGCAGCGCATCCCGGCCGCCCCCTGGCACCCTCACAGCTCTCTGGAGCCCAATAACCCGTCAGGGAGAGAGGGAAGGAAACGAGTCAAATTTAGAATTTAGGTTGGTTTGTGGCTGCCTCTCCCCTGGCAGTATGACTCTGGGAGTTGGGGAGTGTTATCCTACAGCCTGAGCTGCTGCCCGAGCCTTGGGGGACCTCACCTGGTGATGGTACCCTGCTCACGAGATCCATCCTGGACGGCTCCCTCGGAGTTTCTGCAGGATTCCAGGCTGTGAGCATGGACATGCGGCTGCATGTGCATGTGCATGAGTGCCTCAGGTGTGCCCCCGAGGGGAGCGCCCCGGGTGTGCCCTGAGGGGAGCTCTGTGCCCCCGAGGGGAGGGCTCCGGGTGTGCCTCTGAGAGGAGCGCCCCGGGTGTGCTCCTGAGGGGAGCGCCGAGCCCCCGGCCGCGCTGAGGGACGGGCTGTGCCCGGGCAGGGTGGGGCCGGCTCGGCTGCCCACAGCCCTCAGGGCTCGGCCCGCTGCCACCCCGCCGCTTCCAGAACCTTCCTCAGGCGGGCGAGCGGGGGCTGGGGGCTTCCAGAACCTTCCTCAGGCCGGTGCGCGGAGGCCGGTGCCTCAGACAGGTAAGCGGGCTGGGCTCTCGCCGCCCTGTGGCGCCTGTAGGTCCCGTCCAGCGTTTTTCCCCTGTTTTGGGGGCGGGTTTCAGCCACGCCCGTACACGGCAGGAGGGCGCTGGGCAGCCCGTGGCCCTGAGGAGGCCGTGCTGAGCTCGCCCTGCGTGACCCCGGCAGGCTCGACCGCGGCCAGGTGTTCCGCCGCTTGTATTTGCCTTCGGGAACCACCAGGGGCTGACGTGCTGAGATTTAAATTTCCGAGTTGTAGAAATGAGGCATCGCGTTCTTTAAAGGTCAGAGCTCAGGATAAAACTCTGCAGGTAGAGAAGACATTTTCTTTTGTGAGCTGGCCATGAACTAGCTGCTCATCTGCTGCTCCCTTGGGTTGTGTTTGAGGCATACTAGACACACCTGGTTGTGAATTTCATGTAGAAAATTTCCCGTGGAAAATTTCCCTCAGTGAAAAAAAACAGTGATCTGTTAGAGCTGAAACTGTGGAAAAATAATTGTGAATACTAGGTTTCCTGAAGTGAAGGAAAAAACATCATTTGTGTATAGCTGAAATATCCAGTTTCACTAATATTTACAGAAACATGTTTATTTCAGTCTTCTGTTTGGAAATTTGCATTCTCCTTTCTCCTTAGGAGACCAGACAAAATGAGTAAGGCATGTTTCTGCGTGTTAACATTCACACTCTGAAGGTGGTGTGTTGCCTCTGCCCCAGAGTAGGACTGGTCATATTTCTGTAGAGATGAGAAGAGATTATTTTGGGCATTATTGGATACCCATAGTAGACAGCTAGGAAAGTTCCTTGGTGCCACATGTTCCTGGGGAGCTTGCCAATGAGTGAATCCATGGCTAATTACATGGTCCATTCAGCTGCAGCTACTTCCATTTCAAACACCGTTTGTAAATGTGAATTTCATGTGAAAGGACGTAAACATCAAACTGCAAACTAAACGTGACATAGACCCTGGGCCCCAGTGATGCACCCTCCTCATCTCCATGAAAATGAAACAAAAAAAAATAAAGGTTGGAGTGTTGTTACTGTTTGGACCTCTAAAACAATTCTTCATTGCACATGTGCAAATAAAATGAGGGGGTACTCACAAAAACCCCAGTTAGTTGCTTTGGATAGTGATCAGCAGGCTCACAGCATTTAAATCCTTGCATAAAACAGAAAATGGCCTAATTTAGCACAGCAGGAACTAAGGAGGGGGTGATGGTTGGAGCTTAGGCAATTAGTAATTAAGAAGTAGGAGACAGAAGATACTACCTGTGAAGAAAACAGGCTGTAATGTAGAAGTCACTGCTGTGGTGCATCCACAGGGAAGATGGGGCTTGGACACTGTTTCTGGGCAGCACTTTCTCAAAATGCAGTTGCATTCCAGATGTAAGACTCAGTGGAAATATGTAAACTGATAGATAGGGATCACTCTTTTAACTGTTCTCTTTACTCTGATTTGGAAGCTTAGGAGATTTTTGACTCTTAAGGAGATTCACTGCCAAAAGCTCTTTTTAATTTCTGTGGTTAGGGAAAACTTAGATGGAATACACTCCTTGCTTTGTGAGGTTTTTATTCCTGTCCCTATCCATTACACAAGGAAAGAAAAGGGCTCCCTGCTAAAATCCAGGCATGCAGTTTCTATTTTAAATCTCAAGTGTTTGTTTTTTGTGCTACAATACTGCTGACTTTGCTATACTTATACATAGTTCCTTGCCCTCTGTCCAAGACAATTTTAACTCCCCTGTTCTGTTTTAAGGAGAACTGAATTGGAGAAGAAACATGCTTCTAATTCAGTCTTATTTTTAACTTCAGTGGAGATGGAAATTGAAGTTGCTCTTGAGGGGAGAGTAGTAGATGGACCAGAACTGCTTAATATCAGAGTCATAATTCATACTGCTCACATCTCATCTTAGAAGTACAAACTGTGCTGTTCTTGAAATGTCAATGCTTTTTTTTCCCTGTTTAAAGTAGGGATTCGATCTCTTCATCTTGGAACAAGAACTTGGTGTCTTCATTGATTGCACAATACAAAATATTCATGCAAAGCCTGACTGCTCAAAGGACTGTGAGGCAAATGTTAGCCACATAGCAATAATTTAAATCAGAGGTTTTATTTCTTCTGAGTCACTTCTTTTATATCCTGTATGTTTTTAGATAATAAAGCACTTTTTTACTAACTTTTTATATGCACTTACAAGCATAGGAAAGATTGTGAAGAGGCTGCATTTGGGATATTCAGTTGCAGATGTGCCAAGTTTCTAACAATAACAATTTAATTGTTTCAATCACAGATTCATCCCAGTTGCTGTGTGAACTTTAGATAGACCCCTCAATAGCCTACTGAATTCAGCAGGAGTTTCTCTTCTAGCGAGAATTACGAAGGTTTAAAAAGGAGGTCATTCTCCTGTGGATCCCTGTGTGCTAATTGTACTGCTTCCAGTTGCTCCTCATTGCTCCCTGGCTTGCTTGCCTTCACAGCTTGTTTTGCAAGCAGTCCCTGTACAGCTCGGGTTGTGCTTCAGAAGAAAATATGTTGGATTCAGTGTGAACTCAACAAGGAGTGACTTTGTCAGCTCTGTCATAGATGCTGTAGCTGAGCTCTTCCCCCTGTCTTGAACTGACTTTTGTGCTGTCAAAACGTTGTTGTGTAAATCAAGCTGCGGTGTGTTTGCAACATCAGTGCTAATGTGGCTGCTCTAACACTTCTAACCACGATTTGCATGTTTGCAACAGTTGGCTGAGCTGCAGGAGGTGTGAGAGGGGCAAGTCGTGTCAGGGAGGCTGGGGAGGAGTTGGAGAGGTGGCTCCAAGCACAGTCTGCAGCGGACCCACAGCCAAACGATCCCAACTTTCCTGCTGGCACACACAGGAAGAGGGAGAGAGGGAGGAAGAGGGGTCAGTGATGCAGGAGAACGACAGCTTGCACCAGCAAGGACAAGGCCTGGTTCAGCTACCTAGAACATGAGATTATGTGTGGAAACCTGCTCTGCTGGGGGCAGATGGGCTCCTTCTGTCAGAGAAGGGGAAGGGCATCATCAGTCACAGGCTTGCCAAGCTGGTGGGCAGGGCTTTAAAGTTTCTATGGGAAGGGAAAGTTTCTTCAGCCCATCCCACTCCTACCGCTTGAACGCCAGGGCCAGCAGGAGATGCCCAGAGCCGGGAGAGGGGTCAGCAGGAGAGCCCCTGAAGAGCAGCACAGAGGAAATCCAGCCAGGCCAAAGCTTCACTGGGGGCTAGATTTAAATGCCTCAATGCAAATGCATGTAGCATTGGGAATAATAAGAGGAGTTAGACTAAGGTCTAGAGAGAAGAGGGTTCCAAGAAAGATGGTTAATCTTCAAGGATCACCTCCCAGCTGAGCTGGCCCTATGTGGAATCCCGTGACAGAGGCAGTACAGTTTCTTAGTTGCTTTCTTAGTTGGCTACAGACATCCTGCAGAAAACTAAAAAGGCCTCTAAGACAGATTATATTAATGACGGGGTCCTGTGATCTGTACTACAGTACTTCCTGAAAATTTGATCTGGTACATATCAATATATGAGGCAAACACTTTATCAGGGTTGTAGCAGTCCTCAAAGAGATTCAGCAGCAGTAGTAGGGATGGGATGAGGTAAATACCTGCCCAGACAGGCTTTACAGTATCTTTTGTCATGTGTGGTACAGAGCAGAAAGAGGAACCAGGCATTTTTCTGTGATAACCATAGATAATGAAATGAGAAACAGCAGGCATGGAAATTCAGCCAATAAAAGATGGGTATATTTGGATGCTATGGAGAGCTTTTAGGCCTCTCAGACCTGTGTCTTCATAACTGAAATGTTATCATGCATAGGTGTTGTTTAGCAAAAACCTAACTCAAAGACTTTTCACTTCAGTGACTGAGACTGATGTTTTGCTACAGAGAATGCTGTAGTAGGGAGCAGAGACTGATTCCTTTCTGCTTAGCTCAAAAACTCCAAAAGCTATACCTTGTTAAGAGACTCTCTAAATTGCAAACATCTATTACTATTAGGTTCAACAACAGACTCTTTTCTCCTTTGCTGAGCCCCTCTGAATCTCCAGCACGCAATTTTTATAAATTCTAAGCTGAGATCTTTATCAAAGCTTAGTCAGGAGCATGGTACATGACCACTGACTGCACCTCTCAATGCAGTTGTTCTGCTGAAATGAAATGCCTCAGTTCCTCCACTCTGCACACCTCTCAGCCCAAAAGGCAATATCCAGCTTTTATGGTTAATATAAATTGCAATGCCCTTTAGAGTGAAGTTGCTGAGAAATAGCTGCAAACACACACTTCCTTTAGCACTAAATACTGTGTGGCTTACAGGCCACAGACCAGTGCCAGCTGTCTTTGGACAGTTCTTCTTGGCTCATTTTGCTTCTCCTCTTCCTTGCACACTTCCCCTGCTCCTGGGGAATTCAGGCATATGCTCCCTAAGGAGATCTTTTGGAATATGAACAGAGATGGTGCAGATTTTTGTGTGTCTGTCCCTCCCCTACCTTTCACCCCTTGTGTCTGAATTGCAGCTCCAGAGCATAAAAACAAGTGAAAAGGGGATTCAGAAATGCCAAATGAGCGTTTAGCTGTGCATTTACCATTGGTAACCTGTTTGTTTGGGGCAGACGTTGAAAGGTTAATTGGCAAAGAAGCACGAAGCAGAACTGGCTGGCAGGGAGCCCTGTAATGCCCAGCACTATGGCCCTCTCTGCCTTGCTTGGAGGAAAACATGGTAACTCACATGCACAGCCTTGAAATTAATCCTATTAGACACTCTTTTGAAAAAAACCCAAGAGGCAGCAGCTTTCCACTTGGATTAATTCAGTGTGAATCTATTGTAAAGACAGCCCCTCCCATCGTGCCTTGTATTTCCACATGTTCTTGAATGAAAATGAGCTTGAGACTGTTGCAAGTTTCAACTGTTCCAAAAATCTAGGAAGATAGGGAGAGGATGTGACAGCTTGGTCTGTTTTTCTTAATCAATTAACAGACCATGCAGGGAATAGAAGATTTATGAGAGATGAAAAAGGAACTCTCACAGTCCTTGATGATCCCTGATGGGTTTCAGGTTTTCATAAGAACAAACCATCCACTCTTGTGATGAGGCAAAGACCCTTCTCCATAACTGAAACACCCCAGCCCAGACACTTTGTCCAGGCCTGTCCTCTTCCTCAGACCCCTTTCAAGGCAGGTGGATGTTCATGGGGATCTCTTCTCAGGTACAGATGTGTTATTACCACCCTTCAGGATGGACACCAGTCATGCAGTGATTTACTTTTCTTCTCTGCAATAGAACAGAAAGCCAAGGGTCAAGAAAAAGCTTTGGTGCCACTCAGTGGGCTGGGAAGGAGAATAATATGAGTGAAACAAGCACCTTTGGAACACATTCCTACATTAGAGTAAGCCCCTTATTTAGGGGAAAATACTAAAGAATAAGAGAAAAACAATGAGATTGGGAGGGCAAATGTTGTTTGGGTGTTACTGCACTGGATATCAGTATGAAATTTGCACAACCTAGTTGCACCAAACTCAAGCACAAACTCAGCATTTGCAAGCAAGTGAAAAGAAATTATTTCAGGTCAAGGAAAAGGATCCCAGATCCTGCTATATCTGGCACGCTTACTGGCAGCACAAAGATGGTGATTCTTTTACTTTATGTATGCACAGAAGTGTTAAGAAGTGGGTGTATCTGCTGGATTCCACTCCATCCTCATTAGCTGTGCTCCCATGACGGTCCCAGAAATGTAGGCCTTGGGAAGAGGCAGCGTTTGTGTTTCCTAATGCCCTCTACAGGGTCTCCGAAGTAAAACACCAGCTGAAGATACTGAAATATGTTATGTTAAACATTATGTAACAGCAGTTTGCACACTCTAAGGAAGAAAGATGAAATATGCTAATAAGCAACCCTCTGCTGAACAACACACTGCTACCTTTCTATGGCTAAGCTGGAGAATTGCACATCTAAGGAACTTATTGATTAAAAGAGCCTTTAAATAACTCAAAACTGCACAGTGGTCCCTTCTTTCTGTTATCAGTGGATGTGTTGCAAGCCCAGCAAGTCTGCATTTTGTGAGGCTGGAACAGGCTCAGATTGTTATTCCACTCTTTTTCCTGGCCCGAAAACAGAATTCTGTTTTTTTTTTTAAACACTGCCATTTGATACTACACAGTTTTTGAGAAATCAACATATTCCTATCTGTTAAGCAGTGATTTTTAGTGTGAATTTGGCTCCACTTCTGAAGAGCCAATAGCATTTGAATGCATTCCAGTTCCCATTGTAATTCATGCTTGGAAGTTTGGCCAGGCTGCAGACTCGCAGAATAGCTTGGGTTGCCTGAAAACAAACATTGCAGAGCTTTACACAAGGCCCTTAAAATCAATGGGAGACGTTTTCCCTTGGCTGCCCTGGGTGCTGAGGCCGACCACGGCTTGCTCTCTCCTTGGCCAAAAGGTTTCAGGCCAGCACTTGCACATTCCCGTTTGTGTCTGCTGAGTCTCTGCGGGGCACTTACAGGGCCAGGGCGTGACTCAGCTCTGCCTCAGCGTTCTCACAGGCTGGATCCTTTCCCCACTATAGGTAGGGCTGCTATTGCTCAATATTACTTCCACTTACTGGTGCAAGAACATCTCTTTAGTGGTTTATAGCTCTAATAAAGTATTTGGTCTGAAATTTTTCAGACTGATATATATTTCTTTTCCTGAAACAAAAGTATATATAGGTTTCTCAAGTTATTTTTTGTTTGGGTAGTATTCTCTTATTTTAGAACAGAGACTTATTATATGGTAAGAATGATGCTTATATCAGGGAAAACCTTTTTACTCTGTAGCAAAATTCAAATGAATTTTCAGTTATCAAAAAATAAACAAATGGGAAGCTCTGATCAGTATGATGAAATGCAGTCTGTCTGTGGGCACAGCACTTTTATTGCTAGGTCCTGCTACAACATTAGAAAAGGGTTCAAAATCCACATTGGATCTGATGCCTACCTGTATGTTCTCTTATGTTTTGGACTTGAACTATGTCTGCCCATTTTCAAAATGAAAATTGGTTGGTTGATGGTTTTCTTAAGGCAGATGTTTCCTTTCTCACATAGATGAGTAATTAACTTGTTTTTAAGTCTTCCATAGCAACTTTGTAATACTTTTTGTGTTTTTGGCAAAAGCTGCTCCTAGCATATGGGCAAAAAGGAATAATACCCTTCAAAGTAGCTGTATCTATCATGTTGCATCATTAAAAGAATAGGCTGAAAAAAGTGACACTCTTAGACAGTTATGTAGATAAATTGCTTTTGACCTATGACTTCCAGTAAGCCATCCTTCTTTTAGGAAAATGGGTAGGTGCAATTCCTCTCTCAAGAAAGATTTAATGCCACAAGAGGCAGGGAAAATATGAACAGGTCTGTTGCTCTTTATTCCCTGGCCAGTTTCAATCCTTAGGCCACTCTATATTGGCTTCATTATCCTTTTACTGCCACTTATTTATCATAGGATTTATTTTTCCATTGCACTCTTCATGAAACTGTGATAAAGAGCTTATTTTACTGAAGTCTTTAGAACACACAAGATTAGAACTTGCAGGTATTTAATTCAGGATAATTTCAAAAGAGCACTTAAATTTGTAACTCTTCTTTGGAAGACAGGATCGTTGTGTATATTTTTCTTGTATTGTAATAAGTAAATGTGACACAAATCTTCATTTCTATGACATAACTCTCTTGAGAGTGGTGTTGGAGATAGCATTTAAATCCAAGTAGGCTGTAAGGCCCAAGTTCAAAGCTTAGATGTCAGCTATGATGTCAAACTGAGTGAGCTCTAGATAAATTAACCTGTAGGCTGAATTCCTGGATCTACCCCAATTTGAGTATTTTGCTGGTTTTTTATATACTTTTTTGCCTATAATGGTGAAACCAGCTTCTAAACCATTTTCTATGGAATAAGGGGCTCTGCAAGTTCTGTTACATTTTGCTCCTTTTATTGATACACTACTTACTGAAGACGGCACATAGTGAGAGCCAGACTCAGCTCCTGCCCTCATCTGCAATAATAAGCTGCCTTTAAATGCTTTTCTTTCTTTACCCCTCTTCAAGATAAAAGTGTATCAACAGAGAACTCTATAGCAAGCTGAGCTGGTTTTGTAATTTTAATGGCTGCCAGTTGAATCAGGTAAAATTAATTCATTCCAATTGCCTCTCTATTATGGTTATTTTTAAGGATTTTGCTTCACAAAATGTGTCTTCACACGAATACATTATCAAGGAAGCATCACAAAGCATTTTGTAGCATAAAATGGGTTTCTTTGGTGTGTGGGTGACAGCTGAATGCAACAGTGGACCTTTGAATAACTGCTCACAACTGGGGGAGCCCTGGTGGTCCCATTGGGGTCAATTACAGAGCTCAGGTCATTTGCAGATGAGTAAGGGATTAATCAGGCATGGCCACTGGGAATGGGGGACCTCTGTGTCTTTTAGGAGACTGAGGGCATGCAGAGGGCCCTGTCCCACTTGAATAGTTCTTCATTGAACTGACTGCACTAACAATTACACTGCTCTGAGCTTGTTTCCCCTTACATCAATATCAGTTGTGTTTCCCTTGTCTTTCAGTGACCTCACAATAGATGTGTTCTCTGTTAGATCAGGATCAGCCAGGGCCAGGGGGCAGTTCACTGCAGTCACCTGCTGGTTGGTTTTCTTGATGATAATTTCCTTAGATTCATTGTTACTAATTGCATTCAATATTTTAAGATGGGAGATTAGAAGAGTTGAATGCCAGATTTTTTACCAGTACAATTAGGAAAAGAGATGAAAAAAAAAAGAAAATTCAAGTTGATCCCATATAAGCTGTAGGATGTAAGATAGAAACTGTGACCCTAAAGTAAGAAGTGTTTTGTTGGGGTTTTTTTGTTTGTTTTTTTTTAAAAAGCTTAGCAGCACAAGTTGCCATTTCAGACTTTGTATTATTTTTGATGCTGCCAGATGAATTTTTTCCAGACTACTCAGAGATGCTGAGTTCTATTTAGCCTACAGCAAATCTGGATTTTAAGAGAAAGTTACTAATCTGATCACCCCATCATTCACTCCAGAAGGCAGGTAATGATGGAAGTATCCAGTGTGTATTTGTGGTGATTCACTTTGTAATTATAATCTCCTTAGACTGGAATAATTTTTTTACTTGCAGCCTTTTCTCACCTTTGCTTCTTTCACCTACTCTGTATACAATTTTAACTGACACAGGGCATAATTCTTGAATAAAAACCTTTTCAAAATCTTTCTTTTGAAAACCAGCTCACTTCAGGTTTGCATATCATTCCATTGCCTAAAACATTATGGGCAAGGGTCAAGGGGAGTCATTTGCAATTGCAGTGCAGCTTTCTGAGTCATGATTTTCTAGGCTCAAATGACTGTTCCTTCAGCAGATATGTTTCTGTAATGCAGTTTTTTAGATTTTAACCCTGTTAAATTCGTGATTTCATCAGTACATTCTATGTTTTTCTAATAGGGGACTTCCAAATATTCACACATGTACAGACTGTGCTACAAGGTGTTACTTTTGGAGAAAAAACACAGCTATGTCTCAGGAAGGGAAAATTTTAATCTTTATAGACCTAGTTGTGAACTTGGATATGGCAGTGAGACCAAGTTCAGTGAGTCTGGGCTGAGCTCTGCCAATCAGTTTTTAAAACTGAGACACAAAGGAATGAAAGGCATCTTCATGTTCTGTGTGAATGATCCCATGTGAGGTCTTGCAGGTTTTCCAGCCCTCCCCAGCTGGCCACCGTTTCACCCTGTGCACTGACACCATGGCTGTTCTTGAGCTCTGTCACGTGGGGAACCTGAAAGGTGCAGTGAAAGGTGCAGTGGTTTGGCCTTTTCTGATCTCTTATGATTCACCTCAGCTGCCTCCTCTGTATTATTAATGTGAAAGGCTCAGTAGAGCTGAGGAATTCAGTGTGTTCAGCAGGATGAATTTGATCCAAGATGCTGCCCTGCTGTGTGATAGGAAATACATTGAAGGTGGCTAATACTCTATTCCAGACAGTTCACAGTTCCCTCTGATTTATGTGTGGAGATTTAAAACTATCCAATGAAACATTTCTGTCACTCACTCTTGGCTTCTGCTGATCCTTCAGTGTCAGTTTTCTGAATTCTTCTGTCCTTACATCTGATCTGGGCAGCACTAGACACATAAACATTCTGATGTTGGTGCTTATGATGACCTTACAGAGAGAATTTCACGGTTATTCTCCAGGATTCCTTAAAATGTGCTGATCAGCAGATATGCATGCCTGCAAGCCAGTAGAACAACTGAGAAATAAAAACACAGTAGTACACAAAGCAGACTTAGTGTGGGTCTGGGGGTTTAGGGTTTTCAAAAGCCTCTAGAGAATTCTGGAAAAAAATCCTGTTGAGAGTCAAAAAGATTTGTATGGTTAGATCCTTCAGCTATTTTGGAAAACTTTCTCATAAATGAATAAATACAGAGAAAATCGGTGTATTCACTCCCAAGACAGAAAACAAGTCCAGGAAATATATAGATTTCAGATGACAACAGGCAAAATAACCTGAAAAAATGAGAGATGATATAAGAAAAAGTACTCCAAAGTTAATTTTAAAATTTATTTTACAATATATATTTTTGGTGTTTGGATTTTTAAAAGCATACTTATCCTAACCCATGCCTAAATCTGGATTGAACCTAAGTGTAACTGCTGTGACTTCAGGGGTTCAAATTTTGCACCTGAAGTTGTAGGGAGATAGATTTGGAGCTGGCTGGAGTATGGAGTTCTGCATTATCCTGCAGTGGATGCTGCCTTTCATTTGCAGACTCTGTAGCACTGTGTCACACCCAGCACAGGCACACAAATCTGTGGCTCGGGAGGGTGATGCCTGCAGAGGCTGCCTGCAGTCTGTCACACAGAGCCTGGCTCGATTCATTTGCAGTCTGGTACATCTGTGCCTCAAATCCAGGGGTGGAGGATGGAGCCCTTTAGCCAGACGAGAGCTGCACCAGCTCTGCCTCTCAGGAGTTCTGTGTGTCGAGGTTCTGTCTCTGTTGCTGTGCTCAGTGATGGAGAGCTGGTGTGCTCACCCCTCTGTTCGGATGCTGATAGTCATCCCTCCTTTTATGGTGTGACCACAGTGCTGGCAGTTCTTCCACAGCTCAGATGGCTAAACCAAGGGAACTAGATGTGTATGTTCTTGGATAATTTTTAAAAGAAAACATCTGATTTTATTGTTTGTAATCCAAGAAAGCTCTGAAGAAAATCCAAGATTTACCTATGTATCTTAGCTTCTCTTTCCATGCTTTCCGAACACGTGCAATGAAATTGCTTTGTATGTTTAAATTTTGTCTCAAAATTTAATTTAATTTTAAATAAAAGTCAAGGTTTCTAATGGATAGGGATGTAAGATAAGAAAACCAGAGAACAGGGTTACCTTGGTACCTTTCCAAACCTCTACTGCTGAGGAAGCTATTCACCATTTCTTTGGACTTCTAAGACAGGATACCTGGCTGTAAAATGTGAAATAAAATAGGATAACTGCTGTCAGAATCCAGTAATAACTGAAAGAAAGGAAATCTTTGAGGAAAAAAAAAAGAAAGGAAAAGGGAAAGGCTCTTTTAAAACAGGGGTATTATAATAAGGCAGTGAAGTTCTTTAATTCAAGTTGTAGTTACATCAGCCTGGAGCTGAGATGTTCTGAGGCCTGGAGTTTGTAGAAGGTCTGTAGGAATTGCAGGCAACAAGAAGAATGGAGAAAAAAAGCAAAGATGCAAATGCATCACGTCTGCTGTCTGAGGGCTAAAGCTGAGAAAAGAATGGTTTGAATGAGAGACACACTAGGACTGCAGAAGGATGTCTCAGTCTCTAGCTCAAGGGCTACTTTCACTCTGAGTGAGGGACTGAAGGACCAGAGGGAGGTCATGGTGTTTGAGAGATTGGCAATGAACTTTTAGAAAGTAAGGGAATGACAGGAGCAGAAATAGTCAGTTGGGAAATGATAGCATCTGTTTTGAAGGCCTGCAAGCTTCCCTTGGGACTAGAGGAAAGAATATAGTAGTTTCTGTGCTAAGTCACAATAGATGGAATTGGCAGTTTGGGACAAGTGAGAACTGGTCAATGATTAAAGCTGCAAGACTGAGCCACTTGAGTGTCACAGAAGTGCCTCTGTGTGTGCTCCACAACCTTCATTCTGTCTGAATATTCACTATGCAAGTAAACAGCTTCTTTAGGAAAGAAACCTGCACAGGTACAATCTGTAAGGTCCCACTTTCCTGCACTGAGACACTTACCAAAGCAAAGAGACCAAGGAAAATCACTGATTTTTACACTGCTGGATACAGATACGGTTACAGAGCAAAATTCTACATGTGGCTGTCCAACTCCACTTCAAGGACAAATTTAGAATACAGCTTTTTACTGAGGAGATGGAGAACTTTTAATTTGTGGAAGGAAGGAAGAGGCTTGTGAGAGGAAGAGGCTTAAAAATGTGTTCTGGACAATTAATTTGGTGGCTCTGTATCCTGAAAGGAGCTGTTTTTCTCTGTGTGATAGAGGCAGCTGAGGCATTAGCAGTACAAAGTACCCTGCCTGCATGCACCAGTGTGCCCTTGCCTGATCGTAGGAAGTGAGAGCCTCTCTGGAGACACGAGAGCTGAGAGTTTCCAGTTCCCTCTGCCACCGGCAGTGTCTGAGGCTGACAGAATGTTGCCAGCTAATGCCAGCTGAGAGTCTGGAGAGGCTCTTCAGATCAGGCACCCTACAGCCAGCATAAGGGGACTGCTTTATTTTCACAGTAGTGGCTCTCAATGTATTTTCATTCATGCAGAGGGGGTGAAACCACATTAGTTATGCAAAGAAGAAAAGGGGCAGGGAGTTATTTATATAAAATTCAAACGGAGGATTATCTGCATTACCATCTGATAATGGAGGCACACAGAATTAAAGACAAAGGTACATGCCTGTGTATGTCAGACCTTTGACTGTCTAATCCTTCCCAATTGCTGCAGTCAGGATCACAGAGATTATTTTTGTGAGCTATTGCTCAGCAAAAGCAAAACAGATCAACCATAGTTTGTAGAATTAGATCAGCCCTGTCCTGAGGCATCCAGCACAAAATACAAAGCTTCTGGCAAAAATAGAGAGAAATATAACCAGCTTGTCCTCCTTAAATCTAAGTGAGGAGAATGCATCTGGTGTAGCCATAAAATCAGAAGTGACTTGTTTTAGAAGGAAGGAAAGCATCAATTTGTCATTCTGTAGCTGCTTTTTTGCAGTGCAGAATTGCTGTAGGGATCAGAGCAGTCAGCAGTAGAGAAAGACTATTAAATGAGTCCACTCCCCTGCACTCACAGACGTAATCCCTTGATGCAAATACATGGTTTATTAAGGTTGCAGTGTACTGGCTGTGGGAGTCAGACCTCTAATAACATCATCCCTGAGCTCTGGGGGAATAGTGCTGCTTCTCTTTAGAGGTGAGCTGTGGGCGGTTGTGCACCACTGCTGCACAATGGTAAAAGGGAGCTCTCCTTGCTGCTAAGAAAGGCCATGGGAAGGGAACTGTGAATGTTGAGGTTAGCTGGAGGCATGAGGTGCTTTTCAGATATGTTCACTTGAGACAAGTTAAGTTCTCACAGCAAAATGTTGAATTTCAGATTCCATTCTAGTAAAATTCAGTCTGGAGAGGAAAGTTCTATTGGATTATGTAGGAAGTCTGAAGGAGAAGAAGAGAAGAAGATTTAAAAATGCTGATGCTGTTGGAATCTCCATCAACTAGCTAAATAAAAGACTGAAAGAAAAGTTCTAGCAAACCAGACTGAGTGCAGGGAAGAGACTTAAAGAACTAGGTAGCTTTGTATTTATTACAGATCATGTTTCAGTGAAGACTTCTGTCAAGTTCTCTGTCCTCCTTTCTTCTCTCTGGGATGTAGCAACCAACAGCAGAGCTGGAAACACAGCCATGTCCTAGAGATGTCTGTGGTTGTGTCTGGGCTGGAATTTCCTTCCTGCTCCCCCTACTCCAGCAGCTGCTGTGACTCCCACCCATACTCAAGACACAATGGGAGGAGCACCAGGATCCATAAACTGCTGGGTTCAAGCTGCTGTGTTTGTGTAGGGCAGTGCACATTGAGGCCTAAGCTCTGAAACCTGGAGACAGCACAATTGCATCAATGTCTAACCAGCATCACAAGAGTGAGCTTGCACCAAACACCACATTTTTGGCTGAGCTGATGGTTTTGTTATCACAAGAGACTCAGTTCATCACAATAAAAGTAATTCATCCTTCACTTGCCTGCCAGATCCTTGGGCCTGCTTCATCTTTTTTCTATTGTAGGAGATGATGTCTTTGCAAAGGCAAATGAAATGCAGCTGAGAATGTAATTTTGTTCACTACCTTTTGCTTTACAAGCTCAGTGTAGCATGGGACAATACAGAAGAGAAGCCCTGAAACTGGGATTTTTTTTTCCCCTGTATTTTTGCTGAGGTTTCTGCAAGTTGCACTTCACTCCAAGTTTCAGCTTGATTTGCTGCCAGGATCCATAAACCAGGGAAGAAAGCCCCAACCCTCAGAAAACAGCTCCTGGTGAGGATGTTGAATTGGTTATTCAAAAATCAAGGCACTTAATTGCTAACTATTTTTTTAAATACCAGTTTTTACTATAAAGCCTGTTGGTAATTGTTCACCCATGTACATATACACAGCATAAGAAATTTTGGCTCTGAGATTGCATCACATAAAAGCTTTGATGTTCAGCTTTTAGAAAATTAGTTACAGTTATTTTTCCCTTCCTAAAATAAATGTGAGAGGAAACATCAAATTAATCATAGGTACAAAGACTGCCTGTAGTGAGGTAGCTCATTAAGCTTCCGTTTCCTGAGTTCCACGTTCTTTCAGAATTTTAATCTCCATAGATTTTGTTGTATTGGAGCGTGTGTAGTATTCTGCAACAATGAAATGTTTTGCTGGGTCATTTATCATCCTTTGCCTTGAGGAAGGTCTATACAGTTACCTTCATGTTTGTGTTACACTCTAAAAGTTTATAGATTATAAACTCCAGAATTTGTGGAGTATTTTCTTCCCATCTCAGAGTACAATATTCCTCTTGTACTTTCTTGGCCCTATGTGCAGTTCAGGAGATGTTTATCTGTAGCTCTCCTGTCAGTTAATCCCTCTCCCTAGTCCAGCTGATAAGTTTTACTCTGGTGGAAATTGTGATGATACACTTTATTCTTCCATTTCTGCTAAAAATAGTATGTTACTTATTCTCCTGAAAAGGCACTTACCAATATGGATACACCCTACAGCTCTTGGAACAGTTCACACCCTGCTCCTGCAATACCAAATGAAACCTGCATTCATACAGGCTGTCCTTGTTGTTAAGCAGAAGAGGGAGATTATTATGTTCTATTTGAGGAAAATATTGTTTAAATTGAAAAACTTTCAATATGTCCCTTAGTTAAACCTATGTCAGTGAATTTATCCAGTCTGAATTTTAGTTACAGCTTGTTTGATGTACCTTCATCTACATTTTCTTCACAGTACCTGTGACACAATCCCATTCGATATCTCAGACATGAACACAGTTGGGAACTTCCTGACAGAGTGACTGACTCCTGCTGGTAAACTTTGAAAAGTATATTGCTGAGCTGCAATTTTCCAGACTCTGTTATTTTATTTTTCCTTGCCTCACTTCATTTTTTTAGTTGTCAAGTAGATTTGGATGAGGGGGAGATTCAGTATTTCAGAATTCAGAGGTTCCTGCTTTTTCAGAACCACTGATGTGGATATGGCACAAGAATGTGGTTTCAGGTGAGGAGAATAAGCAGCAGGAAGAGATGTCAAGTAATTATACAGATTTCATATTAGCTACCACAATAATACAATGAAACCCCAAACTTCTGAGTGTCAGCAAAGAGACAAAATTGTTTCTAAACTGAGAATAGCTCAAGTTTTGTACAGCATGTCGGGTGCTCTCTTGAATTTTGTTAATTTGACAACCAGATTATGAACTTGTAGAAAATAAAGATTTGTCTTAGTAGTGTGTATTGCAGGCTTTTACTGAGCTTTTTATTATATGTTGCACGTAAGAGAGAAAGAGATTTTTTGCAATGTAGTAACAGATGACAACTCCAGTCCAATAATTTTAACAAAATCTGTTACCCGAGGTAAGTGCTTTAGATGTCTGTGGAAACAGCTGTAATAATTACTTAGTTGTTTACCTTGATGTCATGCAGAAAAGAGGGAAGGCCAAATGATAGCAGATGTGGAGGCTTTAATTACAAGTAAATCAAATGAGGGCTTCAATTTTGGGTTTAAGATGGTGGCAAAGCTTTTTGCAGAGGCTCTGCTGAGTCAGTCATGTTTCAGAGGAAGTCTTGTGCTGTCCTTGCACACATTAGAGTTTGAACAGAACATGTTTTTCTGGCAAGACTCTTCTTCCCCTGTCCTTAATGATTTCAAGAAGAGCAATGGAAGCACTGCTCTGGGGCCTCATTTAGCTCAGCACCTTCTCTGCCCAATTAGCAAATATCCTGTGTCACTGATTTTAAGAATTAGTGTGACAATAGTTCTCTTCCTAATTACAGCCTACTGCCTCAGTCTTGAAGAGTATTAATTCCCAGTTATCAGGGTATAATATATGGAAATGCCAACAAGGAGGATTTGCATTCTGAAGCAACTGCTCTTTGAATGAGGACCAAGTGTTGCAGGTCTTGTCCCACTGCTCCCATCTTATCACTAACATTGATATATTTGTGTTGTGTGTACTGAATCACTGCATGTGCACCTTGAATGGACACTGCTCCATCAGGGTTCTTGAGCGGGTTCCTCAGTGTGGGGTTGGGTACACAGACATCATTAGAGCAGCTGGAAGCCTCTGTTTGCAGGTTAAACAATTAACCTGGACCCCAACTCAAGCCACCAAACACCTCTGTCCCCTTCAGGGCTGATTTACTCTGCATGGTATCTCAGTTTTCCCTCTGCGGGACGAAGGTAGAATAAATCCACCTGTAAGATGTGAGAAGTGCAAGGGCAGTAAATGCTTCAGCAGACAGGAGCAGTGATCCTGATTTCACAGGCCCCTTAAGTACACTGTGAGGGCTCAGCCTTTGTTTTTGATGAGCAGCATGTGGTGGTGAATGCCATTGATTTAGTGATCCCACCTGTAGTAGAACCTCTTCCGTTCTGGTGCTTTCATCCCTGCCATTGCACTGACACGGGATGCTGGTCTGTGTTTAACTGTAGCAATATGAATCTCCAAAGCTTGCAGTTAAGGTAAGAATCTTTGTAGAACAGATGAAATATCTTGGGTATTGGGGGCAAGAAAGGTTGTATCATAACTTTATTTTATTCCTTAATAAGGAGAAAGTGAAATAGAATGATCTCAGGACTGAGGTCCCTTAAAGCTTATGGGGCTACTGCATTTGAAACAAAGAAATTATTTTATTTTTGGTTTTTTCTTGCTTTCTAATTTTATTCAAGCATTTAAAAAATTAGGGAAGTTTTTTTTCAGTATTCAGTATCTTTACTTTACATTTCAGGAAATATGTCATCCTGTGTTTAGTATTTTAGGGTTTTTTTCCCCTGGTTTACACAGGTCATCTGCAAAAAGTGTGATTAAATGATCCATCTGAGAATCATCCTCCTTCACGTATTGGTGCCTTTTCTTTCCCTGGAATGATGGACTATTTAATTTATTTGTGTTACCTTCTTATTCTATACCCACAGCTGCTTTAATTTCTTAACATTGCTTTATAGTCACACCTTTGTCTGCCTGAGTGCATTTATCCCTCCATACAAAAACTTCAAATAAGCTACTGATGAAAATTTCTGGTTTCAAATATATTTAAACAAACAAATGAATTTACCTATGGAGAGCCTATCAGAAGTCTTGAACAGCTTGCTCTCCTGCAGAGAGCAATGTGGCTTGAAAAGTAATGTGTGTTTTACTGTTCTACTCTGCAGAGCACATGTGGGATACAGGCAGAATCTGAGAATCACTGAATACATTCCCAGCCCTCAGTGCACAGAAATGTGCAGTCTCACTGTCCCTCATCGTGTCATCAGCTTCTCCTCCGTGCTCACAGATGACTCCAATGGATAGTAAGTGCTGGCTTCACAGCTGACTTCTCAATCACAGAAATGCTGCTGTCCTTGCATGTGACTGTTCTCACATAATGCGGGCTCCCTCCTCCCAGAACTCAATTCCACTGCTGCTGAAGCAGTGATAAAGCCTGAGCACTGACAGGCGAACAATTGGCATTCTTGGAGGTAAGCAAGGAACCTTGTCACTTGGCTGCTGCAGATTGTGATAGGGAGATGAGTGCATAGTGACAATTCAAGATGAGAGATTGCAACTTAGGGGGAAACTAAAGTCTCCGTACTCATAATGAAACAATGTAAGTACTGACTTAGGAGCTACTTAGTTCTGATTTGTGCAGAACTTTGAGCTAGTAATCTCCCAAACAAATTGTCACAATTATTTACATTTCCTAGCTGCTCAAGTAACACAGGAACTAGAACTATTTTTCATTTTTACCTTATATTAGCTTGTATATTTTTACCTAAGGGATATAACTGCAGAGAATTTGATAAGGGTAGGCAAGAATTCTAAATTATACTGTATGAAGGGCTTGTATTTAAGTCTTCCAGCTGTTTCCTTTGCTCAGCAGGTCAGAGGTGTTAAAACTCGAGCATTTGAGTGCAAGTTACCTTGCTTTCTAATGAGGTTGGCCTATCCTTTTTCCCTCAGTTTTTGTTCATAATTTCTCCAGTCCTAGAGAATATACAATATTTATGGTAGATCTGAAGCACACTGGCAGTGCTATCTATGATATTAGGGTATTTTTTCTGTTTACCAGTATGATGTGGTTTAGCCTGTCCAGGTGCTTGTGTTTGTGCTCTCCACAGAGTTAATTATGTCAAGTGCAAATTCACTCCTGTGCAACTCGGTTTGTAGTTTCACATTTGCCTGATAGGACTTCTCATTTCCCTCAGCTACAAAATCTGTGCTCAGCTGCTGCTTAATCCTGTTCCTGTTCATGTTTTGGTACCATTTGCAGCTCTGAGGAAAAAATATAAGAGTAGGTGTGAATCCCTCCCGAGTGCACTGGGAGTTCAAAATCTATTTAGCTGGCAAAGTCCCCTTAAATACTTACTGGGAAAGCATTAATATCCTGCCCAGTGACAGGGAATAGAGATCACTGCTGTCTCCTGGTAGGGCTGCCCCTCGCTAGGGGACCTGAAGTGAGTAACTCCATTAAAGAAAGCTTCAGAATTGCACCATATCTGCTGGATTTTACATTATGAAGCTATTTATCATGAAGAGCATTATTTCTTGGCCAAGGAAGGATCAGGTGGATGAATTATATGATGCATATCCAAAGCTTAAAACTTTCTCAGTGAAATTAAAGAAAGGCAGAGATATTTCTCATGGGGGAAGGGAAGGAGTGTTAATCGCATTTACAGCTATCACTTTGGGAATGAGTTGGTGGTGAGATGCTGACAGGTAAGATAACAAACTGCATACCCATGTTGCATTCCAATTCCACTTGTTGCATGTCTACAGCATGTCACTGAAGCAGGGTTTCTTTCCTGACCTGCTGTTTGTATAAGAAAGCTAAGGGAGAGTAGAGCATTAAAGCTGTGTCCTCTGTTTTAATAAAATGCCAACCTTCTCTCTAGGACAATCGTGCCATTAGCACAGGCTGTATCCTAGACGTGCTTTGCCATTGCTTGAGTCTCCTGATGGCAGGATGAGCTGTGCATGGGGCCCTTCAGAGCAGAATTGCTGAGTCCATCACTGGATGCACCCAAAGACTTCAGTGTTCCTTTGAAACACCTCGTATTGTCTTTCCTGTGAGCGGCTTATGTGGTTTAACCTCCTTGTCTGGCAGACAGAGCAGTGTGAAGAGGGCTGGCTGCAGGAATTGGTGGGTAATGCACTTTGGGTTTGTTGCTGCTCTTAGAGGGGAAAGGGACTTCTGACCCATTCCCTTGAGAAAAATAATTTTCTAAACCTGGAGTTATGGAGGCTTATTTAGTGTTTGCCTTAAAGCTGTGCCAGACTCTGGCAGAGAGGGGCCTCAGTCATACCTAGAGAAACATTTTACCTTGTAAAGAAAGTCCAGCAATAACTTCAGGTGGGTTTCAATTGCAAACTTTTGTTAATTGTACTCAGTCTGTAAAGGATGGGACAGTTGGCATTGCTACTCAGGGTTTAACATTTCTTTAATGTTTTGAATGGGACCCAGTACATGTAGAAGCTGTGTGCTGCTTTAATTAAATTCTTAAAAAGCTTGTTTACATTGGGAAAGGTATTTTTGAGGTAATAGCTGGCCAATTCATGTCAAGAATATTAGGGCCTCTCTCATTCTGTTCTTTATGTCTCTCATATTTAAAAAGCACTATGTTATACTAATGTGAAATGAGCTTTGTGCTGCATGGATTACAAGGTGCTAAAGGGCAAATGCATTGTCCAATTCTGCCTTTTGAATGTTCTTTAGGATAGATCTGAGGTTCATAATTATGTTATATTAAATAACTTTTTGTTTGCTTGTTTAAAAGAATTATGTTTTTATGTACGGAGTGGATCATCAGACCAGACAATGAAAAAAATGGGCTTTTTTCATGTTCAGGTCTCTTTTTCATGGGGTATTTGTGAGCCTATCTGTACAAGCTTAATAATGCCTTAACCTAGGTTTTTTTGCATTCACTATGAAATAAGGTTCATAGAGCTTATGATTGTAACCTTTATTTTGAATCGAGGGGGAGGGGAAAACACACCTTGAAAATACTGCTTTGAGATAGTCGGATGCTACATTCTCTCTAGTTACACAGACAAACCCTCTCTAGCTCTTGGCAGTGTGTATGACTATTCCAGCAAATTTAAGGATACAAAATAATCACTATATCAGATGCCTGACCAGATCAAAATAACTTTCAAGATGCCTTGTCACATCGTGTGCTGGTTGAAATATTATCTGAGTACAGTAAGGAAAAGAGGCGTGGATTACAAGCAGAATTCAAAATTCTCAGGTTGGCGTTCATTCCTGTGTTGGAGCTTTCTCAGAGAAGTGATTGCTGCAGCACTGACTGATGGTGGTGAGTTCTGTGCCACTGAGAATATGCCCATGGGTCCTGGGATGGTACCAGATTTTGAAGTCTTATCTTCTAGGGCAGCAATTCCTGTCTTCTTTCACCTAGGATGTCTCCTCTTCTGGGATATTTCAGTGCAAGAAATAAAAGGCAGCTGGGAGAATTAAGTATTTGTTGGACCCTAAGTGGGATTACCTGTGATGGGCTTGGGAATATTCCAGGATGTCACCACGGGAGTATTCCCAGATGATAGACAAGCAATGTTGTCCCAGCTAGCACAGAACAGTCCTGCTTCACTTGGCTGCTTCTAGACTATCTTTTTTGCCTTCATTCTTCCCTTTTTGATTTCCAAATGAATGGGGATGAGGGCCAATAGGGCTTTTCTCTGTTTGATATGGGTTTCTTTTTCTTCCTCCCTCATTGCATTCTTAAACTACTTCTGCGTCCATACCCTGAATAACAGTGAAAATTAAGTCAAAATAGCCACTTGATTTTCTGCTGTTATGAACAGAAGTGTTTGAAAAAAATTCTTGCATAATCATGGGACTTTTGTTCCACCTAAATTTCTTTCTGCCTCTCCAGAAAGGGGCAAATAAATTTGAAGTTTGAAATTAATTTTTTCTGTTTTGCTAAATGGCAATTCAGCTTTTGCACTCACTCTCCAGTTAGTTAACACCTTAGGAAATCATGCCATTCTCACTAATGGATTGTTTATTTTGAATCATTCTGAAAGACACTCTGTCATTCTTGGATTGAAATGTTCTGCATGGCAGTACATTTAGTGTGAAGTACTTTACATTTTAAAATTTGTTTGAACAGGGAAATGGATTAAAAAGTTAATTTGTTACAGTGTATTTCCACGATGAAAAATTCAGAAGGTCTTGGGTTCCTATATTCAGGTCAAGAAAGATTTTAACTTTTACAAATCAAAAGGATTTCTACATAATGCATGAATGATGTATAACTTCAAAGGAAGTTGTTCTTTCCTAACTTCTTTTTACTGCGGGGGGCAGGAGATAAAGGAATGGGGGACGCTTGAAGGATTAATAAAATAGTAGAGAGACTTTTACTTCCACAGGAGGTCATTAGTTTGAATCCAGCAGAACCTGTCAGTACTGAGCAGCTGCTTGGTGCTCTTTTGGTCATCACCAGCTCTCTTTACCAGAGGATGATGACACTGCAGCAAACATCAACCTGAGCTTCAGATAAATTGAAAAAACTGATCAGTTTATGAAAACTCTTCATCTGAAGGCCTAGTGAGTTTGTCATGTAATCCGAGGAGAGAAATATCTTTTTGGACTGAAGGGGTTGCTGAACTTCAGCAGCCGTGGAATACAATCCTTGCAATAAACTGAGATTATTTTAGGTTGAGTTGGGCTGGGTCTTTGCCCGCTTTGTTCCTTGGAAGGTTGCCCCAGATTTCTCTAAAGACCTTCTTTCCCATCTCCTCTGGGCTGACTTTCCTGTTCCAGACCCAGGAGCAGCTCTTCCTGCAGGGCAGGCTCGGGTTACAGCACAACACTTCGCACACTGTTTGAACAGAGCAGTCCAGTGTCAGCAGCAAATGCTCCAGTTGTTTAAAGACATGGACCAGACTCTTGACCCGCTGTGATTAAAAATAATCTCCAAGTGGCTCCAATACTTGGAGTTTCCTTCTGCTTAGAAAAGCTGAGGAAAAAAATGCGTGTTTTTTGTTTCATTTTGAAAACATCAAGCCTTTGTAATAGGTGTGACTTAGGAATTAGTTTTGAGTTGTTTGACCTCTCTTTAAATTTGAAATTAGAGTCTGGACATTTCTCAAAACAGAACCACCCAATAAAGAAAACCTTTAAGAAATCAGGAACCATTTAAGAAATCACTTGATGGATTTTAAATTTTATTCTTCTGCTTTGACAACTATTGTGTTAGGGATCATTTCAACACTGTTTAGAAGTTCAGTTCTAAAGGATAGTTGTGAGCTAGCTTTGTGTTTCCCAGGGGTTGGGAATCATGCATGTAATTTTTCAAATTAATGACAAGACTTGGATGGCGTGTGTACTCTTGGAACAAAACTGTCTTGTTAAAAAGCACTGTGTTTAGACAGCTTGCAGCAACAGGAGATTAAATTGCTGGATGTGCCTTTTATATAGCTTGATTGATGAGAAAACTCTGCTGCAGTATTCATTGTTTATCAAATGCTGCTTGGCTAGCGGCACTAACAAAACCAAATATTTATTGGGTACAAGATTAAAAAATGATATTGCAGAAATGTGTGACTACTTTCTGTAAAGATTTCCATATCTCTGTAGGGGCAAAAAGTTAAGATGTGCTGAAACAGTAATGAGAGGCACTGTGCAGTGTAACCAGGGAGACATCAGGCACTGCCACCTTCACAGAAAAGAGCTTCTTGTTGGTGATCTCTTCCTGAAGGACATTGCAGGAATAACCTGCATGTGTTTATAAAATCAAATGCTTTCCCTAAGTGCCTTCTGTTCTCCTCCTACTCCTTTCAAAAATAAAAACCAGCCCTCCCTTGGAGGATGTTCTGTTACTGTCACTCTTCCCATGCAGCTTGCTCTGTGAGGGGTTCCTCCTGTGCACTACAATTGCCACCGCCCAGCTGCAGCATTCTGCCCGAGGGGCACTGGAAGCTCACCCACACAATCACCTGCTTTAGGCACTTGGGTGTGGTGTTTGATTAGGGCGGTGCTGTGGACTGTGCTGTCCAAGGAGCGGGAGCTGAAGGTGGATTATCACAGTGGTAAACCTTTGGGAAAAACACAGTTCCCATGTGGTGACAAGCAAATTGTGGACATATTTGATATGCTGTCTATATGTGTAGAAGAGGATGGGCTTTTAGGATTTTTGTGTATGTGCATAAGAACAAGTTTGGGATTCCATTTCCTCTGTAACTGCACACCATGAATAATTAACAGTTATTACCTGCTTACTTGCAGGGGATCCTCTGTATGTTTGTAGTTTGGGTTTTCTTTTTATTTTTTTTAGCTTATCTAAATATGGTGTTTGTAAAAATGAGTCTCAGGTTAATGTAATGTGAAAGACATGCTGGGCAAACATCCCCTAGCCAGTCTGGAAACAGCTCTGGTCTGTGAAGCGTTATCTTGGCTAGTTTACATCATTTCTCAGGGAGTCAGTTTGAACCCTGCTCTTTTATTGGTTTATTATTTTTCGGAATGTAATTCTCAGTACATTTGTATTCATGGCAATGGACAGTAAGTAATTTAACACCTGCTATCTACAGTCTCTGTCAGCAAATGCCCTTCTCCTAGTGGGATTTATGGTTACTTCATGTTTCAAAGGTGGAGAATTCAAATTCTGTTTGCTGTGCTGTGAGCAGAGTTATGTTATGTATTTTCTTTCTCTCTGCCTTTTAGTCTGGTCTTAAACTAGTATTGCTTCTTTTATTTCCAAACAGAAAATGTGAACCTTGACGGGGGCTGCAATTATTTTATCCTGTCAAGGTGTTATTCCTCTCTAAAACATGAAAAGGTGGGAATGTGGGAAAGAAAACGAAGCAAAAATTCACCCTGGTGCCACCTTACTTACAGTGAATATTTTGTAGGCTTATTGTTTCGGTCTCTGCATTGTGTTGTCCTAATGATTTTTGTGGAAAAGTTTGTGTGGGGCAAAGCTGAGGTGTGAAGATGTAGTCAGGGGTAAGGTTTGTATATGTGTGTCAGTTCCTGTTGGGAGATCTGACTTAAGGTCTTTTGCATTGCCTTTCTGTTCTCTGGCAACTTCCACTTCTCGTTTCATTTAAAAAGTGCAGAGAAAGTGTAAAATGAGAGGGTAGAATGAGCTTTTGATTTTGTGTTTTGCTTGTTTGTTTTTGGGTTTTATTTTGGGTATTTGTTTTTGGCTGTTTTTAAGAGATAAAGCTATATCTCTTATAGCTCTCCTTTGGAATCAATGAATGAGGCATTTGTGACTGATTTGTTTGTTTGTTTGGGTTTTTTCCTCCCTATTTTTGTAGTACCTAGTCTGTAGAAAGAGAGTGTATGTTATGAAAGGCTGGCAAGCTGCCTAAGGTGAAGCAGTTGTGTGCAGTGGAACACTGACCATCCAGGAGGATTGCAACAGGTGAGATGTTCCACACAGGAGCCGTAGATAACCTGGAGCCTGTGGAGAACAGCTGCTTCTGCAGGAGACAGCTGCAGCCTCACAGAAGCAGCTGAGCTGGTGGGACTGAGCTGGGGACTCAGGTCATGCATTGTTGTCAGGTCTAGTGGAAAAGAGTTCAAAAGCCTTCAGAGAGCTGCGTGTCAGAGGCATCAGGCATTCCCTAAGTACACTAGAAAAGCTTGGTTTGGATGCTGGAGTCCCCACCCCTTTTATCAGTGATCCTTTGGCAAGGTGTAGGCATGTAGGGAGTCAGTGTTACTGGTGTCCAGAGGAGGGCTGTCCCACTACCAGGAAAGGACACTGATTTGGGAGCATGTCGGTCTGGCACTGCAGTGCACTAAAGCACACTTCTGAAAGATAAAACCAAACCAACTCCAAACAAACAAATTATTGGAGGATGTATAAAATAAAGCCCCAGCTCTGCTTTATCTTTGCAGAAGCAAATACAGTTTATGGTTGCTTAAATAGGGCTTTCTATTACCATATGTTGAATCTTGCAATTTCTCAGCCTTCCTGCTCAGCATCTGTGAGTCTCAGTAGCAGAATCGTTGCTTGGAAACTCAATTGTCTTTTTCACATTTATTGCTAGAAAAGAGTTTTCAATTCCAGTAACTTGATTATCATGACTTGTACATAGATCTAAAACTCCTTAGCAAAGGCAGTTTCTTTACTGGCAGGATAAACACTGCAGATATACAAGATGTGCTTAACAGTGTTTTGAGCAGGGGTGAAGTTTTTCCAATGTGTTTGTATTGCTATTGAGATCTAAAGTAAGTTGCATGGAAATTAATGTATTGTATTTGTGCCAGTATCAATGTGCCATTTCCACTTCTTTTTTTTTCTTTTGGAGTAGAAAAACACCTCTGAGAGTACAGGTTGCCATCACCTGACTACAGGCTTCTGTGAGAAGTGTATCACCTGCAATTATTCACAGTTTGGCAAGAAGATTTTTGAGGGTTTTTTTGGTGTGAATGGAACACTTAACGAGTTTGGTTTCTTAGGGATTCTTAATTCTGAGGGTTTGGCTTGAAGGGAGTGAGAAGGAAACTGATAATTGCCTTGTTTTCTGCATTGCTTTCTCCCCCCTCCTCTCTGATGCCTGAGGTAACATGAATTTCACAGACCTTGCAGGATCAGTGCCTAAACTGCATACTAATGTATTTTGGAGAACTACAGAGAACATGGGGAACATGGAATGACTGTTTTTGTTCATAGTGTGGTTTGAGAGAAAAATGGCAGCCGCAGTTGCCACCTTTGGTTGTGCTCAGGAACATCAGCATCTGAAGGTGGCTCTACCAAAATGAAGAAAGCTTACTGGGGCTTTTGATCCTATTGCCGTTTGAATTTAAATACTGGATCTTAGGCTGTGTGCTCTGAAGCCATAGCAAAGTTATTTTTCACTCAGTTTCCAGGAGTTATTGGAACGACTGAAAATTGAGGTAAATGCCAGAGAAGGCTGCATGAGGTGTTAGATCAATACTTGAAATCGGCACGTGGAATGACAGCTTTGAAACTGATGTGCACGTGAGTGTGATTGATACACGCCTCGAGAGCCTTTTGAGAGAAGCTTGGGGACTCATTTTGTTTAAAATGGAAGGAAAACACTATCAATACAACACTATGTACTACACTTTATGGTAACTGGTACAGAGGAAGGCTTCAAAAAGTATTTAAGTGCTTTATGCTATTTGTTATCCTCAAGAGAGTATTAAAATCAGCCTTCTAGGTTACAGAGCTTGTGGGATATGTTTTCCCTTAGGACAGAGAGGGATGGTAGCCTCTGTGGTTTGGCTGGTGGTTGTTTTCTTTTTTTCTCTCTGTCTATGGGGATTTTCATTAGCAATTAAATGTATCTGGACTTAAGAACATCTGTTTATGATGATGATATGATATGAACATAGGATTTCTTACATTTGTAGCTTTTAAAGTCTGGGTATGTACTAGAAAGTCTCCATTTGATCAATATTTCCCCATCACATCTCTTGTAAAGTTTAGTGACTTTGACTTTATTCTGTGGACCACGGAACAGTCTGAAAGTATGGGATGATATCAAGTATTTCATTATCCCAGGTGTGCCCGTGCAGTCAGCAGCCAGGCTGTTTGCACTCCTGAGAAAGTGATTTGGCAGTGAACCAGGACTGTAAACAGTAAAAGGAGAAAAATGTGCTGCTTCAGTACTTTGCCATAAAGGGCTGTTCTTGTTTCCTTGAAGAATGTAACCACTGAAAAAGAATTACAACTCCCCAGTTAGCCAGCCTCTAGTTGAGGGCTAGGTTATTGTGTTCTGTTTGTGGCTTGGATGTGTCCAGCCAAGAAGAGAGAAGACAGCAATGTTCTTTCCTCCTTTTAAAATGTTTTATTTTTTTTGTTTTTTGTTTTTTGGGAATCTGGGCTCTTCAATATTGGCCCCTTAGGCTCTTTTAGCATCTAAAGTTATTTATTGTCAAATAGGAGGTAGAACAATAGTTCTTGCAGAAGGTGCTTCCTAGGCTTTTTTTCTTAAAACTGACCTGCTGGAGAAGATTTCTTAAGGGCATGTGTTCATTCCCAAGCTCTTTCCGATATGAAAATTGTTGCTCTAACTTCTCACTGGACACTTGGAAATTCCTTTTTATGACCCAGTGTTGTGTATGTTGGCTATAGATCTTTGGCTCTTTTAAAAATCACTTAAGTAGTGGGCTGAAGTTTTGCTTTGGCATAGTACAGAAATAAAGATGGCCTGCCCTTTTCTGATGCAGTTACTGCTGGAGCTGGTAATCCAGGTGTGGTTTTAATGGCCCCTGTTGTTTGGATCTGCTTAGCAGGCTGACCTAACGTCTGAGCATGGAGCTATGTTGAAATTGGCCTAAATGAGGTTAACTGGAAAGAAGGGAGCTGTTGATGGCATGAAAGGTTGCAGAGGTTGGAAGTCAAACTCCGCCTTGCTGGGAAGTTCAAGCAGCAAACTGTGAAGTACGTTAATTAAATGCTAGTAGTGAGCAGGTGGGGAGCCTATGTCTAAAAAGACAGGGAGTTGTATGGCATTTTAAAGAAAATCTAAATAAGACAGTAGGAAATAAACTACTTGCTTTTTTCTTTTTCTTATTTTTAATCTTTGTTCCTTTGCCTTGTTATAATAAAATTTAAAATGGAAAATAATTAGAACAATATCAAAATATCTCTTCCAAGCCAGAGAGCTTTTATGCTCATCTAGAGTTTCACCACGGCAGAAGAGATTGGAGTCCCTTGGACTGCTTGGAGTCCTGGCTGAGACAGTGTCAGCACAGCTGTAACTCTGTGCTTGTATCTTTAATACAAGAAGAGGCTTCTGGCAAACTTGATGATTTTCAGCATCTGTAAATATTTCTGGTTGGGGCTGGCACATTCTGAACTTGAAACATTTAGACATTGAAGATTAACAAAAATCTTTGGATGCCAGTTGGGGAGGATTGTAGATTTTTTCTACATTTGTTATACTATACATTTATATCTGGATTATGTGCAGTTAAATCCTTGACCTTTCATATAAAGCTGTGAAAGATCCTCTGGCACTTTACATGAAAATAATGTGATTGCTTTAAGGGGGCTGGTGTTTGGTAATTAAATCTAAATTGACTTACTCTGTGATGCAATTTTAAATATTCTGCGAACTTACTGGTAGCAGAGAGTAGGATTTTTTTTTAATTAAAAAAAATTAGTTTTCATCTTTTTCATGCTTCTAGTAGATTCTGCAGTAAGAACTCCCTATTTCCTGGAGAAAGATCTGTCGCTACTAGCATGATGCAAGTATTTTAAAGATGAAACATAGAGAGGCACATGCCATACTCACAGGCTATTTTTCCATCATGCTGGCTTTATCTTGCCATCTTTTGGAGGTGAAGCTCTCTGCCAGCAAGACTGCTTTAGCTTTGAAGGAAATCACACTCTTTGAGAAGTGGCTTGAAGTAGACCTTGTTCTACCCAGTGCAAAAATAACAGTATCCTACCCGGAATCAAGAGAGTGTGAAAATGAATTGCCCATATAAAATTCGTGTGAATGGTTCCTCAGGAAATACTTTTCTTCACTCTTCAAATAGCAGCAATAAATATATAGCAAGGAATCTGCTGGAAGATGTTCTCCATTGTACCTTTTCTGCTGGAAGATGTTCTGCATTTTACTTTCTCCTCTGAAACATTTCTCCAGTTTGCTAAGGTGGTGGAATTCTTTAGAATATTTTTTTTCAGTGGTGTCATATATGTTAGTTTTACCACAGAAGACACCAAAGAAGAATTTTCATGAACCTGGTTCCAAATGTCACTTCTATACCACTCCTTTTTTGTGGTATAAATAGGGTTCTATTCCTAGGGAATAGAAAGAAAATAAGCTGCTTTGGAAGGAGTTGTTTCTAAGTATGTTAATTGGACAGCAATGAAGTCCTTCCATGCCTTTGCCAGGATAATTGTTTTAGGCACACCATAACTCACAATACTGGACTAAGAAGAGTGGCATCTTGTAGGCCTTAGTTTTAAGTTGTCTTCAGTGAGGACAGTGCTTAGGCTGCTTGTGGTCAGAACTCAAAAAGACTTATGGTAAGGCATAAAAATTTTAATCTCACATCTCAAGTAATGGCCTGTCTTGTGTTTAATAACCACCAGGTAGGCATGTTCTATAAGGGAACACCACACAAAGAGGAAAGTCTCAGAACTAACCAGGTAATTCTGTTCACCTGTTGGAAAAAATTTGCTATCTCTTAGATTCAGGACATATTTTGGGTTTAATCTTGTTCTTCAGTTTTATCCTGGAGCTGCATAAGTAAATTTTCACTTTGTTAGTGGCAAAAATCTATATATTTTCTTAGTATAAATTAAGCAAGACTTCCTATAAGTTCAGTGTAGGAACAGGGGATCTCAGCATGGCATGAGGAAGGTGCTCTTGGGAGATTTGTCAAATACTCAGATTGTCAAATACTGACTATTTCTTCATAGCATAATTCTGCTCCAGGACTACACCTAAACAGAGAGAGCTTAATAGCATAGTATCTCTTCAAAGAATAATTTCTCTAGTAAAATGTGCATTTTTAACAGCACCACCTGGTGACTCCCATAGCAATATTGCCTCATTAAATTATAACTGATAAACTTGTTTCTCTGGGATAGGTCACATAGCTAAATCTCAGTCATATCAGCTTGTCTGTAGCTGTTTTTTTGCTTATGTGATACTGGTCATTGATTTTGCTTTATTTGGGTAGGTTGATCTTATATTGCTGTGTGTGACTTTCCAGTCAGCCACTTGCTGCTGTGAACTTTTACAACAGTTAAAACCAGTTGTCAGGCACACATTGTTAAATCAAGGTAATTGCAAAATATTTGAGGAGGAAGAGATCACATCAGTCTTTCAAAAGCATACAGATGTCCAGATATGTCTAAGATGAAGTTAACTACTACGTGCTAACTGACAATCTATTAACTTCAGAGGTTAGATTTTATTTTGTTTTCTGTGTCATGTCCTGTGCCCCCTGATTTATTTTGTGAAAAAGCTCTAGCAAGTTAGTTTTGATTATAATAACCTGTTCACAATAAAGTGGAAGCTGACTTGCTTAGTGGAAGCTCAGACATTAGATAGCTATCAGACTCTGTTTCTAATATAGATAGGATTCTAATAAAATATTTCAGGCTTAGGAAAATAAGAAATAAAATATTTCAGGCAATGTGTCTGTCATTTTTTCATATCCCCCATGGAGTCACTTTATGAGCTTTGAGCTAATACCTGCTGCAGATTGGAACTGGAACATTAATAGTAAACTGAACCTCTCATGCAGGGTGATTATCTAGAGGGTGATTTTAATACAAGGACCTATAACCACCAAGAAGAAAGTTGAGGGTTCTGGAAGGTATTCTAGGGACAGCCTTGAATAAAGAGAAAGCTTCTTTTCTGCTTTACCTTGTAGGCTTTTCTTCTGTTGCCCTAAAAGGCCATGTGTGACTTGACTTGGCAGGGGTGAACAGGTCTCAGTGAAGTCCCATCACTGGTCCCCAGAAGGCGGCAAAATGTGGGTGTAGCAAAAACAAGGTAGGAGGTCACTGACAATTGGTTTATCCTAATGAAGCAAGAGGACCACAGGGCAGCTGCATAAGAACTGCAAAATCTGTGGTTAGGTTGCAGTAGCAGTTTCCCAAGAGACCGATTGTAGAAGGCAATACTTTGAACTTCAGTGATTTAAAAGGCTCTAATTCCCTGGACCTATTCAGTCAAAGTCACCATAATAAAGTTGATATGAGAAAACACAACAAATCAGTTTGCAGCTGCTTTAAAGATGGGTTTGAGCTGTGATTGAAACAGGGTGATCAGGGGAAACCTCTGACATTTGAGATTTAACTTTTCTTTGAAGTAATCTTATTGTAGCCTGTAGGAGAGGATCGATAGCAGGTAAAGATAAAGACTTCCCCCTGGTTAGAAAGGAGGCCTGCTCTTGGTCTGCAGAACTGATTTAGTTCTATTCTAAAGGAGAGATTGGAGGAGATTGTACAAATGGCTCTGGCTTTATTTGCACTTAACAGAGACATGTTTAAGAAATTGGCACTAATAGTGCAATACATTAGTTGTGTGGCATAGGGATTTTCTGTTTGTGGGGATTTTTTTTTAAGCCTTCAGAGAAGATGACACTTGTAGACAGCACTTAAGTTGTTCCTAATGCTAGCAAAGAATGATTAGCTTGATTTTTTTCTGCTAAATGAAGGGAATTGGTAACTGTGAGTAACTATCGGCATGGTCAGCTTGTTGCTTAATTTCAGTTTCTTCTTCTTGTCCTGATACCATGGACAGGATGAAAGTTAGCATCTAGGAAGAGACAAAAAAAAGAAGGGTTCAGAGTAAATGTGTCTTGCACATGCTCTTAGTCCATGCAAGCCCCTACAGCAGTCCTCTAAATGAAAAATACTAATTGGATACACAACAGCATCCAATAGTCTGTGGAGAAACACCTTTGGGCATACCTCTGCCTACTGTATCCCAAACTTCTTTGGACCCCTTCTTTGTGTTGCAATATTTCATTCTAATTTAGGTTTTAAACTCTAAATGTTGAGCTATGGGGTATTATAGCTGGTGCAATGCTTGGGTAGACAGTTAGTAAGAAGCTCTTCTTGCTTCCAGTAGAAACAGAAGGGGATATGCAAAGGAGTGGAATAGATGAACAGATTTTCCTCAGGGATGTCTAGAAGTATGTGGGAATTTCCTCCTTTCTGCTTACTACAAAAGGATGCAAAATGCTTTCCCTCCCCCAGACTGGATGCTGGATAATATGAAAACTGAGTTTCAATGTATAATTTGTGGAATGCTTTGCAATTTATTTTGACACAAAGTCGATGGCACTAGCTAGAAAGAGACTTCTCTCAGAAGGGAGCTTGTAGGGAGGAATTCCCCAGCACGGTTCCCACGAAGCAAGGGGCTCTTGTGTTGCTGCTCTCGGGTTCCCATCCATGCCGGGACAGCAGGCACAGGTAGAGCTTTCCCTCCTCGGCTTTTCTGAGAGGGAGACAATGACTTGTGCAGACAGGGGATGGCACTGTTGCACTGTAGCTTCTCATCCTCCTATCCAAAATGTCTCTATTTATAAAAAGGGCTTGGTATTTACCAGGAAGGGAGCAGATGAACCAGATGCATTGCTGCAAGATTTTCTTGAAATAATTCTGTATAAAAGAACAGATTTGGGTTTCTGAGAAGTTTATATGTTGATAAAACCCCCAGAAGAATGTGTTAAAAATGCATCTAAATTGGATGTTAGCAGTGGACACAGTTTATTCTTATTTATTTTAGATTTACAATGAAACCACTAAGCACTTGAACTCCTTTCTACCTCTCTTTTATTCTGGAAAATGCAAACTGCATTTGTCAGAAGCCTTAATGCATTGTTGTTTTCTGCAATTCACCCAGAAATTCCTTTGGGCAAGAGGCCGGTTCTGAAGGATACCCGGTCCACATGGGCAGACACCCGTGGTGGTTGTGGAAGCAGCGTTCAGCTTGCTTGTCTTGGCTCACCACTGTTGTGGGAACAGGGCAGATGGACTAAAATAATGTCTTTGGAGGGATGGGCTTTTGCCTTGTAAGGCAGTGCAGATCTTGATCAGCACCTTCAGCTGCTAGATGAGTTCAGCCGGAGCTGTCACTTGTGCACTGACATCAGCGAGGTGTCTAACCCTGCCTCAGTCATGCCACCATCCTCAGATGGAGTCCCATCTGGGATGTGTTGCTAACAACCTCAGCCTCGAGGTGATGAAAGTGTAGGTAACAACGGGAAAGTCTGCCTTCAAAATACAGATGGCAGGAAAAGCTGAGCAGGCTGTTGCTGAAATTATCAACTCTGTTCCTTTTCTTGGAGGAGCACAGCCACCTCTCTCTTCTAGCAGTGTTCTGTGACTCCTTAGTTTTACCTGAAACGGGCCTGTCTCCTGTTCACCTGCATCTTTGTCCCAGCAAGGCCGGGGCTGTAGTCTGAAGGTAAACCACGCAGTTTGGATGAGGTATAGCTGTAGAGCTGATATGTGTTAGTACACAAGAAATGTTGGCGTCTGTATTTCCTCCCCAGGCCCCCTGTCACTGACCAGCCACTTCAAACTGTGAAGTCTCTAGTGGGGAAAAAAAGGGCCGAGTCCATGACAATCAGCAGGAACATCATCTGAAGGGAAAATATGAAACCTCTGAAAAGTTAAACTGCATCAAAGTCTTTATCTTTCACTATTTTTTTTTTTTAATTCTCACCCTGGAGATGTATGACCGACTTAACCGAATCTGTGTGATGACACATAATGAAGTATTTTTGGAGAGGGAAAAGATATGGATAAATCTGGTCAGACCATTTCACTGGCACTGCATGAAAAAAAAAAGTTTCAACATGACATTTTGTTTCAAAAGTAAATATAACATGTTTACTATGCTTAGTATTGGACAACAAAGAAATTATTCAGCTTGTACTCACCTCTCCTCAACCTTCCTGCCAGCTGTGGGAAGAGCTGAGCGAGTGAGATGCTTTACTGGAGCTTGATTTCTCACTTGAAGGACAGGCCCTATTGCTGCCTGATGAGGTGTGTAGGTGACTCAACTCTGAGGCCTTCCTACTCTGAGGAAGTCAATTTATTTTCTGGACAAGATAAATCAGATTAGAGATAACCTGTATGCTTTTGTGAGAGTATCAAAAGCAGCCAATCAAGCTAATAATAGCAGCATTATTATAAGACATCTGATTCTCATCCATCACTAGAAAGAGATAATTAGCCAAGATGTCCCTTGGATTATTCTAAATCCATACCTAGAATACAAGGGTCAGGTGCAGAGAAGGTATATATATGCTAAGAGCATTTTCACCATCTGCCTTGAGACAGGAAATGAAATGTTGGTTGGTTATTTTGCTCTACTCTGGTGGTGGCTTGTGAAGTGTGATCTTTCCAAAACTGTATTCAACCAGTCTTTCTTGAGGTGCTGATGGTCACTGCTGGCCAGGAGCTTGATAATTGTCCTCAGGACTCCTTTAGAAAAATATTGCATAGATTCAAAGGAAAAGGTGCTAAACTGGGGGTTTTCCCCCTAGGGTTCCCTGAATTTTAGTGAGTCAGTAAGTAGCTGGAACAGGCTCCGGGCCAGTAGAGCAGCCAGGGCGCTGTCTCAGATTTCTCGTCTACCTGCTGGCCGTGCAGTGCCACTGCAATCGTGTTCATCATGTGTTAGCCTGGTAGTAGCATGAATAGAAACGCTCTAAAAGAGTGCCAACTTTGTTTTGTGTGGGGGCTTTCATCCTAAAGATAATATTCCTTCAGGTGCTGTTTTGGACAGAGCCTTCTTCGTTCTGCTTGTTGTTAAGTTTTTTGAACTTTGAAGAATGTTCCTCCCAAAATATGTTGGAACAAAGTGGATTTTTTTGCCTGTAAACTTCACCTGATCATGCAATATGTGACTGTGTGTGTAGTGAGGTGATGACTTCTTCCTGGGAATGGGGAATGGGAAAAACAGACCTTTAAAGATAGCAGCACTCTTGGAAAATTATTTCACTTGAGGTAAATGGATGATCACCAATGATGATGGTTTAACTTCAAACAGGGAAAGCTAGTCTGGAAAAATCATTGAAATTATATTGTAAACCTAGTAACAATGAAATAATATAGAAGTAAAGTGAAAGAATTTAGAGAAAAAGTAGTTATCTGTATTTGTAATGCCAGGCACTTTTTTATAGCTATTAACGTGATTAGAACTAGAGATATCTTAATTTCCATTTCAGAAAGGGGGAAAGAATGCACAGATGCTGAAAGACTTCAAGTTTATTCCCTACTGCATTACTCTCAAGGTCACACCTCCTAAAATACTAGAATACAGTATTACCTAGGAGTTAAAGAAAAACTAAACTTTATCACTTAAAAAAATTATTAACTCAACCTAGGACTTCAAACTCACCATATGCATTAAGAAGCATCCTGTGGAATGTCACACAAAACTCCAAGTGTTCTGCGTAGGAACAGGCCAAGCTACACGACCATGGTGTTCCCCCTGCACCTCACTTTCTTCCTTCTCCTGCCCTCCCTGACATCTCTCTGGAACATCCTGTCTGAGCCCCAAGTGTCTGCAGCGAGGTTCTGCCTGCCATTCGTGATGAGGAAGCTCCATGTGAAACTAATTTAGGATATGTGGCACTTATGCATTAAGTGCTGCCAAAATTTGGCTGAGTCAAAATGCTGAGTTGATGACCTACCCTGCACTGAAATGAGGCTGCTGATGTGGAGTGGTGAAATGCTTATTTCAATACTTAGTTGATGATGCACTATTTATGTTAAAACTATTGAGCTGTGGGGTTCTGATAAGGTTTTGAAAGACAGCTATGAAATGCTCTGATTGTCTATCTGCCACTGCTAGAGATGAATCAGAACTCTGGAGACAAATACTGTTGGATTCCAGTTGTTTAACATCCAAAATTGGTTCTGAATTGCTGTACCTTGGATAATGCATGTCTCTACATGGAGGCCTATCTGATTATATAGAATATTCCAAAGAATATTCTATGATATAGAATTCTATTCTATAATATAGAATATTATATAGAATATTTCAAAGAATCCTAGTTTGGACTTCAAGGTGTAAATTCAGTCTAAGTTGTATTTGGATAGGGATTTTGGACCTAAACCTCATAAAGTCACTGTTAAAAAATTAAATCCACCTTATTTATTCCTTCATAGAGGCAGAACTCACACCAACAAGATAAAGTTGTAGATTTATGGAAAAATACTCAGAATTTTTCTTCCAAACATCCTTGTGCTAGTGTTGCCTCTAAATATTGTATTTAAACTGCAAGCCTGAAATATTAATATTTTTTCTTCCTCTGGAGGTAAATTCCTTTAAATTAGCCAGTATTTATATGCAGGAAAACAGAATAACGAACAATTTCTTGGAAGATACTGGGTTTCTAAGCTCCAGGTCTGCGACTATTAAACTTTTTTATAGTTACTCTAGGACTCTACGGATTTCCTAGTGCGGAATCAATGTTTCCCTGGGGACTGCGAGGCT